>NC_072426.2:18760000-20010000 GCF_028878055.3 Symphalangus syndactylus
ACAGTCCTATGTAAAAAGAACAAAGCTGGAAGCATCACGCTACCTGACTTCAAACAACACTACAAGGCTACAGTAACCAAAACAGCATGGTACTGGTACCAAAACAGAGATATAGACCAATGGAACAGAACAGAGGCCTCACAAATAACACCACACATCTACAACCATCTGATCTTCAACAAACCTGACAAAAACAAGCAATGGGGAAAGGATTCCCTATTTAATAAATGGTGCTGGGGAAACTGGCTAGCCATATGCAGAAAACAAACTGGACTGCTTTCTTACACCTTATACAAAAATTAACTCAAGATGGATTAAAGATATAAACTTAAGACTTAAAACCACAAAAACCCTAGAAGAAAACCTAGGCCAATACCATTCAGGAAATAGGCATGGGCAAAGACTTCATGACTAAAGACACATGCACACATATGTTTATTGTGGCACTACTCACAATAGCAAAGACTTGGAACCAACCCAAATGTCCAACAATGATAGACTGGATTAAGAAAATGTGTCACATATACACCACGGAATACTATGCAGCCATAAAAAATGATGAGTTCATGTCCTTTGTAGGGACATGGATTAAGCTGGAAACCATCATTCTCAGCAAGCTATTGCAAGGACAAAAAACCAAACACTGCGTGTTCTCACTCATAGGTGGGAATTGAACAATGAGAACGCTTGGACACAGGAAGGGGAACATCACACACCAGGGCCTGTTGCAGGGTGGGGGGAGGGGGGAAGGATAGCATTAGGAGATACACCTAATGTAAATGACGAGTTAATGGGTGCAGCACACCAACATGGCACATGTATACATATGTAACAAACCTGCACATTGTGCACATGTACCCTAGAACTTAAAGTATAATAAAAACATATATATATAAAATAAATAAATAAAACACCAAAAGCAATGGCAACAAAAGCCAAAATTACCAAATGGGACCCAATTATACTAAACAGCTCCTGCATAGCAAAAGAAACTGTCATCAGAGTGAACAGGCAACCTACCGAATGGAAGAAAATTTTTGCAATTTATCCATCTGACAAAGGGCTAATATCCAGAATCTACAAAGAACTTAAACATATTTACAAGAAAGAAACAACCCCATCAAAAATTGGGCAAAGGATACAAAGAGGTGCTTCTCAAAAGAAGACATTTATGCAGCCAAAAATATAAGAAAAAATGTTCGTCATCACTGGCCATTATAGAAATGCAAACCAAAAGCACAATGAGATACCATCTCATGCCAGTTAGAATGGTGATAATTAAAAATTCAGGAAACAACAGATGCTGGAGAGGATGTGGAGGAATAGGAAAGCTTTTATGCTGTTGGTGGGAGTGTAAATTAGTTCAACCATTTTGGAAGACGGTGTGGTGATTCCTTAGGGATATAGAAGCAGAAATACCATTTGACCCAGCAATCCCTTTGCTGGATATATACCCAAAGGATTATAAATCATTCTACTATAAAGACACATGCACATGTATGTTTGTTGTGGCACTATTTACAATAGCAAAAACTGGGAACCAACCCAAATGCCCATCAGTGATAAACTGGGTAAAGAAAAGTGGCACATATGCACCATGGAATACTATACAGCCATAAAAAAGGATGAGTTCATGTTGTTTCTAGGGACATGGATGAAGCTGGAAACCATCATTCTCAGCAAACAAACACAGGAACAGAAAACCAAACACCGCATGTTCTCAGTTATAAGTGGGAGCTGAACAGTGAGAACACATGGATATAGGGAAGGGAACATCACACACTGGGGCCTGTTAGGAGATGGGGTACTTGGGGAGGGATAGCATTAGGAGAAATACCTAATGTAGATGACAGGTTGATGGGTACAGGAAACCACCATGGCATGTGTATACCTATTTAACAAAACTGCACCTTCTGCACATGTACCCCAGAACTTAAAGTATAATAATAAAATTAAATTAAAAAATAAAATAACCCACCCAAAGGACAAAAACTTAAATGATTGAAGGGCTGTCAGCACACCAATATGAGAAAGAACCAGGGCAAGAACTCTGACACTCAAAAAGTCAGAGTGTCTTCTCTCCTCTAAATGATGACACTAGTTCTCTAACAAGAGTTCTTATCCAGGCTCAGATGTCTGAGATGACAGAAGTAGAGCTCAGAATATGGATAGACATGACATCATTGGGATTCAGGTAAAACTCAATCCAAGAAAGCTAAGAATCACAATAAATGATAGAGGAGCTGACAGACAAAATAGCCACTGTAGAAAAGAACATAATCAACCTGTTAGAGTTGAAATCACAGTATAAGAAGTTCATAATGCAATCACAAGTTTTAAAAGCAGAATAGACCAGGATGAGGAAAGAATCTGAGAGCCTGAATACTGACTTTCAGAAATAAGGTAGTCAGACAAGAATAAAGAAAAAGGAATGAAAAGGAATAAACATACCTCCAAAAAATATGGGATTATGTAAAGAGAACAAGTCTATGACTCACTGGTATTCCTGAAAGAGATGAGAATGGAAGCAACCTGCAAAGCATAGTTCAGGATATCATCCATAAGAACTTTTCCACCTTGTTGAAGATGCCAACATTTAAATTCAGGTAATGTTGAGAACCCCTGAAGATACTTCAGAAGAAGCTTGTCTCAGAGACACATAATCATTAGATTACACATAATCATTAGATTCTCCAAGGTCGAAATGAAAGAAAAAATGTTAAAGATGGTGAGAGAGAAAGAACAAGTCACCTACAAAATAAAGGCCATCAGACTGACAATGGACCTTTCAACAGAAACCTTACAAGCCAGAAGAGATTGGGGGCCTATTTCCAACATTCTTAAATTCCAACCAAGAGTTTTATGTCTGGCCAAACTAGGCTTCATAAGTGAAGGAGAAATAAGATCTTTTTTCAGATAAGCAAATTCTGAGGGAATTTGTTATCACCAGATCTGCCTTACAAAAGCCCCTGAAGGAACACTAAATATGGTAAGGAAAAACCACCATCAGTCACGACAAAAACACATTGAGGTGCACAGACCAGTAACACTATAAAACAACCACATAAACAAGTCTGCAAAATAACCAGCTAGCATCATGATGACAAGATCAAATCTACACATGACAATATTAACCTTAAATGTAAATGGACTAAATGCCCCAATTACAGAAAAGACATAGAGTGGCAAGCTGGATAAAGAACCAAGACTTACCGGGCGCGGTGGCTCACGCTTGTAATCCCAGCACTTTGGGAGGCCGAGGCGGGCAGATCCCGAGGTCAGGAGATTGAGACCACAGTGAAACCCCATCTCTACTAAAAATACAAAAAATTAGCCGGGCGTGGTGGCGGGTGCCTGTAGTCCCAGCTACTCGGAGAGGCTGAGGCAGGAGAATGGCGTGAACCCGGGAGGCAGAGGTTGCAGTGAGCTGAGATCGCACCACTGCACTCCAGCCTGGGGGACAGAGCGAGACTCCGTCTCAAAAAAAAAAAAAAAAAAAAAAAAAAAAAGAACCAAGACTCACTGGTATGCTGTCTTCAAGAGACCAATCTCACATGCAATGTCGCCCATGGGGTCACAATCAACGGATGGAGAAAAGTCTACCAAGCAAATGGAAAACTGAAAATAGCAGGGGGTTGCAATCCTAATGTCAGAAAAAACAATCTTTAAACCAAAAATGATCAGAAAAGACAAGGGCATTATATAATGTTAAAGGGCTCAATTCAACAAGAAGACCTAACTATCCTAAATGTATATTTACCCAACACAGGAGCACCCAGATTCATAAAGCAAGTTCTTATAGACCTTCAAAGAGGCTTAGACTCTCACACAAAAATAGTGGGAGACTTCAGGACTCCCTTGACAGTATTAGATCATTGAGGCAGAAAATTAACAAAGATATTCAGAATCTTAACTCAGCACTGGAGCAAGTGGACCTGATTGACACTTAGAGAACTTTCCAACACAAAACAACAGAATATACATTATTCTCATTGCCACATGGGACAGTCTGTAAAATTGGGCACACTATTGGACATAGAACAATCCTCAGCAAATGCAACAGAACTGAAATCATAATAGTCTCTTGAACCACAGCACAATAAAAATAGAAATCAAGACTAAGGAAATTGCTCAAAACTATACATTTATATGGAAATTAAACAACTTGCTCCTGAATAGCTTTTGGGTAAATAAAGAAATTAAGTCAGAAATCAAGAAGTTATTTGAAACTAATGAGAACAAAAATACAACATACCAGAATCTCAGGGACATGGCTAAGGCAGTTTTAAGGGGGAAATTTATAGCATGAAATGCCTACATCAAAAAGTTAGAAAGATCTCAAATTAGCAATCTAACATCACAACAAAAACAACTATTGAAGCAAGAGCAAACCACCTCCAAGCTAGCAGAAGATAAGGTATAACCCAAATCAGAGCCGAACTGAAGAAAATTGAGATATAAAAACAATTGAAAAAATCAGTAAATTCAGGAGTGGGTTTTTCTGAGAAAAACAAAAGATAGAATGCTAGCTAGGCTAATAGAGAAAAAGAGAGAGAAGTTTCAAATAAACACAATTAGAAATGACCAAAGGTGTGTTTACCACTGACCCCACAGAAATGCAAATAGTTATCAGAGACTAGTATCAACACCTCTGTGCACACAAACTAGAGAACCTAGATGAGATGGATAAATTCCTGGGCACATACAACCTCCCAAAACTGAACCAGGAAGAAATTGAAAGCCTGAACATACCAATAATGAACTCCAAAATTGAATCAGTAATAAATAGCCTACCAACCAACAAATGCCCAGGACCAGATGGATTCACAGCAGAATTCTACCCTATGTGCAAAGAAGAGCTGGTACCATCCCTACCAAAATGTTTCCAAAAAATTGAGAAGGAGGGACTCCTCCCCAATTCATTCAATTAGGCTAGCATCATACTGATATCAAAATGTGTCAGAGACACAACGACAACAAAAAGACTTCACATCAATATTCTTAATGAACATTGATGCAGAAATCCTCAACAAAATACTAGCAAATTGAATCCAGCATCACATCAGAAAGCTGATGCACCATAATCAAACAGGCTTTATCCCTGGGATGCAAGGTTGGTTCAACATATGCAAATCAATAAATGTGATTCATCCCATAAACAGAACTAAAGACAAAAACCACATCATTATCTCAATAGGTGCAGGAAAGGCTTTCAATAAAATTCAACATTCCTTCATGTTAAAAACTCTCAATAAACTAGGTATTGAAGGAACATACCTCAAAACAATAAGAACCATCTACAACAAACCCATAGCCAACACCATATTGAATGGGCAAAAGCTAGAAACGTTCTTTTTGAATACTGGCACAAGACATGATGTGCTCTCTCACTACTCCTGTTTAACATAGCATTTGAAGTCCTGGCCAGGGCAGTCAGGTAAGAGAAAGAAAGAAAGGATATCCAAATATGAAGAGAGTCAAACTATCCCTGTTTGCAAATGACATCATTCTATAGCTAGGAAACCCCATAGTCTCAGCTCAAAATCTTCTTGCTGATTAACAACTTCAACAAAGTCTCAGGATACAAAATTAATATACAAAAATCAGTAACATTCTTATGCATCAACAACAGCCAAGCCAAGAGCCAAATTAGGAACACAATCCCACTCACAATTTCCGCAAAAGAATAAAATACCTAGGAATACAGCTAACCAGGGAGGTGAAAGATCTTTCCAATGAGAATTACAAACCACTGCTCAATGAAATCAGAGTTGACACAAACAAATGGAAAAACATATCATGCTCATAAACAGGAAGAGTTGATATTATTAAAATGGTCATACTGCTAAATCAATTTACAGATTTCATGCTTTTCCTATCCAACCAATGACATTTTTCACAGAACGAGAAAAATTTTTAAATTCATATGGAACCAAGTAAGAGCCCGAATAACCAAGGCAATCCTAAGCAAAAAGAAGAAAGCTGTAGGCATCTTGTTACCCAATGTGAAACTATACTACAGGGCTACAGTCACAAAAACAGCATGGTACTGGTACAAAAACATGAACATAGACCAGTGAAACAGAATAGGAAGCCCAGAAATAATGCTGTACACCTACAACCATCTAATCTTTGACAAAGTTGACAAAAACAAGTTATGGGGTAAGGACTCCCTATACAATAAACGATGTTGGGATAACTGGCTAGCCATATGCAAAAGACTGAAATTAGACCCCTTCCTTATACCTTAATCAACTCAAGATTTATTGAAGACTTAAATGTAAAACTCCAAACTAAATAAACCCTGGAAGGCAACCTAGGCAATATCATTCTGGTCATCGGAATTGGCAAAGATTTCATGACATGCCAAAAGCAATAATATCAAAAGCAAAAATTGACAAATGGGATCTAATTAAATTAAAGAGCTTCTGCACAGCAAATGAAACTATCAACAGATCAAACAGACACCCAACATTTTTGGCACCAGGGACTGGTTTCATGGGAGACAATTTTTCCACAGATGGCGGGGTGTTCGGGGGATGGTTTTGGGATGAAACTGTTCCACCTCAGATCATCAGGTGTCAGAGTCTCATAAAGAGTGCACAACCTAGATCCCTCACATGCACAGTTCACAATAGGGTTTATGCTCCTGTGAGAATCTAATGCCACTGCTGATCTGACAGTAGGTGGAACTCAGGCAATAATGTGCACTTGCCTGCCACTCACCTCCTGCTGTGCAGCCTGGTCCCTAATAGGCCATGAACTGGTACCATTCTGTGGCCTGGGGGTTGGGGACCCTTGCCCTACAGAATGGGAGAAAATATTTGCAAACTATGCATCTGACAAAGTTATAATATCCAGCATGTACAAGCAACTTGAACAAATTCAAAAGAAAAAACAACCTCATTAAATTGGGCCAAGGACATGAACAGACACTTTTCAAAAGAAGACATACATGCAGCAAACAAACATGAAAAAAAGCTCAACATCACTGATTATTAGAGAAATGCATATCAAAACTACAATAAGATACCATCTTACACCAGTAAGACTGGCTATTAGTAAAAAGTCAAAAAAATAACAGATGCTGGCTAGGTTGAAGAGAAAGGGAATGCTGATACATTGTTGGTGAGAGTGCAAATTAGTTCAACCAGGTGGGAAGCAGTGCAGCAATTCCTCAAAAAGCTAAAAACAGAACTATTATTTGACTCAGCAGTTCATTACTGGGTATATACCCAAAGGAATATAAACTGTTCTATGATAAAGAACATGCACATGTATGTTCATTGCAGCACTATTCTACAATAAGTGGATAATATTTAAGTGTAAATAATAAAAATCATAAAAAGATACTTGAAGTTAGAAAAACTACAGTCTGAGGGAACAAATTTGAGGTGAAATTTCATGCCTTTTAACTTGTGGGGAGGGGGATTATCAAGAAGATGGATCCTTCTTTCTTCCTCAAATCACAGTGTTTAAAGGACAAACTTTTCCATCTATGAACAAGGACACAGTTTATGAGTGTGACAGGCCGAAGAGTATACAGTCTCAAAAAATCTTGAACCCTCAGGGACTGAGGGTAATATACAATTCTAGAGGTCACTGCTCACATGCCTTTTATGTGAATGATGCCCCCATGGAGTTGGGAAATGTGTAGCTGCTGTGCTCTCCCCATATATTTATTTACTTCTAGTCCACCTACTTATGCTGTCAAGAATAAGAAGCAGCCCTGAGGACACTCTAGATTGCTTCATAATTTAATGTGTTAAATCAGTTTCTCTAAGGGATGATACTTTGATACTTAACCCACTGCCGGAATAAAACAATGTACTTCTCTGAACCACTTTTCAATTCTTGAAAAAGGTCAGGGTCATTTATTTGATTTCTTACAAAAGGAGACTCCTGGTACTAAGCCACAAGAGGCTTGATAACATAAATTCACATAGTCCCCCTATAAAATTGTTTAAAATGATTGATGTGTGTGGTAGGCCCTAGTGTCTTTTAGGTCCTGGGATAAATACTCCAAATTGAAGTTTTTGGTTTTAGTCTGAAGGTTATGTTGCTGACAGATCTCTGGGCAAAGCAAGATAACAGTACTCTCACATTGCTGGGCATGGTGGCTCATGCCTGTAATCCCAGCACTTCGGGAGGCTGAGGCGGGTGGATCACCTGAGGTCAGGAGTTGGAGACCAGCCTGGCCAACATGGTGAAACCCTGTCTCTACTAAAAAGTACAAAAAATGAGCCAGGTAAGGTGGCGTGTGGCTGTAATCCCAGCTACTCGGGACGTTGAGGCAGGAGAACTGCTTGAACCTGGGAGGCAGAGGCTGCAGTGAGCCAAGATCGTGCCACTGCACTCCAGCCTGGGTGACAGAGCAAGACTCTGTCTCAAAACAAAAAAAAGAAAAAAGCCTCTCGCATTATATATTTTCAGTTCAAGTTCACAAAAATTTTCGTTTTTTTCTTAGAGACTGGATCTTGTTCTGTCATCAAGCCTGGAATGGAGTGGTGTGATCATGGCCCACTATAACCTTGAACTGCTGGACTCACGTGATCCTCCCACCTCAGCCTCTTGAGTAACTAGGACTACAGGTGTGCGTCGCCACACCTGGCTGATATTTTTTTAACTTTTAAGTTCACGGGTACAAGTGAAAGTCTGTTACTTAGGTAAACTTGTGTCATGGGGGATTGTTGTACAGATTTTTTCATCATCCAGGTAGTAAGCCTAGTACCCTTATTTTTCCAAATCCTCTCCCTCCTCCCACTCTCCACACTCAAGTAGGCCCCAGTATCTCCTCTATGTGCCCATGTGTTCTCATTATTTAACTCCCACTTATAAGTGAGACTATGTGATATTTGTTTTTCTGTTCTTGTGTTAGTTTGCTAAGGATAATGGCCTCCATCTCCATCCATGTTCCTGCAAAGAACATGATCTTGTTCTTTTTTATGGCAGCATGGTATTCCATGGTGTATATATACCATATTTTCTTTATCCAGTCTCTCACTGATGGACATTTAGGTTGATTGCATGTCTTTGCTATTGTGAATAGTGTTGGAATGAGCATATATATGCATGTGTCTTTATACTATATATAAATAAACAAAGATAATATTCATATTCCTTTGGGTATATACTCATTAATGGGATTGCTGGGTCAAATTGTATTTCTGTCTTTAGGTCTTTGAGGAATTGCCACACTGTCTTCCACAATGGCTGAACTAATTTACACTCCCACTAACAGTGTATAAGTGTTCCTTTTTCTCCCAAACCTTGCCAGCTTCTGTTACTTTTTGACTTTTTATTAATAGTCACTATGGCTGATGTGAGATAGTATCTCATTGTGGTTTTGATTTGCATTTCTTTAATGATCAGTAATATTGAGCTTTTTTTCATATGGCTGTTGGCCACAAGTATGTCTTTCTTTGAAAAGTGCCTGTTTATGTCCTTTGCTTACTTTTTATGGCATTGTTTCTTTCTTATACATTTGTGTAAGTTCCTTATAGAGGCTGTATATTAGACTTTTCTTGGATGCATGGTTTGCAAAACTTTTCTCCCATTTTGTAGGCTGTCTGTTTACTCTATGGATAGTTTCTTTTGATGTTCAGAAGCTCTTTAGTTTCATCAAATCCCATTTGTCAATTTTTGTTTTTGTTGCAATTGCTTTGGCATCTTTGACATGAAATCTTTGCATGTGTTTGTCCTGAATGTTATTGCCTAGGTTATCTTCCAGGGTTTTTATACTTTTGGGTTTTACATTTAAGTCTTTAATTCATCTTGAGTTAATTTTCATATCGCTGTTAGGAAGGGGTCCAATTTCAACCTCTGCCTATGGCTAGCCAGTTTCCCCAACACCATTTATTGAATAGGGAATCCTTTCCCCATTGCTTGTTTTTGTAAGATTTGTCGAAGATCAGATAATAGTAGGTGTATGGTCTTATTTCTGGGTTCTCTATTCTGTCCCATTGGTCTATGTGTCTGTTTTTGTGTCCAGTATCGTGCTGCTTTGGTGTCCAGTATCTATGTGTCCAGTATACACAGATACCTCCATCTATGTGTCCAGTACACATAGATGCCTCCAGCTTTGTCCTTCTTGTTGAGGAATGCCTTGGCTATTTGGGCTCTTTTTTGGTTTCATATGAATTTTAAGATCGTTTTCTCTAGTTCTGTGAAGAATGTCATTGGTAGTTTAATAGGAATAGCATTCAATTTGTAAATTGCTTGGCGCGGTATGGCTATTTTAACGATATTGATTCTTCCTATCCATGAGCATGGAATATTTTTCCAATTGTTTGTGCCATCTTTGATTTTTTTGAGGAGTGACTTGTAGCTCTCCTCATAGACATCTTTCACCTCCCTAGTTAGTTGTATTCCTAGGTATTTTCTTCTTTTTGTGGCAATTGTGAATGGGAGTTCATTCCTGATTTGGCTCTTGGCTTGACTGTTGTTTGTATGTAGAAGTGCTAGTGATTTTTGTACACTGATTTTGATATCCTGAGACGTTGCTGAAATTGTTTATCAGCAAGAAGCTTTTGGGCTGAGACTATGAGATTTTCTAGTTATAGGATTATGTTATCTGCAAACAGGAATAGTTGGACTTCCTCTCTTCCTATTCGGATGCCCTTTTTCTTTCTCTCTCTTGCCTGGTTGTGCTGGCTAGGACTTCCAATTCTATATTGAATAGGAGTGGTGAGAGGAGGCATCCTTGTCTTGTGCTGGTTTTCAAGGGGAATGATTCCAGCTTTCCACAGCTAATTAATTTTTTTTTCTCAGAGATTAGGTCTAATTATGTTTCCCAGGCTGGTCTCCAACTCCTGGCCTCAAGTGATCCTCCTAACTCGGCCTTCCAAAGTGCTGGGATTACAGGTGTGAGCCACTGTGCCCTGCTCAAATCCATGAACTTTTGAGAGTGGAGATGTATGTGACTTTCTTATCAGAAAGCTAAGACCTGTTCCATGTCTGAGTTTCACTGCTCATAATTTCTTTGAGTCATTTGCTGACATGATCCTGCTCACACACAGTGAAAGCCGCGTGGCACTGTGGAAGGAATCGTGGAGTGAGAGCCCAAAAACATAAGGTGTAGACTGTCTGGGCCCTGTGAGCAGCTAGTGATAGCCCAGACGCTGGAATTCCCTGCTTTATTTTATCTGTAAAACAATCTTAATAGTATCTACTTGTGTTAGCTTTCTATGGCTGATGTAACAAATAACTACACACTTTATTTTATTTTATTTTATTTTATTTTTTTGTGTGTTTAGGGAATCTTTTTTTTATTTTTTTCTTATTTTTTTATTATTATACTTTAGGTTTTAGGGTACATGTGCACAATGTGCAGGTTTGTTACATATGTATCCATGTGCCATGTTGGTTTGCTGAACCCATTAACTTGTCATTTAGCATTAGGTATATCTCCTAATGCTGTCCCTCCCCCCTCCCCCCACCCCACAACAGTCCCTGGAGTGTGATGTTCCCCTTCTTGTGTCCATGAGTTCTCCTTGTTCAATTCCCACCTATGAGTGAGAACATACGGTGTTTGGTTTTTTGTCCTTGCGATAGTTTACTGAGAATGATGGTTTCCAGTTTCATCCATGTCCCTACAAAGGACATGAACTCATCCATTTTTATGGCTGCATAGTATTCCATGGTGTATATGTGCCACATTTTCTTAATCCAGTCTATCGTTGTTGGACATTTGGGTTGGTTCCAAGTCTTTGCTATTGTGAATAGTGCCGCAATAAACATACGTGTGCATGTGTCTTTATAGCAGCGTGATTTATAATCCTTTGGGTATATACCCAGTAATGGGATGGCTGGGTCAAATGGTATTTCTAGTTCTAGATCCCTGAGGAATCGCCACACTGACTTCCACAATGGTTGAACTAGTTTACCGTCCCACCAACAGTGTAAAAGTGTTCCTGTTTCTCCACATCTTCTCCAGCACCTGTTGTTTCCTGACTTTTTAATGATGGCCATTCTAACTGGTGTGAGATGGTATCTCATTGTGGTTTTGATTTGCATTTCTCTGATGGCCAGTGATGATGAGCATTTTCTCATGTGTTTTTTGGCTGCATAAATATCTTCTTTTGAGAAGTATCTGTTCATGTCCTTCGCCCACCTTTTGATGGGGTTGTTTTTTTTCTTGTAAATTTGTTTGAGTTCATTGTAGATTCTAGATGCTAGGAATCCAACTTAGAAGGGATGTGACGGACCTCTTCAAGGAGAACTACAAACCACTGCTCAATGAAATCAAAGAGGATACAAACAAATGGAAGAACATTCCATGCTCATGGGTTGGAAGAATCAATATCGTGAAAATGGCCATACTGCCCAAGGTAATTTATAGATTCAATGCCATCCCCATCAAGCTACCAATGACTTTCTTCACAGAATTGGAAAAAACTACTTTAAAGTTCATATGGAACCAAAAAAGAGCCCGCATCGCCAAATCAATCCAAAGCCAAAAGAACAAAGCTGGAGGCATCACGCTACCTGACTTCAAACTATACTACAAGGCTACAGTAACCAAAACAGCATGGTACTGGTACCACAACAGAGACATAGATCAATGGAACAGAACAGAGCCCTCAGAAATAATGCCACATATCTACAACTATCTGATCTTTGACAAACCTGACAAAAACAAGCAATGGGGAAAGGATTCCCTATTTAATAAATGGTGTTGGGAAAACTGGCTAGCCACATGTAGAAAGCTGAAACTGCATCCCTTCCTTACACCTTATACAAAAATTAATTCAAGATGGAATAAAGACTTACATGTTAGACCTAAAACCATAAAAACCCTAGAAGAAAACCTAGGCAATTCCATTCAGGACATAGGCATGGGCAAGGACTTCATGTCTAAAACACCAAAAGCAATGGCAACAAAAGCCAAAATTGACAAATGGGATCTAGTTAAACTAAAAAGCCTCTGCACAGCAAAAGAAACTACCATCAGAGTGAACAGGCAACCTACAGAATGGGAGAAAATTTTCACAACCTACTCATCTGACAAAGGGCTAATATCCAGAATCTACTACACACTTTAAAACATGAATTTATTACAGTTTTGTAGGTCAGAAATCCAACAGAAGTTGCTTGAGGCTAAAATCAAGGTGTCCACCGGGCTGTGTTACTTTCTGGTTGTACTAAGAGAAAATCTGTTTCCTTGTCTTTTCCAGCTTCTAGAGCCTGCTCACATTCACTGATTTGGGGTCTCTTTCCTCCATTTTCAAAGCTAGCAATGTAGCTTTGATGATGCTTTTGTTGTTATATGTTTTTCTCTGACACTCCCTCTTCTATTTCCCTCTTTTTTGAATGATCCTTGTGATTACACTGGACCCATTGGATAATCCAAGATAATCTCTCTATTTTAAGGTGAGCTGATTAACAACTTCAATTTCCTCTGCAACCTTAATTTCCCTTTACCATGTAACCTAACATATTCATAGGTTCTGGGATTAGAATGTGAACATTTTGAGGAGTCATTGTTATGCCTTGAAAGTGGCTATGCCCACTTTAGTTGGTAAAGGAATCAAATATAAAGGTACATCATCATTATGAATTACCATAATATATACTATTGGCTGGGTAAAGTATTTTCATATGCTTCAAGATAACTTAAAAACTCATTGCAGTCAACATTTGATATGCTCCGGTTTTTGTTTTAATGTTAGCCATTTGGGGGATATTCAGTAGTATGTCATTATGATTTTAATTTGCGCTTTCCTGAAGACTAATGGGAATAAGCACCTTTAAATGTGTTCCTTGACCATTTATATATCTCATATTGCTAAAGGTATATCTAAAGCTTTTATTCATTTGAAAATTGCATTTTGTCTGCATTGTGTTGTATGAGTTTGTGGTGAATTTGCTATTGTGTCACCTTAACTAAACTGGATCTACTTTTTTCTAGGATTTCCCTCTCTGGTTGTTTTGAGCCTCAAAATTTATGCACGATTTGGAATGCAGACGTAAAGCAGCAACTATATTTTTTTTATTCATGGAAAGTTGGAGCAAGGCAGGTGGCACTGTTGCAGCTCACACACACTGTTGCTAATTTGCTGGTCACCCTGTGAGCATGAGGCGGCATCTGAGTTCATTACTCCACCAGCCAGACTTCCTCTTTACTTTGTGCTGAATCCTTGGCCAGGTACATGCTTATCTCCTGTAGTCAGTTGAATTTGTGTCTCCCCCAAAAAATATATGTTGGGATACTAGCCTTCAGTACCCCGGAATGTAATCTCATTTAGAGATAGATTCTTTATCGAGACAAAGGTAATCAAGTTAAAATGAATCATTAGAGTGGGCCCTAATCCAAATAAAGTGGTGTCCTTTTGAAAAGGGACAATGTGAACAAAGAGACACACACATTCACAGAGAATGCCATGTGAAGATGAAGGAAGAGATTAGGGTGATGTAGCAGATACCAAGGAATGCCAAAGATTGCCAGCAAACCACCAGAAGCTAAGCAAGAAGAATGGAAGAGGTTCTCCCTCACAGCTCTCAGGAGGAACCAACCCTGCTAACATCTTGATCTGAGATTTCTAGCCTCTAGAACCAAGACAATAAATTTCTATTTTAAGCTATCCAGTTTTTATCATGTTGCTCTGGCAACTCTAGCAAACTATTACATCTCCCTAATCACTGAAGTTGGAAGCTGCATTGAAGTTGGTGAGAGATTGGTAGTCTGTCCTTGGAGATTTCAGCCCATCCTTATAGGTGAGTTTCTTCTTGCTTCTCTCATATTGCATTTAATTTCTCTTCCTGACTGCTTTATTAGCAGATCTCAGACTCTAGTATCAGATGTAGGGACAACAGTTTCACAGAGACAGTCTCCCATAAATGTATGAGATCAAATCCATATAATGAAATCTGTCTATGTACATATGTATATATACATACACACGTATGTATGGAACTCTTAGTAGTTCTGTTTTATTAATCAAACCCTGATTGATACAGAGTTCTTTGTATATCTTTAATACTAGTCAGATACATGTTTTGGAAAGATTTACCCCCCAATCTGTGGATCACCTTTTCATTTTCATAATGGTGTTTTTGAATAGTAATAATTTTTAATTTTGATGAAGTAAAGTTTATTATTTAAAGTTTATGGATATATATATATACACATATACATGCACAGACACATATTTTGGTCTAGTGTAAACAAATCTTTACTCCAAAGTCACGAAGATATTCACACCCCCCCCCTTTTTTTTTTAGCATGGTAAGAGGTAGTGGTCAAGATTCTTCTTCTTTTCTTATGGAGATTCAGTTGTTCCAGACCATTTATTAACATTATCTTTCTTTCTTGAATTGCCTTAGTATTTTTGTTGAAAACCAATTGGCCATATATAGGTGGGCTTATGGCTGGACCTCATCTTGTTCCATTGATTTACTTCTCTATTCTTGGCCAAAGATCACATTGTAAAAACTACTACAGCTACTATGAAATCAGGGAGCGTAAATCCTACAACTTTGTTGTTTTTCAAAATTGTTTTGGCTATTCTAGATTCTTTGAATTTGTATATAAATTGTAAAGTGAGTTCAACAGTTAAAATGTGTTTCTTTGGGATTTTTTGGGATAGTTTAATAGTGTTGAATCTTCAAATATATGATCAGAGCATATATATACTTAAATTGTCTTCATTTACTTAGATCTTCTTTAAATGTTCTTAAGAAATAGTTTTTAGTTTTCAGTGTTTTCATTACATTTATTATTGTTTTTAGGCTATTGTAAATAGCATTTTGAAATATCATTTTCTTAGGCACGCTTTTACAGTGTTGGTAGGAGTGTAAATTGGTTCAACCATTGTGGAAGACAGTGTGGCAATTCCACAAGGACTCAGGACCAAAAATACAATTTGACCCAGAAATCCCATTACTGGGTATATACCCAAAGGATTGTAAATCATTCTACTATAAAGACACATGCACATGTATGTTTATTGCAGCATTATTTACAATAGCAAAGACTTGGAACCAACCCAAATACCTATCAGTGTTAGACTGGATAAAGAAAATGTGGCACATATACACCATGGAGTACTATGCAGCCATAAAAAGAATGAGTTCATGTCCTTTGCAGGGACATTGATGAAGCTGGAAACCGTCATCCTCTGCAAATTAACACAGTAACAGAAAACTAAACACCACATGCTCTTACTCATAAATGGGAGTTGAACAATGAGAACACCTGGACACAGGAAGGGGAATATCACACACCAGGGCCTGTCAGGAGGCTGGGGGGAAAGGGGAGGGAGAACATTAGGACAAACACCTAATGCATGCAGGGCTTGAAACCTAGATGATGGGTTGATAGGTGCAGCAAATCACCACGGAACGTGTATACCTATGTAACAAACCTGCACGCTCAGCATGTGTATCCTAGAACTTAAAGTAAAAAAAAAAAGAATATATATATATATATATATATATATAAAATAAAATATCATTTTCTAATTGTTTGTGGCTAGTATATAGAAATACAATCTATCTGGTCCTGGACTTTTTTTGGTTGGTAAGCTATTAATTGTTGCCTAAATTTCAGAGCCTGTTATTGGTCTATTCAGAGATTCAACTTCTTCCTGGTTTAGTCTTGGGAGAGTGTATGTGTGGAAGAATTTACCCATTTCTTCTAGATTTTCTAGTTTATTTGCGTAGAGGTGTTTACAGTATTCTCTGATGGTAGTTTGTATTTCTGTGGGATCAGTGGTGATATCCCCTTTGTCATTTTTTATTGCATCTATTTGACTCTTCTCTCTTTTCTTCTTTATTAGTCTTGCTAGCGGTCTATCAATTTTGTTGATCTTTTCAAAAAACCAGCTCCTGGATTCACTGATTTTTTTGAAGGTTTTTTTGTGTCTCTATGTCCTTCAGTTCTGCCCTGATCTTAGTTATTTCTTGCCTTCTGCTAGCTTTTGAATGTGTTTGCTCTTGCTTCTCTAGTTCTTTTAATTGTGATGTTAGGGTGTGAATTTTAGATCTTTCCTGCTTTGTCTTGTGGGCATTTAGTGCTATAAATTTCCCTCTACACACTGCTTTGAATGTGTCCCAGAGATTGTGGTATGTTGTGTCTTTGTTCTCGTTGGTTTCAAAGAACATCTTTATTTCTCTCTTCATTTAGTTATGTACCTAGTAGTCATTCAGGAGCAGGTTCTTCTGTTTCCATGTAGTTGAGTGGTTTTGAGTGAGTTTCTTAATCCTGAGTTCTAGTTTGATTGCACTGTGGTCTGAGAGACAGTTTGTTATAATTTCTGTTCTTTTACATTTGCTGAGGAGTGCTTTACTTCCAACTATGTGGTCAATTTTGGAATAGGTGTGGTGTGGTGCTGAAAAGAATGTATATTCTGTTGATTTGGGGTGGAGAGTTCTATAGATGTCTATTAGGTCTGCTTGGTGCAAAGCTGAGTTCAATTCCTGGATATGCTTGTTAACTTTCTGTCTCATTGATCTGTCTAATGTTGACAGTGGGGTGTTAAAATCTCCCATTATTATTGTGTGGGAGTCTAAGTCACTTTGTAGGTCTCTAAGAACTTGCTTTATGAATCTGGATGCTCCTGTATTGGGTGCATATATATTTAGGATCGTTAGTTCTTCTTGTTGAATTGATCCCTTTACTATTATGTAATGGCCTTCTTTGTCTCTTTTGATCTTTGTTGGTTTAAAGTCTGTTTTATCCACGACTAGGTTTGCAACACCTGCATTTTTTTGTTTTCTATTTGCTTGGTAGATCTTCCTCCATCCCTTTATTTTGAGCCTATGTGTGTCTCTGCATGTGAGATGGGTTTCCTGAATACAGCACACTGACGGGTCTTGATGCTTTATCCAGTTTGCCAGTCTGTGTCTTAATTGGAGCATTTAGCCCATTTACATTTAAGGTGAATATTGTTATGTGTGAATTTGATCCTGTCATTATGATGTTAGCTGGTTATTTTGCTTGTTAGTTGATGCAGGTTCTTCCTAGCCTCGATGGTCTTTACAATTTGGCATGTTTTTGCAGTGGCTGGTACCGGTTGTTCCTTTCCATGTTTAGTGCTTCCTTCAGGAGCTCTTTTAGGGCATCCCTGGTGGTGACAAAATCTCTCAGCATTTGCTTGTCTGTAGAGGATTTTATTTCTCCTTCACTTATGAAGCTTGGTTTGGCTGGATGTGAAATTCTGGGTTGAAAATTCTTTTCTTGAAGTATGTTGAATATTGTCCCCCACTCTCTTCTGGCTTGTAGAGTTTCTGCCGAGAGATCAGCTGTTAGTCTGATGGGCTTCCCTTTGTGGGTAACCTGACCTTTCTCTCTGGCTGCCCTTAACATTTTTTCCTTGATTTCACCTTTGGTGAATCTGACAATTATGTGTCTTGGAGTTGCTCTTCTTCAGGAGTATCTTTGTGGTGTTCTCTGTATTTCCTTAATTTGAATGTTGGCCTGCCTTACTAGATTGGGGAAGTTCTCCTGGATAATATCCTGCAGAGTGTTTTCCAGCTTGGCTCCATTCTCCCCATCGCTTTCAGGTACACCAATCAGATGTAGATTTGGTCTTTTCACATAGTCCCATATTTCTTGGAGGCTTTGTTCGTTTCCTTTTATTCTTTTTTTCTCTAAACTTCTCTTCACTCTTCATTTCATTCATTTCATCTTCCATCGCTGATACCCTTTCTTCCAGTTGATCCCATCAGTTACTGAGGCTTGTGCATTCGTCACGTAGTTGTCATGCCATGGTTTTCAGCTCCATCAGGTCCTTTAAGGACTTCTCTGCATTGGTTATTCTAGTTATCCATTTGTCTAATGTTTTTTCAAAATTTTTAACTTCTTTGCCATTGGTTTGAACTTCCTCCTTTAGATCGGAGTAGTTTGATCTTCTGAAGCCTTCCTCTCTGAACTCGTCAAAGTCATTCTCCCTCCAGCTTTGTTCCATTGCTGGTGAGGCGCTGCCTTCCTTTGGAGGAGGAGAGGCGCTCTGATTTTTAGAGTTTCCGGTTTTTCTGCTCTGTTTTTTCCCCATCTTTGTGGTTTTATCTACCTTTGGTCTTTGATGATGGTGACGTACAGATGGGTTTTTGGGTGGATGTCCTTTCTTTTTGTTAGTTTTCCTTCTAACAGTCAGGACCCTCAGCTGCAGGTCTGTTGGTGTTTACTGGAGGTCCACTCCAGACCCTGTTTGCCTGGGTATCAGCAGAGGTGGCTGCAGAATAGCGGATATTGGTGAACCACAAATGCTGCTGCCTGATCGTTCCTCTGGAAGTTTTGTCTCAGAGGAGTACTCGGCTGTGTGAGGTGTCAGTCAGCCCCTACTGGGGGTTGCCTCCTAGTTAGGCTACTCAGGTGTCAGGGAACCACTTGAGGAGTCAGTCTGCCTTTTCTCAGATCTCAAGCCGCATGCTGGGAGAACCACTACTCTCTTCAAAGCTGTCAGACAGGGACATTTAAGTCTGCAGAGGTTATTGCTGTCTTTTGTTTGTCTGTGCCCTGCCCCCAGAGGTGGAGCCTACAGAGGCAGGCAGGCCTCCTTGAGCTGTAAACCACAATGAGATACCATCTCACACCAGTTAGAATGGCCATCATTAAAAAGTCAGGAAACAACAGGTGCTGGAGAGGATGTGGAGAAATAGGAACACTTTTATGCTGTTGGTGGGATGGTAAACTAGTTCAACCATTGTGGAAGTCTGTGTGGTGATTCCTCAGGGATCTAGAACTAGAAATACCATTTGACCCAGCCATCCCATTACTGGGTATATACCCAAAGGATTATAAATCATGCTGCTATAAATACACATGCACATGTGTGTTTATTGCGGCACTATTCACAATAGCAAAGACTTGGAACCAACCCAAATGTCCAACAATGATAGACTGGATTAAGAAAATGTGGCACATAATACACCATGGAATACTATGCACCCATAAAAAAATGATGAGTTCAAGTCCTTTGTAGGGACATGGATGAAGCTGGAAACCATCATTCTCAGCAAACTATCACAAGGATAAAAAGCCAAACCCCACATGTTCTCACTCATAGGTGGGAATTGAACAATGAGAACACATGGACAGAGGAAGCGGAACTTCACACACCAGGGCCGTTTGTGGGGTGTGGGGAGGTGGGAGGGATAGCATTAGGAGATATACCTAATGCTAAATGACGAGTTAATGGGTGCAGCACACGAATATGGCACATGTATACATATGTAACAAACCTGCATGTTGTGCACATGTGCCCTGAAACTTAAAGTATAATAATAATAAAAAAAAGAGGCAAAAAAAAGAATGAAGTGAATGACCAACGAAAAATGCATTCTGTAAGGATACAGTGATGTGTTATTAGCTTAAATCCTCTACCCCTGTACACATATAACTGCTAGGAGAGGCCCTGTGGCCTCAGAACCCTTTTCATTCTAGTGTGAGAAATCCTGGGATGACGTTTGCACCATGGTTCGGAGAGCCCTGAGTACATAAAAGCCTCCCTCTCCTTTTATTCCTCTTAGCCTCCTGCATTTCTTTATCCCTTCTTTACATCAAAATATGAGCTAGGAGGGAGTTTCTGTAGTAAGCAGAGGCCCAGAAATTCCATACACAGCAAAGAAATAAAGTGGTGGAGAGGAAGGAGGGAGCTACCATTCATTGGATGTTTACCACGTGCCAAAGATTTATCTTTAGAATATGCATGTAAGGGATTATGAATCCCATTTTCACAGCAGAGGAAGGTGAAAATCAGAACAATTAAAGTCATTCATCCAATCCCTAGAAATGGTGGAGCCACAGTTTGGACTGAGGCCTAGTTGACACCAAACACCATGCCTTCCCCCACAGAGCTGGCTGTTTCTCATGATCCAGGTAGACAGAAAGGTCTGACAAAGTAGACACTGGGGCACCTGGATAGAAATAAAATGAATAAATAGGAACTATTTATTGGGCAGCCTTAAATATAAAATGTAAACAATAATGGCTAACATGTGCCAAGCATTGTCAAAGTATTATATTACTTTGAAACTCTGTGTGCCAAGCCTGAACTTATTCAATCCTCCCAATAATCCTAGGAGTGCATATTTTTGTTCATCCCATTTCCAGATGATGGACTTGAGGGCTCAGAGACGTCAATAAGTTAGCCCAAAGTTCCACAGCCAGCAAGTGGCACAGCTAGGAAGCAGCCCTGAGTAGCTGATTCAGAGCCTCCCCTGGCTCCGTCTCACGTCTTTTCAGCCTAACCTCAAAGAAGGAAACAAGAACTTGCCTGGGACAAAAACGCTTCAATGGCAGCCTCTTGGTTCATCATAAGAAAAGGCTATCTTTAAGAAAATCCCTTCAGGAACAGCAATGAAATAGCTCCATTTAAATAATACACCCATTAAAATAAAATATTATTTGTCCTCTAAAAAAAAAAAAGAAATACAGTTTATTTTTGTATACTGACCTTGTATCTTACAAGTTTGCTAAATTCACTTGTTTGTTCTAGTAGTTTTAGAAAATAGATTCCTACATAAAATACAGAATACTGACACTACCAAATACTGGTGAGGATGTGGAGCAGGAGGAAATCTCATTCATTGCTTATAGGAAGGCGAAATGGTACAGACTCTTTGGAAGAGTTTGGAAGTTCCTTATAAAGCTCAACATAGGCTTACAGTATTATCTAGCAATCATACCCCTAGGTATTTACCCCTAAAACTGCACATGAATGTCTATAGCAGCCTTATTGCTAATTGCCAGAAACTGATCAAGGTGTCTTCCATTTTGGTAAATGGATGAACAAATTGCGGTTCATACATACAGTGGAATACTACTCAGCAGTAAAAAGGAATGAGTTTGTCAAGCCATAAAAAGACATGGAGGAACCATAAAGGCACATTGCTTAATGAAGGAAGTCAATCCAAATTAGCTCTACACAATGTGATTTCAACTATATGATATCAGGGAAAAAGCAAAACTGTTGAGACAGCAAAATGAGCAGAGCTTTCTAGGGCTTTGGGAGGAGTGAGGGAGAGATGAATAGGTAGAGCACAATGTAGTTTCAAGGAGGTGAAAATGTTCTGTATGATACTGTAAATATGGATACTTGACATGATGAACTTGTCCAAATCCATTGAACTTACACAACACAAAGGGTGAAACTTAATGTGAACTGTAGACTAGTTAATAACGTATCAAGATGAGTTCAATTGTAACAAGTGGAGCACATAAATGGAAGATGTTAATAGGGAAACTGTGTGTAGGGGAGTGAGGGGGTATATGGGAACTTTCTACATTTGCTGCTCAATTTTTCTGTAAACTTAAAAGTGCTCTGACAAGGTCTATTAAAAAGGAGATTACTTAGGATTTTGAAATCTTAGTATACCATCATGTCATCTTTGAATAAATACTGTTTTATATCTTCCTTTGTAATCTGTATCTGTCTGTGTCTCACTATCTTTTCAGATTGTCTCCTGACCCTTGCTGAGACCTCTGTATACTGTCAAATAGTAGTGAAAGTGTACACATTTGTTTGTTTTTGATCTTAGGAGAAACATTTTATCTCCTTTACTGTGGCAATAATGTTAATTACATCGATAAGATTTTCTTATGTTAAACCAATCTTGCATTCCTGGAATGAATTTCACTGAACCATATCTTATTATTATTTTGTATATATTGCTAGGTTCAATTTGCTACTACTTTGTTGAGTATTTTTGTCTATGTTCTTAACGGTTTTGGTCTAATTTTTTGCTTATAATGTTCTTATAGTGTTTTGGATTCAGGGTTATGCTAACCTTATAAAACAAGTTGGAAGTATTCTTTCCTCCTAGGTAATCTGAAAAAGATTGTGTAATTTTGATATTATTTCATCCTTAAATATTTGATAGAATTCACCAGTGAAGTGATTCTGGCCTGAAGACTTTTTAGGAAGAAATTACAAATTCATTTACTTTACACAGTTTAGATTTTATGCTTCTTACGTCAAGTTTTTTTTAAAGGATTTTAATCTAGTTTCATCTAAGTTTCTTATATATTGGCATAAAGTTCTTCATAATATTCACTTGTTATCCTTTTATTGTCCGTAGAGTCAATTATAAAGTCCCTTCTTTCATTCTTAATAGAGTCATGTGGTGCAGTGTATGTAAGCTTTTTCCATTGGTGAGTGGTTGTTCTTATGTAAGTGGCCATTTTAATATGGGTCAACATGGCCATAAATAAATACTTCTCAGTTCCTATCTAAATCAAAAGCAAGATATTCGGCCAGGCACAATGCCTCACGCCTGTAATCCCAGCACTTTGGGAGGTGGAGGCAGGCGGATTACCTGAGGTAAGGAGTTTGAGACAGGCCTGCCCAACGTGGCGAAAATCCATCTCTACTAAAAACACAGAAATTAACCAGGTGTGGTGGTACACACCTGTAATCCCAGCTACTTGGGAGGCTGAGGCAAGAGAATTGCTCGAACCCAGGAGGCAGAGATTGCAGCAAGCCAAGATCGTACCACTGCACTACAGCCTGGGCAACAGAGTAAGACTGTCTCAAAAAAAAAAAAAAAAAAGCAAGATATTCAGTAAAGGTGAGGGTTGGAAGCTTTGGCAAATATAAGGTGGATTTGACAAGTACGGGAGCCATGTAATGCAGACCTCAGCAACATGGTGGCTGCAGGTGAGGAGAGGTCTCATTAAATTCTGTCACACCAAGCTTAAGAGAGTCTCAGGCCTAATGGTGGTACAACTGATGCAGGTTATTCTAGAACTATACAGCCTTTGGCTTTAGCAGTGTGTTTGGACCAAGTGGGGCCTGAAATGACAGTGGACCCCAGAAGGCTTAGTGAGTAGGTACAGCTGATGCAATGGGGAAGAGAGTTTTTCCATATGTAGGACTTTTAGATATTAGGACATACAAAGGTTATATGATGCTTGCTCTGTAAAAATCTACAGGTCAGAACTTAAAACTACAACTTGGTTTCATGTGTGGCTCAGAGCATTGATGTGTGTTTCTAACAGGCTGAGTTAGGCAGAGAAGACAGATGACTTAAAATTGGTTCCTCTTTATGTCATTTTCAATTGCACTCCTGGCCAACGAAGGATTATGTGGACAGACTAATTGCTTGTGCTGTTGTATGTGGCAGGTCAATAAGTCAATAAGCTTGTAGGGGATATTCTTCCCATCACTTAGTTGGCTCTGGGCTTGTTAATTATATAATCCCTGACTATGATTTTAGAATTTAACACAAATTATGGCTTCATTCATAAATGTAGCTTTTTTTTTTCATCCTTGACTCTGCTAGACCTTTATTTTCAGGCATGAGTCACATACCAGCCCTGTGTGTCCCCCAAGCTTGAAGAGTCACAAATTAGTTTTTTTTAAATCTCTTTTTTCCCCATAAGTTATTGGGTTACAGGTGGTATTTGGTTACATGAGTAAGTTCCTTAGTAGTGATTTGTGAGATTTTGGTGCACCCATCACCTGAGCAGTACATACTGCACCATATTTGTAGTCTTTTATCCATTGCCCCCTGCCACTCTTCCCCCTAAGTCCCCAAAGTCCATTGTATCATTCTTATGCCTTTGCATCCTCATAGCTTAGCTCCCACATATCAATGAGAACATATGATGTTTGGTTTTCCATTCCTGAGTTACTTCACTTAAATAATAGTCTCCAGTCTCATCGAGGTCAGTGCAAATGCTGTTAGTTCATTTCTTTTTATGGCTACGTAGTATTCTATCATATATATTTACCACAGTTTCTTTATCCATTCATTGATGGACATTTGGGTTGGTTCCATGATTTTGCTATTGTGAATTTTGCCACTATAAATGTGCATGTACAATTATCTTTTTTGAATAATGACTTCTTTTCCTCTGGGTAGATACCCAGTAGTGGGATTGCTGGATCAAATGGTAGTTCTACTTTTAGTTCCTTAAGGAATCTCCACACTGTTTTCCATAGTGGCTGTACTAGTTTACATTCCACCAGCAGTGTAGAAGTGTTCCCTGTTCACCACATCCACGCCAACATCTACTGTTTTTTGATTTTTTGACTATGGTCATCCTTGCGGGAGTAAAGTGGTATTGCATTGTGGTTTTGATTTGCATTTCCCTGATCATTAGTGATGTTGAACATTTTTTTCATACGTTTGTTGGCCATTTGTATATCTTCTTTTGAGAATTGACTGTTAATGTCTTTATCCCACTTTTGGATGGGATTGTTTGTCTTTTTTTCTTACTGATTTGTTTGAATTCATTGTAGATTCTGGATATTAGTTCTTTGTCAGAAGTATAGATTGTGAAGATTTTCTTCTACTCTTTGGGTTTTCTGTTTACTCTGCTGACTGTTCCTTTTGTCATGCAAAAGCTCTTTAGTTTAATTAGGTCCCAGCTATTTATCTTTGTTTTTATTGCATTTGCTTTTGGGTTCTTGGTCGTGAAATCTTTGCCTAAGCCAATGTCTAGAAGGGTTTTTCCAATGTTATCTTGTTATCTTCTAGAATTTTTATAGTTTCAGATCTTAAGTTTAAATCTTTAATCCATCTTGAGTTAATTTTCCTATAAGGTGAGAGATGATGATCCGGTTTCGTTCTCCTACATGTGGCTAGCCAATTATCCCAGCACCATTTGTTGAATAGGGTGTCCTTTCCCCATGTAATGTTTTTGTTTGCCTTGTTGAAGATCAGTTGGCTGTAAGTATTTGGGTTTATTTCTGGGTTCTCGAGTCTGTTCCATTGGTCTATGCACCTATTTTTATACCAGTACTACACTGTTTTGGTGACTATGGCCTTATAGTATATTTTGTCATCAGGTAGTGTGATGCCTCCAGATTTGTTCTTTTTGCTTAGTCTTGCTTTAGCTATGTGGGCTCCTTTTTGGTTTCATATTAATTTTAGAATTGTTTCTTCTAATTCTTTGAAGAATGATGGTGGTATTTTGATGGGGATTGCGTTGAATTTTTAGATTGCTTTTGGCAGTATGGTCATTTTCACAATATTGATTCTACTCATTCATGAGCATGGGATGTGTTTCCATTTGTTTGTGTCATCTATGATTTTCAGCAGTGTTTTGTAGTTTTCCTTATAGAGCTCTTTTGGTTGCTTGGTTAGGTATATTCATAAGTATTTTATTTTTTTGCAGCTATTGTAAAGGGGGTTGAGTTCTTGATTTGATTCTCTGCTTGGTCATTTTTGTATAGAAAAGCTACTGATTTGTTTACATTAGTCTTGTATCTGGAAACTTTGCTGAATTCTTTTATCAGTTCTAGGAGCTTTCTGGAGGAGTCCTTAGGGTTTTCAAGATAAATGATCATATCATCAACAAACAGTGACAGTTTGACTTCCTCTTTACCTATTTGGATGCCCTTTATTTCTTTCTGTTGTCACACTGCTCTGGCTAGGACTTCCAGTAATGTGGTGAAGAGGAGTGGTGAGAGTGGGCATCCTTGTCTTATTCCAGTTCTCAGAGGAAATGCTTTCAACTTTCCCCATTCAGTATTATGTTGGCTGTGGGTTTGTCATAGATGGCTTTTATTACATTAAGATATGTCCCTTGTATACCAATTTTGTTGAGAGTTTTAATCATAAATGGATGCTGGATTTTGTCGAATGCTTTTTCTGCATCTATTGAGATTATCATGTGATTTTTGTTTTTAATTCTGTTTATGTGATGTATCACATTTATTGACTTGTGTGTTAAACCATCCCTGCATTCCTATTATGAAACCTACTTGATCATGTTGGATTATCTTTTTGATATGTTATTGGATTCAGTTAGCTAGTAATTTGTTTAGGATTTTAATATCAATGTTCATCAAGGATATTGGTCTGCAGTTCTCTTTTTTGGTTATGTCCTTTCCTGATTTTGGTATTATGGTGATGCTGGCTTCATAAAATGAACTAGGAAGGGTTCCGTCTTTCTTTGTCTTATGGAATAGTGTCATAGTGTTGAAAGAACTGGTACAAATTCTTCTTTGAATGCCTGGTAGAATTCTGCTGTGAATCTGTCTGGTCCTGTACTCTTTTTTTTGTTGGTAGTTTTAAAATTACCATATCAGTCTTGCTGCTTATTATTGGTCTGTTCAGGGTATGTAATTTTTCCTGATTTAAGCTACGATAGTTTATGTGCATAAAGGTGTTCATAGTAGCCTTGGATGATCTTTTGTATTTCAGTGGTGTCAGTTGTAATATATCCTGTTTCATTTCTTAGTGAGGTTATTTGGATTTTCTCTCTTCTTTTTTGCTTAATGTTGCTGATGGTCTATCAATTTTATTTATCTTTTCAAAGAACCAGCTTTTTGTTTCATTTATCTTGTATGTTTTTTTTCAATTTCATTTAGTTCTGCTCTGATCTTGGTAATTTTCTTTCTTCTGCTGGTTTGGGTTTGGGTTTGGTTTGTTCTTTTTTCTCTAGTTCCTTGAGGTGTAAACTTAGAATGTCAGTTTGTGCTCTTTCAGTCTTTTTGATGTAGGCTCTTAGGGCTATGAACTTCCCTCTTAGCACTGCCTTTGCTGTATCCCAGAAGTTTTGATACATTGTGTCATTATTGTCATTCAGTTTGAAAAATTTTTAAATATTCATTTTGATTTCATTTTTGACCCAATGTTCATTCAGGAGCAGGTTACTTAATTTTTATATACTTGCATGGTTCTGAAGATTCCTTTTGGAGTTGATTTCCATTTTTATTCCACTATGGCCTGCGAGAGTGCTTGATATAATTTCAATTTTCTTAAATTTGTTGAAGCTTGTTTTATGGCCTATTACATGGTCTATCTTGCAGAAAGTTCCATGTCCTGTTGAATAGAATGTGTATTCTGCAGTTGTTGGATGAAATGTTCTGTGTAAATCTATTAAGTCCATTTGTTCCAAGGTATAATTTAAATCCATTGTTTGTTTGTTGACTTTCTGTCTTGATGACCTGTCTAGTGCTGCCAGTGAAGATAGGGCCTCAATCCCTTCTAACTTAAAGGGTTTCTCCTGAGAAATCTGATACTTTTTTTTTTCAAAATATATAGATTACCTGTTGCTTCTGTCTCACAGCTCATAAGATTCTTTCCTTCATCTTAACTTTGGATAACCTGATGACAATGTGCCTAGGTGAAGATCTTTTGCAGTGAATTTCCCAGGTGTTCTTTGTGCTTCTTGTATTTGGATGCCTAGGTCTGTAGAAAGGCTGGGGAAGTTTTCCTCTATTATTTCCCCAAATATGCTTTCCAAGCTTTTAGAATTCTCTTCTTCCTCAGGAACATGGATTATTCTTAAGTTTGGTGATTTAACATAATCCCAGACTTCCTGGAGACTTTGTTCATATTTTTCTTATTCTTTTTTCTTAGTCTTTCTTGGATTGGGTTAATTTGAAGACCTTGTCTTCGAGCTCTGAATTTCTTTCTTGTACTTGTTCAATTCTATTGCTGAGACTTTCCAGAGCATTTCACATTTCCAAAATTGTGTCCAGAGTTTCCTGCATTTTTGATTGTTTTTTCTTTATGCTATCTATTTCCTTGAATATTTCTCCCTTCACTTCTTGTATCATTTTTTTGGATTTCTTTGCATTGGGGTTTGCCTTTCTCTGGCCCCTCCCTGATTAGCTTAATAACTAACCTCCTGAACACCTTTTCAGGTAAATCAGGAATTTCTTCTTGGTTTGGATCAATTGCTGGTGAACTAGTGTGATTTTTGGGGGGTGTTGAAGAACCTTGTTTTATTATATTACCAGGTTGGTTTTCTGGTTCCTTCTCATTTGGATAGGCTCTGTCAGAGGGAAGGTCTAGGGCTGAAGACTTGTTCAGATTCTTTTGTCCCATGGGGTGTTCCCTTGATGTAGTACTCTCCCCCTTTTCCTATGAATGTGGTTTCCTGTGAGCCAAACTGCAGTGATTGTTGTCTCTCTTCTGGGTCTAGTCACCCAGAGAGTTTACCTGGCTCTAGGCTGGTACTGGGGGTTGTCTGCACAGAGTCCTGTGATATGAACTGTCTATAGGTCTCTCAGCTGCAGATACCAGTGTCTGTTTCAGTAGAGGTGGCTGGGGGGGTGCAATGGACTCTGTGAGGGTTCTCAGCTTTGATGGTTTAATGCTCTACTTTTGTGCTGGTTGGCCTGCTGCCAGGAGGTGGCACTTTCCAGAAAGCATCAGCTGTAGTAGTATAGAGAGGGACCGGAAGTGGTTGGGACCCTAGAACTCCCAAGATTATATTCCCTTTGTGTTCCACTACCAGGGTGCATAGGGAAGGACCATCAGGTGTGGGTGGGGGTAGGCGTGTCTGAGCTTAGACTCTCCTTGGGTGGGTCTTGCTGTGGCTGCTGTGGGGGATGGGGGTGAGATTCCTAGGTTACTGGAGTTGGGTACCTAGGGTGATTGTGGCTGCCTCTGATGAGTCATGCAGGTTGTTGGGGAAGTTGGGGAAAACCCAGCTTCCATGCAAACTGAAGGGCTGGTCTCACTCCCACCATGCTCTCCCCAACAGCCCTGAGTCTGTTTCCAGGCGGCGGGCAAGAAGGGCTTGAAAACTTCCTCCAGGCTACCTGCCTTCCAGCTGCTAAAGAAAAGGGGTTGGTTTTTCCACTGCCTGTGGAGTCTGCACACTGGATTTGCACCTTCCCTTGATTTCTGGCCATTGGGCTTCTTACCTTGTTCAAATTGTTACAAAGTTCAGCTAGAGACTTTCTTCTCCCTGTGGAATTTTATCCCCCTGCTCCTCTGGTCACCCTCCAGATGGATTCCTGTTGTGCCAGGCAGGAATGGCCTGCTAGAGGATGCAGTGAGCTCCCAGGACCTTTCTGCTGCTTCCTCTACGCATGTATTTTGCTCGTCTCTCTAAACTGACTCAGTTCCAGGTAAAGTCAGAAACTTCTCCCACAAACCTTCAGCTTCTCCAATGTGGGTGTGTGTTCCGGAGACGAGGGTCTCCCTTTCCAGCTTCCGCAGTTGGGGCACTCACGGTATTTGGGGTGTTTCCCAGGTCCTGCAGAAGCAGTCTGCTTCCTTCAGAGGGTCTATGGGTCCTCTCGGGATTGATGGTTTGTTCTTGCAGTCAATCTAGAGCTAAAATTTACAATGCAAACTTCCACAGGCTGCTCTGAACAGAGCTGCAATCTAGTCCTGCCTCCCATCCTCCGTGATTGCCTGTATCTCTCCAAGTGTAACTTTTTGTAAAAAGCAAATGAGCAATATCAAGGCTTTTGGTTTTTATGAAGATAATGAATCAACCAAGGTTGTTGGCTTGCTTCCTCAAATAAACTTTGGAGAAATGGTAGAATCAAAGAACAGAAATGGATTCAAGGAACTGACAACAACAAAACTCCACGAAGAAACCCTTGGAGATACTGAAGTCTGTTCTCACCTACTATGCATATGCTTATGGAAGGTAGATGGCTGCAGCCCAGAGTAGAATATGTCAGTAGGATAACTTGTTGGAATAATGCAATGGATAAGATAAGCAATAGCTTAGAAATATGTGGAAGATGATTGTCCAACCTAAAGAAATGTGGTGAAATAGATTCCACAGGACTAAGCAAATTCATAGCAAGGGGCTGAAATTTCACCGTAGGGCTCAATGCACTTGCTCACAAGAGTATAGTCATGGAGCTGAGAAACACAGGACTCAAAGGAGAAGTAGAAATGAAGAGGTTTTGAATGTGTAAGAAAAGTCACTTCACATCAGACCCAGTGACTACGGGTGACATCGTTGCAAATTTCTAAACTTTGCAAGAAGACAGTAATATCTCAAATACTAGTTCTCTGAGACAGGTGAATTTTCTCTACATCTATACTACATATAGAGTTATTATTATTATGAGAATTAAATGAGAAGATGAAATGAAAGTGCTAAGCCCAGAACTAGGAAAATAGTGAGTGCTCAATAAATATTGGTTATCATTTAAAATTAGATTCAAGATCAATCTAATGTGTAGGGTACTCCTTGAGTGGCTAATTGAACTTACTTGATAAAATCTCTGTTTTGCTGCTCATTTCCTTCAATACGACTATCAAAAGAAAAGGTGTTATGATGCAGGAAAAAATAAATAATGCCTATGAAAATGATGTATACTTGCATGAACATCAATGAGTTGACAAGCAGAAGTACCCAGGAAATCCTGTGGGGGGAATAAACATAAATGATCTTTTTGGAGAGTATTAGAGGTTGCTGGGTGTGATACATAGAACATGTATGATGTCTTCTTGAAATAGGCTACATAAATGCACAGAGGCAAAGGGTAATGAAGACAGGGCTTTTCCTTATGTGAACATGTATTGGTTGGCTTATTCAGTTAAAATCAGACACTACTTTAACAATTTATTTTGTAAAAGGTAAAGAGAGTAATAAAGTGAATTGCTTTGCTAGTACTAATTCTGGCTAAAAAAGGGTCATTAATTGGTGAAATGGGAGTGATTAAAACTTTGGGATAAAACAGCTTTTTATTATGTCAAGTTAGAAAAAGACAGAAAAGTAGAGAGAGTGCTATAACAAACATCCAAGTATTGGATCGTTGGATCACTTGGATTTAATAATTGCTTACATTTTGCAAAAAATTAGTTCTCTCTTTGGTTTTCTAATACCGCCAAATGCCAATATGAAAAATAGGAAGTTAGCAATAACACTTCGATAACTCAAAAATGAAGGAATGGAGCTATTATCAGGATACTACTTCCTTCTCGTAATTTCATATCATACCTGATGTTTATTTTTGAAATTCCATTGCCTATTGTGGGTGGATTCCTTTTCAAGTTTTTCATAAGTAATCTACATCTGTGTAATTTCCCCCTTTGAAACAAGTGGGTGGCCATTTATTCTCAATGGGATGCACTATTTTCAATACTGAAAATAGATCATTTCAATGAAATATTTTAGCTCTGAGGACTCATTACAGAGAAAAGAATAGCAATCAATAATATAATTTTATTGAGATGGAAAGTAATGATTCTGGGAAATATCTATATATACAATAAAATGCTCCATTTCAAAATATATATTGAATTTGTAAATAAAATAATACTTCATCTTTATATACTGCTCTTCCTTCTAAGAGCTAAAAAATTCTTTCAAATTTATTTATTTATTGCCATCATAACTCTATGACGTAGACAAGAAGGTATAGATATAATTTAATCATTAACATTTTAAGGGGAAAATGTATCTTTTGAAATTTTATTTGAAAGTTGAGAGGATGTATCTTATGGCTCTTGCTAAGAATTGTGAAGATCATAAATATATTGAAGCATATAAATATAAATTTATAGTGCATGTATCCATTTTTTCTTGAAAATTTATATATTGATGCTTATAACCCATAAAGTAGAAAAAAAGAAACATATAAAAATGCAATATGTTTTGTTTTATGACTATAGATGGTGTGATATGTCACTATATCTCTGAAAGCCATGAGTTTGTCTGTGGTAAATCCTGAAATCATAAAATCAGCTTAACTATATCCCTGGATGGAAAGTGATTAATAGAGAAGAATGTTGCAGGCTTGAAGAAGCCCTGTTAGATAACAAATAAGAAAAATCATTAATGTTGTTTAAGATAATACTCTACTAGGTTTCTGACAATTTAAACCCTGTGTATATAATTCTCGTTACAACGTTTGAAATAGTATCTTTCATTGAATAATATATTCCAAAGTATTATTAGTGGTAACCTATTCTTGTAGGGATTGTAGAGCATTTTATTTTTCTATTTATATTTCCTAATATTTTAAAAAGTTTTTTAATATTAAGAAAGACAGCAAATACATGTTTTTCCAAAGAAAGAATGTCTTTGTGAATTCTTAGAAATTTATTTGTAAGAAGAATTCAACCCTGAATACTATATTTACCAAACCATGGCATTAGAGAAAATAAAGATTCTTTGATGTACTTTTAAGTTATTGCTGTTATAATTCTTGCATGTTTAAGGATTTAGGATTATGATCTATTAATCATTATTTGGTAAGCATTCCTTATGGAATTAACACTTTAATATGTATTACGGGACAAAAAGATGATAAATTCTGAAATTTTCATGTAATGAGCACAAATAGTCTTTATAGAAAAAACATGCACAGTAAAAATTAGAGAACTATCAAAAGCTGAATTGCGTCACTGACAGTGCAGAGAACAGAAACTAGGCAGGAGCAGCCTGTGATTTGATGAAGATGAGATTTGAGCTTGGCTTTGAAAGAAGTATAATTAAGGAGCCTTGGAAGTCAGGGCATAGAGGAAATAATTTTTTTATGTACTAGGCAATAGGGATTAATATCATCTGGATTAAGCAAATTATAGGGGAAATTCTGTTAGGAGAATTAGTCTACATGTTCTCTGCTAAATAAGGAAAAATAGGAAAAGGAGGCTAGCTATCCCTGATTTGCCATCTCTTTTTATTCCTATAGGGAAAGAACCATGGCATTTTTGGTAGGGTACAGGGCCATCCATTGCCCAGCCTTCCTTTCACTTAAGAGTGGCCCTGAGGTTATGTTGTAGCCAGGGGTGAGTGAAAATGGCACGTGATATTTCCGAAGACATGTCCTTAAGGGAAGAGGCTGTATTGCTTATCCCCACTTCCTCCATCCCGCTGCTGTCATGGGAGAGAGAAACTGTCTTCTCTCTAAATGTACGTTAGCTTGAGTTTCTATTTTCATGCAGCTGAACCTGTATCTTAACTAGTATACAATTTGGTATATGAAATGGAGTACTGCACATAATGGGAACTTAAATAGCTGCATTTGTTTGATGGTTTCAAGTATAGAGACACTGCAGAATGTAAGGGGAGGCATTTTTATTAATGGTGTGGCAAGGCTGTAGACAATATGCCTCTGATAACTGGACAGGCAGATTATGGGCCAAGTGAGCCAATAACTCCAGGGGAAATGGTGAAAAAAAATCAATGTCTGTTGGCTACTCCTTTTGTAGAAGGCCCCACAAGAGAGAGGAGAAGTCAAGCAAGTTCATAAGCAGAAATAGAGGGAATACAGCTCAGCTGAGGGACTCTGTGTCTAAGGCAATATTAGATGACTGGGAGTCTAGTAATTTGGGGCTTATAGTACTGAAAAAGTCAACTGATTCTGTAATCCAAATATAAGGAATTATAGAACTGTCGGCTTTAGCAGGAGATAAGAATAGACCCACAAACCTCTTCAAGCACCTTCGTTAGACTATGGGAACTGGTGTACCTGCAAAGATGAAATTAAGGATGTTGCCTTGCCACCCAAGCCTGCTGCCTCAGTTGACTTTCAGGAGCTGCCAGTTACTCCAGAGAGTGTTCTAGCCATAGGACAGAGGATAGTAAGTAAAATGTCAGTCTTAAAGTCTAAAAACGATGTGCTGATGAATCTTCAGCTGTACTTAACTCTTGAAATCTAAAAGACTAGAAGCCTCGTATGATTTTGAGGGAATATTATTGCCAAACAACCCATACATCAGGCCTGCAAAAACTTGAGATTTTGTGACCTTGAAAGCAATTTGGAAATCTGTAAACCTACATTAGTGGGAAGTAGGTTGTGAAAGCTGTGTAGTCCCACTTCAGAGGTATCTAAGGAGGATAATGGTAAAAAAAGACACCCTTCCCCACCCCGAAAACCAGAGGCCTCTGAGGAAAGTGGACAAGCAGACAGCAAAACTGAGGTCTTCTAGCTTGGCTAGTAGAGACAGTTGTGAGAGCTCTGGGAGTTTTCACTATATGGCCCAGTGGTATATGATAATTGAGTAGCTTTTATTGTGATTGTGCTCTACCTACTCCACCATTGGGTATGCTGCATAAGTTAACTTGCCTTATTATTATTATTTTTTGTAAATGACTAGACCATATCAGGATTTGATGTAAAGGAGTACACATCACTGAAAAAGTTTCCAACTGATGCAGTAATTGGATATAGCCGTGAGATAGTATCCTTTGGGTTTTGGTTTGTATGTTGCATATTTTAGAAGAAGTGTGCCACACCATTCAGGCCTCACTTTAAGAGAACTTCTCCAGCAAAGAGTGTAATCACTGGCAACCTGAACTTCAGTACCTTCGAGATCCATCAAAGTGTTCTAGCAGAGGACATGCTCTCCCTGACTCTCTGGGCAACTCTAGCCAATGATTGAGCATTGTTGGGGTTCTAGGTACTGGTCACTGCTGCCCAAGATGGGACAATTTTTGCTCTGTAGCTCCCTCTTGGACTGGTTGAGTGTTTTTCCTTTAAAAGAAGTACCACAATCTGGGTTCTTCCTACTCAAGACTCCTTCTTCCTTCTTTTCTTTTCACAGGTGTCAAACTTACATTGAGGTCTGAAGGTTTTTTCAACCAACTCCTCTCCCTGTCCCCTTTATCTTTCACAGGCATCCACATCCAATATATCTCTCACACTTCTAAGTCTGCCTTGACCACTGCTTCTTACAGGTCCTGAACCCACACAGGTGTATTGTTCACTGTAGAGTCAAGTAATATGCCAGTATTATATTTCCTTTTGTGTGAGGTACAAAGTAACCATCCCTGTGCCATCTAATGGAGAATGTTCCTTGTATCAAGTTCAAATATTCTCCTTTTTACACTTCACCAAATGCTTTGTTTATCCTCAAGTTTTTCTAGACTCCCAGCATTATTTTTTATTTGTTCTCATTTTCTCTCTGAACTTCCCACACAAAACATTCTGTTCTCTGGCCCCAATCTTTACTAGCACTCTCTAGAACAGCTGTGTGGATGTCATCCTGGAATTTTGCTTCATTCTTCTCTTAGGTTGGGTATCACTGTTTCTGAGGACATTATGCTTTCTTCCTTTGTTTTGATGGAATACTTGCCTATTTTCTTGAGATACATTTTTATATCTAAGAAATGGTGCATTTAAGTAAACTTCTGAGTTCTTGCATGTTAAAAAACATTTTTGTGATGTTCTTTTTGGTGGTTATAAGGTTAGTTATAGAAATCTGGGTTGAAAATAATTTTTTCCTGGGAACTTTGATGACCTTTCTCCATTGCCTTTCCACATTCTGTGTTCTGATGAGAAAGCTAACGTCTTTGACTCTTATTCCTTTGCAAGTGAGCTGTATTTTCTCCTTGGCAGTTATTTGGGTCTTCTCTTTATCCTTAGGCATATAACATTTTTTTCCAGGACACATTTAAGTGCTGGACATAGAATGAGTTCTTTTAGTCTGAAGACTGGATCCATCTTAGGGAAATTATCTATTAGCATTTCTGTGATAATCTTTCCCCTCTTCTTTTTTTCTGTAATTTGTATTTGGATGTAAAACCTCTTGGAGTAGCCCTTTGGATCTTTTGTCTTTTCTGTCATTTTTAAGTTTCCTTGTATTGTAATTTGGGAGATTTGTTTAGATTTATTTTCTAAGTTTTCTATTAAATTTTTATTTTGGCAAACATTTTAATTTCCAAAGGTTTTTTTTATTGTAATTCAATAATTCCTCCTTCATGCCATGTTATAGTTATTTTATGAATGCGGTATTTTTAAAAAATTTAATTATTTTAGAGGAAAATAAGTCACATTCAAGAGAATGTGATATACATATATAATAATGTATATGCATATAATAAATGTATAACAAAATGAATACCCATGCACCTCTCGCCTTGGTTAAACAGCATAAAAGCTCCTGTGTTCTCCCTCTTCATCATGTGCCCCTGCCCTCCAGAGGTAACACCTACACTGAAGGTTGTGATAATCATTCCTTTGTTATTAAAAATAGTTTTACCACCTATGTATGTATTACTAAATTATTATTTAGTTTTTCCTTCCCTTAAACTTTATAGATTTGTAATGCATTTTTTAGTGAATTGCTCATCTGATTTATTGAAATTGCTCATTTACTAATAGCCTCTATCCTGTGATATTTGTAGTTGATGGCTTATACCTTAAAAAAGCATTATCATCATTTTAATGAAGCCTCAGGAGGTAAAGGAGATAAACATATGTGTTCCACTTGTCTTATTACATTAGAAGGCCAGATGAGATTTTAAAAAATTAATCTGTGAATCATGTTATTTCATTAATTCATACTTGGTCTTATTAGCATATAGGTATTTATTAAATGTGTATATCTAATACTAACAATTTAAAAATATTTTGTAATTTAAAATCTTCACTAAATGCTTTTATGGAATTAGTGGATTAACTGGGCTTTGGGATCAGTCAAACCCAGGTTAAAATCCCTACTCCACTACCTTTTAGTCAATAGATATTGGGCAAATCACTTAGTTTCTAAAATCTCCTATTTCCTTCTCTGTAAATGAAGGTAATAATACCTACCCCAAACTGTTATTTGACGGTTAAATGAGATAGTGTATGTGAAGGACTTAACCTACCATTCAGCATGTGGGAAGTAATAAATGTAAGTCTTGCTTTTATCCCTGATTAAAGAAGAGTGACTGTTTTTTATGTCCTACTACATTTCACAAACAGGGCTAGGTTCACAACCTGTGCAGTCACACAGGGACTCAGAAGGGCTCCATGCTTGACTAATTCTCTGCTGTCATTGTTTTGAAATTATTAATAATTTTATCTTTAAGTTTGTGTAAGTGAGGTCCAGTGGGCAATGCAGCATGTGCATAAGCAGAGGTGGTACATTTAGTATGTATGTCCACCTCTCTTTGCAGCCCCATTCACATAGAGTGTTCGCAATGATCCCTGAGCACATACTTCCAGTGAATGCATAGTGCATGGTGGTTCAGCGAGATTCAAACCAGTATAGAAGAAGTGTTATGTCTATGCCTAAGTGGGGGTGCTCATAGTCACAAGAGGCCACACTTCGTTTGAACCAGAACTTGCTTTGAATGCAGAAAGAAGGCAATGTCATCCCAAGAAACACAAATGACCACGGAAACTTATCATTTCCTTTTTTACTCATGTTGCTTCCCACTATTTGTCAACTACTTCTGCTGGAAGTAACATACAAAAGGAAATATTGGGTAACCCACAGTTCCTTTTCCTTTCAGTCCTTTCCTACTCATCAGCAAGCCAAAGGTAGAGAGTGTTGGTAGAATTTGCTGGCACTAAGAGATGAAATAAAACAATTGAGTTAGTTTTGAGCATCATTTACACTCCTCTGCTAAGAATGAAATACATATGTATGTCTGAGAAATTGGGTAATTTTGACTATCCTGTATACCAGTTAAATGTCCTTATATTTTAAAATTGCTATGGCCACAAAAAAGAATGAAACATGTATTTTGCAGTAACATGGATGGAGCCGGAGGCTATTATCCTAAGTGGAATAACTCAGAAACAGAAAACCCAAGACTGCATGTTCTCCCTTATAAGTGGGAGATAAACAATGGGTACACATGGACCTACAGAGGGAAATAATAGACACTGGGGACTCCAAGAGGGAGGAAAGTGGAAAGGGAGTGAGGAGTGAAACAGTACCTATTGCTACAATGTTCACTATTCAGGTGATGAGTACACTAGAAGTCCAAACCCCACTACTACAAAATATACCCATGTAATAAACCTGCACATGGGCCCCTGAATCTATTTTTTCAATTTAAAACATAAAAAAACAGAGTTTTTAAAACGTAGATTGCCACAAGTAACAAATAAAAGACACCACAAGACGTCGAGAGAGATCATGGAGGAAAGGAAACAGCTTTATGTTTTAGGACTTCAACAGCACTGTTTTTTCCCAGCATTTTAAACAAGAGGTCCTGTGCTTTCATTTTATGCTAGGCTTCACAAATTACACAGCAGGCCCTGCTCATAAGAACATTTAGTGAATAACAAAGTCTGCTTTTTATCAGCACAATCTGGAAAAATGATTGCCAGTAAGTTGGATTTGTAATTTTCTTTTATGACAGTTGGAGACAATATCATAGAATACAATCTAATCTTGCATTTAGGTAATTAATTGTTTCTGCTGAATTGGTGAGTACAGGGCCAAATAACCTTGCTTAAATGGGGAAAGTGGAAGAGAAAGAGACAGTAAATCTATCATTGTGTTTCAATAATTTCAGGAGAAAAAGTTATACACAAGATTGTGTGGAGAGCGTGCCAAATGGTGTTCCCTTTTGGGCTATTTTACCCCTTTACAAAATATTGTGTTTTAGTGTGTTTAGAAGCATCTACGATCCAGTGCCACCCTAGGCTTCTGCCATAGTCCTGCTAGGCTAATAGATATTTGGTGGCTGGAAACATGATGGGAGAGACAAAATAAATGGCTTTTTGCTTTTTTGTTTTTAATCCATGAGAAAGAATTCACATGAGCTTCATTTGCTAAAGACCAAGGAGTAGTAACATCAGTAGGTGACACTAGTGTGTAAAATTACATCCTTTTCTGTATTTTTTTTAAAATAGAGCTTGTTATGTTTTAAATAATTTTGACAGATAATATGCTATAAAAAGGGATAGCACCAAGATGAAAGCCATTGACAAGAGAATGACAAAAAAGATTAAGGATCCTATCAACAGGGCTGAAGGGAAGTTTCATGGAAGAGTTTGAAGAAAGTTTTTCTTGTGATAACATACTTCTGAAGAAAGCATAAGGGCGATGGATGGTTTCAGATTTTGAGCTTCAACACCCCACTGTGATATTTGATTGTGTGATATTTGTTCACAAAGACATCTAAATACTGCAGCAGTCTCTCTGTTTTGAATGCCTTAAAATGGTAGCTGCCATTAGGTGGCACTGCGTGTATGTTTGTGTAGACCAATTTTGTTTTAAAGGATATTCTTTATTGAGAATTAAGGACCTAACAAGAAGGATTAAGAAGTCATAGAAAACCAGTTTTGTTTAATATATATAGATAAATGCACACAAGTACTTCTTTGTGGAGACATTAGAGTGCTTTTAATATGTGAGGTTGGCATACAGATATAACATACAAAGGCAAAATATAACATACAAAGAAAGCAAGAAAGCACAATGTATTTGCCTTTTTAAGATGCCATTACTACCCTTTTACTTTTATTTCTTATTGACAGTTGTCATTTATTACAGTGTAATATTGCTGACCTGCTCTTCATCTTCACCCAGAGCCTGGAGTCTTTGGAGGGGTCTTTGCTCTATGAGACACTGCAGACATTTTCTTTCTAGCCTAACTGCTTTAATGACTTGTAGGTTATGTTAGAAGTAAATAAGAAATAGGGTGCTTTAGGAGTAAAAACTTCAGACTTATTTTTATTTTTATTTTTAATTTTGTGGATTCGTGATTGATATATATATTTATGGAGTACATAAGATACTTTGATACAGACATGCAATGTGGAATAATCACATCATGCAAAGTGGGGTATCCATCCCCTCAAGCATTTATCCCTTGTGTTACAAACAACCCAATTTTACTCTTTTAGTTATTTTAAAATGTACAATTAAATTATTATTGACTATAGTCACCCTATTGTCCTATCAAATAGTAGGTCTTACTCATTCTTTCTTTTTTTTTTGCAGTGGTCCCCAACAATTTTGGCATGAGGAAACTGTTACATGAAATTTTCCCATGGACTGGGAGTTGTGGGGATGGTTTTAGGACAAAACTATTCCACTTCAGATCGTCAGGCATTAGTTAGGTTCTCATAAGGAGCGCACAACCTAGATCCCTCGCATGTGCAGTTCACAATAGGGTTTGTGCTCCTATGAGAATCTAATGCCCAGCTGATCTGACAGGAGGCAGAGCTCAGGCAGTAATGCTTGCTTGTCCACTGCTCACCTCCTGCTATGTGGCCTGGGTCCTAACCAGTACCGGTCTGTGGCCATTTTGGAGAGGTGTGGTGGTTGGGTAACCCTGTATTTTTGTACCCATTAACCATCCCTACCTTTCCCCCTCTGCCACTCCACTACCCTTCCCAGCTTCTGGTAGCCATCCTTCTACTCTCCATCTCTATGAGTTCAATTGCTTTGATTTTTAGATCCCACAAATAAATGACAAAATATGAAGTTTGTCTTTCTGCCCTGGCTTATTTCAATAAAATACTGGCAAACTGAATCCAGCAGCCCATCAAAAATCTTATCCACCACGATCAAGTCAGCTTCATACCTGGGATGCAAGGCTGGTTCAACATACACAAATCAATAAGCGTAATCCATCATATAAACAGAAACAAAGACAAAAACCACGATTTTCTCAACACTTAGTTCAATGACCTCTGGTTCCATCCATGTTGTTGCGAATGACAGGATTTCATTCTTTTTAATAGCTGAATAGTACTGCATTGTGTAAATGTACCACATTTTCTTTATCCAATCATCTATTGATGAACATTTAGGTTGCTTCCAAATCTTGGCTACTGTGAACAGTGCTACAACAAGTGTGGGGGTGCAGACACCTCTTTGATATACTGATTTCCTTACTTTTGGGTATATACACACCAGTAGGATTGCTGGATCATATGATAGATATAGTTTTAGTTTTTTGAGGAACCTCTAAACTGTTCTCCATAGTGGTTGTACTAATTTACATTCCCACTAACAGTGTACCAGGATTCCCTTTACTCCACATCCTCGCCAGCCTTTGTTATTGCCTGTCTTTTAGATAAAAGCCATTTTAACTGAGATGAATTGATATCTCATTGTAGTTTTATGAATCCCTTGTCAGATGTGTGGTTTGTAAATATTTTCTCATTCTGTGGGTTGTCTGTTCAGTTTGTTGATAGTTTTCTTTGCTGCAAAGAAGCTTTTTAGCCTGATGTTATCCCATTTATCCATTTTTGCTTTGGTTGCCTGTGCTTATGGGGTATTACTCAAGAAATTTTTGCCCAGATCAATGTTCTGGAGAGTTTTCCCAATGTTTTCTTGTAGCAGTTTCCTAGTTTGAGGTTTTAGATTTAAGTCTTTAATGCATTTAAATTAGATTTTTGTATATGGAGAGAGATAGTGGTTGTATCGTCCGATCTCACGTCGCTATAAAGAACTACCTGAGAGTGGATAATTTATAAACAAAAGAGGATTAATTGACTCACAGTTCCACAGGCTGTACAGGAAGCATGGCTGGGGAGGTCTCAGGAAACTTACAATCATGGCAGAAGGTGAAGAGGAAGGAGGCATGCCTTACATGGCGGAAGCAGGAGGAAGAGAGAGGAGTGGGAGGTGCTACACACTTTTAAACAACCAGACCTCATGAGAACTTACTCATTATCATGAGAACAGCAAGGGGGAAGTCTTCCCCTAGGATCCAATCACCTCCCACCAGGCCCCTCCTCCAATATTGGGGATTAAAATTCAACATGAGATTTTAGTGGGGACATAAATCTAAACCATATTATTCCACCCTGGCCCCTCCCAAATCTCACATTCTTCTCACATTGCAAAATACAATCATCCCTTCTTAACAGTTTCCCAAGTATTAACTCACTTCAGTATTAACTCAAAAATCCACAGTCCAAAGTCTCATCTGAGACTGTAAAATAAAAAGCAAGTTAGTTACTTCCAACATACAATGCAGGTACAGGCATTGGGTAAATACACCTGTTCCAAAAGGGAGAAATTAGCCAAAACAAAGGGGCTACAGGCCCCATGCAAGTCTGAAACTCAGCAGGGCAGTCATTAAATCTTAAAGTTCCAAAATAGTCTTTGACTCCATGTCTCATATTCAGCACACACTGATGCTAGGAGTGGGATTCCAAGGCCTTGGGCATTTCCATCCCTGTGGCTTTGCAGGGTACTTGCACCCCTTGGCCACTTTTACAGGCTGGCATTGATTGCCTGCTTCTTTTCCAGGTGCGTGGTTCAAGCTGTTGGTTGATCTACTCTTCTGTGGTCTGGAGGATGGTGGCCATCTTCTCACAGCTCCACTAGGCAGTGTCCCAGTGAGGACTCTGTGTGGCAGCTCCAACCCTGCATTTCCCTTCCACACTGTCCTGGTAGATTCTCCATGAGAGTTCTGCCCCTGTAGCAGACTTCTGCCTGGACATCCAGGTGTTTCCTTACATCCTCTGAAATCTAGGCAGAGGCTCCCAAGCCTCAACTCTTGCCCTCTGCACACCTGCAGGATTAATACCATGTGGAAGCTGCCAGACTTACGGCTTGCACCCTTTGGAGCAGGAGCCAGAGATGTATCTGGGGCTCCTTTAGCCATGGGAGCTGGGGCAGCTGGGACTCAGGGAGCAGTGTCCTGAGGTTGTGCAAGGCAGTGGGGCCCTGGCCTTGGCCCACAAAACCTTTCTTCCCTCCTAGCCCTCCACGCCTGTGATGGCAGGAGCTGCTGCAAAGGTCTCTGAAATGCCTTTCAGGCATTTTTCCCATTGTCTTGGCTGTTAACATTAGGCTCCTCTTATGCAAATTTCTGTAGCCAGCTTGAATTCCTCCCCTGAAAATGGGTTTTTCTTTGCTACCACATGGCCAGGCTGCACATTTCCAAACTTTTATGCTCTGCTTTCCTTTTAAATGTAAGTTCCAGTTTCAGATCTTCTTTTTGCTCACATATATAAGCGTACACTGGTAAAAGCAGCCAGGGCACATCTTGAATGCTTTGCTACTTAGAAATTTCTTCTGCCAGATACACTAAATCATCTCTCTCAAGTTCTAAGTTCCACAGATCTCTAGAGTAGGGGCAGAATGCTTCCAGCCTCTTTGCTAATACATAACAAAAGTGACCTTTGCTCCGGTTCCTAAGAAGTTCTTCATCTCAATCTGAGACCATCTCAGCCTGGACTTTATTTTCCACATCACTATCAGCATTTTGGTCAAAACAATGTCACAAGTCTCTAAGAAGTTATAAACTTTCTCTCATCTTCCTGTCTTCTTCTGAGCCCTCCAATTCTTCCAACCTCTGCCCATTACTCAGTTCCAAAGTCACTTCCACATTTTCAGGTATCTTTATAGCCATACCCCACTTCTAAGTACCAATTTTATGTGTTAATCTGTTCTTGAATTGCTATAAAGAACCACCTGAGACTGGGTAATTTATAAATAAAAGAGGTTTGATTAACTCACAGTTCTATAGGCTATACAGGAAGCATGGCTGGGGAGAGCTCAGGAAATTTACAATCATGGTGGAAGGCAACGAAGAAGGAGGCACATCTTACTTGGCAGAAACAGGAGGAAGTGAGGGAGCGGGGAGGTTCCACATGCTTTTAAACAACCAGATCTCATGAGAACTCACTATCATGAGAACAGCAAGGGAAATTCCACCTCCATGATGGAACCACCTTCCACCAGGTCCGTCTTCCAACATAGGAGATTATAATTCAACATGAGATTTGGGCAGAGACACAAATTCAAACCATATCAGACGTCTAGTTTTATTATTTTGCATGTGGATAGTCTGTTTTCCCAGCACTATTTATTGGAGATACTGTTTTCCCTAGTATATATTCTTTATATCTCTGTCAAAAATTTGTTCACAGCAGGTGTATGGATTTGTTTGAGTTCTCTAGTCCGTTTCATTGGTCTATGTGTCTGTTTTTGTGCCAGTACCATGCTGTTTTCATCACTATAGCCCTGTAGTAAAATTTGAAGTGAAGTAATTTGATTCATCCAGTTTTGTTTTTTTTGCTCAGGATAGCTTTTGCTATTATGTTTTTGTTTGTTTGTAGTTCCATATAAATGTTAGGATTTTTTTTTTATTTCTGTGAGGAATGTCATTGGTATTTTGATAGAGCTTGCACTGAATCTTTAGCTTGCTTTGGGTAGTGTGGACATTTTAAAAATATTCATTCTTCTAATCCATGAACATGGAGTCTTTTTCCATTTTCTGTGTCCTCTTCAATTTCTTTCATCAGTATTTCATAGTTTTCATTGCAGAGATTTTTTACTTCTTCGGTTAATTCCTATGTATTTAATTTTATTTGTGGCTATTGTAAATGGGATAACTTTTTTGATTTATTTCTTGTATTGTTCACTGTTGGCATATAGAAATGCTGATTTTTGTATGTTGATTTTGTATCCTGCAACTTTACTACATTATTGGTTCTCATAGTATTTTTGTGGAGTCTTTAGGTTTTTCCAAATATAAGATATCATCTCCAAACAAGGTTATTTCGACTTCTTCCTTTCCAATTTGGATGCCATTTATTTCTTTCTGTTGTCTGATTGCTCCAGCTAGGGCTTCCAGTACTATGTCGAATAACTGTGGTGAAAGTGAGCATTCTTGTTGTGTTCCAGATCTTAGAGGAAGGCTTTCAGTTTTTCCCCATCCAGTATGATACTAGCTGTTGGTCTGTCATATATGGCTTTTATTATGTTTAGGAATGTTCCTTCTGTACCAAGTTTTTTGAGTATTTTTATCATGAAGGGATGTTGAATTTTTATCAAATGCTTTGTCAGCATCAATTAAAATGCTCACATGGATTTTGTTTTTCATTCTGTTGATATAATGTATCACATTAATTGATTTGCATATGTTGAACCATTCTTGCATCCCTGGTGTAAATTCGACTTGGTCATGATGAATGATCTTTCTAATGTATTGTTGAATTCAGTTTGCTGGTATTTTGTTGAGGATTGTTGCATCAGTATTAATCAGAAATGTTGACCTGTAGTTTTCTTACTTTTTTAAGGTGTTTTTGTCGGTTTTGATATGAGGATAATACTGGTCTCATAGGATGAGTTTGAAAGTATTCCTTTCTCGATATTTTGGAATAGTTTGAGTAGGGTTGGTATTTATTCTTTAAATGTTTGCTAGAATTCAGAATAAAGCCATTGGGTTCCAGGCCAAAAAGTTTACTGGGAGACTTTAAAAAATTGTTTCAATCTTATCACTTGTTATTTTTCTATTCATGGCTCAATCTTGGTATCCATGTGTCCGGTAATTTATCCACTTCTTCTAGATTTTCCAACTTACTGGCATACAGTTACTCATAGTAGCTACTAATGATCCTTTCAATTCCTCATATCAGTTGTAATGTCTTGTTTTTATCGCTAATTTCATTTATTATATTTGGATCTTCTCCCTGTTTTCTTCATTTGTCTGGCTAAACGTTTGTCCATTGTGTTCATCTTTTCAATAAACTACCTTTTTGTTTCACTGATCTTTTGTATTGTTTGCTTCATTTCAACTTTATTTATGCTCTGATCTTTATTATTTCTTTTCTTCTACTAGTTTTGGGTTTGGTTTGCTCTTACTTTTCTATTTTTCTAATTCTTTAAGATGCATCATTAAGTTGTTTATTTAAAAGTTGTTTCTTTTATGATGTAGATAGGCACTTATAGCTATAAAATTTCCTCTTAGTACCATTTTCACTGTATCCCGTAGGTTTTTGGTGTTGTTTGATTCCACTACCATTTGATTCAAGAAACATTTCAATTTCCTTCTTAATTTCTTCTGTGACCCACTGGTCATCCAGGCACATGTTGTATAATTTCCATCTGTTTGTATGGTTTTCAAAATTCCTCTTGTTAATTCATTTCTAGTTTTACTTCATTGTGGTCAGATAAGATGCTTGATATTATTTCATTTTTTGAATGTTTTAAGACTTGTTTTGCGATCTAACATTTGGTCTGCCCTTGAGGATGATCCATATGCTGAGAAGAAGAATGTGTATTCTGTAGCAATTGAATAAAATGTGCTGTAAATACTTTGGGAGGCCAAGGTGGGCAGATTGCTTGAGGTCAGGAGTTTGAGACAAGCCTGGCCAACGTGGCAAAACCCCGTCTGTATTAAAAATCCAATTTTTTTTTTTATTATACATCAAGTTTTAGGGTACATGTGCACAACGTGCAGGTTATTTATATATGTATGCATGTGCCATTTTGGTGTGCTGCACCCATTAACTCGTCATTTAACATTAGGTATATCTCCTAATGCTATCCCTCCCCTCTCTCCCCACCCCACAACAGGCCCTGGTGTGGGATGTTCCCCTTCCTGTCTCCATGTGTTCTCATTGTTCAATTCCCACCTATGAGTGAGAACATGCAGTGTTTGTTTTTTTTGTCCTTGTGATAGTTTACTGAGAATGATGGTTTCCAGCTTCATCCATGTCCTTACAAAGGACATGAACTCATCATTTTTTATGGCTTCATAGTATTCCATGGTGTATATGTGCCACATTTTCTTAATCCAGTCTATCATTGTTGGACATTTGGGTTGATTCCAAGTCTTTGCTGTTGTGAATAGTGCCACAATAAACATACATGTGCATGTGTCTTTATAGCAGCATGATTTATAATCCTTTGGGTATATACCCAGTAATGGGATGGCAGGGTCAAATGGTATTTCTAGTTCTAGATCCCTGAGGAATCACCACACCGGCTTCCACAACAGTTGAACTAGTTCACAGTACTGCCAACAGTGTAAAAGTGTTCCTATTTCTCCACATCCTCTCCAGCACCTGTTGTTTCCTGAGTTTTTAATGATGGCCATTCTAACTGGTGTGAGATAGTATCTCATTGTGGTTTTGATTTGTATTTCTCTGATGGCCAGTGATGATGACCATTTTTTCATGTGTGTTTTGGCTGCATAAATGTCTTCTTTGATGGGGTTGTTTTTTTTTTTCTTATACATTTGTTTGAGTTCATTGTAGATTCTGGATATTAGCCCTTTGTCAGATGAGTAGATTGCAAAATTTTTCTCCCATTCTGTAGGTTGCCTGTTCACTCTGATGGTAGTTTCTTTTCCTGTGCAGAAGCTCTTTAGTTTAATTAGATCCCATTTGTCAATTTTGGCTTTTGTTGCCATTGCTTTTGGTGTTTTAGACATGAAGTCCTTGCCCATGCCTATGTCCTGAATGGTATTGCCTAGGTTTTCTTCTAGCGTTTTTATGGTTTTAGATCTAACATTAAAGTCTTTAATCCATTTTGAATTAATTTTTGTATAAGGTGTAAGGAAGGGATCCAGTTTCAGCTTTCTACATATGGTTAGCCAGTTTTCCCAGCACCATTTATTAAATAGGGAATTGTTTCCCCATTTCTTGTTTTTGTCAGGTTTGTCAAAGATCAGATGGTTGTAGATATGCGGCATTATTTCTGAGGGCTCTGTTGTGTTCCATTGGTCTATATCTCTGTTTTGGTACCAGTACCATGCTGTTTTGGTTACTGTAGCCTTGTAGTATAGTTTGAAGTCAGGTAGTGTGATGCCTCCAGCTTTGTTCTTTTGGCTGAGGATTGACTTGGCAATACGGGCTCCTTTTTGGTTCCATATGAACTTTAAAGTAGATTTTTCCAATTCTGTGAAGAAAGTCATTGGTAGCTTGATGAGGATGGCATTGAATTTATAAATTACATTGGGCAGTATGGCCATTTTCACGATATTGATTCTTCCAACCCATGAGCATGGAATATTCTTCCATTTGTTTGTATCCTTTTTTATTTCATTGAGCAGTGGTTTGTAGTTCTCCTTGAAGAGGTCCTTCGTATCCCTTGTAAGTGGGATTCCTAGCTATTTTATTCTCTTTGAAGCAATCGTGAATGGGAGTTCACTGATGATTTGGCTCTCTGTTTGTGTGTTATTGGTGTATAAGAATGCTTGAAATTTTTGCACATTGATTTTGTATCCTGAGATGTTGCTGAATTTGCTTATCAGCTTAAGGAGATTTTGGGCTGAGATGATGGGGTTTTCTAGATATACAATCATGTCATCTGCAAACAGGGACAAATTGACTTCCTCTTTTCCTAATTGAATACCCTTTATTTCCTTCTCCTGCCTGATTGCCCTGGCCAGAACTTTCAACACTATGTTGAATAGGAGTGGTGAGAGAGGGCATCCCTGTCTTGTGCCAGTTTTCAAAGTGAATGCTTCCAGTTTTTGCCCATTCAGTATGATATTAGCTGTGGGTTTGTCATAAATAGCTCTTATTATTTTGAGATACGTCCCATCAATACCTAATTTACTGAGAGTTTTTAGCATGAAGGGCTGTTGAATTTTGTCAAAGGCCTTTTCTTCATCTATTGAGATAATCATGTGTTTTTTGTTGTTAGTTCTGTTTATATGCTGGATAAAGTTCATTGATTTGCATATGTTGATCCAGCCTTGCATCCCAGGGATGAAGCCCACTTGATCATGGTAGATAAGCTTTTTGATGGGCTGCTGGATTCAGTTTGCCAGTATTTTATTGAGGATTTTTGCATCGATGTTCATCAGGGATATTGGTCTAAAATTGTCTTTTTTTGTGTGTCTCTACCAGGCTTTGGTATCAGCATGATGCTTGCCTCATGAAATGAGTTAGGGAGGTTTCCCTCTTTTTCTATTGATTGGAATAGTTTCAGAAGGAATGGAACCAGCTCCTCTTTGTACCTCTGGTAAAATTCGGCTGTGAATCCATCAGGTCCTGGACTTTTTTTACTTGGTAAGCTATTAATTATTGCCTCAATTTCAGAGCCTGTTATTGGTCTATTGAGCGATTCAACTTCTTCCTGGTTTAGTCTTGGGAGGGTGTGTGTGTCGAGGAATTTATCCATTTCTTCTAGATTTTCTAGTTTATTTTCATAGAAGTGTTTATAGTATTCTCTGATGGTAGTTTGTATTTCTGCGGGATCAGTGGTGATATCCCCTTTATCATTTTTTATTGCATCTATTTGATTCTTCTCTCTTCTCTTCTTTATTCATCTTGCCAGCGGTCTATCAATTTTGTTGATCTATTCAAAAAAACAGCTTCTGGATTCATTGATTTTTTGAAGGGTTTTTTGTGTCTCTATGTCCTTCAGTTCTGCTCTGATCTTAGTTATTTCTTGCCTTCTGCTAGCTTTTGAATGTGTTTGCTTTTGCTTCTCTAGTTCTTTTAATTGTGATGTTAGGGTGTCAATTTTAGATGTTTCCTGCTGTGTCTTGTGGGCATTTAGTGCTATAAATTTCTCTCTACACACTGCTTTGAATATGTCCCAGAGATTGTGGTATGTTGTGTCTTTGTTCTCGTAGGTTTCAAAGAACATCTTTATTTCTGCCTGCATTTCGTTATGTACCCAGTAGTCATTCAGGAGCACGTTGTTCAATTTCCATGTAGTTGAGTGGTTTTGAGTGAGTTTCTTAATCCTGAGTTCTAGTTTGATTGCACTGTGGTCTGAGAGACTGTTATAATTTCTGTTCTTTTACATTTGCTGAGGAGTGCTTTACTTCCAACCATGTGGGCAGTTTTGTAATAGGTGTGGTGTCGTGCTGAAAAGAATGTATATTCTGTTGATTTGGGGTGGAGAGTTCTGTAGATGTCTATTAGGACTGCTTGGTGCAGAGCTGAGTTCATTTCCTGGATATCCTTGTTAACTTTCTGTCTCGTTGATCTGTCTAATGTTGACAGTGGGGGTGTTAAAGTCTCCCATTATTATTGTGTGGAAGCCTAAGTCTCTTTGTAGGTCTCTAAAGACTTGCTTTATGAATCTGGTTGCTCCTGTACTGGGGGCATATATATTTAGGATAGTTAGCTCTGCTTGTTGAATTGATCCCTTTACCATTATGTAATGGCCTTGTTTGCCTCTTTTGATCTTTGTTGGTTTAAAGTCTCTTTTATCAGACAGTAGGACTGCAATGCCTGCATTTTTTTGTTTTCTGTTTGCTTGGTAGATCTTCCTCCATCCCTTTATTTTGAGCCTATGTGTGTCTCTGCACATGAGATGGGTTTCCTGAATACAGCACACTGATAGGTGTGAATAGTGCCACTCTGTGTGAATACAGCACACTGATGGTTTTGTCCAATTTGGCAGTCTGTGTCTTTTAATTGGAGCATATAGCCCATTTACTTTTAAGGTGAATATTGTTATGTGTGAATTTGAACCTGTCATTATGATGTTAGCTGGTTATTTTGCTCGTTAGTTGATGCAGTTTCTTCCTAGCCTCGATGGTCTTTACAATTTGGCATGTTTTTGCAGTAGCTGGTACCGGTTGTTCCTTTCCACATTTAGTGCTTCCTTCAGGAGCTCTTGTAGGGGAGGCCTGGTGGTGACAAAATCTCTCAGCATTTGTTGTCTGTAAAGGATCTTATTTCTCCTTCACTTATGAAGCTTAATTTGTCTGGATATGAAATTCTGCGTTGAAAATTCTTTTGTTGAAGAATGTTGAATATTGGCCCCCACTCTCTTCTGGCTTGTAGAGTTTCTGCTGAGAGATCAGCTGTTAGTCTGATGGGCTTCCCTTTGTGGGTAACCCGACCTTTCTCTGAGGCTGCCCTTAACATTTTTTCCCTCATTTCAACTTTGCTGAATCTGACAATTATGTGTCTTGGAGTTGCTCTTCTCGAGGAGTATCTTTGTGGCATTCTCTGTATTTCATGAATCTGAATGTTGGCCTGCCTTGCTAGATTGGGGAAGTTCTCCTGGATGATATCCTGCAGAGTGTTTTCCAACTTGGTTCCATTCTCTCCGTCACTGTCAGCTACACGAGTCAGACATAGGTTTGGTCTTTTCACATAGTCCCATATTTCTTGGAGGCTTTGTTCATTTCTTTTTATTCTTTTTTCTCTAAACTTCTCTTCTCACTTCATTTCATTCATTTGGTCTCCCATCACTGATACATTTTCTTCCAGTTGATCGAGTTGGCTACTGAGGCTTGTGCATTCGTCATGTAGTTCTCGTGCCATGGTTTTCAGCTCCATCAGGTCTTTTAAGGACTTCTCTGCATTGGTTATGCTAGTTAGCCATTCATCTAACCTTTTTTCAAGGTTTTTAACTTCTTTGCCATGGGTTCAAACTCCCTCCTTTAGCTTGGAGTAATTTGATCATCTGAAGGCTTCTTCTGTCACCTCATCAAATTCATTCTCCATCCAGCTTTGTTCCATTGCTGTTGAGGAGCTGCATTCATTTGGAGGATGAGAGGCACTCTGATTTTTAGAATTTTCAGTTTTTCTGTTCTGTTTTTTCCCCATCTTTGTGGTTTTATCTACCTTTGGTCTTTGATAGTGGTGACGTACAGATGAGGTTTTGGTGTGGATGTCCTTTCTTTTTGTTAGTTTTCCTTCTAACAGTCAGGACCCTCAGCTGCAGGTCTGTTGGAGTTTGCTGGAGGTCCACTCCAGACCCTGTTTGCCTGGGTATCAGCAGCAGAGTCTGCAGAACAGTGGATATTGGTGAACAGCAAATGTTGCCGCCTGATCATTCCTCTGGAAGGTTTGTCTCAGAGGAGTACCCGGCCTTGTGAGGTGTCAATCTGCCCCTACTGGGGGGTGCCTTCCAGTTAGGCTGCTCGGGGGTCAGGGACCCACTTGAGGAGGCAGTCTGTCTGTTCTCAGATCTCCAGCTGCGTGCTGGGAGAACCACTACTGTCTTCAAAGCTGTCAGACAGGGACATTAAAGTCTGCAGACGTTTCTCCTGCCTTTTGTTTGGCTATGCCCTGCCTCTAGAGGTGGAGTCTACAGAGGCAGGCAGGCCTCCTTGAGCTGTGGTGGGCTCCACCCAGTTCGAGCTTCCCAGTCACTTTGTTTACCTATTGAAGCCTTGGCAATGGTGGGCATCCCTCCCCCAGCCTCGCTGTGGCCTTGCAGTTTGATCTCAGACTGCTTTGCTAGCAATGAGTGAGGCTGCGTGGGCGTTACAGCCTCCAAGCCAGATGTGGGATACAATATCCTGGTGTGCCGCTTGCTAAGACCATTGGAAAAGCACAGTATTAGGGTGGGAGTGACCCAATTTTCCAGGTGCCGTCTGTCACCCCTTTCCTTGGATAGGAAAGGGAATTCCCTAACCCCTTGTGCTTGTCAAGTGAGGTGATGCCTCACCCTGCTTTAGCTCATGCTCAGTACGCTGCTGCACCCACTGTCCTGCATCCACTCTCTGACAATCCCCAGTGAGATGAACTCGGTACCTCGGTTGTAAATGCAGAAATCATTCGTCTTCTGCATTGCTCATGCTGGGAGCTGTAGACTGGAGCTGTTCCTATTCCGGTATCAGTTGTTTCTTTCCATGTTTAGTCCTTCAGGAGCTCTTGTAAGGCAGGCCTGGTCATGACAAAATCTCTTAGCATTTCCTTGTCTGTAAAGGATTTTATTTCTCCTTCACTTTTGATGCTTAGTTTGGCTGGATATGAGATTCTGGGTTGAAAATTATTTTCTTTCAGAATGTTGAATATTGCCCCCCACTCTGTTCTGGCTTGTAAAGTTTCTTCAGAGACATCTGCTGTTAGTCTGATGGGCTTCCCTTTGTGGGTAACCCGACCTTTCCCTCTCTCTGCCCTTAACGCTTTTTTTTTTATTTCAACCGTGGCAAATCTGAGAGTTATGTGTCTTGGGGTTGCTCTTCTTGAGGAGTATCTTTGTGGCATTCTCTGTATTTCATGGATTGAATGTTGGCCTGCCTTGCTAGGTTGGGGAAGTTCTCCTGGATAATATCCTAAACAGTGTTTTCTGACTTATTTCCATTCTCCCCATCACTTTCCTGTACATCAATCGAATGTATCTTTGGTTATTTCACACAGTTACATATTTCTTGCAGACTTTGTTCATTTGTTTTCACCTTTTTTTTCTCTAATCTTGTCTTCTCGCTTTACTTCATTAATTTGATCTTCAGTCACTGATATCCTTTCGTCCACTTGATCAAATCGGCTATTGAAGCTTGTGCATGCATCAAGAAGTTCTTGTGCTGTGTTTTTCAGCTCCATCAGGTCATTTAAGGTTTTCTCTACACTGTTTATTCTAGTTAGCCATTTGTCTAACCTTTTTTGAATGTTTTTAGCTTCCTTGCAATGGGTTAGAACATGCTCCTTTAGCTCGGAGAAGTTTGTTATTACTGACCTTCTGATCCTACTTCTGTCAGTTTGTCAAACTCATTCTCCATCCAGTTTTGTTCCCTTGCTTGTGAGGAGCTGCGATCATTTGGGGGAGAAGAGGCACTCTGGTTTTTGGAATTTTCAGCTTTTACTCCAGTGTCTTCCCATCTTTGTGGTTTTATCTAAGTTTGGTCTTTGATGTTGGTGACCTATAGATGGAGTTTTGGTGTGGATGTCATTTTTGTTGATGTTGATGCTATTCCTTTCTGTTTATTAGTTTTCCTTCTAACAGTCAGACCCCTCAGCTGCAGGTCTGTTGGAGTTTGCTGGAGGTCCACTCCAGACCCTGTTTGCCTGGGTATCACCAGCAGAGGCTGCAGAACAGCAAATATTGCTGTCTGATCCTTCCTCTGGAAGCTTCGTCCCAGAGGGGCACTGACCTGTTTGAGGTGTCTGTTGGCCCTTACTGGGAGGTGTTTCCCAGTCAGGCTACATGGGGGTCAGGGACCTGCTTGAGGAGGCAGTCTGTCCATTCTTGGAGCCTGAATGCTGTGCTGAGAGAACCACTGCTCTCTTCAGTGCTGTCAGACAGGGACGTTTAAATCTGCAGAAGCTGTCTTCTGCCTTTTCTACTATGACCTGCCCCCAGAGGTGGAATCTATAGAGGCAGTAGGCCTTACTGAGCTTTGGTGGGCTCTGCCCAGTTCGTGCTTCCTGGCCTCTTTGTTTACCCTGTGAGCTACCCAAGCCTCAGCAATGGTGGACGCCCCTCCCCGCCGTCAAGGTGCAGTGCCACAGGTCAATCTCAGACTGCTGCACTAGCAGTGAGCAAGGCTCCATAGGCATGGGACCTGTTGAGCCAGGCACGGGAGAGTATCTCCTGGTCTGCTGGTTGCTAAGACTATGGGAAAAGTGCAGTATTTCATCAGGAGTACACTGTTCCTCCAGGTACAGTCTGTCATGGCTTCTCTTGGCTAGGAAAAGGAAATCCCCTGACCCCTTGTGCTTCCTGGGTGAGGCAACACCCCACTCTGCTTCAGCTCACCCTCTGTGGGCTGCTTCCACTGTCCAACCAGTCACAATGAGAAGAACCAGGTACCTCAGTTGGAAATGCAGAAATCACCCATCTTCTGCATCAGTCTTGCTGGGAGCTGCAGACCAGAGCTATTTCTATTCGGCCATCTTGGAAGCAACCCCAGTTTTTGTTATTTCTATTTATACTTTATTGTACTATGTCTTGAGAAGTTTTTGTAGTTATTACTTCTGACTGGTTTACCATTTGATGTTTCTACTTAAAAGTAGTTTACACCACAATTACAGTGTTATAATATTCTTATAATATTCTATGTTTTTCTTGTGTGCTTACTATTATCCGTGAGTTTTTACTTTCAGATAATTTCCAACTGCTCATTGTATTAGTCCATTCTCACACTGCTATGAAGAACTGCCTGGGACTGGGTAATTTATAGAGGAAATAAGTTCAATTGAGTCACAGTTTAGTATGGCTGGGGAGACCTCAGGAAACTCACAGTCATGGCAGAAGGTGAAGGGGAAGCAAGGCACCTCTTCCCAAGGCAGCAGAAAGGAGAACTGCTGAGTGAAGGGGGAAAAAAATCCTTAAAAACCATTAGATCTCATGAGAACTCACTCAGTATCATGAGAACAGCGTGGGAGATACCACCCCCATGATCTCACCACCACCTGTTCTCTCCCTCATATGTAGGGATTATTGGGATTATTTGGATTATAATTCAAGATGAGATTTTGTTGGGGACACAAACCCTAGCCATATTACTCATTACCAACCTTTCCTTTCAGTTTGAATAACTCCCTTTAGCATTTCTTGTAGGACAAATATGGTGTTGATGAAATCAACTTTTGTTTGTCTGGGAAGGTCTTTGTTTCTCCTCCATGCTTTAAGGATATTTTCATGGGATATATTATTATAGGGTAAGAGTTTGATTCCTTCAGAACTTTAAGTATGTCATGCCACTCTTTTCTGGTCTGTAAGGTTTCCACTGAAAAGTCTGCTGCTGGATGTATTGGAGCTCATTGTATATTGTTGCTTTCCTCTTGCTGCTTTTAGAATCTTCTCTTTATCCTTGACCTTTGGAAGTTTGATTACTAAATGCCTTGAGGTGACTTCTTTGGGTTAAATCTGCTTAGTGTTCTATAACCTTCTTGTACTTGAATGTTGACGTCTTTCTCTAGGTTTCTGAAGTTCTGTAATATTTTCCCTTTGAATAGCTTTCTACCACATCTCTTTCTCTACCTCCTTTTTGAGGCCATTAATTCTTAGATGTGCCCTTTTGGGGTTGTTTTCTAGATATTGTAGGTGTGCTTTATTGTTTTTTATTCATTTTTCTTTTTTCTCTTGTGACCATGTGTTTTTAAATGGCTTGTCTTCAAGCTCACTAATTATTTCTTCTGTTTGATGAACTCTGCTATTAAAAGACTCTGTTGCATTCTTCAGTTATGCCAATTGCATTTTTCATCTGCAGTACTTCTGCTTGATGCTTTTTCATCATTTTAATCTGTTTGTTAACTTTATCTGATAGAATTCTGAGTTTCTTCTCTGTGTTATCTTCAATTTATTTGGGTTTCCTCAAAATGGCTATTTTGAATCCTCTGTCTGAAGTGTTACATATCTCTGTTTTCTTGATGCCTTATTTAGTTCATTTGGTGTGGTCATGTTTTCATGGATGATCTTGAAGCTTTAGATGCTTGTTCCTGTCTAGGCATTGAAGAGTTAGGCATTTATTGTAGTCTTTGCAATCTAGACTTGTTTATGCCTGTCCATCTTGCGAATTATTTCCACGTATTCAAAGGGGCTCGGGCCTCAAGCACCAAAATGCTGTGTTTTTTGTAGACTAATAGAGGTACCACCCTGGTGGTCTTGGATGAGATCCAGAATACTCTGGATTACCAGGCAAAGACTCTTATACTTTTCCCTTACTTTCTCCCAAACAGAGTCTTTCTTTCTCTGTGTTTTGAGCTGCCTGGAACTGGGGGTGTGGTGATGTAAGCACCTTTGTGGCCACCACCACTGGGACTATGCTGTGTCAGACCTGATACCAGCCTAGCACTGGATCTTGACCAAGGCCCACTGTAACCATGACCTGGCTACCACCCATGTTCACTCAAGTCCCTAGCACTCTATAATTGTCAGGTGGCAAAGCCAACCAGGTTTATATCCTTTTCTTTAGAGTGGCAAGTTCTCCCACACCCTAAGCAGTTCCAGAGATGCTGTCTAGGATTCAGGGATTGGAGTCAATAACCTTAGAAATTTACCTGACATTCTGTTCTACTGCTGCTAAGCTGATACTCAAACTAGAATACTATGTTCTTCCTGCTTTTCCATCCCCTTTCCACAGGCAGAGGAGCCTCTCCCAGTGGCCACCACTACCACTGTTCCACATTGGGTTTTGCTAGGCCACTGCTGCTGTTCATTTAAAGTGCAAGGGCTCTTCAGTCAGCTTGTGGTGAATGCTGCTAGGCCTGGGACTCCATTTCAGGGCAGTGGGTTCTGCTGTGGCCCAGAGAAGGTCTAGAAATGCTGTCCAAGAGCCTATGCCTGGACCCAGGGACCCCAAGAGCCTGCTTTTTGCTCTACCCCACTTGGCTGAGCTGGTACCTAAGGTGTTAGACAAAGTCCCCTTTACTTTTCCTTCTGCTTTTCTTAAATAGAAGGAGATTTTCACCATATCCACCGCAGCTGGGAGTGTGCTAGGTCACATCTCAGAGCCCAAGGCCCATGACATACTACCTGGGTATCAGTGCTGGTTATTCAGTGTCCAAGGGCTTTTTAATCGGCAGGTAATAAATTTTGCCAGGACTGAATCCTTCCCTTCAAGGCAGAAGTTTCTTTTATGCCTTGGGATGTGTCTAGAAATGGTATCTATGAGCTTAACCCTGGAACAGGGGCCTCATGACTCTGCTGGGTGCTCTGTCATACTGTTGCTGAGCTGCTATCCAAAATGCAGGACAAAGTTGTCTTTACTCTTTGATCTTAAGCAGAAGGAAGGGATCACCTTCATTGCTGTGAGCTGCACTGCCTGTGATTGGGGGATGAATGGCTCAAGCACTCCCTTAGCTGCCCTAGCTGGTGTCTCCCTAGGTCAAATACAACCTTATTTTACTGGCTCTGAGCCCATCCCAGCACTAGGAGTTTCCTAGGAGTTGCACTTTTTGTGTCCTAGACTGCCTTTCAAGGTTACCTAGAACCCCAGAGCACTTCGGCCCATGGTGGCAAAGCTGCCAAGAAACTCAAATTTTGACCTCTGGGATGGGCACATTCCCCTCTGGCTAGGTCTGGTCCAAATGCTTGCTTCATGCATGGGTGCTGGCTAAGCCCAGCATGGCTTTGCTCTCTGCTGTGAGAGGGCATCCCTGAGTTCAATGTAAAGTGCTCCTGTCACTGTGCTCTCCCTTCCCCAACTGCCTAGATTCTGTGCTGCATGGCTACTGCTGGAGGATGAAGACGGGGTGGCATCAGCAATTCAAGGCTGTCTGCTACCCTCTTCAATGCCTCTTTCAGTGATATGAAGTTAAAACCAGGTACTGCGTGTGTTCACTTGATTTTTGGTTCTTGTGATGGTGCTTTTCTTTGTACAGACAGTTGTCAAAATTTGGTGTTCCTGCCGAGGGAACAAATGGTGTAGGCTTCAATTCTTTCATCTTGCTCCATTCTCTGAGGCTTTTTAATTGTTAAATTAATAACTTATCATCTTTTGTATCTTTAAAAATCTCTTAAGTTATGGAAATAAAGTTACCCTCTTTACTTATTTTTCACAGGTGAATACTGAAGCTTCAAAAGAAAGAAGATAGGCAAGGTTTGTACATCTTTTACATTGGTAGTTGTATAAAATGAAAGAGAATTCATGCTGAATACATATTGACTCCTGGTAAGCATCACTTTATTTTCCTAATTGCTCATGGAGTCTTTTATTCATAGGAGTAATAGTACTAGCAATACTACTAATAATGACAAACACAATTTTTGGTGCTTACTATGTGCCAGGCATTATTAATCCACAGAATTTTTGCAACTATCCTATTTGGTAGTTACCATTATTCCTATTTACAGACAAAGAAAATGAAGCACACATATGTTAAGAAATATGACAAGGTTATGCATCTATTAAGTGGTTAATTTAGGATTTCAACTCGTTGTCTAGTACCACTACACTATATATCAATGCATTCTAAACTTTTATTTATAATGAATTTTGTAATTTAGAATCAATTTTTTCATGCAATTATGTGACCTTGCCATACGATGATACTGCATTTGGATTTAAGTCTTCGTCTTCTGGTTTTAATGCATATTTTGAAAGCTAGAAGAAGAGCTAAAATATTTTGTTTAAAAATTTGTCAAGATATGGAGAATTTATTACATGCTATCTGGGTTCTGAGGAAATTTAGGGTTTCCTTATTGGTTATTATACTAGAAATCAATTTATATTTACTGCTATCATGACATTGAATTCAACTGCATTGAAATGCCAGGCAGGAAGATTTTTGCCTCTTGCTTTTTTATAAAGCAGGAGTTTACACAATTTTATGTGATTGATACTCATGAGCAGTAAGAGAGCCTGAAGACAGGACTTACAAACATTATAACCTAACAGTACTTTTGAGAGAAGGCTGCCTTCTGGAAACCTACCAAAAATGCTGAATAACACAGGAATCAAGGATGGAAAACATGGAGAGCTTCAATAAGTGTTTGTTGATTTGATGTTATTTGATTCTAAATTATTCAAAGATGATCATTCTTGTGCCACTTTGGTTCTCTATTGCGATGCTTTTCTTTTCATGGTTAGCAGGTCTCCTCTGATTCCTTCATGCATTTGTAGAAACCATATTATAGATATTCATGATGAATCCCTAGAAAGAGATGATGAAATAGTACTGACTAAATGGCCTTTTCATTACAGTAACATAACATATATATTCAAGTAGAAATAATCAGAATTCATCAAACCATGGCAATGAATAATTTATTATGTTGCCAGAACATAAGAAATTTTGCGACTAAAGAATAAAGGTAATTCTCAATGCTAGTAATACAGTATCCAGTATTGTTAACAAATAAGTTTTGCAGCTAATTAAGGATTCATTTATGAAGCAAATTTCCCAGCATTGTTTGTAAAGGAATTTGCCATAGTAACTACTTTTCATACATGCACAGCAACAGAATTTACTTTCCTATGAATTTATTTTATAAATATAATTCTTTTTTTTTTTTTTTTTTTTTTGACGGAGTCTCGCTCTGTCGCCCAGGCTGGAGTGCAGTGGCGCAGTCTCGGCTCACTGCAAGCTCCGCCTCCCGGGTTCACGCCATTCTCCCGTCTCAGCCTCTCCGAGTAGCTGGGACTACAGGCGCCTGCCACCACACCCAGCTAATTTTTTGTAGTTTTAGTAGAGACGGGGTTTCACCGTGGTCTCGATCTCCTGACCTCGTGATCCGCCCGCCTCGGCCTCCCAAAGTGCTGGGATTACAAGCGTGAGCCACCGCTCCCGGCCAATATAATTCTTTCAATGAGCAAAAGACATAGATAATTACCAACAGAAAAAATTTTACAAAAGATAATGTACATATGGCAAATTTTCTTCTTTTTGCCAGAAATCAAAACTGCAAATAGAAAAGATCCATTTTTATCTGTCAAATTGGTGATGAAAATGAATCTTATTTTATTACTATTCTTTTAAAAATTATTTTTTATTTTTTGTAGAGACAGGGTCTCACTGTGTTGCCTAGGCTTGTCTTGAATCCCTGGGCTCAGATGATCCTCCTGTCTAGATCTCCCAAAGCGCTGAGATTACAGGCATGAGCCACTGCACCCAGTCAAAAATGAATTTTATTCAGTAATAGATGGTGTAGCAAAATGAGCACTGACATCATCTTGAATGGAAGTCAAGTCATATAATTTTTCTAGGAGGCAACTTAACCATATACATGTATCAAAAATCTTAAAATGTTTGTACACTTTGCCACACCAATCCCACTTATAGGATTATACTTAGACAATATTGCATACATATGAATAAAAGGATAATTGTATAAAAATTATCTATAACAATTCCAAATTGAGAAAAAACAACTTCAGTGTCCAACAGTGAAGATTTATTATTAAATTATGGTGACTGCTTAAAGCCAAAATGAAAACCAAAAAACTACAGGAGAGAAACATTTAATGACATGGAAAGATGTTTACACATATTTTTAAATAAAAACACCAAACTACATTATAATGTGTATATATTATAATATTTTTTGTGAAAAAATATTGTAAAGTAATAGTGGAAGAATATATATCAAATGACTAACTGAGTTTGTCTCTGGATGGTGAACTTATAGGTGATTTACATTTTCTTCTTTATACTTTTCTAATTTTTCAAAGTTGTTCAGTGAACATGCATTCTATTTGTAATATGTGAAATACATTGACAGTTATATTTTTCCCAGAAGAAAGAAATATAACACTACATTGTTATTACCCTATGTCTGGGTCAGTTCGGACTGCTATAATTAATTATCACAGGCTGGATGTTTTAAATAGCAAAGATTTATTTTTCACAGTTCTAGAGGCTAGGAAGTCCATGATCAAAGTGCTTGTAGATCTAATGTGTGGTGAGAGCTGGCTTCCTGATTTGCAGATGTCTGCCTTCTCATTATATTCTCACATGGCAGAGAGCAGAGAGAGAAATAGTAAGTTCTTGTATCTCCTTAACTCCACATCTAAATAAGAAAATAGCACATATCAGATTTTCTTTTCTATTGAGAACAACTAGAAATGCTGAATAAATATTTGCTTGAAAGCATTTGAGAGCTTGAAGGCAATGGGGCTTGAAGGCCAAGATTCCTGAGATAGGAAATGCATTGAGATAATCCCAATATTCTGCAATGCCTTTTCCTTGAGAGATTTGCTTATTTGGAACCAGCAGTTTAGAAGTTGAGACTGAGCAGAAAATTGTGGTTAGGAGACTAGGAAGTGGAGCAGAACTTTGAATTATTTCTATTGTAATAAATTTACATTAAAAAAATGAGCAGAAGCCTTGGTAAACCTCCGAGGCTTTCATATGGGAGGGACTATATTCTATGAGTCATGGGAAACTAGAAATAAACCATCACAAAGTTGGAAACTCTCTTTTAAAAGCGATTAATCCTGTCTGATTAAGGCAATCGGCTTCTACTCTTTCTAACAGAAGTATGACTAAATACTCTTTGGAAGCAGATAACATCTTCTAAGGCTTCGATTTATTGTGCGACTTTTCTTTCAAAACACTCGCTTTTCAATAAAAAACTTACCCATATCAAAGAAAAGACCAGGCACACATGTACACACACACGCACACACACACAGACATACACACATGAGAAAAACACATAAAAACAAAAAATATTGAGTGAATCAGACGTGGACTTATAAGTATCTGTGATTAATACATGCAAGATAGAAAGGATGAGATGAAAAATTTAAACTAAAAGTAGTAAAAAATAAACAATAATAAAATGAAAATGATATAACTAAAAAAAACCTAAAATCGAGAACTTAATAGAGTTTAACAAGTTAGACACATCTGAAGAATTAATGAATTGGAAGATGATTCAGCAGAAAATGTCAACTGAATCATGGAAAGGAAGAATGAGGAAAAATATGACAACAATTATCAGAGATATATAAAATACAATTAAAAGGTCTAAAATATGTGTCATTGGAATCTCAAAAAGAGAAGTGTAAAATAATAGGGCAGATAAAGTATTCGATGAGAAATTGAGAGTTCCTTCAAACTGAAAGACAATAATCCACAACTTTAGGAAGAATCACAAACTCCCAAAAGTATGAACACTAAAAAAGCCATACTACATTCATTATTATGAAACTGTTGATAACCAAAGACAAAAAAAAAAAAAATTAAAAGCAGCCAGGGGTAAAAAGAATGTCTTAAAATATATATGTAGATTTAAGGTATGTATTAGTTAATTTTCACACTGCTGATTAAGACAATCCTGAGACTGAGAAAAAAAAGAGGTTGAATTGCACTTACTGTTCCATATGGCTGGGGAGGCCTCAGAATCATGGCAGGAAGTGAAAGGCACTTCTTACATGATAGTGGCAAGAGAAAAATGAGGCAGAAACAAAAGCAGAAACACCTGATAAACCCATTAGATCTTGTGAGACTTACTCACTATCACAAGAATAGCATGGGAAAGACCCAGTCCCATGATTAAATTGCCTCCCCCTGGGTGCCTCCCACAACACGTGGGAATTCTGGGAGATGCAATTCAACTGGAGAGTTCGGTGGGGACACAGCCAAACCATATCAAGGTACATGACAATAATTAACATAAAGGAGTTGTTTGCATTGTCCAGGAAGTAGTGAAAGTACTTATGTATATTAGTAAAGGCTGCATGAAGTAGTCTCCATGGTAGCCAGTTAGAAAATGTAGACAAACATAAAAAATAAAAACTAACAAAGAGGAAAATGAAATAATAAAATAGTTGATTAATTGAAAAGAAGGCGAGAAAGGAGAGACAATAGACAAGGTGGGACAAATAATAAGATGATAGGTTTAAGTTCAGATATATTAGTGATATATTAAACATAAATGGTCTAAAATTTTCAAGTGAAAGGCAATGATTGTCAGGATCATATTTTTAGAAAATCAACTATATGCTGCTTTTAAAAGGCTGACTCTAAACAAAGACAAAATTTGAATGTAGAAAATGGAATAATAAATGGCACATAAAATTTAGCAAAAGAAAGCTAATGTCTGACAAGGTAGATTTTATGGCAAAAATATTATCAGGAATAAGGGTAGAATGTTTTCTAATGATAAAATGGTCAAATAGAAAGATAGAACACTTCTAAGTTTGTATGTGCCTAAAATAACATAGCATCAAAACCAATAAAACAAAAATGACATATCTAATGGCAATATACAAATTGTGGGAAATTCCAATTATCAGTAATTAGTAAAGCATGGACACAGAAAATCAGGCTATAAAGGTTCTGATTAACGTGATTAAGACACTTGACTTAAATGACATATACAGATCACTATAATGAACTACAACTGAATGCACATTTTTATAATTATAAACTATCTACCAAATGGATCATATACTAGTATATAAATTACAACAAATGTCAAAAGATTTAAATAATACACAATGTTTCTTTGATTATAAGAGAATTAATATAAAAATAAATTTCAAAAGATAATACAAACATCACCACATATCGATGTTCCTTGACTTATGATGGAATATGTCCTGATAAACTCATAAGTCAAAAATGTACTTAATACCCTAATAAACCTATCGTAAGGTCAAAACATTGTATATTAAACTACCATAAGCCAGAGACCATCTATTTTTGCAAATTAAACAATATACCTTAAAAAGTTTTTAAATTGAGACACAATTCACTCAACATTCATTATTGTAAAATGCACAATATAGTGATTTTTAGTTTACTTACATGTTGTACAAACATCACCACTATTTCATTCCAGACATTTTCATCACCTCAAAAAAGAAACCTGGTAATTATTAGCAGTTAGTCTCAATCTCACCTTCTCCAGATCCCATGGCAACTAATCTACTTTTTTTTTCTGTGAATTTGCCTATTCTGGAAATTTCATAGAAATGGATTTATACAATATGTGGTCTTTTGTGTCTGATGTCCATCACTTGGCATGTTTTCAAGGTTATTCATTTTGCCATGTCATAGTATTTCATTCCTGTTTATGTCTGAATAATATTACATTGTACAAATATTTTATTTATTCATTAATTAATGAAGAGTTAGTTGTTACCCCTGTGACTATTACAAATAATGCAGCTATAAATTTTAGCCTAGAAAATTATGCATGAACATATGTTTTTGATTATCTGGGTTATATTCCTAAGAGTGAAATTGCTGAGTCATATGATGCCTTTGTGTTTAACTTTTTGAGAAAATGCCAATTTGTTTTCCACAAAGTTTACACCATTTTACAATCCCATGAGTAAGGCATGAATGTTTCAGTTTCTCTACTTCCTCACCAATGCTCTTTTTTTTCATGATTGTATCTTATTGTAGCCATCTTAGTGGGTGTGAGATAACTAAATGAAGATTTTTTTATTCCCTTTACAAATTTTTAAGTGTTACAGTACAGTATTGTTAACTATGTGCACACTGTTGTGCAGCAAATTTCTAGAGCTGTTTCATCTTGCAAGATTGAAATTCAATACCCATTAAATAGCAACTCTTCATTTTCCCTTCCCTATAACCCCTGGCAACCATCATTCTACTTTCTGCTTCTATGAGTTTGACTCCTTTAGATACCTCATATAAGTAGAAGCATGCAATATTTGTCCTAATATGACTAGCTATTTCACTTAGCATAACCTTAAGGTTCATCCATGTTGTAGATATGACAGGATTTTCTGTATATACTACATATTCATTATCTATGCATCTGTTGATGGGCATTTAGGTTGTCTCCACATATTGGCTATTATGAATAGTGCTGCAATGAACATGAGAATGCAGACATCTTTTTGAGATCCTGTATTCAATTCTTTTGGATAAATATCTAAAACTAGGACTGCTGGATCACTTGCTGTTCTATTTTTAATTTTTTACAGAACCACCATACTGTTTTCTATAGCAGTTGTATAATTTTACATTTACACTGATGATATACAAGACTTCCAATTTCCTCATAACTTCACTAACACTTCTTGTCATATGATATATTTTGGTAGCATAGGCTATATACACAGGCTAGCACATGAAATGTGTGGTACCTACCTGCTTCTGTGTGATGCTGTGGTGCTGCTGCTGTGGAAAGCAGGAACATTTGAGAACTGTATGTCTGGGGCTGTGACTGGCAACCTTGCATACAACTACCACCAATACCAATGTGCAGTGCTCAGGACCCAGAGAGTTATCCCACGACTGCTACTGGCATCACTTATACCACGTTGACTTCTCAGGGACATGGGAACCCATTTACCCACCCAGCCCACTGCAGCCACTACAGACCAAGAATTGGCCTACCTTATCCCACTAACACAAGTGCCAGCATCTGCTACCCTCAGGCCCAAGAGTAAGCATGCTCAGATATGGACCCACCTGCCATCCCTGCCCCCAGAAAAACTTCACCATAGCCTCCACTAATAATTAGAGTCTTAACCACCTAGGAAACCACAGATATTACTCATACTGTTTACAGCCAAAGAAATCATATAGAGGCTACATTGCTATATGCACCCAGAATCAAAGCTGAAGAGTCCTATACAACCAACACCATTAATACATCTCCAGGAGAAAGTCCTCTCATGAAAGCAAATTTAAAAAATTGCAAGAAGTGACTATTACACCAGACATACAGATATTAACTGAAGGACAAGGAAACATGAAAAAGGAAGGAAAAATGGCACCTTCAAAGGAACACAAAAATTCTCCAGCAACAGATTACAATCAAAAAGAAATTCACAAATTCTTAGAAAAAGAATTTAAATTTATGTTACTAAGAAGCTCAGTGAAGTTCAAGATAATTCCAAAAAAAAATAAAGAAATCACAAAAACAATTTAGAATATGAATAGAAATTTACCAGAGTAATAGGTATCACATAAAGGAACCAAAACAGAAATTCTGGAAGTGAGGAACTCCTTGAATACTTGAAACCTTCAATAATAAACTCAATAAAGCAGAAGAAAGAATCTCTGAACTTTAAGACAGGGCTTTTGAAATAACCCATGCAGAAAAAATAAAGAGAATAAAAAAAGAATGAATAAAACCTTTGTGATATATGGGATACCATAAGTGACCAAATATAGAAATTATCATTATCCCAAAGCCAAAGAGAGAGAAAAGGGGTTCAAAAACTCATTTAACAAAATAACACGAAAACTACCCATGTCTAGCAGGATATATAGACATCCAGATACAGGAGACCCAGTGATACACAAGCAGATACAATGCAAAAAGGTCTTCTTCATGGGACATTATAATGAAACTGTTTAAATTCAATGGCAAAAAGAGAAATTCGACAGAGTGGAAGAGAATGGAGTTTAGTCACTTATAAAGGAGCCCCCATTAGACTAATGGCAGACTTCTCAGCAGAACGCTTACCAGCCAAGAGAGAATGGTATGATATATTAAGTGACAAAAGAAAAAAGCTTCCAGCAAAGGATACTATGTCCAGGAAAACTATTCTTCATCAACGAAGGAGAAATAAAGTGTTTCTCAGATAAGCAAATGCAGAGGGAATTTATCACCACTAGACTGGCCTGATAAGAAATGCTCAAGGGAGTGCTAAACCTGAAAGAATGATAATTATCATCATTAACATACACAAAAATAGAAAACACACTCGTAAAGCAAGTATACAAATGATGAAGAAAAAAGTCTCAAATGATACCACCACAGAAAAGCAGTAAGCCTCAAGGACAGTCAATAAGATAAAAAGAAAGGAACAAAGGATATACAAAACAAGAAGAAAATAATTAACAATATGACAGGAACAAAACCTCACATATCAATAATAACCTTCATTCATAAATGGATTAAATTCTCCACTTAAATAATATAATTTGGCTGAATGAATTTAAAAAAGAACATGACCCAATTATATATTGCCTACAACATATACACTTTACCTATAAAAACACAAATAGCTTGAAAGTAAAGGGATGAAAAAAATTACCCACACAAATGGAAACCAAAAGCAAGCAGGGGTGACTATCTTAATAAGATAAAACATACTTTTAAATAAAAACAATAAAATAGGGCAAATAAGGTCATTATATAATGGTAAAGGGATCACTCCAGCAAGAGAATGTAACAATTCTAAATATGTATGCACCCAACGCTGGAGTACTCAGATTCATAAGCAAATATTACTGAATATAAAGAAATAAAGACTCCACTATAGTAAAAAAGGGGCCTTCAAAACCCACTATGATCATTAGGTAGATAATCTAGACAGAAAGTCAAGAAAGACACATTGGACTTAAACTGGACTTTATATCAAATGAACCTAGTAAACATTTATAGAAGGTTTTATCTGATAACTCCAGCATACGCATTCTTCTCATCAGCACATGGAACATTCCCCAGGATGGACCATATGTTAGGCCCCAAAATAACTCCCAACTAATTTTTAAAAATTTGAAATTATGTCAAGTTATCTTTTCAAACCACAGTTGAATAAAACTAGAGATCAATACCAAGAGGAATCTTGGAAACTATAAAAATACAAGGAAACTAAACATGCTCCAGAATGACCACTACGTCAATAAAGAAATTAAGATGGAAATTGAAAAATTTATTGGAACAAGTGAAAATAGAAGCACAACATGCCAAAACCTATTTTACACAGCAAAAGCAGTTTTAAGAGAGATGTTCACAGCCACAACACCTACAGCAATAAACCAGAAAGATTTCAAATAAGCAATCTATTGATGCAGAGACACTATAGAAAAAGAAATAAAAGGCATCCAAATTGGAAAAGAGGAAGTGAAATTGTCCCTCTTTGGAGATGATCTTATCTTTAGAAAACTAAAAGTTGTTGGCACAAAACTCTTAGAACTGAACAACAAATTCAGTGAAGTTACAGGATAAAAAATTAACATACAAAATTGGTAGCATTTCTTTTTTTGTTTTTGTTTTTTCGTATTAGCAACTTTTTATTGAATAGCACTGCTCCTAGCAGTGCACCCAGATTCAGCAGAATATGGGCTCTTGGCAACTGTGTTTATACTCACTAATACCCACTTACAATTGCATGCAAATTAAGGGGTGGGTTAATGCAAATTGAGGGTTCAGTTATTTAGAACTTTTTTTAAATTTTTTTTTAATACTTTAAGTTCTAGAGTACATGTGCACAACGTGCAGATTTGTTACATATGTATATATGTGCCATGTTGGTATGCTGCACCCATTAACTTGTCATTTACATTAGGTATATCTCCTAATCCTATCCTTCCCCCCTCCCCCCAACTCCACAACAGGCCCAAGTGTATGATGTTCCCCTTCCTGTGTGCAAGTGTTCTCATTGTTCAATTCCCACCTATGAGTGAGAACATGTGGTGTTTGGTTTTTTGTCCTTGTGATTGTTTGCTGAGAATGATGGTTTCCAGCTTCAACCATGTCCTTATAAAGAACATGAACTCATCCTTTTTTATGGCTGCATAGTATTCTGTGGTGTATATGTGCCACATTTTCTTAATCCAGTCTATCATTGATGGACATTTGGGTTGGTTCCAAGTCTTTGCTATTGTGAATAATGCCGCAATAAACATACCTATGCATGTGTCTTTACAGCAGCATGATTTATAATCCTTTGAGTATATACCCAGTAATGGGATGGCTGGGTCAAATGGTATTTCTAGTCCTAGATACTTGAGGAATTGCCACACTGACTTCCACAGTGGTTGAAATAGTTTACAGTCCCACAAACAGTGTAAAAGTGTTCCTATTTCTCTACATCCTCTCCAGCACCTGTTGTTTCCTGACTTTTGAATGATGGCCATTCTAACTGGTGTGAGATGGTATCTCATTGTGGTTTGGATTTGCATTTCTCTGATGGCCAGGGATGATAAGCATATTTTCATGTGACTTTTGGATGCATAAATGTCTTCTTTTGAGAAGTGTCTGTTCATATCCTTTGCCCGCTTGTTGATGGGGTTTTTTTTTTGTTCTTGTAAATTTGTTGGAGTTCATTGTAGATTCTGGATATTAGCCCTTTGTCAGATAAGTAGATTGCAAAAATTTTCTCCTGTTCTGTATGATGCCTGTTCATTCTGATGATAGTTTCTTTTCCTGTGCAGAAGCTGTTTAGTTTAATTAGATCCCATTTGTCAATTTTGGCTTTTGTTGCCATTGCTTTTGGTGTTTTAGACATGAAGTCCTTGCCCATGCCTATGTCCTGAATGGTATTGCCTAGGTTTTCTTCTAGGATTTTTATGGTTTTAGGTCTAACATTTAAGTCTTTAATCCATCTTGAATTAATTTTTGTATAAAGTGTAAGGAAGGGATCCAGTTTCAGCTTTCTACATATGGCTAGCCAGTTTTCCCAGCACCACCATTTATTAAATAGGGAATCCTTTCCCCATTTCTCATTTTTGTCAGTTTTGTCAAAGATCAGATAGTTGTAAATGTGTGGTATTATTTCTGAAGTCTCTATTCTGTTCCATTGGTCTATATCTCTGTTTTAGTACCAGTACCATGCTGTTTTGGTTACTAAAGCCTTGTAGTATAGTTTGAAGTCAGGTAGTGTGAGGCCTCTAGCTTTGTTCTTTTGGCTTAGGATTGACTTGGCAATGGGGGCTGTTTTTTGGTTCCATATGAACTTTAAAGTAGTTTTTTCCAATTCTGTGAAGAAAGTCATTGGTAGCTTGATGGGGATGGCATTGTATCTATAAATTACCTTGGGTAGTATGGCCATTTTCACGATATTCGGTCTTCCTATCCATGAGCATGGAATGTTCTTCCATTTGTTTGTGTCCTCTTTTATTTCGATGAGCAGTGGTTTGTATTTCTCCTTGAAACAGTCCTTCACATCCCTTGTAAGTTGGATTCATAGGTATTTTATTCTCTTTGTAGCAATTGTGAATGGGAGTTCACTCATGACTTAGCTCTCTGTTTGTCTGTTATTGGTGTATCAGAATGCTTGTGAATTTTGTACATTGATTTGGTATCCTGAGACTTTGCTGAAGTTGCTTATCTGCTCAAGGAGATTTTGGGCGGAGACGATGGGGTTTTCTAAAAGATCAACAAAATTGATAGACCGCTGGCAAGACTAATGAAGAAGAAAAGAGAGAAGAATCAAACAGATGCAATAATAAATGATAAATGGTATATCACCACCGATCCTACAGAAATGAAAACTACCATCAGAGAATAATATAAACACCTGTATGCAAATAAACTAGAAAATTTGGAGGAAATGGATAAATTCCTTGACACATACACCCTCCCAAGACTAAACCAGGAAGAAGTTGAATCTCTGAATAGAACAATAACAGGCTCTGAAATGGAGGCAATAATTAATAGCTTACAAACCAAAAGAAGTCCAGGAGAAGACGGATTCACAGTCGAATTCCACCAGAGGTACAAGGAGGAGCTGGTACTATTCCTTCTGAAACTATTCCAATCAATAGAAAAAGAGGGAATCCTCCCTAACTCATTTTGTGAGGCCAGCATCATCCTGATACCAAAGCCTGGCAGAGACACCACAAAAAATGAGAATTTTAGACCAATATCCCTGATGAACATAGATGCAAAAATCCTCAGTAAAATACTGGCAAACCGAATCCAGCAGCACATCAAAAAGCTTATCCAGCATGATCAAGTGGGCTTCATCCCTGGGATGTAAGGCTTGTTCAACATATACAAATCAATAAATGTAATCCAACATATAAACAGAACCAATGACAAAAACCAGATGATTATCTCAATAGATGCAGAAAAGGCCTTTGGCAAAATTCAACAACTCTTCATGCTAAAAACTCAATAAATTAGGTATTGATGGGACGTATCTCAAAATAATAAGTCTTATCTTTAACAAACCCACAGCCAATATCATACTGAATGGGCAAAAACTGGAAGCATTTCCTTTGAACACTGGCACAAGACAGGGATGCCCTCTCTCACCATTCCTATTCAACATAGTGTTGGAATTCTGGCTAGGGCAATCAGGGAGGAGAAGGAAATAAAGTGTATTCAATTAGGAAAAGAGGAAGTCAAATTGTCCCTGTTTGCAGATGACATGATTGTATATCAAGAAAACCCCATCGTCTCAGCCCCAAATCTCCTTAAGCAGATAGGTATTTTCAGCAAAGTCTCAGGATACCAAATCCATGTGCAAAAATCGCAAGCATTCTTATACACCAATAACAGACAAACAACCAAATCATGAGTGAACTTCCATTCACAATTGCTTCAAAGAAAATAAAATACCTAGGAATCCAACTTACAAGGGATGTGAAGGACTGTTTCAAGGAGAACTACAAACCACTGCTCAATGAAATAAAAGAGGATACAAAGAAATGGAAGAACATTCCATGCTCATGGGTAGGAAGAATCAATATGAAAATGGCCATACTGCCCAAAGTAATTTGTAGATTCAATGCCATCCCCATCAAGCTACCAATGACTTTCTTCACAGAATTGGAAAAAACTACTTTAAAGTTCATATGGAACCAAAAAAGAGCCCGCATTGCCAAGACAGTCCTATGCCAAAAGCAGAAAGCTGGAGGCATCACGCTACCTGACTTCAAACTATACTACAAGGCTACAGTAACCAAAATAGCATGGTTCTGGTACCAAAACAGAGATATAGACCAATGAAACAGAACAGAGACCTCAGAAATAATGCCACATATCTACAACTAACTGATCTTTGACAAACCTGACAAAAACCAGAAATAGGGAAAAGATTCCCTATTTAATAAATGGTGCTGGGAAAACTGGCTAGCCATATGTAGAAAGCTGAAACTGGATCCCTTCCTTACACTTTATACAAAAGTCAATTCAAGATGGATTAAAGACTTAAATGTTCTTGCAGTGAGCTGAGATCGTGCCAGTGCACTCCAACCTGGGGTACACAGTGAGACTCCATCTCAAAAAAAAAAATACTTAAATGTTTGACCTAAAACCATAAAAATGCTAGAGGAAAACCTAGGCAATACCATTCAGGTCATAGGCATGGGCAAGGACTTCATGTCTAAAACACCAAAAGCGATGGCAACAAAAGCCAAAATTGACAAATGGGATCTAATTATACTAAAGAGCTTCTGCACAGCGAAAGAAACTACCATCAGAGTGAACAGGCAACCTACAGAATGGGAGAAAATTTTTTGCAGTCTACTCGTCTGACAAGGGGCTAATATCCAGAATCTACAATGAACTCCAACAAATTTGCAAGAAAAAACAAACAACCACATCAACAAGTGGGGGAAGGATATGAACAGACACTTCTCGAAAGAAGACATTTATGCAGCCAACAGACACATGAAAAAATGCTCATCATCCCGGCCATCAGAGAAATGGAAATCCAAACCATAATGAGATACCATCTCACACCAGTTAGAATGGCGATGATTAAAAAGTCAGGAAACAACAGGTGCTGGAGAGGATGTGGAGAAATAGGAACACTTTTACACTGTTGGTGGGAATGTAAACTAGTTCAACCATTGTGGAAGTCAGTGTGGTGATTCCTCAGGGATCTAGGACTAGAAATACCATTTGACCCAGCTATCCTATTACTGGGTATATACCCAAAGGATTATAAATTATGCTGCTATAAAGACACATGCACAGGTATGTTTATTGCAGCACTATTCACATTAGCAAAGACTTGGAACCAACCCAAGTGTCCAAGAATGATAGACTGGATTAAGAAAATGTGGCACATATACACCACAGAATACTATGCAGCCATAAAAAAGGATGAGTTCATGTCCTTTGTAGGATATGGATGTAGCTGGAAACCATCATTCTCAGCTAACTATCACAAGGACAGAAAACCAAACACCGCATGTTCTCACTCATAGGTGGGAGTTCAACAATGAGAAAACATGGACACAGGAAGGGGAATATCACACACCAGGGCCTGTTGTGGGGTGGAGGGAGGGGGGAGGGATAGCAATAGGAGATACATCTAATGTTAAATGACGAGTTAATGGGTGCAGCACACCAAGATGGCACATGTATACATATGTAACAAACCTGCACATTGTGCACATGTACCCTACAACTTAAAGTATAATAATAAAAAAAAAGAATGTTCAGTATTGGTCCCCACTCTCTTCTGGCTTGTAAAGTTTCTGCTGAGAGATCCGCTGTTAGTCTGATGGGCTTCCCTTTGTGCGTAACCCGACCTTTCTCTCTGGCTCCACTTATCATTTTTTCCTTCATTTCAACTTTGTTGAATCTGACAATTATGTCTTGGAGTTGCTCTTCTCGAGGTATATCTTTGTGGCATTCTCTGTGTTTCCTGAATTTGAATGTTGGCATGCCTTGCTAGGTTGGTGAAGTTCTGCTGGATACTATCCTCATGAGTGTTTTCCTACTTGGTTCCATTCTCCCCGTCACTTTCAGGTACACCAATCAGATGCAGGTTTGGTCTTTTCACATAGCCCCATATTTCTTGGGGGCTTTTTTCATTTTTTTTTACTCTTGTTTCTCTAAACTTCTCTTTTCACTTCATTTCATTCATTTGATCTTCAATCACTGATACCCTTCTTGCAGTTGATCGAATTGGCTACTGAAGCTTTTGCATTCCTCATGTAATTCTTGTGCCATGGTTTTCAGATCCATGAGGTCCTTTAAGGACTTCTCTACACTGGTTATTCTAGTTAGCCATTCGTCTACTCTTTTTTCAAGGTTTTTACCTTCTTTGCTATGGTTTCAAACTTCCTCCTTTATCTCGGAGAAGTTTGCTGGAGGTCCATTCCAGACCTGTTTGCCTGGGTGTCACCAGCGGAGGCTGTAGAACAGCAAATATTTCAGAATGGCAAATGTTGCTGCCTGATCCTTCCTCTGGAAGCTTCATCTCAGAGGGGCACTCAGCTGTATGAGGTATCAGTTGGCCCCTTTTGGGAGGTGTCTCCCAGTTAGGCTACTCCGGGGCCAGGGACCCACTTCAGGAGGCCGTCTGTCCATTCTCAGATCTCAAACTCCATGCTGAGAGAACGACTATTCTCTTCAAAGTTGTCAGACAGGGACATTTAAGTCTGCAGAATTTTCTGCTGCTTTTTCTTCAGCTATGCCCTGCCCCCCAAGGTGGAGTCTACAGAGGTAGGCAGGTCTCCTTGAGCGGTGGGCTTCACCCAGTTTGAGCTTCCAGGCTGCTTTGTTTACCTACTCAATCCTCAGCAATGGTGGGCGCCCCTCTCCTAGCCGCTGCTGTCTTGCAGTTTGATCTCAGACTGCTGTGGTAGCAATGAGCGAGGTTCTGTGGGCTTGAGACCCTCCAAGCCAGGCGTGGGATATAATCTCCAGATGTGCCATTTGCTAAGACCCTCGGAAAAGCGCAGTATTAGGGTGGGAGTGACCCGATTTTCCAGGTGCCATCTGTCATAGCTTCCCTTGACTAGGAAAGGGAATTCCCTGACCCTTTGCACTTCCTGGGTGAGGCAATGCCTCGCCCTGTTTTGACTCATGCTCAGTGGGCTGCACCCACTGTCCTTCACCCACTGTTCGACAAGCCCCAGTGAGATGAACCCGGTACCTCAGTTGGAAATGCAGAAATCACTCATCTTCTGTGTCGCTCATGCTGGGAGCTATAGACTGGAGCTGTTCCTATCTGGCTACCTTGGAGCTGCCTCCCAAAATTAGTAGCATTTCTAATAGCCAAAAGAGAAATCAAGAAGGCAATCTCATTTATAATATCTTCAAAAAATTACTAGGAATAAATTTAGCTAAGAAATTTAGTCACGAATGTGAATGATCTCTGGAAGGAAAATTTCAAACAACTGGTAAGAGAAATTTAAGAGTACACAAACAAATAGACATCCATGCTTATGGATCAGAAGAATTAATGTCATTAAAATGACTATACTGCCTAAAGCAATCTATAGATTCAATGCAATCCCTATCAAAATATGCAATGCCATTCTTCACAGAAATATAAAAAAAGTATAAGACTCATATAGATCCAAAATAAAGCCCAAATAGCTAATGAAATTCTCAGCAAAAATAACAAAGCTGGAGGCATCACACTACTTGAATTCAAAACATATTACATGGCCTATAGTAATGAAAACAATATGTTATTGGTATAAAAATAGGCACCTAGAGCAATGGAATGGAATAAAGAACCCAGAAATAAATACACATATTTGCAGACAACTGATTTTCAACAAAGTCACCATGTACATACACTGGGGAAAGAATACTGTCTTCAATAAATAATGCTGGGAAAACTAGATAATCATATTCAGAAGAATTAGACTGGAGCTCTACCTTTCACCATATACAAAAGTCAACTCAAAAGGGATTAAATGTAAGACCCCAAACTATAAAACTGCTAGAAATAAACAGGAAAACTCCTAGGGCATTAGTCTAGGGAAAAATTTTATGGCTAACACCTTAAAAGCACAGAAAACAACAGCAACAACAAGACAGACAAATGGCACTATATCAAACTAAATAGCTTCTGCATAGCAAAACAAATAACAGAGTGAAGAGACAATCTCTTGAATGGGGTAAAATATTTGAAAACTACTCATCCAGCAGGGGACTAATATCCACAATATCCAAGGAATTCAAACTACTCAACAATAAAATAACAATTACGTTAAAAAATGGGCAAAGGACAAGAGTAGACATTCCTAAAAAGAAGATATACAAGTGAAAAAATGCTCAATATCACTTATTATGAGGCAATGCAAATCAAAATCACAATGAATTATCATCTGATCCCAGTTAGAATGGCGGTTATTAATCAGATAACAACAACAACAGATGTTGACAAGAATATGAAGAAAAGGAAACTCTTATACACTGTTGGTGGGAATGTAAATTGGTAAAACTGGTATGAAAAAGATTATGAAGATTTTTCAAAAAAGTAAAAATAGAACTACCATATGATCTAGCAATCCCAATATGGGGTATCTATTCAAAGGAAAAGGAATCAGTATATCAAAGGGATACTTGGACTCACATGTTTATCACAGCACTAATTACAATAGCAAAGATATGGAATTAACCTAAGTGTCCATCAATGGTGAAACGGATAAAGAAAATATATTATAGAATATAAATATAAATAAAATATAGTATTGGCAATAGAATACTATTGCCCATAATGAAGAATTAAATCATGTCATTTGAAACAACATGGATGAAATAAGCTTGACACTGAAAGACAATGCATGTCCTCACTCATATGTGGGAGCTAATAAACTTGATCTCATGGACATATGGAACAGAGTGATTGATACCAGAGACTGGGAAAGGTGAGTAGGTAGAAGGTGGACATGAAGAAAGGTTAGTTATGGGTACAAACATATAGGTAGATAGCAGACATAAGTTCCAATGTTTGATAGACGACTAGGGTGACTATATTTAGCAACAATTTATGGATATTTCAAAGTAATTAGAAGAGAGGAATTGAAATCATATCCCAACATATAAAAATAATAAACATTCAAGGGGATAGATACCCCAGTTACACATTCTATGCATATAATAAACACAGGTGCCCCATAAATATGTGAATTTTATATATCAATAAAAGAAAAAAAAGATGGTATGAACAACTTTATGTTAACCAATTTTTTTTTTCAAGTATAGGTGTACATGTGCAGGTTCGTTATGTAGATGAACTTGTGTCATGGGGGTTTCTTGTACAGATTATTTAATCACCCATTAGTTACTTTTCCAGATCCTTGAACTCCTCTCATCCTCCACCTTCAGGTAGGACCCAGTGTCTGTTGTTCCCCTCTATGTGTCCAGGTGTTCTCATCAGAGCCCCCACTTATAAGTGAGAACATGAGGTATTTGGTTTTCTTTTCCTACATTAGTTAGCTAAGGATCATGGCCTCCAGCTCCTTCTGTGTTCACGTGAAAGGACATGATCTCGTTATTTTCGGGGACTGCATAGCATTCCATTGTGCATATGTACAACATTTTCTTTATCCAGTCTACCGTTGATGGACATTTAGGTTGATTCCATGTCTTTGCTATTGTGAGTATTGCTGCAGTGAACATACAGGTGCATGTGTATTTATGGTAAAATGATATATATTCCTTTGGGCATATACTTAGTACTGGGATTACTGGGTCAAATGGTAGTTGTATTTTTAGCTCTTTGGAGTATCACCACACTGCTTTCCACAATGGTTAAACTAATTTGCACTCCCACCAACAGTATATAAGTATTCCTTTTTCCCACAACCTCACCAGCATGTTATTATTATTATTTTTTTACTTTTTAATAATAGCCATTCTAACTGGTGTAAGATAGTATCTCATTGTGGTTTTGATTTACATTTCTCTAATGATCAGTGATGTAGAGTGTATTTTCATATGCTCATTGGCTGAATGTATGTCATCTTTTGAAAAGTGTCTGTTCATGTCCTTTGCCAGCTTCTTAATGAGGTTGTTTGTTTTTTTCTTGTAAATTTGTTTAACTTCCTTATAGATGCTTGATATTAGACCTTTGTCAGATGCGTAGTTTGCAAATTTTTCTCCTATTCGGTAGGCTGTTTATTGAGTTTCCTTTGCTGTGCAGAAGCTCTTTAGTTTAATTAGGTCCTATTTGCCAATTATTCCTTTTGTTGTAATTGCTTTTGGTGTCTTCCTCATAAAATCTTTGCCAGTTCCTATGTCTCGGATGGTATTGCCTAGGTTGTTTTCCAGGGTTTTCAAAGTTTTTGGTTTTACACTTAAGTTTTTAGTCCCTCTTGAGTTGATTTTTGTATATAATTTAAGGAAGAGGTCCATTTTCAATCTTCTGCATATGGTAGCCAGTTATCCCAGCAACCTTTATTAAATAAAGTTCTTTCCCCATTGCTTGTTTTTGTCAGCTTTGTCAAAGATTGAATGGTTGTAGCTGTGCAGCCTTGTTTCTGGGTTCCCTATTCTGTTCCATTGGTCCACGTGTCTGCTTTTGTTCCAGTACCAAGCTGTTTTGGCTACTGTAGCCCTGTAGTATAGTTTAAATTTGTATAGTGAGATGCCTCTAGCTTCGTTCTTTTTGCTTAGGAGTGCCTTGGATATTTTGGCTTTTTTTGGTTTCATACGAATTTTAAAATAGATTTTTCTAGCTCTGTGAAGAATGTCACTGGTAGTTTAATAGGGATAGCATGTAATCTATAAATTGCTTTGGGTAGTATGGCCGTTTTAATGATATTGATTCTTCCTATCCATGATCATGGAATGGAATGCTTTTCCATGTGTTTGTTTCATCTCTGATTTCTTTGAGCATTATTTTATTGTTCTCCTTGTAGAGATCTTTTTCCTTCCTAGTTATCTACATTCCTAGGTATTTTATTCTTTTTGTGACAGTTGTGAATGTGATTGCATTTCTGATTTGGTGTTCAGCTTGGCTGTTGTTGATGTATAGTAATGCTAGTGATTTTTGTACATTGATTTTATATCCCTGAGACTTTGATGAAATTGTTTATTAGGTGAAGGAGATTTTGGGCTGAGACTGTGGAATTTTCTCTGTATAGAATCATGTCATCTGCAAACAGAAATAGTTGGACTTTTTCTCTTTGTATTTGGATGCCCAAGAGAAAGAGATTTCTTTCTCTTGCCTGATTGCTCTGATGAGGACTTCCATTACTATGTTGAAGAGGAGTGGTGAGAGAGGACATTATTTTCTTGTGCTGGTTTTCAAGGGGGATGCTTCCAGCTTTTGTCCATTCAGTATGATGTTGGCTGTAGGTTTGTCATGTGTGGCTTTTATAATATGTTCCTTCAATACCTAGCTTATTAACTGTTTTTAACATGAAGGGATGTTGAATTTATTGAAAGCCTTTTCTGCGTCTTGAAATATACATGTGGTTTTTGTCTAGTTCTGTTTATGTGATGAATCACCTTAATGATTTGCATATGTTGAACCAATCTTGCATCCCAAAGATAAATCCTACTTGATCAAAGTGGATAAGCTTTTTGATATGGTGCTGGATTCAGTTTGCCCATATTTTGTTGAGGAGTTTTGCATTGATGATTATCACGGGTATTGGCCTGAGGTTTTCTTGTGTGTGTGTGTGTGTGTCTCTGCCAGGTTTTGGTATTAGGGTGATGCTGGCCTCATAGAATGAGTTAGAGTGGAGTTTCTTCTCCTCAATCTTTTAGAATAGTTTCAGTAGGAATGATACCAGCTCTTCTTTGTACATGTGGTAGAATTTGGCTGTGAATCCATCTGGTCCTGGTCTTTTTGTGGTTGGTAGGCTACTTATTATTGATTCTATTTTAAAGTTCATTATTGGTGTGTTCGGCAATTTAGTTTCTTTCTGGTTCAGTTGGGAGGGTGTATATATTCAGAAATGTATCAGTTTTTCCTAGATTTTCTAGTTTGTGTGCATGTAGATGTTCATAGTAGTCTCTGATGGTTATTTCTGTGGGGTCAGTGTTTATATCCTCTTTGTCATTTCTCATTTTGTTTATTTAGATCTTCTCTCCTTTCGTCTCTATTAGTCTAGCTAGTGGTCTATTATGATTTTTTTTTCAATAAACCAACCCTTGGATTTGTTATCTTCTGAATGGTTTTTCATGTCTCCATCTCCTTCAATTCAAGTCTGATTTTGGTTATATCTTATCTTCTGCTAGTTTGGGGTTGGTTTGCTCTTGCTTCTCTAGTTCTTTTTGTTGCAATGTTAGCTTGGCAAATTGAAATCTTTCTAGCATTTTTATATGGACATTTAGTACTATAAATTTCCTGCTTAACACTGCCTTAGCAGTTTCCCAGTAATTCTGGTATGATGTGTCTTTGTTCTCATTAGTTTCAAATAACTTCTTGATTTCTGTCTTAATTTTATTATTTATCTAAAAGTCATTCTGGAGTAGATTACTTAATTTTTACAAAGTTGTACAATTTTGAGCAATTTTCTTGGTTGTGATTTCTATTTTTATTGTCCTGTGGTTCGAGAGAGTGTTTGTTATGATTTCAGTTCTTTTGTGTTTGCTGAGGATTGCTTAATGTCCAATTGAGTGGTTTATTTTATATTATGTGCCATGTGGCAATGAGAAAAATGTGTATTCTGTTGTTTTGGGGTAAAGAGTTCTGTAGATGTCTATCAGGTTCATTTGATCCAATGATGAATTTAGGCACTGAATATTTTTGTTAATTTTCTGCCTCAATGATCTAATACTGTCAGTGGAGCGTTGAAGTCTCCCACTATTATTGTGTGGGAGTCTAAGTCTCTTTGTAGGTCTTTAAGAAATTCCTTTATGAATCTAGTGCTCCTGTGTTGGGTACATTCATATTTAGGATAGTTAGGCTTTCTTGTTGAATTGAACTCTTTACCATTACATAATGCCCTCACCTTATTTGATCTTTGTTATTTTAAAGTTCCCAGGGTTGCTCACTCACTCACTGCTTCCCTGGGCAGGGGAGGCGCCTATGACTCTGTGTCACTCTGGATGGTCATCCTGCCTTGCTTATCTCCATTCTCCATGGGTCGAGTTGTTTCCTTGGTAAATCCCAGTGCATGTACTTGGATGTTCCAGTTGAAAGTGCTATATTTATTCATTTATTCTATTTCTCTCTGTGAGAGTGGCACTAGCTGCTTCTAGTTGGCCATCTTGTGACCAGCCTCCTCACCAGTTTGAAAAGGAAGATAAAATGGATGCATCCTGAGAATAAAACTCACAACATGTCAAACCTGACATAGGAAAAAATAAGAAATCTATTAACATTTAAATTCATAAGAACAAAGCTTCCCATTTCTTAGAGAAAACTTCGTATGCAGATGGCTTTACCAGTCAATTCTAATAAACATTTAAGGCAGAAATACCATTAATCTTACAGACATTTTTTTCAGGTAATAGAAAAAATAAGAGAGTACTATTTGTTTTATGAAGCTAGCATAAACTTAACATTAAAACCAGGATGATGGTGTTACATGAAAGAAAAATTACAGGCTAATCACTCTCATGAGTACGGGTGTAAAAATTGTATTAAAAAAATCAAATTGAATCCAGCAATCTATAAACAGGATAATACATGAAAAAACCTGCAACTTATTGTAGGAAAACAAAACTGGTTTAACATCTAAAAGAAATCACTATAATTCTATCAATCAATAGAGTTCATTACATTAACAGATGAAAGGAGAGAAACAATATGATAATCTCAACAGAGGAATGGAAAGCATTTCATATAATTTATGATGAAATATGTAAGAAAACTAGAAATAGCAGGCAATTTCCTTAATTTGAATATTTACAATAGATCTAAAGCAAATAGCACACCTAATGATAGAATATTGAAAGATTTCTCTCCTCACCCCTAGCCTGGGAAAATGTTGCTTTTACTGATTAAATTAAACATTGCAAACATTTAATAGAGAACTTAGCCTAGTCAGTGCAAGATGGAAAGAAAAAGAAGATATAACTGAAAAGTTTTCAACAGGAAATATAAAAATTTTCTTTCACAAATTACATGCTTGTATAATGAGAGAGTGCAGCATAAATAACAGATAAATTATTCAAGCTAATAGGTGAAATTAGCAAGGTTACTAGATATAAAAAGCCTACCTTTTTATAACTTCCATATTTTAGCAACAATAAATTAAGGCACAAAGTTAAATTAAACTGTATCTTTTTTTTTTTTGTGAGACGGAGTCTCGCTCTGTCACCCAGGCTGGAGTGCAGAGGCGCTATCTTAGCTCACTGCAAGCTCTGCCTCCCGGGTTCACGCCATTCTCCTGCCTCAGCCTCCCGAGCAGCTGGCACTACAGGCCTGCCACCACGCCTGGCTAATTTTTTGTATTTTTAGTAGAGATGGGGTTTCACCGTGTTAGCCTGGATGGTCTCGATCTCCTGACCTCATGATCCACCCACCTTGGCCTCCTAAAATGCTGGAATTACAGGCATGAGCCACCGCGCCTGGCCAAACTATATCTTTTACAATAGCACCAAAAGATATAAAATGTCTAGGAATATATATAAAAAAGAATTTAAGGGATCAACACGAAAATCTACACAGTATCTTCAAAGAAATTAAAGATAACCTAAATTAATGAAGGAAGACTCTATATTTATGGCTTAGGTGACCCTTTTCTTTAAAGTTATCTCATCTCAAATTGATATATTGAATCTATAGATTCAGTTTGACCCCAGGAGGTATTTTCATAGAAATTGACAAACTATTTCTAAAACATATGGGAATTAAATATTCAAGAATAGCCAAGAAAATTTTTTAAAAGTAAAAATTTCATGAACTTACATAACAGAAACAAAGACTTGTTGTAAGGGTACAGTAATTCAGACAGTTTGATCTTTGCACAAATCTAGGTAAATAGATCAGTACAACTGATTGGAAGGGTGAGTAACAAATTTATTCCTATAATAAGTTTATTTGATTTATAAAGTGACACTGTAGAACAGTAGGCAAAGGCAGAGTCTTTTCACCAGAGTTGCAAGGCCAGTTGTTTATCTATGAGAAAAATACATCTTGACCTCTATTTTCCACTGTATTAAAAAATTAGCTTCTGAGGACTGTAGATTGAAATGTGAAGGAAAATAAAAATGCTTCTAGAAGAAAACTTGAGAGAATATACATTCGAATTTTGTCAGCTAGGTTTTCTTAAGCAGAAAACGAAAAACAGAAACCAAAAAGGAAAAAAATACCACATTAAAATCAAGAACTTTTGTTTTAAAAAGATAGCATAGAGAGAGAGAGTGTGAGAGAGAGAGAGAGAGAGAGAAAGAGAGGAACAGTAAGTCACAGAAGATTAGAGGAACATCTTTCTAATGTGTACATTGTATTTGCTAGGACTGCCCTAAAAAAGCCCCCACAGACTGGTGGCTTTAAATAACAGAAGTTTATTTTCTCATAGTTTTGGAGGCTAGAAGGCTAAGATCAAGGTGTCAGTAGGGTTGGTTTCTCCTGTAGACTTTCATTTTGGCTTGCAGATGGCTGCCTCTCACTGTGTCCTCACACAACCTTTTCTCGGGGCACAAGCATTTGTGGTATTTTCCTCTTCTTGTAAGGACACCAGCCATACTGGACTAGGACACTATCCTAAAGGCCTCATTTAACCTTAATTACTTCTTTAAAGGCCCTTTCTCCAAATACAGTCACATTCTAAGGTACTGAGATTAGGACTTTAATATATGAATTTTGAGGGACACAATTGAGTTCAGAACATATATCTAACAAAGGACTTGTTTCCAGTCTGTATTAGGAACTCTTTAAAGCCAATACGAAAGTGATACAAAACCCAATAGAAAAACAGGCAAAAGACTTTAACCGCACTTCACAAAAGAGGAAATTTGGGGGTCATTAATATTTGAATAGGTGCTCAACATTATTACTCATCAGTGAAATAAAAATTTAAATCACATCAAGAAACCCTATATACACGCTATAGTGGTTACACACTGACAACAACAAGAGTTGGCAAAAATGATGACCAGCTAAAAATCTCAGACACTGCTGGCAAGAGAGTGAATTAATACAATCATTTTGGAAGACTGGCAATATTAACTATGATTGGACATAAGCATATACAAAGATTCTACAGTTCTACTCTTAGGTATATAACCAACAGAAACACATACTTATCTACACCCAAAGACATACACAGAACCATTCCATATTTGAAATGATCTAAGTATACAGCAAGCAATAGTATAATGGATAATTATATGCTGGCAGATTTGTACTATGGATTCTAAATGGCTATAAAAATGGCTGAACTGTGGATATAGAATAGCACGGATGAATCTCAGAAACAAAACATTTATTAAAAGAGTTAAAAGAATTCTTTTGTATACTTCCATTTGGTTAAAGTTCAAAAACTAATCTATGGTGATAGAAGTGAGGTAATGGCCAAGTTTGGGGAAAGGGAGATGAACTGATATCTAAACCCCAGGGGTGGGAGCAGTGCTTCAGGGTGCTGATAATGTTCTATTACTAGAACTTGGTGATGGTTACATGGGTGGGTTTACTGTGTGAAAATTCAATGTGCTGTCCATGTGATTCTCTGTATGTATGTAATACTTCAATCAATGGCTTATCAAAAAGTAAATTCCCTGAAAACAATGAAATATTAAGACTTACACATCAACACATGGTGGAAAGACATGCTTTTGGGCAAGGAATCCTTGATTGTGTCTCTCAAATCATATCATCCAAGTCCTTTCTTTTCTACCTATCTTCAGATGCTCCTGATATAGGCTCTATGAATGTCATATTCTGTTAATTTCACTTCCTTTGCAGGGATGCATTAGGGAAGCTGCTAATTGGTCTATTGTCAGCTAAGAGAATGTTATGTACTATTATGTAATGTATTAAAACCATGAAATGTGATTGTTTGCAAAGAAGAGCAGCAAAATTGATTAAAACCATAAGTTTGATATGGAGATTTAATAAACTTACCTTATAGGTAGGTGGCAAAAGTTTTTGAGCTCTGATTTTCACTGCTGTATAAACTGGATGTTGACAATTTATATATTCTTTAATGTTACTCAGGACCTGTGGTTAGACTTAGAGAATTCCTGTCTATGGCTTCATGTTTTTACTTTTTTCTCTATGCAACACACTTCTGTAAAAGTCAAGATGTTAATATAGGAGACAGAAGTTATTTACATTTTGTAGGTCTAGTGGGAAAAATATTTTGTGTTCTGATCACACGTGAATGCCAAATACCTATGAGGCTAGAACTAAATGCATTATACTTCTCAGTAGAAAAGAGAGAGACCAGCAATAACATTTATCACATATAAAGAGTAGTAGTCGGTATTTTATTTTGGGCTTATTAGCTCATTTAGTTTTCCCAGGCAACCTACAAAGCAGATATCATTGTCACCAATTTACACACACACACACACACACACACACACACACACACACACACCAACTTTGAAACTCAGAGAATCTAAGTTATTTCCCAAGATTACACAGCTAGTTAGTGGCAGATAGGAAATCTGAATCCCTGTAAGTCTGGCTCCAAGCTGAAGTTTCTTTGATACTGCACACCATTGAATTTTTTTTCATTTTATCTTTCACCATCTATCCATCCATTCAATAGGTGTTTGTTGAATAAACAGTGAATGTGAGAAAGAAAAAAGTTATCTGAGCAATGAGAGCTCCTTTACATTTTCAGTCCCAAAGAGGTATTTAAAATGTAACAAATCTCACTCCCCATTGAACTGAGTACCATTACCTCTTGAAACCACTTGCTGTGTGAGCATTTTGTGGCTACTAATACCAAGTAGCCATAAAATACCATACTCTTACCACCATAACTCTTACCCTGTAATTTAACAATGTATAGCCAATTGCTAATCAAGGTTACTTCTGTAAACCAGTGAGAATTCCTGATGAAGTACTTTTATAGTTTCCCCCTCTGCTGATTTGCCTTGTTTTTCATTAAAAATTTGAGTCCCTCCTTTGTATGCCAGAGCACTTCCCAAGGCACTTTGGAAGTGTGTCCCAGGCCACAGTCCTCAATCTTGTCCCAAATAAACTATGTTAATTTTGCTTCAGCTTCTTCCTTTTAGCTCAACAAATAAATGATACTAATCTAAAAATCTGATGAACCATTCAGATTATACTAACTAGCTATATTTGAGGCATGTGGTTCTCTCTTTTCATCATGATATACAGATTTCTCCTTTTACTGCATCTTGTAAATTACTTGGATTTTATTTATTTTCTCTGCATTTTTTGTGTGTCTGTATTGAATTTCTGTTTAGATCACTGTTGACTTATGAGGAGATTCAATGAAGTATAAGCTATTTGCGTACTTTGGGTATTAAAAATGGTGTTACATTTTCCTGAAGCTATTTCAGGTCTGTGAGTGTTAATGAAATATCAATATAATGATTATTTTGGAGTTTATGGGGAATTCTTGTACTTGTGTGACCAGAGAAACAAAATGTGTATGTTTATGGTGCTGGGATTCTAATTTTAGATGAACTGGTTTTCTCATCTATCTTTTTTAAAACTTTAAAAACAGTGTGTTCACAAAAGACAAATGAATCACAAGAGTAATTACACGTACTTGGGTAAATATCTTGAAATTCCATTAAATTGGTGGACACTAGGTTAATTGTATATTCTGTTAGTTTAGCAGCATTTAGTTTCAATGCTTTCATTTTGTTAGTCTATTGGCATGAAGGTCAAGATGTTAGACTTCTATTATTTGCAATTGAAAGAGACTCAAATATCTATTGCTAGGAAAGCAAGCTCTTTTTTAGTAATTGAGATAAAGACTAGTATCAAATATAATTATAACATGACTAGGAAATGAGAACTAAGCCATTATTTCAAAATATTGCTGTTGCTGAAAAGTATGTATAGAATTTCTTTTATACAATTTCCTTCCAAGCCAGCTAATCAATTCACACAGGAATTAATTTCAGTATATCTAGCTTTTGACTTACCTCCACTTCTGAAGAGTCTAAATTTAGTATATATTGGAGGGATGGTGAGCATCTTTATTAAAAATAAATCTCCCCAGGTAGTTTTGATGAGTAGACATGTTTGGATGTGTTCTATATGGTATTGAGGATTTATGCTCAATCAGTCATGTAAATTTTGCCATTGGGCTCTGTTTTTTTCTGTAATGGGCCCAGCTTAGCTGCACCTGTCCTCTCTAATTACCAGATTAAGGCGGCAGTAGTTAGGCTGGGCACACATGAGTCTGGTAAAATCTGTTCAGTAGGGGTTTTAATAGTATTGTTAGAATTTTTTGACTTGGGAGCACTTTCTTGGGGCAAAGGGCTTTACACTTAAGCCAGGAAAGTAGAGGATGGGGCAAACTCGTATTGAAGTGGCTCATAGAAACATGGAAAAATATTCTCCAACACTCAATGAAGTAGGGATGCCCAAGTTGTCCTGGCATGTGATGGAGGTATATTATACGAGGCACCATGGCTGCCCTTTCAATGGGCTACTTGCAGTCAATGACTGCATGACAGGAATTTTTTTTTTATTCTTTTTTTTTATTATTATACTTTAGGTTTTAGGGTACATGTGCACAATGTGCAGGTTTGTTACATATGTATCCATGTGCCATGTTGTTTTGCTGCACCCATTAACTCGTCATTTAGCATTAGGTATATCTCCTAATGCTGTCCCTCCCCCCTCCCCCCACCCAACAACAGTCCCTGGAGTGTGATGTTCCCCTTCCTGTGTCCATGAGTTCTCACTGTTCAGTTCCCATCTATGAGTGAGAACATGCGGTGTTTGGTTTTTTGTCCTTGCGATAGTTTACTGAGAATGATGGTTTCCAGGTTCATCCATGTCCCTACAAAGGACATGAACTCATCGTTTTTTATGGCTGCATAGTATTCCATGGTGTATATGTGCCACGTTTTCTTAATCCAGTCTATCATTGTTGGACATTTGGGTTGGTTCCAACTTGTTGCTATTGTGAATAGTGCCGCAATAAACATACGTGTGCATGTGTCTTTATAGCAGCATGATTTGTAGTCCTTTGGGTATATACCCAGTAGTGGGATGGCTGGGTCAAATGGTATTTCTAGTTCTAGATCCCTGAGGAATCGCCACACTGACTTCCACAATGGTTGAACTAGTTTACAGTCCCACCAACAGTGTAAAAGTGTTCCTATTCCTCTGCATCCTCTCCAGCACCTGTTGTTTCCTGACTTTTCATTGATGGCCATTCTAACTGGTGTGAGATGGTATCTCACTGTGGTTTTGATTTGCATTTCTCTGACGGCCAGTGATGATGAGCATTTTTTCATGTGTTTTTTGGCTGTATAAATGTCTTCTTTTGAGAAGTGTCTGTTCATGTCCTTCACCCACTTTTTGATGGGGTTGTTTGTTTTTTTCTTGTAAATTTGTTTGTGTTCATTGTAGATTCTGGATATTAGCCCTTTGTCAGATGAGTAGCTTGCAAAAATTTTCTCCCATTCTGTAAGTTGCCTGTTCACTCTGATGGTAGTTTCTTTTGCTGTGCAGAAGCTCTTTAGTTTAATTAGATCCCATTTGTCAATTTTGGCTTTTGTTGCCATTGCTTTTGGTGTTTTAGACATGAAGTCCTTGCCCATGCCTATGTCCTGAATGGTATTGCCTAGGTTTTCTTGTAGGATTTTAATGGTTTTAGGTCTAACATTTAAGTCTTTAATCCATCTTGAATTAATTTTTGTATAAGGTGTAAAGAAGGGATCCAGTTTCAGCTTTCTACATATGGCTAGTCAGTTTTCCCAGCACCATTTATTAAATAGGGAATCCTTTCCGCATTTCTTGTTTTTGTCAGGTTTGTCAAAGATCAGATAGTTGTAGATATGCGGCATTATTTCTGAGGGCTCTGTTCTGTTCCATTGATCTATGTCTCTGTTGTGGTACCAGTACCATGCTGTTTTGGTTACTGTAGCCTTGTAGTATAGTTTAAAGTCAGGTAGCGTGATGCCTCCAGCTTTGTTCTTTTGGCTTAGGATTGACTTGGCAATGTGGGCTCTTTTTTGGTTCCATATGAACTTTAAAGTAGTTTTTTCCAATTCTGTGAAGAAAGTCATTGGTAGCTTGATGGGGATGGCATTGAATCAATAAATTACCTTGAGCAGTATGGCCATTTTCACGATATTGATTCTTCCAACCCATGAGTATGGAATGTTCTTCCATTTGTTTGTATCCTCTTTTATTTCATTGAGCAGTGGTTTGTAGTTCTCCTTGAAGAGGTCCTTCACATCCCTTGTAAGTTGGATTCCTAAGTATTTGATTCTCTTTGAAGCAATTGTGAATGGGAGTTCACTCATAATTTGGCTCTCTGTTTGTCTGTTATTGGTGTATAAGAATGCTTGTGATTTTTGCACATTGATTTTGTATCCTGAGACTTTCCTGAAATTGCTGATCAGCTTAAGGAGATTTTGGGCTGAGACGATGGGGTTTTCTAAGTATACAATCATGTCATCTGCAAACAAGGACAATTTGACGTCCTCTTTTCCTAATTGAATACCTTTTATTTCCTTCTCCTGTCTGATTACCCTGGCCAGAACTTCCAACATTATGTTGAATAGGAGTAGTGAGAGAGGGCATCCCTGTCTTGTACCATATTTCAAAGGGAATGCTTCCAGTTTTTGCCCATTCAGTATGATATTGGCTGTGGGTTTGTCATAAATAGCTCTCATTATTTTGAGATACATCCCATCAATACCTAATATATTGAGAGTTTTTAGCATGAAGTGTTGTTGAATTTTTGTCAAAGGCCTTTTCTGCATCTATTGAGATAATTCTGTGGTTTTTGTCTTTGATTCTGTTTATATGCTGGATTACGTTTATTGATTTTCATATGTTGAACCAACCTTGCATCCAAGGGATGAATCCCACTTGATCATGGTGGATAAGCTTTTTGATGTGCTGCTGGATTCATTTTGCCAGTATTTTATTGAGGAGTTTTGCATTGATGTTCATCAGGGATATTGGTGTGTTGGTCTAAAATTCTCTTTTTTGGTTATGTCTCTGCCAGGCTTTGGTGTCAGGATGATGCTGGCCTCATAGAATGAGTTAGGGAGGATTCACTCTTTCTGTTCATTGGAATAGTTTCAGAAGGAATGGTACCAGCTCCTCCTTGTACCTCTGGTAGAATTCAGCTGTGAATCCATCTGGTCCTGGACTTTCTTTGGTTTGTAAGCTATTAATTATTGCCTCAATTTCAGAGCCTGTTATTGGTCTATTGAGTGATTCAGCTTCTTCCTGGTTTAGTCTTGGGAGGGTTGAGGAATTTATCCATTTCTTCTAGTTTTTCAAGTATATTTTCATAAAGGTGTTTATAGCATTCTCTGATGGTAGTTTGTATTTCTGTGGGATTGGTGGTGATAGCTCCTTTATCACTTTTTATTGCATCTATTTGATTCTTCTCTCTTTTCTTCTGTATTCATCTTGCTAGTGGTGTATTGGTTTTTTTTTTTTTTTTTTTGATATTTTCAAAAAACCAGCTCCTGGATTCACTGATTTTTTGAGGGATTTTTTGTGTCTCTGTGTCCTTCAGTTCTGCTCTGATGTTAATTATTTCTTGCCTTCTGTTAGCTTTTGAATGTGATTGCTCTTGCTTCTCTAGTTCTTTTAATTGTGATGTTAGGGTGTCAATTTTTGATCTTTCCTGCTTTCTCTTGTGGGCATTTAGTGATACAAATTTCCCTCTACACACTGCTTTGAATGTGTCCCAGAGATATTGGTATGTTGTGTCTTTGTTCTCACTGGTTTCAAAGAACTTTATTTCTGCCTTCATTTCATTATGTACCCAGTAGTCATTCAGGAGCAGGTTGTTCAGTTTCCATGTAGTTGAGCAGTTTTGAGTGAGTTTCTTTATCCTGAGTTCTAGTTTGATTGCACCATGGTCTGAGAGACAGTTTGTTTTAATTTCTGTTCTTTTACATTTGCTGAGGAGTGCTTTACTTCCAACTGTGTGGTCAATTTTGGAATAAGTGCAGTGTGGTGCTGAGAAGAATGTATATTCTGTTGATTTGGGGTGGAGAGTTCTTTAGATGTCTATTAGGTCCACTTTGTGCAGAGCTGAGTTCAATTCCTGGATATCCTTGTTAACCTTCTGTCTCGTTGATCTGTCTGATGTTGACAGTGGGGTGTTGAAGTCTCCCATTATTATTGTATGAGAGCCTAAGTCTCTTTGTAGGTCTCTAAGGACTTGCTTTATGAATCTGGGTGCTCCTGTATTGGGTGCATATATATTTAGGATAGTTAGCTCTTCTTGTTGAATTGATCCCTTTCCCATTATGTAATGGCCTTCTTTGTCTCTTTTATCTTTGTTGGTTTAAAGTTTGTTTTATCAGAGACTAGGCTTGCAACCCCTGCCTTTTTTTGTTTTCCATTTGCTTGGTAGATCTTCCTCCATCCCTTTATTTTGAGCCTTTGTGTGTCTCTGCACATGAGATGGGTTTCTTGAATACAGCACACTGATGGGTCTTGACTCTTTATCCAATTTGCCAGTCTGTGTTTTTTAATTGGGGCATTTTGCCCATTTACATTTAAGGTGAATATTGTTATGTGTGAATTTGATCCTGTCATTATGATGTTAGCTGGTTATTTTCCTCGTTAGTTGAAGTAGTTTCTTCCTAGCCTCGATGGTCTTTACAATTTGGCATGTTTTTGCAGTGGCTGGTACCAGTTGTTCCTTTCCATGTTTAGTGCTTCCTTCAGGAGCTCTTGTAGGGGAGGCCTGGTGGTGACAAAATCTCTCAGCATTTGTTGTCTGTAAAGGATTTTATTTCTCCTTCATTTATGAAGCTTAGTTTGGCTGGATATGAAATTCTGGGTTGAAAACTCTTTTCTCAAAGAATGTTGAATATTGGCCCCCACTCTCTTCTGGCTTGTAGAGCTTCTGCCGAGAGATCAGCTGTTAGTCTGATGGGCTTCCTTTTGTGGGTAACCCGACCTTTCTCTGGCTCCCCTTAACATTTTTTCCTTCATTTCAACTTTAGTGAATCTGAGTTATGTGTCTTGGAGTTGCTTTTCTCGAGGTTTATCTTTGTGGCATTCTCTGTTTTTCCTGAATCTGAATATTGGCTTGTCTTGCTATATTGGGGAAGTTCTCCTGGATAATATCCTGCAGAGTGTTTTCCAGCTTGGTTCCCTTCTCCCTGTCACTTTCATGTACACCAATCAGACATAGATTTGGTCTTTTCACATAGTCCCATATTTCTTGAAGGCTTTGTTCATTTCTTTTTATTCTTTGTTCTCTAAATTTCTCTTCTCACTTCATTTCATTCATTTGATCTTCCATCACTGATACCCTTTCTTCCAGTTGTCGAATCGGCTACTGAGGCTTGTGCATTCGTCATGTAGTTCTCTTGCCATGGTTTTCAGCTCCATGAGATTCTTTAAGGACTTCTCTGCATTGGTTATTCTAGTTAGCCATTCATCTAATCTTTTTTCAAGGTTTTTAACTTCTTTGACATTGGTTCGAACTTCCTCCTTTAGCTCGCAGAAGTTTGATTGTCTGAAGCCTTCTTCTCTCAACTCGTCAAAGTCATTCTCCATCCCACTTTGTTCCATTGCTGGTGAGGAGCTGCCTTTTTTTGGAGGAGGAGAGGCATTCTGATTTTTAGAATTTTCAATTTTTCTGCTTTGTTTTTTCCCCATCTTTGTGGTTTTATCTACTTTTGGTCTTTGATGATGGTGATGTACAGATGGGGTTTTGGTGTGGATGTCCTTTCTGTTTTTTAGTTTTCCTTCTAACAGTCAGGACCCTGAGCTGCAGGCCTGTTGCAGTTTGCTGGACGTCCACTCCAGACCCTGTTTGCCTGGGTATCAGCAGTGGAGGCTGCAGAACAGTGAATATTGGTGAACAGCAAATGTTGCTGCCTGATCATTCCCCTGGAAGTTTTGTCTCAGAGGAGTACCCAGCCATGTGAGGTGTCAGTCTGCCCCTACTGGGGGGTGCCTCCCAGTTAGGCTACTCAGGGTTCAGGGACCCACTTGAGGAGACAGTCTGTCCATTCTCAGATCTCAAGCTGCATGCTGGGAGAACTTCTTCTGTCTTCCAATCTGTCAGACAGGGACATTTAAGTCTGCTGAGGTTTCTGCTGTCTTTTGTTTGGCTATGCCCTGCCCCCAGAGGTGGAGTCTACAGAGGCAGGTAGGCCTTCTTGAGCTGTGGTGGGCTCCACCCAGTTCGAGCTTCCAGGCTGCTTTGTTCACCTACTCAAGCCTCAGCAATGGCGGCTGCCCCACCCCCAGCCTCGCTGCCACCTTGCAGTTTGATCTGAGACTGCTGTGCTAGCAATGAGCGAGGCTCCGTGGGCATAGGATCCTCCCAGCCAGGCGTAGGATATAATCTCCTGGTGTGTCGTTTGCTAATACCATCAGAAAAGTGCAGTATTATGGTGAGAGTGACCCGATTTTCCAGGTGCCATCTGTCACCGCTTTCCTTGGCTAGGAAAGGGTATTCTCTGACCCCTTGCACTTCCCAGGTGAGGCGATTCCTCATCCTGCTTCAGCTCACTGCCCTGCTTCAGCTCATGCTCAGTGCACTGCACCCACTCTCCTGCACCCACTGTCTGACAATCCCCAGTGAGATGAACCTGGTACCTCTGTTGGAAATGCAGAAATCATTTGTCTTCTATGTTGCTCACGCTGGGAGCCAGAGACTGGAGCTGTTCCTATTCGGCCATCCTCACATCTGTTTTTATTTACAAAATGTATGACGAACTGAAATTACAAATGTATGACTAATTAAAATCCTTGCTGTCATAAAAAGATTTTGACTAATGCATTAGTATCTTACAAATAATCTGTCATATTTTTTACCAAATATACTTCCTATGGAAGCAAACATAGCACTTTACATTTTGACTTGATAGAGAGCAACCCAGTAAAGATATTCTTTAGCATTAAATTTATGAATTCTAGGCGGTCTCTTACAAAACCTCATGGAGGAGCAAGCACTCCAGAAATGTTGCTGGTGAATGCCTTACTTTATGCTGAGCTTTTCAGAGAGTTTGTACACAAATCTGGCATAGAAGAATCCTGTTTTCACTAGATGTGGAACAGTTACTAGCAAATTCTAGGAAGAAAATAACTTTAATAACAGTAGATCACAGTGGGACTTTTCTCTAGGATGAAATTAAATATACAAAATCAGGAGGATACTTATGAGTTCTTGATACTATTTTTCATAGTTGTATAAATTTTCCTGTCCTTACAATGACCAAGAAGTGTCTTCTTAGGCAATTTTGAAGTTAAGATTTTATTATTGATCTTTGTAGAGAGAACTAGCTCAACTTTTCTATTTTCCTGCCAGTGCCTCTATAATTGGGTGAAATCACATTTCTTCCCTCACAACCACAGTATGTAATAGGATTTGAGGATAAAACACATTGGAGGAATATTGACAGCTACTATCAACTTTCTTAGGTTGCTAATGACCAGAGTTTGAAGAATTGTTTTTAATGTCTGTTAAAGAAAACCAATCAAAATTCTATTTTTTGATATTAAAATTAGAACAAGGGAAAGGACACTTTGCAGAGTTGAGTTTCTCCTACAGAAACGATTATGACACATATACATTGTATTTTGATGACAACCACATTTTCAACCTTTAATGAGATTGTTGTACTGAGCAAAATATAATTTAAAGATAAACTACCTTTCACCTTTTACACCCAAGTAATTAACTCCCAGTGACTTGGGTGAAACTTAGGTCCCCAGGAGAGCTGCTAGCAAGAATTTTAAGATGGCCTTTAACCTTTTACACCCATGTAATTAACTCCCAGTGACTTGGGTGAAACTTAGATCCCCAGGAGACCTGCTGGCAAGACTTTTAAGATGGCCATTGGTAGGAGCATTCACAGACTCCCTGCTTTGGTAGACATTTTGGATGTTGTTTAGTAATATCGATGAAAGAGACAGTAGCGTCCTAATCCTTCTGGGACCCACTTCTCTAGAAGCATGACTGACATTTACACTTCCCTTCCCACCTATGGTGCTTGGGAATCCTTTTTTTCAGGGAGATTATCAACCTATACCAATTTGTTTCATTTTCACAGCATGCTGAGTTATCTCTCAGGGCAATTCTCAGATCTTGCTTATAGTTCTACATGGCAAAAAGTCAAAGAATATATGACCAACTAGGTTACTCTTATAATTCATTAGTGTATTACAATTGTAATATGCTTATAATAGTTTGAATTAGCCAATTCTCTATCCTTAGGCACCTGCTATGAGTCTGAAACTCTGCTAAGCCTTTCACAGATTTAGCACTATTTAATGGGTATGACACAATGAAAGTATTCTTTTTTTTTCCCCACAGGAAGGGAATTGAAATATTCAGAGATGTTAACTTGCCTAACTGAGATTACATAGCATTTAAACTAGCAGAGCCATATTTTCCTGACTGCAAAGCCCATGCTCTAGCTCAGTGTATTCCAATGCCCATCATATCAGGGTTCCAGCTGCCCTAGAAACAACTCCTTCCCCCAACTGCTGCCCTTGAGAGTGAGACCGAAGGGTCTATTATCTGGGCAGCATACTAGTTACTTGGCTCAAACCCAATATGCATATATTTTCACCTAAACAATGCCATTATAGTTACTTTTATACTGAATTAATTCTCCTACTTTAGCATTAATGCATGTGCAAGACTGATGCCATTGCCAGGGTTGGAGAAGAAACCTAGACCCCCTAAACTTCTCATTGCCCTCTAGCTACTTCCCTTGTGTCACATCCTCTTGCTCTGCCCTCCTCTCCCTAAAGTTCATACATTTTTATTCATCCATTAGAACTAACACATTTACAGTGTATGCATCCCAACAAGGTGTTCAGATGGAGCTGCTTGAATGAATCTTTTCAAAGTTTTAACTACCTGATATCTCCTACCTTATGAGGGATACTTATTAAACAAAATTAATTTCTACATGTTACAATTTCAGCCAATAGGGGGCAAACAATTTGGGTATGGCCACTCAGCATTCTGCATGTATGAGCTTTGGGGACAGACAGGGAAAGAAGCCTTAATAGTTTGTGCATCTCTATAGCCGTAACCTGGCTAGGAGGTGACACTTAAATAAAGAACTGTTGGGATTAGGCAACTGAATCTATTAGCTTCAAAGCTTTCTGCCCATTGAATTTCCTACTTTCCCCCCAACAGCTAACTACTGAAATATTTTGTTGGGCTGTACGTCAAAGTATTAATTATTTATGGTCATTAAAGTCACCTACTTGTAAATCATGTCCAACTGTATTGCAGCACAAAATCAATTATACCCATTTTAAAGAACTGGTTTAATTCATCTGCCAGGAAGTCCTCGTTAATAGCAGCTCTACATTCTCTTCCCCAGATACTTAGGCTTCATGTCTTGTAGCATACATAAAATGCCCAAAGTTCTGCTTGGAATCTTGAGTCATTAGAGAAAATAATGCACCAGGAACAGCATCAAATCATGCTTAGCTACTGGGAAATTACAGAAGTATCTTGGTAGAATTATAGTAGCATGACCTTTGAAAACAGTCAGAACTGGGTTTAACCCCAGTTTTAAATTTATTAGGCAGCATATAATCCTGGACATATTTCTTAACCTTGGATTTCTCCCCTAAAAGGTGAAGATAATAATAAATTGCTTCCAGTAATGTGTGTTTAAATAGCTTAATAAATATAAATTCTCCTACAGGCTGTTAATACCTAGGGTTGTGGGGCTGATCAGAACTGCCTTTGGCAGACACAGGAACTGCTTATACATTCATTCATTCATTCATTCATTCACTTTACAAATGTTTGAATACTAGGCACCACCAGGTAGAGGGCTTAATTGAGAAAGGACCTTAACAGACTCCAAGGCTAATTGAATTTTAGTATTGCTTATTATTTGCTGGCATTTCTCTTTGTTCACACTTGTGTGGTAAATAACTAGCAGATCTGTCTTTGAGCTTGAATGTTCTATCTAAATTTCTCTTTCCTGTGGGTGAGACATCCTATCTTGGGCTTATTAATAAAATATTAATAAATAAGGGAAGCTTTTCCTTAACAGAGAAAAAAACATTGTATTGCATGTGTTCTCCTTAAGACCAGAAACTTTAGAGCAGAATTCATTGTATTACAAGCACTTAATAACCAGTCTTTTAATTTCATTCTGTGGATGTATGTTGAGATGAGACAAGAGACTTTGGCATTGAAGGGCCCAAGTCATGATTCCTTTCTCTGTCTTCCACAATCTTGTGTTGATTTTCTAATCTTAGAAAGCCATTTTCTTAATGGGATAAACAGATTTGGAGAAATTAGGTGGCTTTAAGTGTGAAACTACAGAGTCAGGGCAAAATCTGGCTCGCAGGGTCTATTAGATTCAAAGTTGGGAAATTCTTATGTTTTAATTATAATTGAGTCAGAAGTACTTTGATAATTACTACCAGGATGCATGCATATTTGTATGTAAGATCAGAAATGTGTCCCTATAAAACTCCTTAATACACTTCACTAGAAAACACTCTTCATTCCCCATCCTGCACCACCCCCTGAAAAAAATACATCCCAGACCTGTGGATAAAGAAATTTAAGAAGTGACTGCTGACAGTATATTATTCAGGCTCGTTGCACAGCTGGATAACACAATCAGAACTGAAAGGGCCAGAGGGATTAAGAAAAAAAAAAGGCAACCATAATTACTGGGGGAAAAAAGGTAGCTCACTATCACTTGGGCTGCCTTAAGCTGGTAGGGGGTATCTATGTGCCTTTGGCTCCAGATAAAACAATTAATCAATGTTTATCTTTGATACAAGGAATTATAAAAAACTAAGACAAAATTGCCTTGTAGCACCATGAGGCTGCAAACTGGAGGTTTTAAGTTTCATTCACCTCAGCAGTTATTCACTGAGTACCTACTTTTTCCTAGCCAATATTAAGTCCTGGTGATACAAAAATAATTGGACACAAATCCTGTCCTAGAAGGATTCACAGTGATAGTTTGGGAAGGAAGTCAAGACAGGTGAGCACTGGCTTAAGACAGGTATCCTAAGGGAGTTATATGGAAGGTATTGGAGAAACAGAGGAGATTCGGTGCTCAACTTCTCCAGTAGGACAGAGAAGGTCTCATAGTAGAGGGGTCATTTGAGTTAAATCTGAAAAGCTTTGAGTCAGGGGTTCCCAAGAGTAAAAAGCGGGGAAGAACATTTCAGTCAGAGGGAAGAGCTTTCACAGAGAATTGTGACAGATTATGTGCAATAAATAGCAAGTGGTGGAACATGGTGGAAGTCAGGAGCACTTGGGGGGATGATGGAGAATAAGGCTGCAAGACAGGCATGCAGATTTAGGAGATTCTCTTAGTTCATACTGCTATAACTGGGTGTTTACATAGCTGGGTGGCATGTAAACAACAGGCGTCTATTTTTTACAGTTCTGGAGGCTGGAAGTCTGAGATCAGGATGCCAGTATGGTTGGGTTCTAGTGAGGTCCTCTTCTGGGTTGGAGACTGCCATCTTTTTTGGTGCATTCTCACATGGCAGAAAATGCACTAGAGCTCTCCCTGGGGCCTCTTAAGAAGGCACTAATCCCACTCATGAGGGCTTCATCCTCATGACCATATCACCTCCCAAAAGCTCCGCCTCCTAATACCATCACACTGGGGGGTTAGAATTTCAGTATACAAATTTTGGGGAGATACACATATTCAGTTCATTACAGAGATTTACCATCATTTAAAACTGAGCTGGGCTTTTTCATTCCCCAAATACAGAATATTCATTAAAAAATAACTCATGATTTCAGATTTGTTCCCTAAACAAAATAATTTGAAAGTATAGATAGTATACTAATTGTGTTTAGCTAAAAGAGATCTTCCCCTGCCCATTGCAAATTCATTTTAATTAATTTAATTCTATTCAGAATACAATTATTATTTGTGGTGCAGCTGCACAGAATTTTGAAAATTTTCTGACTAGGAAGCCAAAAGTAAAAGGAAGAAAAAATTTCTACTGCTCTGGATTGGATAGTCTACAGGAGAAGGCAAATAAATGTAAACTCCAATTCAAGGAAGGCCTGAGAAGTGCAATTTTAGATGCTAATGGATCACAGAGCAGGAGGCAGAATGACCTTGCCACATGGGTGGAGTTGAGATTCAGTGACACTGCTCTTGGAGGACATGGGGTGGGAGCTGAGTCTTGGAACATGAGGAGATTTTTCAAGAGGCACATGAGTGATGAAACATGAGAAAATCATCTGTGCTGAGAGAGCCTTATGAGCTCTCTCAGCAAACATGAAAGTGGAGAAATGCAGGGTAGATTCAGAAATATGAAGCATTATGGTGGTGCTGGAAAATAGGTGATGTGATTGTGGGAGATGAGTGGAGAAATCTTGAAGAGCCGTGTGTATCATTCATTTATCCCACTCATTCATTGTTTCACAAACATTTACAGAGCTCCCAGATTGTATAGGGCATTCCAGCCTTAGATGCAATAAGACATGGTCCTTGCCCTTAAGAAACAATACAAATAAGAAGACACAGAAGGTTTCTGAACAGGAGAGGTACTCCACACAATCCCTTCAGCTGCTGCTTCTAGTTAAAATCATTCATTGTCCTCTCCTCCACTACTCTTGTCATCATTCTTATCTATTGCAAAATTCATGTAGATGATCCTTCCTACACAGCCTACTCTCTCAGTTTCTTGGCTTCCTTGTTGCACAGTTCATCTAGTTGTTCAGAGTAAAAACTTTGGATTGATCTTTATTTCTTTATCTCATATGCCATATTAAAGCTCCAGCAAATTCTAAAGCTTTATATTAATATATCCTGAATCCTGAATATATTAATGTATCCTAAGCATTTTCATCCCCTCTGGCTCTTCCTCCCTAATTGAATCACTTTCATTTCTTGCCTAAACCACTGCATCTGGGGTCTCTGCTTCAACTGGCCTCTTCAAGTCTTTTCTTAATTTTGTAGTCAAAGGGATTCTTCTAAAATATTAAGTCAAGTGGTCTTACTCCTTTGCTCAATATCTTCTCAAGGCTTCCAATCACATGTAGAACAAGACACAAAGTCCTTACCATTCGGTATGATCTTCCATCATGCAAGCTTCCCTCCAATCCATAAACATTCTCAAATCTCTCCTACTTTAAAAAGAAGCCCTCCTTCAACTTTACTTCCTCCTTGAAACGCATCTCAATTATTTTTTTCCTTTTAGCACTAAACCTGCAAAATGTTTACTTCACTTATTGATGCATTGCTTCTCCTCAATCCTGTACGATGCAAAGAAGATGCTTGAGACTGGAAATAACATTATGAACAAGATGGCCAAGGTCTTTTAGGAGCTCAGTTCTTTTGAAAGAGACAGACAAATGGAAAAATAGATGCATAATATAATGTCATGTAGCTAAGTGCTTTGAGGAAAATAAAATTAGACAAAGGTATAGACAAAGATGGTGGCCAATATTTTAGAAAGGTCATCTAGGAAGGCCTTTTTGAGAAGGTAATGTTTTGGCAGAATTAAAAACATTCAAAGATGTGCAGGGTAAGCCATGCGAATGTGTAGGAGAACACCATTCCAGAAAGGAAAGTTCAAATATTTTGATGTGATAACATGCTGGTTATGTTCAAAAAAGCAGCAAGAAAGCCAATGTACCTACAGCCCAGTAAGCAATGGGGAGAGTATTAGAAGATGGGGGTAGAGTATTAGAGGCAGAAGAAAGTCTATGCAGGGCTTTAAATATCCATTGTAGTTTCTTCCACACTCTGCTGAAATGAACAATTAATGTACCTGTCTCCTCCACTTGTCCACAGCATCCTCGAGGGCCTGTGCTGTGTTTCATTTGTCTTTATAACCTGACACCATCTAGCTTGAATCCTGGCACAGAGTACGTGCTCATTAAATGGTTGTTGAATTGAAACTGTACCAAGGTGAATAAGACACAGTCTTTGCCATCAAGTTGCCTGCTGGCTATTTGGGGAGACAGATGTATAAATTGATAATTTTGCCATAGTGTGATAAGAGCTATAACAGTTACATAAAAAAAGTGCAGCTGGAGTCCAGTGTCAGGCACAGATAACATGATGAAGCAATGGAGCAGTCATTGTGCTTTTTTCCCTGGTGAATTCGAGCAGAATTTATGTCCATTTAGGAAAGGAAGAGTATTGACTGCAAAGACATTAGATTGTAAAGTTAGAAAGCTCTTAGGAACCCTCGGGTGGGAAGTTGCTATGTAACAGTGAAACATTAACCTCTGAGCTGCATCTGGCAAGCCTGGTTTTCATGTGCCTAACGAACATCACTCAATCTGTTGACACCTATAAAATTTCCTCCTTGGGAGAAAAAATTCGCTTCCTTAATGTTCCTTTTACATTATTTTGCAGAGAGTATTTTTCTAAGTAGTAAAGGTCAAAGTGATTAAATAAGACAACTGATGGGTCTAACAATAATTAAAATGAACAAACTCTTTACCCCCTTATGGTTAGAGATGTTAATTGTTGTGTATTTTTTGTTGTTGTTGAAATTACTGTACAGTAACTGTACAGTGTTATTAAGTACTTCATAGTAACTTAAGCCAATCTGTCTTCACCCTAGTCATGTTGATCCATCTGAGCTGACACAATTTGTGGGGGAAAGTGTTCACTGAATATATTGTGCCGCCAACCCTAGTTCAATGAAAACACATGACTTGCAAGTTGGATCAATGTGTATTAGAATCTCCTTTTTGCTTCCAATAAACTGGATAGTCTTGTGAAACTAACATGAAGCCTTTTAGGTTTGTTTTCTTTCCTGTGGAGTAACAATACTTGCAACATTTAGTATGCAGGGTTGTTTTGAGAATGAAATAAGATAACATGTAAGTGATTAACACAATGTTTGGGAAATAATATATTTTTAATAAGCGCATGTTTGTTTTTATTTTCCTGTAGCTACAAATTTTCCACCCTGAATTTTCCTAAATAAATATTTCAAGTTTCTTTTAGATTTTACAGTCAATAATTTACTGGTTTTTTTGCTCCACACTGCATATTTCTATAATGACAATGCTATAAGAACTAACATTTATTGGGTAAATATCATGTCAAACACTATGTAAAATGATTAACCTAAACAATCTCATTTCTTTCTACTTTATTTAGGTCTATTTTACATATGAAGAAAATGAGATGTAGAGAGACTAAGTAATTTGTCCAATGCAAAACTAGTAAATTTCAAGGTCAACATTCAAACCCTCAGAGTTTGACTCCAAAGCTGTGCCCATAAAAGCTGCCTCCTACTGCACTCCAGCCTAGGTGACAGAGTGAACGGCTGTCTCAAAAAAAAAAAAAAAAAAAAAAAAACCACACAAGAAAAAAAGAAAAACAAAACAAAACAAAATATTCATTTTCTGTCTCTTCTCTTCTCCTAGTACTTTGAGCTATACTTTAGACTACTTAAGCATAAAGAATATTATGTAGAAACAAAAAATATACATACCTTATCATCATTATAGCTTTAAGTCAGAGTCAAACAGCAAGAGCCGAAAGGAAAGGACATCGCTATAGGGAGGACATTGGTCTCAGTGTCCACTGGGAATGAGAGAGTCACCAGAAATCTTAGCTAGAGGAGCGGTCATGATGGTTTCTTTCACTTCAAAACCTCTCTCATGGTTAAGTGACCAGGTCTGGTGGTTGGCCATAGGTCCTGGGTATTAAGCTTCTGAAAGTTTGCTAAGCACCGATAATCATTGTTTTCTCATCAAATTAAATTGCTGGTTTTATGTATGACAATGTATTCACGAAGCAGTAGAATCCATCTTGGTTCATCTTTACCTAAGTGGGATTTTGGAGTCTGGAGTAGAGTTGTTTTCTAGATAACTAGTCGCTTGGCAATGGCTTTAAACACAGGGACTATTATGGACAAATTAGATTGCACAATACTGAAATGTTTTATTCAAATGCTATTTTCTCTTAATTAAAAAAAGAATCAAAGTTGAGAGAGGAATCACCATTATCCACCACTGTTTACACCAGCAAGTCATTAGGAAATCTATTGGGCATTCTGTGGGGTTGTTGTCCCTAACTGTGACCTTCCAACCCATGCAGCACAGTCAGGCTTGATGATTGTAAGACTTGCACTATGGTCTTAAGGATCCTTATGTGAAAGACTCAGGCTTGCAAGGCACATCAAATAAAAGCCTTCAAACACAATGCCCTAAGCTTCAACTCCATTCTCAGAAATGTGTCCCTTCGTTGATATGTGATTAGATGTTATTTATCTCTTCAGGTTGTGGCTTGAATTTTGACGCAGGAAAGGATGAATAAGTTCATTTTATGCTTTTGAAATTAAGAAACTTTGAATTGACTACATGGTAATTTATGCAAAATAGACTAACAAACCACTGATTTTTTTTTTTTTGTCTATTTCCCTTTTACTTTGCTATCTCATCCTAAACCTGCCCCCAGTCTCTCCTCTCAGCAGCAAGGCTTGCTTTTTAATAGGAGCAGGATCTTCTGAGCCTGTAGGTTTTATATATACTTATAGAAAAATTTTTAATGGAATAAAATTGAAACTGGGATTGATTTTTTAAACATCATTTTTAAAACATCATTATGCTACTGTTCTCTTCCGTCTGTTCCTACTGATTATCATTGATGTAAGGCTAGTATATGCTAGTGCTCAGCACAATGTTAAGGGGGATAAGTATAATACCAATTTATAGATAAAAAACCTGAATTTAAATGTCAAAGGACTTGTCCAAAATCATGTAGGTAGTGAAGCAAAAGTCAGCTTCATCTTGGTATAACTCCTAACTAATGAGTTTGCTTTTACAAGCTCTGTTTTTCTTCAGTTTTGCCAACACAGAAAGTTTGTTGCTACAAGGTGTTTTTAAAAACTTACCAAATAAATAAATCTTGGAAAAAATGTTTTATTCATCCTACTAGGGACTTAATCTACCAAATCAGTGAATAAATATCTCTCAGATTGATGAAAACAGTACGCTTACATTTTTGTGGTGTTTACTGAGCAAGTATCCACCTTCATGAATAAAAATACCTTTTGTTCTTTAGTTCCATCTCAAGTTAACAAATTGTTGGAAAGCAGTGCAGTCCGTGAGGAACACTTAGTGTTGGGTGGGCATTTTGAAATGTGAGGTAAGGCAAATTTGCCAATAGTCAGCATAAATGCTTGATTCTCTGGCTACATCTCTCCCTCCTCAGTCAAGTCACATTTAAAAGGAAACATTTCTGAATTGTTTTTACTAATGGTTGAATGATAGCATGACCACATCATCTTCCCAGCTGTAGGCTTACTACTTCTGACCATGTTGGGAATAAGACACAATGAAGAAAGAAATTGATACTGCTAGAGGAGATCCTCAAATGCTGGTAGGACCTTGACTGCAGCTGGTGTCCAGGTTCTTGACACCATCTGAAAGAAGGAATTCAAGGACAAGTTTGGATATACTGAAAGTATGAGGATTTGTTACAAAGTGAAAAGTACACACGGAAGCAAAAACAGTGTGGGCATCCTCAAGAGAAAGTCCTGCCACAAGATTTGAAGTTTCTATCTTTATGGGTTTCTTTAACCAAGAGGTGTAATATTCATTAAGATTTCTGGAAAAGGGGAAGATTTCCCAGAACTGTGGTGCCACCCATATTTACACCAAATATTCGTATTCCTGGAACTGTCATGGCACTAGTAGGTATGTGATTTAGTATGTTAATGAGTGCATAATAAGGTCCTAGGAGAAACCCAGCACCATGTTGAGTTCAGTCAGTCTTAGTCAGCTTGGCTCACACTGTGGTTTTTCAGTCTTACTAGCCCCTATCTTATTGAGCTATTTCAACAGTTTCCTTTCGCTAATTGTGTGAAACTACTGAGACAGCCAGCAGGGAGGGCATCCCTGGAGAAGCTCCAACCAGCCTGCCCACTGAGGTAGAGCCTCAGGAAGTTCTCACCCTTTGGAGCAAGGAGGAGCCTGGGCCCTCCTTTTCCTGGGTGGAACCTGGGATTCAAGCTGCAGTTAGGAAGCGTTCTAGCAGGGACTCTGGCCTTGTGAGAGTCCCTGTTTCCCCCTTTCACCCAATGAAACTCTGCTTTACTCACCCTTCAAACCATCTGCAAGCCTAAATTTTCATGGCCATGGGACAGACAAGGACCCTGTCTTTAACTGAAGTAAGGAAAAGTCCCACAACATTTTTGGCACCCAACATGGTGCTTGAGAAGCCAGTCAAGGAAACTTATTTTAAGCTATTTATGGCCTTTAATAAATAAGCAAGGTATGTTCCTATGACCAAGATTTGGAGTATGTTTGTTTCTCTGCCTGGTTCCTCTAGAGTTTGGAAACTGTCTGTGAGTATTTTTATGACAATTTAGTTATTTGCATCAGTGTAATAGGAATCCATTTTTCTTTTGCAGCAGCACACAATTAGAGAAAGTGGTTGTTTTGCCAAGGCTTTACTGGAAGAGTATGCTTCCCTTTGGGGAGTCAAGCTCAACTTGCAGAGCTGATAGAAGCCTAATGGGGAATCTGGCCACATACTCTTGTCTATGCAGTCCCTGTATAGGGTTCCTGACCTGTGGTCAGTAAAGAATGTCACTTTCTTTTTCTTTTTTTAATTATATTTTAAGTTCTAGGGTATATGTGCACAATGTGCAGGTTTGTTACATATGTATACATGTGCCATGTTTGTTTGCTGCACACATTAACTTGTCATTTACATTAGGTATTTCTCCTAATGCTATCCTTCCCCCATCCCCCCATCCCACAACAGGCACCAGTGTGTAATGTTGCCCGCCCTGTGTCCAAGTGTTCTCATTGTTCAATTCCCACCTATGAGTGAAAACATGTGGTGTTTGTTTTTCTGTCCTTGTGATAGTTTGCTGAGAATGATGGTTTCCAGCTTCATCCATGTCCCTACAAAGGACATGAACTCATCCTTTTTTATGGCTGCGTAGTATTCCATGGTGTATATGTGCCACATTTTCTTAATTCAGTCTATCATTGATGGACATTTGGGTTGGTTCCAAGTCTTTGCTATTGTGTATAGTGCCTCAGTAAACATACGTGTGCATGTGTCTTTATAGCAGCATGATTTATAGTCCTTTGGGTATATACCCAGTAATGGGATGGCTGGGTCAAATGGTATTTCTAGTTCTAGATCCCTGAGGAATCGCCACATTGACTTCCACAATGGTTGAACAAGTTTACATTCCCACCAACAGTGTAAAAGCGTTCCTATTTCTCCACATCCTCTCTAGCACCTGTTGTTTCCTGACTTTATAATGATCACTATTCTAACTGGTGTGAGGTGGTATCTGATTGTGGTTTTGATTTGCATTTCTCTGATGACTGTGGTTTTGATTTGCATTTCTCTGATGACCAGTGATGATGAGCATTTTTTCATGTGTCTGTTGGCTCCATAAATGTCTTCTTTTAAAAAGTGTCTGTTCATATCCTTTGCCCACTTTTTGATGGACTTGTTTGTTTTTTTCTTGTAAATTTGTTGGAGTTCATTGTAGATTCTGGATATTAGCCCTTTGTCAGATGAGTAGATTGCAAAAATTTTCTCCCATTCTGTAGGTTGCCTGCTCACTCTAATGGTAATTTCTTTTGCTATGCAGAAGCTCTTTAGTTTAATTAGATCCCATTTGTCAATTTTGGCTTTTGTTGCCATTGCTTTTGGTGTTTTAGTCATGAAGTCTTTGGCCATGCCTATGTCTTGAATGGTATTGCCTAGGTTTTCTTCTAGGGTTTTTATGGTTTTAGGTCTAACATTTAAGTCTTTAATCCATCTTGAATTAATTTTTGTATAAGGTGTAAGGAAGGGATCCAATTTCAGCTTTCTACATATGGCTAGCCAGTTCTCCCAGCACCATTTATTAAATAGGGAATCCTGTCCTCATTTCTTGTTTTTGTCAGGTTTGTCAAAGAACAGATGGTTGTAGGTGTGTGATGTTATTTCTGAGGCCTCTCTTCTGTTCCATTGGTCTATATCTCTGTTTTGGTACCAGTATGCTGTTTTGGTTACTGTAGCCTTGTAGTATAGTTTGAAGTCAGGTAGTGTGATGCCTCCAGCTTTGTTCTTTTTGCTTAGGATTGTCTTGGCAATGTGGCCTCTCTTTTGGTTCCATATGAACTTTAAAGTAGTTTTTTCCATTTCTGTGAAGAAAGTCATTGGTAGCCTCTTGATGGGGATGGCATTGAATCTATAAATTACCTTGGGCAGTATGGCCATTTTCATGATTTTGCTTCTTCCTATCCATGAGCATGGAATGTTTTTCCATTTGTTTGTGTCCTCTTTTATTTTGTTGAGCAGTCGTTTGTAGTTCTCCTTGAAGAGGTCTTTCATATCCCTTGTAAGTTGGATTCCTAGGTATTTTATTCTCTTTGTAGCAACTGTGAATGGGAGTTCACTCATGATTTGGCTCTCTGTCTGTTAGTGGTGTATAGGAATGCTTGTGATTTTTGCACATTGATTTTGTATCCTGAGACTTTGCTGAAGTTGCTTATCAGCTTAAGGAGATTTTGGGCTGAGATGCTGGGGTTTTCTAAGTATACCATCATGTCATCTGCAAACAGAGACAATTTGACTTCCTCTTTTCCTAATTCAATACACTTTATTTCTTGCTCTTGCCTGATTGCCCTGGTCAGAACTTCCAACACTATTTTGAATGGGAGTGATGAGGGAGGCCATCCCTGTCTTGTGCCAGTTTTCACAGGGAATGCTTCCAGTTGTTGCCGATTTAGTATGATACTGGCTCTGGGTTTGCCATAAATAGCTCTTATTATTTTGAGATATGTTCCATCAATACCTAGTTTATTGACAATTTTTAGCATGAAGGGCTGTTGAATTTTGTCAGAGGCTTTTTCCGCATCTATTGGGATAATCATGTGGCTTTTGTCTTTGATTCTGTTTATGTGATGGATTACGTTTATTGATTTGCATATGTTGAACCAGCCTTGGATCCCAGGGATGAAGCCAAGTTGATCTTGGTAGATAAGCTTTTTGATGTTCTGCTGGATTCAGTTTGCCAGTATTTTATTGAGGATTTTCGCATTGATGTTCATCAGGGATATTGGTCTAAAACTCTCTTTTTTCTTGTGTCTCTTCCAGCCTTTGGTATCAGGATGATGCTCGCCTCATGAAATGAGTTATGGAGGCTTCCCTCTTTTTCTATTGATTGGAATAGTTTCAGAAGCAATGGTACCAGCTGCTCTTTGTACCTCTGGTAGAATTCAGCTGTGAATCCATCTGGTCCTGGACTTTTTTTGCTTAGTAAGCTATTAATTATTGCCTCAATTTCAGAGCCTGTTATTGGTCTATTGAGCAATTCAACTTCCTGGTTTAGTCTTGGGAGGGTGTATGTGTCCAGGAATTTATCCATTTCTTTTAGATTTTCTAGTTTGTTTGCATAGAGATGTCTATAGTATTCTCTGATGGTAGTTTGTATTTCTGTGGGATTGGTGGTGATACCCCTTTATCATTTTTTATTGAGTCGATTTGATTCTTCCCTCTCTTATTCTTTATTAGTCTTGCTAGTGGTCTATCAATTTTGTTGATCTTTTCAAAAACACAGCTCCTGGATTAATTGATTTTTTGAAAGTTTTTTTATGTCTGTATCTCCTTCAGTTCTGCTCTTATTCTTCCCTTCTGCTAGCTTTTGGATGTGTTTGCTGTTGCTTCTCTAGTTCTTTTAATTGTGATGTTAGGGTGTCAATTTTTGATCTTTCCTGCTTTCTCTTGTGGGCATTTAGTGCTATAAATTTCCCTCTACACACTGCTTTGAATGTGTCCCAGAGATTGTACTACATTGTGTCTTTGTTCTCTCTGGTTTCAAAGAATATCTTTATTTCTGCTTTCATGTCGTTATTTACCCAGTAGTCATTCAGGAGCAGGTTGTTCAGTTTACATGTAGTTGTGCAGTTTTTTTTTTTTTTTTTTTTTTGAGAGGGAGTCTTGCTTTGTCACTTATGCTGGAATGCACTGGCGCGATCTCCGCTCACTGCAAGCTCTGCCTCCCTGGTTCAGGCCATTCTCCTGCCTCAGCCTCCCAAGTTGCTGGGACTACAGGGGCCTGCCACCACGCCCAGCTAATTTTTTTTATTTTTGTTAGAGACAGGGTTTCACCATCGTCTCGATTACCTGAACTCATGATCCGTCCGCGTCAGCCTCCCAAAGTGCTGGGATTACAGGCGTGAGTCACCACGTCTGGCCTAGTTGTGCAGTTTTGAGTGAGTTTCTTAATCCTGAGTTCTAATTTGATTGCACTGTGGTCTGAGAGACAGTTTGCTGTGATTTCTGTTCTTTTACATTTGCTGCGGAGGGATTTACTTCCAACTATGTGGTCAGTTTTGGAATAAGTGTGATGTGGTGCTGAGACGAATGTATATTCTATTGATTTGCAGTGGAGAGTTCAGTAGATGTCTATTAGGTCTGCTTGGTGCAGAGCTGAGTTCAAGTCCTGGATATCCTTGTTAATCTTTTGTCTCGTTGATCTGTCTGATATTGACAGCTGGGTATTAAATTCTCCCATTATTGCATGGGAGTCTAAGTCTCTTTTTAGTTTTCTCAGGACTTGCTTTATGAATCTGGATGCTCCTGTATTGAGTACATATATATTTTGAATAGTTAGCTCTTCTGGTTGAATTGATCCCTTTACCATTATGTAATGCCCTTCTTTGTCTCTTTTGATCTTTCTTGGTTTAACATCTGTTTTATCAGAGACTAGGATTGCAACCCCTGCTTGTTTTGGTTTCCATTTGCTTGGTAGATCTTCCAGCATCCCATTGCTTGGTAGATCTTCCTGCATCCCTTTATTTTGAGCCTATATGTGTCTCTGCATGTGAGATGGGTCTCCTGAATGCAGCACACTGATGGGTCTTGAGTGTTTCCAATTTGCCAGTCTGTGTCTTTTAATTGGGGCATTTAGCCCATTTAAATTTAAGGTTAATATTGTTATGTGTGAATTTGATCCTGTCATTATGTTGTTAGCTGGTTATTTTGCCTGTTAGTTGATACAGTTTCTTCCTAGCATTGATGGTCTTTACAATTTGGCATGTTTTTGCCATGGCTGGTAGTAGTTGTTCCTTTTCATGTTTAGTGCTTCCTTCAGGAGCTCTTGTAAGGCAGGCCTGGTAGTCACAAAATCTTTCAGCATTTTCTTGTCTGTAAAGGATTTTATTTCTCCTTCACTTATGAAGCTTAGTTTGGCTGGATATGAAATTCTAGATTGAAAATGCTTTTCTTTAAGAATGTTGAATATTGGCCCCCACTGTCTTCTGGCTTATAGGGTTTCTGCCGAGAGATCTGCTGTTAATCTGATGGGCTTCCCTTTTTGGGTAGCCCAACCTTTCTCTCTGGCTGCCCTTAGCATTTTTCCTTCAGTTCAACCTTGGTGAATCTGACAATTATGTATCTTGGGGTTGCTCTTCTTGAGGAATACCTTTGTGGTGTTCTCTGTATTTCCTGAATTTGAATGTTGGCCTGCCTTGCTAGGTTGGGGAAGTTCTCCAGGATAATATCCTGCAGAGTGTTTTCCATCTTGGTTCCATTCTCCCCATCACTTTCAGGTACACCAATCAGACATAGATTTGGTCTTTTCACATAGTCCCAAATTTGTTGGAGGCTTTGTTCTTTTTACTCTTTTTTCTCTAAACTTCTCTTCTCACTTGATTTCATTAATTTATTCTTCAATCACTGATACTCTTCCTTCCACTTGATCGAATCGGCTCATGAAGCTTGTGCATGCATCATGTAGTTCTCATGCCATGGTTTTCAGCTCCATTAGGTCATTTAAGGTCTTCTCTACACTGTTTATTCTAGTTACCCATTCTTCTAGTCTTTTTTCAAGGTTTTTAGCTTCCTTGCGATGGGTTTGAACATCCTCCTTTAACTCGGAGTAGTTTGTTACTACTGACTTTCTGAAGCCTACTTCTGTGTACTCGTCAAAGTCATTCTCTGTCCTGCTTTGTTCCATTGCTGGCAAGGAGCTGCGATCCTTTGGAGGAGAAGGCATGCTGTGGTTTTTAGAATTTTCAGTTTTTCTGCTCTGGTTTCTCCCCATCTTTGTGGTTTTATCAAGCTTTGGTCTGTGATGATGGTGACCTACAGATGGGGTTTTGGTGTGGTGTCCTTTTTATTGATGTTGATGCTATTCCTTTCTGTTTGTTAGTTTTCCTTCTAACGGTCAGGTCCCTCAGCTGCAGGTCTGTTGGAGTTTGCTGGAGGTCCACTCCAGTCCCTGTTTGCCTGGGTATCACCAGCAGAGGCTGCAGAACAGCCAATATTGCAGAACAGCAAATATTGCTGCCTGATCCTTCCTCTGGAAGCTTCATCTCAGAGGAGCACCCAGTTGTTTGAGGTGTCAGTCAGCCCCTACTCAGAGGTGTCTCCAAGGTAGGCTACACGGGGTTCAGGGACCCCCTTGAGGAGGCAGTCTATCTGTTCTCAGAGCTCAAACGCCATGCTGGGAGAACCACTGCTCTCTTCAGAGCTGTCAGACAGGGACGTTTAAGTCTGCAGAAGTTTTTGCTGCCTTTTATTCAGCTATGCCCTGCCCCCAGAGGTGGAGTCTCCAGAGGCAGGTGGGCTTAGTTGAGCTGCGGTGGGCTCCACCCAGTTCGAGCTTCCCTGGCGGCTTTGTTTACCTACTCAAGCCTCAGCACTGGATGATGCCCCTTCCCCAGCAAGGCTTGCGGTCTTGAAATTCAATCTCAGACTAGCAGTGAGCAAGGCTCCGTGGGAGTGGGACCTGCTGAGCCATGCTCAGGATATAATCTCCTGGTGTGCCGTTTGCTATGACCATTTGAAAAGTGCAGTGTTTAGTTGGCAGTGTCCCAGTTTTTCCGGTACAGTCTGTCATGGCTTCCCTTGGCTAGGAAAGGGAAATCTGCTGACCTCTTCTACTTCCTGGTTGAGGCGATGCCCTGACCTGCTTTGGCTTGCCCTCCGTGGGCTGCACCCACTTTCCAACCAATCCCAATGAGATCAACCAGGTACCTCAGTGGAAATGCTGAAATCACCTGTCTTCTGCCTCGATCACGCTGGGAGCTGCAGACTATTCCTATTCGGCCATCTTGGAACCCACCTCAACAATGTCACTTTCTAACAGGTTCAGGAGCTCCAAGTTTATCTTGAGATCCTAAGATCACCCAACTCACAGTTATTTGAGGATAATCTCATGGCTGGGCTCAGCTTTAAAATGTCTTATCTGAGATTCCTTGTGGAACAGACTTCCATTAAAGCCAGTCCTAAAGGCCTATATAGAAATAGTTATTCTTGCTGCACTTTATGCAAATTAGTGTATAAAATCTTTAGCAAGGAATAAGGCAAAAGTCTATTTTGCAAACCACTCAGTCCTATGATGATTTGTTTTTTTAACAAACATGAGGACTAGAGAGACAGAAATCATGTTTCAAAACTTATATAGTTGTCACTAAATTCTAAACTCACTAGTTGTTTTTAACTTTCACCTACATTTAAGACTAACCCTGTTTGTTTCTGTGAACCAACCAGCAATCTCTGACTGAAGCTCAGAAAGAACAAGAGAGATGGGTAATGTAAAAATCTGAATCAGTATTCTAGTTCTGAGTAATTATCCTGCAAATCCTGCCAAGTGATATAATAAATAGGGAATAAATAGGATGCCTATCACTCAAAGGTTTCCTTTTTGGGAAAGTAAGACCAAGGGAGCTAACTAAAGTCAAGTACCATGCACCCAAATCCTGGCAAGCATAACTATAGTCACCAGTTATCTCAGTGTGTCACAAGACATTATTTTCTCTCCCTTATTGGAGGAGGACTCGATTCCACAGTTTCACATTAGCATTTGGCTTATCATAAGGAGTCTGTGCAATGCCCCTGAGACACATTTTTCTTCCAGACTCAATTCCAAGCCTTGAGCCAACGTCCTGGGGAAGAAAACTGTATCTAAGGGATCCAGAGGCAGACAACAGAAGTTAAAAGGCACAGTGCAGGTGAGTATGGCTGATTCCTGCTGATTAAGCCAACCCCAAGCTTCCTGTTTTATGGATAAAGGCCACCTTAATATCCATGGGATAAATGAGGTCTAGAGAACTCCAAGGCTACTGACAGCATGGGAGATAGGACATACATGGGTAAGAGTGGATGATTATCACCCCACCCCCTAAGCCCCCCTGCTTCATAGGTGCAAGCCACTTTTACACCCATGGCAGTGCCTGCCAAGGTCAACAGGACTTGGGGACGCAAGGACAGAAGAGGGAAAGAGGATGCTCCTCCCTCTCTCCCTCGTGTACCTGTTATCTGCAAGGAAGAGAAGGGAACCAGAGATACCTGCTCCCCTTTTTCTGGATGGATAGCCATTCATCTTCAGTCTGTACCCCTTTTGAATGCAACCCGAACCCCTGGGACTCCTTTGAAAAGTGCCTTTTTTTTTTTTTCTTTCTCCTCCTCATTCCTTTCTTCAGTTAGGTAATTATGTCTCCGTCCTACAGGTCACTCCCCTCAGATGCATCCTCCAAACTGGAAAGTGCTAATTTCCCAAACCATAAACTGGTTGGCTTAATTAAGATTGGGCTGAGGTGAAGGGAACCCAGAAGCCCAACATGTCGGCAAAAGGGTAAAGTTTTTTTACCAGTTGGGCTTTCAGCCTCCCTCTTGTGCAAACTTGTGAAAGGCCTTGGAATTTTTGAGCTGTCCTTACCCCTCTCCTTGTTTCGTTTTGATACATGTTTTCTAATAACCTGGTTCATCTGTTGTTGCCTTCAGGGCATCAAACTGCAAACTGTCATGCAACTGGAGCATCTGATGATGCTTCTTTCTGCTGGGAACCCTTAAATAGGCCTCTGAGAAAGCTCTGACTACCATTTCCCCAAAACTGTGTCCCTGTCAGCAGGAAGCAGTTAAGATCGGTCTTTGTCCTTACCCTTAATCTAATGGGAGTTAGACATACTTCTTTACAGGGGGGAATGAGATAGCCAGGTGGGAGGGAGGGTCCCTGGAGAAACTTCAACCAGCCTGCCCACTGGGGTGGAGCCTTGGGAAGTCCTCACCCTTTGCAGCCAGGAGGAACCCGGCCCCTCCTTTTCCTGGGTGGAACCTGGGATTCAAGCTGCAGGCAGGAGGCATTCTAGCCGGGACTCTGGCCTTGCAAGAGTCCATTTTTCCCCCTTTACTTCCTTTTCATCCAATACAACCCTGCTTTACTCACCCTTCAAACCATCTGCAAGCCTAAATTTTCATGGCCACGGGACAGACAAGTACCTTGTCTTTAGCTGAACTAAGGAAAAGTCCTGCAACACTACTGCCTAGAATTTTCTATTCCTTTGCAACCACCCTGTATTATTCCTGTCTCAAAATCCTGTCTTTTGCAGCAACATGGATGACACTGGAGGCTCTTAAGTGAAACAACTCAAACAGAGAAAAGACAAATACCACATGTTCTCATTTATAAGTGGGAGCTCAGTAATGTGTACACATGGCCATAGAGCATGAAATGATAGACAATGAAGTCTCTGAAGGGAGTGATTAGAGGATAGTGGATGATGAGAAATTACTTAGTGTGTACAATGCACATTATTCAGGTGATGGATACACTAAAAGCCCTGACTTTACCAATAGGCAATATATCTTTGAACAAAGTTACCCTCGTACATTATAAATTTATACACATAATAATAAAAAGATACAATGATTTGGAAACTTTTCCTGGGAACTCTGTTTCCAACTTTGTTATTATAATTTTGCAAATCTAAGATAGAAATACTAAAGTGGAAAACACAGAAAAATAGGGCAGGCAGGTTGGGTGGGGTAAAATCAATTTATTTAACATAACTAGCATTTCTATAAGCTGAACTTCATGAGTTAGCAATTTTGTTGCCAATAATTCACAAAAATAAAAAGAATCCTAGGAGAAGACTTACATAGAGCATAAGAAAATATGTATCCAAAATAATGTACATCTTAAAATGAAAGAAAATTGATTTGATTGAATTTGTGGTGTTTTATATACTAGGTTTTTGTTTCTGCTGAGTTAAAGCCTTTTCTTTCTGGAGCATTGTATACTTTGGATATCATTATAATAAAGGATATTACAGTCATAGATATGAATAACAAGTTTACGTGGCAATTAAAATCCAAATGATAAGGAACACATTAGGATTAACTGGTATATGTTAACTATATATAGGTGACTTGGGTTGGGAGAAGTTAAAAGTATTGAAAGGATCTCAGTAATTATTTATTCAGAAAGATAAATTTTTTTTGTATCAAAGGAAAAAGATGTCTTTGACCTAATGGGTCATAGCAAAGGCCTGGTTTAATCAGCTGTAATTAGAATGATCTGCATTGAAATGCTTTAGATCTAGGAAAAAATATGTCCAATTATTTTTCTATAGTAAACACTTCATGGAAGTAGAAGTATTTTTCAAGCATATTACCTCAATGATTGCTTTTGTTTCTAAGATCGAATTTTGGCTGCAGATCATAGAACACTTGTAATTTCAATTTTATTCCTAGCTCCCGAAATACTGAGTTAGAAATGCAAAGAAAAACCATGGATTTGGCAGTGCCACATAATACAGCAAGTTTGAGACCATTTGTTTGGCACTAAATTGAGTAGAGGAGAAATAACAAGCCCGCCCTGTACTGAATGAACTAGTACTTCTGCCTTTCAAAATCATCAAAGCAAAATTACCAAAGCCTCAATTTCTTATCTTCTGGTGGTTTCTTTCTTTTGTTGAATTCATTTTCTCTTTCACACAGTATTGCAATATAAGTCAAATTGAAAAAAGTATGTGAAAATTCTTTGAAGATTATGAAACATTATACAATTGCATACTTAATACACAACACCTAGATTTAAAATATAACTTCTCACTCTGAAAATCTTTATAGCAATTTTTTTTTTTGAGACAGGGTCTTGCTTTATCACCTAGGCTGGAATGCTGTGGCATGATCTCAGCTCACTGCAACCTCCACGTCCTGGGCTCAAGTGACCCTCCTGCCTTAGCCTCCAGAGTAGCTGGTATTACGGATGCCCACCACCATGCCTGGCTAATTTTTGTAGTTTTAGTAAACATGGGGTTTTGCCATATCAACCAGGCTGGTCTTGAAATCCTGACCTCAAGTGATCTGCCTGCTTTGGCCTCCCAAAGTGCTGGGATTAAGGCATGGGCCACCGTGCCTGGCCCTTTATAACAATTTTAAAGAAGTTTTTGTAGATCTACATTTGTCTTCCAGTTCTACATTTTTGCAGTTGTAAGAATTTGGCCTGAATGTAATTACTAATGGCTAATTTTTGAGTAAAGCATCATAGAAGATAAGAGAATAACTCACAGGTAGAAAAGATTTCTACTCTCAAGCCACTTTAATGAGTATAATGTTACAATGAAGCTGAGTCCTGCCTCAGATAGAAGAGAAGCTGTGACTGGTCAGTAATGTCTGCAGAGGAGTTGAGTGGCATGGGGAAAGTGGTGTACAGATCTTATAATTGTTCTTTGTAAAATAACCATTGGAAAAAGAAGTCTCAGATTCAGTGCAAGTGTCTGTCCACAACTGAAAGTAAGAGTGTACCCGATATTGCATTTCAGCCAGCTATACTTTCCTACAGCTCTTACTATGGGGTAAACCCTGTCCCTCACAAGCTTTACTTCTCAACTCATGCTCTGATCTACAGATATTTAGTTTCATAGAATGTAATTCCTGCTGGCCTCTACTAGAACACAAGAGTATATTTGAAGTAGAGTTCCAGATGCTTTTAAGCAGAATTATCTCAACATATATTTTAATTAGAAATTAGAAACGAAAGGTACCAAATATTAGGTCAGAAATTTCCTAAGAAAAATGTAGTCCTTTAAGTTAATAGCATCAGAATGTGTAGATACCCTTCCATTTAATATGTGCCTGAAGGATAGCGCACATTCACAGGTAGGGCACTTTCGCTGAGGACCAGATCTTCAGTGTGCTCAGAGCTTGCAGGAGACATCACTGATGCTGATGTGGACTTTGCTCCATGCTTGCCTGCCTGGACTATTCACAACCTCTCTGCTCAAACCTCCCCACCTACTGGAAAAGGAAGACACATGAGTTCTTTTCACCTCTGGGTTACCTTCTTTTCTGTTTTCTTTGTCCCCTGGCATGTCAGCTTCCTTCTGTCCTCTCTCTCACTCTTTCTTCTCCATTTTGAGGGTATATGGGGATTCTTTTACTTAGTCTTTTGTGAGCCTCTTTCCACTCGTGTCTTTTAACCATATGTCTCATACAGTCCTTCCCCCAACCTTCCCACTGCTGCTAAATTATTTAGCACAAAGATAAATATCAGTTCAAACCAAGATAGTTTTTAAAGTAATGGAACTCAATTAATGAAGATTTTTAAAGGAAAAAAAAAACCCTTTAAAGTAATTCTGTCAGGATTATTCTTTTATTGAAAAGATTTCAATCAGTCAACTGCTGTTTCACATTTCTTTGTTTGTCTCAAACTGCAAATTAGTTTTTTAATTGTTCGTGGAATGCAAATAAAGTAACAATCCTTTCCTACCAGATGTGCTGGATAGGCATGAGGGCACAATCATTTTCCTAGCCAATATTTTCATCAAGGACCTATTCAGAATCTTAGAATTACTTCCTATTTCCGGCATAATTGAACTGCAAAACATTGCTGGTTGCAGGTTTTTGTTTTTAAGTGTTCTTAGAGGCCTGGAGACTAGGATGCTAGGAATATTACAAAGAGCCTTAAATTGCGGCTTGACCTTGTATTGAAAGGCAAAAACTGTATTTACATTCTATTACAGGGGACTTCATGATTTGCACATTTGAATAAGAATCAAGATAGATATGCTGCCATGTCCCAATAAGACAGCACTTTGCCAGATAATTTCTGTTCAAGTGCCTGAGCCCCAAGGGTTCAGCAGGAACAGCCATGTAGAAATTGAGCAAAGTAGAGTTTCATAGTTTCATAGAATGTAACTATGAAATGGAGATGGCTTCCTTTTTAAGATTTTCTTTACTCACCCCATTGCAACCTAAGTGTTGTTTAATTACATAAGAAAAATACAAATATTGTAAATAAATTTTAAAATGGTGAAAAATCATGGATTATCACCCCCTGTCTTTTGTTGAAGTAAATGAGAGACCATGCAGTGTAATGGAATGGTAATTGTACTGTAAATCTGGAGTCCAGGAGTGTGACTTTTCTTGTTCCTCACCGAAGAGCACAAGTTCATCATGTGTAAAATGGGGAGGATTCAGAAAATGATCTCTAAGGTCCTTACCACTCCTAAGTTGGTATGTCTGTGAAAGATAATGGTGTCCGATGTTGCCTCAGAGGAAACCAGAAATTTATTTGTTCTTTTTCCTTCTCAATCTTTCTTCCTTTGCCCCTTTCCTTTTTTCTTCCTGTCTGTTTCATATTGACCTGCTTTTTTGGTTGACAAACTTTGGTCATCCAGTCACTTCTTAATTGATAGCTATTTCAGAGATTGTAGCAAAGGGACTATTTGGCTTCCTATCTATGCAAAATCCATTCTGCCTGATGACACTGCGTCGTTGACTTACTGATTGCCTATTTCTTCTGGAAATTTTCTCATTTTTCAGTTTCCGTATTACTGAAATATCCCGTTCTTCCTTCTTCATATAACTGGCTCTACTTATTGTTGTTACTTTTATGGTACTTAATTAATGTCTCACATTCAAGTTATTTTTATATTTGCTTGGGCTGGCTTATAAGGTACTGCATTGCAAGCTCTGTGCTTAAATTGCTTCATGCTTTCTCAGAGTCTAGGTATCATAATTATAATTAGAAATAATATAATTTTATCTGTTACATAATGTATTTTATATGCTTAACATATCTGTTTATAGTATTTTTAATAATATAATTTTATTTGTTATAGTATATATAATTTAATAATATAAAATAATATATTTTAAAAATAAAATAATATATTTTATAAAAATATATTTTTATCCATTATATATGATTTAATATATTTTGTCTGTTAATAATATATTTTATCTGTTCCATTTCTTGTTCCTAATTATGTATACTTATATTTTCACTTTACAGAAAACAAGTAAACCAACTTGCTGGAAGTATGTATGTTTCATATTTTGAATAAAATTTGGATTATTTATCAGAACTATTTTGTTTCTTTCATTATTCATTCATTAAAAAAATCTTTAGGACTTTGTTTTTCCTGTCTTGTTTTTCTTGTATTTCTATTTCTTAGCTTTTTGTTTTTCTATATTATGAATGGAGTATTTGATTTATATTCATGCTTTCATTGTTGAACAGTGAAGACTTGAAGCTCAGTACATGCTTTGAGCTCAGAATGGCTGTCTCCATTTGTATCATGAAGCTGTAGCTTTCTAAGGAATGTAGACTGCAATTAATGTTGCAGGGATGTAGGTGTATATATCTTTCAGAATTTGGGACTAAGCATTATAATTTCCACATAACCACAGAAAGCTTAAATTTAATTTTTTGATGTTTCAATTAAAAAATTCAAAATAAATTACACCTTATCTTGTCTTTAACATTTTTTTTTGATGCGGGATTATCTACATTTCTTCATTTATCAATGTAAGTGAATAGCTACAACCCCCTACTCTGAAAAATGAGGAATTTAGGTCATTATATTACTTTCTCGTTACTCCTCCAACTCCGTCCCAAACTGCTACTCTCTCAATCAGTCACATATTTATTTTTCAGTTATTTTATTGATTGCCTATATCAGTACATGATAGAATTAACCGTCTGTTTCTTAACTATAGGCAGACTCTCTTGACTGCCCTATTAGATGAAAGAATGAGTACATGTATGGTGCTCACCACCCCTCCCAACTTTTCCACCTACCACCACCATCCTCCTTATTATGACTTTTATTTATTTATGCTTGTATCATTTATATCTTATTCTATAATTCTTTCATGCTTTCTCTATAGATTTATTATAAATATTTTACTAAAAAAGATGTCAAACTGTTGAGTATATAGATATTATTTACTAAGGAATGAGGAAGAGTTTTGAAACCATGGGGGGAGAGGTAATCTTATTTTACTAAGTTTGGCTTCTTGAATGAGAACCATGATTTATAAAACTTGAGGCATGGAGGTAAACATATTATTTAAATTATCTAATATGATATTTATTCATCTTCTCACCACAATGATTCAGATTTTTCACCGTGCTTTTTGTTATAGGGAATTCATTCTCTTCTTCAAGACCGTCTTCTCAAAGGTTTTGATATGCAATTCTGTATGGACCATGTTCCTTCTCATCCTGATATACACTCATTTTTCTAAGATTTCATTGTAATTCTGGGTTTGTTATGCTACTTTTTTTCATCTCAGTTCCTATGTTATCTTCTTTCTTCTGTTCCTTGTTTTAATTTTGCTAAAGAATATGTTTTAATAATTATTTGGGGAAAGTCTGCGAATTTTCTGAGTCCTTGAAAGTTTGAAAATGTTACTATTTTACTAGTGTATTTGGGTAGCAGCTTGGCTAGGCTCCAAATTATTTATTTTTCTTGGCTCAAAATTCTTTTTTTATCCTCAAAACTTTGATGGCATTTTCCTAGTTTCTTCTAGTACCCAGTATTATTGATGAGAAATATTTTGCTATCCTGAGCCTCAGCACTTTGAAAATCATCCATGTTTTTTCTTTCTGAAATCTTGTCTAATTTTTCTTTTTGTTCTTGGGGGTGCAGAAATTTCTAGAGCCTCTGCATAAGAAAACTTCATTGAAAAGATTTAAAACAATTTACAGACTTTACTTTTTAGAATACTTTTAGATTTATGGAAAAATTGAGCACATAGTACAGAGAGTTCCCATATACACCCACCCCATATACTCTATTTCTTCTATTAGAAACATGTTATATTACTATGTTATATTTGTTATGTTTAATGAATCAATACTGGTACCTTATTATTAACTAAAGTTCATAGTTTATTTGTCTCTCATTTCTTATTAACTGACTTTTTTTTTCTGCTCAAGATCTCATCTAGGTTATCACATTTAGTTGTCGTGTCTTAGACTCCTCTTGGCTGTGAGTTTCTCAAACTTTCCTTGTTTTCGATGACTTTGGCAGTTTTTCGGAGTACAGGTCAGGTATATTGTAGCATGCCCATTTTTTGGATTAAAACAATTTCCTCATGAATAGACTGGGGTTATAAGATTTGGGGAGGAAGATCACAGAAGTAAAGTGTCATTTTCTTCACATCATATCAAATGCACATAGTGTCAACATGATTTATGACTGCTGACCTGGATTTTGATAATCTGACTGAAACTGTTTTTTCAGGTTTCTCCACTTTAAAGTTATTATTTTGTCCACTTTTTTGCACTACACTCTTTGCAAGGAGGATAGCCTATTGCTAAGGGATGCAGAGTTTTGCTCCCCCTCATTTAGGGTACCTACATAGATTTATTTGGAATTTTTCTGCAAGGTAATTTTGTCTCTTCTCCTCATTTATTAATTTATTTAATCATATATATATACACACATACACATATATATTAGTATAGCCTCATAATTTTTTTTATACTCTGGTTTATAATCCAATGCTACTTTATTTTGTTGTTCAAATTGTTCCAGCTTTGGCCATTGGAAAATCTTTCAATTGGCTTCTGTGCCTGCTTGACATACCCCATCAACGTAGTTTGCTTTTTTATTTTTCCTGAGGACTTTGTTACTTTCTGTCACCACCAGAACTCACTTTGTATACTTCCTGCTACAGTCCTAGAATCAGCAATTTCTCTGGGAACCTAAACTAGTTCAACCATTGTGGAAGACAGTGTGGTGATTCCTCAGGGATCTAGAACTAGAAATACCATTTGACCCAGCCATCCCATTACTGGGTATATACCCAAAGGATTATAAATCATGCTGCTATAAAGACACAGGCACACGTATGTTTATTGCAGCACTATTCACAATAGCAAAGACTTGGAACCAACCCAAATGTCCATCAATGATAGACTGGATTAAGAAAATGTGGCACATATACACCGTGGAATACTATGCAGCCATAAAAAAGGATGAGTTCATGTCCTTTGTAGGGACATGGATGAAACCGGAAACCATCATTCTCAGTAAACTATCGCAAGGACAGAAAACCAACACCACATATTCTCACTCATAGGTGGTAATGGAACAATGAGAACTTGTTGGCACAGGGTGGGGAACATCTCACACCTGGTGTAGAACACACACCGGGGCCTGTCATTTGGTGGGGGGGATGGTGGAGGGATAGAATTAGGAGATATACCTAATGTAAATGAGGAGTTAATGGGTGCAGCACACCAACATGGCACATGTATACATATGTAACAAACCTACGCGTTGTGCACATGTACCCTAGAACTTAAAGTGTATATATGTATAAAAAGAAACCATGGTTCCTTTTATTGAAAATGGCACAAGAACAAAGATTTGGGTGTTAGCTGTGATGATTGATACCGAGTGTCATTGCTTCTAGGGCCTCTCTGCTGATAGACTATAGAAATACATGTGTGCATACTAAAACATGTGTATACACTCATATATATATTCCCATATGTAACCATCTATATTTATACAAATAAAAGCAGAGTTTTTATTGATGGCTGCAATTCTAACACATTACCACCTGAATCATCATAGCCTCCTTCCCTTACTATCCGTGAATCCTTGCTTCAGCAGCAAGAAGGCCGGATCCCACCAGCTACTATCCATTTACCTAATTGTTCAATTCCAATTACATGTATAACATTATCAGAATTATTGACCTATACATCTGTGGTATACTGCACCTTTTCCCCTACTGCTTTGGTGAGGTTATTTTCTGCACTTGTAATAGATTGATGTGTTGCATTCTGCATTTCATCTTGAATTATTCTTACTGAAAGAGGGATGTTGAAGACCCCAAATGTAATAGTGGATTTGTTTATTTCTCCTTGCAGCTCTGTCAGTTTTTGCTTATGTATTTTGATGGTCAGTTGTTGCTGCATGCACATTAAAGATTATTATGGAAATTTTTCGTTGTTTTGAAGTCTATTCTCTCTGAAATTAATGCTGCTATTCCAGGTTGTTTTGATTAGGGTTAGTGATGTATATCTTTCTCTATCTCTTTTTGTTTTACTTGTTTCTGACTTTATGTTTAAAGTGGGTTTCTTGTAGACAATGGATAGTTTGGTCTTGTTCTTGTTTTTGTTTTTTTAAAACCTACTCTGACTCTGACACCCCCCTGGTTTTAAATCGGTAATAATTTAGACTGTTCACATTTTAAGTGGCTTTTTAAATATATGTGGATTAATATCTATGATGTTTGTAATATTTCTTCTATTTGTTTCACTTTTTCTTTGTTATTTATTTATTTAAACTTTTCTTCTTTTTCTTTTTCTGCCATCTTTGGTTTTAATTGAGCCTTTTATATAATTTTATTTCATTTTTTAGTTCATCATTTATACTTTTAAAATTTTTTAGTGATTGCTCTAAAGTTAGCAGTACACATTATAAAGTAATCTAAGTCCATTTTCAAATAGCACCATAGCAATAGCTCTTTACATATTAGGGCTGATTCTAGAAGTCATTTAAAAAAAATTCTTTTAAAAATGTTTTCATTTTTCTTCTTGGCGATCCCTTTCAATTTAAAAATTTGTGTTGTATTTTTCTCAGTTTGAAAAATTGTGCCGATTTTTTTGTTATTTCCTTCCTTCTGTTTTTTATGTTTTTCCCTTGTGGAACTTTTCTTAGATGAAAACTGAACCTCCATGACTGATCCTCTAGGTTGCTTACCTGTGTGTGTGTGTGTGTGTGTGTGTGTGTGTGTGTGTGTGTGTGTGTTTGTGTGTCTGTGTGTGTGTGTGTGTTGGTCTTGGCCATCTCTGAAAGAGCAAACTACAAGACCTGCAGACATGGTCAGGCCACCTGGACTGGCAAGGTTTATTTTAGAGTATGGAGGCAGGGAGAAGACAATAAGACTACATGTCCTTTGGTCACTTTTCTGCCCACCTCCTCCAATGAAAAGAAAATCTTGCCAATAGCAAAGTAAGAAGGGCCTTCCTATGGTGATAGCTCTGAGAGTTTTATTTAGATTACTTCATCTTTAAATAGGCTGTTTCTCTGGCATCAGCATGGTGGCAAAACACTATTTCAAGCCTGAGAGTAGGGAAGAACAATGTGGTGACGACACATACAGGGATCCTTCAGACAGTTCATGATTTACATTCCTCTGTTTCTGCCTCTTCTGTTAATTTATATTTCCATGCCCTCTGACTGAAGGTGCTAAGTACATATCTCAGGGATTTGTTGTGAAGATTAAGTGGTACAGTAATGGAAAACCCATGCCATGTTGCCTGGCAGCTAGTAAGTACTCAACTGCTGGAAATGGTGAATGTACAGATATACTCCATGCAAGGGAAGGAAAATTAGGTGCCATCTCTTGAAGAGAGGAGTATCAGACAATTTATGGATATATGAAAACCACTACACTATTTCTAACAGCTTTTTTTAGGAATTCCTTAGGATTTTTTATGTACATGATCCTATAATATGCAAATAAGGAGAAATATTCCCCCTCTTCCAATCTGTATGCCTTTTGTTTTATTGCCTTGCCTTATTATACAACCTAAGACCTCCAGTAAAATTATTTTAGAAATATTGAAGTTAATTTACTATGAAGCACCTGAAGCACGAAACTTTCACTATTTGCTTTTTTTTTTTTGAGACTGAGTCTTTCTTCCTGTCATCAGGCTGGAGTGCAGTGGCACAATCTCTGCTCACTGCAACCTCCGCCTCCCAGGTTCAAGGAATTCTAGTGCCTCAGCCTCCTGAGTAGCTGTGACAACAGGTGTGCACCACCACGCCTGGCTAATTTTTGTATTATCAGTAGAGATGGGGTTTCACCATGTTGGTCAGGCTGGTCTCGAACTCTGGCCTCAAGTGATCCACCTACCTTGGCCTCCCAGGTGCTGGGATTATAGGCGTGAGCCACCATGCCCAGCCTATTTGTGTTTTTTAAAATAAAATGTCACGTGTTGTGAATATGCCAGGTTTTATTATTTTATTTCTCTCTCCTAGGAATAATGAGTAAACATTCCATTGCTCTGTGATGGAAGTAATTAATAAAAATTTCCCTATACTGACTGCTTAGGGGAATTTTGTACTTTAATTGTTCATTCATTCTTTCCCAAGTATACCCTTCCTCTAGTTTATTAATTTAGCAATTCATTCAACAACAATGAAAATTTGTATAATCAACTCTATGTCAAAGACAGTACTGGTACTGGGTATACAGCACAACCAATACCAAGAATATCCTTTTTCTCACAAAACTCAAAATCTATCACAAGAAGCAGACATTAAGCCAATAATTATAAAAATACAATAGTAGTCACTGGTGTGAAAACCTCTGTTGCTCTGAGAATGTATCAAGGGCTAATAAATGGCCTCAGCAGAGGGGGTTTAAAATGTCTCCTTAACTCTATGCATCCTGGTCGACCAAAGGTACTTCGAGAAATAAGTCATTGCTGGAGAAAACTAACCTTAACTTAAGATTGTAAAAGTCTAATTAATATTACTCAGTGTTTAATCCCTTTTTGGTAATAAAGCATGACAAGTAATATTTTAGTTAATACATATTTTTCTGCATACATTCCCTAATTACATTTTCTTCCAGTTTAAAGCATTTTTACTTAAGCACAGAATAAAGTGAATTTTATTGACTTCCAAGTGACCATTACATCGCAGGGGATTTATCTTTTGTTGTTCTGTTACTTGAGAAATTTTAATTTCATAATTGGTAGGTGTGATTTATTTCTAAAACAGACTAGCAAATTTGTCAGAGGGAAGAATATTATTCCTTCTTAATAAACTGGGGAACTGAGACATCTAGAGGTTAGAATTAGTTAAGGAGTCTTTTTTATGTATAGATATAGATTTGATTATTTCTATTTCTCCATCAGGTTATGCTGAATAACCAGAAACACCTCTATTTCTGAACATACTTATCTGAATTTACCTTAAATTAGAAATTTTAATTGGTATTAGCATAATGAGGTTTATGGATATTTGATTCTCTAAAGTTAATGTTCTGCCATTTACAACAAGAAAATTTGAAGCATTTTCATATTATGGAGAAATTAAAACTTTTAATTTAGAATCTCTTTCTTGGTTTTAAAGAAATTTTGTGAAGCTAAAGCATTACTGAATTGAAGTGGAAACAAATGAATAGTATTTGATTTATTTTTATAGTGCCTACTGGTGTGCCATGAATAATGACAATGTTTACAACTGAGAGCACATTTAATGCATGTGTCATGCTGGGATTGGATAGAAGTGCTAACACTAAATAATTGCCTTCTTGTAAACTTGTGCCTTGATAATAGAGCATATTTTTAAAAAGTACATGATGACCACATGATTTTGTGTAAAAGTAGCTCATTAAGAAAACAAAAGACAACTTCAGTATGGGTCTGAGTTAAAGAAAATGACGCAGTAAAAGCTCTGATGGGCCATAAAAGATAATGTTGGATCACAAAGACTTCCTTCCTTCTTTCCTTACTGATCAGTGCTGTCCGAGAAGCATTAAAGTATGTCCTAAGATGCTTATGCTCTAAAAGATTGTAACTACTGAAGGATACTTACACTTTGGTTAGAAAGAGATAGCTCAAGGTTATTCTAAGTAAAATATTTTATGTGCCACCTAATTTGCCAAAGCTAATAAATATAAAATATATTTATCTATCCACGTATTTTGAGTCTCAGATTTAGCACCAATATGTGCCCTCCATTTAATAAAGTTTTCAGAGAAGAATCTTCAAATAACTCTCAAAAGATATACTATGGCATCATTCTTAATTAGAGCACTTTAGCAAAAAAACATGGATATGAGTCCCTTACCCATCATTATTGTCAAGGATCAGGTAGTAAAAGGCATATGTACTTTCCGTAGACATTGGTTAAAGGTAAGAGAAGTGGGGGTTGGGAGGAGGGAGATAGCACCAACAATTATTGAGTGTCTGCTATATTCCAGGCTCTTAAATAAGAATAGTGACTAATAATAGTTAAACAATCATTGTGCTAAGTGATTCATGTAGTTGATTTTATTTCATTCCCCATGACATAGCTATAAAGAAAATGCTATTATTTCCAATTTACATGTGGGTTAAAATGATACCTTGCAAGGTTAATTAAATTTACTGGCTTAAAATGCGGATATCTGACTCCCGAGCTCTTAACCACTGTGTCAGTTTACATGTGATTGCATATTCCTTCCTAATTATACACTTTATGAGGTAGATATTATTATTACCATTTTTAAGATTTGCAAACAGAAACTGAGGAGATAACTTTTCAAAGACCATGTGGCTCATAAGCGTGTTATTTCATTCTAAATCTAAATCTATAAATTTAAGGTAGGTTGTATAATATGGAGGGAAAACACAGGTATTAAGAAGCATGTTTGAAAGCATATATTACAGAGAAATCTAGATAAAATAATCACAGAGAAGAGGTGTTTGAGGGTAAATATCTTCATATTCCAAGACAGTGGCAAGTAGAGAATAACGTAGGAAGAGTTGTTATTTCTTTTCCATCTCCCTAAGAACTTCCTTTCAAGCATGAAGAAATTCCAATGGGATCAGTTCACTTTCTAGATGCAATTTTGACCATGGTTACTAGTAGGTGGAATTACCGTTTCTTATACAAGTTCTTGTATCTATGCATAGTTATCTGTCTTCTATGCATTTTGATGGATAACTGTATTCGGGGCCTCCTCACAGTTGAGTATGTTGGTTTTTGCATCTAGTTCCTATTCTTTTCAGCCATCAGCAAGTAGTAACAAAGATGCAAGTGTTGGATTCAGACTCGAAGGAAGGTAGGGTACTGCAGTTTGAACTCGAACCTAAGCTACATGCTCAATCCAAGATTTACTAGAGCCCTATACTAATCTTATCAGACACAGACTTAAATATTATTAAAATGTTACTTCTTCTTCTATATCGCTGATGTCTTTGGACTAATCTCTATCAGAAACCTCTAGACAGAGTGAGGGTGAAGGTGGATTAGGAATATAGACAGTGCAGAATTTTACTATTCCTGTGTCCCTGGCTAAAATAACAAATCAGTAGCAAAAACCCAATATTAACTCTAGTAAAATTAATTCTTTTGACAGCTATGTTAGAAAAGGAGGGTCCAACTGATGAAATAGGTCTTATAACAGTATAAATATGTTGGAAAGTATTGATTAGTTTTTTAGCAGATTTCAATGAATTTGTATTTTAATTCTTGGAGAAAGAACTGCAAGTTATATGTTGGTATAAATATTGACCTAGTTAACTATTGTCATTGCATTGATTAGGTATGTTTCAAGAAATTCCAACAAACAAATATTTAAAGGAATTTTCAAATTAACATGAGAATATTCCTATTTGTGTTGGTTCTGAGGACAGAAGAAGGATTGGTAAGCAGAAATGCAAGAGGCATATTTTTGGGCCCAATAAGAGAAAAATGAAGAAAACAATGGATGGAGTTGCATGAAAAGCATTGCCAGTTGGATTTCCTAGGAGCAGCCTCTGGGACACAGTTTAGTGTTCAGGGAATTATTTGAAAAGTGCCCATGGAATGCATGTGGAAAGCAGGAGAACTAAGTAGAATTCTGCAGATTTTTAACTACAATGGAAGCCCAGTGGCCCCTCAAAATTGTCTTCAGTTGGGTCAATCATTGGCTGTGCGTATTCTGGAGGTGCATGTCTCTGGGTGAGGCAGGCCTTTGCAGCTGAGGCAATCCCCAGAGAAGACTGTTTACTACTAGCACACCAGGAGCTGGCAATGAGTCCTCCATGAAGGGTGTCCAGTGGCATATCATAATGTTCACCACTGATAGTTACTCATGACTGGTTATGTTCAAATATATCCTTGATGATCACTTACTAGAAAAGCTGGAGAATAAATTTTTATATTGAGGACAGGCATTGGTGTCTGTCTGATCTGTCTGATGTTGACAGTGGGGTGTTAAAGTCTCCCATTATTATTGTGTGGGAGCCTAAGTGTCTTTGTAGGTCTCTAAAGACTTGCTTTATGAATCTGGATGCTCCTGTATTGGGTGCATATATATTTAGGATAGTTAGCTCTTCTTGTTGAATTGATCCCTTTACCATTATGTAATGGCCTTCTTTGTCTCTTTTGATCTTTGTTGGTTAAAATCTGTTTTATCCGAGACTAGAATTGCAACCCCTGCCTTTTTTTGTTTTCCATTTGCTTGATAAATCTTCCTCCATCCCTTTATGTTGAGCCTGTGTGTGTCTCTGCACTTGAGATGGGTTTCCTGAATACAGCACACTGACGGGTCTGGACTCTTTATCCAATTTGCCAGTCTGTGTCTTTTAATTGGAGCATTTAGCCCATTTACTTTTAAGGTTAATATTGTTATGTGTGAATTTGATCCTGTCATTATGATGTTAGCTGGTTATTTTTCTCGTTAGTTGATGCAGTTTCTTCCTAGCCTCGATGGTCTTTACAGTTTGGCATGTTTTTGCAGTGGCTGGTACTGTTTGTTCTTTTCCATGTTTAGTGCTTCCTTCAGGAGCTCTTTTAGGGCAGGCCTGGTGGTGACAAAATCTCTCAGCATTTGCTTCTCTGCGAAGTATTTTATTTCTCCTTCACTTATGAAGCTTAGTTTGGCTGGATATGAAATTCTGGGTTGAAAATTCTTTTCTTGAAAAATGTTGAATATTGTCCCCCACTCTCTTCTGGCTTGTAGAGTTTCTGCCGAGAGATCAGCTGTTAGTCTGATGGGCTTCCCTTTGTGGGTAACCCGACCTTTCTCTCTGGCCGCCCTTAACATTTTTTCCTTCATTTCAACTTTGGTGAATCTGACAATTATGTGTCTTGGAGTTGCTCTTCTCTTCGAGTATCTTTGTGGCGTTCTCTGTATTTCATGAATGTGAATGTTGGCTTGCCTTACTAGATTGGGGAAGTTCTCCTGGATAATATTCTGCAGAGTGTTTTCCAACTTGGTTCCATTCTCCCCGCCGCTTTCATGTACACCAATTAGACGTAGATTTGGTCTTTTCACATAGTCCCATATTTCTTGGAGGCTTTGTTCGTTTCTTTTTATTCTTTTTTCTTTAAACTTCTCTTCACTCTTCATTTCATTCACTTTGTCTTCCATTGTTGATACCCTTTCTTCCAGTTGATCGCATTGGCTACTGAGGCTTGTGCATTCATCATGTAGTTCTCGTGCCATGGTTTTCAGCTCCATCAGGTCCTTTAAGGACTTCTCTGCATTGGTTATTCTAGATAGCCATTCGTCTAATTTTTTTTCAAGGTTTTTAACTTCTTTGCCATTGGTTCAAACTTCCTCCTTTAGCTCAGAGTAGTTTGATCTTCTGAAGCCTTCTTCTCTCAACTCATCAAAGTCATTCTCCCTCCAACTTTGTTCCATTGCTGTTGAGGAGCTGCGTTTCTTTGGAGGAGGAGAGGCGCTCTGATTTTTAGAGTTTCCGGTTTTTCTGCTCTGTTTTTTCCCCATCTTTGTGGTTTTATCTACCTTTGGTCTTTGATGATGGTGACGTACAGATGGGGTTTTGGTGTGGATGTTCTTTTTGTTAATGTTGATGCTATTCCTTTCTGTTTGTTAGTTTTCCTTCTAACAGTCAGGACCCTCAGCTGCAGGTCTGTTGGAGTTTGCTGGAGGTCCACTCCAGACCCTGTTTGCTTGGGTATCAGCAGCGGTGGCTGCAAAACAGTGAATATTGGTGAACTGCAAGTGCTGCTGCCTGATCGTTCCTCTGAAAGTTTTGTCTCAGAGGAGTACCTGGCCATGTGAAGTGTCAGTCTGCCCTTACTGGGGGGTGCCTCCCAGTTAGGCTACACGGGGGTCAGGGACCCACTTGAGGCAGTCTGCCCATTCTGAGGTCTCAAGTTGCATGCTGGGAGAACCACTACTCTCTTCAAAGCTGTCAGAGAGGGACATTTAAGTCTGCAGAGGTTACTGCTGCCTTTTGTTTGTGTTTGTCCTGTCCCCAGAGGTGGAGCCTATAGAGGCAGGCAGGCCTCCTTGAGCTGTGGTGGTCTCCACCCAGTTCAAGCTTCCCGGCCACTTTGTTTACCTACTCAAGCCTTGGCAATGGTGGGTGCCCCTCCCCCAGCCTTGCTGCCGGCTTGCAGTTTGATCTCAAACTACTGTGCTAGCAATGAGCAAGGCTCCATGGGCTTAGGACCCTCCATGCCAGGTGCGGGATATAATCTCCTGGTTTGCCATTTGTGAAGCCTCTTGGAAAAGCACAGTATTAGGGTGGGAGTGACCTGATTTTCCAGTTGCCACCTGTCACCGCTTTCTTTGACTAGGGAAGAGAATTCCCTGATCCCTTGCGCTTCCAGGGTGAGGTGATCCCTGGCCCTGCTTCAGCTCACACACAGTGTGCTGCACCCACTGTCCTGCACCCACTGTCCGGCACTCCCCAGTGAGATGAACCCAGTACCTCAGTTGGAAATGCAGAAATTACCCATCTTCTGCATCGCTCACACTGGGAGCTATAGACTGGACCTGCTCCTAGTTGGCCATCTTGGCTCCACCCTCAAGAGCAAACAAATTTAAAAGCTAGTAGAAGACAAGAAATAACTAAAATCAGAGCAGTACTGAAGGATATAGAGACATGAAAAGCTCTTCAAAACTCAATGAATCAGGGAGCTGGTTTTTTTTTGAAAAGATTAACAAAATAGATAGACTGCTAGCCAGACTAATAAAGAAGAAAAGAGAGAATAATCAAATAGACACAATAAAAATTGATAAAGGGGATATCACCACTGATCCCATAGAAATACAGACTACCATTAGAGAATACTATAAACACCTCTATGCAAATAAACTAGAAAATATAGAAGAAACAGGTAACTTCCTGGACACATACACTACACGAAGAAGTTGAATCCCTGAATAGGCCAATAACAAGGTCAGAAATTGAGGCAGTAATTTCCATCCTGCCAACCAAAAAAAAAAAAGACAAAAGACCCCAAGACCAGATGGATTCACAGCCAAATTCTACCAGAAGTACAAAGAAGGGCTGGTACCATTCCTTCTGAAACTATTCCAAACAATAGAAAAAGAGGGACTCCTCCCTAACTCACTTTTTGAGGCCAGCATTATCCTGATTCCAAAACCTGGCAGAGACACAACAAAAAAAGAAAATTTCAGGCCAATATCCCTGATGAACATCCATACAAAAATCTTCAATAAAATGCTGGCAAATCAAATCCAGTAGCACATCAAAAAGCTTATTCACCACGATAAAGTTGGCTTCATCCCTGGCATGCAAGGCTGGTTCAACATATGCAAATCAGTAAACATAATCTATCACATAAGCAGAACTAATGACAAAAACCACATGATTATTTCAATAGATGCAGAAAAGGCCTTCAATAAAATTTAACACCCTTCATGCTAAAAACTCTCAATAAACTAAGTATTGGTGGAATATATCTGAAAATAACAAGGGCTATTTATCACAAACGTGTAGCCAACATCATACCGTACAGGCAGAATCTGGAAGCATTCCCTTTGAGAACCAGCACAAGACAAGGATGCCCTCTCTCACTACTCCTATGCAACATAGTATTGGAAGTTCTGGCCAGGGCAATCAGGCAAGAGAAAGAAATAAAAGGTATTAAAATAGGAAGAGAGGAAGTCTCTGTTTGTAGATGACATGATTGTATACCCTATCATCTCAGTCCCAAATCTCCTTAAGCTGATAAGCAACTTCAACAAAGTCTCAGGATACAAAATCAGTGTGCAAAAATCAGAAGCATTCCTATATACCAATAACAGACAAAGAGCCAAATCATGAGTGAACTCCCATTAATTGCTACAAAGAGAATAAAATACCTAGGAATCCAACTTACAAGGGATGTGAAGGACCTCTTCAAGGAGAACTACAAACCACTGCTCAAGGAAATCAGGAGACACAAACAAATGGAAAAACATTCCATGCTCGTGGATAGGAAGAATCAATATTGTGAAAATGGCCATACTGCCCAAGGTAATTTATAAATCCAATGCTATCCCCATCAAGTTACCACTGACTTTCTTCACAGAATTGGAAAAAACTACTTTAAATTTCATATGGAACCAAAAAAGAGCCCACATAGCCAAGACAATCCTAAGCAAAAAGAACAAAGCTGGAGGCATCACGCTACCTGATTTCAAACTATACTACAATACTACAGTAACCAAAACAGCATGGTACTGGTACCAAAACAGATATATAGACCACTGGAACAGAACAGAGGCCTCAGAAATAACACCACACATCTACAACCATCTGATCTTTGACAAACCTGACAATAACAAGAAATGGGGAAAGGATTCACTATTTAATAAATGGTGCAGGGAAAACTGGCTAGCTATATGCAGAAAACTGAAACTGGATCCCTTCCTTACACCTTATACAAAAATCAATTCAAGATGGATCAAAGACTTAATAGTAAGACCTAGGACCATAAAAATCCTAGAAGAAAACCTGGAAACCTGGGCAATATCATTCAGAAAATAGGCACGGGCAAAGACTTCATGTCTAAAACACCAAAAGCAATGGCAACAAAAGCCAAAATAGACAAATGGGATCTAATTAAACTAAAGAGCTTCTGCACAGCAAAAGAAACTATCATCAGAGTGAACAGGCAGCCTACAGAATAGGAGAAAATTTTTGTCATCTATCCATCTGACAAAGGACTAATACTCAGAGTCTACAAAGAAGTTAAACAATTTTACAGGAAAAAAGCAAATAGCCCCATCAAAAAAAGGGCAAAGGATATGAACAGACACTTCTCAAAAGAAGACATTTATGCAGCCAACAGACATATGAAAAAATGCTCATCATCACTGGTTATTAGAGATGCAAATCAGGTTTCTTCCAAGATGGCCAAATAGTAACAGCTCTGGTCTGTAGCTCCCAGCGAGATGGGTGATTTCTGCATTTCCAACTGAGTCTTAGCAACCGGCAGACCAGGAGTTTCCCTCCCGTGCCTGGCTTGGAGGGTCCCATGCCCATGGAGCCTTGCTCACTGCTAATGCAGCACTCTGAGATCGACCTGCGACACTGCAGCCTGGCAGGAGGGGAGTGACGTCCACCATTGCTGAGGCTTGAGTAGGTAAACAAAGCAGCCAGGAAGCTTGAACTGGGCAGAGCCCACCACAGCTCAGCAAGGCCTACTGCCTCTCTAGACTCTACCTCTGTGGGCAGAGCATAGCTGAATAAAAGGCAGCAGACAACTTCTGCAGACTTAAATGTCCCTGTCTGACAGCTCTGAAGAGAGCAGTGGTTCTCCCAGCACAGCGTTCAAGCTCTAAGAATGGACAGACTGCCTCCTCAAGTGGGTCTCTGACCCCCATGTAGCCTTACTGGGAGACACCTCCCAATAGGGGCTGACAGACACGTTATACAGGCAGGTGCCCCTCTGGGACGAAGCTTCCAGAGGAAGGATCATGCAGCAATATTTGCTGTTCTGCAGCCTCTGCTGGTGATACCCAGGTGAACAGAGTATGGAGTGGACTTCCAGAAAATTCCAACAGACCTGCAGCTGAGGGGCCTGACTGTTAGAAGGAAAACTAACAAACAGAAAGGAATAGCATCAACATTAACAAAAAGGACATCCACACCAAGACCCCATCTGTAGGTCACCAACTTCAAAGACCAAAGGTAGATAAAACCACAAAGATAGGGAGAAACCAGAGCAGAAAAGCTGAAACTTCCAAAAACCAGAGTGGCTCTTCTCCTCCAAAAGACTGCAGCTCCTCACCAGCAATGGAACAAAACTGAATGGAAAATGTGTTTGACAAGTTGACAAAAGTAGGCCTCAGAAGGTCGGTAGTAACAAACTTCTCTGAGCTAAAGGAGCATGTTCTAACTCATTGCAAGGAAGCTAAAAACTTTGAAAAAAGGTTAGATGAACGTCTAACTAGAATAAGCAGTGCAGAGAAGACCTTAAATGACCTGAAACTTCATGCTAAAAACTCTCAATAAACTTAGTATTGGTGGAACATATCTCAAAATAACAAGGGCAATTTATCACAAACGTGATACATAGCTGAAAACCACAGCACGAGAACTTCGTGATGCATGCACAGGCTTCAGTAGCTGATTCAATCAAGTGGAAGAAAGGATATCAGTGATTGAAGATCAAATTAATGAAATAAAGCTAGAAGACAAGATTAGAGAAAAAAGAGTGGAAAGAAATGAACAAAGCCTCCAAGAAATATGGGACTATGTGAAAAGACCAAATCTATGTTTGATTGGTGTACTGGAAAGTGACGGGGAGAATGGAACCAAGTTGGAAAACACTCTTTGGGATATTATCCAGGAGAACTTCCCCAACCTAGCAAGGCAGGCCAACATTCAAATTCAGGAAATACAGAGAACACCGCAAAGATACTCCTCGAGAAGAGCAACCCCAAGGCACATAATTGTCAGATTCACTAAGGTTGAAATGAAGGAAAAAATATTAAGGGCAGCCAGAGAGAAAGGTCAGGTTACCCACAAAGGGAAGCCCATCAGACTAACAGCTGATCTCTCAGCAGAAACCCTACAAGCCAGAAGAGAGTGGGGGCCAATATTCAACATTTTTCAAGAAAAGAATTTTCAACCCAGAATTTCATATCCAGCCAAACTAAGCCTCATAAGTGAAGAAGAAATAAAATCCTTTACAGACAAGGAAATGCTGAGTGATTTTGTCACCACCAGGCCTGCCTTACAAGAGCTCCTGAAGGAAGCACTAAACATGGAAGGGAACAGCTGGTACCAGCCACTGCAAAAACATGCCAAATCATAAAGACCATCGATGCTATGAAGAAACTGCATCAATCAATGTGCAAAATAACCAGCTAACTTCATAATGACAGGATCAAATTCACACATAAAAATATTAACCTTAAAAGTAAATGGGCTAAATGCCCCAATTAAAAGACACAGACTGGCAAATTGGATAGTCAATACCCATCAGTGTGCTGTATTGGGGAGAACCATCTCATGTGCAGAGACATACATAGGCTCAAAATAAAGAAATGCAAATCAAAACCACAATGAGACACCATCTCACACCAGTTAGAATGGCGATCATTAAAAAGTCAGGAAACAACAGATGCTGGAAAGGTTGTGGAAAAATAGGAACACTTTTACACTGTTGGTGGGAGTGTAAATTAGTTCAACTATTGTAGAAGACAGTGTGGCGAATCCTCAGGGATCTAGAACTAGAAATACCATTTGACCCAGCAATCCCATTACTGGGCATATACCCAAAGGATTATAAGTCATTCTACGATAAAGACACAGGCACGTGTTTGCTTATTGCAGCACTATTCACAATAGCAAAGATTTGGAACCAACCCAAATGTTCATCAGTGATAGAATGGATTAAGAAAATGTGGCACATATACACCATGGAATACTATGCAGCCATAAAAAGATGAGTTTATGTCCTTTGCAGGGACATGGATTAAGCTGGAAACCATCATTCTCAGCAAACTGTCACAAGATCAGAAAACCAAACACCACATGTTCTCACTTGTAAGTGGGAGCTGAACAATGAGAACACATGGACATAGGGAGAGGAACATCACACACCAAGGCCTGCGGGGAGTGTGGGGCTAGGGGAGGAATAACATTAGGAGAATACCGAATGTAGGTGACAGGTTCATGGGTGCAGCAAACCAGCATGGCATGTGTATACTTATGTAACAAAACTGCACATTCTGCACATGTAACCCAGAACTTAAAATATAAATAATTATAATAGTAAAGTAAAAAAGTTACTTTAAATAAGCTAAATTAATTATTGAAGAAATAAATTTTTAAGAATGAATTTAGCGTAGCCTAAGTGTACAGCATTTATAAAGTCTACAGTAATATACAGTAATTTCCTAGGCCTTCACATTTACCCACCACTCACTCATTGACTCACTCAGAGCAACTTCCTGTCAACTCTATTCATGGTAAGTGCTTTTATATAGGTGTACCATTCTTGACTTTTATACCACATATTTTTCTGTACCTTTTCTGTGGTTAGATACATTAAGATACATGAAGACTTACCACTGTGTTACAATACCCTATGATAATCAATGTAGCAACATGTTGTACACATTTTTAGCCTAGGAGCAAAAGGCCATATCATGTAGCCTAGGTGTATAGTAGGCTATGCTTGTAGGTTTGTGTAAGTATACTCTATGATGTTCCCATAATGACACATTTCTCAGAATGTATCCCTATCATTAAGTGATGCACAACTGTAATTAATACAGTTCTTTAATTCATAGTTGAGCACATTTTTAAACTCACAGGCAAATTTTTTTTGGGGGAGGATAGCTCATCTTGTTTTAATTAATTTCTAAAAGCTCTTTATATTATAAAAGTTTTATTATTTCAATTTTGGGCACAAATATATTTTCAGTGGATGTAGTCTATTCTGTATCCTCAAGTTTTAAAAGATTCATTTATTTATTCTTTTTTAGTCCCAGTCCAATACTCTTATCTTTTCAGGAATATATCTCTTATTTATTTATTCATAGCATTTTTCAGACTTATACAATACATGAACTTTAATGTGAAATTGAGCAAAAAGGCTGGCTATGGGAGGCTGAAGTCACAGAAGGACAAGAGACTCCAAAATTCACATGACATATCAGTGCCTTGTGGGTAAGGTGTGACTACTAGATGAATTTATGAACAACTCTTGCATATTTTCTTTGGAGGAAAAAGATTGTTTATAAGTTAAATACAATGAAAATGACCAACTTAGGCCAAGACTGTCAAGAAAATAACTTGGTCTTATTGGCTCATTTTGCTGGCCCATATAAATGAAAGTTAGAATTAAGATTTTCAAAAAATATACACATTTTAAAGGCTTTAGATAAATATTACCAAATTTATCTTTATAAAATTGTTTTATTAAATTGTAATTTCCCCGTTAGAGTGTTCATTTAAGTTTAGATTCTGAATCTAGAAAAATGAAAATCATAATAGTACAAATTTTACAGGGTTTTTTTATAGCCCTATAATCCACGTTAAACACTAAACCTTGTAGAAAGTTAATGATTAACAAATGTTAGTCATTAGGGCTAAGATAATGTTTTGAAAATGATTAGACTAAAATCTTAAAGAACTTTCATATGTAAAATATATACAAATCGTAGCACACCTAATAAAAACAGGAGGAAGAATTGGGAACCTTGCCTGTTTGGTTTGACTCTTGGCCCCATGGCTATACTAATGTAGCTCCTGTTACCTCTAAGAAAGTATAGGCATCTGACAAATACAGCAAGAAAACCAGTAAGTTGAGAGACCTATAAAGCCAGTGAGGGCAACTCAGTTTGTAAAAGAGGTTTGGATGAAGTGAGGTAGAGTGTTTCCTCCCAGAGAACAGCAACCAGGGCTATCGTTTCTATTTACAAAATAAGATTAGTCAAAATAAAACTGTGACTTGGTTCCTACCCAGAGGGTGACATATAAGGAATTATATTTGTTTTGTAAGGGAATTTTATCATATTTATGTGTAATTTTATTTTTCATGTATTAATATTTATTCCTATATTCATTAACATTTATTGAGCATTTAATTAGTGTTGACTCTTGCTTTCAAGACACTTCCTGGCTGACGTCACCACCCCCTTGAATGGTGGGGGTGTCAGGGCTCATAAACAGGGCAGGTCTTGGTTTTGACTTTGGGGAGGGCAGTTTCATGGTGATGCTGTTTTCACTTATTTCTTTACTAATTAATTTAACCAGTATTTTTTTAATCATCTACTATACATGTAAGTCACTGACAGTCACTGTTATGTTATAACTAGAGTGTTATAACTGCACCCTTAAATAATTGAGACCAAAAAAAAGTGAGTACAATGTTAGCATAGAGATTTTTATGGGAGTAGTATGAGAATAAAAAGGAGTGGCAACAAACTAAATTTAGGGAAGTGAATAAACTGATAAAACATCCTTTCAAAAGGAGGTGACATTTGAAATAAATATTACAGGGTGTGACTTGACCAATCATGATGAGCAGAAAAGAAATTCAAGGTAGAGGCAAAAGAGTGTGAAAGCTATGGTGGTCTCAGAGAATGTGGGCATTACTAGAATTGCAAGTAGGTCAGCATAGTGGAAACTGTGATTGACTATCAAACATCATGACATATCAGGTCATATCTGGTTCAGGGATGGGCACATTCACAGTGATCCGGGCCAATGAGACCCAACAAGAAATTTGTTGGTGAGTTCTGAGAATAAAGTCTCTTACTCTTAGAACAAACTATGGGAAGCTTCCTTCTGTCTCCTGCTGGATGAAAAGGAAGATTCATTTAGCCTCTATTGCTACTGGAAGCCATTATGCAATTTCAGAGGAACCAATCTTAGGATCAATCTAACATTTAGTAGAGCTTACAAGTGAAGAGACTGCAGGTTCTTCATTTAATCATTGAAGCACTTTATCAACCAACTCTAAAGCCCATTTCAGGCTGTCTAGTTTCCAACTTTGAAAACACTTGACCTGTGAGTTAACAAGTTAGTTGTAAAAACAAGAAAAATACATAACACAAGGACAATACATAGACATCAATGCAGAGCAGATGTTGCTACATGGTCAATTGTAGCAACTGGGGCTTATTCTTAAGTGAGCCAATGCATTTCCTTGTTTTCACATCTGAAACCATCTTACTTTCCACTGGAGTGAAGGGCCAGGGTTGTGTAATCCTCAAATAGTAATCTGCAAAGGGAGGTAGAGGTTGTATTGGGAAGACTGTGCCCATACTGAGGAGTTTGAAGTTGAAATTGAAAGCGATGAGGAGCTATTTATTGGGAAATTGTAAGTAATGGAGTAAAGCCTCTTGTCCTCCCTGTGGGAAAAATTAGAGAAGTATTTTCCTAACTGTTCATAATTTTCAAGGCTAGAGTTAGTTCTTTTCAGTACAATCTAGAAAAAGTCTTGGATTGATTACTTGTGGGATTCAGTTAAATTTTAGCCAGGGAAAAAATATTTCCCCAGGCTTTTTTGTGGGAAATAAGAAGACAGGTATTTCATTCTCCTAGTTATGCCTGGTTCCAGGGTGAATTATTTAATTAAGTAACTTAGAAAACACCAACCCTGTAGAGCAGGCCCTGACCATGCCCGCATTCTCTCTCTGTTGATGACACAAGTGACCATGTAGTAACATCTGCCCTGCATTGATGGCTATGTGTTGTTCTCGTGTTATGTATGTTTTTTGTTTTCACAACTGGCTTGTTAACTCCTAGATCAAGTGTTTTTAAAGTTGGTTCCCTAGACTACCTGGATCAGAACCACCTGAGGTGCTTGGGTGTTTAACAAGCTTCTCAGTAATCTGTTTGGAATTTGTAAAGTACCAGAGATGCTGAGTATGTACTTGCAAATCCAAAGGGAATAAACATCAGTAATGTATAAGTTTTTGCTATTTCTTCCAGGACCCAAATGTACGACTTTTTTTTTTTTTTTTTTTTTTTTTTGAGACAGTCTCGCTCAGTCGCCCAGGCTGGAGTGCAGTGGCTCAATCTCCGCTCACTGCAATCTCTGCCTCGTGGGTTCACGCCATTCTCCTGCCTCAGCCTCCCAAGTAGCTGGGACTACAGGCGCCTGCCACCACGCCCAGCTAATTTTTTTGTATTTTTTTAGTAGAGACGGGGTTTCACCATGTTAGCCAGGATGGTCGCGATCTCCTGACCTCCTGATCCGCCCTCTTTGGCCTCCCAAAGTGCTGGGATTACAGGCGTGAGCCACCGCACCTGGCCCCAAATGTAAGACTTTTAAGAAGAAATAGAAGAGTCAGTGTTAGAATCTTATTTTTCCTAAGTATGTCTATTCATTTTCATGTGTTTTATTCTAGAAAAATCCATGGGTTACATTTTCCAATGATCAAAGTTATTTGAAGTTAAAGGTAAAATATATAATTTGACTTTTATTCTTAAATTTTTCACTTCATTGATCTTATTTATAATAGCACATACAAGTAGTAGGTAAAAGTCAAATCAGTGGCTCAATATCATGTTAGTTTTAGTTATTGAAAGTAAGAGAGAGAAAAGACTTGGTGAACTGGGTCTTCTGGCTTGAGATCATAACTTTTTTGCTTGATTTGATTCATTGCTTTAAGTTAGAGAAGTCCCACAAAATATACTCAATTTCCTTTACTACAAAATTGCTATAACATGTATTATCACCTGGGTAGGTGTAACAAATGAATTTTATCATGCAATAACATGCTTTGAAATGATGAGAAGAAGGCTTTAAATCAGTGAAGATGATATTTGGTTTTGATCTCTGAAAGCTGCAGACATGTTACAAATTATTTAGTTTTATACATGCTATATATATATATGTACACACATACATATGCGATATTTTATTCTACACAATTCCTGCTATAGCACAGAGATCTTCAGATATTAATGGAAGTTTTTGTGTCTGAAATATACCTTTTCCTTTTACTTTATTGTTAAGTGCTCTAAATTGTTATTTTTCTAGATCTCATTTCCTTTGAAATGTAAGCTTTCTGAACAAAGTTTATAAACTTCTTAAAAAATCAGACTTAGATTTTATTACTAAAGCATGTTCTTTTATATTGTATTAATAAGGGATAAGTAGGGTATTTTGAATACTTAATTATGATTGTGAATGAAAGCTTTCCAAACTTTTCTTTCTTTTGCCTTCTATCCTATCTGCTTTTCTCTTCATTCTTGTTTTCTGTAACTGAAATTGCATTTTACCTCAAAACTTCCAGTCTAGTCACTTGATTCTATTTCTGTCAGCAAGTCACTCTATTCATTATTTCTCTTCTTTCTATGCTGCAACAATAATTTCTTCTCTTTGCTCTAATCAAGTCTAGTCACGTTTTCAGCCCTTCTGTCGTTTTCAGCTTTCCCTCTCATCCAAGAGCATTTCCACTGCCTGGCATTACAGGCAGAGCATACATTTCTCTGAATTTTGTGAGACGACCTGCAAAGAGACAGTTACGGACCACAGACCTTGGATAATCTATGGAATTTTTCTAGCTAGTTATTTCTATGGATTAGTTGTCTAGTAAAACAGCTAATTGTTTGTGTTTCAGCTAATTAAACAATTCTGGCCAGTTGATTAGAATCACTGATTAATTGAGAGCACCAAAGCCCAAGCTGTTATCTAAGTAGGCAAGCATTTGTGTGTTTCTTGCTAATAAACCTTCGATCTTTCTCTTGTGACATTGCCTCCACCTTTCTATCAAATTCAATTCAAGTCAACAAATATTTGAATACCTGTCATCTACATGTTAACTGGAGTGTGTGTGTGTGTGTGTGTGTGTGTGTGTGTATGTATGTTAAGTGGAATATCATGCCTATCCACAAGATGCTTACCAGTGGGGTTTGATAGACAGCCATGAGGCAGCAATGGAGGTTGTATTTACTATCTACTCTTTGAATATTTCTGCAGTTCTCAAAGAGAAACCCAAATAATACTGCCAAAAAATTAAACTCGGGATCTCAGTATGCATGATGAGATTAATTTGGATGCTATTCAGCGTCACAGTGTTTATTCACTGAGCTGGTGAATTTCTTTCAACGCCAAAAGCAGTCTCTCAAGTTATGCATTTATATTCACTCTTTTACCTTATAATTTACATAATTTCCTTGAGTAAAATAATTATTCTAATGATAAAAGCCACTATTGATGGAGCATTTATATGTGCCACAAATAGTGGTGAGCTTTTTCTTTATTCTCAACTTGTTAATCACCTACTATGTGCCAAGCAATGAAAATAAAGAATGAATTAGATAGCCTGACTCTGAGGAACTTATATTCTGATTGGGGAAAGTAGGCAGTCAATAACAACAAATGAGATAGTTGAAGATTATGGTAATTAGTATTCAAGGTAATGGCATAATTAATAATGTGGGATCACCACTTTAAATAGAGTGGCATGGAAATACATATATAAGGAGATACATTTCAGAGATTCTTCAGGAAAGAACAGGAGAAGTTCATGTGCAGGGCTCAGAGAAGGGTTTACAGCTCCAGAGAAGAATGTATACCACAACCTTGCAATGGGGAAGGACTTGCTAGGTTTGAGGAACTGACAGGAGGATGGTGAATGAGTGAAGGGGCAGAATTGTGAAGATGAAATTCATAGATCTGGAGGAAATGAATCATGCTGAATGATATTGACCATGTTAAAAAGTCTGTTTTTTTTTTCCTTAAAGAACAATAAGAAGAGCTCATAACAGAATTTTAAGGAGAAAGATGTGATTTGTTTAAATGTTTTAAAAGGATCACTCTGGAGAATGGACTGGAGTTGGAAATATGTGGATTTAGGGAGATCTGTTTATGCATCTGTAAAATGATTGTGGTCTTAATGAAGATGGGCACAGAAAAGATAGTTTGAAGTGGAAAGGATCGAGATATGGTTAGAGGAAGAAAAATAGGACCTCATGATGAATTGCATATGAGAGTGAGGGATGAGAAAAATGAGAAATCAAGGATAACATCCATTATTTTAATCCTTAGAATAACTTATGAGGTAGGTTTTATTATAATCTGTATTTTACAGATAAGGAAACTGAGGCACTAAGAAGCGAGAATCCCTGTCCAAGGTTATATACCAAGTGGTGTATGACCACTTCATACCAAGTGTTGGCATGAAGACTGAACTCAAGCAGATAATTGTACAGCACATAGTGACCACCATATGTACTGAGAAATGTGTTTCATATCTTTCCAAGTGTGATAACTGATTTTAAGATTTTCATTTCAACATATTCTCATTTTATCTTGAATTAGAGACCCTGAATAGCTCCAAATTGCAATGTTTTTCTAATAATTTAGAACCAACTGTTAAATAAATTATCTAGTTGCAGATTTATCTTAAAATCTAACTTCCAGTATATTTTATGAAGTCCATACGGATTCAGCCTGATATATATTTAATGCCTCTAATATGCAGTAAAAATGATACAAATAACAATGACCTTCAAGTATAATAAAATACTGAAGTTCTTGCTAAATGATCAATGACAGGCTATGTTTGGTTTAGAAGTATTTTATTCTTAATTTTTATTTCATTGTGTTCTAGGACTTTCAAATTGGTAATCAATTGGCATAGTCCTCATGAACACAGTTCAATCCTCTTATTACAATCCTTCAAGTATTCTTGCTTCCTTAGAGACCAGGAATAAGTGGGAGTTACTCAAATTTCATATTTTCAAGGAATCAAAAAAATTTCAAAAGCATGTACCATGCCTTAGACACCCAGACAGTTACAAAAGTAAATAGGATAGAAGTTCTTTCTAGAGAAAAGAAGAAGAATGAGTTCTAGTGTTGGTGTAGGGTATGGATGTGGGGGAAAGATCCTCCCTACCCACCACTGTCTCTTAGACAGCCTGCTTGCCTTTGTAAGAAGATAGTTTTATCAGGACTTGGTTGACAAGAGAACAATAAATTCCACTGAGGTAGGGAAATGCTTAGTGGAAAAATCCTGCTTAGGAATCACTGGGTTTGGATTATACCTACTTGCCTTCCCCTATTGTTTGTAATTTTAAATACATGTATATTAAAGCCTGAGGCCAGAGTATGTAGCACTATGTGACCCAATTACATATAGATGTATTTTGTTCGGTGAAAACGTTTTGGGTGTGGGATAAGTAGGGAGGCTGGTTCTTAAAAGAGGCCAGATGGGATTTATTTTTCAAAGTGAAGGTAAAATTTAAGAATAGGGTATTTGTATACTATTGTCTAACCTGGCAGAGACTACATCAAGCAAGCATCACAGTTTTAAGGGCATTATGGACAGAAGAATACTAAGTTATAATGCTGCTTTTTCTCAGATAATAAGTATATCCCATTCCTCATTTTTCCATGCTCTGTTAAATTTTATATTTCAAGTTAATCTTAGAATATCCTCCAATGACCTGTTTAAAAGAATAAGCAAATCATTTCAGTGGGATAAAACATACACCATTTTTCTTGTAGAATAGGTTACATTTCTTGGGAAATCTATGCCACAATTTCAGGTTTAAAAGGGCCACGTGATTCAAGAAATCCTACAGCCTTTCCTTTGTTCTATTTGCCAATTTCAAAATATGGCCTTTAATACTGAATACCTGAATATACAATTCTGGAGAAACCTATTTACAAAATTTGTTTTGAATGCAAGTGCAAATATGGCTTCTCAAACATAAATCTCTCTTCAGTTTAGTGACACAGCAGTCTCCCTAAGCAATTTATTGTTTGCTTCATCAAATGGATAAAACAATAAATAAATGCTTCACCCACATGATCATAAGATTTAGCACTTCAGTACATTTAGTATTATTGATTTTACCATGTAGGCTTTTATTCCTAATCTTTCTTTATCACCAAAATTTATTTAATAAAACTAGGTAGTGGAGGAAGGAGAAAACTAGCTGATGAATATCTGAATACCTGATTTTTGTTTTTCAGTGTTTGAACTTTTAATTTGTCATGGTTCTCATTTCTTTTTATACTTAGATTATAGAATTATATATGAATATGCTTTTGGCTCTTATACCATTAATGTTACATGTAATCAAAAGTAATTAAATTTTCAAAATTAGTAAAACCACTCAGTTAAGCAATGTAAGCATACATTAGCTGATAATCATTTACAATGCCAATTGCATCCTGAGACTGTTATTGACATGTCAGCAGAGCATATGATAGAGTTGTTTTTCTGCCAGTACTAATCCAGCAACAATGTAAAGTTCCCAATGCAGATGGGATTGTATTTGTAGAATGGAGCAATTCCCACAAGAGATTTTCGCCATACTAACAGTCGCTAGGACTTCCTCAGTTTTCTCCTGTGCCAGGTGGCAGTAGCCACCAACAGCATTTGGGTACTCTGCCCCACCACCTCCCTCCTTTCCTGTGGGGACATCCAATAAAGATGAGAAAGATGTGCTTTGGGCACCCATAAATTAGGGACAACAAAATGTGATATTCTGGAAGAAATGTCAAGTCAAAAAAAATACTGGGAAATCTCAGTATTTCTTCACATTTATTTGTATGGTCTATTAATTAATATAAGTATCATACCATTTGGCTGTGCTTTGATGTTTGTCAGCGACTAGAGTCACTAATTTCTTTCTCTTTTAATAGAAGATACTTATAATTGCAGATTACCTTCACTTTTTTGCAGATGATCAAAATTTAGTTGATAAATGGCAGTGGTTTTCAACTACCATATACACTGGCATGTCATATTCAGGTGTAATATGTATGGTAGGTAGTTTATTATAAATCATAGGTAAAATATTAAAGTTTGTAAGTAATCTAAGTTCATAAATAATCTACTTTTTAATACATTAGAATGAATTCACATTTATCTTTAAAACAACACTGCTCTTTGTTTGCATGTATTCTAATGTTCTATTTCGACAGAGAAAGAACCTAAGCTACCAATCATTATGCATAGGAATGCTATGGAAGTGAAAGGGTCATGGATCTGCATTGGAAAGTTTGTTAGTGGATTGAATGGAGTGCCATATACAATATACTCTGTATCTAACATGTGGACGTAACATTTTGTTCCTTTTCTCAACAAATGTGACCCAGATGTTTCTATAGACTCCTATTGTTTGCTAGAGTATTAATGGAAGGAAAATTAGTTCTCTGTGGAGGTGCCGGTCCAACCCAGAGGTTAAATTGTGCATCCATTTGTAGATGTGTAAAGGAAGTTTGGTGTGGTTCCCATACGTATCTGCCATAGGAAAAAGTGTACTTCTTTGGCTTGCAACTGTCTACAACAAAGAATCAAAATAATCATTTATTTATTTTTTTCACTGAAGTAGTATCTACATCATCTTTTCTTTTCTATATTTCTGGAATAATTCCCCCTTTGGTCCTTCTGCCTTACTTGTACCAAGTCACCCAAATAAAACTAAGAACCTTTACCCAGTTTTCCACCCTTAGATTTTTATTATGTGTGCTTATTCCTTGAGGTTGAGTGCAGTTATGGCAGGTTGAAGGAATTAAGTTGGAATTGAAACTTGGGTGATACAATAGGAAATATATCTAAATGATGTATATTTATATAAAATAACATGCTGATGGGTTTAAGGATTTATTTGGATAAAGTCTGGCCACCTTATTCTTTTGTGTTTTACGTCTAGTCTTCTCAAACAATTAGTATTTATCAGTGCCTGCTATGTGTGAAGAACTCTAGTATCTGTTGAACAAAAAGAGCTATCCCGAGGGACTCAGCATGTTGATATTTCTTCAACCTAAGGAAGACTACTACCAAAAATATTATTAATTCTGATGCAAGAGTTCAATAAATAAAAATGTACATTTGATATGAACTATGCTTCATAGAGATTTAGTTCTGATACTGAATGTGTTTTATGGTTTAACTGTAATTTCTAACACATTGCAATTTGGGAGATAGAGCTAGAATAAGGCTTCAGCATCTGGCCATATTGGATTCTCTTATGATGAAATATCCAGGCCCTTTATGAACCATAATATTTAATTCATTGCACGGCTCATAAGAAGTAGGGGGGGAAAAACAAACTCCTCTCTCTACGCAACAAAATAAAACAGAAAAAACATCCAATAAGATGTAACTGGAGGCCGGGCGCTGTGGCTCACGCCTGTAATCCCAACATTTTGGGAAGCCGAGGTGGGTGGATCACTTGAGGTCAGGAGTTTGAGACAAGCCTGGCCTACATGGTGCAACCCAGTCTCTACTAAAAATACAAAAATTAGCCGGGTGTGGTGGCCCGCACCTGTAATCCCAGCTACTCGGGAGGCTAAGGCACTAGAGTCGCTTGAACCCGTGAGGCGGAGGTTGCAGTGGGCCCAGATCGCGCCACTGCAATCCAACCTGGGCAACAGAGCGACCCTCCGTCTCAAAAAACAAAACAAAACACAAACAAACAAACAAAAAAACAAACAAAAAAACAGTTGGCCGGGCGCAGTGGCTCACTGGCTCACGCCTGGAATCCCAGCACTTTGGGAGGCCAAAGCAGGCGGATCACCGCTGCACTCCAGCCTGGGCAAAGAAAAAAAAAAAAAAAATAGAGCTACATGGAGATGGTGTTTTGGCATAGCGACCGCTCAGGCACATGTGGAGCCCAGGGAACTTCATATACCCGGGTTTTCGGGAAAAGTGGCTGCAAGGCTGGCACAGCGGGAGGTTAGACCTCCGTACATACCCCTGGGAAAGGGGCTGAATCCAGGGAGCTGAGCAGCAATGGTCTGTAGGCCCGGCTTCCAAGGCACCTTTGGCTTCGAACTCCAGCCAGCCAGCCAGCAGCATTATATCTCCCTGATGAGCTCCTGAAAGGGAGGAGCGGCAGTCACGTTTGCTGTTTCGCAGCCTTAGCTGTTGGTGCCTTCGGTACAGCTGCCCTATGGGAAAAGCGGCCAGACTGCGCTTTTTTACGCGGGTCCCTGACCCCGCTTCTCTTCACTGGGCGGGGCCTCCAGACCTGGGTCACCAGCCACCCTGGCGGTGTTTTCCAGATGGCTGTAGTTCGGAGCCTCCGTGGGACGGAGCTACCAGGGAGAGCGATGGGTTGTAATTGCTGTTTCACAGCCTTAGCTTGGTTGCCGTCAGGCTGCAGGGAATCCGCGGCAGCTAGAGACTGGCGCCGTCTCCCAGCAGCAGCTGTGCAGAGAAGCGACCAGACGGCTTTCTCTTGCAGGTCCCGATTCCCATTCTCTTCGCTGGGCAAAATCTCCCTCTTGAGGCCTATAGCCATCCCCAGCGGTGTTTTCTGGCTGGCAGCACTTTCAAACCCCCCAGCCACGTGATGGAGCTCCCGGGAGGAGCCGGCTACCATCTTTCCTGTTTCGCAGTCTTAGCTGTCGTTGCCTTTGGGATTTGGAGAGTCTGAAGGAACTGGGGGCTGGAGAGGACCCCTAGTAGAGCCCAGAAATAAAGCCACACACCTACAACCGTCTGATCTTTGACAAAGCTGACAAAAACAAGCAATGAGGAAAGGACTACCTATTTAATAAATGGTGCTGGGATAACTGGCTAGCTATATACAGAAGATTGATACTGGACCCTTTCCTTACACCATATACAAAAATGAACTCAAGATGGATTAAAGACTGAAAAGTAAAACCCAAAACTATAAAAACCTTGGAAACCTAGGCAATACCATTAGATTTCATGACGAAGATGCCAAAGCTATTGGAACAAAAGCAAAAATTGACAAATGGAATCTAATTAAACTTAAGAGCTTCTGAACAGCAAAGAAACTATCAACGGAGTAGACTCCCTACAGAATGGGAGAAAATATTTGTAAATTATGCATCTGACAAAGATCCAATATGCAGAAAACCTACAGAATGAGAGAACACTTTTGCAAACTAGCATTCAACAAAGGTCTAATATCCAGCATGTATAAGGAACAGAAACAAATTTACAAGAAAAAACAACCCCATTAAAAAGTGGGCAAAGGACATGAACAGACACTTCTCAGATGACATACATGTGGCCAAGAAGTATTTAAAAAAACTCAGTATCACTCATTAGACAAATGCAAATCAAAACCACAATGAGATACTATCTAACACCAGTGAGAATGGCTATTCTTAAAAAGTTAAAAAATGTAACAGAAGCCAATGAGGTTGTGAAGAAAAGGATCACTTATTCACTATTGGTGGGAGTGTAAATTAGTTCAACCATTGTAGAAAGCAGTGTGGTGATTTCTCAAAGAGCTAACAATAAAACTACCATTCGACTCAGCAATCCCATTACTGGGTATATACACAAAGGAATATAAATCATTCTATCATAAAGACACATCCACATGTATGTTCACTGCAGTAATATTCACAATAGCAAAGACATGGAATCAACTTAAATGCCCGTTAATGACAGACTGCGTAAAGGAAATGTGGTCCATACACATCACGGAATACTGTATAGTCACAAAAAAGAACAAGATAATGTCCTTTGCGGGAACATGGGAGAAACTGGAAGCCATTATTTTTAGCAAACTAATGCAGGAACAGAAAACCAAATACTGCATATTCTCATTAATAAGGGGGAGCTAAGTGATGGGAGTGCATAGCTACATAGAGGAGAGCAACACAAACTGGGGCCCACCTGAACGTAGAGGGTGTGAGGAAAGGATGGGAAAATATAACTGTTGGTTACTAGGCTTAATATTTGGGTGATGAAATAACTGTACAACAAATCCCTGTGACATGAGTTTACCTACATAAGAAACCTGCACATGTACCCTGAACCTAAAATAAAAGTTAATGAAAAAAGATAATAAAAGATGGAATTATGATAATAAGCAAGCAACAAAAACTATTCAAAATGACCTGGAAATTTTTAACAAGAATTAAACAGAACTTTTAGACATAAAATGTAATTATTTATTTTAATTTTTTTTTGGATACAGGGTCTTGCCCTATTGCCCAGTTTGGAGTGCAGTGGCATGATCATGGCTCACTGCAGCCTTGGCCTTCTGGTTTCAAACTGTCCTCTTGCCTCAGTTTCTCAAGTAGCTGGGACTACAGGTGCATGCCACCATGCCTGGGCTAATTTTAAAAATTTTTTGGTAGAGGTGATTTGTCTCAAACTCCTGGGCTCAAATGATCCTCCAACCTAGCAAAGCGTTGGGACTATAGGCATGAGCCACCATGCCTTGCCATAAAGTTGTTTTAAAGATATGAGTAGAAATCTTTCCCTAAGTGATAAAGAATATCAACAAAATTCCTGTACCAAACATCAGTGAAAACATTAGAAGTATTTACTTTACAGTCAGGAATGGACAATGATGTCTAATATTATTTTAATTCAATATTGTAATAGCCTAGACAAAGAAGACATATAAATAAATTATTTAGAATCTGTAAAGAAAGAACTATAACTATTATTATTATATAAGATGGTAATACAGAAAACCAAAAGTATTTACAGATGAATTACTGGCATTAATGACAGTAATAAGGTAGAAGGATATAAAATTAAAATACAAGAATCAATGATTATTTTAAACAGCAACAGTTGGAAGAAGTTATTTGCAAAAAGATACCATTGATAATAACATAAAAGCATGACACCTAGAAAAATGTCTATCAAAATCTTATTATTAAGAGTTTATTAAATAACCTTAAGTAAGACACAAATAAAAGAAAAAAAACACAACATACTCATAGATAGGAAGACTCAATAATGTTCTTCCTAACTTTGTTCTATGGCCTGAGTGGGATTACATTCAAAATGTCACCAGAACTTTTTTTTAAGGAACTTGACAAGTTGGTTTTAAAATTTAAATGAAAACATAAAGGCTCAAGCATAACCAAAACTTTCCTGAAGAAGAAACAGATATAGGAATTTGTCTTACTGAATATAATAATAAAAAGCTCCGTGAATTAAGGCAATATGATATTGACAAAGGGATAAATAAATTTACCAGTGGATCAGAGTAGAGTGCTCAGAAACAGACACATTGATATATAAAATTTTCATTGTATGAAGGTATTTCCTTTTCTTTCGTTTCAGAGGTTAATTTTAGTCTCTAACTTGATCTTCAGTGGAATGTATACAACTGTATAAAATATAGCTATGATGGCACTTTTAGAATATCAAAAGATGTCTTAAATCATCTTATCAATGTCTTAAAAAGAACTTACTATTTCTGGAAAATTGAACAGAATTGGTGATAGAGTACATCTCATTTTTCTTCTGTGGTCCTGGTATTAGTACTATAGGCATAAAATTTCTTCTGTGATAGGACATGGATTTGGGTCTGGCTATCAGTGAGTATAGGCGTACATTTCATGCAAACAAAAAGTAGCTCTGCTGTAGGGCTTGCAGTGGATGTTGGTGCCCCACCCTAATCTCCTTAGCCGAGAGGATGAGCCATGCCCTGATGCTGTGTTTCCCAGCCAGAGCCCAGCCCCCTTTTATCCAGGTGAAAAACTGTGGAGCCATCAGACTCCCAAGCTTATCTGAAACCACATCTTTGCTGATCTTCTTTCCTAGCCCCAGCCACTTCCTTCCTCAATAAATCTCTCATGCAAATATTACTGACTGAAGCTCTCCTTCTAGGGAATCTATTCCAGGGTAAGATTTGAGGCAGTAGCACTCCTCTGAGACTTTTTCCACCTTAGTTCTTCTTACCTCTCTGCCCTGATAAATAGATCACTCTGGGCACAATGAAGAAGCTTTCTATTTGCTTTTGAGCCTTTTTGTCTTTTTGATATCCATGACAGGTGGAAACTTATGTAAATTATTTCTTACACTTTTGTCTGGTCTCAGGACAATTCAATCATTCTTTTTTTTTTTTTTTTTTTTTTTTGAGACGGAGTCTCGCTCTGTCGCCCAGGCTGGCCCGCCACCGCGCCCGGCTAATGTTTTGTATTTTTAGTAGAGACGGGGTTTCACCATCAATCATTCTTTTTGTAGCAGTGTTGATTTCTGTGACTTGAGTTGGTTAATTGGAAATATTTTTGCTTTTCTAACGTTCCCCTTCCAGATTTTTCATCAGTAATTTCCAGATGTTTAGATTGATGATATTGAGAATCAGAAATATCCCTTAAGATGAGAGCAGTCTTATTCAACCCCAAGGCAGGTGAATGTTAGGAGATTGAAGGCTGCTGCCAACACTTACAGATGAGAAATCTTTGTATCTGCCTCCTGTGGAAAAAGAGAAATGGACCCAGAGTGATTCTATTTCTCCTTCCAAATCTTGAGCAAGGGCTTCCTATTGGCAGAACTCTAAAGGCATTTAGAATACTGAGAGCAGGGGAGTTCAGGAGATGCTGTTCCTTGGCTTCTAGCCTCTGTGATACAGAGAAGAGCCTAAAAGAGATTGTCAGTGTGATGGTTTGGTGGTGGGGGGGGGAGGAGGAAAATGCAACTTGCCAAAAGAACCCAATATTTAGCAAAACCTTCCCTTTCATTCTGATAAGTGTGTTTAACCAAAAATGAATATGTCTTTTTCTAGGAACTAGAAAGAGGGAATAGTTTGGCATATTGAATATGCTTGATTTAAGTTGACATTAATATTAGATAGCAACTCTCTGGCTTAAATGATGAAAATACTGAGATATACATTAAAAAACACACCCAAAGCTAATTTAAGGCATAGATTGCTTTTTCATAAAGAGGAATTATACAATTTTATAAGCTATTAGATTGTTATGCTTATTTAGATTTAAAAAGACGTGTACTTTAAAACAATTGGAAACATAGATGGTGCCGTTTGAGACTGATTTGGCATTTGGTCCATAGGAAGAAGTTTGTGATAATAAAAACAATTTAATTGTCAGAGCCACATGGTTAGATGTGAATAGAGTTCAGGTAGGACTCTTGAAAAAATGAATTCCAGAAATAAAAATTAAACAAAACAAAACAATAAAACTAAGGTAAAAGCATTTTTATGACAGGATATCTTGTTTTCCTGTTAATGAAATATGAGCATATTTTAAAGTTGACATGAGTTTTGGCAAAAAATGAAAATCAAAGCTTTCTTCTACATGTGTATTCACTCAATGATATCACCCAAAGTACAGACACATTCTGTCACATACGTTTATCATCAGTTACAAATGCATTTGATCTCTTTCGACTCCTTAAGCTTTGTAAGTTCAGTAATGTGGGTACATATGTCAAAGTTCAGAACAATGGATATAACTGTTCTTGAGCTGAGCCGTAAGTTGCCTATTATAATTCACATAGAGTGTCTCTTCGTGGCACATATGTGCCTCTATTTTATTGATCTCGCCTCACCTACATCTTAAACACCTATTCCCAATGTGTCTTTCTTCTTATTTCTAGGGGTTGAACATCTCTGGATTTCTCAGGAAGTGTTTATATCCCTTCTTTGGGAGCCTCTCTTTCTCCTTCGTGTCAATTCAACTGTCCCCTTGTTTTCTTAAACTGTCCTCTGCCATCTTTGAGGTGAGGTTTCACCTATTATCTTTCTGTCCTTTGGTCTAGTTTATTGGCCATCTTTTATTTTTTAAAATTCTGCTGGATATGACTGGACAGGACTTCAGGTATAAGCAAATGGAAGTGGGGGTAAAGGCAAGTGACCATCACTGATCTCCCTTAGGCTCAAGCATTGATAAGATAATCAGAACTTCTTCTGGTGAGTGTGAATAAAGGCTTTTGGAAATTAAACTCTTATTTAAGAGAACTCAGGATTTAGGAAAAGACCTGCTGAGTCAGACTTAGGCTTCTCACTCCCAAGTCTCATCAAAGTTATTGTAAATTTGCCAAACCTAAAGAAAAATGGGAGGAAGCATCATATGAATGGAGCCTGGTGGAGTCACCTTGCAAAGAGTCAAACTTTCTGGCATCTCATACTTAGCCATATCCTATTTGGTTGTGTGTGTGGGGGGGGAGGGGAGGGGTATGTGCATACGCATGCATACCTTGGGGCATGATTAAAACTTGCATAAGCGTTTGGGAATTTGAGAGCAGAGGAGACCTGTGAACAAGGCACTCCAGAATAGGTGTGACATGATGGTATGTTCAGGGACCTATTCATTACATATCTGCTGAGGGTGCTGTTCACACTGTCTTTCATGTGAATGTTACTTCCAAGTGTGTGCTATGCTGTGGTATCAGGCAGGTAGCCCGAGGTAGGCCTGATCTTGGGACAAAAAAATTTATTAGCATAAAATGATATCAGGTATCATAAAAATAATGGATGGAAATAAAAACTATTCTACATGTAAAATATATAATATATATATTTGATACAAAATTATATTTACCATAAATATTATAGGCCAAAATATGGAAATCCTTAATATAATGCACACCCATGACTAAATTAAATGAAAAATCCCAGAAGAAAAATGAGTAAATGAAAAGGGAAATAGATATAAGGACGATTTTAACATCAGTTGTAGTAACAGTTAAGCAAATTAATAAAATGGTATGCTTTATCTGGCAAATAAAACCATCAAGATTTAAAGTAATGATACTCAGTACTGGGAAAGGCATAGTACCTTGAGTACCCTCATTCATCATCACTGGGACTACGACTTTGGACCCATACATTTTTCATCGTGGACTGTATCCCTGTTTAGCATTCGGAATAATCAATGCTTAATATGAATCTGTTGAATAAATGAGTTTTTATATAAATATCTTTTGTAAAATGTATAAAGAACCTTGAAATTTGGTAACATTTTCCTTTAAATCCAGTTTTTAGAAGTGGATCTTGATGTAAAAAAATTTTTGTGTATTCTTTAAGAGTGAAGTTGTTGTTATTCTAATTAATTTTTCTCAAAAAGTAATGTAGAAGAAAGCAAACGCAGAAGATTGTGATTCTCAGTGAATTCATGCCATTTGCTAAAGTTACCGAATAAAATTAGTGATAGCACAGACAGTGAGTTAGTTCATCATTACTGTGCTGATGTGTATATTATGACTTAAGGAAGTAAATTCAATTTTCTACAGCAAACATATTCTAATAAATACAATTTGCTATAACAAACATATAGTGGGTAAATTCAATTTCTTAAAACAAACACGTAAAACCAGATTTGCAAGATTTAGAGTTTTAAGGCCAACTGTTTTATTCAATAGGTTATAACAAAGAAACTTTCTACTTAAAAACAGAGTATTACAGAAACTCTTTTTTGCCCATCTCAACAAACCATCCAGACAAATTCAATTTTATGATGACAGGTACAGAACATGTGTAGATCTACTATAAACAGGAACTTCCACCTGGGTCACTGTGCTCTTTTTTTGGCCCCCTCATGGTATCTGATTTATAAAATTTTTCAATCTTCTTTCTACTGACAAAAGTGGATTGCCTTGTCTGCTGTTTTATGTTCTCAAATGCTTTTATTCTTAAGGCTTCACATTCAATACCCTAGTGACTTATAGGACCTATGATTTGAAGTAAAGTTGTAAAAAAAGGCAGAATCACAGTATGAACTCAAGATTGTATAATTCTATACTCTGAAGCACAAATAAAGATTTATGTACACAAAATTCATCACAACATTATTTGTAATAGTAACAATGGACAGTAATATAAAACACCCCAATTTTAAAAATGATTAAATAAAATTTGATACATCCATGATGACATGCTCTGAGGGCATTAAAATGGTGTTTATGAAATAATTAAAGGCATGAGGACATGATATTATATCATATTAGGTGAATGAAATAATGTACAAAATTGTATCTGCAATCATTTCATTTTTGTTATGTGTAAATGAAAAACAGGATGCTAACACATTAAATTGTTAAGAATTATTATCTTCTGGAAGATATGAATATGTGAGAATTTTTTTTGACTTTTTACATAGTCCAAAAAGTCAACAATGAGAGTCTTGCATATTTAGAATCATAATCTTATTAAATTTTTTAAATCTTCACCATGAGTTTATCTTAGATGTGTAAATTAGGATACTCCAAAGAACAAAAGATGTGAAAATAAGAGCCCTAAATAATATGAACAACAATGATTTTTTTAATTAAAGATATTAAACAAGAAAAGGGTACATGTTAATAACAATCACTTCATTGTCACATGTTGAAAATAAAGATGTGTCTGGGATTGACATAAAAGATTATTTACATCTATTTATATAACAGCCTTCTTCATTTTGCCTTGTAAAAATTGGATTATTTCCCTTTGGGGAACTTGGCTGAGTCTAACTCACTCACCTTTTGAGAAGCCAAACTGCGTAGGCTTTCTAAGACTAGGTATGAACTTACAAAATAGGGATGATAACACTTACATCAATAGGCCTGAGTCTACTGGGGAAGATATGCAAACAGAATGACGCACATGTGATAGCAGAACTGTTAGAGGAGCAATGCATTTAATATGGGGGCCTTTAGATAATCCATTAGAATCTTTTACATGGATTCAGAAAGTAAAGAGAGAAAAGAAAGGAAAGGTATGAGCAGAGATATGAATTGGGGAAGCACATGGCAAAGTGAGAAAGATGAAAATAGAAATAGTAATAAACTTCACTTACACTTTGTGATGTGTTCTTTTAGCATTTTACATATTCTACTACATATAGTGGGAGATTAGACAGAAAGGTAGAGGGCACTGGATAAGAAACCACATGATCCAAATTTAGGGATGGTTTTGGTAAAAGGGGAATGACATGAAAGCAGCTGCCTAATACTAGGAAGTCAAACGTGACAAGTTCAAATACGATTGCAGCCCTTCATAAAAGGTGTGACCCTGGGAAAGTCATTTACTTACTCAGAGCCTTAATATATTAGCTCAGAAATATATTAGAATAATACTGACAGGACAGTGAATATTATCCATTCACGAATTATAAAAGTGCTTGGAAAATGATACAGCTCTATACGGATTTTAAGTGTTCTTATTTTTGCTGTGATGATCTGACGTTTGTTTTAATGAAATAATCATTGGGCCAGTTTAAAGAATGGTTGAGAGAAATGAGAGAACAGCACCATGTCCAATTTGGATGTTTCTATGATAGTCCAGTGTGAGAGAATAAAGGCTTACAAAAGGATTATAAAAATACAGAGAAGAGGAAAGAGGAAAGAATAGAACTTTGAGAAACACATGATATACTTGGTGAGAGAAGGAGTAGGAAAAGAAACAGAAGGAGATTCAAAGTCGCTGGAGACAGAGGAGGTAAATCTCATGAAGGAGGCTCCATTTAATATTGTCAACTGCTTCTGATAAAGCATGATAAGGAAAGAGTCAAAACTCTTAGACTAGGCAATGACATTACTGGTTATTTTAAAGAGGAGTGTTATGGAAGTGGTATAAGATTAAAACCTGGACTAAGGGTAGGGTGAAAGTGAGCAATGTTGAATGGAGGAATTGAGGGAGAATTACTCCTATGGGCGTTCAGAGGAATGAAAAGGGAAGAGGTTGAAAGGCAGATTTGAGGAAAAATCTACTTAGAATTGGAGAACCTTTAGTGTATTTGCAGATGAAGAAAGAAGCCAACATGAAGACAAGATTGAGGGTGATGAAAAAAGAGAGAAGTTACGAGGCAAGTTCTGAGAATTCAAATGGGATCAAAAATAACATGTTAAAAGGCTAGCTTGGAAAGGAGCAAGGACACTTTTTTCTTTTAAGAAAGAAGAAGGGAAAGAAGAGAAAACTGGTATGGATCTATAGACATTTTTAGATAAAAGACAAAAAGGTTGAGAAGTTTCATATCAGAGACACCTTATCATCTCAGTGTAGTTACTATTGCAGAGCCATAGGCTGTGTAAAGAAGACAAAGTTGGAAAAGCCAAGGAGTGGATTCCTTAGGACTCAGAGACAGAAAGGTTATCTGGAGAAAAAGCAATGGAATTGAAGAGAAAAATGGTAAGGCAGAAAATTAAGGCAGAATTTGAAAATTATGAACAGAAAATATATTTATTAATGTTTCTAGATCTTTTCCACAGCAGCCTTTACCAGAGGTCCTGTCACCATCGTGAAACATAAAAAGCATGTATACTAATAGCCAACTATTTACCAGGGGTCTGTTGTCCTGTACTTTATCTGTGGTTTCCAAAGCATCTTTTAAAATTTTATTGCGGAATTTTTTCCGAATCTATCTATGGATCATGCCAGTCTCTGTGCCAGGCATTTTTATTGGTTGAGTTTCCAAATATAGTCAGGCTAACATTGTGAAAATTTGTATTATTCCTTGTCAGGCAGATTGGGAATAGCTCTCCTCCATGAAATCTGCAATCTTTTTTTAAAGTTAGAATTCCCCTGTCTACCTGGCAGGCATCCATATTTTCAACTAATTTCCCCATTCGTTCTCTAAAGGAGAAGTTGAAAACTGCCTCAGGGATGAAGCTACAATTAAGTTATTACCGAAAACTTTCCATGTTATCTCTAAATATCATGTTTCATTTTAGTTTCCAAACTCTTGCTTTTGGAGGGAAGTGGAAGCGCTACTGATTTGCTTCATCATTTTGTATGGCACTAACACAGATGGTATGTGATGTTATGTCTCTATCTTGGTCATTAATTCTGTTTCTCATAGGTCCTTCACACATGCTCAGGGTTAGGGATATGAGAGCCACCTACTTCTTGAACCAAATATCTTGCCGACTTCTCAAAAGCAAATTCCTTGTAGTTTCCAAAACAAAAATTTTATTTTTATAGATATATTTGTCTCTTTGTCTGGGGTGACATTCTCTGCATTTTCGGCAGGGAAAATTTTTGTACATTCTTGAAAGCATACATGGTTCATGTATATTCTCTATACCTTTCTTATGATTTCTAACTTTCGCCTATCCTAATGAAAGTTGATTTTTCTTTCCTTTGAACTAATACTGATCAGCATGTAAATCCTAGGTTAGTACTTCCTGAAATGCACTGCAATTATTTGTTTAATGTTTGAATCCCTAATCATCACTGAGCTCTTCAATGGCAAAGATAGTATCCGATACAACTTTAAATCTCTAATGTTTGTCATCTATTGGATGATCTATTGATATTACTTTTATTATTATTATTTTTTACTTCAAGTTCTGGGATACATGTGCAGAATGTGCAGGTTTGTTGCATAGGTATACACATGCCATGGTGGTTTCCTGCAGCTATCAATCCATCATCTAGGTTTTAAGCCCTGCATGCATTAGGTATTTGTCTTAATGCCTCCCTCCCCTTGCCTGCACCCCCCCTCCCCCCCACCCCCCGACAGGCCCCAATGTGTGATGTTCCCCTCTGTGTCCATGTGGTCTCGTTGTTCACCTCCCACTTATGTGTGAGAACATGCTAATATTACTTTTTTCTTTTTTTTTTTTTTGAGAACACGCTAATATTACTTTTTTCTTTTTTTTTTTTTTTTTTTGAGATGGAGTCTTACTGTCGCCCAGGCTGGAGTGCAGTGCCGGGATCTCATCTCACTGCAAGCTTCACCTCCCGGGTCCACGCCATTCTCCTGCCTCAGTCTCCCGAATAGCTGGGACTACAGGCTCCCGCCACCACGCCCGGCTAATTTTTTGTATTTTTTAGTAGAGACGGGGTTTCACCGTGTTAGCTAGGATAGTCTGGATCTCCTAACCTCGTGATCTGCCCGCCTGGGCCTCCCAAAGTGCTGAGATTACAGGCATTAGCCACCACGCCAGGCCACTAATATTACTTTTAATTGAGTCAATATTGTAGTTCCTTTAAGCATATTCTACAGAAAACAGGTACTTCAAGATAGTTCATTAAAAAGGATTTTGTGGTCTCGAATAAATTTGTGAGCCATTGAATATTGAGGATTCAAATGTTAAAGACTCAGAAATCTTACAGAAAACTTTAATGTTATTTAACAAAGTAAAATGTCTCCCATACTTTTTTTTTTTTTTTTAAGAGCAAGTCTTGCTCTGCTGCCCAGGCTGGAGTGTAGTGGTGCGATCTCTGCTGACTGCAACCTCCGCCTCCAGGGTTCAAGCGATTCTCCTGCTTCAGCCTCCCGTGTAGCTGGGATTACAGGCATGCACCACGACCTCCAGCTAATTTTTGCATTTTTAGTGGAGACAGTGTTTCACCATGTCTCCCATGCTTTTAGATCAGGTAATACTTATTAATACATCCCAAAAGAACTAGAGAAAGAATTGGCAACCCTCTTCTGTAAGAGGCCAGGTAGTGAATATTTTAGCCATTGCTGGCCACATGGTCTATGTTACAACTATTTAACTCCATCATAGCAGATTTGCATAGGAAAAGTAGCCACAGACATCTATAAAAAAATGAGCATGGATGTGTTTTAATAGAACTGTATTTACAAAACAGACAGTATCTGGATTTGGCTCCAGGTTGTAAATTGCTAAGCCCTGAATTAAGAATTTTAAATAATACACTTTGGAGATTACTGAGTTAGCTTTGAGATGCATAAATAACAAAGTGATTCATCAATCAACTTTCAAATTTGTAATAAAACACAACATTTGAGGATTCTGAAAAGTTCCTCCCCCTAAGAGTACTGTCCTTCAACCAGTAACTATTTTCTGAGCATGCCCTTCAGAATTCTACAAAATTAGGTTGTTCAGCTAGGTAAGGGCTTATCAATGCTAAGTATAGGCATATTTCCAGTGAAATTAATTTCTACAGAACTTTTCCCTTGGGAACTATGTTGCTTTCCTTTCTAAGAAGGCAACTAAAAACCTCTATGAACAATTTAGGGCACCTATTCTGAAGAGATCTCAGGATGCTTCTCTCCTTTCTAAATAACACATTCACTTTCTTTATCAGATACATTTTTAGAGATAATGCCTTTGGCAAGGCCTTCTTCACACGTTGCAATGATTTCAATTTCTGGTAAAGCTAGATGACAAGAAAGCCTGGTGGAGAGAATTATTTTGTGTAGGCTGAGCAGTTTTATCAAAGCAAAGGACGTAGTAGTATGTCTATGGTGATTAAGCCCTGACCAAGCTAGAAGAAAGGAAGGTCTTCAGTTTTAACTAGACATATATCAGATTAATTTGTCCAAACTAAAATGAGCAAGTCAATCATATTTGCCAATTATTTGTGCTCCTGATTTCCGGTTAAATACTTACATTTTTTTTCTTGGATATACACCCTTTGAATATTTATATTCAGTTATTCAGCCCCAGGTTAATTATTATTTAGTCGAGGTCTGCGTTTAGTGTTTTCAATCTGTAAATCTGTAGGAATAAATCAATACTTCTGTTTCTTTAAATACTTTTCATCTCTTCTGTGGATCTTTTATTCAATCTACATATTTGTTACACTGAGATTCTTGAAATTAAATGTAATATTCTAGGAATATGCAAAATATTATTTGTATTATAATATTATTTTGTGGGCTTGTGATATGTTATTTGTCTATTTTGGTAGTCAGAGGTAGTCTGAATTGTCCTGCCAGGCAGTAATACCACCTTCTTGTGAAAAGGAGATTCTTTCTATGTCCTCAATGCTGATGAATCATCTTTTCCCTCTTCCTCTTATGAGTGTTATGAGTGTTGAGAGTTTAAAGCTATTCATTCCAGCATGCTGCCACCTTCTCGTGGGTGGGAGTGGAATGCTTGACTTTTCCTTTATTGAATTAGAAGGAAAAGAGACAAGCAATCCCCCTCTAATGACTAAGGTTTCCTTCAGCTCTCTTGCCTTGGCACCTCTGTGCTTCCCACCTTGCCCCTTGTAACATATGCATTGAAGGCAGCTTTCTAAACCTGGGTTTCAATGGCTTCCCCATTTCACACTTGCCTGAGGCAGCACTGTGAAATGGTGAGAGCACCCTAAATAGCTCCACAATGTGGGGTCAGATGATTACTTTTCTAGGCTTCAGCTTTTCATCTGTAACATGATCTCCAACTTTCTGTCTGTAACTCTGGAACTGCCCTTATCTTCACTTTCTTCTTGGTAAATATGATATTTGCCATGTTTTCCCCTTGTTTTAGGCTCTGGACACTCCAGAAGGTTTTTTTACCATTATGACAGCCTGGCATTTTCATCACTGCTTTTTAAACTTTTCTCCTGCCCTACTGTCTTATAAGGTTTCATCCCATGGGGCACATTCTTTGGGTTCCCCTCCTACACTGAGGCTGTCCTATTCACAGAAATATTAAACTTAAAAATTGATACAAAGAAAGAAAGTGAAACACAAAGTAAAGAACCAAGAAACATTATGCAAACCAAAATCTAAAACTTATTTTGAAATTATCTGGCTTAAATTCTCCCATACCCAGCATAGTTTGGCAACTTGGGCTGGAAGCTCCAAGAGGTCAAGATATTAGTAATATTTCATACAAATAGGAAGAAAAAAGCCTGAAGGCTTGGAAAAATATGATTTTTGAACTGCTACAAATTTAGCATACAGAAATAGAATAAAATATAGCCACGTAGCTCCAAAGAGATAGAAATATATTGAAATAAAGTTAGAAAACAACAGAAAAAAATGAGAGGATATCGGGAAATATCTAGCAGTCTCTGCTATATCTACAAAAATAACTTGATTTACTGATCATTTTAATGAATAGGAAAAATATGTTAGTATAATGATGACTTCCAACTAGAGGTATTATTTGCTATAATAATAATCAGTTATTGGGTGTTTAAAACATCTATTGGGAGTAATCAAATGCGTGGTGTGTATCCATTAATCATAATAAAGAGAACCATAAGTCTATTTTTTTAAAAAAATTCATTTTAAGTTCCAGGATGCATGTGCAGGATGTGCAGGTTTGTTACATAGGTAAACGTGTGTCATGGTGGTTTGCTGCACCTATCAACTCATCACTTAGGTATTAAGCCCCACATGCATTAGCTATTTATCATGATGCTCTCCCTCCCCTTGCCCCACTGACAGGCCCCAGTGCATGTTGTTCCCCTTCCTATGTCCATGTGTTCTCATTGTTCAGCTCCTACTTATGACTGAAAACGTGTGGTGTTTGAACCATAAGACTATATTGATTGTCTTTGATTGTGTTTTACATTTGTGATGAAGAGAACAACTGTAAGACCAACAAAATTTCTTTTAAGTTCATCTGTTGCACAGAAGACACCAGATTTTTTTCCTTTATAAATTTTGTTTAATACATAAAAGAACCCAATAGCTTTAGCTCATAAACATTTATTTCTTTATTTCCTCATTATGTCTTGTATTTGTTCCCCAAGCTTGGACTTTGTGAGTACTTTGTTTTGATACTAGTGAATAATACTTAATATAAAACATTTACCAGGAGAAGGTTACCCCTCTGGAGACCCATGAAAATCTTGCCTCAAAGCAAAACTTTTTGAAAATATATTATTTTCTACTCCATTTCTGTTCGACAGAGCCTAAAATTATAGGCTGCAAAGTATAGGAAATAAAGATCTGCCTCCATGCAAATATCTTATATGCATTTATTTACATAAACTTTCTATTTATGTAAAATAAAGCAAAGGTTTGGAAAGTAAAAACCCTAGGCTCTCCATTTCCTTTTAAATATACTCTGATTTTAATGGAAACTAGTGATAGAATATGATATTTCTGATATAACAGTAGTGACATATTCTGTGCTAAAATTTTGGGGAAAGATCATTAGCTTAATGGTTTATTTGCATTCTCTACATATCATCTACACACAGAAACTTATTATTATAAACAGCTATTCCAACTTGGAAGGGGTATATGGAATTCATAAGAAAAAGATAAAAATGGAAATTGGTGTTGCATTCTATCATTAATTATTCAGGTTTTTATTTAGTTCCTACTATGTGTGAAACACCGCATTAAGGTTGATTGGGGAAATAATAATGAAATAGATATAAAGCCTGTACCTGAAATTGATCACACTCTAATTAGGAATTAGGGTAGGTGGAATTGGGAATTAGGGGATGGGTGAGCAAAATCCAGTTTAGGCCTAATCTGTGTCTACACTGTGGCTTTTTGGAAGTGAGCTCATTTTATGAAGAAGACAGACTAACCTAGTAACAAGGCTGAACCTAGCATAAATTACTTACCTGGTAATAAAAATGTTTGGCAGGAGGAGAGCATTTCAATGTGACATAGATTAGTTTCTGGCTCAGTCTACTTTGTGCTCATGTCCATGGACAAGCCTTGTGTAGATGCCACATGCGATGCCTCTAGGTAAAGTATTAGGGCCTGATAACTAATTTGGTGGCCCTGTATCTGAGTGTAATACAAAAGAGCCTTAAAATACTCTCTTTTAGTTGGACATGGAACATCAGGCAGCAGGTACCTCAAGGGTTCCAAAGAGGATTCAGATGTTAGCTAGTGGGAAGCACAGTAGCAGTGGTGGCACCAAAGATGAACATTATATATTAGGGCCAGCAAGGAGATGTTGCATGCTAGATGACTAGATTTGTTACTGGGACACTAAGAAACAATTAGTGGTGGTGGTGGTGGTATTAGTGGTAGTGTTCTGTGCAATATTCTTTTGGGGATGAGTGCATATTCACAGAAAATTGTAATTATCTTAAAACAGGCATGGATTGAATGCTATGGAAGTTCCATGAGTGGAGGAAGCATTAGCTGGGAGGACCAGTAAACATCTCATGAAAAATATAGCATAGGAACAGGTCCTGGGTGATATGTAGAATTCAGATTTCAGAGAGGACTTTATGCAGATGGAAAACCAGGCAATTTGATTCCAGTGTGAAGAGGGTGCAATGGGAGAAAAGGCCAAAGAGTTTCTTTAGGGAGCTGTTATAAAAGGAAGGAATTGTTAATATGGACAAACATCCTAGAAAGAAGAAAATAACTAAAAAGAACTAAAACAAACAAACAAAGATTCATCTGCAAGACACAGAGCAACTGGTGAGAACATTGAAGATTGAAGAGTGTGAAAAAGAGTACTCAATGTATTTTTGAAGAAAAGTCTAATGGCTTTTGCTTATTATCAATCTGAGTAGTTATTTATCGAGTTTCATGATGGTAATGTGTACAATGTGGTTAGATGGCAACTGTAGATTGGGGCAAGAACCTAGGCCTCTACACCAATGTAATTCCTTCTATATGACAGTATTTACTTAATTGCAGTGGTATATTAGATTTTTGTCATTCAATAGCCATTGTCCCATTGTTTCCACATAGTAAGGTGGTGTTTTAGCACCCATCTTTAGAGTCATGATGACCTGGTAAATTTAATTGACTGCTGTTTTAAAGATAGCCACTAGAGGGCTTTGCTTTATTTAAATAAAGGGGCGTTACAACCTGAGATTACTGTCCTATTAACTCGAAATAGTACTTTCTGAAGGAGTCCTAGTTTAGTATAGGGGAAATTTGTTTACACTCACAAGATTCAAGTTCTAATCTCAGTTCTGTCACTTGCTTGCCTTTGAATTTAGTTTTCCAGTGTATTATGTACCTCTATTACATACATGCTATTCCCTACCCTATAAGGTGTGAATTCCATTAAATGACATACATACTTAATTTTATTGATTACCTGTTTTGTTTTAAAAAATAAACAATTTATATTTTTTCTTTTTTAGCACACACACATATACACAGACACACAGAGACACACACACTTCACTTCATGCCTTCATTTTCATGATTTCAGTATTCTACTTCTTCCAACTAATATGTAGCCAACCATACTACATAGCTGTCCAAGGACAAATTAGCATTAGAAATATGAGTCTCAAAATCTAAAGGCAGCTTTCTCATGTTTCTCCTAGAGATAAAGGCTTCTTTATTAATTATTATCACTGAAAGTAAACCATTACCTTATTAATTTAAGTAGAGTCGAAGGTGAAGAGAAAGATTGCTCATATATTTCTAAACCTCTGCTTCCTCATTCTACTACTTAGTTTTCCAATGCGGGAAAATGAGCCCCGTCATTAGCAGGGTCAGGTACGACATTGAGCTGTGACTGAGGGCTGGAATAGGAAAATGCTGTAACGATAACCGAGACCCTGCAGCCACCTTTCTTGAGTAATATGATCTCCTGTACTCTGCTGAGTGATTCCTCAGGCCACTTAGGGACTCTCAGGCTTCATCTGTATAGAGGGCCTGTCATGCGTTTACATCTAATATATGTGGCAGTGTGCTGCCCGGGTCCTCAGCTGCAGATGGGAACAATGGATACATTTCAGATTTGAAAAACAGAGAGTAGCGTCCTGATTGTTAGACTCGACTTTGTTTCTCTTCAGGAGATTTTGAAACAAATAAATGATTTGAACATAGCTAACTTATTCAAATGGAAAAGTAGTATCATTTTAGTGAATTTGACTATTGGACTTTTATTTTTATTTATTTCCTTCTAAAATAACCTTGTTAAAATACACACCATTTAATGCTTAAAATTAAAATTACATTTTTGTATTTTAATCTGAGGCTACTACTCCTCATTAAACAGGTCAACTGAAAAGAAAATAGGTTGGTTCTAATTTTCTGAATTCTAAAATGTTTTATTCAACAACCACACTTCAATTAGAGCAAATGCCATTTTCTAAATAAGGTGATTTGTAGGGATAAGCTTTGCTGGAGGACATACTAGGATTTCCTCAGACCAATATATGTGTCACCTTTACTTGATAATGATAATTAAAAAGGTTTATCTCAAAACTCTGACCAACTCTTTCTAACTTCTACATCAATTAAACTTCCCAATTTGTTTCACTTTTAGTTCAAGCGTAGATTCCATTTATACCTAGCTTGAGTGTGAGTAATAAGGCAGATATATTTAATACTGATAATTTAGCACTGAACTCTTTGTGTCTAAAAAAGTTTTAGAGTCTTTGCTGATTATCTACCACACATCCAGCTTGATGCTAAGAAAATTTTGGATCAATGTGGATGTTGATCCAACTTCAGTTTTGTGGAGATTTTAATTCACAGTCACATCATCTTTAGCTGCTGATCAGTGATGACTTGGTTTCACTGCTAGTGCAGTGTTCAGTTCAGCTCAGTAAGACATTATTTTAAAATGCTTGATCTTTCAAAAAATACTCAATTTTTAAAAAATACAAGCACTTTGTAAAGTGAATGTTCTCATCTAGCATGTAATTATGCCATATAGCTGTCAAATAGTACAACATTTAAGTGACTTTAATAGCATAGCAGCAATATACTATTATGCAATTCTTGCTTACCTTACAGTTAGAATGTAATTATTTATGTTTAAGGTGAAGAGCAGCACTTACTTTCATGCATAAACTGCTCCATAATGGGGTATACAGGAAGAGTTATTCCACTGTCACAGTCCTAATTGGCGTATGACTCCTTTTTAAACCTGCAACCCAACACAGATCAATATGCCAATTAGGTTTCAAAGAAAATTAAGAGGTGGTCTAATTTCTCAGTTTCCTGATGTATTAACTAAATCTTAGAAATTCACCAATGTTAGTAGACTCTAAAAGCATTTGAAACTGTTATCTCTCTGTCTGTCTCTTTATGGCTTTATCATCTATCTGGTTATTTGATTTTATATTACTAATGGTGTATTTAACTTTAACAAAAGATGCACAGGCCTGAAACAGAAAGAAAATTATTTTCATTAGGGCAAGTGAGAGTGTAATAACCAAATAAGTAAGAAATTTTAATGGAGCACCAAGTATTTCCTTAATCAAACCAACTCCCAAGATACTCTGTAATATCAACATAAGACTTGGAAGGTGGTAATTGCTTATAGATTTCTTTTCCTTTCAACTTTCATGTTTTTAATCTTGAATTGATGTATGTAGTCAGCTCTTGGTTGTCTATGAATATTAAAAGGATGAAAGACTTGGGATGCATCCCATACCATTGTTTTCTAACTCTACCGTTGACCACCCACTAAGATAGATTCTGGGCCACTGACAATAGGGAAATAGCAGCAGGAAGAGGGAAAACTAAATTACAAATGCTTTAATGTCTATGAGCAAGCATCCCTGTTTGCCTCGTGCTGGCTGAAACTACAAGTAGGGAGCTACTACTAATAATTCTTGCTATGCAAGTGTGATCTGAATGATTATATTCCAGAGATACTTAGAAGGGATTTCTGTGTTAGGTCTAATGTTGAATTACCAGATATAAATAATAATATCTTATATTTGTACAACTAGTTATACTTTTAAAGATATTTCTATATACTTCTCTTATTTGATTTCATAACAATGTGGGGAAAGTCTACATAGTAGGGATTATATTTTGCTTCTACCTTTGAGGAGCCTGAAGGTTAGACAGGTTAAATGACATGCTTGAGGCTGCTATTAGGCGATCAAAAAGATACTGAGATCCCAGCCTTTTGATTACAGTTACTACAACTTCCCTCAGCTGCTATTTATCACATGCTTTTCTTGTGTCAGGATATGTGCCTTAGAAATGTATCTCACTGAATCCTCTCAACAGCCCTTTGAGGGAGATATTGTTCCATTATACAGAATCCAGTGCTCTCTTCAACAGTTTCCTTGCAAAATTGAAAGTTGATAGAGCAACAGTTATAAATGTGATTAGTTTACTGTTGCTTTTTCTTTGCTTTTTAAATGTTTATAACTCTAATTCTGTTTCTCTACTTTGAGATCAGTTGAAACTCTTATTATAAAAATTTATAGGCTTTGTGTTCATTTCTATTCCCTTTATAATGACAGGTCTTCGAACTCACATTGTATACACACCTTATTTTGCTCTAAACCAATTAGAGGAAAGACCAATAGACAATTCTGTGCACTGAAATGTTATACAGATAAATTGTATACTCCCAAAAGGCACTGATGACATGCTATCCTCTCAAAAAAGACAGAAGTTATTGGAGTTAGAGACAGAAAAGAAGTATACTGGTTATGTGCCAAAGGATATATGTACAATATAATGGTTTGTAGGTTTCACTGAAATACAAAAAAAAAAAAGACATGAAAAATTTGCTTTCTTGTTTACTTCTATAGTAGGTTGTTAAGTGACAAAATACCTCCCGGCGGCACAATGGCTGGCTCCCTATGCATAGTGAAGAGCCTATACACTCAACTGCAACTCCATGAAAGACTGAGTCATGCAATTTTGAGCTAAACTGCAGCCTTTATCCACCACAAAAATAAATAAATAAAAAATCAGAAAGTGCACTCTTCAAAATATGCAACCTATATTTGTACAAGATAGCAAGAACATTTAGATTCTGGGTTATAGTAACACATAAAATTGAATTTGCTCCCTGATCCCAAGCAAGTAACCTAGATTCATAAAATTCTAAAGTCATATTAAACTTGAATGTGCTATGAAGCTTCATTGTGTCATTTAATAATGCTTGGATTTTTACTTGCTTTTCTTGTGTCATTTTCATTTTTGAAATGAATAAAATTGTCCCTATTAATCACAGTCAAGAAATATATGTTTTAGATAAAGACAAAATTTTCTAAAATTAATGAATAAGTCATTATCTATCTGTTTCCAAATTTCTGATTCTAGAAAATCATGTTCTTAGTTTAGTCACATAAACTTTATGCCTTCATCAGAGGGGTTAAACTTGAAAAGACTTACTGCACTTGGCTTTCTGGCAATGACCTGAAGAATGAATAATATTCAATCATACTAGAAGTGAAGATTCATTTAATCTATAAAGAACCATTAATAACGAAAGACACATGACTTTAGGAGTTTGAAAACATAATACTCTTTCAAATTGACTTTTAGGACTAGAAGTATAATAGGGTTCATGTGTTTGGTAACTATTCCTCTTCAGCTTTAGGTTTTAGATTTCCAGTCTATCCTTAATTGTAGCATGCCCTTCACTAGCAACATTATTGAAGAAACAGAAGTGGCCGAGAGACTGTGATGCAAACTAAACGGAATAGACATTGTGGTGGTTAATTTTAGCTATCAGCTTTACTGGATTAAGGAATTCCTAAAGAGCTGGTAGAGTGTTATTTCTGGATGTGTCTGTGAGGGTGTTTCTAGAGGAGATTGGTGTGTGAGTCATTGGACTGAGTGGGGAAGATCCAGGAAATGTAAATGGGGACCATCAATCATCTGGGGGCCCTGACAGAACAAAATGGCCAAGGAAAGGCAAATTCTCTTTCTCTCCTGGAGCTGGGGCATCCTTCTTCTCCTGTCCTTGAACATCAGAACTCCAGGCTCTCCAGTCTTTCAACTCCAGGACTTATGTCAGCAGCTTCCAGCTTTTTAGGCCTTTGGCCTTAGACTGAGAGCTACACTATCAGCTTCTCTAGTTCTGAGGCTTTCGGGCTTGGTCTAAGCCTTGCTACTGGTTTTTGTAGGTCTCCAGCTTGCAGCCTGCCTGTTGTGGGACTTCTCAGCCTCCATGATCATATGAGCCAATTGCCCTAATAAATTCTCTCTCATCTATCATCTATCCATCCATCTGTCCATCCATCCATACGTCCATCCATCCATCCATCCATCCTTTTTTGGTTCTCTCTCTCTGGAGAACCCTGACTAATACAGAAATATTCTTTTTTCTAACTTACCTGAAAAGGAAGACTAGCTGGATTCAGTCATATTTAAGTGAAAGTAATTTTTTTTTCATAACATACTTCTGGGCTCAAGTAATTAGACTTTCCTCTTTTTGCCCCTGTTTTCTAAGTATTTCTACAGTTGCATTAATCTACTCTCTTCCCAACCGTATACTCAGACTCCCATTTTGTAAGTCAATTAGTCAAAATATCAACAAACTAAAATAAAGTTCTACTCTAATTTTTCTTTATGGAAAATATCATTGCCTTATTACCAACTTGCAATAGAAATTAATAAATACTATTTTTAGAGTCTTCTATGTCAAGATTACTATGACGTAGTTCTTAACTTTTAAGAAGCTAAAAAAACCATATATAATACATATGTATGCACTCACATATGTTATAGAAAAAGCAGTGTTCAGCATCAAAATAAAGGTAGAATTAAAGTACAATAAAAATTCAAGAAAAAATCAACTAATGGATGTAAGAAAAAGTGGCATTTGAACTGTTAAGGAAGAGATGGCTTGGAAGAAGAGCTTTTAGCTTAAACAATAGCTTAATAAAAGCCACACAGAGTTCTAAAATATAGACTGAAGGAATTAAGAAGAGTATGGTGTGTGGATGTGTGTGTGTGTATCCAGCAGCAAATAGTTGTTAAGAAGGCTACTTCATATTGTAGAGGACTTTGAATTCTGGGTTGATGAGATTGTATTTTATTTTTTATTGAATGAGAAATCATGTAAGAATTTTGAGCTTGAAATTCACAAGTTATTGTTTTAATAACACGACTGTTGGCAGCAATGCACAGGATGAGTCAGAAGGGGAGCAATCAGACATAAAACTAACTCCAAAGTTGTCACTATAGTTTCAATAAGAAATAATGGGAGCATGAACTTTGCAGAAAAGATAAAAATGGAATGAAGACAGAACTCTAAGAGAGAAAGACCATAGTAACTCTTTTAATGATGTTGGGGTCCTCAGTCTTCCAGAGGATGGCAGTGGGATTTGCTAATACAGGATGGGAGAGAGAATGATGTGTGACCGTCTGTGATGAAGACGTCACACTTACAGTAGAAACTGAGAAACAGTGGATAACTTCTGAAATCTTTGGATATAATCATCTATCTTATGTGATCTAATGTATGTTAATTCTTATAGAAGAAATGATTTCTGCTGTTATAATCTGCAGCATTTATAGAAACTTGTTTGATTCAAAAGACTGTGATGGTTTTGTTTTCCATTCATGTTTGAGATGTTGAGTTCAGATGAATATCTGGATACATGAACTTTATAAAAAAGGATATCATAAGAATGTTAGGAGATAGTAAAAGCCAAAAGGGGAGAATACTGCTGACCCATCCCTTAGAATCATAATCTTAAGTGTTCTGTTCACTGTGCTGTACTTGCTAACTGCATGGTCTATTTCCAAAGGTTGTTTTTATTCCTGTGGGATCCAAAGTATAACAAATGGCAGAGAGTAAATTAAGTATTATTGCATGGGAAGGAAAAAAAAAGCTTACTGTATTTTAGGCTGATTGTATGCATCTCTGGGATTTTATTTTTTTGCCATGCTGGTTTACTTAGAAGGCAGTTTGTTAAATGGTTGTTGTGGGAAATGAAACGATTAATTATCTATCTATTATCTCTTTATCTATATGCTTACTTGGTAGGTTTTGGATATTACCACATCAGTGAAATAGGTGCATGCAGTGATATCTAGAGGTTATGTTTAAGTGAAATAAAAATGTCTTAATTAAAGTCAACTAAATATAGGTATATTCTAGTAATTCTTAATTTAAGGAACTATATAAGTGTAGATTATTATTAAAATTATTTTCAATTTTCTTCATCTTTCAAGTGTCTGTTCATCTAAATATTCTACCTGGTTACCTCTGCCTTCAAGTTGAAAGGAAAAAAATCAAACAAACATTCATTTTGTTATTTTTTAATTTTTCTGTAGAGGATTTGTCAGTGGAAGCCACTGGGACTTTAGGTTAAGTGAGTTTTCTTTTTCTTATTGTGATCAATCATGTTATCTTTGGTGCCTATGAGTGTACACTATTTACAGGAAAGGGCACAAGGAATCCTACTGAGTCTTTAAAAAGTAACAAAGCATATTCTCTAGCAGTGTCTACAATTAATTTTAATTTTCACATAAGTAGATTAAAATTATTTTCCGGCTTTATTAAGACAAAGACTCTAAGTTCCTCATCTGGGGACTACTAGTAAACATTAAATGTCCTTCAGGAATTTAGTGCCCTTCTCTATTACCGTAAATGTTTCAGAATTACACTTCCTTGTTTTCTCCTTCCTTCCAGAATTTAAGAAAGAAGTGATTATGCTGTTGAAATAGTGAAAATTTTACAGGTAACACTTCCTTTCCTTCCTTTGTTTTGATAACAGATGGAGATATTTACAATTTTAATAAAATCTAGAATGGGGAGACAGGCAAGTCAATGCCAATCTTCCCATTCTATTTGGTGAGAACTTTTTTGTAGTGTGAAGTGTGTGTGGTATTTTTATTATATGGGCTAAAAAATATTTGCAAATCCATTATATAAACTTTTTATTTATTAGGGAATCAGATAGAGGAAGGCTATTCTCACCATTACTTTGTGCAGAAGAAAATAGGGACTGGCCTAAAACTTCTCAGTCCCAAAATGGAGCAGCACTCTTTAGATTCTCTTTCTGGGGCCCTGCAGTCGTGATGCCATTCAGGAATAATTTTCATGCTCATTTTCAGCTGGGAAGCCATTCAGCTACCTATTCATTTTCCTGACATAACTGTGAGAAAATGTAGTAAGTTGTCTTTCTATTTGTCACTCATAAGTTTTATTAGCAAAAAACATTTAAAATAACCTTTCTAATCATTTTCTACAAGAGCTTCATTATTTGCTCAGGGCACTTTGGAATTCAAATTTCATTAAAATTAGGAAATGTTTCTCTAGTTCTTTTGTTAACTTTGTTTTGTCCTTGGATTAAATAAGGCTGTATATTTGAATTTTGATTTTTAAGTTAAAAAAATAAAGCTTAATAGTTTTTTATATAAACCAAATAGAGCCAGCAGTGGGAAGTGTAGTGAGAATCAAGTTATCTCTTGTTATGCCAGAATTTAAGCAAGAAGCAATTATGCTGTTGAAATAGTGAAGATTTTACAGGTAACATCAAAGGCTGATATCAGGTTGAAATCTGCAGTAACACTACTAGATAATGACAGTAGAAGATTAGCTTTTGCAATGCAACGAAATCTAGCTCTAGTGGGTATCTTCTGGGAATGATATAACATTTGTCTGCATAAGACTCTGGTGTCATATGATCACAGGAGAATGAATTTGTGCTGTCGGCATAAGCCCTATCGTAAGAGGTCATGGAACTGCAGAGTGGTGTCTATGAAAAGGGAGAAGAAATGTTACCTCCAGTAGAGTAAGTACTTTTTAATGTTGCTTTTGTACAGCAAGATAATGTATAGCATCAGCTAGCACTTGACAAGTCCTACGCTGGTATAGACTAAATAAACTTATGACTGAATTAAAATGAGGCAGTGGTAGAAGGAGAATAAACTTAGAATCACTCCAGAATAGTGATTTACAGGGAGCAAGAAGTCAGTTCCCTCTAGAATCTTCTGGGATCTTAAAAAAAGTTTTCTTTTGATTAAGGAGACATTACACTTTGAAATTACAATGTAATTACACATTAGCTTTTTTAATTTGGCAACTAAACTTTCCAAAATACAAATTATGAAAAACAAGTAAATCTTTGGCATGCTTCATTAAATATTATTGATATGTAAATAAATAACATTTATATGTTATATGTGAACATAATCATGGAAATTCTTTTTTAAATTTCAAGGCCGGGCGCGGTGGCTCACGCTTGTAATCCCAGCACTTTGGGAGGCCGAGGCGGGCGGATCCCGAGGTCAGGAGATCGAGACCACGGTGAAACCCCGTCTCTACTAAAAATACAAAAAATTAGCCGGGCGTGGTGGTGGGCGCCTGTAGTCCCAGCTACTCGGAGAGGCTGAGGCAGGAGAATGGCGTGAACCCGGGAGGCGGAGCTTGCAGTGAGCCGAGATCGCGCCACTGCACTCCAGCCTGGGTGACAGAGCGAGACTCTGTCTCAAAAAAAAAAAAAAAAAAAAAAAAAAAAAAAAAAAAAAAAAAAAATAAAAATAAATAAATAAATAAATAAATTTCAAGGATGATTATTAAAATGAAAGAGAGGCCATTCTAATGTTCAAATGAATGAAATATCATATCAAAGTCCAAATCAAATTTATAAAGAAAAGGTGCCAGTTACTATCTATAAAGTAGCATCTAAGAAAGATTGGGACAGGAGTGGGGCTACTTTTTAAGAAATGTTTTAAAATGTGTGAATTTCTATGGAATACTATGCAGCCAAAAAAAGGAATGAGATCATGTCCTTTGCAGGGACATAGATGGAACTGGAAGCCATTATCCTCAGCAAATTAATGCAGGAACAGAAAACTAAACACTGCACGTTCTCACTCATAAGTTGGAGCTGAACAATGAGAACACATGGACACAGGGAGGGGAACAACACACACCAGGGCCTGTTGGGGGGTGAGGTTGGGAAGGAGAGCATTAGGAAAAATAGCTAATGCATGCTAGGCTTAATACCTAGGTGATGGGTTGACAGGTGCAGCAAACCACCATGGCACATGTTTACCTATGTTACAAACCACATCCTGCACATGTACCCCACAACTTAAAATAAAAATAAAAATTAAAAAATAAAAATAAAGAAAATTCAGAAAAAAATGTGAATTTGACACAGTGCTGGTCAACACAGAGGTTGTTGAACAGGCTGGGTATTTGCAAAGCCACCTAAAGACTCAAATATTCCCCATGTCACAGCTCTACACAGTCCTTCTATTCTCATGTTAGTCATTAGCCTGGAGTATCTCTACCTCATGAATGTTTGTCTTGTTTATGTTATCTCCATGAAATTTTCCCAGTCAGGATCAATTGCTCCTTCTTTAGTACTTCCATGTACATTCTGCCCTTTATTCTAGTTTTTAATGTATGTACTTTTCTGTCTGTCTCACAGATGGCAAGTTCACAGGTAGGAGTTTTATCCCAACTTGTATCACTTACTTCATGTAGCCACTAGAATGTACCTTACACATAACAGACAGTAGATCAATATTTGTTAAATGAATGAACATAAAGGGAAATGACACAATTAGTCAACTGGATATAATCACATTAAAACTGTGTGAGATTCTGATTGGAAATAATTCTCTTTTCATCCTGCTCATGAAATGATATTTAGTGTGCCCTTAGGTGTAGATGATGGTTATATTGAGTTGATGAGTTCAATTGGTATATCAATTTCATTTTAATTTTGTGAAATGTGTCCAAGGTATGTCTTAATCTATTACTGAAATTGAATTCTCATAACATGTTATAAAGAAGCACATCAGACTCATATCTCAGTTTAAACAAGAGATCTTCAAGGTTTTGTAAATGGACTTAAGCAGCACTCCTAAACCCTGGTAGAACAGTGCATAGAAGAGATCATTCTGGCATTGATGCAGGACACATCATAAATGTGGAAGTTTTCATGGTGGAACTAATTGCATGTGTCATTTTTCAGGTGGATATAGTTAATACTGTGATTTTGAGGCACCCAAATGCAAAAATAATCTGAAAAAAAAAAAAAAAACAATTTTTTCCCACCTAAATATGCCTCCATTTATAAATATCAACATGTCCTCCTCCTGTCATTCCTAGTCACTGAGAGTAGAGCTCCAGAAGATAGAATGTAAATTGTTTCTATATGCATACAGTGGCTTTTGCCTTCACTAAACCTCAGCTTCCTGATGGCATGAAGCCATCTATTCTCAATGATACCTCTCCATTAGCAAAATGATACATCATTGGAAGTTGTGCCTTATCAGTTTGAGTAATGCTTCACCTGTTTTGATTATGGAACTTCTACAATGGTAAACTCTGGAATGTAACGATAGCTTAACATTTATTGAGTGAACAGTACATATCAGACCCTGACCTAAGTACTTTACATGTGTTCACGTATGGACTCTCACAACAATTCTATTTACTTCATCTCCTTACTTAGTAAGGTGGAACTAGCTCTTGCAGTCTGGCAATATAACCTGTCTAAAGTGCTCTCAGTTAATTGTCCTCATCTGATTTAAGCTTCCCAGGCTACTGCTTCTCCCAGCTACTTGTGGCTCTTGCTGTAACCTTCAGTATGACATCCAGCTCCTTGGCTCTTGCCATTGTTTCCCTTCTATTCCTATTCTATCTCCCTCAGCATGGATTCATTGGTCATCTAATACAACTGTGCATTCACTCTCAACCATTAGTACTCTACCTTCCCAACTGCCCCACCATCCCCCAACCTTTTGCTGTCTTTCTGGTCACTCTCCAAATCTAGGCACCCAACCACCACCTCAGTTTATTTTTTTAAGAAGTCAGCCCTTGATCACAGAATTATGTTGAGTGAATACATCACAAATTCAAGCTCCTTAACCTTATCTAGATCCTTGCTATTGTTTAGTAAATTGTCTATTCGGTCCCTTGGTTAACCCCTAATATCTCCTTTAGGGCAAATGCACCTCAGCTTTTCCACATTTCTTATGTTCCCAGCATTCCCTTGGCCTATCTCGCATTCAGCAGATAAATTCAATTCTGATTTTATTGAGAAATTTATGTATATTTCTCAATATACACAATTTTATTAGCCCCCCAATTTTTCTACCTCTTTACATTCCCTCTTTTTATTGCCTATCTCAGAGGATGAAATATTCTTCCACTTTAAAGTTGATGTCTTTCCCTATGCTTTTGGTCTATTTCCATGTAGGCTTTTTAAGGAAGTTGTTTATCAGTTACTCTCTCCTGATTTCCCACCTTGCAACTGTCTTTTCTTACTAATGCCTGCCCTTCAGCAAAATAACTAATTTGAGTAATCTTTAGGAATAAAGCAGCTCAGAAACCCTTTATACTTAAAACATCTACACCTTGTTTCTTGTCTCACCTCCTGCCTTCATTTCCTTAAGAATGTCTTGAAGAGTAGTTTACCCTTCCTGTGTCTTCTTAATATTATTCTTGCAGATACTATACCATTAACCCTAGAGTGATTGGTGTAAGGCATTCCCTCCATGTCCTCTTTTCTCTGCATCTCATTCTGATCCTTGTTTGGCTTTTTAAAAGTATCAGTGTTTTCCCTGACAAGTTGTAGAGAGCTCTTGCTCGTCCTTCTGCCCCATATACGTGAGAGAAGACAGAATGGAAGAAAGCACCAAGCAATCCTAAAGGGAGGGCCATGAGAGGATCTCTCAAATATAGACAGTCTACACAGAAGCAAGAATATTTATCTCCAAAACCCTTTACACTAGTACTGAGAACCAACTGTATCTTAGCCTTGACACTAAGTGATGAAGGGTTACAGGACCTGAACTTCCTCTTTAGATGGAAGAGTGCTACTGGTTTTAGGGTTGTTCCAAACTTGCCTCGTCCTAGGCAGTAATACATTATTTACTTAAGATTCCCCTTGAATGTCTCATAGATGACTTGAAATTATGCCAGCTCCCGGGCAAACAGGAGTTTGAGATCAGCCTGGCCAACATGGCAAAACCCCGTCTCTAATAAAATACAAAAATTAGCTGGGCATGGTAGCAGGTGCCTGTAATCCCAGCTACTCGGGAGGATGAAGTAGGAGAAAAAATCGCTTGAACCCGGGAGGCAGAGGTTGCAGTGAGCCAGGATTGCACCACTACTCTCCAGCCTGGGCAACAGAGCAAGACTCTGTCTCAAAAAAAAAAAAAAAAAAAAAAAAAAAGAGAAAAGGCAAGAAGAATTGGACCTGTTCTTTAGCCTACAACTATGATTTATTGCAGTCAAGAGCGCGATGAGGATGGGCAAAAAATAGAAGTTGAATTTTAATGCTATTGCAACAATTGATCCTACAGGAAATACTTGTGCTGAGCTGATTCTTAAGAGTTTTCCCAAATTAAGGCAAGAGGGTTAGGACGTGTTAATTCCACAATGATCAGTCATTGGATATTGGCTGCCTCCCAGGATGGGACATAGTTTGTGCAGGATTGGGGGAAACAACTGTTTTCAGTGAAGGGCAATGCCTGTAGATGGAGTCAGCTGTGAATCATCAGTAGGCAAGATTCTTAGCACCTGAGGAAAAGAATGCCTTGGTCTTCAGGGAGGATCTAAATAGTACTCTACAGCATCCAGTGCAGAAAATGTCTAAAAAATGTTGGAAAGTTGCTGTTTTAAAAGTTCATGTTAATAGTTCTCATCTTATTGAAGTCACTTGGCAAGGTTTTCAAAAATAATTTGATGTTCTTCAAACATAGCACGTTGTTTTAAGTCCACTGAGCTGTATCTAGCCAAATTTTTTCCAAGTTATATTGTATTCTTTTTAAAAAGAATAAAAAATAAATCATTGGTAATACAAAGTAAAAGGAGAAGATGTTAAATTTTAGATGTTCATTATAGTGACTCAGCAGCCATCTACCTACAAAGGTTACTACGTGGTGTCTTCTGGTAGTCCCAAAGAGGACATTTTGCGTCAGTGAGGTTGTGACGTGCCCCCGGGAAGGTCTTCCAGGGTTCTATAGGGCACCATTTAGGACTAGTGAAGGGGAGCTGTGTTTCACTATGGGAATGTTGACAGTCACTCTGGCTTTAAATTCTTAGCTCCCTGGAATCTCCCTTTCCTACCCTGCCTGGCTCCACAGAGCAGAGAGCAAAGAAAGAGCTATATTCTCTTTGACGTAATGTTTTCACTTAGACTCACAAAACAAGAACAGCTCCTTCAGAAGAACTGGGAACAGAGCTCCCACTATTTCTTCTACACTACCCCCACTTCTACCCTCCCTTCTTTTCAAGGGGTAAAGAATGGATTACATGATTGGCAATATTAATGAAAGGGACTGAGCATAAATCACTGAGACCTTTGTGGACTGTCTTTATTACGTGGTTGATACACCTGGATCAGGACCATCTTCAAGAGGCAGGCCTTAACTACCACTGCTTTTGAAGCTCTCAGGAAGCTCCTTGGCAAACAGATTGTTCAACAGCCGCAACACCGCTGATACGCTTTTACTCTGTGTTCCCACCTAAATCTCATCTTGAATTGTAACCCGGTGGGAGGTGATTGAGTTATGGGGGCGTGTCTTTCCTGTGCTGTTCTCGTGATAGTGAATGAGTCTCACGAGATCTGATGGTTTAAATAAATGGGAGTTTGTCTGCATAAGTTCTTTTTGGTTGCTGCCATCCACATGAGATGTAACTTGCTCCTCCGTGCCATCTGCCATGATTGTGAGGCTTCCCCAGCCACAAGGAACTGTGAGTTTTCCTTTAAACCTCTTTCCTTTATAAATTGCCCAGTCCTGGGTATGCCTTTATCAGCAGCATGGAAACGGACTAATACGTCCACTTTCAGTTGGCTTGGTGATATCTTGCTTTGTAGACCCAACTCTCCGTGAGGGCAGCTCAAGGGCTAGACTTGAAGGGAAGGCACGGGAAGACTGAATATGGCTGCAAGTCCATGTTGAAATCCACAATCCAGCAATAAGTGAAAAATTCGAACCCTACATAACCTCTGTATTGACTTCTTAACTGGAAAGGTGAGGGGAAAGGGTGTTACTGGCTCCTTAAAGAGCTCAGCCTGTGGTATTAAATACATTAGCTTGTGAACATCGAGCTATCTCATCCTTTGATTAGCATTTTCTGTGGTGGGAAGAGTCTAGCTCGTCAATTTTCCTAACAGCTTGGAAGAAAAAAATTCTCATGTGAATACACCAATTTTCATTTTAATTTCATAGTCACCATTTTATTTTCTGAATATTAGTTTGACTTTCCGTGTTTCTTGGTGTTTGGAAGACGGGCTTCCCCTTGCACAGGAGAGTCTGACGTTCTGGATAATCATTAGATATGGCTTTCCTCAAGTTTAATGAAAATGTGGGCTATTTTTAACATTAAAAACCGGTTAACCGGGCATGGTGGCAGGTGCCTGTAATCCCAGTTACTAGGAAGGCTGAGGCAGGAGAATTGCTTGGACCCAGCAGATGGAGGTTGCAGTGAGTCAAGATTGTGCCACTACATTCCATCCTGGGCAACAGGGCGAGACTCCGTCTCAAAAAACAAACCTGGAAATTCTGATAATCTCTGGGTCTACTTACTTGTGAGACTTAGGACTAGACTAGACTTTATCAAGGTAATGTTGCCTTTTGAAATGTCTTGGGAGTGTACAAATCGGCATCATCTAGATAATATCCGTGAACTAAATGCGCTTTTTCCTCACCATGATAAACCTCTTCTAATTTGTCTAACTCTACTAGCCCCTCGGTAAACTCTCACAGTGTAGAACTGGGGTACTTTAATATGTAGATTGCTCATATAGGCACTTTGGCTTTGAAGCTCCCAGGTAAGTTACAAAGTCTAGAGCAAAAGTACTGAGTCAGGGCAAACAGTTAAAATCACCTGTTATTCTGCTTCCCAACAAGCCAGAGAAAGCCAAGGATCCCAATTAGGAAGTAATGATTAAACAGTTTCACCTGCTGTAACCAACTGGCCTTCCTATTGTTAGTTTTCAAATAGAGCTGATGGACTCCATCTTTCTCTTTTACTTCTAAGACAATTTGGACTAGTTTAAAGGCCCAATATTGTATTGCTTTTGGAACCCTGTTGATATCTTCTGATCTTAGCCAATTAAGATAATTTGCTTTTCAAAGGGTGAAAAATAACCCTGTAGCTCTTTTATTAAAAGACTGCTTATGTGTTATTTCTGTGACTAAAATGTGTGCCATTGTCACATATTCAAGCCCGGTTTCCTTTGATTTTATTATGCCCTGAGCGCCCTCAGTGAGCCCTGACTTATCTGTGACCCTCTGGTTACAAAAGAAAAAGCTTTAAAGTTGTAGTGGAAGAATGCATGATTTGTAAAAAGTGTGACACTTGGGAAGAAAATTACTTCATTTTTCTATAAATTAGTTATGGACTCATGTTTGATAGTGGCTTAGGCTGATAAGTGGCTTAGTTTTCTGATATAGCAGTCTAAAAGGTTATATTTTAATACTAATCTATTTTTGTGATTTGTGTATATTGCAAATTCAGCTTCTGAACTCTCTAAATTCCTTCCCATTTTCCTTCCAACCTTGTTTCAGGTTTCTCTGTGTCTCTTCTGGACACTTGCAATTGCCTCCTAATTGGACTTCCTTTTTCGTTCCCTTTTCTAATTCATTGCCAGTGTTGTTGCTAGAGTGATATGCTGTGAACAAACCACTCAAAGTTAATAGCATAAACAGCAATCATTTTATTATATTCATGGATTCTAGGAGTCAGAAACTGGGATGGGGTATAGTAGGGATGGCTTGTCTCTACTCCTCAGTGTCTGAGGTTTCATTTGGGGATATTTAAACAGCTGGGGGTGACAAATGGCTGGAGACTGAAATCCTCTAGAAGCTCCTTTACTCACCTGTCTGGTGTCTTGGCAGAGATGACGAGAAGGTTTGAACTGCTGACAGATGTACCTACAGACTTCTCCAGAATGGTGTAATTGGAATCCTTAAATGGAATTTGGCTTATTCCAGAGTGAGCCTCCAAAGAGAACCAGATAGAAGATATATGACCTTTGGCTTTTAAAGTGAAATAGTATCATTTCTGTCAATCCATATTGGTTGAAGCAGTTACAAGCCTGCCCAGATTCAAGAGGAGGGAACATAGATCCCACCCATTAGTAGGAGAAATGTCAAAGAATCTGTGGTGCTTTAAACAAAACCACATTGATTTTTAGAAAATATAAATCTGATAAGTGATTTCCCTGATAAAATACTTCTCTCTCATCCTTCACAATAAACTAGATTCAAGCTCTTGTTCTGAATACAAAATATTTATAACACAGCCACAATCCCATTCAAGGCATAAATCATAAAAAGAGAATAGTGCCAAGCAAAGATAAACTATATAGTAAAATGCCTTAAGCATGAAATATAAACATAAAGCTACATGACAAAATGTCACAGACAAAGTTAAAATGACAAAAGACAAAGTTTTCATAGTTTGAAATTATGTGACCTACACAGGATTATGTCAATGTACAGAGAGTGCTTACAAATTAATAAGACAGATAGCTCAATAGATAAATGGGCAAATGACATAGACATTTATAAGAAAAATACATACAATGAAACATACATATGAAAGGTTACCAGACTGATACTTAGTGAAATATAATTTAGAAAGTAATGTGTTTTTTTTTTTGCTTTGTTTTAATGTAACATTGGCCAAGATTTAAAGAGTTTTGTAGAAACCCTGGGGAAGTGAGCATTTTCATACCGTGACTTTGATGGAGATGTTGTAATAAACATTCTGGAAGACATTTTGGCAATATGTATAAAAAAAATCTTAAATATGTGTTCCCATGATATCATAATTCAAAATCTAGGAATTTATCCTCAGGAAGTACTTGAAGAAATGCACAAAGCTAAATGAAATGTCTATGGGGACTTTGGACTTTGCTTAACACATTATGATGCCATTTAATGGAATATACGTAGCAATATGTGTACATAGCTTAAAAGTCAACTAGTACCACAGGTTTTAACACAAAACAATACTTGCCAATCATTCTTTCTCACCCAATATTCTCACTAGAAGTGACTGCCTTCAACTTATTTAGCTATTAATTTTTCTGAATTTTGTCTTCACATTTGAAAACAATATGCTATACTACCACTTATTGATTTTCCCAATTAGAGATTATATGCCGACTTTGTTATGTAAGATAAGGATTCCGCTCTCTAAATAAGTTCATTCCCAAACACGCACATTTTTTCCTAGGTCTTCCTTACGATATATTCATCTCACATTTTATGGTAAAATCAATATTTACTCAGTAGTATTTTGTTACCGTAGTCCTACCAAACTAATTGTCTCCTTTGATCTGAAATAGTTTCTCATCTTTCCTTGTCTTTCATGACATTGATATTTTTGCAGTATACGGGCCAGTTGTTTCATAAAATGTTCCTTGGTTTGGGCTTGTCTGTTTTCTCACCTTTGGATTCCAATTGTGCATTTTCAGCAGGAATATAATGAAGGTGATGTGTCCTCAGAGCATTGCCTTGTGGGTGATGCAAATTTCTAATATTGGTGATCTCTAGAATCACTCCTTCTTGAACCCTGAGCCACCATTTAAGAAGTCTGACTGCCCTGAGGGTCCATGCTGTGAGAAAACTTAAGCTAGTCATGTGGAGAAACCACGTGGAAAAAAAAAAAAAAAGAGATGCCTAGTCACCTCCCAACTCTTTCAGCCCCCAGCAACTTAGTCATCTCAGCTGAGGTTTCAGATGTCATAGAGAAGAGATGAATCTTCCCACTGTGCCATATTTGAATTCCTGACCCATAGAATTATGATATATAATGATACATTGTTTTATGTCTCAAAATCAACATTCACTCAATGTATTATCTTGACTCTGTAAATATGTTTAAGAAAATATTTTTCCAAGGGAATTGAACTTTTTAATTTTCTGTGAAATTAAAAATGCTTGCTTGTTTGTTTGATTAGTTTTCAATGAACACAACACTAATTATTTTTCAAATTCTCTGAAAGAAGTGTAAAACTCTTTTCAATATTACAAAACACATCAGGTACTCTATTAGTTGTTTTTTTGTTGTTGTTTTTTGGAACGATACCTCTCCTGGTACCCTACCCCTAGCACCCATTTTTAACCATAAATTGCTTATTTATTATATATTGTAATTATTGTATGCCTTCACTACTAGAGTGAAAGTTCCACAAGGGACAATAATTTTTGTCTATTTTATATGCTAATACATTTCAAGCATTTAGAATAGTACTCAAAAGATTTTACATCCATACATCCTCAACAGATTCTATATTTTACTTTTGATAAATTGTTAAATACAGCATCTAAGGTTGGAAATAATTTCTCTTCAGAATTATGAATATATTAGTTTGGTGCAAAAGTAATTGCAGCTTTTGCAATTGGAAGTAGTGGGAAGGCCGGGCTAGGTGGCTCACGCTTGTAATCCCAGCACTTCAGGAGGCTGAGGCCGGCGGATCATGAGGTCAGGAGATCGAGACCATCCTAGCCAACATGGTGAAACCCCGTCTCTACTAAAAATACAAAAAATTACCTGGGTGTGGTGGCGGGCGCCTGTAGTCCCAGCTACGAGGGAGGCTGAGGCGGGAGAATGACGTGAACCCAGGAGGCAGAGGATGCAGTGAGCCAAGATCGCACCACTGCACTCCAGCCTGGGTGATAGAGTGAGACTCTGTCTCAAAAAAAAAAAAAAACAGAAAATAATGGGAAAAATGGCAATAACTTTTGCACCAACCTAAATAATTTTTATTGCTTTCAAGGTTTGAGAGAAGACTTGCATCATTCTTTTTTTTTTTTTATGTTTTCTGAATGAATAGCCATGATGATTAATTCTGTGTGTCAACTTGGCTGGGCCACAGGTGCCCAGATTAAACATTATTTCTGGTTGCAAGGGTACTTTTGGATGAGATTAGTGTTTGAACTGGTGGACTCAATAAAATTGATAGTCTTCCCCAATGTGGGTGGGCATCATCCAATCCAAAAGTCCTGAAAAGAACAGTCTCACCGCTTGACCTGAGACATCTTACCTTTTACTGCCCTTGGATTGGGATATACCCCATTGACTTCCCAGTTCTTAGGCCTTTGGACTCATACTGAATTACCCCACCGGACTTCCTGGGTCTCCAGTTTGAAGATGGCAGATTGAGGAATTTAGCATTCCTTATTGCATGAGTCCATTTCTCATAGTAAACCTCTTTGTATTTGTCTATTTATCCTCAATCCATCTCTCATCCTATTGGTTCTGTTTCACTGGAGAACCCTGACTAATACAGTATTACATTTAAGTAATTCAAAATTTAAATCTATATGGAAAGTATACACGGAGAATTCTCACTCTGTCAAAGAGTGTCTTGTCCAGCCTTTGGATTTTTGCAAATCCAGGAGATGAGAAATGGTATCTGAGTGAAGGATTAATTTGTGCTTCTCGTTATGAAGTCAGGCATCTTTTAGTCTATTTAAGGGCCATATCTACTTCTTTTGTCAATTGCTTGTTCATGTTGTTTGCCTATTTTTGTCTGTTTTTGTGACTTTTTCTTTCTCTTCCTTCTTTTCATATTCACTTAATATTTCAATTTTTAAAGTACTTTTCGTGTTGTGAATAGTTTTGTATAAACGCATGAAATATATTTGAGTAGTGTTGTTTGAACTCTAACCTGATAGTTTCACTTCCTCAACCTGCCCTCAAAATATGGCCAGGGTGGACATGTTTCAAATTGAATTACTCCATAAAAACAGTCAGAATCTCAGATAAACAATGATGTCCAAATATTAAAAATAAATATGTGAATAATTTTAATTAATATAACATAGTTTGGCAGATTTTGTATGAGCTGGCCACAGCTTTTTAATAGGTATATAACTCCCTTTTAAGCAAAGGATTTCATAGACAAAATGCTCCACATTATATGAATTTCTCAAAAGCAGATGGCTGAATCACTTACAGAATTGAATTTCAGCTGCATTAGACTCCATTCTTACCTAAAATGTGTGTACCACATTATATCTGCTAGTCAGAACAGTCTTTTGGCAATAATATAAACTGTGAGCACTCAGACCAGATCAGAATATATTTGTTGTTTTGTTAGAAAGCACCTGGTTTATGTTAATTTTCAATGGAAGTTACATTATTTAGCAACTTGAGGAAAAAAATTTTAAAGATGTGAATAGGATACTTTAGGTAGTATCTCTTTTCCAGATAGTAGAGATACATTATAAGTGGCAGGGATAAAAACAAAGATGAAATTTTGGCCTGAAATTGTCATATGCAAAAACATCCCCAATTTATTTAAACCTGTTTAAATTTAATTTCCAATTATTTAAGCTTTTATTACATGTTCAGCATTCCTAATCTAAAAATCCAAAATGCTCCAGAATCAAACTTTTTGAGTACTGACATGATAGCACAAGTGAAAACTTCCACACCTGACATCTTTGCTTTCTCATTTCATTGCACACGAACTTTTTCATTTACTGAATTATTAAAAATATTGTATAAAATACCTCCTAGCTACGTGTATAAAGTGTATATTAAATATAAATGAATTTCATGTTTAAACTTGGGTCTCACCCTCAATATCTCATTATGTATTGATATGGTTTTCAAATCTCATCTTGAATTGTAGCTCCCATAATTCCCACGTGTTGTGGGAGGGACATGGTGAGAGATAATTGACTCATGGGGGCGCTTTTCCCCATATTGTTCTCGTGGTAGTGAATAACTCTCACGAGATCTGATGGTTTTATCAGAGGTTTCCACTTTTGTGTCTTCCTCATTCTCTTTTTGCCTGCTGCCATCCATGTAAGATGGGACTTGCTCCTCCTTGCTTTCCCCAATGATTGCTGAGGCTTCCCCAGCCACATGGACTGTAAGTCCATTATAAACCTCTTTCTTTTGTAAATTGCCCAGTCTCGGGTATGTCTTTATCAGCAGAGTGAAAATGAAATAATACATGTATCTTCACATATTCCAAAAGTTGAATAAACCTGGAATTTTAAGTATTTCGAATCTTGAACATTTTGGATAAGGGACACTCAACTTGTATGTGTATTTTATTTGATTGTGTGTGGTCACTTGAGAAAAGTTAATCCAATGGGAACCAAAGAGAGAGATCATTAGGTAGTGTGACAATCTATTTTTACTATTCTCAAACCCAGAGTTTAGTAGGTAGTGTTTTTCTTAAGAATAGGTTGTATATCAATGACAGACTGCATAAAGAAATGTGGTACATATATGGATTAAAAAAAAGTGGTACATATATACCATGAAATACTAGGCGGCCATAAAAAGGAATGAGTTCATGTCCTTTGCAGGGACATGGATGAAGCTGGAAGCCATCATCCTCAGCAAACTAGCACAGGAACAGAAAACCAAACACCATATGTTCTCACTCACAAATGGGAGTTGAACATTGAGAACTCACGGTCGCAGAGAGGGGAACAATTCACACCAGGGCCTGTTGGCGGGTGGAGGGTGAGGGGAGGGAACCTAGAGGATGAGTCAGTAGGTACAGCAAACCACCATGGCACACGTATACCTGTGTAACAAACCTGCACATTCTGCACAAGTATCCTGTTTTGTTTTGTTTTAGAAGAAAAAAAAAAGTTGTTTAGACTCTTATGTGAAATAATAAAAGGATGTCTTACATCTGCATTAAGTATTCACCTTCCACCCTAGATACGCAATTAAAAAACTGTATTCAAAAGTCAGAGATAAAAGAAATGTCATTTAATTGGTAGCTGTTATTATTTTTAAAAGTAATTGTTTTCAACTTACTCATTTTCTCTGGAATTATTTTCTCCTGATCTTTGCTATCACCTGCATGCTTTTCAGATATTACATGAAATGTCACCTAACCTCCTGTTGCCAAAAAAATAAAACCAAAAGTCAAGGCCTACATGAACGCGCCAATTCATAAATATAGAATTGTCTAACTTTATTATGGTACAAAACAAATACCCTGAATGCATGCAGATAGCCAGCACATGGCTAAAAAGCTGCACTAATTTTTTTTAGCTCTATTTGTATGGAATTAAAGATATAGTTATGTTATTCTACTTTTAGTAAAGAGTTGGCAGATAGTCAATTCATGTTAGTAGTTATAATTGCTAACCCCATGCCTTGCTTTCATAATTCTTTATAAGTATGTTCTATAGTTTCTCCTGGTATATATCTAGGCATATGATTATTCATACCCTTCAACATTTCTTGTTTCCCACAAATTTAAAATAGCCACCCAGTTGTTCTCATATCATTTGATATTAATTTTATTCACAACAGTTTGTTTTCTGGTGTATTTTTATTTATTTGGTGTATTTGTCCACATATGTTAAGCTATAATCTCTAATGCCAACCAATGGATGCATGAACACTTTTATGAGTTTATGTTGGAGTCAAAAATTCAATCTTGTACAGAGACAACCATTTACCTTAAAATTTAGATATATTAAAATTTTTTCTTGACATATATGTAATAACTAAAATACACATTTATTTGCCAGTAGCAGGCAAATGCAAATAGCCTTTTAAATGCTAATTAGTAAATGCATGATTTGATATTACTCTCTGAAAATTAAGGCTTGTGAAACTCTTAACACAGTTGTGAAATGTAAATCTGTTTTCACTTACCAACAGCTATAATCAAGATAATGGGCTTTTCCATAGCTATTAGAAACACAGCAATTACTTTAATGTTCAACTTAAACACGAGCACAGTTCTAGCATTTGCGGATTGCTATTTCCTCTCTTGGATAAGATTCAATCTTGGATAGATAATTGATATTAATTAAATTTACTGAGCTTCAAAGACAATGGTCTGAGAGGAAATTAAAATATAATAAGTTTATTTAGCTTTTTGTATAATAAAACTGAGAAGATGAGGGAAAGAATAATGGGGAAGTCTTCAAATTTCTGGCTTTCCATTTATGAGATAATTTGGATAAATTACCTTGTTTCATTTTCTTTTTCCAGTGCTGATTGATAATTTTGCTGTCTGTATTATCCATATTGCTGGTGAGGAAGATTTTGCTGGCCAAAGTGTAGCCATGTTTTGCTCCAACTGTACTTCCTTATGTCTGTTTCCCTATGTTGAGTCTGAATAACTAGTGAAGTGGACCTTTGGGAAGAAATTAAGTACATGCATAGAAAATTTACAAGTTGGCAAATTCTTCTTTTCTGCTCTCATGTATGGAATATGTGTGGAGAATTCAGGCTTTTTATGGGCTTTTCAAAAACAGTGGGTGATTTTGGGTATACATTGCAAAATAGTTTCAGTGCATATATATTTCCCACACCAGTAACATACCACAGGCATAAAGGAGATGCCAATATAATAATAGTGCTTAATTCAATTAATGCCTTTCCTCTTAAATGCATTTGATTTTATATCTTTATTAATCATTATAGAGTAACTTCATGGCAATAATGAACATTATTGACTCTCTGAACCTAACTATATTCTCATTTTAGCATTACATATGTATATATTCAATATAAAAATATACCCTCATACACATACATCATGTTGTATGTATATATGTACATATACAATATTGTATATGCCCACACACATACATATATTCACCATTGTGAGACACTTTGAGGTAGTTTTTTTTTTTTTTTCCAGTTTTTTCCATTTGTGTAAGTGGGGCAGTCAGAAGTGTGAATATAAACAGAGTCCAATGTGTGTCACTCTTAGAGCTTGAAAAAATATTGATCTTTATTATTTAGTCACACTTCTGACTGCTCTACTTATACAAAGCACATAATTACCTAAGAAAAGAACTACCTGAATGTATATGCATGAAATTGTGTATACATGCCCATGAGAATTTTTCATAGGTGAAAGTCTATAGTTTCAACACATTCTTTAAAATTTTTTGCCTCCAAAAGTTGAGGAAATTATAGGAAGAAGAGAGGGGCTCTGAATGAGTTGCATTTCAGGGAATAGTCACAGTTGTCTGCCTCAGGACTGAGAATGAAGACCAACTTGACTTTCTCATTAATTGGGGGATTATCCACTGCGAGGTCATTCAAAAATTGTCCCAAACTTTGACATACTGATGTAGGATAATTTTGAAGGATGAGTTTTAAAGAGGGAAAGAAAACCACAGCCAAACACAAAGGTATGTTAAGTTTTCACTGCTTGAGGTAAAGAGACCAGTTTTTATAAATACTGTATTACTGCTATTTAAAAACATGAATACAAAGAAGAGTATTTAAGTAAGTAATTACATAATTACCCAAATAATTACTCTATCATTTTTAGTTTTTTAAATTCAAGTTTAATTTAATTTTTTTTAATTTAATTTTCATCATCTCAGATGATCTAGGAAGCAGTTCAAAACAGTGATAATAAACACTGGATTTGCTAAACTGCATTGAACCTTCATAGTATCATAGAAAGGGAAAGAGAGAGGGTCAAAAAACAAGAAAAAAGACAAAGGGACACAGCAGAGGAGAGAAATAAGGAGAGGAAAGGAGAGAGGAAGAGGGATGGAGGGAGGGAAGAAAGAGAAAGAGATTCTCTCATCGAGAAGAATGATAAGCAGTGAGGTATTATTTCTTTCCATGATTCCTGAGTAGCAGCATCAATGAGTATTTCCTGTGACTGCATATAGAGTATCAGAAGAGAAATGTCAGCATCAGAGTTGATATTTACTGGAACAGAGCAAAGGATTTTGGGGATTGGCCTATCATCAGAAGCCCTAGTTACTCCATTAAGGGAAGTGATAACCTTTACATGAAACTGGTCATTTAAAAGCTGACATTTGATTTACCTGTGTACCCAGTCTCTACTGTAATTTGCTGCCTCCAAACAAGTAGGGAATTGTGTTCAAGTTAAGTTTAGGGCACAGAAAAAAGAGTCTGCTCCATTAAAAGAAAAACTACATTTCAAAATTGACAAGCAATGTAGTTAGTTGCAAGGAAAATTAATGGGAAAGGATTGATGTTGCTTTTATGAATAGAAAGTTGAGAAGAAAGGCAATAGCAACAAAAATATCACGTACTGCCATGGTGATAATGTTTCTTAATTGACACATTAAAGCAGGATAAGTCCCCATGAGACTTTGATCCAGGCCAGTATGTTGAATAGTAGTGTCAAGACTTACCTTCTTCATTAATATATTTCTTTGCATTAATGGCAGAATTAGTGGCAGCGTTTGAGTATCCTCATCAGATGTAAATGCTGATGACTCTGTTTCTGCCTTCCTTTCTCAGCTCTGGATATCATCTCTATTTCCATCTATACAGTGGTTACTCTTGAGTTTGTAACTAAAGCCAATCCATGATCTGGGTTCTGAGCGCCTTCGCCTCCTGCTTCCTTAGGAACTTCATCTATTTTCGTCACTTTTGACTCTTTCTTTAGCTTCTTATTGGTGCTTTCTTCCTAAAAGCATTTAAATCTACTAAAATATTTCCTATATTAAAACAACAAAACAATTTAAGAAATTCTTTTACTCTACTTCTTGTAGCTATTGCTCTATCTCACCTTTCTGTCCCAGCAAACTGTCTTGAATGATTTGACTATACTATCTTTATACCTCCCACTCACTCTGCAAGACTGCAGTGTAGCTTTTGAGACCTCTCAACAGGAAGCCCAGGCCAGCCTCGTGGGTGTGGGACCAAGGTAGACTGCTTCGCATCTCAAAAACAGGTTCCTCATGCTTGGGGTCTAATGATTTGCTGTGGCAATCTTGAAATTCTTCATACAATAATTTTGTCTTTGAATGGTACATTGTAAGTACAGTTTGATGGGGCAATGGCTTCTGTTTTCCACAGTGATTATGTTTTGGTGGCTTGGTGTTTCGACTCCCATGTGAGGTCACCTCTTAGAGTCTTCCCACCTTGCTGGGAGGGGTTCTGAACAGCTGGTTCCCTGACCCTGCCCAGGGACTACTGTTACCCTCTGCCTCAGGCAGTGGCCAGGTCTGTTGAAGCTTGGGGGTGGGGGTGAGGAGTAAGAAGTTGGTGGGTGTGCTACCTTTGTTGCTGTCCTCTGTCCCTAGTGATCCTCTGGAAAGGCAACCGTCATGTCGCCCTGAAATAGCAGAACCATGGTGAGTTGCGGGGTGAGGGATGACTTGGCAGGGCCTATTGCTAACTTCAGGGGCAGGTATCTAGTGCATCCATGCAAAGATATTGCAATTACTTGGAGGTTACCCATCCTCTAGGGGCTGGGGTATGAAAAGGGGCAATTTCCCTATCTCTGGCTACTGGCAAATTTATTTTGCAATGAGCCCTGTAAACGATGTGTAGTGACCCTGATTGGAACCTGTTCTCCCAAGGTCACCATAACTTTCATTCCACTGTGTGTTGACTGCAACTGCCCTGTCCAATCCCCATCTTCAGCTCAGGCCTGAGTTTCAGCCTTGTCTACGCCACTGTGTCCAGTGACCACATCTTACCTTTCCTCCTATTCTCACAGGTTCCCACATGTTCTTCTCAGCTAGCTGAAAAGTTCATCTTTGCTAATAATAGCTGCTGCTTATTCATCACCTCCTAAAAGCTAGCTTGTGGTTTATATGCCTTATTTCTATGACTCACAATGATACTTGAAGGCAAATATGATCATGTACATCTTTTTTTTGAGACAGGGTCTCACTTTGTCGTCATGCTGGAGTGCACTGGAGATTTCAAATGTTGGTTAATTTCCAAAACATATCTCTTTTTAATTTAGTCACAAAGTACCTAAATGATTTTGTATTAGATACTAATGAACTATTTTGTTGCCCCTTCTAGATAGAAATAGTAAGCACTGGGTATGTGCCAGATACTGTTATAATTGCTTTATATATGTTAACTAATTTAATCAATAATCCTATGAGATAGATACTATTATTGTAGAGTTGAAACTGAGGCACAGAAGAGTATAGTAACTTTCTCAAGGCCAGGCAGTTACTAGGAGGAAGAGAGCCAGGATTTTCACCAAAGTAGTCAGCCTCCAAACTCCAGGCTGTTGCCACCACGTCACACTCCCTCTTGCTGTGTTTAGTCGCCAACCAACAGTGAGGAGTTTGGAAAGTGTCTTTTTCATTTCTCACATCCACTATATTTTAAACAATGAGAATAGTATGCCCTTACTTCATCTTCACTGGGAAAATACCTGAAAGTAAGCTAATGATGAGATTTCTCCAGATGAAACATACCAGGTGATATCTTAAACAGAATTTTTAAGTCTTGTTTAGTTTCACGCAGTGCATTTCTCCTTCCTGGACAGAGAACTTGAGCACTAGATAGTCCTAAATTATTCTTTTGAAGTTTGAATTAGCCATAGTTGAATAATACAGGGGAATAATAAAATACTTAAAACGCTGAGATAAGTAACTATGGAAGCAAAGTTTTAAAGATGCATAATTAATTCATCCATTAAATATTTATTGTGTCGGCTATGTGCTAGGTATAGTATGAGGTTTGGGGGAAAACTACAGTGAACAAGATAAAATCTCTATTAATACAGCCTTCCATCTTCCAGGAGAGACCTGAAAATACAGAGACCATAACTCTATGGGGAATATGGAGAGCAGTATCTCCAGAAATCCCTAGGCAGGAGGAAGCCTGTCTGCTGAGGCCCTGAAAGCTAACGAGCCTCAGACCAGGTCTACTGGCAGTAGACTTGACTTGAAATCCTGGCTGCATACTATTTAAGCTCTCAAAGCTTTACTTTCCTTGTTTGTGAAATCCACTCCATCTTCAGCCACAACTTTGTTTTTCTGATGCAATACAGGGAAAAAACAGGGTAGAAGAAGGAAGATAATGCTACAGTTCCTTTCTCTTTTTGTTTTTTTTTTTTTGCCTAAATTACACCTATGTCAATGAATGCTATGAATACATTTTTGATTGAATCCTTTGAGGAGGAAGAGTTTGGAATAAACTGCCCCTCTATGAGAGACAGTTTTAACTTCCTGTGAACTCAGTTCAACTATAGCAATAGTAATTATAATAGTAATAATATTGCTTAACACTTAGTGACTACTTATTTACTTCTAGACATTACACAGATTTGCTCATTTATTTCTTCTTACAGTGCAATGAGGCAATGCTATTTCTTCATAAATTTAATAAATGTATTTTGTTGGAGTACCTAAATATTCTGTTGTTTTATTCTTACAAGATGAGATCATCAAAACTAAGCTTTTAAAGACAGAGTTCAAGGACACTACATCACTTCTATGATTGACAGGAGTCACCCATTGTGTCAGTGAAACAAAACTCAAACTAGATATTTTGACAGAGAAATTAAGGTAGGAAATTGGCTAAGTGTTGGAGTACTGAAAAATCAGAGAAAACACGTAGGAAACAAAGATAATAAATAACTGAAGCAAGTGGCTGCCATTGCTAATGTTGGGGGAATAGAGGGAAGGGATTGGGTTGTAGGAATCTAGAAGCTTAAAGGTGGGGCCCTAGTATACTGGGACTCAGACCTCTGAGGCAGGGTCACTGTCTTGTTGCTCCTATTACCTTGGAAGAGGCTCAGTGAGACTGTTTGGGAATATGGAAAAGAAGCTGAAGATTGAAATTAACTGCCCCTGCCAGGGTGAAGGGGCCTTGCTCAGGCTATTTGAGAAGAACAGGAAGCAAAGCAAAAAGGAGTATTTCAGTTCCTCCTTCAGCCTTGCAATCCCCTCTAGTACCTTTATGGTGGCAGAACCTTATAGTGGCAGAACCTAACAGGAAGCCTCCTTGTCAAAGGATCAATGGAATCTGGTAAGCCATGGCCCCAGCATCACACAGCAGAGTGCAGAGGAGTAGGTTTGTTGGAGGGAGAACATTGTTCAATAGCTGGAACAAGTCCTTTGTCTGCTTTAGCAATAGACCCTCTGATGTGTCCACATCTCTGCAAATGTGTGACTGCTCTGCTTGGAGGCTGGCTGCCTGCATAATTGCTAAGCTTGGCACTTCTGTTTGTTGACATTAAATGCTATTACGGAACAACTTTGTGAAATAACATTTTTGGAGATGCTGCATTTTCTTAACATACTTTTCATTACATTCACGTGGACATTCGCAACAAACCTGTAGGCATGCCTTTATGTTTTTTAGAACAGCTGTTTTCAGTTTAACTGATGTAATTGCTCAAACTGGTCATTTTAGTTTCTCCTCCTTCAATCTTCACATATAACCCAATGTACAGTAATCTCAAATCCATTTACCTATCTCTTGAAAAAGAACAAATAAAAATTAAAAACAAGAGATTTAACTCTCCCTGTTGAAAATAAGGGGAGAGTTCCGCCCTTCCTTTCTTAGATTATTTACTTAAGAAAATTGTAATTATAAGTTATTTCTCTATCTCTTTGAAATGCGTGTAAACCTTTTGAAAAGCTGAATAGTCTCTTACCAGCTTTAAGACCCCGGAATGTCTTTTTCAAGGACCTGAAATCATCTCCTTGAAATGTAAATATCCAGAGAGATTGCATCTTTATCTCCCACTCTCTGTGGGAGGTTAGGAGTACCTTACTCCAAGTTACAAAGCTACTTCCTTTCATAAAGATCTGAGAAGTTAAAAATCTCCTTTTGATAAAGCTGATTAGCAAACACAGATGGCCACCCTAATTACCAGGTGAATTTAGGATGAACTATCTGTAATAAATTATGTTGTGAAGTCCACTTAAGGACTATAGATGCTCCTTGTTTTATGATCGGGTTATGTTCTGATAAGCTCATTGTAAGTTGAAAATATTATGTTAAAATGAATTTAATACATCTAATCTACCAAACATCATAGCTTAGTCAAGCCCACCTTAAACGTGCTCAGAACACTTTTATTATCTTACAGTTGGGCAGAATCATCTAACATAAAGCATAAAGTATCAAATTTCTTATGTAATTTATTGGACACTGTATTGAAAGTGAAAAATAGAATGGTTATATGAGTACTTGACATATGGTCTCAATGTATCCATATTATACCATTGGAAAGTCACAAACTCGTAAGTTGTGGACTGTCTGTAGTTGTTGCTTACCTTAAGAATAGGCATGTAACAGGTTGAATGGGCTTGGCTATATAAAAGGGTGAGATTACTTTCCAGTTTGAAATCTATTAGCAGTCTGCCTATAATGTGCATTGCAGTCCGGTTTGATACTTATTGAACATTAAAATTGCTTTCTTTTCTACCTTTGTGGAGAAGTATTTGGGTTTGGAGGAGATTTTGTTTTCGATTGCATTTCTCTAGCGTTCTGTCTCTCATATCAATTTCTATCACATCACCCTATCTGCCACATTTTTGCGCCTTTAAGTATTTGCCTCTTGCTTCCATTCTGGCTCCCTCCACATGTTCAGTCATGTGGCCTTTAAAGAATGCATTTCATGTTATGCCACTCCTCTTCCTAAAATCCTGCAAGGGCTCATACTGTGCCTCAAATGAAATGGAAAGTCCTAGAAGTCCTAAGTGATCTAGCCCTTTTCCAACTTGATTACCTCAGCCCCTGCATCTCTTTAACTTGCCCATTATTATTTTCCAGCCATGCTGATCTTTAATTTCATTTCAGTTCAAGCTCTTTCCCACATGCTATTCACTTGGCCTTGAAATGCTCTTTCCCTCATTTTCTTTGGTTTATTACTCAGCAGGCCTTCGTTCAGATATTCTCTCTACAGAGAGGCCATCCTTCTCCCTACAATTTGAGTAGGTTGGTCTAATGACTTCTCAACATTCCATCTTTTTTTAATCATCAGAAGGCTTATCACTACATATAACTAGTAATTATTTGTTCTGTGCTTGTTTTTCACACAAAGGCAAGGATCATGGATTTTTCTCCATTATTGTAAACCCAGTGTCCTGCACAGCATCCAAAACATGGTAGTTCCTCAGCAGCTGTTCGTTAAATAGATCTCCACCAAAGTTCATTTCAAAGCAAATAGTTCTCAATATTTTTTCCCCCTTTTCTTGTTTGTGCTGTCTCTAATTGGAGGGCTGGAGTGACACTGCAGATATACATTTGGAACATTAAATTTGCCAGGGGATATAACAATTTCAGTGCTTACAAGCCTCTAAATCCCAGTTGAGAGGTTTCTGTTACTTTTGACTAGCTCTGTTAGTCAAATTATAGATCCAATGGGCAAGGCCACGCTTGGTGGCGTGCTGGGGAGACTGGGTGCTTCATAGGAGTGAAAAAAGCTCTCCTCCTTCTGTTAGCCCACAGGGAGGCTTTTCAGTTTGCATCAGAAGTCAGCACTTTACTAAAAGGGATGGAGGGGTGGGGGAAGATGTGACCTGTCTCCCACTTCAGCAAGATGGATCATATGCTAGGTTTTCCTGTGGTTATGGTTGAAGAAAGTGCTGGGCAAGGACAGGTTACTGTGACTGAGGCAGGTGACTGATGCATGTTTTGTAGCAGAAGTTCAAGAAGAAAGGATTTTAATGAAATAGAGGCTTGTGAAGCATATAACTGTGCAAGCAAGACTGCTCTTAGGTAAATAGGTTTGCAGGCTCTTTTGGTAAGTGTTTTTGTTTTCTTTTGTGTTTCACTCCAGTAGCTTCAAAACATTGGCAACTATTTTTATTTTTCAAATGCGTTTTAGCAAACATAGATGAGCCTTAATAACATTAGTCATGACAGTGGAAGATCTTGCCACACAATTTTATTAATGAGGCAAAGAATACCTTAAATAATGATTTAATAGAGAAGTTGTCTGCCTCCCCCTCTTCCCTCCAAAGACTGAGTTTATGGGAGTAAACAATTTACCTTTATTCACAGACCACAAGGTTGGTCTGCATTTGTGATTTAATATTTAGTTTTGAGTAAGTGAAAAAGCAGAGCTTTGGATCTGACTTAAGGCATTTTGTCCTTGCTCCAGATAAGCTGTGATGCATCAGATTCTCTTTGGTCTATGGTCTGGACAGCCACAGCAGACACTTCTGTGAATGCTGCCAGGTCTCTGCCCTTTGTTTCAGAGCCCCTAGTCTCCAGCTCAATAATGCAAGGTGAGCCAAATAGGTCGCCTCTGAAATTACTTTTTCACTTGCCTTCTTAGTTTCTGAAAGTGCTGTTGCAGCACTTGTGTCATTGACTTAAGAAGCTGGTGGTTCAGAGTGAAAAGTATCAAATACTAGCTCATTTCTACAGACAAAAGGGGATTCAAGTCAAGTTCACCCATTACTGAAAATAGAGAAGACAGTGATTTTCTAAGAGCTTCTTTGGAAAAATGAATCCCATCACAAGTCTTAAGTCCCTGGGTTTGAGTTCCTGACCATGGGTCAAAGCAACCAGGATTTAAACAACTGACTCTCTGAATATACTATTACTATAAATCCTTTATTCGACTTCTGTCTGCCTAAGATTGGAAGCACCCTTCTGCCTCTAAAACCCCTTTACTCCAATTTTCAATCATAATTGGCAGGATTTCTGAAAATGTACAGCATTCAAATTATCTAGGGGCTTTTGAGGTATTTCCTGTCCTACCCCATCTATCAAGTCATCTCTGGGGGAGGGGGCTAGGACTCTTTATTTTTAACAAGCTCTTACAAATGTTCTTATACCCACAAACATCTGAGATCCACTGAGGTGTGTAAAGCTCCTAGCACAGTGCATGGCAAATTTAATGTTCCAAATATATATCTGCAGTGTCACTCCAGCCCTCCAATTAGAGCACAAACAGGAAAAGGGGGAAAAATACTGAGAAATACTTGCTTTGAAATGAACTTTGGTGGAGATCTATTTAACGAACAGCTGCTGAGGAACTACCATGTTCTGGATGCTGTGCAGGACACTGGGTTTACAATTATGGAGAAAAATCCATGATCCTTGCCTTTGTGTGAAAAACAGCCCAGAAGTAGTAACTGTTAATATTTTAACCCATTGACTTGAAAATACTTAGGAAACAGGATGAAAACAAAAAGTCCATTATCTCTTTCAATGTATCCTGCAGATAATTTCTACTTGAGAAGTGTGTTTTTGTTGTAGAAGACAGGCAACTCGTGGTTGCTAAATAAATTACTTGATGGTACAATTTTAAGTTTTCAAAAAAGAAAACTTAAGGTTCAGTAAACCTTGCCTTTCAGTATTGAGAGGATCTAGTGACCCAAACACCAAAGAAACTATTAAAATGACCACAGGAGTTCTTACATATTTTTTCTCTAGGGGAAATTAGAAAAATGTTCACTTTTAATGCAAAAAAAACTAGTAGTTGAGTTTTTAAATAATATAGCCTGAGGAAATTCTTCTTTCTTTCACAAATACACACAAGCACACACATCCACACCCTATCTCTCTCTCTCACACACACACACATTCCTGTTCTGTGTATTTTTATATTTATATATAAATTATATATTAAATATATAATAAATATATAAATTTATATATTAAGTATATATATATTTTTATATTTCCAAACTGCCTGTAATAGAGGACAGTGGAGTGGATATCAAAGAAATGAGTATAAATGTATACAATAGCAAAAATTTAGCATCTCCCCTTTCTTGAGGTTTATTGGGAGTTGGAAACCACAGGATTAAGAGATATGCAGTAGTGTCTGTCAAGGAGAATATTCCCTCCATTCAGATACAAGATACAAAATGAAAAAATATTTCTTAAAACAATACACATGTTTTAAAATGAGCCAATGTTAGAAAATGTATAAAAGAGATTATTTAGAAAATTATCCCATCATGTGTGTCTCAGCTTATATATATCCTTAAAATGAATTTTCTGTTTTTTTATGGTTATATTAAAGATGGTAAAATACTTTACATAATTAAAAGACTATACTGGATGCTAATGTGTTTTTCTTTTATATCTGTAGAAGTATTTTGTAATTAATGTGCTTATGTTGAAAAAAATTTGGTTGTTGAAATAAGTGGTCTCTTTGGATTATGAAAGCTCTAAGACTCAAAGGACAAGGTCTAACAAATCAACAAGGGATTAGTAACCAGAAGATAAAAGGAACACATCTCAAACAGCAAAACAAAACAAATAATTAACAAGTGGGCAAAAGATCTGAATAAACATTTTTCAAAAAAAGACATACACATCACCAACAAGTATATGAAAAAATGCTGAACGTCAATAACCATAAGAGAAATGCATACCCAAACCATATGAGATATGATTAAAATGGCTTTTATAAAGAAGGCAAAAAATAAGAAATGCTGGAGAGGTTGCAAAAAAAAAAAAAAAAGGGAAACACTCATACAACACTGTTGGTGGGGATGTAAATTAGTACAGCCACTATGGAAAACAGTATGGAAGTTTCTCAAAAAACTAAAAATAGAACTACTATGTGCTCTAGCAATCCCACTGTTGGGTACATATTCAAAAGAAAGAAAATTAGTATAACAAAGAGATCTGCACTCCCATGTTTATTGCAGAACTATCCACAATAGCCAAGATATGGAATCAAATATCCATTAATGAATGAATGGATCAAAAACATGTGTATATATGCATACATATATGTATATGCATATATATATATTTATACACACACAATAGAATTTTATGTGACTGCACAAAAGAATGAAATCTTGCCATTTGCAGCAACATGAATGAGACTAGGGGGCGTTAAGTGAAATGAGCCGCGGTATAGAAAGAAATATCACATGTTCTCACTCATGTGGTACCTAACAAATCTCACGGAAGTTGAGAGTAGAATGATAGTCACCAGAGGCTGAGAAGGTTAGTGTTAAGTGAAGGATAAACTGGGGTTAGTTAATGGATACAAAAATATAGTTAGTAGGAATAAGATCTAGTGTTTGGAAGGGTGACTGTAGTTAACATATTGTATATTTCCAAAGAACTAGAGAAGTAGATTTGGAATGTTCTCAATACAAAAAAATATATGTTTGAGGTAATGGATATTCCGATTATCCTGATTTGGTCATTACACATATGCCTGTATCAAAATATCACATGTATCCCATAAATATGTACAACTATGTACCCACAAACGTTAAAAATAAAATAACTCAAGCAAAAAAAAAAACTTAAGCCTTCTCATCATGAAATGTTAGCTTCCTAGAAAACCCTAGAGAATTTCTAACATTTGTCTTATAAATTTAACCTTGTTAAATTCTAAAATTATAATGTATGCTGGCACTGTTTATTGAAGTATAAGTAACAATTTTGTTTCATACCACAAATTTTGCTTTTGTTCATGCTTACTGCAATTCTATTAAAAGGTTAATAGAAAATGTAATAAAGACTAACAGTTTTCTCTTTTTACAGATTGTGTTGAGACTTAGTAAAAGAGAAGGTGGCTAAACTAAGTTGCTTATATCATCAATGGATTTTATTCATTGATCATTTATAGAGTATGCTCCTTATTAACAGAAATAATAAAGATTGGGTATAAATGAAAATATTTTGAAAATTAAAATCTCAGGGCATGAATAGCTAAAATGATACAATTATGAAAATCCATAGCACATTAAAATGTCATTTTCTCATCTAATTTACATATTCCCGAGAGTACTGTGAAACTATTCCATGTCACTAAAACAATAATGTGTAAACACTTTAAGCCAGAGATCTGGTTTCCTGAATGTACTAGAAGTCTTTTAGATCCTAGGCAATACATTTTTGATACTTACAGTTTTCACAAGGTTTAAGGCAAAATGAAGATTCACAGAATTGAATAAATTGCTAACCTGCTGACATAGAAAACTGTTCTGGGTAAAAACCAGTCAATTTGTGAGTAAACCTAGCTGACTGTCCATTATCCAGATGTCAATTCCGTTTTGAGCTGTCCCCTTATTTGTGTTTATGCATAGAGAAGTCTTTTAATTTTTTTTCATGAAAAGTGACCTGAAGTGAATGTCTGTGACTAATGCAACTTGCCTCCATTTGCTGCATAATTTATTTTATCACCATGTTTGCCTTATAAGGGCAAGCCACATGTTCATTATCACTGCTTTGTTGATTTTTGTAGATACTAGAAATATAGATCAGTTTATGGTTAATGTTGGCACAGTGATGAAATAATGATAATGTGGGTTAGAAATTATTTGGTGGTAGAATTTATTGTAAAAGCTTTATAAATTATTTTTAAAATAAAATCATTAAGGATTTGAGTCACTTACATTGTTCAGTTATAATTTAATACCTTCAAAGCAGGAAATCATATGTAGCAAAAGCTATTCACACTTGAATTTAAGGATCATAAAAGTCTTGAAAGATATTTTTCATGGTGTGTATGGGGGACTATAACATCTTCTTTTAACTGTTTTCCATTGTGAAAGTTTCATCACATTTGAATAAAGTAGAAACTCCAAAGAACAAATGTTTTTCCCCTTAGGGTGGTTATGTAGTTTGAATATTTGTCCCCGCCAAAATCTCATGTTGAATTATATACCTCAAAGCTGGGGGGGGGGCTTGGTGGGAGGTATTTGAATCATGAAGGCAGATCCCTCATGGCTTAGTTTTAGTGATCTGGTCATCTAAAAGTGTGTGGCACCTCCATTTGCATTCTCTCTCTTGCTCCTGATCTGACCATGTGATGTACCTACTCTCCTTTTGTCTTCTGCTATGATTGTAAGCTTCCTGAGGCCTACCTAGAAGCCAAGCAGATGTCAGCACCATGCTTCCTGTAAAGCCTGCAGAACTGGGAACCAATTAACCTCTTTTCTTTACAAATTACCCAATCTCAGATATTTCTTTTTTTGAGACAAAGTCTCCCTCTGTCGCCAAGCTGGAGTGCAGTGGTGTGATCTCGGCTCATTGTAACCTCTACCTCCTGGGTTCAAGCGATTCTCCTGCCTCAGCCTCCCGAGTAGCTGGGACTACAGGCATGTGCCACCACGCCTAGCTAATTTTTGTATTTTTAGTATAGATGGGTTTTCACCATGTTGGTCAGGATGGTCTCTCTCTTGACCTTGTGATTCGCCCTCCTCAACCTCCCAAAATGCTGGGATTACAGGCATGAGCCACTGTGCCTGGCCTCAGATATTTATTTATTTATTTTATTATACTTTAAGTTCTAGGGTACATGTGTACAACATGCAGGTTTGATACATAGGTTTACATGTGCCATTTTGGCTTGCTGCATCCATCAACTCGTCATTTACATTACGTATTTCTCCTAATGCTATCCCTCCCCCAGCACCCCCGCCCCCCACTGACAGGTCCCAGTGTGTGATGTTCCCCGCCTTGTGTCCAAGCGATCTCATTGTTCAATTCCCACCTATGAGTGAGAACATGCAGTGTTTGGTTCTCTCCTTGTTTTAGTTTGCTGAGAATGATGGTTTCCAGTTTCATCCATGTCCCTACAAAGGACATGAACTCATCCTTTTTTATGGCTGCATAGTATTCCATGGTGTATATATGCTACATTTTCTTAATCCATTCTATCATTGATGGACATTTGGGTTGGTTCCAAGTCTTTGCTATTGTGAATAGTGCCACAGTAAACATACGTGTGCATGTGTCTTTATAGCAGCATGATTTATAATCCTTTGGGTATATACCCAGTAATGGGATTGCTGGGTCAAATGGTAATTCTAGTTCTAGATCCTTGAGGAATCGCCACACTGACTTCCACAATGGTTGAACTAATTTACACTCTCACCAACAGTGTAAAAGCATTCCTATTTCTCCTTATCCTCTCCAGCATCTGTTGTTTCCTGACTTTTTAATGATAACCCTTCTGACTGGCATGAGATGGTATCTCATTGTGGTTTTGATTTGAATTTCTCTGATGACCAGTGATGATGAGCATTTTTTCCATGTGTCTGATGGATGCGTAGATGTCACCTTTTAAAGTGTCTGTTCATATTCTTCACCCACTTTTTGACGCAGTTTTTTTTCTTGTAAATTTGTTTGAGTTCATTGTAGATTCTGGATATTAGCCCTTTGTCAGATGGGTAGATTGCAAAAATTTTCTCCCATTCTGTAGGTTGCGTGTTCACTCTGATGGTAGTTTCTTTTGCTGTGCAGAAGCTCTTTAGTTTAATTAGATCCCATTTATCTATTTTGGCTTTTGTTGCCATTGCTTTTGGTGTTTTAGACATGAAGTCCTTGCCCATGCCTATGTCCTGAATGGTATTGCCTAAGTTTTCTTCTAGGGTTTTTATGGTTTTAGGTCTAACATTTAAGTCTTTAATTAATCTTGAATTAATTTTTGTATAAGGTGTAAGGGATCCAGTTTCAGCTTTCTACATATGGCTAGCTAGTTTTCCCAGCACCATTTATTAAATAGGGAATCCTTTCCCCATTTCTTGTTTTTGTCAGGTTTGTCAAAGATCAGATGGTTGTAGATGTGTGGTGTTATTTCTCAGGCCTCTGTTCTGTTCCATTGGGCTATATATCTGTTTTCTATCAGTACAGTGCTGTTTTGGTTACTGTAGCCTTGTAGTATAGTTTGAAGTCAGGTGGCTTGATGCCCCCAGCTTTGTTCTTTTTGCTTAGGATTGTCTTGGCAATGTGGGCTCTTTTTCAGTTCCATATGAACTTTAAAGTAGTTTTTTTCCAATTCTGTGAAGAAAGTCATTGGTAGCTTGATGAGGATGGCAGTGAATCTATAAATTACTTTGGGCAGTATAGCCATTTTCATGATATTGATTCTTCTATCCATGAGCATGGAATATTCTTCCATTTGTTTGTGTTCTCTTTTATTTCATTGAGCAGTGGTTTGTAGTTCTTTTTGAAGAGGTCCTTCACATCCCTTGTAAGTTGGATTTCTAGGTATTTTTGTCTCTTTGTAGCAATTGTGAATGGGAGTTCACTCATGATTTGGCTCTCTGTTTGTTTTGTTAATGGTATATAGGAATGCCTCAGATATTTCTTTATAGCAATGCAAGAATTGCTTAACACAGACAATTGGTACTGAGGAGGAGGGCATTGCTAGAACAGATACCTGAAAATGTGGAAGCAGTTTTGGAACTGTGTAATGGGCAGGCAGAGGTTGGAACAGTTTGGAGGGCTCATAAGAATATAGTTCTTGATGAGGGAAAGTTTGAAACTTCTTAGAGACTGAGTAAATGGTTGTGACCAAAATGCTGATAGTGATATGGACAGTGAAGTCCGGGTTGCCAAGGTCTCAGATGGAAATGAGAAACTTAGTGGGAACTGGAGCAAATGTCATTCAGGTGTGATATGCCTTAGGAAAGAGATTGGCTGCATTCTCTTTATGCCCTATGGATCTGTGGAAGTTTGTGCATGAGGCTGATGATTTAGGGTATCTGGTGGAAGAAATTTCAAAGCAGCATAGCATTCGATATATGGCCTGGCTGCTTCTAACAACCTATCCTCCGGTGCAGGAGCAAAGAAATAAGTTTGAAATTTATATTTAAAAGGGAAGTAGAGCATAAAAGTTTGGAAAATTTGCAGCTTAGCCATGTGGCAGAGAAAGAAGAAGCTCTTTCGGGAGAGGAATTCAGGCAGGCTGTGGAGAGGCCACTTGCTAGAGATATTTGCACAATTAAAAGTGAACCAAGAGCTAATATACATAATAATGGGAAAAATGCCTCTAAGGCATTTCAGAGACCTCTGTGGTGGCCCTTCCCACCAAAGGCTGAAGGGCAAGGAGGGAAGAATGATTTTATGGGCCAGGCCCAGGGCCCTGCTGTGCTGCACAGCCGTGGGACACTGCTCCCCACATCCCAGCCACTCTGGCTCCAGCCTAGGCTCAAAGGGCCCAAGATAATACACATGCCACTACTCCAGAGAGCACAAGCCACCATAACGTTTGTTGGCTTCCATGTAGTGTTAAGCTTCTGAGTGCACAGAATGCAGGAGTTATAGATTCTTGGCAGCCTTCGCCTAGATTTCAGAGTATGTATGGAAAAGACTGGGTGCCCAGGCAGAAGCCTGCTGCAGGGGCAGAGCACTCACAGAGAAAATCTATTAGGGCAGTGTAGAGGGGAAATGTGGGGTTGGAAATCCGACACAGAGTCCCCACTGCGGCACTGCCTATTGGAGCTGTGAGGAGGCCGCCATCCTTCAGACCTGAGAATCGTAGATTCACCTGCAGCTTGCATCTTGCACCTGGAAAAGCTGCAGACATTCAGCAACAATCTGTGGGAGAAGTCAAAGAAACTGCATCCCACAATGCCACAGGGGCAGAGCTGCGTAAGGTCTTGGGAGCCCATTCCTTGTACCAGTATGCCCTTTATGTGGGTCATGGAGTCAAAAGACATTATTTTGGAGCTTTAAGGTTTAGTAACTGCCCTGCTGGCTTTCAAAATTACATGTGACCTGTAGCCCCTTACTTTTGGCTGTTTTTCTCCCTTTTAGAACAAGAGTATCTACTTAATGCTTTTATCCCCATTGTGTCTTGGAAGTAAACAAGTACTTGTTTGTTATTTTACAGGCTCATAGGTGGAAGGGATTTGCCTTGTCTCAGATGAGACTTTGGACTTTTTGGGTTAATGCTGGAATAGGTTGAGTTTGAGGGACTGTTAAGAAGGCATGATTATATTTTACAATGTGAGAAAGACATGAGATTTGGGAAGAGCCAGGGGAGGAATGATATAGTACTTTTGTATCTGGATTATTTTACTTATTGTAATGTCCTCTAGGTTCATTGAGGTTGTTGGAAATGGCAGAAATTCCTTTTTTCTTAACATTGAATAGTATTCTATTCGTATATAAGCTACACCACATTTTCCATATTCATTTATTCATCAACAGATACTTAGATTGTTTTCATATCTTGACTATTGTGAATAATGCTGCAATAAACATGGGAGTACAGATATCTTTTTGAAATCCAGATTTTAATTCTTTTGGATATACGCAGTAGTGAAATTGCTGGATCAAAGAGTAATTCCATTCTTGATTATTTGAACCTGCATATTAATTTCCATAGTGGTTGTACCAATTTAAATTTCCACCAACAGTGTAAAAGGATTCTCTTTGCTCCACATCCTCACCAACACTTGCTGTCCTTTTTTGTGGGAGATAATAGCCATCCTAACAGGTGTGAGGTGATCTCATTGTTTTTCATTTGCATTTCTTTGATGATTAGTGTTGCTGAGTGTGTGTTTCATATATATTCCTGTTGGCTATTCATATGTCTTCTTTGGAGAGATGCCTATTCATGTCCTTGTTCATTTTCAACTGAGTTTTTTTTTTTTTTTTTTTTTTTCTGCTATTGAGCTGTAGGAGTTCCTTATATATTTTTGGATATTAACTCCTTATCAGACAGATAGTTTGCAAATATTTTCTCCTATTCCTTAGGCTGCCTTTTTATTTGTTTCCTTTTGTGTAGAGAAGCTTTTCAGTTTGATATAATCCTACTTGTCTGTTTTTGCTTTTGTTGACAGTACTTTTGGTGTTACATCCAAAAATCATTCCCTAGTCCAGTGTCTAGAAGCTTTTCATCTGTTTTTTTTTTCTAAGAGTTTCTTAGTTTTGAGTTCTGTTTAAGTTTTTGATTTTTTTCTAATTTTTCAATTTTATTTTTTAATCAACAAAAATGGCATATATTAATGGGGTACAATGTGACATTTTGATGTATGTTTATATTATGGAACCCATTTTGAATTGACCTTTGCATATGGTGTGGGATAAGGGTCTAATTTCTAACTATTCTGCATATCTAATTGTCCCAAAAACATTTATCAAAGAGACTATGATTTTCTTATTGTATTCTTGGCACCCTTGTCAAAGATCAGCTGATTGTATATGCATTGGCTTATTTCTGAGCTTTCTATTTCTACCCCATTGGTCTCTATATCCATTTTTATGCCAGTGCCATATGGTTTTGATTACTTTAGCTTTATAATATATTTTTAAATCAGGGAGTGTGATACCTCCAGCTTTGCCCTTCATGCTCTAAGTTTTTTTGGCTATTTGAGGTCTGTTATGCTCTAAATGAATTTTATAATTTTAAAAACTTCTAGTAAATATGGATGTTTTAACCATATTGATTCTTCCAATCCATAAACCAAGCTATGTTTCCATTTATTTGTGTCTTTTAAAATTTCTTTCATCATGTTTCATGGTTTTCAGTACAAGTCTTTCACTTCCTTGGTGAAGTTTATTCCTAAATATCTTATTCTTTTTGATCCTGTTGCAAATTGAACTCCTTTGTTAATTTCCCATTTGGATAGGTCATTGTTAGGCGATAGAAATGCAGCTGATTTTTTTACATTGATTTACTATCCTGATACTTTGCTGAATTCACTTAGTTCTAGCAATTTTTTTTTTTTTTTGTAGAGTCTTCAGGGATTTTACATATAACATTTTATCATCTGCAAATAGATATACTTTTACTTCTTCCTTCCCAATTTGGATGTTTTTATTTTCTTTATCTTACCTAATTTCTCTGGCAAGGACTTTCAGTAGTATGTTGGCTAGGAGAGGTGAAGGGTGGGCATCATTGCCTTGTTACGCATTTTAGAGGGAAAATATTTTAGCTTTTCAGCATGGAATATAATGTTAGTGTAAGCTTTTAAAAAATGGTCTTTATTGTGTTTATTGATGAGATTTTCTCAGGGACCGTGGTTAAGTGGGGCTATAGCCAGATCAGAGAGCTGCTTCTGTGTTTACAGTCAGGTCTTCAGTTGCTGGGCCTGTTACTAGGGGCATTGTTGGGTGTGGCTCCTGATGGGTCCCTGGACAGACAGAACCTTCCCAGGACCATGGACAAGCAGACTGGAGCTGAGTGAAGAAGGCTTCTGGGTTCAGAGCCAGGTCTATGGCGGTGGGCCTGCTACCTGGGCTTGTGCCTGCCTTCTCAAAGTGGCTTTCTCTGATCTTGAGCTCCACTGGGGTGTCACTATTTCCTACCTGTCTCCTGAAGCTCCCACACACAAAGTCACTTTTGTCTGTAGGTGGTTGCCAATTCATTGTTTCTGTTGGGGAATGAGGACTGGGTACATCCTATGCTGCCATCTTGTTGGCATCTAAACTTCGCATTCCTGAAATTTTAACTCATAGTACCATAAGCTATTTTTGAGGGGAGTTTTCATCATTTGACATTTTGCTCTTCAACCTGGCTCTTCAATGGAGATAGGTTTGTTACCTGACTTGTATTTGTTGAGCTTATTATTAGTGTCCCACACATTCCTAGAGACACTTCTCATCTTGTGAACCCCCTCTTTTTGGGTCCTAGAAGACAAATCGAAAAGGATCTTAAGCAGCTTGTGGTCAGTCAGCGTAGCTGGAGTAAGTGGCCTCTCACCTTGGAATGATTTTTTTTTGTTTGTTTGTTTTGTATTAGTTGGAATTGGAGGCTCTGTGTCCAGTGTTTGGTACTGACTATCAGCAGCACAGAGCTGAAGAGGGCTTGTAGAAGACATTTAGTCTATTCATCTACCCTGTATTGTTTTTGGACAGAACTGACTGCATTCTTTTCTAGTCATGCTCATATTTTTTCATACTGTTAGAATTACACAGGATGGATTTCATGTTGATGTGTACAAATTAAGATAGCAGATTTAGTTATGGACATACGTTGTATAGGTTAAAGACAAGTTACATGGTACAAAAAAGTAACAAGAGCAGAAACTCGTTTTATTGGGGATTTAGAATTTTGTTTTTCAATTTGTCAATGTGCACACTAATGTGAACCTGGAAATGAGTGAAGCTTCGCTCCCCCACTTAAAAAAAAAAAAAAAAAAAAAGACATCAAGGAGAAGAAAAATTTTAGAGTTGCTCTGTTTATTCCCAAACAGAATAAATAGAGGAAGTATTTTCCTTACACATCAAGAAGATTTACCACTTGCTTGTAAAAATAATGCTTTTCTTTCCTGGGTTTGTTTTTTTCCCTGTGGCTGTTTTAGTCATTAGGTTTAGTCTGTCTGAGCATTGATAAGTAGTGAATAAAAAGCAGAAAACATCCATCCTGGGAAAAGTGGAGAGTTTATGGCAGAACCACAAGCTTGGTATTTAAGGAGAAAAAAAAGTTTTTTAAAAAAGTAAAAAATAAATGTATTTTGTTTTACATCAAAGTGCCTCAGCTACATTGTGGAAACTTATTTATATATATTTCTATTACTATTGTTTTACTGTAAATCTTGCTATAAGCGCAAAACAACATTCTTTTTAGATGTAGAAGAAGGTTTGGGAATTTAAAAGTTTAGGGAGCTGCTCATCCTGGAGTAATGGATACACTAGATAATTTTGCTTGTGTCATTTGGGCTATCTGATCAGTTACAAACAATGCCATTTACTCAGATTTCAATTAAATTCAGTTTGCCTGACCCTTGTCGCAGATGATTCTCTCCTCTAAATTTTTGTTCTTGTTCTGCACAACCTCCCTGCCATCTCACTCACTTACATAATTTCAGCTACCAACAGTGAACCATGGGGCTCAAGGCCAAATTTTATGTAGCTTGTCCACATGGGAGTATTTAATACTGTCTATTAGAAGCTAATCAGTAGTGTTTTATTTTGTAGCAACCATTAGCACATAGTGATTTACAAAAATAAACAGCTGTCTGGATTATGATAGTATCTAACAAAAACTCTTCTGATTTTTAACTTAATTATTCAAAGGTTATGGTTCTTATTCTAAAAATCCATTGTTAGTTCTGCACTTAAGAACAACTATTAGATGCAGTATAGGATACAGCTAAGTAGATTCCAGGAACTATGAGTTAATATGAAGTAGAAGTTAGATTTACCTCCTTCAGCTGATTAAAAATCATGTTTTTTACATTAGTATCTTTGCTTTTGAGGAATTAAAGTTTGATGCGTGTATGTTTCTTCTTTTTTATTCTTTTCTTTTTCCTTATTTTCTCTGGGAAATTACTCATTCTACATAAACTGATTCAAAGCATTTTTGCTTATGTCGCATAGGTCCACTAGATCAGTACAAAATGGTGCCATTTATGTTTACATTTGGTAGGGACCTAGACAAGTAGTAATAAGGGGTGGGTAACTGGTAGAAATCTGTAATGGCTGCTTACTAGACTCCCACCTAAGAGGAAGTGAGTTCTTTCCATATCTCGCGGTGCACAAAACATTCATAAACTACCCAGGGAGTTAGGGTGACTCTATTTTAATGGTGATTTTGAATTATCTCTTGCCTCTTACTCGTCTATACCTCTCTTTATCTTGTTTATTTTGTCTGCCAAATCCTTCAACCTGTTGATGTCACACTGCAAACATTCAATAAATATTGAATGTTTTTTAAATGAATGACTGGTATTATAAGTCCCAGATTTTGAAAGTTCCATTTAAAAACAAGAAAGGGATCTCTACAATACAGGTACCTAAAAGTCTTTTAATATTGAGTACACCACTCTGAACTTTAAAATTGTTTTTTCTAGGAGGACAAAAACAAACTCACTTTTTTGGAGTAGCTTTTTTTAAATTTATTTTTAATTTTTTTTTTTGGGATTTGTATACATTATTTGTTTGCCTTGTCATTTTCACCAGGACTGGAAGGTGTTTTTTATTGCTTATGGATTGCCCAAGACTCTGTAAGCCTCTTAAATAGGAAGACACTAAAATAAATACAATTGAGAAAGGACAGACTAAACTTGCTGTCTTGAACAGAAGCTCAGAAAGGCTTAAATGATGTATCAATTTGGAAACAATGCCACACACAGATTTTATTATCACAAACCAGTTTAATTGCTGAGTTCTTTACTGCTCTGAAGGGTTTCCCTCCATCACACTTGTATAAAGTACACCACTGCTGTTGGGTGGAAGTTACAGCTATCTTGCTGGAAACTTTCCCTTAGGCAGAGTCAAGGGAAGTAGCTGAGAGGAGCCAGCTAAGCTCAGTCTAAGCTCAATGGGATAGCTTCTATTGGTCACAGAAGAGGGACTAAGGGACAGCCTGGACTTCAGGGAAAATGTAAAAGAAAAGTTTGCCTTTAGCATCTTTTCAACGTGGTGTTATCTCCTCTCTTTTAGAGTGCTGGATTTCAATCTGATTTTTGGTTCTCTACCAGTTGCTTCTCCTCTACCCCCAAAAACTCTTAACTTTGAACCCGGATCTGTTCTTTTGGAAAAAGTTTAAATTAGCTCTTACATGGTTTTCGTCTCCCTGCTTCAATTTTATCTCCCTTTTTCTCTAGCTTCTGCCCTTCTCTCACGTTCTAAATAAAACTTATATCAAGATACATAGAAAAAATAATGAAAACTTGAATTCATAGAGAACTTATGTTTAAGTCTTGATCTCACCCCTCCAGTTAGCTGTTGTGGGAAAATATAACACCTGATCCATAGATTACATGGGTAAAATTGGGCTGAATCTGTCTATCTGCAATAATTGGAAAAAGTTATTGATTCGGTCCATTCCCAGATGGACCCAATCATGTATGCAGCTACTAAGAAATATATGGAGAGTAAAGACTAGTATAATGATTCATATATGTCCATTCAAGGTCACCTGTCAAAGTAAGTTTCATTTCATGGGGATGAGCACTGGAAGCCCTCACATTTATTTCTCACCCTTCTTCTCTTTTTAATCCCTCTTTCCACTTACGTTCTGTCCTCCTCTAGCCAAAGCTCATTTATCTCTAAGAATGTCCAGATACTGTAAACTTTAAATTCTTCAGAGTGGAACATCTATAAACTAACTAGACTATTTTCTTACTAATATTGGTCCTTTCCATAGGATAGTTTTGATGTATTGTTATACATAAAGACCATCTATTCTCGAGGAGCAAGGATGGAGAGAAATTGAAAGGATGCAGGGGAGAAAGAATAGTAAACTGATCGTTCCACTGGGCTGGGGGAAGATGGGGCAGAACAAATGTGTGAAAGGGCACAAAACCTGGTTCTGCTACCTGTATAAAGCAACAATATTCATGAGACAGTCTAAGCAAAAAACCCACCTCATACCCATTTTCCCATTAATACTGTGCATTATCAAAATAATCCAAGTTTCTATTTAAAAAATTAAAACACCGGAGAATGGGAGACACACGGTGTCTTTTTCCTGTGTTAGTGCAGTCACATGAGTGCTAAATATGCCAGGCACAGTGGTGAACAAGACAGAGTGTGCCCTACGTTTTTGGAGGCTATAATCCAGAAGACTAAAGGAAATATTTGATCAACACAGTTTGAGTCTACTGGGGAAGACATTTAGGTACATTGGGTCCTACAACAAATGCGTTACCTCATACAATTAGTTTTTGTGGTGAAAGCACTCAATGTCCACTTTCTTTGCATTTTTCAAGAATACAATGTATCATCATTAACTATAGTTACCTAGGTATAAAATAGATCTCTTGAATTTATTTATCCTATCAGAATTATGTATCCTTTGATCAACATCTCCCCAACTCCCCACCCTCCCTTCTGCTTTGCCAAATCTCTGGTTAACCACAATTCTGCTCTCTACTTCTGTGAGATCAACTTTTTTAGATTCCACATACCAGTGAGATCATGTGGTATTTCTTTTTGCCTAAAAAAAAAAATATATTCTGTAGCACATCTTCATAAAATTAAGGAAGTTATTCTTCAGACAATCAGAAGTGACAGAAAAAACAGATTTGTGATAAATGGATCAAAATTGTCTCGGGAACATCAGACAGGATATTCAAGAAATGTTGCAATGTTTATTTTACAACAATTCTATCCACAGCCCATTCCCAAAAACTGCTTGGGAGACTTTTGGCTCTCTCTCCTTGAGTACATGTCTCCTATGCATCCTGATGCCCCTTTTTTCCCATTCTTTAAAGACTAGGAGTTCCAAAAGAGACATTCTTGACCAGGAAGTGTGTTTTATAATGATTGGGAATTTACATAAATACAGATAGTCTGTTCTTTTCACTTTACTTGCTAAAGAAAATATGGCTCAAACTTCAAACAATTTCTGAAACAACTGCTTGGGAATTTTTAATGTTTCCATAATTTTTAATGTTTCCATAAGATGGGACAACAAACCTTCTAGGTGAGAATATAAAATTGACAGCATCATAAAAATAGAATTATTACCCCTTATGTTATTCATATAGAATAATAAAACCATAATTATTATAGATTATTATAGTGGTATTGATTTAGATATTTTATGAGCATCAAGTATACATCAAGCATCATGGTAAATACTACATATAAAAAGATGATGAAATTGTTCCCACTTATGAGAATTTTACAATCAAGCTAAAAAGGTATTAAAACCAATTAGATAAAAATGTGACATCTATTCTAACAGTGACATGGATAAAATGATGAAAGAATAGATTTTAAAAGTGCTACTTTACAGTCAGGTGGTAGTTTAGACACTGATAGGATCAGTGCATATCTACTTTAAAAGAGGGCACATCAAACTGTATATGAGGCACTTAAGAGGAATTCTGCATAGAAAATGGCAGAGGAAGTTCAAAGATGTTAGTGGCTGGTTTATGCAGGATCATTTATCAGACCATCCAATTATAAACATGTTGTGCAGGGTTTGAAATACCAACGAATGATGATAACTCTAATCTAAAGAGATTTCTAGGGAGACAGAGTTGACAAATAACTGGAGTTCACCAGCATATGTCCTTTAAAGAAACTCTGGAGTGGAAAATGCCACTAATGTTTCTTGCAGAAATAATATAAACTTCCTTGACATTGCAAACATACTGAACTTGATTTGGATCCTAGCTTTGCTACTTATTTTCTTTATAACTTGCTCAAAATCTCTGAGCCTCAGTTTCCCTGCCTCTCTATAGCACCCACCTCTCATAGGACTTCCCTGGGGATTCATTCATTCAAAAATCTACTTGGTATCATGCTAAAAGCTTTTCTTATTTTGTCTAATACAATCTTAGATACTCTTATTGAAGATATTTTCCTCACTTAACAGGAGAGGAAAGGAAAGTAACTTTTCAGAACACATGGATAGTAAATTGTAAAGCCACGAATGGAATCCTAATCTATCTCACTCCAAAATCCAAGCTTGTAACAGCTATGTTCTCATTTGACAAACTAATACATGGAAGCACTCAATAAATACTCTATTCAGTTAATCATTCAACAATTATCTAGAACCTATTGTATGCTAGACCTTCCCCCAGAAGCATAGATAAAGAGCGTATCAGTGGAGTTTTCAGTGAGATTAACAAATGAAGTGACCTGCTATCTGCAAGATACAGAATGATAAACTAAAAGGTCAGACTTCATTCCCCATGGAAGTAACTTGCTAACACTTGGAAATTTCACCACTGGCTCTAACCATCAAGAAATAAACTTAAGGAATAATTTAAAAACCTAAAATCCTAGCTATACATTATAGAATTGTATGGCTATATAGCTCTAAGTATACAAGTTAAAGGATGCAGGATTTGTAGGTTTATTTTAAATCAATGAAAATTCCCTAGATGAAATTTAGAAAAAATATGCAGTCTGATATACATCAATATATATCAATTTATATCACTCTTTCTAACCTACCATGTATCATTATATCAATCTCTAGCTCTCTAGTAAACTTGACCTATCTAATGTATCTAACTAGACAATACTAGAATTACACAGAAAAATAATGAAGGCATGATAACTTATAAGTGAGTTGAAGATAAAAATAATTGTGTTCAGAAAAAGGACTTTGGGGTTATAGTTGAAGGACAAATAGGAGTGGGCCAGCTGAGTAATGGTTGAAAGAGTGATTCAGCAAGCAAGTGCCATACAAAAGCAAGGAGATGTAAAATTAGCATAGAGTATGCAGGTAGTTGCAATTTGTTAATACCAGAATTTGAAGAATAAGGCAGTGGTTGTAGGGAAGTCAGCTGGAGAAGCAGAGGGAGTATCATGGTTTTTATTGGACAATTTTTACACTGCTGGAATTTTTTTCATCACATAAGTTTTTGCAATAGCAAAAAGGGACCAATAGCCAACAGCTCAGCCATAGAAGCATCAACATTCATGCTCAGAATATGCTGGAATAGTATAGACTAAAATCGGATAGATATATAAATACACTATATATCCATATACACACACATACGTGTGTGTATACATAGTGTATTTATAGTTGTATAAAGCTAAATCTATGTATATTTAGCTCTACATGCTTAATTATACATGTATATAATCCATTTCTTTGGTCTTTATATATACCCAAGCTAAATTTATTTAATTGATAATACAGTAAACATGCATTAAACATCTATATTTGAGGCACCAAAGTTGGAGCTTGGTTTTCAAAGATGCATAAAATATGGATTCTGGCACTTTGAGGACAGATGAGCAGCGAAGGGATTAGTTGAACCCAAATGGTAATTGTAATTGTTTTTCTTGTTTATAGAGAAAGTTGTATTCTTAGCTTTCTAGATGTTCCTGACCTGACTCATGCCTTTCATGCCCCATTGGTTTTGGCAATCCACAACCTCAGGAGAGAGATGCATTTCTCCACCAGTCCAGGTGTGTGGGACCATGCTGGGAGAGCAGTGCCTTGGTTTTTCATTTAGGGGAAGAGGATCAGGCAGACTGTCCTGCCTTTAAACTCATTTAACACTCCCAAATAATGACATGAGATTTTGATAAAATACATTATATTTACCTTGGATTCCAAAAATTCTACCTTAATATAAATTATACTACATGTTCTCAGACATATAATTATGTGGAGTCTATTTATAACTTGCTTGGGTGAGACTAAGAAAGGGTATTTTATACTCAAATCCTTGACTGGGATTAATAAATCTGGGAAATAGATGAAGACATTTTTCATTTTTGCCAATAATTAGCAGCACATCTAAGATGGATCAATTTTAATTAGATAATTGAAATTATGAACCAGTTAGCAAAGTCAGCTATTTAAGAATCAGACTTAGTTATTTTCTGCCTCTAGTTCAATGGCTTTTTAAAGTATTGAAAGTTTCCACTATAATACTTTAAAGTGTATTTTTAAACAAAAACCCTGAAAATAATCAGCTAAAATAATCTAAATATAAAATGTGTCATTTTGATGATTGGATTATTTTGAAAAATAAACTGGTTAATATTTTAGATTTTGGCTATAATATTAAGAAACACTATGTATATACTGAAAATATTTGCTTAGCTTGAAAATCAACATAAAGCCATTACAGAAGAAATCAGTTTTATATAATATGAATGGAAACAACATCCTCAGACACAGATTATAAAAGCATAAAATAAAACTTGATTCTTTATTTTTTACTGTGGTAAAGACATGATCAAGCAGACAACCAGCAGAATGGGAGAAAATGTAAAGTGTTCATCTGAGAGGGGCTAATATAAATAATTTACAAAGAACTTAACAACCCCATTAAAAAGTGGGCAGAAGACATGAATAGACATTTTTCAAAAGAAGACATATAAATGGCCAACAAGCATATGAAAAAATGCTCAACATCAATTATCGGAGAAATGCAAATTAAAACCACAGTGATATACCGTCTTATACTGGTGAGAATGGATGTTATTGAAAAGACAAAAAAAATAGCAAATGTTAGTGAGGGTGTGGACAAAACAGAACACTTATACAGTGTTATTGAGAATGAAAAATAGTGTAATCCCTATGGAACACAATATGGATATTTCTCAAAGAACTAGAGATAGAACTACCATTCAATCCAGCAATCCCACTACTAGGTATATATTCAAAAGAAAGAAAATCAGTATATCAAAGAGGGATCTGCCCTCCTGTGTTTATTGCAGAACTACTCACAATAGCCAAGATCTAGAATCAACAGAAGTGTCCATCAGTGGATAATTGGATAAAGGAAATGTATATATGAACTCAATTGAATACAATTCATAAATAAGAATAAAATCGTGTTTTTTGCAGCAACATGGATGGTACTGGAGGCTGTTATTTTAAGTGGAAGAACTTGGAAACAAAAAGACAAATACCACATGTTCTCACTTATAAGGTGTAAACTAAGTAATATGTACACATAGACATAGAGTGTGGAATGATAGAAATTGGAGACTGGGAAGTGTGGGGCAGGTAGGAAGGGGGTGGTGATGAGTGATGTGGTTTGGCTCTGTGTCCCCACCCAAATCTCATGTCAAATTTAATCTCCACATGTTGGAGGAGAGGCCTGGTGGGAGGTGACTGAATTATGGGGACAACTTCCCCCTTGCACTTCTCATGATAGTGAATGAGTTCTCATGAGATCTGTTTGTTTAAAAGTGTATAGTGCTTCCTCCTTCACTTTCTGTCTCCTGCTCCTCCATGGTAAGACATGCTTGCTTCCCTTTCACCTTCTGCCATGATTGTAAGTTTCCTGAGGCCTCCTAGTTGTGCTTCCTCTACAGCTTGCAGAACTGTGAGTTGATTAAACTTCGTTTCTTCATAAATTACCCAGTCTCAATAAGTTCTTTACAGCAGTGGTGAGAATTAACTAATAAAAAAAATTGGTACCAGCGAAGGGGGGTATTGCTATGAAGATACGTGAAAATGTGGAATTGACTTTGGAACTGGGTAATGGGCAGAGGGTGGAACAGTTTGGAGGGCTCAGAAGAATAGAAAAAGATTAGAGAAAGTTTGGAACTTCCTAGGGACTTGTTGAATGGTTTTGACCAAAATGCTGAGAGTGATATGGACAATGAAGTCCAGGCATAGGAGGTCTCAGATGGAGATGAGGAACTTATTGGAAATTTGTGTAAAGGTCACTCTTGCTGTTCTTTAGCAAAAAGACTGGTGGCACTGCACCCCTGCTTTAGGGATCTGTGGAACTTTGAACTTGATAGTGATAATTAAAGATAAGTGGTGCAACACATTCAAGATTTGGCCTGGCTGCTTCTAAACGGCTGACTCATTTACATAAACAAATTAACTGAACTAGAACTTAAATTTAAAAGGGAAGCAGATCATAAAAGTTTGGAAAACTTGTATCCTGATCATGAGGTAGAAAAGAAAAACCCATTTTTGAGGAGGAATTCAAGGCTGTAGAAATTTGCTTTAGTAAAGAAGAGCTGAATGTTAATAGCCAAGACGATGGGGAAAATTCCTCCAAAGTACTTCAGAAACTTTAATGGCAGCCCTTCTCATCACAGACCCAGAGGTCTAGGATGGAAAAATGGTTTTGTGGGCCAGGCTCAGGGCCCAGTTGCTCTGTGCAGCCTCAGGACATGGTTCCCTGAGTCCCAGCCACTCCAGCTCCAGCCATGGCTAAAAGGGGCCAAGGGTACAGCTCAGGCCAGTGCTTCAGAGGGGGCAAGCTCCAAGCCTTGGTGGCTTCCATGTGGTGTTTGGCCTGCAGGTGTGCAGAAGACAAGAGTTGAGGTTTGGGAGCCTCAGCCTAGATTTCAGAGGATGTATGGAAAGATCTGAATTTCCAGACAGATGTCTACTGCAGGGGTGGAGCCCTCACAGAGAACCTCCATTTGGGTAGTTTGGAGGGGAAATGTGGGGTTGGAGCCCCCACACAGAGTCCCCACTGGGGCACTTCTTAGTGGAGCTTCAAGAAAAGGGCCACTGTCATCCAGACCTTAGAATGGTAGATCCATTGACAGCTTGCACCACGAATCTGGAAAAGCCACAGGCACTCAACACCAGCCTGTGAAAGCAGCCATGGGGGCTATACCCTGCAGAGCCACGGGAGTGGAGCTGCCCATGGCTTTGTGAGCCTACCACTTGCATCAGTATGCTCTGGATGTGAGACATGGAGTCAAAGGAGATTATTTTGGAGTGTTAAGATTTAATTTAGTCTTGCATGGGGCCTATATCTCCTTTGTTTTTGCTAATTTCTCCCTTTTGGAACAGGAGCATTACCCAATGCCTGTAACCCTGTACAAGTTAGTTATATCTTGGAAGCAACTAACTTGTTTTTGATTTTACAGGCTTATATGCAGAAGGGACTTGTCTTAGATATGGCTTTGGACTTGGGCTTTTGAGTTAATGCTGGAATGAGTTAAGACTTTGGGGGAATGTTGGGAAGGCATGGTTGTGTTTTGAAATGTGAAAAGGACATGAGATTTGGGAAGGGCCAGGGGCAGAATGTTATGGTTTGGCTCTGTGTCCCCACCCAAATCTCATGTCAAACTGCATTCCCAATGTGTTGGAAGAGGGGCCTGGTGGAAGGTGATTAAATCATAGGGAGCAGACTTCCACCTTGCTCTTCTCATGACAGTGAATGAGTTGTTTAAAAGTGTGTAGAGCTTCCCCCTTCACTCTTTCCCTCCTGTTCCACCATGGTAAGACACGCTTGATTCTCCTTTGCCTTCTGCCATGATTAAGTTTCCTGAGGCCTTCCAGCCATGTTCCTGTACATCTTGCAGAACTGTGAGTCAATTAAACCTCTTTTCTTCGTAAACTACTTAGTCTCAGGAAGTTCTTTATAGAAGTGTGAGAATGGACTAATACAATGAGACATTACTTAATGGGTACGGTGTACATTATTTAGGTGATCGATACACTAAAAGCCCAAACTTCCCCACTATGCAACGTATCCGTGTAACAAAATTGCATTAGTACCCTTTATATTTACTTAAAATATAACCACATAACATGAATCTACCCTCTAACAAAATCTTCAGTATACAGTATATATAAAAAATTGATGTTTTTTTTCTAAGTAAAGCAGGTGTATGGCTCAATGTTCTTTTTAATTTTGTTGAAATTTTCAAGAAAATAGCACCTTGCTATAAAACATAGTCACCATGTTTTATAATAGATCTCTTGAACTTATTTCTCCTACATAAAATTTTGTTTCCTTTGACTAATATCTCCCTAACTTTCTAGTACTCTAAGTGCTTAGTAGCCACCATTCTACCCTTTATGAGTTTAACATTTTTCGATTCCACATACAAATGAGATCATGTGGCATGTGTCTTTGTGTGCCTGGCTTATTTCTTTTAGCATAATGTCCTTCAGGTTCATTCATGTTGATGCAAATGATAAGATTTCCTTCTTTTTAAATGCTAAATATTATTCCACTGTGCATATATGCCTCATTTTCTTTATCCATTCATTCACTGATGGGCATTTAGCCAGATTCTATTTCTTGGTAGACAGGAACATCAGAGAAGATATAAATGATCAGGAGCTGACATTGCCAGCTTCACCTCTCCCTCTGCGAAAATGCCAATTGTCTCCCTGAGTTAGCATTCTTTGAACAAACATACTTGTGTCCCCCATCCGTCCAGCCGTTGTGTACAGTACTTTTCCTAAGTGAAATATCTTTTCCTGTGGCTAGCAATAAATATAGTTCCACAAATGTTTATTATACAAATACTGCATGACAACATTCATTCTACTACAGAGATGAAAACACCCAGTACCTGTTCTCAAGACGTTGTCTAAATCCCACGTCTTTCAAATATTATTCCTCACCCCTTACTGTTTACTCTTTCTGCTCTAGTTTCTTGAACCATTATGACTTGAAGTATATATATATGTCTCTCTCTCTCTCTCTATATATATATGAAGTATATATATTTAAACTCTATTTGTATATATTTGAAGTGTATATATATCGTCAATTGTTATATATGTAACAAAAGGAACAATTATATATATGTGTGTGTGTATATATATAAAGTATATATATATAGTGTGTGTTTGTATATATATATATATATATATATATACACACAATTTGAAGCTCGATGGAGCTAGAGGCCGTTGTCCTATATACTTCAAAAGTATATATAGGATAATGGCCTCCAGCTCCATTGAGCTTCAAAAGTATGTAAGTGTGTGTGTGTGTGTGTGTGTGTGTGTGTGTATGATTGTTCCCTTTGTTACATATATATAATGATAGCAGAAAGATACATTTTAATGATTTGCCTTAAAAATTAACCTATAGTCATACAATACTGACATTTAAGAATAGAAATATTTGCCACAGTGACAAACCTATCCATTACTTGGTACTAGAAACATTTATTAGTTTATTCTATGTTGCAACACTAAAAAAGGTATCAAAATATTTCTTCTTATTCTATGGTGGTCTATTCCTCTCTTTACTGCTCATATTATAAACCTAATAGCAATGTGAGGGCATAATATTTGTCATCAAGACAGCTATAAGGCAACATAGAGATGACTCAAATTGCATTTGAAGAGGTAACAACATAATTTCTTTTCAAGTCAGAAATGCCTTTCTATTGATGGCATTTTAGATGAAATTATACTATTAAAATATTGGAAAAATCTAGGAAATACCATTCTGGACATTGGCCCTGGGAAAGATCTAATGATAACTTCAAAAGCAATTGCAATAAAAACAAAATTGGCATGTGGAAACTAATTAAAGAGCTTCTGAACAGAAAAAGAAACTATCAACAGAGTAAAGAGACAATCTACAAAATGGGAGAAAATTTTCACAAACTATGCATCCCACAAAGGACTAATATCCAGAATCTATAAGGAACTGAAACAAATCAACAAGCAAAAACCAAACAACCCCGTTAAAAATGGGCAAAGAACATGAACAGACACTTCTCAAAAGAAGACATACATGTGGCCAACAAACATATGAAAAAATGCTGAATATCACTAATAATTAGAGAAACTCAAATCAAAATGAGATACTATCTCAGACCTGTCAGAATGGCTACTAAAAAGTCAAAAAAATAACAGATGCTGGCAAGGTTGCAGAGAAAAGGGAATACTTATGAACTATTGGTAGAAATGTAAATTAGTTCAGCCAGTGGAAAGCAGTTTGGAGATTTCTGAAAGAACTTAAAACAGAACTACCATTGAACTCAGCAATCCCATTACTTGGTATATACTCAAAGGAATATAAATCATTCTAACATAAAGACACATGCATGCATATATTCATCACAACGCTTTTCACAATAACAAGGGCATGGAATCAACTTAGATGCCCATCAGCAATAGACTGGATAAAGAAAATGTGGTACATACACATCATGGAATATTATGCAGCCATAAAAAAGAACAAGATCATATCCTTTTCAGCAACATGGATGGTGCTGGAGGCCATTATCCTAAGCAAATTAACCCAGGCACAGAAAAGCAAATAACATGTTTTCACTTAGTGGAAGCTAAACATTGAGTATGCACAGACACAAATAAGGGACCAATAGACACCTGGGCCTACTTGAGGATGGAGGGTGGGAGGAGAGTGAGGATTGAAAAATTACCTAGCAAGTACTATGCTCATTACTTGGTACACTAAACCCCTGTGACACTCAATTTACCTGTATTTTTAGGTATATGTTAGTATTAAATTTAGAATGTATATTCTAACCACCACCACTAGAGTGCAACTTACTTAAATAATATAGATATTGTCTATTAAAGTTTCTTTTCATTTAATATTGTAGGCAGAGTAAGACCTTAGTGCTTGTTGATTTATTAGCTCTTTTAGTCTTAATGTTTGGCAGTTATAAATTTTGCTTGGCAGTAGGGCTTTTGCATTAGTTTATGTCAATATCTATGCAATTTTGTCAGATATTTTAAACTGCATTGAGTACTTTTTCGAATTTTGAAGAAAAGGGTTTTAAACTATGGAAACAAACTCAGTGATAAATGATTCTCCCTTCAGGATGTTATTTATTTGTATCTCTATATTGATGTAGAGAATGTCTTAATTTTATGGTCTAATTTGCACAAATTTGCTGCCTAACAGTCAATTGAAAACTTGTGGCCTTACAAAGCCGAGGAGAATTACCTATCATCTTTGGATGTATAATTGAAGAGCTCAATCTTAATACAATGATAAGTTGATATTTTTATCTTGTTTTATTGCTTATAAAATTATTCATTGTCTGTAATGTTAAACCCATTCTTATGAATTAGAGTATATTAAAACTTTAAACAATTATCTTAGATGTTAAAGCAGAGTTGTATAGTCACTAATTAATCATAATAGAATTTAAGAAAGGGACACTTACATAAACACCTTGGTCATTTGTGGAGAAAAATTATAACTGGGGAAATGTAATACAAATGGAAGCCAGCTGCAAGGAATTCAATACATAATGCCAAAAGCAATTATGCTGACCTTTGGAAAATTGTACCACTCTAATTTTTATTTTAAATTTAGAATTTTTCCTTAATAATTAATTAACTTGGTATTTGAGGTTAGACATTTCTGGTATTATTGAGTTTGGGTAGGTTTCTCACCTTGATAACCAAATATGACTCAATTCTCAGAAAATATAATTCTTGAATAGACTTTCATAGTGTGAAAGTATTCTGGAAAAATACAGTTTGACACGAGTTATTTCTACTAGTTGTTAGTATCTATAGAATATTAGGTAAAATGAACTCTTCATAAAATGATGCTTTTTCAATTTTTTCCATAATAGTTGTGTATATTGCATCTTACACTTTTTTTTTTTTTTTTTTTGCAAACCCCATTGGGTTTCCAGGCATAGAACTCTTTGAAGGTAATTCATTATATCTGATTTTCACAGGGGCTTAGTAAGAATGTCTATTTTTTTATTTGTTGAATCCTAGACCTTAACACACACACACACACACACACACACACACACACACACACAAGCATATACACACATATATTTCCATATTTTCTTTTTCAGATGATGCTTCATTTTTTAAAAAAAAAACTGATTTGGACTTTCTTCCACAAAAAACACTGCCTACGTTTGCATTTTTTTTCTTATGTAGATTAGTATTGCTGCATAGGTGTTATAATAATTATTCTGTTTTTGAAATAAAATTTCTTTTCCAGACTCTTGTTTCCCATTTTCTTCTGCCTGCTTACTTGATAGGTGACTGGAGAAAGGGAAGCACCTTTTTAAATTCACCTGGGAGAGTACTTTGTATTTATTGAGTACTTATCATATTTTAGATCATATGAATGATCTACTGCCTTACTTTCTTGTAGAGGAGGCAACATAAACACCCGAAGCATTTAAATAATAGGAAGAGGGTTGGGCATGGTGGCTCAGGCCTGTAATCCAAGCACTTTCAAGGCCGAGGCCGGCAGATCACTTGAGGTCAGGAGTTCAAGACCAGCCTGGCCAACATGGTGAAACCAGTCTCTACTGAAAATACAAAAATTAGCTGGGTGTCGCGGTGCATGCCTCTAACCCCGGCTACTCAGGAGGCTGAGGTGAGAGAATCACTTGAGCCAGGGGGCAGATGTTGCAGTAAGCCAAGATTGTACCAAGATTGTACCACTACACTCCAGCCTGGGCAATAGTGCAAGACTCTGTCTCAAAAAAAAAAAAAAAATAACATAAAAAGAAATAAAAAATAAATAAATAATAGGAAGTGTTACAATATGTAATAGTGACTTTAAGTCCCTTGAATGACTTCCTCTTCTACAGTAACTGGTGAACACCTCAGCATTCCTTAGGAAAGAGGGCTGAAGAAAACAGGAAGTAGGTGAATGTAACAGTAATAATATGACAGGTGCTGGTTTTTAAGTGCCTGCTACATATCGGGCAGTATGCTAAGCACTTTCCATATATTATTTTACATATTTAAGTGAAAAATCCTCATCATAAGATACGGTAACTTACAAAAAAACAATATATTTGGAAAGAAGAGACTATTTCTTATGAAGGTGGCCACGCTGGCAGGCTAGGAAGTGCACCTCCAGCCAGAAACAGGACTCAGTGTGTCAAGTTAAAAAATCACAGGACCTAGAAATTTAGGAAGGATACTTTATTTTTTTGTAAAGGTTTATAGACTGTGAGGTGGCCATCTTGCAGACTGGGAAGCATGTCTCTGGCCAAAGCCATTAGTAGGCATTTTGAGTGAAGATAGGTTGGGGTAGGAGTTTTATGTTGAACAAGTTGGCTAAGCATATATGTTTAACAGGTTATAGGACGAGTTATGAATAGTTATGAAGGTGGTCCTGATACATGTGTATTGAACAAATTGATGTATATATGACCCATGTTTATTTGGGGGTGAAGGTTTAACATTTAAATGTATTGTAATTAGGCTTTATATGTCAAATAGTCTTTTCAGGACATGGAGGCACATAAGTGTACAGTCTCTGCAAACTGGCCAGAACCAGTCCATGGTTGGTAGATGTTTTATCAGGAGAAAGTTACTAAAATGAGTCTCTTTGTCCAATCAAAGCTGTAGTTATGGCACCTTGCTTGGCATGACCTTAGATCTTGTTTATAATTTGGTATCCTTTTTTGTCACAGAGTCTGTCCCGTCAGTCTTATGATCTCTGTTTTAACACTAATGCTGGTCAGCTGTTGTGTCTAAACTCCAAAAGGAGGGGCATAACAAGGCATGTCTAACTTCTCATTCCATCATAGCTGGGAACTCAATTTTCAAGTTTATTGGGGAGTCTTCTTAGCTAAGAGGGGGTCTACTTAGTTGGTAGAAGGCTTAAGCTTTGATTTTTAGTGTATATAAATGTATTAAACAAGCTATTTTATTAGTTTATTTTAAAACTATAGCTTACAAAAATTGAATGAAACAACAAATATTACCTTTCTTTCTCTACTTAATACTATGTCCAAAATTTAAAAACTAATCCCACTAGGCCAATCTATTTTCCACTGCCAGCACACTACTAAATCTAAACTGTGTTGAGCACCTTACCTCTATGTCCAGAGACTATCACAAAAAGGTGGGCATATAAGATTATAAGGGCCAGTTTCAAGAGAGAAAATTAGTTCAGACCCTCCAAATCAAAGATGGGTATGCAAATGCCTAAACAGCTGATGACTCAACACATAAAACTTATACATAAGTCAATTTTATAATCTTGCTTTTGGTTTTGGCTCTTGTATTACTTAAAGGATTTTAGGAATAAGTGAGTACCTGCCTACTTCCATTTCCATCTGGACTAAAACATTTAATTGACTATAAATCTTTTGACTCTATTAAGTTCCTTGGCCATAGCGATCTCACCAAGAGACAGGATAGACCCCAGGCAGGTAGCCATGCTACCCCAATAATATGGGACAAAATAAAAGTTTGGCCATAGATGCTGCCTGCGGCAAATCTTGGCCCGAAGAGGGGGAAATGTAAACTAGAAATAAAATTCTAAGCTCCCCATCAACTAAAGAAACCCCCTCTTAGCCAAGGAGACCCCCCAAAAAAACTTAACTGAGTTCCCAGCTGTGATAGAATGGGAGCTCAGGCACTCCTCATTATACACCCTTCTCTCTTTTTCAGTCTAAACACAACAACTGACCAGCATTAATGTTAAAATAGAGATTGTAAGACTGACAGAGTAGACTCTTTGTGACAAGAAGATATCAAAGTATAAACAAGACCTAAGGCCATGCCAGACAAGGATTAAGTCACATATCCCTACACTTGAAAAATAAACTATGTTCTAACCCCACAGATTTTTCTTTCTCTATCAGCCAAACAAACACTGGCCTCCAGATAAACAATATTAAACAATCACAGCTCATCCAACTCACCGACACTGACCAATGGAACCCCTTGTTCTACCAGCCATATTTATAGCTTTGATTAGATGAGAGACTAATTTCAACAACTTTCTCCTTATAAATATGTGTTAACTTAAAAATTATAAGGTAGAACTTAGTTTAGGAGTGTAATATCCAGAATCTGCAAGTAACTGAAATTCACAAGAAAAAAAAAACCCATCGAAAAGTGGACAAAGGACATGAACAGACACTTCTCAAAAGAAGACATACATGTGGCCAACAAGCACATGAAGAAAAGATCAGCATCACTGATCATTAGAGAAATGCAAATCAAAACCACATTGAGATATCTCATGCCAGTTGGAGTGCCTGTTATTAAAAAGTCAAGAAACAACAGATGCTGGCGAGGTTGTGGAGAAAAAGGAATCCTTTTACACTGTTGGTCGGAGTGTAAATTAGTTCAACCATTGTGGAAGACAGTAGGGTGATTCCTCAAAGACCAAAAGATAGAAATACCATTTGATCCAGCAATCTTATTACTGGGTATATAACCAAAGGAAAATAAACCATTCTATTATATAAAGACACATGTACACGTATGTTCACTGAAGCACCATTCACAATAGCAAAGACATGTAATTAACCCAAATGCCCATCAATGATAGACTGGATAAAGAAAATATAGTTCATATGGACCATGGAATACTATGTAGCCACAAAAACAAGATCATGTCCTTTGCAGGGACATGGATGGAGCTGGAGAAGCCATTATCCTTAGCAGACTAACACAGGAACAGAAAACCAAATACAGCATGTTCTCACTTTATAAGTGACAGCTAAATGATGAGAACACATGGACACAAGGGGACAACACACACTAGGGCCCTATTGGAGGGTGGAGAGTGGGAGGAGGGAGAGGAGCAGAGAATATAACTAATAGGCATTAGGCTTAATACCTGGGTGATGAAATAATTCGTGCAACCAACCCCCATGACACACATTTACCTATGTAAAAACCTGCACATCCTGCACATGTACCCCTGAACATAAAAGTTAAAAAAAATTAAAAAAGATTTACAGAATCAGATGACTCAATATTTGGAGATAAGTATGCTGTATAAGAAATCTAAACACAGCAATATATATTAGATCAGAAATCCAATAGGTATCCCTTTTTACTGTAGTTTGGATAATTTCTTCATTAAATGCTACCCTCCCTGCAATCTCGATTCCCTTTGTTTCTGTGTCCCACAGTGCCTAGACTGTCTTTTTCTTTAGTTACTGGGGACTCATTCTAACTCATCTCCAACATCTTTGTTTGCTCACCAGTGAGTACCCTTATGTGCTCTGTCACATTTTTATTTCAGACTCACACCCTTTACTCTCTCTCTTTTTTTTTTTTTTTGGTGCTTCTTGCTAAATTTTTAATCTAATCTTTTTGTATTGTGTTTCTCATGTTTAACACTTCCTTTGAAATCTTTTCTTAAAATTAAAAAATGTCTTTAGTTTTATAGATTTAGGGGGTTACAAGTGCAATTTTGTTACACGGATATATTGCATAGTGAAGTCTGGGCTCTTAGTGTAAACATCATCCAAATAGTGCATTTTGTACCCATTAGGTAATTTTTCATCTGTCATCCCCCTCCCACCCTCCCACCTTTCCAAGTCTCCAGTGTCCATTATTCTACTCTGTGTCCATGTGTACACATTACTTAGCTTTCACTTATAAGTGAGAACATGCGGTATCTGATTTTCTGTTTCTGAGTTCACTTAAGATAATGGCCTCCAGTTCCATCCGTGTTGCTGCAAAAGACATAATTGCATTCTTTTTTATAGTTGAGTAGTATTCCACCATGTACACACATACACACACTCACACACATATATACCCATTTTCTTTTTTTTTTATTATACTTTAGGTTTTAGGGTACATGTGCACAATGTGCAGGTTTGTTACATATGTATCCATGTGCCATGTTGATTTCCTGCACCCATTAACTCGTCATTTAGCATTAGGTATATCTCCTAATGCTGTCCCTCCCCCCTCCCCCGACCCCACAACAGTCCCCGGAGTGTGATGTTCCCCTTCCTGTGTCCATGAGTTCTCATTGTTCAATTCCCACCTATGAGTGAGAACATGCGGTGTTTGGTTTTTTGTCCTTGCGATAGTTTACTGAGAATGATGGTTTCCAGTTTCATCCATGTCCCTACAAAGGACACGAACTCATCATTTTTTATGGCTGCATAGTATTCCATGGTGTATATGTGCCACATTTTCTTAATCCAGTCTATCGTTGTTGGACATTTGGGTTGGTTCCAAGTCTTTGCTATTGTGAATAGTGCCGCAATAAACATACATGTGCATGTGTCTTTATAGCAGCATGATTTATAGTCCTTTGGTATATACCCATTTTCTTTATCCAATCATCCAGTGATGGACACTTAGGTTGATTCTATATGACTTTGCTATTGTGAAGTGCTATGATAAACATATGAGTGCAGGTATCTTTTGAATATAATGGTTCTTATACACAATTACTTTATTAAGAAAAAGCCAGGATCATATAATTCTTCTATATTTGAAGCCGGGACAGAATATTCCAAATTCTAAAATGGCGTTTTTTCCCTTTCTTTTGCAGTTTTTAAAAAGTATCCATGTGCTATCTTGTAATTGTGCTACCCTAAATTGCTTCTGTTGCTTGGAAGATGGGTGCTGTTTAAAGACTTCATCCTACAATGAAGTATGCTATGTCACATTTTGATTTATGTGGAATAGCTTATTCTTCCCAAAGTGGACTTTCATTTTAATAAAAGACTGCTGGAAAGAACAATGAATTAATACCTAATTGTGGAATGTAAAATTGTTTGGAACCCATAAGATTTTTATTGTTAATAATAATTTATTGAATGCTTTCTATGTGCCAGGCATCATACTATATTATCTCATTTAATTTCCATATCAATCATTTACATTTTATCTGTATTCCACAGACACAGATGCTGAGGCTGAGGTCAAACAACTTGTGTAGGATCTCAGTGTTAATAAGAGGCAGAATTCAGGGCTTAAGAGACTGCAAAGCTGGTTCAGAGTTCCTTCTTTAAGGAGGGCCTTTCCTGCAACCCTCAAATGCACACCTGGCTAACTTGACTATTGGATTCTGAGAGATACTCTGTACAACATTTAACATCAGAGTATTTCTTTTCTGTCCTTAATTCTGGTTCCCCACCGTTCTGCAAAGCTTCCCAGCTTCACCCTCCAGCTCTTCCTTTGCTGGATACACTTTCCCATAAATTCATGTTCTTTTCCCCTTGTGATTTTCTCTGCCTTTCTGCTCGCCTTTGCCTTCCCATTTCTATCGCTCCTTATCTCTCCTCTAGAAAATTTTTCTTTGCATTTACATTATTCTATCACCAAATAATCCCTGGTTGTTTATCTCTGTACATAAATATTAAAAATCCAGTCATGATTTTGATGCACTGGGCAAAGCTCTGATTGAAAGAATCTAGTAGAATTGCTTTATACAGGATGGAGTTTCTTGTAATGTGAGAAATCACTACCTAAGTTTTGAGTCTCAAAAAGGCAAGATTTCCTTTAGTCATATACTTGATGAGAATATAAAATGGACTTAAAAAGTAAGGCTTTATACATGAATATTTATATTGCTACTCCATCCTCAGCATGCCTCAAACCAAATGCATTATCTTTTTTCCTCCAACACCCTTTCCTCTTCCTGGATGGATGGCATCACTAGCTTCAAATGTGCCTGGATTAGAAGCATCCATCATTGTCACTTTCTCCCTGTCCGTCTTTCCCACATTTAAGGGCTGTCTCTCCCCAACTTTTCTTCCCCTTTCTTTCTCCATTCCATTATAGCTATCTAGTCTTAGTTCATCATTGTTATTGCTTTGTTATTATAGTCTCTTAACTAGCTTGTCTTAAAACCTTACTTCTTCAAAATACCCTCCACCATTATGCTTTTAAAATGCTTGGTGAAACATTGCTCCTTACCTGAAGTACTTCCAGTAGCTCACCATTGTCTACAGAACAATAAAAATCCAAATTTGAGGTGACATTTAAGGCCCTTCTTAACCATACCCCCCTTTACCTTTACCTTTCTGGCATCAACTTTTTTTATATATCCCATACACCACATTTCCCCACATTTACTTTTTCTTCAATTCTAACAAAGATGTTTATCTTTCCCACTCTCCGTTTATGACCCAGCTACCTGTGATGCTCCAGGATATCATTAGCACAAATAGGGGTGGGGGAGCTAATGAGATCAGAAATGAGAAGCTCTGTAGGGAGGACTCTAAACTGTAACAGTGGTCGGCAATTCTCTCATTACATAAAAATTGTGAATAAAATTTGAAACTGTCATGAGCAGGCTAAGCCCAAAATTTCTTCTTCTAAAGAACATTCCACTCGTTTAAGCCTGAGAAATTTGCCAACCCTTGCCAACTCTTTCTTTCTCTGTATAAGCTGAGCTCTGTTAATTTTGTCCCCACATGGGTTCTTCAACCGTGACTACCACCTGAAGTCCTGCTTTAAACCCGCGTGAGTTTCCCTCTCTCACTCTCCTTTTTCCCTTGCTTGCTGCTGGCTTCCACCCTTCGTATTAGATCACTTGAATATCTATACTTATCAGAATTGAGCCCAAGTTATTGTACCTTACAAAGGATATTTGGTTTAATAAGATACTTAAATCAGTTTTTTATTATTTGAAAGTTGTTTTTGTTAAAAGTTATCCCTCACTTATGCTTTTAGTGTTAACTCTTACTGCTTTTTCTTCTATCACCCCCACTCAAAACTAGGACCTTAGCTATGGCAAGATAATTCCAGGAACAGAATGTAACATTGAAATATCTCTCTGCTTCTTCCCCAGCAGCCTTTCTGCCTAGATAATTGCAGTAGAACTTGCTGAATGATACAAATGAAATTGTTTATGAGACCTTATCGCAGCAATAGCACATCGGATGCTGGTCAAATCTGGGCACGTTGTTATTCCTCTTTGCTGACTTCTCCATTTCTATATATTTTGGTAATTTGAATGGAAGTTTGTTTAGGGATGCTTAAAATCCCTGAATGCCAGATGTTTTTTTGTTTGTGGACGTGATATACAATTAAAAATTCCATCGCTATTTTCTTTACACCTCCAAAAGAAACAAATTATCTCATCTTAACTTTGCTTTAATTTTATGTTTAATTTTTGAAAAGTGATCATGCTATTTCAGTCATAGGAAGGAATGCAAAAGTTGATTCTAGTGAATATTATAGTGAGCCTTGCCTTTAATGTCTGAAGGTTTTTTTTTTCTGCCAAGGTAATTATTCATTTCTTGCTCTGCACCTCTAAAGCCATTTTCATATCATTCTTTAATGATATTTCTTTGTATTTTACTATAATTAAATAGTTACTCTTCCTGATTTGGGCTTTTAAGGTCAGAGATCATGGTAACCTCTTTTGCTCTTGGTTCTAGCAACTTGTCAGAGTTAATGCTGCAAACAAAGGTTGTGACCTATTTATCTTTATAGCCGTGAATAGGAGCACATAACTCTAATATAAGGCGGGCTTTAAGAATTGTGATAAAATTGATGAATCAAGTGGTTATAAAACAGTTTGGGCCATAGGTAATAAGGAAGGCCAGGAAATTGTACTAGCAATCACCATCTCTTGAGTACTAGGCCAAGGACTTTATATGCAGTCTGACTTTAGTCCAAACCACATCCTAACACTATTAGGCATGATGGTCTTTGACAGTAGAAAACTGAGATATTGTACTTCTGTAGGTTTATGTTATTTCAGTGATTGGACAGGACAGAGGAACTCATGTTTACTCTCTAGTATAACACTACGAATTATGCTCTGTTTAAGCTTATTTTATTTAAATTTTATAAATTAGATCAGTTGGGTGGCTCATGCCTGTAATACCAGGACTTTGGGAGGCTGAGGTGGGAGAATTGCTTAAACCCAGGAATTCAAGACCCACCTGGGCAACATAGCAAGACCTCACCTCTACTAAAATAAAAAAAAAAAACAAGCTGGGTATGGTGGCGTGCATTTGTAGTCCTGGCTACTCAGGAGGCTGAGAGGGGAGGATCACTTGAGCTGAGGAATTCAAGGCTGCAGTGGGCTGTGATCAGGCCACTACACTCCAACCTGGGCAACAGAACAAGGCGCTCTCGTGCTCTCGCGCTCTTTATATATAATGCATTACTACTTATTTCTGTTTTCAGAGGTAAAACACTGAGGTTCAGAATGTTAAATACTTTAGTGACCCACATGACTCCCAAGGCGGCAGGTAGTTATTACCTCATTACACTACAAATGATTAAAATGCAAAATATACAACATGGAGTACTAGACAGCCATAAAACAGAATGAAATCATATCCTTTGCAGTAACATAGATGCAGCTGGAGGCTGTTATCCTACATTAACTAATACACAGGAAACCAAATACTGCATGTTCTCACTTCCAAGTGGGAGCTAAATATTGGGTACACATGGACACAAGGAAGGGAACAATATACACTAGGGATTCCAAAAAAGAAGGAAGGGAGGGAGGCAAAGATTCAGTAACTACCTATTGGCTAGAATGCCCACTACCTGGGCGACAGTTTCAATCATATCCTAAACCTCAACATCACACAATATACCTTTGTAACAATCTTGTACATGTACTTCCTGAATCTAAAGTAAAAGTTAAAAAATAAATAAAATGTTTTTATTAAAGAAACAAAACCCCAGAATACCAACTTTTTAAATTAATTCTATAGAAAAAGATTGTTCAGGGTATATTTAAATTGCTTTAGACATGCAAACAACTTTCTATGGTTTTTGAACATTTTTAAAGTACGTTTTTTCACAAAGTGATGTCAGTACAAATATTTTCTTGATTAAATCACAATTACCCAAGAACTTCTAAAATATAGCTTAATTTCAGGTCTTTGCTGTATCTGGAAATATTAAGATTACTTTGATTGAAAATACTCTGGATTCCAATTCCCCCAATTCAAAGTGGCTGTATCCCTTGTCTGAATTAGTGTGCTCTGACTCTGTTCCCTGACTGAGTATGAAGAACTCCTCAGACCTGTGATTGAAATATAAGAAAGCTAAGTGTATTTTGGGGGTAGGATTAAATTCAGGTCCTATCTCCCAAGCTGACAAATAATTGTAAAGTCTGGAAAAATGTTTAACAGAATATGCCTCGAGCCCTTTGAGCACTATTCGATTTTTATTTAACTATATGGCCTGGATTCTATACTCCCCAGAAAATGGGCAGATGTTGCCTCAGGCTTTTCTCAACAACTTTTGTTTTCTCCCTCAAGAATCATTAAGACATGAAGCCTACAAGGATTTAATTCCCCTCCATCTCTGAACCCATCCTCCATGATGGAAAAGACATTAAAAATAATCTGTGATATTCCTTTAAGCTCATTTGAATCTTTTGAAATTATTTTCACTTAGCTCAAGGCAGACAACAATGGTAAAAACTCAAACATTGTTGTATCAAATACATGATTATAGCCTGATTTAGAAGTAATCCTCTTTACTAAAATGTTACTCAGAATCCCTAAGGATGAAATAGAATTCCAGGTAGGATAGGATTAGTGTTAACTGGAGTTTTGAAATTTCTTAGTCCTAGGCACACAAACACAAAAGCATTTTCTAACATTTTATAAGGAAACTTATTTATACTGTATCTAGCAATTTTTTTCTCTACTCTTCTTGTAGGTTCATATGCTTACCTAGAAAAATAATAGCAAGAAACTTAAGACAGTCTAGTTTTTAAAATTCATTTGATTTTCTCTGGGTTATTCCATAACATATGTTTGCTTATTCCATATTTTAATACTTATATTCTCTTTTAACACTGAAATGCAATCATTATATGAAATATTTAAATGATTCACAGTATTTATCTTTTCTCCTTAATACATGTAAGTGATGTTATATCCTAGCATCCATGTAAATGATGCTAATAACTTATGAAATATTTTAAAGTATCTCCAAGAACAGAAGAAAACATTTACTCTACTAGATTTTATGAAAATATAAAGTAGAACCACACAGCTTCTGTATGGATAAATGCCCTTAAAACCACAGAAGTTGTTTTAGTCAGTCCAGGCTGCTATAACAGAATATTATAGATAGTTGACTTAACAGACATTTTTTTTCTCTGGAGACTAGGAAATCTGAAGCCAGGATGCCAGCATAGTGAGTTCTGGTGAGGGCTGTTTTCCTGGTTTGCAGGCAGGCGGTTGTTGTCTCATTGCATCCTTACAGGGTGGAAAGAGATCCTGTGTTTCTTCCTCTTTTTTTTTTTTTTTTTTTTTTTGATAAAGGAATTAATTTTATTAATGAGAGCTCCACCTCATGACCTAATTATATCTAAAAGGCCTAACCTCCTAATACCATCACATTGGGTGTTAGGATTTTAATATATAAATTTTAAGGGGACACAAACCTTTAGCACATAACAGCAGTTAATTGTGTTTCAAATACTTATGTTGGTGGTGGCAAGACCATGTCATTCAAATTGCACTTCTTTTCTTAACACATGTCAATCACATGTCAGGAGCATTTCGAGCCTCAGCATAACGAGGACTTATGATAATTTAAAGGTTTGGATTATGTCTGAAAAGCTATATTAAATCTATGGGCAACTGCTGTAGATTACTAACTGGTCTTCCTGCCTCCATTTTTGTTCCCAGAGCCTATTTATTTCTCACATAGCAGGTAGAATGAACTTTTGAAAATATAAGTCAGACCAAATCCCCTATGTGTTCAAAATTCCTCTAAGAGATCATAGTTAGAGTGTAATGAAAACTGCTTGCCATGGCCTATTAGGCCAAAACTTGTTTCCTGACCACTCCTTCTCATTCACTCTTCTCTATCCCCTCTGGCCTGGCTCTGCTGCCAAACAGAACAGAGTTCAGCCCATTCCTGGCCCTTTACACTTGCTGATGGATCTCCCTTTAGATCAACACAGGGCTTACTCTTTTACTTCATTTAAATCTCTGCTCACATATTTTCAGGGTGGTCCTAAGGGGGCTTTTCCTGACCACCCCATTGAAAAATGCTTCCTTCTTCACATAGTCTTTTTGCTTCCATTGACTTATTTTTCTTCACAACATTAGTTACTGTCTAAAACTATAATATTATTTACTTGTTTGCTTGTTTATTGTTAGCTTCCCTCTCTATAACGTAAGTACGCTGAGGGCAGAATCATGGAGCTAAGAGCAGTGTGGAGCTGAGAGCAGTGTATGGGCACGGTGTGGACACTCAGAAAGTTTCTGCTGAATGAATGAATCATTCACATTGAAATACAATGAGCAATGTTTCATTCCCCTGAATCATAATTTGTCATTCTGAATCCTATCTCTTATCACTTCTTTAGGGTGCTGTCTCTCCCAGATTATACCTTCTATGTACTCTTTTTCAGTTTCTGCCTCTTTATGTGAAGCTTCTTGTCCATGATCAGATGGTCTCAATTAGAATTATGTTCCCAGACCTTGCTTTCTAAGTGACAACTCTCTAAGATTCTTGCTTTTCAACTTTAAGATACAGTAATAATTACCTCAGGGATATTATGAAAATTTATTTTATGTAGTTCTTTATTCTTCTGTTACTCAATCTCTCAAAGGTATTTGGCAAACTTCATCCTTCTTGAAACTCTTTATTTCCTTTGCTTTGAGTATAAACTACTCTCCTAATTGTCTTCCCCTTTATTTAGCCGTTGCCTCTCTATTTCTTTCCAGATTCTAATGTTAATATGTTCTGAAGCTAAACTGGTTTCTCTTCTTTTTCCTTCTCCCTCTGTTCTCCTCATCTCTCCCTCTTCCTCTGCTCCCTTTTATCTTCTAATATTTTATCCTTTGGTAATCTAAACCATCCTCATTATCCTCATTTCTTTAATTAACTTCTATTTCTCAATAAATTAAAATGTTTGTCTCCTGCCTTGACTTCAGATTAATAAATCCAACTGCTGAATTGATATATAACTTAGATGTATATATCACTTTACTTATTCAAAATTAGATGTATGTTTTGCTTTACTTGCTCAAAACAGTTGCCTTGATTCCCTCTACTTAATTCTTTCCCTCTCTCCTCTATTAGTGACAATATTTATACTTTCAGTTGCTCAAGCAGAAACCTAGGTTTTACCCCTGAATCTTGTCTTCTTTTCGTTACCCATGCCCAATTGACCACTTGACGAGCAAGATTTTCATGTTCTGCCTCCACATTATGTCTTCAGTCATCCATCTACTTTGCTTCATCTTTTCCACACCACTGGGGAGAGTCTTCCAATTATTTCTTTTATGTCCACTCTTGAACTTCTCTCCAAATTTGTTTTCCACCCTGCAGCCAGGACATGTACTTCCAACCATACGTAACTCTCTTGCTTAAACAAACATTTCAGTGGCTTTCCATTGCTAATTCAGTAACATTGACTTCCTCATAATGCTCTACTAGGCATTCCATGGCTGGCATTTCTAATCTTTATTAACCCAGGTCTTTCATATCTCCTCCCAGCTAATCACACTCCAGCTTCACTCATTTTCTTTTTCTCAAACAAACCAGACCATTTTTTGCCTCAGGATATTTTCACTTGCTTCTCCTTTTGCTCAAGGCAGTTAATTTTCTAGACCATCATATGGCTGGATCCTTCTTATCCCGGTTTTAGCCTAAATGTTGTCTTCTGAAAGAGACCTTTCAACCTAACCTGTGCCTCCTGCCTCCAAGCTCTTCTATTATGTCTTCCAGCTTATTTCCTTTATGGTAGTTTACATTCTGAACTTAGTTTTTTTCTGTGTTTACCTTTTTCACTGTTCATATTCCCTAAAGCCACCATATCCGTGAGGGCAGAAAATATGTTTTTCTTCACTGTTATGTCCCTGAATCCTAGAATATTGCCCAGACCATTCAACTAATATTTATTGAATGAATGAAATGAGATTACACAAATAATGCACTTGGTATTGTGTTGGTACACAGTGGGTGCCTAATAAACGTTAACTCTTGTTGTTAAAAGTATTGTTTCTCTCTTACCTTGTGACTTCAACATTCTATCCTGGAAGAGAGAGATTGATAAAGGTTATTGCTTCTACTCAATGCTTAAAACAGTTAATTAGGTTTCCTTCTTCCTTTGAAGTAAGCCTAAGAGAGACACTTTTAGCAGCTCTCTCAACAGAGGAACTACCTGGCCGTATTATAGTCTTTAGTCCTAGTAAACATGGGGTGGTGGGGGGCAGGCATTCAGGCATTAATTAATTTATTCAATATTTGTTGAGTACTTATTATGGTCTAAGGTCTACTTTAGTTCTGTGGAAAGTAAATGTGATTGTTTCTGCAGTGTCATTGAGTAAAGTAAATTAGTTATGAACTTTGTAACAACAATATATGAATAATACAATAAGTGCAAGGAGAGAAAACTTTTTTCCCAGGAGTAGTATCTGGAATGAGCTTTAAAATATAGGTAAAGAAGAGAGGTTCCTGTGATGGCTGTTTCAGATACCTTATTGGATGCTTTATGGGAAACTTCTCCTCAAATATGTTCTATTTTCCTCATACTTCCCTTTCTGCGACAATCATGTAACCTGTCATCCAAGTGAGAAACTACCTTTCTACCTCCAAAACAATGACCAGATTGGGTTGGCTCTGTATCAATTCTGTAATTCCCTTTCTTTGTACCCCTTTGTAATTGCCTTTGTTCTGGCATTTGCCCCTCCAGCCCGCTCTCCATTTCATTGTCACAATAATTTTTCTAAAACAGTATATCATTGTATTTCTTGAAATTCTCCAACAACTGGGGATTTCCTGTTGTGTATGTGTATGTATGTGTTTTAAAATATTCCTTTGAATAAAATAGAAACTGAGTTCAACATACATTATGCTTCACTCCAGAACATATAGTCTCCACTCAACTCTGAGAACTCACTTTCAGTTTCCCACACTTGCCAGAGCCTCCTTCACATCTGTGCATCAGCACATATCTTCTTACTAGGTCTAGATAATGCTTGTTCATATTTTAAAATTCAGCTGTGATATCATTTCCTCCTGAAAGCTCTCCCTAATCCAACTTGGCCTACTTGGTTACAACTTTGTGTTCTTGTGATACTACTTCCTGGTACTAGGTCTTTTCACACTGTGTTCCCTGTTGTTTTCTTCCTGTGGAATCATTGTCTTTCATGCCTGTGATTTCAGTTCCTAACATAGTCTATTATATATATTTTATTTTTAAATAGTTATTTGTGAAATATTATATAGACCTGAGTTCAATATATCAAAATCTGTCTACTAAGGAAAGTATGGTCTATAGAATATATTTATTCCAATCATTTTCTTCTGACCTATGTGCTATTACAACCCATTATTTGTTCTGTCATTTTATTTTTTATTTTTTTATTTTTATTTTTGAGACGGAGTCTTGCTCTGTCCCCTAGGCTGGAGTGCAGTGGCGAGATCTCCACTCACTGAAAGCTCCGCCTCCCAGGTTCACGCCATTCTCCTGCCTTGGCCTCCCCAGTAGCTGGGACTACGGGCTTCCATCACCACGCCCGGCTAATTTTTTGTATTTTTTTTTTTTTTATTAGAGACGGGGTTTCACCGTGTTAGCCAGGATGGTCTTGATCTCCTGACCTCGTGATCTGCCTGCCTTGGCCTCCCAAAGTGCTGGAATTACAGTCATAAGCCACTGCGCCCGGTGTGTTGTGTCATTTTTAATTCCACACATTACATATTGTTTTGCCTTTTTATTCTTAATCCAAACAGTGCTTAATGAGAATTTTCTACACATTTACCAACTATTTTGTTCTTCATTTCCTTTTTTGTCTTATACTTCTCTTTGCTGTGATTTTCCTTTTTCTTGGAATCCCTCCTGGTAGTTCTTTATTGGCATTTTGTCAACAGTAAATGCATCACGCCAGTAATCCTAGCCCTTTGGGAAGCTAAGGCGGGCAGATCCTTGAAGCCAGGAGTTTGAGACCAGGCTGGCCAACATGGTGAAACCCTGTCTCTATAAGAATACAAAAATTAGCTGGGCATGGTGGTGTGCTCTTGTAGTCCCAGCTACATGGGAGGCTGGGGCATGGGAATCACTTGAGCCTGGGAGGCCGAGGTTACAGTGAGTGGAGATCGCACCACTGAACTCCAGCCTGGGCAACAGGGTGAGACTCTGTCAAAAAACAAAAACAAAAAAACAAAACACAAAAACCCAGTAAAAACCAGTTTCAGCTTTTCCTATCTTATTGCAAAAAAGTAGTGTTTCGGGTTGACAATTCTAAGTTGACTGCTTCTTTCAGCATTCCAGTGATATCACTCAGCTGTCTTCTGATCCTGAGTAAGTAATCCAATCTGTCTAATATTTAATTTCAGTGGCTCAATGAAATGAATAATCCAAATGTAATCATAGGGTGTTTACTCGGGGTCACCTAGACAAAGTCTTTCTGAAACCCAGACCTCACCCTTCTGTCAGTGGAAGCAGTTACTCCTGGGACTGTGTCTCTTGCCATAACAGGACAGGGTGAGATCGCTTATGGACCTCAAGGTTTCCAGGGCCTGGGAGCTGGCTTTCCAGACAGCTTGTAAACCACCGGCACCCCATTCCAGACTGCACCCAAAGTTCATTTATTTCCCCCCGTCTCAGCTGCTATATCCTAAGTATGCTGCTAAAGGTACAGAATCTGGAGTCACACTGAGAGTTCAGCAGTCTCCTGACCTACTGGTCTAGTGCTTAGCCAGTGCTGCACCTCGTGCCTCACTCTGAGATGAAGAGCAGGCAGGAACACAGGCTTCTGTATGCTGACTCTGGGCTTTGACAGTTTTCCCTTTCTTTTTTTTTTTTTTTTATTATACTTTAGGGTTTTAGGGTACATGTGCACGATGTGCAGGTTTGTTACATATGTATCCATGTGCCATGTTGATTTCCTGCACCCATTAACTATTTTCCCTTTCCCCACGTAAAGCCTACTGCTTAGCCAGTGCTGTGTGGTCTTGGAGAACTCATCCTAAACTGTGGTATATGACAACTAGCCTACCTGGCACAACAGATCCCGCTTCTACATTATTTAGTTCCAGTGCCATTTAGTCGGTATAAAGGTTAAATGGGAAAATACATGTTAAATACCCAGTACATAGAAAGAGCTGAATACTTTTGGGATGAAAATATGGAGAAGTGCTCTTTACATTTATTGACTCCTCTTTAAAATACTCCGCCTTTAGTAGTATATGGGAGTTCTATATAAGGTGGAATTTTTCTTCTCGTAAATTTATATGTTTTCTTGAAATAATCTCTGGTTTATTAGAATAAAATGCTAGTCAACAATATCCTCCAGGCAACAGAGTATTTGCTAATACTTGGATAAAACACTTGCTTAAAATTAATTTCATCTCTGCTATCAATTATGAAGGGCTTTAACAAACACAAAATGTGTAATGACTGTTTATTGTTTTTCGTTTGAGTGCACCCATATCACAGGAGCAGAAATAATCTGAAATTAATTAGCAATTGATTATGACAGCATGTCATTCTATACAATTTATGTAACACCTGCCTTGATTATTTTTGAATCCATGAAGGAGAACAAGCATAACAAACTGGCATTTGACAAACAAGTAACCTAATTAAAAGGCTATCAGGGACAGCAAATGGAACAGAAATGAATCAGGAAAAATACTGTTAAAGTCAACAAATTATTAATGCAAAGCAAAAATACTGATGCATAAAATGACTTTATTTTTCAAATGTAAATTCTAGGTATAGCTTTTGGCAGTAAGCTCAGTTAAGCAAATTTACCTATTTTTTTTTTTTTAGTTGTTTGGGGGTACTATGGAAGACCAGACACCAATGCCATCTCCATCAATTATAGTGTATTGTAGAGGCATGAGAATACTAAGCAAATAATATAAAGATGTTATAGGAATAACATAATTGTTCAGGAAAAGTTTCACACTACTGATGAGTCTGAAGTTGCTTTTGAAAAGCATTGAAAAGAGATTAATAGAAGGTAGATGGTAACTGCATATTAATTATGCAGTTCAAGTTCTTATATATTATATATGATATATATTATATAATATATATTATATAATAGTTCAAGTTTATATATTATAGTAGGTAAAGGCAAATGTAACTATCCAGTAATATCTATACAATCTGGAAGTTTACATCCTGTTTGGTTTCTTGGACAACTTCTGCCTTATATTGAGCAACACTTCAAAGTCAGTATTCATCCTTTTTCACATCTCCCAAAACATCTTAGGTCAACAAGAGGACCTGTACTAGAGTTCAGAAACTGAGGCAAATTAAAAAATGAGAACATCAAAAGACTTCAATTTCTCATGTTAACAATGGAACAAATGGAGAAATAATAGTTGCTAGGTGTTAATGGTATAATTCTGATAATAAAATAGATTTTTCCTTCTGTCTTTTATAACAAAGTAAATTGTTTTGTGAAAGAGAATTCTTAAGAGATGGTCTTGCCTATGTTTGTTTAATCATGTCCATTGATGGCAAGTTTATTCCCCCTTGAAGTGGTTCATTCATCTTAATGGAAAACATAGTGTAGAAGGCCTTAAATGAGGCTGAGTAACAACTATGGAAATATAAACAACTGCAGAAAGTGCTACAGGAGAGAAAGAGGCAAAATGTCATGTTTTTCTAAAAACATGAGGATGCAAAGCTCATAACAATACATTTGGGATTTTAATATTAACCTTAAAAATCTAGAAAATATTATTTTAGAGATTCACTGATAATAAATGTAAGATTCTAAACTTGGATCCAAATACTACTATCAGAAATAAAGATAGGAGAGGATCTGGCAACATCACATATGAGAAGGGAAATTTTTGGAGTTGAAATAGAGGATAAATTCAATATGGTTTGTCTGAAAAAAGAGATCATGCAACTTTCTCTTTTAAAATTCCCTTTCAAGAGAGAACTTTTCTTGTTAGAGAAGACAGAAGCATTACATAATCTCTGTTTTCTTGATTATTCATCAGAATTATACTATTGACCTCAAGTAGGCCATGTAGCCCTTCTGTTTGTTTTATTACTAAATACAACCGTCTGAGGCTACATTACGAGAAATGTAGTCTTGAATGGGAAGTGACAGTCCCTCTGTATCTGCAGTGCAGCTAATGTTCAGATACTTGGAGCATGCATTCAATTTTGGAAGCCAGATTATAAAAGCTATTGGAACAACTACAAACATTTTAGGGAATGGTCAGGAAGATGAAAGAACTCAAAATCTTGCCCTACAAAAGATAGTGGAAGATATTTAATCCAGAAAAAGGTAGGTGTTGAAAGAACATGTTAAATATTTTTCTCTCAATTTAAAGAAGAAAATTCCAATTGCCCAGAAATCAGTCGGCGTCTTTTGGAGAAGTGAGTTTCCCATCAATGGAGATGTTTAAGCACTGAGTGGACCATTATTCACCAGGGATATTGTGGGAATATGTTGTCAGAAATAAGGAATTAGGTCCATTCTAAATTTGAAATTCTGTAGACGGTGAAGTACTTCATACATTAATATTTTGTTTTTAAATTGAGCTACTTCTGTCAAATTAATTAGACTAATCTTTTTAGTAAATTACGTAATTTATTCCATAATTTATTCTAGGACAGCTAGCCATTCTAAACAGAATAATCCTCTTAAGTATGGTTTTGAGGGATGGTGACTTAAATTTAACAGCTCAAACGAATTCTGAGGCAATGTCTGCCAAAACCAAAGGAGAAAGCCTGCTGCTTTTTAAAATTTTTATTTTATTTATTTTTCATATTTTTTTATTGCTGAGTCTTGCTCTGTCTCCCAGGCTGGGGTGCAATGGTGTGATCTCGGCTCACTGCAGCCTCCGCCTCACAGGTTCAAACGATTCTCGTGTCTTAGCCTTCCAATTAGCTGGGATCACAGGTGTAGGTCACCATGCCTGGCTAATTTTTGTATTTTTAGTAGATATGGAGTTTCACCATGCTGGCCGGGCTAATCTCGCTTCTGGTCTCAAGTGATCCGCTTGCCTCGGCCTCTCAAAGTGCTGGGATTATAGGCATGAGCCACCATGCCCAGTCAGCTGCTTTCTTAACAGGCCATATTTGAAGCCTACTATTTGAGGCCATAGTTGATAATAATTTGTCTATATCAGCGGTTCTAAAGTAGGGACATTTTGCAACCCAGGAAACATTTGGCAATGTCTGGAGATATTTTTGGTTTTCAAAACTGGAAGGGTTGCTAATATTGGCTAGAGACCAGGGATGCTAGTAAATGCACAGGACAGTCTCTCAGAGTAAAGAATTATCTGGTACAAAATGTCAATGGTGCTAAGGTTGAGAAATTCAGGCCTAATTGAGAGGTCTCTTCCCCTTGATCCCAATGTTACTCCCTTTCTTTATCCACAGATTCTATTTTTGTCTGTCGTTGTTGCTGTCTTGTTGTTGCTTTTTAACATCTATTTTTATTTATCCTGAATAGGGAACACAAGATTTCTGGATCAGAAAATAGACCAATTATTTCTAATAGAGCATCTTGCTATCAGTTCGCCAGACCCCAGTTTCCCACAGGGAGGTACTGTGAAGGCCTAGTGACCCTATGCATGCACCATGGGAGAAGAACCCCAGAATTACAAATCTTGGAGCTTATATAGGGTGGCTGGAATGTGTATGCATTCTGTCCTCAGAAGATGCAGGGAGCCATTTTCTCTGGATTGTAAATAATTCTTCTCTGGAATGAGGAGGGGGAAGGTCTCTATTCATCACCCTGGAAGGTAAAAGCATGGCTCCAAGGAAAGTTAAGACTTTATATCTCTCAGGGGTCTCTATTTTTAGAATTTCTATTCAATTATTCTTTAACCCAACTTGCCAGCAATCTCTGCTCAGAAAGCTCTGACCATGAAGAAACATAAAAATTATCCATAAAACATTGAATACAAACACTATTTAGAAGTTTATTCCTTTTCTTGCCTCTGCCATCTGATTCTCCCTCATCTCCCTGTATGTCTCCTTAAGTAGTTAAGAGTTACCTTGACTGTCATTCTTGAACTATTCAGAGAAACTCATGATGCTTAAATGAAACTCTGAACTCTTGGATTTCCTTAAAAACAAGATTCCTTTAAATGAAGTGTGTGTGTGTGTGTGTATATGTGTGTGTGTGTGTGTGTGTGTGTGGTTTTTAAAATAGAAATCTGTGTGCCTAATTTACCTTATTTGAACTATAATGAAATGTTATTTTCACAGGTTATGGTTCACTAAACTTTAAACTATTTTTCTGAAAATTTGTGTGGAAATTTAATTTTTGTAAATTTAATATTAACCACTCAAAGGGAGCATTGTGTTTAAAGGAACTCTATGATGAATGCTTTTGTAAAGTGGTCTCCAATGTAAATGTGGTCTCACGTTTAATTTCTCTCGTGAAAGCACATAGAAACAAACTGAAAGAGTCTTGCTTCTGAATTATTTTCTACTTGTTTCTTGGAGGCTATTAATTTTATGCACTGAAGACTGTCTTACATCCAATAATTTTAGTTGAACGAGAGCTAAAAATTTTAATTAAAAGCCCACTAATTTGGGTAACTGTGCCACTTTGTTGAATAGAGTCTCATTTCCCATACTTACCATTGTTTCAATTTTGGCCTTTTCACTACCTTACCTTTGTTTTTAAGGCTTGTGCAGCTTAGCTGCATTCAGCTTTATGTTCTGAAGAGCTCATAATCTGTGGGGATTTATTTGAGACAGTCTGTTCACAAGTTGTCTGGATTGTTTTGAAAATAATATTTAAAAATGTACCTTTTAAAAATACAAATCATATTCTGGTTTGTTCCCTATATTACAGCAATAATTAATTGCTATCTGACAGAATCCCTCTCTTAGTTACAAGCAAATAGCTATAAGGTTTAATTATTAAAGCACTCTAGGGAGGGAAAATCTGTGCCTACTGTAGAAATGCTTGTTTTGTTGCAACTTTAAGAAGTTTTTGATATTTTCCTTTGACATTCATCTCTTTCCAGACACATATATAAAATTAGGTGCAAATTTTGAGTGTTCATAGGTGCCTTGCATGCATCACCTCATTTAATTTCCTTTATTACCCAGTTGAGTAGATATTTTCATCTCAGGAAGAAACATTTCAGAGAGCATGAACATTGCTCACTAGGTCCGAGAAGTTTAGGAACAGCACAGAGAGGATGGTGTGGCATCACAGTCCCTGTCAGTGCTGGGTGTCCTCCAGCTGTGAGCCTCAAAGGGACAGAGTGGCACATGAACGCAGCATTGGTGGTGCTGTCCATGGTGAGACTGGGGATTTAAGAAGACTCTCAGTGTAAATCAAGACCAGAAAAGATGCAATAGAAATAAATCAGTATGTCACAACAAACTCAGTCACAGGAAAGGAGAATGAAGTGGGTATGTGTATGTAAGGTAATATTTTCAACTTTTGTGTTCAAAGTCTAAAAGGGTGAGCTAGTTACTATGTTTTAAGCAAATAAAAGATTTTTGATGCATGAGTTGTGTGTCTAAAGACAACCAACTTAGAGAACATGACTTTACATTTAAATTTTTCCTGGGCACAAGAAAGCCTCCTAAACACCTAAATGATAAAGTCACTCACTCATGTACTCATCTTGTCAGTCAATGACATTTATGAGCACCAGTGTGTATGTACCAGGCAGCATTCTAAAAAGTGGGGATGCAGAGGTAAACAAAACTGTCAAGATTCCTGTGAGGATCCTTGGGCTAACATCAATGTGTCTGTGTGTGCAAGTTGATAACAAACAAATGCATAACAAAACAAGAGCAACAATCAGTGAGTGATTAGAGCTATGAACAAAATTAACATCCAGTAATGCCATACAGGATGACATTCATGCGGAATACATCAGTTTAGGTAGCTGGAGAAATGTTCTTTTTATTGCTGCATTTATCTCTCAGTAATCCATTTAATAATAACAATTATAATAACATCTTGTATTTAAACAGTGCCCTTAGCACTGTTTTCTCTTCAGTCAGGGACTATTTCTTTGTTAGTTTTCCTCTCAATGACTACACATAAAATGTAGAGATGTAAAGAACTGAATCCTTGAATTATAAATACGACTTTACTGTGTCATTTAGTCAAATATGGTGATGCCCATATGTGGCTACTATTGATTGACTAGTCAAGCAATACTTCTCCAGAAAAGTTTATTCCAAGATCTAAATAACAAAGAAATAGACATACAAAAATGGGGGTTGAAGGGAGTAGTGGGAGCCCTTAGCACAAGGACTGTACAGCCAGAGAACAATCTTTTTGAGTTTGGGAATCCTGGGGTGGGGCTAGTGGAAGATGAGAAATGCAGTGGTAAGTGATGAGGTCACAGAGGACTGCAGGGGTAGTTTTGCTGGGCTTCGTGAGCTGGACTTAAGTGAATTTTATTCCAAGTGCAATGGGAAACCTCTGAAGGCTTTTAGGCAGGACACTGAAAAGTTAAGATTTGTTCAATCTCCTTATCTATAAAGTAGGTATAATATTTACAGTAGTCTCAATATATTCTATCTTTGTGAAAAATAACCCACCACATATTAAATGCTCAATAAATATTACAAGTATATATCTGTTAAAATGGCCATTTTTCTTCATAGAAATATACCATAGATGCTGTAAAGCTAATGTCTTGGAGATTTAAAGAGTAGCAGAGATGCCAACTACTTTTATTTAGTGCCTACTGTATTATCGAATTTAATCTGCACTTCAACTTTCTTCAGGGGAAGAAAGGTTAAGAAACTTGCTCAAGGTCACACAGCTAAGGGCAGAACCAGAATTTCAGTTTCACTGTCGGTCCTTCTGACTCTGAAGTTAATGCTGTTTCTTCTGTGCTGTATGACACGAGGAAAATGTGTGCCCTGCATTCTCTTGTTGGCCTGTGTTTGTAGCAGATGATCTCTTCTCAAAGGCCTTCCAGATTTTATCAAGCCTGGATTTTGTTAGTAGTTTGGTACATCATCTATAAATCACAAAACAGTCTACAGTAATTTGTTCTGGGCATCACCATATTTGACTAAATGACACAGTAAAGTCGTATTTATAATTCAAGGATTCAGTTCTTTACATCTCTACATTTTATGTGTAGTCATTGAGAGGAAAACTAACAAAGAAATAGTCCCTGACTGAAGAGAAAACAGTGCTAAGGGCACTGTTTAAATACAAGATGTTATTATAATTGTTATTATTAAATGGATTACTGAGAGATAAATGCAGCAATAAAAAGAACATTTCTCCAGCTACCTAAACTGATGTATTCCGCATGAAAGAGAACTTCCCTAAGGCACTAGTACACAGAAGATGATTGAATGAAAGGCTTTGTAGTGGAGAATTAAAGCACACCTGGGACAAGGAGGCTGTGCACTTAGATGAGTTTCATCGATTGAAGAAGCCAGCAGAGGCAATGATGGTACTGCTCAGTTACTCCTGGTGCAGGTGATGTGAGCATCTTTCATTGCTAAGGACTCACTTCCACCTTTATCTCCACCATTGCATCTTTGTGGATATATGAGAGCTCTTGATAATACTGGGCTTTGTCAGTATTTGAAAGGTTATCAAGATTCTGCTGCCTTCAAAGATGGAGAGATATTGACAAATAAAAACAAACCAGTCATCTGTATTTAAAATGGAAAAAATTAAAATTTACCCTCACCTGTCTCTGCTGTCATTAAATCAGTTGCACTAAACTGCTTTACTACAATTCTTACTATTTCTTCTGTTTGAATTCTAAGTGTCTTTTCAATGAAAGATAATTAAAAAATAAGTCACATTAGATAGTATAACTAGTAAAGCTTATTCTAAAACTTTGAAGGCTTTTAATCATCCAGTAAGTGCAATGCATAATGTAAAGATTAATCAGTAGGCACAAATGTATTCCTCTTTCTCTGTTTTTATCCTTACATTTTATCTTCCCATGAGAATAGAATTAGAGATTTGGACTTAGAATATTCAAGGTGGTTTAGGTTGTTTTTTGAGTGCTTTCTGTAAACCAAACACTATTCTAAATTTTTCAGTGAAAAAAATGGTTTCTGCTCTTATGAGGAGGAGGCCCATCTTGGCATGACGATAGGCAATAAGCCCTATTCGTAAGAAATATCTAAATTACATAATCTGCTAGAAGACAATGGTTGCTCTTGGGAAAACAAGAGTAAAGACTTGAAGGAGATGATCATAGGAGATTTGGTATATTTAGACTTTTTTAGTTCAAAATGATTATAGGCTATGTTCAACATAAAAAGGAAAAGTTAATTTTGTCTGTGTCACAAAATGGATGAATTCATAGGACTGTGCAGAAGTTTTTGAAGCAGGCTTTGCAGGTTTTCTCCCCTTTGTTAACTGCATGTTTTATTTAAACTACTTTTATAATCAAATGTCTCCAAAAGGAGCATCATCTCTTTCACTATTGGATGAACATGTATGTTCTCCCTTTTGTCCAGGATATAGCACATTAGCTCTGATGAAAACAAACAGTAACAAAAACAAAAACTCCCCATATGTTGATGAAAAAAAGAACTAGAAGGTAGAATGATATCACTTTAGAACAGGACAAGTTCTTAGAGATAATTCAGTCCCACCCCATTATGTCACATCTGGGTGTTCTGGCTCCAGCCCAGTGGTAGTTCTGACCACTGGGGTTGATCTCTTACCTCTGATCTGTAAAAAAGAGTGACAGTCTCACAAGGGGATCTCTAACATGCTTGGAAGAGCATGTTAGAAGCATGCCCCAAACATTTTATTTTCCAACACACACCTTCATGAGAGAAGGAGAATAATCTATCCACTCCCCAGAGAACAAACCTGGGCAAAAGAGTCCACACCTTTCCAACCTCTAGAGAGCACCAAAGAGATGTACCAACACATGAGCTCTTACCTCTTGCGAAATCTCTCAGAGGTCACCCCCCTGCCAACACACTTGGTTTCTGTGGGACTTACACAGAGGACTAGACCCCTGCTCCACAAAGTGTGATTCTGTCTTGGAGCAGCAAAAGTGGCAGCATCTGGGAGCTTGTTAGAAGTACAGAATCTTGGGGGTTCTCCCAGACCTGCTGAACAGGGAGAGGATCCATAGGTAATTCAGGTGGCAGTAAGGACTGAGACACACTGGACTGAAAAAACTCCATGGGGCTTTCCTGACTAGGGAAAAGCACCTCCCTGCTTTGAACTTGACCTTTGAATCCTGCACAATGCCTCTCAACAGCCAGCCCCATCTGTGTTCTGGGAGAATTCAACCAACTATTCCGTGCTAATAGTTATTAGACCAGCTTGACTGATTACTATGTCTAGTGCCCAATTTTGGCAGGCCTGTGGGCTGGTTTCTGAATGTGTTTCCCTTAGAGGGAGGGGTGGATGAGAATTTGAATGGAACAAAAGAGGACTGTGCCAGTTCTCCCAGACATCTTGCACTCTGGCCAAACCCTCCCCTTTGCCCTCTCTTCCGTGTGAAGCCCTAATGTTTTAATCTCCTTTCTTTCTCCACTAGAGAATCTGGCTCTTCGAGCATTCAACTATTCATTTGCTAACATTATTGCAAATATTAGGGGATATTGTATGTAGGGGGGGACCTTGGTTTGGGGAAAAATAGAAAAATTATCCTATCTGCTCAATACCTGAATTATTTTTACTTCTGTATTTTGTTCCTTTCTGACTCATTTTGATTTCCTATCCAGTTCTGTGCTTGCCTTTTGGAGATCTCAGGCTACTCATCGTTTACCTAATTATCACTACTCTGGCCTTCAGTGGAGCAACTCCGTCTGCTTCACATAAGCTTGTTGTTCTTCCTTCCTTGGCCCAGGTGGAGGATCTCAGAATCACAACAGTTTTCCATTCTTTGCTTCATTTTCTAGATAACACTTATATGAGGCAAGGATCACTATTGTCTCAATTTTATAGACCAGGAAAATCAAAACTCAAAAAATTAAAGGGTTTCCTCAAGGTGCAATCCTTGGAGTTTATTGCTGAAGGAGACAGGTCCTGATGATGGATAACTGCAAAGGAAGTAAAAATTCAGTTTAACTTAATTTGAACTTTTAAAATATATTTTAGGCAGGTTGTTTTAAGAAATATAGAGCTAAGATTATAGAACCCAACCTTGTGCCCATGATAGACTAATTTACAGATGAGCAGACTGAAGCACAGGAAGGTTAAGAAGCACAGGAATTGTCAGAGCTGGTGTATGAGCCCAGGCAATCTATCTCCACTTCACTGTCTTATCTTGCAGTACTAAAGAATATGTAGGAACTACTTAAGAAAACACAAATATAGGTGTTTTCAATTATTCGTAAAACCCTACAGAAGGTGAAAGTTTTGTAAAGGGCAGGAAGCTCAGTTTTAGAAGAGCCAGATGCAATAATGCCTTATGTTTGAACAGAGATTTTCTCCAAAAAGATCGGTAATTTGCTTTATATCCCTGCCCAACTTCTGACCTAAGGCCTTCTTTGTTAAAAAAGGAAAAGATTAAAGGAGTGAAGAGAAAAAAATGAATTTCTCTATTTAAATGATCAAATAAAATGGTGATTGCAGCTGAATACTCAGCTAAAACTTCAGCAGTCAAATGTGAAGCAGCCTGAGATTAGAAGGATTTAAAGCTCTCAAGCAAATCTGTAAGAGGTGGATCAGGGTCCACTCCTCATCAGAGATGATTGTAGGTGGATGTTTAATGAGCAGATGATACGTCTTCTGAAACAGAAAAACACCTTTGAAATGTAAGTTGACATTCACTCAGCTCTCCAAGATTCAGCCTTTCTATGTGATTGTGTGCTTCATGCTCATGTGCCAGAAGTAAAAATAAAGTCTGGGAGTGGCAGGAAGATTCTGGGGCTCTGTGAGATGGGCTGATGCCTCAGGTGGCATATTTATTTCACGAATTAGAATAAATATGACAGATCAGCTTGGTCTATTCACTAGACTTGCACAAGGAGAGAGCGTTGGGGAAATACACCGGGGTCACGTGTCAGGTGTTCTACTTTCTAAACTACCTTCAGGTGCTTAATTAATCCAAGGGGAAAAATTCTGGTTTATTTCCCAATAAGGATGGAAAGGCACGTTGGAAATTCCTCTGGTCAGTCAGTAACCAGATGGACACTCAATCCTGTAGATATTTCACTGAAGCATCTGTGGAAGAATGCATTGTGGGGACATGGGAAACATGGTCTCAGGGAAAACCTCTTTTATTTCACCATGGGGGTTCTATGCTTACTCATGGCTTAGGAGTAGAGATAGGAATTGTTTCAGGTTATCTGAGGCTAATCCCAGAGCCTACTCTGAGCTTCAGGCTATGTTGTTGAGGTCATGTGTAATTTTCATACATATCCTTGGGGTGGTTTGTGTCCAGTGGAGCTCAGTGCAGTTTTGACTTTCAGTGTCCTCTCTGAAACTGAAAGTTTGAGAGGAAATAAAGGAAGTAGGGAAGGAATATGTGAACTCATGGGCTACTTCTCAGTATAATTTGGAGTCCTCTGGTACTGCTGACCCTCTCCAGAGCTGGCACTCCGGTTCTTCATGCAACACTCCTAGGACATGTTCCATGCTACTAAAGCTGTTTGAGGCAAAGCATTGGCAGCAAGAAGGCCTCAGCTTTCATTTATTGGAATACAAATGACTACTAAAATGCAGTTTCCTGTTTGCACAATTACTACGGTGTATACATTTATAGAACACTCCCTGGGCACTTTAGCTGTGGGGGAGTACCAACAGAAGCATTGTAGTCATTTCTAATCTATGTTTACGTTTTGTTGTCACAGAATTTCTCTTCTGAATCCTTAGATATGAGATAAAGCAATCAACAGTTCCTTATTTAACATTCTCTAAGGTTTCTCCAAGTCAGGCACCATAGAGGGCAAGTACAATGTTTTTGTTCTCGGAAACCTGATGGGAATACAGTATATATGCACGTATACAACAAAAGGCAAAAGGCATTCTGTTACCATTTGATGTAAATATATAAAATATATATCTGAACATACACATGAAAGTATCACCTCTTAAAATCCTTTATCTAAGTAACATTTTTATCAAATAACTTTAAAAAAACCGTATTGACCACACAGAAGCACATGTCCAGCATAATACATAAAATCAGCACTTTAAGCTAAAAGCAATGTCTAAAAATAATGTTATTAAACTGAAAAATAATGTTATTCACCAAAATTTCTGTAAAGACTGATAAGGGCCTATTTGTACTGTCGTTTTCATTTACCCCATGATTTAAGATATCTCAAAATGGCCCCTTATATTTAGGGAGTAATTGCGAAGTAAGAAAACAACTGCTTGAGGCATGCATGCCTTTTTATATCACAATGATTAAACATGTTTTCTTTAAGGTACTAGCAATAGCAGCCTAAGAATCAGAACCAAGGATGCCCTTTATTCTGGTGAGAGGCGTTTTGTTATCAAGCTTAGTGACCTGGGTTGGAATCTTTTCCCTATCACTTTATAGCTGTATGTCCTAGAATAAGTGACTTATAATTGTTAAACTGTTTCATCTGCTGACAATGGGAAAATAATAGATTCTAGGATTCCCATGAGTATATAAAGCATACATACAGTATATAAAATGCTTAGCTCTAGTGCTTGGTTTATGATAAGCACTAAGGTTGTGTTATTGTCATGATCATGGATGTGTGAAGAATTTAAAAAGTTAGAAACTTTTCACTTTGATTTTGTTATTTTGTTCAGAATATAGTTTTATGAAGAGCTGTCTTACTATTTGTCTTCTTAGAGTAGGTCAGAAGACATGATGAGGTTTAGGTTGTAAGAAACTTAGCTGCTATAATGGGTGATGGAATTGCATCATTAGCTAACATTAGGTATTCACAGCAAAAAGGGAAGTAGGGAGTAGAGCTATTGATTAGGTCTTCAGACAAATCATACAATGGAGTCAAAATGTAATTTCCTCGAAAGAGCTATATCTATAAGTAGTTCTCTAAAAAGCCATCAAGTGTGCTTAGGAGACTGAGGTGGGAGGATTGCTTGAGGCCAGGAGTTTAAGATCAGCCTGGGGAACACAGCAAGACCTCGTCTCTACAAAAAAAAAAAAAAAAAAAAAAAAAAAAGCCAGGTGTAGTATCATATCCTAGCTCCCTGGCAGGCCGAAGTGACAGGATCACTCGAATCCAGGAGTTTGAGGCTGCAATGAGCTATGATTGTGCCACTGCATTGCAGCTTGGGTGACAGAGCAAGACCCCATCTCTAAAAAAAAAAAAAAAAAAAAAAAAAGAAAGAAAAAAGAAAAAACCAAGTAATGTTGTGGGAGCTCATTCTTCCCCTTACCAGAGAAAACGTTTTCCCACCTTCTACTTCCTACCAGTCCTTGTCCTTACAGGAAGAAGGGATAGACTCGGGTTGGTCAGACTCAGATAGTCCCACGGCCATGTTTTATACTGTGGGAAAGTGGTGAAGTGTCACTCGTACCTCCTGAGATCTGACATAGGACTGGTTTCTCAGTCCCTCCAGCGTCAGTCGGTCTCTTGAATGCTCCTTTACACCCTGCTATGCATCCCAAGACCTTTATTTCTCTTGCAAGAAGATCTTCAGCTTCCTTCTTTTTCTACATGGCAGCTTGTATGGGGGCTATTTCCCAGGCATGAACCAGATAGCACATGCCACACAGTGCTGGATGCTGGGGGTAAACAAGATCTTTCCAGCTGTCTCTCTTCCCTCTTTTGTTCTTGCACTGGTGTGCATGTTTTATGTTGTACTTTCCTTAGATTGCAGTGGTTTGATCTTACCCTGAGAATTGATCTTGATGTGCCTGCACATTCGTCAGATGTGGGGAGTAAGTAAAGAGGCTCATTTAGGGATTTCAATATAAGTTATGGTGTCTCTCTATCTGGCTTTCATTAGACTGTGGCTTTGAGGCATTTAATAGGCTTCATCAAGCTGTTAACAAAGCCGATACTTTGTTCCCCGTGTAGCCTAGTTTCTTTGGCTTCATTTCTTAGTTACTTTCAGGTTTTAACAAATAGAACTATCTCATTTTTCAACAGTTGAAAAGTCTGGTCCAGTCTAGTCTCAAAGTCTCACAATCTCATGAAATCCAACCTTTTCTCTCCTTCAGGTCTGACTCAGCTCGGATTCCAAGATCCGCAGTGGGATAAATAGTTTAGTCTTTTTCATCACTCATTCTGATACTTTCCTTCTTCCTCCATTCACTGCTTCTGGCCCATCTGGGATTGGGGAGTGTGAAGAAAAGATGAAACAGGTAAAGGAAGCAGAAAGATATATATGTGTAGCTCGGATGATTTGATGTTTCTCTTGGCTGCTAAAATGGCATCAATAGGGGCAGGTATTCAAATACCGACTTCTGTGGAGTGTTTTTCTGAGTAATTCCATTTGTAGATCTCTGTTTTGCGTAATGCCTCTATTGCTTGAAAGTCCTCTCTAGAGGCTCATCCCACCAGACTTGCTGTTAGAATCACTCTGGGGATACCTTGCTTCTCCAGGTGTGCTTTTAGGCGGACCCATATCTGGTCCATGGGAAACAAGCATCAAGTGCAGCACACTACCATTCCACCCTGGCTGTCTCTCCTCTTGTCTCCAGGAGAAGCTGCAGCCACCCTCTTGACTGTAGACTTTTCCAGGCGACAGTCACAAGACCGTGGCCCTCAAACTCCAGTTCTTTGTGTGGTTCTCAGAAGCTGTCTTCCTTAGCTTTAGGCATAGAAAGTGCACTCTCCCTCTGCTCTTAGAAACTGGGAGACTCAAAGTGAGTCACAGCCGAGAGTTTCAAAACTGGTTCCCAGTATCTTAACATGTCCTCCATAAGTGATATTTCACTAATTGTTGTGTAGAAACTCCAAGAAAACAGGAAAAGACAAATTTAACATTTTATTATACTTATAGATGCATAGTATGTGGTTACTAAATGAACCACATTTACTAATAATTCAAGAGTGTTATTCAATTAACACCCTTAAAATCCTTCAGTGGAATTTTACAGTTTTAACCATTATTCGATTCCTAAGAAATAGACACTCACTGGTTCTGGTCATAAATCACATGATAGATATTAAAATCAATGAGGACAGTTGCTTTTTGTCAGTTAAAAAGGGCTTGGAATTTTAATAGTAGGGATTAACACACCTGTAGCTTAGACCTCTAAATAGCATACTATTCTCTGGCTACATAGTTGGAATTTGAGCTGCAAACATGGCATAACTAATTGAAACATGTATTCTTTGCCTCTAGCCCTTTATTAATTGTTTTTTCTTGCAGGTATTTGCACAAGGATGGTCCTAGGGCTGTAAGAAAATAGAGGTTCTGACAACTGTTTCATAATTCAACAGTTGAAAATGTAAAATTTTACAAACTGAGAAAATAGCTAATTAACTTTCACTAGGTTTTTCCAGACCCTCCCTGGGCAGTAAAAAGCAATTTATAAAACCTGTTTCCAATGGGAATTCAAATCTTCCTCCACAACATGTGCCTGCATAATCTAAGAATTGTTTTAAAACAAATACATTTAGAAATGAGCTATTGGGATACTTGAGGAAGCATGGTATAATCAGGATTAGTTTGGAAAATTCAAGATGGGAGCCTGCCTTATTAGCTGATTATTTTCCTTCAAGATGCTTTCTACTCTTAGGGGATAAGCACTTAATTTTATACTCTAATATTTTCATAAGTTTTATTGGAGTTCATTCCTAAGGTCATGTAATGGAAGAATACTTAATAGGTTTTATGACACTGGCCTTCTAGGTCCTTATAGTCTCAGAGCCACAGAGTAACCTGAAGCATTTCTTATTTACTTCTTTTTGTGGACAGATGAAGAGATGCATAAGCTCTATATTTGTGTTACCTTAAAGATAAAACATTAACTCCTTTTATTTTCCCTCTTCTCTGTTTCACTTTTTGGAGGAGTCTTGGAATTGTCAAATTTTTACTTTCAGGAAAGCCAAAGGCAGTACATGAAAGATTAAACTAACTTTCTGAAGAGTTGTTTCTAAGATCTGGAGGTGAAAAGAACGTCTGGAAATGAAAATGTTTGGATTATTTTCATTATATACGAAAACTCACTAGAGAGGTTGCCATTGCTTAATGGACTATAATGCACATTGTTGGTGTTACTGTTGTTGGAGGCATATGTACTTTCTACTTGCCTGACAATCAAAGGGTCCTTTAACCTAAAAGTCAAAACAATGAGGGGTGGCTTACTCACTGTGATGAGTGTAGCATGTAGTTTGATATAATATGAGACTTTCACTGGTGAAGAACAAAATCAAGTCACTGAAATATATAATTTTAGGGAAAAAATGATGTCTCCTTGAAAATTTCGGGATGGTCATAGATGTAAAAGGCAGGTGAATGTAAATGAATTAATCTCTATGGTAACTGTAATCATTATACTATTGGAAGGGTCTTGTTGCTATTTAGGACAATTTTTGGATCTCTCTGGATATATTTGGGGAGAAAAATGTTTCCAAACCTGGTTTGGCTCTAAGTTTAGACCTGCCCCCAATTTGAGAACTAACTTTGAGGTAATGTCTGGAAAGATGCATGTTCTGGACAGTTCTCTGGAGGCTGCATTATGTTCAGATTGGGAAATGTTTCTACTCATGGGCTGGTCCATGCACAAAGTGCACAAGTGTTACTTTTGAGATAATAGTCTGTGCCACTATTAATTTATTGCTTCTTAGCTCCAAATTTACACTTCAAGGTATATCCCGTGATAATAGAGGGAACTTCTTTAGGCATCTCTTCTTCCTAGTAAGTATAACACTAAACTTTCTCAGCAGAGGGTGATGGGGAGGTATTGCAGGAGGAAGTGGCTCTCCTGCTGTTTTCTGCCATGGCAGAGGGAGGTGGGTGGAAGGGCTTAGCAGTGCCTGAGTGTGAACATCTGGTAGAGAGGTCCGTTCCAGCCATAGGCCCAGAGTCCTCAGCTACCTTGAAGCCTTGGCCTGGTGATAACCTTTCTGTGCCCCTTTTGAATTGAGAAGTGGTGCTTCAAAGGCTTCCTACTTGCACCAGCGCCCAAAGGCCTCCCAATTCTACTGGCTCCCAGATTCGCTCTACACCCTGGAGGGATCTGACCTTTTCTGCACGCCCACACCACTGATTGTTGATCACTTGCTCTTTGCCTTCACTCTAGAGGGTTGCCTCCCACTTGCTCAATGACTGAAGACTAGCTCCAGGCTGGAACCAGAAAACTTCTGGTTTTCCATGAGCTGAAATATGCTTTTTCCAATGAGGTCTAAACCCTAACCTTGGGGAGGGGATGTCTTTTGAAATTTGTTCTTCTTTGGGTACTCTCCATCTGCCCTGGGATACCACGTATAATTCCTTATATCTTATTCTCCTTTATCATAGTTTAATTATTCTTTATATTAATCTTCCCCTGTTTAACCCACTTTGTAGTTTCTATCTCCAGATTAGACCCAGACTGCTACAGAGTCAAATATCAATTATTCATATGGTTACAGAAAAGTGATTTCTAGGTAATATCTGGATTGAAATGGGGGACACGTTTAAGGAAGTCAGCATAGTATAGTGAGTGCAGTGTCTGTCTCGGGTCAGAAGATATTTCATGTTGTGGTGATGCTAGAGATAGTCTCCTGATGGGTGCTTTGTGGAGCAATTCTACAGGGTCGATGCCTCCCTGGGTGTGTCTGGCAAAGAGAGCTAATGTACTTTTAAGGACATTACCTGCGATAATGTGACACACGTAAGTGATAAAGAACAAGACAGCTATTCTTTCAAGATTTACCAAGGTGCCTAGTGTGTGCTGGGTACTGTCCTAGGTACTGAAGAGACAGCAAGGGGAAAACCAAAACAAAACAAAATCCCTGCATTTGTTTTTACTTAGCCCTTTCCTTCATGTTGTCTTTTGCTTACCTGACACTTCAAGTTGGTGCTTCTCACTTTATACTTGGCATTCTTGTTATCAACAGAATAAAGCATTTCACATAACCTGTTTACAGGAGTACTAGAAGTGGAGGGTGGAGAGAAGTGAGTTTGGAGCCGTGAATTGTATGAAATGAATCATTTTAAAGACAAATTTAAGTAAACAAGTCTTTTGAACAAACCTTTCAAAGAGATTTTACTGCCTTTAAATTAATAGCAACAGATGAATGAAAAATTAGACATAGGTAGTGTGTGAAATTGGCTTTGAATTTCTCATTAATTAAGAATTCTCAGTGACCTGGCTGGTCTAATTACACTGGTTGGGAAATTTGATCATTAGTGAAACGAAACATGCAGCTATATCACTCATTTAAGAAACTCAAATGAGACTTGACATGGTCTCTGAAAGAATTAGTGTTACAATTACCTCCAGCCCAGAGGAGACTCAGTGGGGCTGGACCTCAGCTCTTGGGTTCTTGCAATACATTTTTGCAGAAATGAATTTACTTCATTCATATGCCACTCTGCTTTGTTACTTATGAGAGGGACTAAATCTGTCATCAGAACATTTTTGATTACAGGACATACTAACAGAGTCCTTTATGATGATCAATTGTTTGAGTCCAAACCAGCAGTACCTTTGATTGTTAGAGAGGTTCACATATTTTCACTGAAGGTAAATTGCTGCTTTTTTTTAAGGAATAAACTGCAAGAAGAATACTTCAGATTCTTTTGTTTTTACTTCAAATGGTCTGAGGTGGAGGGACACTGATGTTCTAAACTTTTTATTTCTTTATTTTCCACCCCCTGAGTCTTCACAGTTTCTGGGAAATTGAAGTCATGACTGCTCTTTGCCCTTTACCTCTTTGTCTTCGTCTTCCCTAAAGTAATAAGGAAGGGGGGGGGGCAGTGGAGGAGAAAGTGCCTTCTGGATATTATGATGTAATAGGAAACAAGCTACTTGATACTTGAGAAAACTGCATTCATTAGATAAGATAATATTTAAAATCATGTTGACATTTTATGGTGTACACATGAAACCCAGGTATTTCCTTGGACTAATATTTTCATGTTCAAATTTTATGATTAGAATTTAACTCAAAATTTCTATTTGAGTGACACTACAGAGCCAGCAAATTAAAATGTATGTAGCATTTAAATGAGTGACAATATTTCAATAAAGTGTCTATAAGGAACTTTCATATTAAGAAGTTGGTGAATGAGCCTAATATGGCTTGTTTCAATGTGAGTATATATAAAAAGACATATAGAGTATATATAAAAAAGAAAAGCACATTTTCAAAGATAATTTTATTAAACCTTTAATGTATGCTGTTGGACCCATAATCACCTATAGTAATATTATTTTCCATTTATATCTTCCCTTATTAGCCCCTGAGTACAGACCTTGATATATTATACAGGCTCAGTAAAGTGGAAGCTACTATTCCCCTCAGTAAAGGGGAAGCTACTATTATGACAGCCTTGGTACACAGAATTCAAGACACATGCTATCCACGCAATGCAGTTATTTGGAGAACAGGATATCTGTGCCTTTTGAACAGCTGGAGTTAAGGAAGAACTCCTATTCTATGGAGGCAATATAGTGTGGAGAAAAGAGGACTCACCTCCTGAGACATTGATTCTAGTTTCAGTTTTGCTACTAACCTACTATGTGAACTCGGGAAAGTGAATTAACCTCTCTGAGTCTGGGTTTCATCATATATAAAGTGAAGGGATTGAATTAGATGCCCTCCAAGATTCTTCCAGCCATCAAATGTAATTCCACCTTTTTGGGGGATTTAGTTTTTTATGTGTGTAAGACTATTATTAGCCAAGTGCAAACCAAAGGAAAGGCACGTTTAAATGATTTGCTACACTCAGATTTAGTAGTCAAATTAGTAGTATTCCAGGCTCTTCAACTTTTGTATATCGATGTTGAAGACCTTGCTTCACTGGTCTGACACTCAGAGCAGCAGCAAAGCAGCATAATTTGTTTCCCCAGAAACTAACGAGGAAATCTGGTGGTTTTGGCAGTTCATCTTTACTTCTGGGGAAAAAAAAACACAACTGAATCCAAGAGCTTAAAAAATGTTGCTCTTAATTTTTTTTAAACAGAAAAGAGATTTAGTGATAACAGCAATGAGAGGATGCTTTCTTGAACCCAGTTCAATAAACACATATTGAACTTCTATTAAAGGTTTACAACCTCTTATCCATAAATCTGAAATCCAAAGAGCTCTAAAAACCCTGAGATCATTTAGTAGCAAGACCTGACCTGAATGGATATGAGGCTATGTACATTTTTTGTTTATCCTACTTAGTGTGAATACACATTCCTCTCACTGAAGAAACTGATGTATTTGTTTTTTTGGAGTGCCACCACAGAACCTGCTGGGAATTTTCCTTAAGATGTAGTACATGGCTTGTAATCCCATTCTAAGCATTGAAAAGTTCTGAATTCCAAAGCTATCTGGTCCCAAGGTTTTAAGTAAAAAAGATTTTGACGTGTGTGACAAGAGTGAGGGCAGACAAGAGGATGGCTGGAGGGCAACTGAATGAAATGCAAAGGCAAATAGCACTCACTTTTCACAAATAATTCCCAGACACATTCACCAATACAATATGATACGCTTTGTAGAAGGTACGTGGATAAAATTTAAGAGAAAGAACAAGGATTTCTGCTGGGATTATGGGCATTTCATAGAGAAGGGGATGTTTGAATTGGGTCTTAAGGATAATAGATATTTTTCATAGGAAAAGGCATTCCAAACAGAAAGAAGAGAGGCATGGGCATTCATGGGGTATGGGGGGCCCCACAGCTTCTCTGCAGCTGAGTTAGAGAGGCTGAAGAGAGGTTATTATGGATCCAAGTGCCTGAAAATGAGACTGGGATTATTATTTGGTACCTGGTATGCCATGTTAATAACCATCCACCACTCCCCACTTATTTTGTGTTCTCTAGAAGTGTACTCTGAGAAGACTGTTCGTGTGTAAATACTTTGTTAAGGCCGGGTGCGGTGGCTCACGCCTGTAATCCCAGCACTTTGGGAGGCCAAGGCGGGCAGATCACAAGGTCAGGAGATTGAGACCATCCTGGCTAACATGGTGAAACCCCATGTCTACTAAAAATACAAAAAATTAGCCGGGCGTGGTGGTGGGCACCTGTAGTCCCAGGTACTCGGGAAGCTGAGGCAGGAGAATGGCATGAACCCTGGGAGGTGGAGCTGGCAGTGAGCCAAGGTCACACTACTGCACTCTAGCCTGGGTGACAGAGCGAGACTCTGTCTCAAAAAAAAAAAAAAAAAAAAAAAAAAGAAAAAATACTTTATTAAGGAAGCACACCCACAAAGACCTGTAAGGGAATGGGACAGCAGGAGAGGGAAGGGCAAGAAGCCAAGGAAGGGAGCTTGCTTTTTAGGCAAAATTTCAGAGGTGACTTCACCCTGATTCTGTAGGGGGCGCTAGAGTGAAAGAAAAGCCTTAAATACTCCTGCACCTGTCAGTCATTAAGGATGCTTCAAAAGCAAGGGCAAGTGCTTCTGCAGGTGATTGTGTGTGTGTGTGTGTGTGTGTGTGTGTGTGTGTGTGAAGTGTACTAAAGTGGTCAATGGAAATCTGAGGGGAAGGGGCACAGTGCTGACCTTTTTTTTTTTTATGCCACAAAGCCATTGGGTGACCTTTTATTGCAGCTTAGCTTTGTACTTAGTACTTCAAATAATGATCTAGCAAATAATTATTTAATTCTCATAACAACTCCACAAGGTAGGGGATCTTTTCCATTTTACGGATGAGAATTGTGGTGCTGGAAGGTCACTAACTGCTGACCAGTGTAGTTAGAAGGCCAGCGCTTAGAACCAAGTTCTTGCTGGCTCCCAAATTCCCTGTGTACAGCAGGGTCCTCCAGTTCCTCAGGGATCCTCACCTTCTTCCACCACACTTTTTACCTGAGCACCTCTGTTGTGTAATCTATTTTCCATACTGCTTTTTTGCAAGCAGTTTTCTCTGAAAGAATTGTGAAGTTTATAAAGTTTTCAAATGGCTGCCAATAATAGCTAAAGAAAGTTTTTAAGATGAGAATCATGATGAGACACTTCTAGAAAAGTACTCTCTCTTTTATTATGTTTGGATTTTGGTTCTAATTAATGTATTCAAGGGTTCCTGAATAAGGTTCATATTATAATAAAGCAGAACATTCTCTCTTATTTAAGTTTGCCTCGATTAAGAACATTATTGAATCAGAAATTATGCTTATTTTGTTGCTGCTGTGTTCTGTTTTTAATTTGAAATTCTTTTAGAACTTTTTAGAAAATAAGCTTCCAATGGTCAATAAATGGAAAAAAATGAGTTGATATATTTAATTCCTGAAAGTTCTCAATTGTGTCCAGTCTGTCTAGAATTAGATTAGATGCATTCTAATTCTGTTCATTTCTTGTCGTTCTAAAGCAGAATAGTCAGAAGAAACCTCTACAAAAAGTTATAAAACAGTTCAGCTTTTGGAGGTAAATGTATGCATGTATTAAAGTACTAAGAACATTTCTTTCTCTTTCACACACAAAGATGTCAAGGAGGTCACTTTTTGTTTATCCATTTAACAAATATTTATTGAAAATCTTGGTATTATGAAATACCAAGCATCAAACAAAATGGCAGTATTTCTACTTTCATGGGATTTACAATCTAGTAGAGGAGTATAAATTATGATCATGTATCATTACTGTTATTGAAAACAAAACAAAAACTCTAAGCTCTGGTATTTGAGAGTCTGGGGAAAAATGGTATTTCTATAGAAATTAGTTATTTTAGATTGTGTGTTTAGCTGCAAAGAAAATAAATCTCCTGAGAATTGAACTCAGCAAATATTGATGGAGCATCTACTATATGCCGAGCACTGTTAGCACTGTTAATGCGTGACAGTAATTCCTTTGTTGGGTACAATGAGCATGGCAAACTAAAACCATGTGAAGAATATTTTTGGGTGAGTTGAAATTCTACCAACTATCAAAATGGATTTTATAGGTGAGCATTTAAAATAAAACAAATATATGTAGGCATCATAAGTAGCACAATGAAGATTTTTCTATATTATTACAGAATTCAGTTTTATTCATGAAAACACTGGAAAGAACACAGATTTTTTTTTTCAATACAAGAATTTTGAATTAATTTGGGCAAGTCAACTGTAAAAACATATTTTTCAGCCATCTGGAGAAACTTGATCATGAACTGAATTTTAGATTATACCAGAAATTATTGTTAATTTTGTTAGATGTTATAACAGCATTATGATTAGAAAAGTAAATGTTCATCTTTTTTTAGAGATTGGCACTGACAAAAGTAGGGGTAAAAATTATTTGCTGTCTGCAATTTGCTTTTAAATCCTTCAGCAAAGAAAGCAAGAAACAAGGATAAAGCAAATGTGGAATATTCTTGACCACTACTGAATATGATAGAGGGATATATAGTTCATTACACTATTCTCTCCACCTCTGTGTATATTTCAAGATTTTTGTAATAAAAAATTAACTGCCAAATTTAATTCCTTTATGGAAAATTATTTTCTTGTTGAGCTTTTGTTTTTCTTGACATTTCTATATTTAGAATTTTCTGTCTTGTAGACCACAAAATAGCGTTTTAGCATATCATGAAAAGTCATTCTGCTTCTCAGTGATATGCTTGATCTTCTGCAGAACCCAAGCTTCTTTTTTCTCAGAGCCCTTGCTTACTGCTTCAGTCAGGACTCTTCATCCCAGGCCTCCTGTGTGGTTATTATTCTGCAGCTGTCCTTAACTGAACTCCTGGTTAAAGCTATTGCTTCCTCCAACCCATATTGTTATCTTTCTTGGTTTTCTATCCTGTTTTGTTTGATTGAGCCTCTATTAATCCTTTAAAAAACAGTAGAACACAAATTTTTAGTGACTTCCTTATTCATACACAGCTACTCTTGTTAGTGTTATTTCAGATACATTATTGCACTGTCTGTCTGTAGGAAACAAGAGTTAGCTGTATTGCAAGTGTTTTCACTTTAAATACTCACAACTTTTTTCCTAGCTACATTCCATCCAATCTCTTCTCTTTGGAGAGAAGGGAGACTTTTCTGTCTTTGCTTGTTGTGTTTTATCGGTTGTATCAATATTGATGAGCCAAGAGGAAATAAATGTTGCTGAAAAATAAATCTGTTCTTTTGCCTTTCCCCTAGACTGCCTCCCAGACTCACTGCCAGCATTAGCATGCTTGACTAGGAGAGTCAGGAGGGCCCTGCCAAGTCTGATGCACTATCTCTACCATGACACCCTGAGGAGGAACTTGTATTTCAAACTAGTGAGCAGTCAGTACAATGTATTTCACTATGCCATGTTCAATAGAAAGGAATACGAGCTTGAAATATATTCACAGAGTCTGTCATCTTTTCCTATCTCTCCAACAAAGAGAAGAACTTTCTTTCTAGTTTGGACTGCCAATGTCTTCCCTTCCACCTCAGGACTCATTCTCTTGCAATTCGGCACTGCCAACCCAGGTATTGAATTTATATTCCCTCCCCTTATTTAATGTCAACCCCTTCTCAAAGAGCTGAATTGAGTTTTGCCTTGTTTACTAAACTTTTCCTGCCATTTCCAGTGCACATGACTCTTTCAGCTCTTTGAACAGTTTTATGGCTACAATCACACAGTGTTAACATTTTCCCCAAAGTTTTTCATGTATGTTGGTATAATTTTTCCAAATATTCAAGAGAAGAAGCTATTTTTATTCTTTGTATATATGTCTGACAGTGCTGAGTACTCCTTCTGTTTTCCATACTACTGTGGGAATTCATTCAACCACTGAAAAAATTATTTATCTATGTCATTCACAGTTGGGTGTGATATAGGCACAAAAAATGCTACAAAACATAAAGGCAGCTACTGTTTCCTAGGCTTTTACAGCATAGACAAGGAAAGAAACATGAAAAGATACGTAACAAGACTGACACAGAGATACATTTAAAAATATTTATTTATTCATTACTGAGTACTTCTCAGTTGGTTAGGAACACATTCACAGCCCCTGAAGTTGTGGGGGTTATTGACTATAGAGCTGGCAAGTGTCAGAAGGGCTGCAAAGAACCCAGGGAGACAGGAGTGCGTGCTCGCACTTTCTCTCGCTCTCTCTCTCATCTCTGTCACTGTGTCTTTCTCTCTCTCCCTGGATGACAAGAAAAGTAAGAAAGAGGAAAAATAATAACTATGAAAGAGATTGAGTTCTTTTTTTTCTCCAGCAAAATCCAAGAGACTCTTGTGGAAATGTCTTCCATAGAAACAAGAGTAGACAGATAAAAGGTCTTGTGTTATCTGCTGCCTCCCAGAAGGGGGGAACTACAGAACTTACAGTCCAGGTTAACTGGAGGCTTGGAGAATGAAAATAGAAACAGGAAGAAGAGGAATGACATTCATCCTCTGTATTGGAGTGTTGGGATGCCGAACTCAAAAGCAGCAAAGCTCAGAGTTCTCATACATTGGTAGAAAAAAATTATCTCCCTTCTCTCACTTTCCATGTATTTTCTTCCCATTGCAAATTGACATCCTCTTTCACCATTTTACAGAAATTATTCCTCATAAAGCCAACAATGACATCGTCATTGTCAAATGGGCACTTTCAGTCTACATACTATTGGGCTTCTCTGTTGAATTTATTTTTGCAATCTCTGCTTTCTTAAACAATCAGTTTCAAAACTTGAATTCTGTGACTTTAGTGTACTTTCTCTGCTGCACCCTTAATTCCTTTTGTGTTTGTTCAAGTTCGAGTTTTCTATTCTGAGCCAATATCTTTACTCCATGTATGTGCTCTTCTATGCTGATCTCATCTGCCCTCATGGTTTTGAGTACTACATATATGCTTCTTCCTGGCAAGTATTTTTGTGTGTAGATTCTTCATACAACACCTTCAGCTCTACCTCTAATATGCCCTTCAAATTCTGCATCGTTAAAATAGAACTCTACTTCCCTCTATAAAGTCCCTTTCCAGTCTTCATTGCAACTGATGGTATTGCTATCCACCTAGTTCTCCTGAGAACTTCAGAGCAGTTATTGAGACTTCCTTCTCCCTCACCAACCATATCTCATCAATCTCTAAGTATTTTCCAAATATGTCTTCATTGCTTTGTTTCTATTATCCCTGTTCTAGTTAGCTTGAATTCCTATAATGCTTTTCTAAGTGGTTTCTGAATATTCAGTCTTTTTCCTCTTTCAACTCCATTTTCTAAACAGGTAAGAGACTAAACTTGTTAGACACAAACCTAATGTTCATTACTCTTCTTAAAACTTTCAGTATCACTTAATACATGTCAATTTTCTCTCCGTAGAATTTAAGACCCTCCATTAGCTCCTACCTACTTCCTGTTTCATCATCTCTTCAACTGGCACCTGGCAAGCAGTGTTTATGGTTACATGATTTCACACGTCTGTGTCATTGCTCTTCTTTAAATATCCTCACCCTCTTCACCTCCTTGACTAACCTATTTCTTCATGTTTTGGCAACTAAGAAGTATCTCCAATTTGTTTATGATTGCAACCCTTTGGGGCTTTAGGGGTGAATTAGTCCATTTTCACGCTGCTGATAAAGACATACTTAAACGGGGCAATTTACAAAAGAAAGAGGTTTAATGGACTTACAGTTCCATGTGGCTGGGGAAGCCTCACAATCATGGCAGAAGGTGAAAGGCACATCTCACATGGCAGCAGACAAGAGAACAGAGAGCTTATGTAGGGAAACTCCCCCTTATAGAACCATCAGATCTCATGAGACTAATTCACTATCATGAGAACAGCATAAGAAAGGCCTGCCCCTGTGATGCAATTACCTCCTACCAGGTCCCTCCCACAACACATGGGAATTCAAAATGAGTTTTGGGTGGGGATACAGTCAAACCATATCATTCTGCCCCTGGCCCCTCCGAAATCTTATGTCCTCACATTTCAAAATGAATCATGCCTTCCCAATAGTCCCCCAAAGTCTTAACTCATTTCAGCATTAACTCAAAAGTCCACAGTCCAATGTCTCATCTGAGACAAGGCAAGTCTCTTCCATCTATGAGCCTGCAAAATCAAAAGCAAGTTAGTTATTTCCTAGATGCAATGGTGATACAGGCATTGGGTAAATACAGCCATTCCAAACAGGAGAAATTGGCCAAAGCATAGTGGCTACAGGGCCCATGCAAGTCTGAAATACAGTGGGGCAGTCAAATCTTAAAGCTCCAAAATGATCTCCTTTGACTCCACGTCTTCATGTCCAGTTCATGCTGATGCAAGAGGTTGGCTCCCATGGCCTTGAGCAGCTCCTCCCCTGTGGCTTTGCAGGGGATAGCCTCCCTCCCAGCTGCATTCATGGGCTGGCATTGGGTGTCTGCAGCTTTTCCAGGCACATGGTGCAAGCTGTCAGAGGAGCTATCATTCTGGGGTCTGGAGAACTGTGGCCCTCTTCTCACTGCTCCACTACTCAGTGCCCCAGTAGGGACTCTGTGTGGGGGCTCCGACCCCACATTTCCCTTCCACAATGCCCTAGCAGAGGTTCTCCATGAGGGCCCTGCCCCTGCAGCAAACTTCTGCCTGGGCATGAAGGTGTTTCCATACATCTTCTGAAATCTAAATGGAGGTTCCCAAACCTCAATTCTTGACTTCTCTACACCCGCAGGCTCAACACCACATGGAAGCTGCCAAGGACTGGGGCTTCCACACATTGAAACCACAGCTTGAGCTGTACCTTGGCCCCTTTTAGTCACGGCTGGAGTGGCTGGGATGCAGAGCACCAAGTGCCTAGACTGTACACAGCAGAGTGACCCTTGGGTCGGGCCCATAAAATGATTTTTTCTTTCTAATCCTCTGGGCCTGTGATGGGAGGGGCTGCCACAAAGGTCTCTAACATGCTCTGGAGACATTTTCCCCATTGTCTTAGTGATTAATATTTGGCTCTTCATTACTTATGCAAATTTCTGCAGCCAGCTTGAATTTCTACTCAGAAAATGGGATTTTCTTTTCTGTTGCATTGTCAGGCTGAAAATTTGCTGAACTTTTATGCTCTGTTTCCCTTTTCAAACAATGCCTTTAACAGCACCCAAGTCACTCTTGAATGCTTTGCTCCTTAGAAATTTTTTCCATCATATACCCTAAATCATCTCTCTCAAGTTCAAAGTTCCAGAAATCTTTACAGCAGGGGCAAAATGCCACCAGTCTCTTTGCCAAAACATAACAAGAGTCACCTTTGCTCTAGTTCCCAACAAGTTCCTCATTTCCATCTGAGACCACCTCAGCCTGGATTTTATTGCCATATTGCTATCAGCATTTTGGGCAAAGCCATTCAACAAGTCTCTAGGATGTTCCAAACTTTCCCACATTTTCCTGTCTTCTTCTGAGCCCTCCAAACTGTTCCAAACTCTGCCTGTTGTCGAGTTCTAAAGTCACTTCCACATTTTTGGGTATCTTTTCAGCAGTGCCCTATTCCTGGTACCAGTTTACTGTATTAGTCAATTCTCACAGTGCTGATCAAGACATACCTGAGACTGGGCGGTGGACTTACCATTCCCTGTGGCTGGGGAAGCCTCACAATCATGGTGGAAGGTGAGAGGCCCGTTTCATATGGTGGCAGACAAGAGAAGAGAGAGCTTGTGCAAAGAAACTCCTTCTTATAGAACCATGCGATCTCATGAGACTTATTCACTATCGTGAGAACAGCACAGGAAAGACCTGCCCCTATTCAATTACTTCCTACCAGGTCCTTCCCATAACACGTGGAGATTCAAGATGAGATTTGGGTGGGGACAAAGACCATATCGGGGTAATTTAAAAGATAGAAAATAAGTCACAAGGGATTTTAAAGTAGATTATATAAGATTATAGTAGCCACATGATGCTCTGCATGACCTAAATGTCAGAGAAATTCAAATTTGGGCATGACATACACCAAGAAATAGTCACAAAAGTTTCATCAAAACGCTGCTTCAGTTTTACCCCAATGGCTACCCCTTCCCATTATGAAAAGCCATTTAGTGAAACTGAACATTAGGAGAGATTTTTATTATTTTTTCCAGGGCACTGCCTTGTCCCTTCCAAATAGACCATGGTCAAATTTTATGGTGCCTCCAAGTCAGACATGTGAGCCCTAAATTATTTAGATTTTACATACTGGAAATGTGCACTCTTGCTTTTCTATCCTCCCTGTTGGTGATAGGGAACTGAACTTAAATACATGTCTTCCAAGCCCAAAAGATCAATCAGTTGAAAATGGAGAAAACATGGAGCCCTCCATGAAAACCTATTCTGCTGTAAAGTCCCTGGGCAGAGACTAGAGTATGTTTCTACCCTAATATTTAGAGTTCTTTATAATTAATCTTAGGCTTGAGTTGATTCTTTATGTTATCTTACTATTCTTGAAGATTCAGCTTTTGAATTAAGGTCTCTGAGAGAACTTTCATAAATTCTCAGACTAGGTTTTGTTTACTAATCTTCACTCCAGCCAGTATTTTGTGAATAACTCTGTCGTTACAGTTAAAACACTAAATTATATGTCTTTCTTTATATCTCTACCTCTTCTGCTATCATGGATTCATTGAGAGCAGGAACCTTGTTATAATTATTTCTATTTCCCCAAATCTAGAACTATGCCTAACAGGTGCATAATAAAATGTTTGTTGAAAGAGTAAACAAATTGGTGTTGGTTACAATGAAGTATAGATGCTAAAGAATCTATTCTCAATGTCTATTTAGTAATCAATAAATTTTTTGTTCTCTCTATATACACATATATAGATATAGATAGGTATGTTTTTCTAATAACAAATTTCTTAATACCATATTGAGGCAATATTCTATATTTTAGCTCTTCCCAGAGGTACTAGAATGGGGAAATAAATAACCTGAAGTGTTCCATAAGGCTAATAATATATGATAATCCATATAAAATAATTTACTAAAGATTGAACGGGGTAGGATGCTGCACTGGATATGTGATGGTGAGCTGCATGAGTACAGCTGCCCTCAGAAAGTGAAACTGAAAATCAGTCCCTAATACATTGGAACAAAAATACAGCCAGCTAAGGAGACAGTTAAGCTAACTCCCAAAGGAGTGAAACACATGACAATACCTGAATCATAATGTTATATCGGAACAAAGGTGATACCAAGCAACTGAGGAGCTGGACTAAAATGAAAATGTAAAAATGGTAACTCATGGCCCGTATCACGGTAGTGCTCTTCCAACCTTTTCACAGGAAGAGGACCTCTGGTCAGTAACAAACCTCTCAGGGCCAAGTGGCAGGGGTATCTTTCTTGTGGAGATGGCTGTTTCAGGCTTAGTCTGATGCCATCATAAGGGGCATCCTATGGGGGCCAGGAAGATATTTTCACATAGTAGAAATGGCACAAATGGAGAAGGCAGGGCAACAAGTGGTCCAGAATGGCAGGAACATTGTTGGGACAAGTAGGAGACGGGTGTTAATAGTTAGGTGATAGGCTAAGTGTGTGGGGATAATTGTCCACTGTTATAAGGTACTTGTTATTTAGGTGATAGGGATCACTGAAGATGACTAAGGCAGGGATTAGAGTTAGGGTATAGGAATATCAAACTTGTGGTTTTGTACAAAATAGAATAAAGAATGGAATTAGGAAAACCTATTAGAAATTTTTGCATAGATGAGGTAAGAAATGATTAAGGCCTAAACTAAGCAGTGGAAAGAATGTTAAATATGATATATGATGCAAAATGGACACCAGGCCAAAAAGAGAAAACACTTCTAGCATCAACAAATCTTTAATACCACTCAACTGCCTAAACTTCATTTTGGATCAATTAAACACCTGTGAGTGATGGCTCTGAAGCCGTTAAGCACTAGTTTTTAAAACATTAGGCACAGATATACATAACATGAAGTTTGCCTCTTCAGCCATTTTTAATACACAATTCCATGGCGTGAAATACATCTACAGTGTTGTACAACCATCACCACTATCCATTCGTGGAGCCTTTTCACTACTCCAAACTGAAACTGTGCCCATTGAACATTAATTCCCAGTTCCATCCTCCCTCCAATCTGAAGTAACCTCTGTTCTACTTTCTGTCTCTATGACCTACCCTATTCTAGACACCACACATAAGTGGAATCATACCATATTTGTCCTTCACATCTCTGCATCTCACTTATTTTACATAGCATAACGTTTTAAAGGTTCGTATATGTGGTAACGTGTCAGAACTTTATTTTTATGGATCAATAATATTCCATTGTATGAATATATCAGATTTTGTTTACTCATTAATTTGTTGATGGATATTAGGCTTGTTTTTACCTTTTGACTCTTGTGAATAATAGTGCTATGAACATTGGTGCACAAGTATTTGAGTTTCTGTTTTTAATTATTCTGGATTATACCTAAGAACTTTAAAGCCAGATTTAAAGCCTTCCTTTCACTATGATACTGTGCAGGAATGAAATGCCAGTGTGTGCACTCTGCCACGGGGAGCCCTGAATTCCCATTACTGTTCCTACCAGTCAGGGTTAAATCATCAAATCATTCATTCTGGAAAGTGACAATGCCTTGGATTTCAAATAAGTGACAACTTTTTGTTTCTCAGAGTTCAGGAGAAAAGCTGCTTTTATTTTTTTCATCACTCAATAGGATCATGAGAGGTCCTACTGCAGCAGCACGTGGAAACTTACGGAAACTTATGAAAGGTTCTGGGCTGTGATGACTGACCCTTCTCCCCCACTCCAGTGTGAGATTCTGGGGAGAGTTAAATCGCATCATTACAATTCACATTTTCTTGAAGACTCTCCTTAGTAAGTTGATAGGAGCTAAAGCTGATGCTGAATTTGCCTCCTATGAGAGCACAGTGCTAAGGCTGAGAGATAGTAAAAGTGAATCTAAAACCTGATTATGGAAAATGGCTAAATATACAGCCTGGAAGAGCTTCTCCCACCAAGAGAGACCAGACCATCAGGTAGACTGACACACTCTGAACATTTGGATAGAAGGCATTGAGATTGGATACAAGGAAGACGCAGAACCCAGGGGCTGAAAGAGGAGGAAACTGGAAAACCTGCATGTGGTTGCTGAGCACGAGGACTCACTCCTGTCCCCAAGCAGCTCCTAGGGAAAAGATTAATTAAAAGGCATTAATAATTCCACTCTTGTCACAAACCTCTGGGATCCTAGCTGTGGGAGACCCCACAGCCCTCACAAACATTTGAATTGGCATGGAGAACTGCCTGGAGAGTTGGCAGAGACCGAACTCCAGTCTGCATAGAGCCCAGAGTGTTTGGTGTGGAAACAGCTGCAGTGGAGCATAGCCATGGATGTCCATCCTCCAAGTCTTGCCATATGACACTTGGTGGCTTTAGTCTTTGTTAGCAGCTGGACATGGAGAGAGCAGGGTTATCCTGCCCATGGGATGGGGCCAGTCTGATATGAATGCCCCCTATCAACCAGACTCTCCCAGGGTCTCTGTCTGGCTGCATCCACTTGCTGAAATTCTTGCCGGTGGTCACTGCCATGGCTCTTTCACAAGCAGCACCCACCTTCCCGTTGGAGTACTTTTACAGATGGACCTCTGCTGGGTGCAATACCCACCTGCAGTTTTCCCCTGCCAGTATGCACTTGCCACCCTGCGGTAACCCTTCGTAGCCGCCATGGTGCACATGCACATGGAGACCTGCTGTCTCACCAGTGTGCACATGTGCAGGGACCCACCACTGCCCCACTGGCAAGCACACATGCGTGGACTCACTGCCACCCAGCTGTCATGCATGCATGTGGGGATCCCCACAGCCCTGCTGGTGGGCACTTGCCTGTGGCCCCCCTGCTGCAGCAGTCTCCCACGACTCCCCCACTGCCCAGCTGCACAGCATTTGCCAGCAGCCCCCGTCAGAGTGCTGTTGCCAGTGGACTGAGAATACCTTGGCCCCTACAGCACAGCAGGAGCTTGATCCTGAGGGGCAGAGAACAAAGCTGTGGGCCTGGTCCTAGCACTTCAGGGTTAGAGCAGGCAGCCCAGGAGTGCAGGTCTAAGCCCTGGTTCCCTGAAAGCATCCATGAATGAAGCCAGTTGACTAAACCCAACTTATATCACAGTCAACTTCTTAAGGACATCAAAGAATATAAAAGCAAAAAGCCCCATCTGAAGGACAGCAGCTTCAAAGATTAAAGTAACTCAGCCCACACAGATGAGAAAGAACCAGCACAAGAATTCTGGCAACTCTAAAAGTGTCTTTTTACCTCCAAATGACCACACTATCTCCCCAGAAATGGTTCTTAACCAGATTGAAATGGCTAAAATAAGAGATGTAGAATTCAGAATTTGGATGATAAGGAAGCTCAGTGAGATACAGGAGGAGATTGAAATCCAGTCCAAGGAAAGCAGTAAAATGATCCAACAGTTGAAAGATAACATAAGCATTTTAAGAACCAAACTGAACATCTAGACATAAAAACATACTACAGGAACTTCAGAATGCAACTGGATGCATTAATAACAACATAGATCAAGCTGAGGAAAGAATCTTAGAGTTCGAAGACTGTTCCTTTGAACAAACACAAGAAGACAAAAATAAAGAAATTTTTAAAAATGAACTCAGAAATATGGAGTTATGTAAAGAGACCAAAGTTATGACTCATTGGCATTTCTGAAGGACATGGAGAGAGAGAAAGCAAATTGGAAAATATATTTGAGAATATTGTCCCTGAAAATTTCATTATGCATTTTCATGTTGATCTCCACTATTAGAGAGGTCAACATGAAAATTCAAAGATCACCTGCGAGATACAGGACAATCATCCCCGAGACACATGGTCATCAGATTCTGCAAGGTCAATGTATAAGTAAAAAAAATGCAGCAAGAGATAAGCGGCAGGCCACCTACAAAGGGAACCCCATCAGGCTAACAGTGAACATTTCAGTAGAAACCTTGCAAGCTAGAAGAAATGGGGGAAGGGGGCTATATACTGCATCATTAAGCAAAAGAAATTTCAACCAAGAATTTCATATACAACCAAACTAAACTTCATAGGTGAAGGAAAAACACATTCCTAAAAAAAAGAAAAAGGGGATATCACCACCGATCCCACAGAAATACAATCTACCATCAGAGAATACTACAAACACCTCTATGCAAATAAACTAGAAAATCTAGAAGAAATGGATAAATTCCTCGACAAATACACCCTCCCAAGACTAAACCAGGAAGAAGTTGAATCTCTGAATAGACCAATAACAGGCTCTGAAATTGTGGCAATAATCAATAGCTTACCAACCAAAAGGAGTCCAGGACCTGATGGATACACAGCTGAATTCTACCAGAGGTACAAGGAGGAACTGGTACCATTCCTTCTGAAACTATTCCAGTCGATAGGAAAAGAGGGAATCCTCCCTAACACATTTTACGAAGTCAGCATCGTCCTGATACCAAAGCCTGGCAGAGACATGACCAAAAAAGAGAATTTCAGACCAATATCCTTGATGAACATTGATGCAAAAATCCTCAATAAAATACTGGCAAACCGAATCCAGCAGCACATCAAAAAGCTTATCCACCATGATCAAGTGGGCTTCATCCCTGGGATGCAAGGCTGGTTCAACATACAAAAATCAATAAATGTAATCCAGCATATAAACAGAACCAAAGACAAAAAGCACATGATCATCTCAATAGATGCAGAAAAGGCCTTTGACAAAATTCAACAACACTTCATGCTAAAAACTCTCAATAAATTAGGTATTGATGGGACGTATCTCAAAATAATAAGAGCTATCTACGACAAACCCACAGCCAATATCATACTGAATGGGCAAAAACTGGAAGCATTCCCTCTGAAAACTGGCACAAGACAGGGATGCCCTCTCTCACTGCTCCTATTCAACATAGTGCTGGAAGTTCTGGCCAGAGCAATCAGGCAGGAGAAGGAAATAAAGGGTATTCAATTAGGAAAAGAGGAAGTCAAATTGTCCCTGTTTGCAGATGACATGATTGTATATCTAGAAAACCCCATTGTCTCAGCCCAAAATCTCCTTAAGCTGATTAGCAACTTCAGCAAAGTCTCAGGATACAAAATTAATGTACAAAAATCACAAGCATTCTTGTACACCAATAACAGACAAACAGAGAGCCAAATCATGAGTGAACTCCCATTCACAATTGCTTCAAAGAGAATAAAATACCTAGGAATCCAACTTACCAGGGATGTGAAGGACGTCTTCAAGGAGAACTACAAACCACTGCTCAATGAAATAAAAGAGGATACAAACAAATGGAAGAACATTCCATGCTCATGGGTTGGAAGAATCAATATCGTGAAAATGGCCATACTGCCCAAGGTAATTTATAGATTCAATGCCATCCCCATCAAGCTACCAATGACTTTCTTCACAGAATTGGAAAAAACTACTTTAAAGTTCATATGGAACCAAAAAAGAGCCCGCATCACCAAGTCAATCCTAAGCCAAAAGAACAAAGCTGGAGGCATCACGCTACCTGACTTTAAACTATACTACAAGGCTACAGTAACCAAAACAGCATGGTACTGGTACCACAACAGAGACATAGATCAATGGAACAGAACAGAGCCCTCAGAAATGATGCCGCATATCTACAACTATCTGATCTTTGACAAACCTGACAAAAACAAGAAATGGGGAAAGGAGTCCCTATTTAATAAATGGTGCTGGGAAAACTGGCTAGCCATATGTAGAAAGCTGAAACTGGATCCCTTCCTTACACCTTATACAAAAATTAATTCAAGATGGATTAAAGACTTATATGTTAGACCTAAAACCATTAAAATCGTACAAGAAAACCTAGGCAATACCGTTCAGGACATAGGCATGGGCAAGGACTTCATGTCTAAAACATCAAAAGCAATGGCAACCAAAGCCAAAATTGACAAATGGGATCTCATTAAACCAAAGAGCTTCTGCACAGCAAAAGAAACTACCATCAGAGTGAACAGGCAACCTACAGAATGGGAGAAAATTTTTGCAACCTACTCATCTGACAAAGGGCTAATATCCAGAATCTACAATGAACTCAAAAAATTTACAAGAAAAAAACAAACAACCCCATCAAAAAGTGGGCAAAGGACATGAACAGACACTTCTCAAAAGAAGACATTTATGCAGCCAAAAAACACATGAAGAAATGCTCATCATCACTGGCCATCAGAGAAATGCAAATCAAAACCACAGTGAGATACCATCTCACACCAGTTAGAATGGCGATCATTAAAAAATCAGGAAACAACAGGTGCTGGAGAGGATGTGGAGAAATAGGAACACTTTTACACTGTTGGTGGGACTGTAAACTAGTTCAACCATTGTGGAAGTCAGTGTGGCGATTCCTCAGGGATCTAGAACTAGAAATACCATTTGACCCAGCCATCCCATTACTGGGTATATACCCAAAGGACTATAAATCATGCTGCTATAAAGACACATGCACACGTATGTTTATTGCGGCACTATTCACAATAGCAAAGAGTTGGAACCAACCCAAATGTCCAACAACAATAGACTGGATTAAGAAAATATGGCACATATACACCATGGAATACTATGCAGCCATAAAAAATGATGAGTTCGTGTCCTTTGTAGGGACATGGATGAAACTGGAAAACGTCATTCTCAGTGAACTATCACAAGGACAAAAAACCAAACACCGCATGTTCTCACTCATAGGTGGGAATTGAACAATGAGAACTCATGGACACAGGAAGGGGAACATCACACTCCGGGGACTGTTGTGGGGTTGGGGGAGGGGGGAGGGACAGCATTAGGAGATACACCTAATGCTAAATGACGAGTTAATGGGTGCAGGAAATCAACATGGCACATGGATACATATGTAACAAACCTGCACATTGTGCACATGTACCCTAAAACCCTAAAGTATAATTAAAAAAAAAATTGAATAAAATATTTTGCAATGCTTAAAAAAAAAAAACACATTCCTTTTCAGAGAAGCAAATGCTAAAGGAATTTGTTACTACCTGATATGCCTTACAAGAGGTTCTTAAGGATTGCTAAACATGGAAACAAAAGACCAATACTAGCCACCACAAGAACACACTTAAGAACATAGCCAACTGACACTATAAAGCTGCTATACAATCAAGTCTACATAAGAACCAGCTAACAATACAATGACAGGATCAAATCCTCATATATCAACATTGACATTGAATGTAAATGAGATAAATGCCCCCATTTAAAAGACATAGAGTGGAAAGTTAGACAAAGACACAAGACCCAACCATAAGCCATATTCAAGAGATCCATCTCACATGCAGTGATAATCATAGGCTCAAAATAAAGACATGGAGAAATATTAAGCAAACAGAGAACAAGAAAGAGAAGATGCTATGCTTATTTCAAACAAAACAGATTTTAAACCAGTGACAATCAAAAAGGACAAAGAAGGGCATTTCATAATGATAAAGGGTTCAATAAGAAGACTTAACTATCCTAAATATTTAGGCAGCCAACATTAGGGCACATAAAACAAATTCTTAGAGACCTATAAAGAGACTTAGGTAACCACACAATAATTGTGGGAGACTTAACTCCTTATTGACAGTGTTAGACACATCATTAAGGCAGAAAACTAACATAGATATCTGGCACCTATCAGAAGCTGGCACATGACTAAATGAACCTAGCAGACATCTACAGAATATTCCACCCAACAACAGAATATACACTTTTCTTACCTGTACCTGGTACATACTGTAAGATTGACCACACAATCTGCCATAAAGCAATTTTCTAAAAAAAAGATAAAAAATGAAATCACACCAACCAGCCTCTTGGAATACAGTGCAATAAAAATACCAAGAATATTGAGAAATCAATACCAAGATGATTTCTCAAAACTGTGCAATTATGTGGAAATTAAGCAACCTGCTCCTGGATGACTTTTGGGTAAAGAATGAAACTAAGGCAGAAATAAAATGTTCATTGAAACTAATGAAAATAAAAAAGATACAACATACCAGAATCTCTGGGACACGGCTAAAGCAGTGTTAAAAGGAAAGTTTATAATACTAATCACCTACATCAAGACATTAGAAAGATCTAAAATCAGCAAACTAACATCACACCTAGAGGAACAAGAAAAATGAGAGAAAACCAACCCAAAACTAGCAGAAGAAAAGAAATAACCAAATCAGAGGTCAACTGATTGGAATTGAGACGTGAAAATCTATACAAAAATCAAACCAAAAGTTGGTCCTTCCGAAGAATAAGCAATATTGATCGACGGCTAGCTAGATTAATAAATAAGATCCAAATGAACACACTCAGAAATGACGAAGGTGACGTTACAACTTACCCCACAGAAACACACGAAACCCTCAGAGACTATTATGAATACCTATATGCACATAAACTAGAAAACCTGGAAGAAATGGGTATATTCCTGGAAATATACAACCTCTTAAGATTGAACCAGGAAGAAATTGAAATCATGAACAGACCAATAATGAGTTCTAAAATTGAATCAGTAATAAAAAACCTACCAACTGAAGAAGCCTGGACCAGACAGATTCAAGCCAAATTCTACCAGATGTATGAAGAAGAGCTCATACCAAACCTACAGAAATTATTACAAAAAACTGGGGAGAAGGTACTCCTCCCTAAATCACTCTTTGAGGCAAGCATCATTCTGATACCCAGACTTGTCAGAGACACAATGAAAAAAGAAAACTTCAGGTTAGCATCCCTGAAGAACATAGACGCAAAAAATCCTCAATAAAATATCAAAAACCAAATCTAGCAGCACAACAAAACCTAATCTCCTATGACCAAGATGGATTTATTCCTGGGATACAAGGTTGGTTCAATATATACAAATCAACAGATATAATGCATCACATAAACAGAACTAAAAACAAAAACACCTGATCATCTAAATGGAAGCATAAAAGTCTTGATAAAATTCAACATCCCTTTATGATAAAAGCCCTCAATAAACTGGTCATCACAGGAACATACCACAAAATAATAAGAGCCATCTGTCAGAAACCCACAGCCAATGTCAGACTGAACAGGCAAAAACTGGAAGCTTCCCCCTGAGAACTGGAACAACACTAGGATGTCCACTACCACTACTCCTAGTCAACAGAGTGCTGGAAGTCCTAGCCAGAGCAATAGGCAAGAGAAAGAAATAAAAGCCATCCAAATAGGAATAGAGGAAGTCAAACTCTCTCTCTTTCGAGATGATATGCTTCCGCACCTAGAAAACCACATAGTCTCTGCCCAAAGGCTCCTAGATCTGACAAACAACTCTGGTAAAGTTGCAGGATACAAAATCAATGTACAAAAAATCAGTAGCGTTTCTATAATACTAATGTAATACTTGAACACTAGTAATGTCCAAGCTGAGACCCAAATCAAGAACACAATTCCATTCACATTAGCCACAAGAAGAAAGTGCCTGAATAGCCAGAGACATCCTAAGCCAAAAGAGAAAAGCTCGAGACATTTTACTACTCAACTTCAAATTATACTACTAGGCTACAGTAACCTAAATAGCATGGTACTGGTACCCAAAAAATAGACACACAGACCAACTGAACAGGTTCAAGGATCCAGAAGTAAAGCTGCATACCTCCGTAACCATCTGATCATCAACAAATTTGACAATAATAAGCAATGGGAAAAGGACTCTCTATTCAATAAATGGCTGTGAGATAACTGTCTAGTCACATGCGGAACACTGAAACTAGACACCTACCTTTTACCATATAAAAATTAACTCAAAATCGATTAAAGCCTTAAAATGTAAAGGCTTTATAGCCTAAAACTATAAAAACCCTAGAAGGAAATGCAGGACATACCATTCTGGACATAGGCCTTGGCAAAGATTTTATGATGAAGTCTCCATAAACAATTGCAACAAAAACAAAAATCGATAAGGGTGACCTAATTAAAAAGCTTATGCACAGCAAAATAAACTATCAACAGAGTAAACAGACAAGCTACAGAAGGGGAGAAAATACTTGCAAAGTATGCATCTGACAAAGGTCTAATATCCAGAATCTGTAAGGAACTTAAGCAAAGGACATACAACCCAATTAAAAAATGGGCAAAGCACATAAACAGACATTTCTCAAAAGAAGACATATATGTGGCCAACAAGCATGTGAAAAAATGCTCAACATTACTAATCATTAGAAAAATGCAAATCAAAACCACAATGAGATACCATCTTACACCAGTCAGAGTGGCTATTACTAAAAAAGTCAAAAAATAATAGTTGGTGTGGTTGCAGAGAAAAAGGAATGCTTATACACTGCTGACTGTAAATTAGTTCAGCCACTGTGGAAAGCAGCTTGGAGATTTCTTGAAGAACTTAGAACTATTATTCAACCCAGCAATTCCATTACTGGGTATATACCGAAAAGAATATGAATTGTTCTAACATAAAGACACATGTATGCCTATGTTCATCACAACACTTTTCACAATAACAAGGACATGGAGTTAACCTAGATGTGCATCACTGGTGAACTGGGCAAAGAAAATGTGGTACATATATATCATGGAATACTACAAAGCCAGAAAAAATAATTATGTTCTTTGCAGCAACATGGATGCAGCTGGAGGCCATTATCCTAAGGAACAGAAAAACAAATACCACGTGCTCTCCTAAGTGGGAGCTAAACATTGAGTATACATGGACACAAAGGGAACAACAGACAGTGGTACCTACATGATGAGGGAGTGTAGGAGGAAGGTGAGGGTCGAAAAACTACCTGTTGGATACTATTACTATGCTCACTACCTGAGTGATGAAACCATTTGTACACCAAACCCCGGTGACATGCAATTTACCCATGTCACAAACCTATGCATATACCCCCAAACCTAAAATCAAAGTTCAGAAAAAAAAAATGAAAAGCAAATAGAACATGGGTATGCTCTGAATAAAGGCATACCTTTCTGTTCAATAGTAACATGTATTTGATATATTTTGCTAGGGGATCTTCTAAGTTTTTTGCACGTGAAGTGTTGGGCACGTAGCAGAGGCTAAACTAGTTTTCAAACTGAATTGTCTTATTGTCTTACTATACCAGTCGCAGTCCCTGGCTTTGCAGTAAGTTTCTAGACAGATGGAGTTAGCCACAATGCTATCTAGCAATCAGAACCTGGGTTGCACACTCCAGCTCAAATGCAATGAAATCAGCATACCCTCTGGGCATGTACTATCTGCCAAAGGCAGCCCAGAGTAAGGTTGAAGTGAACCTAGGTTCTGGTAGGTCCAGGGTTTTTTAAAAAATAACATTTTGAATATTTGCAAATTTATATGAAGATACAGAAAGAAATGTTGAGGTTAAGAAAATTTATCAAAAATAGTTGCTCCATTACAGAGTCCCCTGTGGATAAAAACAGAAAGCATATTTTAAAGTCTTTGCTTTTATAAGGTGTTGGCCAAAAGGTAATTTCAATAACTCTCTTACCTCTTTCATTTATGTCTATCATCTCATCAGTGGGGGTCACAGCCATTTACTCCATTTTTGGGGATGACATTTAACTCAAAAATCCTTGGAAGGAGTAGCAAAGTGGCTTGGATTTATATGAAGGTAGGAACTGGTGGGTTTGGATGATGGTGAGGAAAGGAGTGAGTGGGCAGACGAAGAGACAAGAGTGAGTCTAAGTAGGGAGAGCTGTGCCGGGAAAGGCTTCGACAGGAAAGAGCTAGTATGCTGGGAATGAAAATAGCTGACTTCAAAATGGTCTAGAATCAACCCTGGGTGCACATTACTATTAATTTTCTTTGAAACTAATGATTTTTAAGGTAAGCCTTCAGGACTTGAATACATTGGAAAAATTGAGAAAAGCAGACTTTTCATCATCCAAGCCTCTTCTTGCCATGTGTTGTGTGTGCTGCTTACAGGGCACGTTGCTAAGCAAGGAGACAGAAGTGCAAATTCAATGTCTGGTTCTGCAAATTTGTCCCTGAAGATTTTAGGGCTTCATTCAGGCAGAATTGCATATTGAGTTATTCTTGCCTTAAATTAGCAGACACTGGTCCTTCAGACTTAAAATGGGTCCATTTGCTGAAGCTTTCCATTCTGAGCTTCCTTGAGGAAACGAGAGAAGCATTTATTGTCACCAGGGGTTGCTGGTTTGGAAACCCTCTTTCCTGCTGCTGTGTTGTTCTCTGATTGTACACCTGGGCTACAATTTGGGGTGAGGAAGAAAGGTGGACCCTAAAAGTTACTGGCTTTGTCTTTGGCCCGGCCTGGCTTTAAAATCTGAAGGTGTTTCGGTGACCCCTTTCCCTACTTGTGAAAATAATATTCAAAAAGAGTGAAAAGAGAGCAGGGTTTTTTTTTTTTTTTTTAAGACTTTCATAGTAAGTAGTATTTTCCTCTATTCTAGTTTTCTCTTAAAATTATAATGATAATTCTACTTCACATATGTGCTTGTCCTATAGATCAGACAAGGCATTAATTTGCTTATTGGAGTTTGACAAACTGCCTGTATTGACTTATTGTCAAGCCAAAGCAGCCACCCCGGTATAAAGGCTCTTAGTTGTTTTCTTTTTCTTTTTCTTGGGGGGTGGTAAATGAAATATCATCTTGGAGGCTCCTCTTTCTCTGAATTTGTTACAAGGAAAGTGGAATATAGACAAAGCAATTAGGATCTCCATGCAGGAATTAAACTTACTTGCATCTTTACTAGACAGTTATTAATTAGTAAAATGTAGTTTTCTGTAAAGTTTAAAAACTATATATTGTCTAAATTTTTGTATGTGGAAAAAGAAAAGTTCAGAATATAATTCAAAATATGTTCAGATCATTATAATATCAAAGATAATTTGAACTTGTAATCCAGGAGTCTCTTAGTAAAATAAATTTGAGCTACAGCAGGAAAGTATTAGCTGGGCTCACAGAGACAGACAATTATTTCCTGATCAAGGAACTGGATGATCTGGAACTGATTTTAGATTCTAGGGAAAAAATGGATCATTTCGATGAAATTCTTGAAATGTGTATGAAGTGAAGCAGAAAACCGGGACAAAATAAAATTGGTCATTCATGTGTTTGCTTCTCTCAAAGCTTGAATAACACATTTGAAGGTTTAATAACCAACCCTAATCCTGGTCTAAATTTAATGTGGGCAGAATAATTGGTGTGTCTCCATGTCCTTTGCTGAAAATTCTGCCATCAACTGTAAAAATAATTTTACTCAAGTATGCATTTATGGTTGGAAATGGTTAGCTAATTATAAATGAGCTGCTGGAGCATTAAAACTATTAATTTAATAAATTTCCTAACCAGTGTGTCTTTAGTCCCAGAGCAATCTCTGGCACATATTAGGCATTCAGTAACTATTTTTTAAGTGAATGAATTAAGTTAGCTGAGAGAGAGGCAACTTCATCTTTAGTATACATAAATTAAATCTCTGCTATGGTTTGAATGTTTATGTCCCCTACAAAATTCAGGTTGAAATTTAAATCCCAGTGCAACATTACTAAGAGGTGAGGCCTTCAAAAGGTGATGAGGCCTTATGAAAAAGCTTTAAAGGGTGAATTTGGCCCGTTCATCTCCCCTACCATGTGAGAACACAGTATTCAGGGTGCCATCTTGGAGGTAGAAACTGGGTCCTCAATGAACAATGAACCTACCAGTGCCTTCATCTTGGGCTTCCCACCCTCCAAAACTGTAAGAAATAAACTTCTGTTCTTTGTGAATTAAATTATCCAGTATAAGATATTTTGTTATAGCAGGAAGAACAAATTAAGAAAATATTCCCAATAACAAAAAATGGGAACTTTTAGCAGGGTACGGTGGAAGTTCTGGGAATACAGACTGTCATATGAGGACATTCTAAGGAAGGATGAATCCCATAGAGAGATCAGTAGGGCTGAAGAATGGATAGATCCACAAGGGCAATTTTGCCATGGAGTTAAGGAGTCTTTAAATTTTAAATTTCATAGTTTTTGTAAAGAATACTTCAGTGCAGAACTTTCTAAACTTTCTTTGTTCTTGGTGCTCTTAGGGTTAGTGATTTTTTTTTCACAGTGCCCTTAGTCCAAAGGAAGAAGCCAATAGTTTTACTTATTAAGTAGCTAGTTCTAAATAAATCAGTATTTAAGTCCTAACAACTTAGTAGCCATTTGAATAAACAATATGTTTAAATTAAGAAAAGAAAACCTGTTTATTTCTGAAATAACTAGGATTCCTTATCAATGGGATGTGTGTGCCTGTTGAACACTTTACAATTGATCAAATACTGATATCACTGCTACCCTTGTTTTCTTTCCATAGTGACTTTCATGCTGTACTTGATTTTTATCCTAGCAACTATGAAAAATCCAGTTTCAGAAAGATGATATTTGGAAAGGAACATAGCCATCTAATGTTAAAGTAGTCTTGCAGTGTCTGACAGATGTCAGGAATTGTGTCTTCCTAAAAAATGTAAAATATATTGGTGTACCCTGTGAGTTCATTACAGTGTCCCAGTGCCCCTTGGGTAAAAAGGTGGTAACCATGGGATTATAAAGTTGAAAGACAGACATAACAATAATAATAATGTCAACTGCTAACTCACTAAAGAGACCACCAAAATAAAGGAAACTGCATTTATTCTTAACCCAGTAAGAAGATCAATATCTTGTTGAAATCTTAGTAAATCTTCTTAGGGTAGAGGTGAAAGCCAGGGTATTTATGAGGTTTTGGGGTGCTGGTTTAAGACATGTCTTTCAATGCAGAGAACTTAACTGGATTTACTAGAGTTTGTGACGTAATAGTATAAAATCGATGGACACAGTGAGGCAAGGATTTTGAATGAGTGTAGAAAGTTAAGTCATCTCTTGATAAGCCTGGTTGCATGATGTGTTATGAGAAATGAGATGATGAAAGCATAGTTGAAAGTTTGGATATATGGATTTGGTGGAATTTCTTGAAATAAACAAAAAATACAATTATTTGCCTTTTCATCTTCTTGGGCAAGAGTTTCTTGTAAGAGTAAAATCATGTTAATATATACATTGGGCTGTATAGTTTTGGTTCTCAATAATAATGATAAACAACAACAGTAGCTAACATTTATTGAGACTTTTATCTTGCCAGCTGAAGTTCTAAGTGCTTTACATGAATTGTATTTTTAAATATTCTTAACGATTTTATGAAATAGGAGTTAGTATTCCCATATTTACAGAAAAATGCTCTGAAAGGAAGACAGTAGTTAATCATACTTTGTGGTCATGGAGTGAGGACAAGACACAGCATGTGCTTTTTGTTTTGTTTTCTTTTGTTTTTAGTAAAAAGGCAGAGAAAGTGAAAAGGCACAGAAATTACAGGATATGAGATTGATTAATGAGTTTGTACATTATTTCTTTTCAAAGTGCTCTTTAAGCATTCATATTACTCCTGCTGTGGCCCAGTAATGGTCTGTGTGCCTCCCTGTACAGACGTTGATACAGGAACTACTGTTTTGACCATGCTTTGGATCTAGCTTGTTGTAGCTTTCTTATTTATTTATCCTGGTTGTCAATGACCAGCTGCCTGCGAACTGACCTCAGGCCTCACGCCGCTGTTGACTTGGAGAATTCCTGAAGGGCAGCAAAGCCTTTGGACATGGAGAACAGGCTTTCATCTGGGCGATACTGGAAGTAGTGCACAAAGTCTCATGTTTTGTGATATGTTGATTGCTTAGTTACTGAGTTATATTGCAGATTGCAACTTTATTCTGAAAAAAAGTATAGTGCTTAAGTGGCTTGCATCCTTGCTAGCTTAAGAAAATAGATGGCAGTATTATGTGGTGAAAGGACAACAGATTTTGATGCAGTAATTTTAGGACTGAGTTTGGGCTCTTTCATTTCCAAGCTGTGTTATCTTACACACATTATCTGGCATCTCCGAACTTCAGGTTCTTCTTTAGTAAGTTATGATGAATATGTACTTCACAGGGTTATTGTGGAGTTCCAATAAGGTAATGTTAAAGTATATTAAAGAGATTTTTAACGCAACAAAGTTTTAATCAAATACTTGTTATCATTGTTATTATGTGGTTATATAAAAATATGTTGTATACAGTCAATTACTAGATACTCCTATAATTCTACTTCATGCTAACATATTTATTCCTTGAAGCACAGGGATTCATATGAATCATTCTCTTATTCTGAAAATGTTGCAATCTAATACCCTGACAACTCATTCACAATCGACAAAACATTTCTAAGCATAAATGCACATTGGATTGATAATTATTTCTCCAAGCTATGTTTTGAGTTGGTAATTTAATTTTCATGCAGCCTCTTAGGATTTATATTGTATGTGTCTGTGAGCTTAAACACATGCTCACAGACACACCCTCACAACGTTGGCTGCACTGTGAAATTCACCTCTATTATTATGATGTTTATTCTTCAGTATCTTTATTATTTATTTTTAACTTTTATTTTAGGTTCGGGGTACATGTGCAGGTTTGTTATATAGGTAAATTGTTTGTCGTGGGGGTTTAGTGTATAGATTATTTTATCACCCAGGGTAATAAGCATAGTACTTGATAGGTATTTTTTTTTTAATCCTCTCCCTCCTCCCACCCTCAAGGAGGCCCTAGTGTCTGTCAAATCAAAACATAATTCCTTAGCTTATCCTATAGATTTTGCCATGGATCTGAAGACCTAGAACATATAATTTACCAATTAAATGTTCATTGCAGAGGTTATCCTTTATGAAGTGTGAAAGGACAACAAATTTGCAATGCAATCTTGGCTGGCCTTCCATTAACACTAATTATAATCTTCATATGACAGTTGTCAGGTGTGTCTTGAAATTGGTTTAAAAATCATGCATATTATATAGTGACTTATTGTTTCATAAAACAGAGGTGTAATTAGAAGGATACCTACTTTTCCTGTGAAATCAAAGGTAGAAAAGTAGTGGGGCATTATGAGAGGAACTAGACCTACAGTTCACCTTGCAGATTTTCTTAGTACGTGCCTTTTTTCTGGTAATAAATGGGGCCATTTTAGTGCCTCTCTCATTCTCCTTTTCTTGCTAAAGGACAGTTTCTTGGGCTCTCCTTAAACGTTCCTTTCATAGCGTCCTCAAAGCAAGATCCTCTGACGACCTAGGAGTCCCTATAATACAACAAAGAAGCAACCACCACTAACTGACCTTCCTGCTCGTTGACCCAATTCCACATTCCTTGGAGAGAGATTCTCATTAATCCAACTGAGTCGCTTGATTACTAGTCCTCTATAAACTGCCCAATAGAATATAGCCATGGAACAAGGGCCTGAGGGACACACATGACTCCGGGGGCAGGTGGTGGCAGTTATCAGAGAAGGGGCTTGGGCAGGATCATCCTCAAATCATAATAACATAAAAAGATTTTAACCATAGAGACTTTTCACTATTGTCACAGAAATATTAGGTTGCAAAAACTTAGATTTACATAAATCTAGTTTTATGTAATGACGAAGTTTATAAACATTGTCATAGCAAAATGTTTACTGGCTTGTAATAGCTATTTAAAAGAATTTTAAATAGTTATTTAAAACAATAGTTATTTAAAGAAATTATATAGCTAAGTTCTTTTAAAAACATCCAATCAATCAGTATGCCTTTGTGAAGCATCTCTTTAGAAGTATACAATTTTTCTTATGTGTTTTTTTGTGGTAGATTGGTATAATAGCAAGAATTTATTTACTTTACATTATTAGGATAGTACTTTATAGAACTTTATGGTTCCTTTAGCCATGGGGTTCTATCTAATCATTCATTTATTATTTTTATTATTTAGTAGAGATGAGGTTTCACTATGGTGCCCAGGGTGGTCTCAAACTCCTGGCCTCAGCAAGCCTCCTGCCTCATCCTCCCAAAGTGCTGGAATTAGAGGTGTGAGCCACCATGTCCAGCCTGGTCATGCATTTTTGATCACTGTTCCTTCCTTTAGTTTGTATCTGATTGTATACAATCTCTATACAGAAGTATTGGCTTAATTCCAAAATAAGCATAGGAAAGAGCTTGAAGTATTAGAAAAACAGAAGGAAGGAGAATGTGACTGGAGTCTAGTGAATCACGGCTGAACAGCATGCATGTATAAACACCAAGAAACAATCAGGATAGACATCTAGCAAGTTCTTTATGAATGGCTGTGATTTTTGTTTCCAGTGTGTGAGTTTGTTATTTATAGAAGACCACACTGAGGACCACTGCAACCTGAAAAACTCACTCTCAAGGAGTTCCATGACTTATTAAGTTAGAAAGGCTTTCTTGGATTGGAGGAAAATCTGTATAAGGTACAGTTAAGCCCCTAGGTCTCCTTCCCTTCTGGAGATCAGGTGACTCCCCCTCAGGTAGGAGACCAGCCATTAATATATTCAGGAGAAACTGAACCTGAGAAGCTCTGGACTCCTTTGTACCAGACCTAGCAATGTAAGCATGCCAGCAGGGTGGGGAAGTGCAAATGGTTAAAAAAGAAAAAGTAAAAGAAACTGACAATACAGGAAGGTAAGACAAAAGCAATCGGTATAATTGAAATCCTAAGAATAACAAGAAATACTGCTTCCAATAAAAACAAAAAACAAAAGCAAAAACTAAGATATTTATGTAAAGAAACAATCAGAAAAAGTTCCTGGAGATTAATATAAAATCATGTAGAAGATCAACTAGATGTTGAGAAAACTCCTAGGGAAAATAGAATCAAAAGATAAATAAATGGAAAATAGGAAAAAAAAGAGATAAGAAAACTAAATGATCAATCTAGTATTCCAGCATTAAGCTAATAGATATTAAATAAAGAGAGAACAGAGAAAACAGTTGAGGAAATTGTTCAAGAAATCGAGCACAAAAAAATTTCCGTAACTAAAGTACAGGCCTTCAGATTAAAAGAACCCATTAAGAGTTCAGCAAGAAAAGATTCACATTTTTTGTGCTGTTTCTTAGCACCTGGAAAAAGCAGAGGATCCAAAACTTCCCAGAGAGAAAAACAAATATTTACCTACAAAGACTTTGGAATCAGAATGGCATTAAAATTCTCAAAAGCAACACTGAGGTTAGAACATTATGGAGAGACACCTTAACAGTAAAAAGAAATGTAATTTTCAACTTAGCATTACATACCCCACTAAACTATTATTCAAGTATTTGTATAGAGTAAATATATTTTTAGGGATGTGAAAAGTCATTTGTGATTCTTATGCTCTTTTAAATGAAATTACTGTGGGATAAGCTTTGGCAAAGTAAGAGGATAAACAGGATAAGTGACATTATGGGATGCAGGGAAAGGAGATCCAATTCCTAAAAGGAAGTCCTCCCCTTCTCCCTTCTCCCCTCTCCCCTCCCCTCTCCCCTCCCCTCTCCCCTTCCTCCTCCCCTTACCTTCTTTTCTCCTTTTTTCCCCTCCGTTTCTCCTTCCTCCTTTTCTTCTTCCTATTTTAAGGTTGAAAATAGTATGAGACTTTAAATCCTATAACCTGGAATGGTGGGATTTTTTTATTATTATTATTATACTTTAAGTTTTAGGGTACATGTGCACAATGTGCAGGTTTGTTACATATGTATCCATGTGCCGTGTTGGTGTGCTGCACCCATTAACTCGTCATTTAGCATTAGGTATATCTCCTAATGCTGTCCCTCCCCACTACCCCCACCCCACAACAGTCCCCAGAGTGTGATGTTCCCCTTCCTGTGTCCATGAGTTCTCATTGTTCAATTCCCACCTATGAGTGAGAACATGAGGTGTTTGGATTTTTGTCCTTGTGATAGTTTACTGAGAATGATGGTTTCCAGTTTCATCCATGTCCCTACAAAGGACATGAACTCATCATTTTTTATGGCTGCATAGTACTCCATGGTGTATATGTGCCACATTTTCTTAATCCAGTCTATCACTGTTGGACATTTGGGTTGGTTCCAAGTCTTTGCTATTGTGAATAGTGCCGCAATAAACATATGTGTGCATGTGTCTTTATAACAGCATGATTTATAGTCCTTTGGGTATATACCCAGTAATGGGATGGCTGGGTCAAATGGTATTTCTAGTTCTATATCCCTGAGGAATTGCCACACTGACTTCCACAATGGTTGAACTAGTTTACAGTCCCACCAACAGTGTCAAAGTGTTCCTATTTCTCCACATCCTCTCCAGCACCTGTTGTTTCCTGACTTTTTAATGATGGCCGTTCTAACTGGTGTGAGATGGTATCTCATTGTGGTTTTGATTTGCATTTCTCTGATGGCCAGTGATGATGAGCATTTTTGCATGTGTTTTTTGGCTGCATAAATGTCTTCTTTTGAGAAGTGTCTGTTCATGTCCTTTGCCCACTTTTTGATGGGGTTGTTTGTTTTTTTCTTGTAAATTTGTTTGAGTTCATTGTAGATTCTGGATATTAGCCCGTTGTCAGACGAGTAGGTTGCAAAAATTTTCTCCCATTCTGTAGGTTGCCTGTTCACTCTGATGGTGGTTTCTTTTGCTGTGCAGAAGCTCTTTAGTTTAATTAGGTCCTATTTGTCAATTTTGGCTTTTGTTGCCATTGCTTTTGGAAAACTGGCACGAGACAGGGATGCCCTCTCTCACCACTCCTATTCAACATAGTGCTGGAAGTTCTGGCCTGGGCAATCAGGCAGGAGAAGGAAATAAAGGGTATTCAATTAGGAAAAGAGGAAGTCAAATTGTCCCTGTTTGCAGATGACATGATTGTATATCTAGAAAACCCCATTGTCTCAGCCCAAAATCTCCTTAAGCTGATTAGGAACTTCAGCAAAGTCTCAGGATACAAAATCAATGTACAAAAATCACAAGCATTCTTGTACACCAATCACAGACAGAGAGCCAAATCATGAGTGAACTCCCATTCACAATTGCTTCAAAGCGAATGAAATACCTAGGAATCCAACTTACAAGGGATGTGAAGGATGTCTTCAAGGAGAACTACAAACCACTGCCCAGTGAAATAAAAGAGGATACAAACAAATGGGATTTTACAACTCTTAATACTATTGCATTTCCTTTTATCACAAGGAAGGATGCTAAAGGCATTTTTATTTTTAATGAGTCCAATGGTTATTGGCAGAGTGGTGGTGAGATGGTCCCAAGAATAATGTGGCTAGGAGAGAGATGCAGTGGAAGAACTTATGTGTTGATGAATAATATTAGGAAAGCAAGTTGAAAACTTCGGGAAGAAGAATGAAAATCAGAACATATTTTCCCCTGGACAGATACCAACAGGATTAAAACTTGGTGCCGAAGTTTGAAGTCTTAGCATGTGAAACATCCACAAAGCTTTCAGTCCTTTTTATGCTTCCATTAGGATTTTTGCATAATCTGTTCAGGATCATGAGCTCAAATTAACTACAAATATACTGAGAAGCAATTGAGGAAATTATTTTGTAACAAGTTCACTTAGTTATCAAAAAATAACTTTAGAAGGAAAAGGACAATTATTTTGCTATATATTGCCACTCAAAATCTGTGGTACAAATTTTTTCTACAAATGCATTGTCCTATAGTTCATACTGAATGAAATAATAAAGTAAATCAGCTCTTTAGCACACTCTTACATAGCTATTAAGTTTTTATCAGTAAGGTTTCAACTGACCAAACATTGTTCAGCTGAAACCATTGATTCCATTTCACTATATTATTCATACCTCTACTTTTATGAAAGGGACAAAATGGGAGAAATTGGTTGGTACCACAAGAAATGGAAAGCAAGGGGTCTGTGGGCTGAGTAACTGTTCTCTGTATGATCACATTATGATACATCATGTTAGCTGTCTCTATTAGTATAATTCAGTATATGAGAATTAAGTGTTAATGACATGTTTCTTAAATACATTTCAAAAGCTGGACATTTGAGAGACAATAATGTCTGTGTCAGACTTTGCCTGTGCAACCCCAGCTCCAGTGAAGGGGCAGAGCTGTGTTTGTGACTCTGACTCCTTGGCTTCAGCTGAGTAAGTTGGATGAGTTCTAAGGTATTTTTATTTTCTTTCTTCCTCATCTGCCCTGATATGCTTGCTTCCATTTCCTGTCATTCCTCTATCTCTTTTTTTTTTCTCAAGGGAAGCAAATAGAGTATGTTCAAACCTCTGTTTGATCTGTATACCATGTTTACTGCTCAGCTAAAGTTTGCTTTCACTTAAGGCTACAGGGAAATTACACTTGCTAGATTGTGGATTTTGAGCCAAATTATACAGTTTGTGCCATTCCTTCAAGAAACAAAGCTTGAGAGGTGTATATGAGTAAATATTTCTCAGTCAACAGCTAAGCAGTTATCTGGAGTGCTCTAAAAAATCATACTTCTTTTCCTTGTTCAGGGAAAAGGCTGTTAAAGAGATTAATAAACAATGGTAAATGTTATTCTGTTTAGAAGATTTATGCAATTATATACCATTTTTCTTCTCTTTCCACCTAGCTGAGGTAGCAGTTTTTGTACTTACTTTGAGTCTAAGTATGTGATACACAAGAAGATATTGCCTCATAGAATGAAGAATGAGAATTTGGCTGAAGGACATTTATGAAAATAAACACAAAGTTAAAACTGAGTTAATCATTTTAAGTGTTGAAAATCCTGTTTTTTTTTGTTTTTTTTTTTTTTGCTACTAAGTTGTGAGAGGGAGTTTCATCTATTTTTCTCTCTTATAGACTGGGTTTGTAGGTGGCTCATTCTGCATAATATGAGACATGGCATGAGGCTGGCTGTTGTGCACCTACCTGTGAATGAAAAGATTGACCCATTTAGATGTTAGCCTATGTACAATCCCAAGGATTTTTACCTTTGACTGAAGATAGTTTAGGTCTGTTATTTTTCTCCGCTGTGTGGTCTCTGGAAAATCACTTACTCTCTCTCTTAGTTTCTTTACATGTAAAATAAGATTATTAACATCTATTAGGTTGGTGCAAAAGTAATTGCAGGTCTTGCCATTGAAAATGGCAAAAACTGGATTACTTTTGCTCCACCCTAATACTTCATTGAGTAGGAAATACATGCAAAATTCTTTAAAACGTATCTATGTCATAGTAAGTGTTCATCCAATGATATTTATTTTAATCATTGCTATCATCATGTTTTGTATTACAGCCATTTGAACTGATGGCATCTGTGTTTCCCAGTAGACGTGGAGCTTCTTGAGAGTAGAGAGTATGTCTTTTTGTTTTTGTTTTTTCCTACCGTGTGCCATAACACAAAGACATGAGCCAAACACTTTACAAAAGTTTAATTGAAATAATAAAAACGAGGATCTCAAACAACAGCTAATTTAAAATCTGTATGTATTTTTAGTTCATGATGCTGACAACTTGGATGACTAGCAAAACCAAGTTACGTTCCATTAGCAGAAGCTGAGAGGTGGTGGGATAGTAGTCCCGGAACATGCTTGGTTTCAAGGAGAAAACATCTAGATTAGGAATTCATGTTTGATAAATACCTCCAATGCCCTGCACTCCAAACATTTATAGATTTTAATGTTTGAAAGTTTTAGCTTAATTTGGGTTAAGAACTATGCTACAAAGATATTACAAAGTAACTTTCCATTAAGGTGTGGGATTTTGGGTGTTCGTATGCTTTCTTTTGACACATTCAAAATGGCACAAAGCCAAACATAAATCTGTTTTGGAATGAGTCAGGAAACAAATAAATAGTGAAATGAGCCTGAGTTACACTCAAAGGCAAGCATGCTGCTGGCAATTATCTGGGCCATATATGCCTATTTCGACAACAAGTGTGATAGTAATTATAAAATGCCACTAAAATTCTATATCACTTAAGATGGAGACAAAACTGCATCTCTCTCTCTCTGCTGTGTTGATCTTATATCAGTACATTTTTTCTTTTTTATCTTTTATTAAAAAAGATTCTACTCTCCTTTGGAGATATCTGTTAGGAATGGGAACATATCTTTCTAAAACAGAGATTTATAAAATTAGATATCAAATATACTTTTCATGGCAATAACCTGGATTGCATTGTGTATTCTAATGTCTCTCTTCCTAAACGTCACTAAAGTAGCATAATCTATGAAAATTCATAACAAATAAAAACGTATTTCTTGATGTATGTGCTCCTGGAATGTTTGTCTTCACATTTTATCCCAATTATAAAATGTGTAGATATTTGGGTTGCACATGGCCTATATTGTTTTTAAAATAGTTTAAGCCTATTTTTAAAAATAGGCTTATTTGTTTTTAAAATAGTTTAAGGTGGTTGGTAATCCAAATATGTTTTCAATATTTTTCCATTTTTTGTTATAATTAATGATACTTAGCTTATCAAGAGTGTTGTTTTATAATTGCCCAGTCAGATATCAATGAAAGAGATTAATAATAGTGAATTATAAATGGAAATCAATCTCTTAGTATGAATTAATAAGTTGTAAGAAATTGATTTTTCATTTCTTTTGCTACTTCATTAAGCACATTAATGCCTTAAATGAAAAGCTACTCCATGTTTCTTAAAATCTGGTTGAATAATTTGTCAAGACAGGTCACATTTAAAAAATCCCTTGGGTTCTTTACTAGTCATGTTTTAATATAACTTTGGAGAAACATCATTTTAAATGCTGACTCTTTTGTCTTTCTGTATTTTAGTGCTGGCTTCATAATTCAGTGTCCTATGAGCAACATAGGACATTTCTTATTTTTATTGAAAGTGGTACATGGGGGCACATTAAGTAGTACATGAAGTTCTCCTGAGATCTTGTAAGTAGGAGGAATGAGATTGTTCTCTGAGAATTAAATTATAAAATCAATGGATAGTAGATCATAACAGAGATATGTGACCACTTGGGAAAAAATGGATTTACTGGCAGGGCCAGAGCAAGACTTGACTGAATAAATAAATAAACCTAAAAGAAAATTAACAGTCAAAGGAGACACTATTCAGCAATAAAGTCAGGAACAATTGACCCAGAAGAACAAACATTAGCTGTGTCCAGTCTAAATACAGAAAGAACGTATTGGCCAATGGTTTTATTGTGGGCATGGTGCTTTGGACCATCGTCTGAATAATGTAACTCACTTCTATTGTGACTTTGTGCTTCTTGAGGACCCTTCCCATTAAAGTTTGACTTTCCTTAATGATCTGCCTTTGGGAGAGAAGAGGTGGTTATGCTGATGTCAGTGTTTAAGGAGGTATGACAACCATCTTTCTATTTATAAATTTACCAGTTGGCATTATGATTTTATACATCATTCTCTATTAGCTGAGTGAAATCCACCCATGAAAGATGGATTGACTCTCAAATTGCTGACTTGTAGGTCTTTAAGCTTATGTGTTTTAATGCCAGAACCAATTGCTTGTTGATTTTATCACCATAATGCAACTCTGAGACCTCAGAGATAGATTTACATGCAGATAGATTTACATGCAGAGACAGCGAGAGAGAGCGAGAGAGCGAGAAACTGCATTTTCTTCGTCTGTCTTGAAAAAACACTACTCAAAGCTTGATCAAAACTCTTTTTTATTATGCTTTTGCTGTATAATCCATCACTTAAGTGATGGATTAGTGGTTTATTCAATGATCTATTAATGAGGTGGGCTATAACAGAGTACTATAATAGCTTTCATCTTTACCTAAAAGTATTTTTTGTATGTGTATGGAGAGGCAATCAATAAAAATAAGCAGCCTCCATACGTAAAAGCTGTTAGAATGACACTGCTTACTTTGGGTTAGTATTTTAGAGTTTATAAAGCAATTTCACATTAATTCTCTCTTGATCCTTTCAGTAACTGTGTGAAGCATGCAGGAGAAGTATTATTATTTTCAGTTTGCAGATTAGGAAATTGTGGCTCAGAGAATTTAAGAGATTAGCCAAGATCTCATGACTAATAAATGACAGACAGCACAAACGCTGTGTCTTCAAACACTCATCCAGTGCCCTTCCAATTAGGTTACTCTGCCTTGCCTATAGAATTAAAGAAATTTTTTAAAAAGATTCTGAAAGCGAATGATTGACTAAAATTTATTTTTACAAAATACTCCCATTTTGCATATTTAAACTATGATAAGATGGAGAAGATGACTTATAGTTAACCCATTCATGACATTTTTTTATCATGCACCTACCTTGTGTCAGATGCTGAACTGGAGGTACAATGGGGTACAAGGCAGATAGGGTCTTGTAAAACATTTTAGTGTGGAAGACACTCATTATGCATATAATCAAACAAGTGACCACGTGTGATTGTGATAACAGATGGCGAGCTTGAGAGACCTTCCTCAAGGGTGACATTTAAGCTGAGGCCCTTTGGATAGTAAGTTGGCCAGATACATGGCAAAGGTGTCTCTTTATTAAGAGCCATATCTACTTTAACTGGATCACCTTAAACAAAAACAGAGAAATTGATTTCTTACCATAACTTTTTGTCCATATCCTAGTTCTGGCATGAGAGAGATGAAGCCTGGGAGGAAGAAGAAAAGAGATGCTACTTTAAATGAGCTAATCCATGATAATTAATTACTATGGCTTTTTGGTTCTCATTATCATAATTTAGCAGAATCTTTGAATAAAAAAAGTCCCACAAGATTCAGGGTTGTCTAATAGGGTATTGTGTCTCATAAAAACGATTAGTTAGAGGTCCAAACTTAATTGTCTTAATAAGCCACTTAATCATTCACTACAGACAAGAGAAGCCACAAAGGACCACTGTTCTAAGGCTTTTAGTTTTACGTTTTCAAAAGCTCATTAGTTAAGCACTAGGATGAAAGGCAGAGTGCGGCATTACTTTATCCAAAGAGCCCAGTGATTGTTAATCTACAATTTGTGGAGTTGCTTTGTATTAATCCTCAGTATGATGAGGAAAATTTTGGAGTCCCTATACAGAGATGATAATAGGCATCATCAAGACAAAATAGAACTAACCAGAAATTACTTTGAAAATCCAATTTTAACGATGAGAGACTGAATAGTTCTCATTCTAAATAAGATAATAAACAGAGCCCTGATCTTTATTAACTGGAAGCTTGAGGAATGAGTTATTTTGGCCAATTATTAAATATAAACTCACCTTCATTTAAAAAGTGATCTTTTTATGCTTGTGTATTTTTTCCAACTATAATAGTATGTGCTTATGTTAGAAAGTTGGAAAATAAAAAAAAGCTCATGAAAGATACAGTAATATACCATGATTAAAGTAATTCAACAACCTGGTACCAACTACATTTTAATAGAGTTCTTTCAGGTCCTTTAAGAATGTGCACATGTAATTAAATATATGAAAAAAGTGGACACATTACTGTCTATAGTATTTCAGATTTTATTTTGTCAGTTATAAACATTTTAACACGATTAAATATTTTTGAAATGTTTCTGCGTGCTATTTTATGATGGAGATGTGCCAAAATTATTTAACCATTGTTTTTATGTTGGATATCTTGGAAGTGCCTTTTTTGACATTCATACCTAATGCCAGAGTGAATATCCTTGCTCATGAATCTGATTTTTTTGGTATAAATTCCTACAAAGGGATATTACTGAGTCAAAATAAATGAATGTTAAAATGTATTTATATGTATTACAAAATTGCATGCTTGTATGCCTCATTTGTTTTCTTTTTTTGTAACAATTTATACAAAGTTTACATTCATTTGTTTTCATTCCTAATAACGTTGACTGAAAATGCCAATTTCACTGCATCTTATACATCTTGAAAATTATTCATTAAAAATTGAATCAGTATGGTGGACTGAGATATGTTTTTATGCCTCCTCATGTAAAGTATCTAAACTTATAAAAAATATTTTAAAAATTAACCTAGGGCAACATGGTATAAAGGAAAGGAAAGAAAGCCATCAGCTCACAAGATATTTTTAGGAATTCCTGAAAATAAGAAAGCAAATGGCATTGGAATTTTAGAGAAAAGATAAAAACACAGGCCAAAACAATTGGGAAAACTATCACAGATGTGATAGAAACAATTCCAGGGATATTTCAAGCTTAGATTCCGCACATACAAAGGCAAGTGTTGTGTATGGAGGAGTTATTAGCTTAAAGATTGCTTGTCTGTTTGCACTCCCATCCCTTGGACTTTTTCTCTAAATGTAATAATGTATCTGGAATGAGCTCTTAGAGTGAATACTTGGGTCTGAGAAAGAAGTAGAAAGAAGGAAAGATCTCAGCAGAAAACAGTTTAAATTGATCTTCATGCCCAGCATGAGTAAAGACCTCTTTATTTTAGGACTCATAGGTGTCAGTCTGGAGCTTACCTGTCTGATTTCTCTATGCCCTCCAAGAGCCACGCTCAACTTTCACCATTTAAGCATGATATTTATACATATTTCATATATGTCTCTATTAGAATGAGAAAGCTTCCTGATATTCTTAGTATGCTGAGGGTCTTAAAATTATGATTGGGTATTGAATTTTGTCAATTTTCATATGTTGAAATGTTTATATTATCTATATTTATTCTCAATGTGAATTACATTGATTTCTTACTGTTAAGTCAACTTCTCATTCTTGGTCTAAACCCTAGTGGGTTATGCTGTATGTATATTTGTTCATAATGGATTTGGTTTGCTAATATTAAGAATTTCTGCATCTATGTTTAGTAGGGGTATTGGTGTACACATTTTTGTGAAGTCTTCGTCAGGTTTGGTATTTTAATAAAAAATTAGTGTTCTCTATTCTTTTTTGAAACAAAATGTTACCTCTCTGTCTCTGTCTCCCTCTGTCTTTCAGCAGTCTAGCTACCAGTTGGCCAATGCTGTAGTCTGAATGTTTTTGTCCCCCCACATTTATATGTTGAAATCTGATAGTATTAAGTGTGATAGTATTATGCGATGGTGCCTTTGGGAGCTGATTAGGTCATGAGAGTGATTTCCCCACTTCTCCCTTTTCTCCTCCCCTTTACTTTTCATCTTATGAAAGACTAGACAGGTGTGTGTTGAAAGCATGTAAATCTACCTGGTTTTGTTGCCACCCAAAACTGCCATATATGTAAGTTGTCCTGAATAAATCTCTGACTATCTACCAACCTAGAGTGATCTGCCCCCTTTTTGGGTTGATCTTGCCTTCCTCATATAGAGGGTAGCTCCTAGTTTTGGCAAGAAGTGTTACCAACAGTAGTCTGATGAGGTTACAGAGAGAAATGAGGAACGTGTAATTAGAAATTAGAGGAAAGGTGACCCCTATTATAAAGTGGCAAAGAATTGGCTGAATTGTGTTTATGTCCTTACCTTAGAATTTTGAGTGATGAAATTGGATATCTGGCAGAAAAAGCCTTTAAGAAATATGTTGAGAGTGGCATGGTTTCTCTTGACTGCTAATAAGTAAAAATAAAAAATGAGAAGAGAGAAATAATCTGAAGATGGAATTTATGAGTGAACAAAATTCTCAGATTGGCCATATTATAAACAAAAAAAAAAGTAAGTAGGTTTGCGAAAGAACACCAAGGGTGTGGTTAGAGTGACAGTTTGATAAGGAGATTGGTATAGAACTCTGAAAACCAGGGGCCATTTATCAAGACAATGGGAGAATGACTCCCGACGCATTTCATAGGTCATTGGGGCTGCCACTTCCATCACAGGCCCAGCATGCCGAGGTAGGTAGACAGAATGATGTCAAAAGTGAGGCCTCAGGCACGTCAGAGCTTGCTGCCCAGTTCTCCTTTGTATCGCTGCTTCCCACATACTGGTGTAGCTCTCCTTGACCACCCTAGGTCTGGCTCCAGTGGTCCCAGGAATGGTGCATGCCACAGTGGCCACTCGCCTGGAGAGCACAGTCTGTAAATCTTGGTGGCATCCCCATGGTGCTATCTTCACCAGGACACAGAGTACAAGAGCTGAGGGAGTGTGGGTATTCCACCTAGATTTCAGAGGATTCCCCAGAGAGCTTCAAGACCCAGTCAAAGAACTATAACAAGGGCAGGGGTGGGGCCACCACAGATACCCCCAGTAGGACAATGCCTAGTGGAGCTGTGGGTATAAAACCACTGTAGAGAGCCCCCCAGGGCAATGCCTAGTGGAGCTGTGAAGGCTGCCCCATTGACTCCAAACTAGTAAAGCCACTGGTGGGGAACTCAAACCTGAGAGAGCTGCAGATACTTGACTCCAACCCTTGAAAACTTCAGTATGGGCTGCACTCAGCAAAGCAATGATGGTTGGGGCACTGAGCCTTAGTATTAAGCTTAGCTTAGAGCCCCAACACTTACCACAGTGTGTCTGGAAGTTGAGACTTTGAGTTAAAGAAGATTATTCTGAAGCCTTAATATTTAATGTTTTTCCTGTTGGGTTTTGGATTTGATTAGGACCTGTTAGATTTTTCTTTTCTACTTATTTCTGTTGGTATGGGAATGTCCATCCCGTGCCTGTCCCACCATGATATTTTGAAAGCATATAAATTGTTTTATTTTACAGGTTTGTTGGTGGAAGGAATTTGCCTCAGGATGAATCTTATTTTGAGTCTTACCCATATCTGCTTTAGATGATATTTAAATAAGACTCAAGACTTTGGACTTTTAAGTAGTTAATGGAACAGGTTAAAACTCTTGGCTCTGTAGGGATAGAATGAAATGTATTTTGCATGTGAGAAGAACACGAATTTTGAGGGGTCGGGGTGGAATGTTATGAACTGGATGTTAGTGTTTGCCACAAATTCATGTGTTGAAACCCAGCTCTCATTGCAATAATGTTAAGATATAGGGCTTTTAGGAGGCAATTGGGTCATAAGGGAGGAGCCCTCGGAAAGAGAATTAGCTTCGTTATGTTACAGGTTGTTAGCTAGGCATGAGTGGGGCAGGAGAGGGCTCCTCCACCACCCACTAGGAATGTTGGGTGATGGTTAGGCAATTATATTGGCTCTCTAAGAGTGATAAATTGGCAGCCTGTGCCAGGGAGAGGTCATTTCCTGATGGTCCACACCTGTTGCACTAAAGTGTTAATTGAATGCAGATGCCAGGGAGACACAATTGCCGGACATCTGTATTAAGAGACATAATGGCAGAGTATGACCTTCTGGGGGCAAAGCAATGGAAAGGGGAAGAAAGCCTCAGATAGGCATGCATACAATTTCCTAAACACACTGCACATGCTCACTTCCCAAGGGTAAGGGGACACTGTCCATGTGAGCAGCCAACCCTAAGGGAAGAATCATGGGGAAGGGGTCAGCCTATAAAGTCCTAGGATCAAAGTTAAAACCTTGTTCAGGCCGGGCGCGGTGGCTCACGCCTGTAATCCCAGCACTTTGGGAGGCCGAGATGGGCAGATCATGAGGTCAGGAGATCGATACCATCCTGGTTAACACGGTGAAACCCCGTCTCTACTAAAAATACAAAAAAAATTAGCTGGGCTTGGTGGTGGCCGCCTGTAGTCCTAGCTACTTGGGAGGCTGAGGCAGGAGAATGGCTTGAACCCGGGAGGCAGAGCTTGCAGTGAGCTGAGATCGCGCCACTGCACTCCAGCCTGGGGGACAGAGCCAGACTCCACCTCAAAAAAAAAAAAAAAAAAAAAAAAAAACAACTCGTTCAAGTCACCCACTTGGGGCTCTTCCAAATGTACTTTCCTTTCTTTTCTGTTCTCAAGCCTTTTTAAAATAAACTTCCACTCCTGCTTGAAATTTGCTTTGATTTCTTTTTCTGCTTTATGCCCCTCAGTTGAATTCTTTCTTCTGAGGAAGTAAGAACTGAGGTTGCCGCAGACCTGTAATAATTTGCCACCAGGAACTTGGATACTTTCCACCAGTAACACTCATGAAGAGGATTAAAGAAGCTTGTGTTTCCTTCTGCCATGTGAGGACACAGCTGGAAGGTGCCTTTTGAGCAACAGGCCCTCACCAGACACCAAATATCCCGGCATCTTGATCTTAGATTTCCTAGCTTCCAGAACTGTGAGCAATAAATGTCTATTATTTATAATTTATCCAGTCTAGCAGCACTACACTCCAGCCTAGATAACAGAGTGAGACCCTGTTTCAAAAAAAAATCATCCAGTCTAAGGTATTTTTTATAGCAGCCAAAATAGATAAAGTCAATTTTAGTCTTTGCATAGGACTAACCTTTGAAGTTGTTAATTTTTTCTATTGTCTGGTTTCTATTTCAGTTATTTTTGCTTTTTCCTTTACTATTTTCTTCTGTCAACTTACTTTGAGTACATTTTACTCTTCTTTTTATGTATTTTTAAGGTGGGACTATAGGACATAGGATTAGACACTTTTTTTCTGAATAACCCTTCAAATCTATAAACTGCCTTCTACACACCGTGTTAGCTTTATCCCACAAATTGTGAGATGTATTTTCATTATTGTTTAATTAAAAATATTTTGTAACTTCTTTTGTGATATCTTTATTGACACATCAATTATTTAGAAGTTTGTTATTAATTTCTAAATATTAGGGGTTTTCTTATGTAATTTATTAATGATTTCCATTTTTATTTTGTGGTCAGATAAAATCTCTGATTTCAATCATTTAAACTTACTAAGACTTGTTTTAAGTCTCAGCAAATTATCTTTGTGAATATACTATGTACATTTATGAATATACCATGTGTATTTTAAAGGAGTGTGAATTCTGCAGTTACTGGTTATGGCATTCTATAAATATTAATTAGATCAAGTTATTGATAATGTTCAGATCTTCTTTGTCTTTATTTTGTTGTTATTTAGTTGTTCATTGAGTGGTGTGCATATATTCTGATTAGAGAATTTTATGTTTAGGTCTGGATCCCTGAGTGACTATGTAAAAGCAGGGATTCCCCTGCTGACTCATATAGGATACATAATGAATTGAGAAATTTACCTTTGTTACTTTGAGCCACTTCTTATTTTCTCTTGCATACACTGGCATATTATTTTATTTGTTAGCACAGCAAAATCTATTCATTCTAATAACTTCATTTATTGATAGAGAAGTCATATTTTTCCAAAGTGCAATGAAAACATTCACTGCATAGTAGCTGAAAGTTCAAATAGTGGCTGTCATTTGTGCAGGGGAAATAGGAAATGTTAATATGTATTTAATATTTTTGTGACTTAGGTGAGAGTAGATGAAATAAGATGCTGACATGTAGTCTACCAATTAAAATTAATTCTATAAATTATGTATTCCATATGAGTCAGCAGGGGAATCCCTGCTTTTCATAGTCACTCAGGGATCCAGACCTATGGAGGGTCTGCCATCTTTTGACACTCCGTTTTCAGACAGCTTTCAGATTGTACATAGGGGAAAACAGTACATAACAAACCACACGTTAAACTCTTAAAGAATTCTACTTGAAAGTGACACATATTATTTCCATTCAACTGTTATTTGCTGAAATGTGTTATGTGATCATGTCTACATTAAATACAATAGACTTGGAAGTGGACTCCATCTATATACCCAGAAAGAAAGAAAAAATGTATACCCATACACACACTTACATAAACATATAGTTGTTTGTATTGTTGTGTTTACTTAGTTGTTCACTGGTGTGAGTATATATATATACGTATATGTTCTTCTTTATGTTATATGTAATATATATTATGTATGTTACATACTTAATGCTTATTTATATGTGTATTAGTAATGTCCACTATAACTCAACTATTTTTCCATCTCTATCTCACATTATTCTCTCTCTTACTGTGATTCGGCCATGAAATCCTTCTAGTTTTTGAGCACAACAAACTCATTCAGTTTGAGGAACTTTGCATAAGTTATTTTCTCTGCCTGGAACATGGTCTCTCCATTTCTTTTTAAGGCTTCTTATTACTTGGGTTTTCACTTAAATAACACCTTCTAGAGGAGCCTTCCTAGAGAATCCTAATAAAGTTGAAAACGCACATTCCCTATTTTTCTCCGTCTCTGCATCTCATTTATTTTTTAGCATTTATAATAACTTGCAGTTATTTTATGTGTTCTTTTTGTTTCTTTTGTTAGTTTGCAAACTCCATGAAGATGGAAATTGTCTTTTTCAAAGTTACAGCTTACTCCCAGAGTTTATGACCATTCTTTGCAATTAAAAGGACTCATAAATTTGATTGATTGAACAGAACTCTACCACTAAGATTTCTGTTGTAATTACATCATTCGATATATTTATATATTTGAAAATTTATAAGTTTTTTTTTTTCTTATTCTGCCTTCTTGTCTGGGGGACAGTTTCTTTTGCTTTTTTTTTTTTTTTCTTGAGACAGTGTCTTGCTCTGTCACTCAGGCTGGAGTGCAGTAGCCCGATCTCGGCTCACTGCAACCTCTGCCTCCCAGGTTCAAATGATTCTCTTGCTTCAGCCTCCCGAGTAGCTGGGACTACAGGTGCTTGCCACCACAACAGCTAATTTTTTTTATATATATTTTTAGTAGAGATGGGATTTCCCCATGTTGGCCAGGCTGGTCTTGAACTCCTGGCCTCAAGTGATCTGCCCACCTCGGCCTCCCAAAGTGCTAGAATTACAGGCATGAGCCACCATGCCCGGCCTAGGAACATAGTTTTTCTTCTCCTTATCTAGGTTTATCTTTATGCTATATGTAGATTTTGTAATTTATTTTTATTCCACATAATTCTTATAAGATTAGTATATTTGGTTTTGTTTTGAAAGATGTTTGTATACATTTTTTATATTGAGAAAACATGTTTGTGTACAATATTCATAACATTATGGATAATTTTACTTCCTTCTTATTAAATACAAAGTGGTTAATATTATGCTAACTTTCTTTGTCTTTGCCTTGCATCAGGTTTTGATTTTCCTGATTCAATTTATAACTCTAAAAGAGTTTGGATTAAATATAAAGTGAGTCCAGGTAGGAATTTCATAGTAGGATATGAAAGAGAATGAATTCTAAGCAAAATAAAAGTATCTTGGGTGTTAATATTTTGAAAAAACTTCCTATTCAAATAGATTTTGATGATTTTATCTTTTTCCTACAAGTATTACTATTATTAATTTTTTTAAGAGAAGGGAATTTGCTCTGTTGCCCAGGATGGAGTGCCGTGTGTGATCACAGCTCACTGCAACCTTGAACTTCTGGGCTCAAGTGATCCTCCTGCCTCAGCCTTCTGATTATCTGGGATTACAGGCATGTACCATCATAGCCAGCTAATTGATTTTTGTATATTTTTTGTAGAGGTAGGGTCTCATTATGTTGCTTAGGCTGATCTGGAACTCCTGGCCTCAACTGGCCCTCCCACGTTGGCCTTCCAGTGTTGAGCTTACAGGCATAAGCCACAAGCCACTGCATCTGGTTTACAAGTATCATTTTGAATAATGAAATTGTCTGCTAGTTGGTCATTCTAATTTTGGTTGATCAAAGTTTTGCTGAAATAAATTTCTAGGATTTGGACTGAAGATCTTTCCAAAGGGCTAATAAATGTAAACATGAAAGAAAGCTTCTGATTCACAGACACCCAATTAATAATAGTTTCCAAATTCTGTGTGGTGTTTCTACAGCCTTATTTTCCCAGACTGACTCCTGTTGCTAGGTTACTGTTATGACCTTAAAGATCAATACATACAAGCTTTTCTTATATATGCCTTTTTATTTCTTCACCATTATCACCCTCAGTCCGGGATGCTTACTTCCTTTTTTGACTTTTGTGTTCTCTTTTATTCCTAATGCAGCAGTCAATCTTCTTCTAGGACAGTTGATACCACTGCAAAGTAAAAGCCTATTATCAAGTTTCCCCTAAATATTTGGAACATGGTATCAAAAAAAAAAAAAAAAAAAGCTGAGACTCCTTAGCATGTATTTGAACCTAAGGTATTTTTCTTACTTTATTTTCTGTTTTTAAATATGCGTTACGTGTCCTGTGATTTCTGGAGGGTGGATACAATAATTCATGAACCAGTAACTGTAGGACAAATACTTTATGTATCTTAATCCTTGTAGTCCTCAACTTCCTACTGCCAGCTAACTGGTGTGTCTATGACTCAGGTGCTCATGGTCTTTCCTCTGTACGTTTCTGACTCCAGGTAATCTACCCGCTGTTTCTTTGGAAGTTTTGTTTTCTCACTTCTTTATAAATATTTGTTTTCATTTTTATTTTAGCTAGGAGTGTTTTCTTTGCCTATTCTTCTATAAAATTCATACCCTCCATAATTATGGTACCTGGGGTGAGCTAGTTAAAAACCAATAAAACAAAAACAAATAAAAAAAAAATAAAACTCCATAGTTTTATTCTTATGTGACCTCATTAGTTCTCATGAACTGATAGGTGTGGGAAAGAGTCCACGGCATTCTAATTTTTTTTTTTTTTTTTTTTTTTTTTGAGACGGAGTCTCACTGTGTCGCCAAGGCTGGAGTGCAGTGATACAATCTCGGTTCACTGCAACCTCTGCCTCCTGTGTTCAAGCTATTCTCATGCCTCAGCCTCCTAAGTAGCTGGGACTACAGGCACATGCCACCATTCCTTGCTAATTTTTGTATTTTTAGTAGAGAAGGGGTTTTGCCATGTTGGCCAGACTGGTCTCCAACTCCTGACCTCAAGTGATCCGCCTCCCTCGGCCTCCCAAAGTGCCAGGATTACAGGCTGAGCCACCACACTCGGCCCCACTCTAAATTATAAGGAAGAATTACATCACATTCCATGATTTTGGTATCATCTTTTATTTATTGCATTTGGCACAATATGTAGTTGATATCTGTTGATGGATAAAATGAAGAAAAAGGAGGTGAAGATGAAAAAGAATGAAGGTATAACAATTGGGAATAGCTTGGAATGCCAATCCAAGTGCCATATTCCTGAGTAGACTCACTTGTTAGATTGCTTGCTAGGGTTAGTGGTCTTTCTATTCAGGTATATACCTCTGAATCTTCAAATTTCTTACAACTTGAAATTTATTTTCAACCATATTCAAAGTTTGAAAATCCACAGATCAGAGCTTCATATGGGTTAATAAACATTTACTTTAGAAAGGTTTACATACATGAGACACATACACATATGTGAGACAGTTGCGTATGTCAGTTAAGAGATATTGCATGTATGAATTCAGCTGGATTGCTTCACTTCTTTTGTAAAATTGAATGTATGATGGGGGCAGATTATTACTTAATTTTTTAGCATTAAATAGTTCAGGAGCTGGGTTTATATGAGAGAACCACGGCTACATGATGACACTGGGCAACTGGGAAGAAGTTAGAGAGGTATATTAAAAAGGACATTGGGAGAAATAAAAAGGCAAGTTGTTTGCTACACAATATTTACCGAGCTCTGCTTTGTACTATGACTACAAAACACAGAATCTTGTCTCTTACTGTATTTTGTTTGTTTGTTTTCCCCTAACGTTACATACCCTCAGCTGCTTGTATCTGGGACTCTACTGAGTACCTTAGTATCATAACCCTGCTTCTTTATGGTAATTGGCTTTTTCAACCTAGTCTTAGAACCTACACAATACTTATAACACAACTTTTCCATTCTAGAAATTTTACTTGAAGTAAGTGTAAAGTTATAAATTTGAGAGTTGGGGCAAATTTACACAGAGCTAGTACCTGTCTGACTTCTGACATTTTTCTTTCCAGTGTACGTAAAATGTAGTTTTTTTTTCTCCATGGGTCCAAAGTAAATTATTCTTCATTCTAAGTATCCGGCTTCACTTGCATGACTCAGTTCTTCATATAGTCTGTAAAGCTACATGCACTTTCTTCTATGTCTAGAAGGGGGAAAATAGCTAATTTAAGGGTATAGAAAAATAGGAGTTTTAAAAGCATTTGAAACCCAGATCATTAAATTATATGGAGAATAATGTATGTGATGCTTTCTATTAAATGGAAGATGTTATAATATATAAAGCAGGTTTTTTATTGTTTAGATAGCAGAGCATCGTATGATTTTCTGTATCCAAGCCCTACAATGTTCTTTGGTCATTTAAATGATACTGTTGTTTGCATGCAAGTCTGTTTTAGCCCATTGCCAGTCATCAGCTTCATGATAGGCACGTAGGACATTTATAGAATCCACAACTCTGACCAAAACACATGTGGCCTCAAATTGAAGAGGACAGTTAATGTCAAACCAAAATGACAGATGTCCCTCAAGCTGTTGCCTTGTGCTCAAATAATGGTAGATTCAAAGCCAGCTCAGCATTTCCCAGAGACCTATATTTCATCCAGGCTCTGTCAACACAGCTTGATCAATGTCTTCAAAGGAAAAGTGGAAGCAAATGGATGATTAACTTCAAGCATTTGTCACTGAGACCAAGCTTAGAGCGGTTCTGGGCAGTGTGATGGATGTCACAGGGAAGCCTCTTTGTATCTGTCAGTCAAGCGGAGTTACTATGAAAGTAATTAATGATATAGGAGAATCTTCATTGCTCACTTTCAGCTTCTGGGCAGTGCGAATATTCTGCAGAGCTGAATGATAGAGCCAGCAAAAGGGAGGTAGGGACACAGAGGGAAAAAGGGAAAACACATTCAGGTCTTTTAAACTTGTTCTTGGGTTTTCCAGAGACCATTTTCTCTTCCTTCATCATTTTACAAAATAACTACATACAGTTACAAAATAACTACATAATTACTTAAATTATTTGTAAATACAATTATTTACAAGATAACGACATACATTATAGGATTAGATAAACCAGAATGGTAGAACAAACTTAGGATTTGGACTCAGAAAACCTGGGTTTCAGTTTCAACTTGTCAACTCACTAGATGTGAGACTTTCAGCAAGTTATCTGCTTGTTCTAAGTCTCATTCTCATAAAAAAGATAATAAATAGGCCTGTTTTATATGATTTCATGAGGACTAGTGTGCATTTTAGTACCTGGCACATAATAAAAAAGACTTGATAAAGATTTTTAAGAAACATATATTTGTGTATTTATACATTTTACATGGAAGGAAGGCTACAGATTCTGGTTGCTCACTAGTTGATCACTTTCTGATATTCAGAAAGCTAATAAAAAGCTATTCTTAGTACTACTTTTATTAATAAAATATAGTCTACACCAATTTTATTATATAAATATATAAAGTTTTTTGTAGCATATTTCTTCACTGTTACACAAATACTGTATTAATTGGCACTCTAACAGATTGTCAAAACTAATGGCCTTTGTTTTATTTGGAAAACTTTAACAATGCTGCTATGCTGGGTAGATTTTGCCATCCTCTTAGGGTAATTAGTTGACTTTTAAAATAATACTATATGACAATGACATTTATAAACCATAATTATTTTAATAATCAGTTTTGTTTGGTGGCCAAAAATGTTATTTGATATATACTCTGCAAGATGATTAATTTCTTTTTTGATAATTTAATTGGGGATATTTGAGAGTATTTTTTTTTTTTTTTGAGACAGAGTCTGGCTCTGTCGCCCAGTGGCGCGATCTCCGCTCACTGCAAGCTCCGCCTGCCAGGTTCACACCATTCTCCTGCCTCAGCCTCCCGAGTAGCTGGGACTACAGGTGCCCGTCCCCGCGCCCATCCCCATGCCCGGCTAATTTTCCATATTTTAGTAGAGACGGGGTTTCACCATGTTAGCCAGGACGGTCTCAATCTCCTGACCTCGTGATGTGTCCGCCTTGGCCTCCCAAAGTGCTAGAATTACAGGAGTGAGCCACCACGCCCGGCCTACTTTGGAGATCTTTAAGCACAAGAACTCATCAGATCCCATCTCTCAGACAGGGTGTGAACACCAGGCATCCTGGAAGACTTGACTGGATGTGTAAACAGTGCATCATTTCTTTAGAGTCAGCAGTGTGCAGACAGCTATGGGTGATGTTGGGGGAGCCTTCCCTTGGAAAAAGTAGCTAAAGCTATCTAGAGTTTGCACTGGACACTTCTTCTAATGAGGCCATGCAGATGAAGTGATTTCAGATGTGAAGCCACTGGACAGAGAGGGTAGAGACCTCATGAAAGTTGAAATGCAAAGCTTTTTTGTATTTCAAAATACAAAATATTTTGTGTAGGATATATGGAGGATATAGCCTAAAGGGATGTCCTGTGTCTAAAGAAAATACTAAAGTGGCTTTTGTAGTAGCTTTCTCATCTCAAATAGGAGCAGGAAGAAGTAACGGCAAGTTCTGGTCTGGTCTGGAAAATGTCCACAAGGTGCCCCAAACGTGCCAGTACAAACCGTCCTGTCTCCGAGTTCCTGTGAGTCCCATTCTTCTTGGAATCAAAAGAGAGAAACTGACCCTTGCTTCCTGTGCAGGATTCCTGTGCAGGATTGCTAACTTCTTTCAGCTCCCTTTTCCCTATGGCTTATAGGCTGCACCTGTGCTGAAGTGGTTTTGTTTTTGGCACACATTTGATTCAGAGTCCAATGAAGAACAAGGATTAGTGCTGTTTCACTGCACTCATTTATAGGAGAATTCTTTGCATTTTAAATAATTATCTTCTATATCTCAGACTTCCATTTGTTCATTAGTTCTTGAAGTTAATTATCTTGAATAGCTTAATGTGGCTTAGTGCTTAATATAAAACTCTAATTTGTTTTCTAAATATATCATCTTTATTAATTTTATCTAGATACTTTGATTCCTGATTCTTTAGCGAAGGCAGCCTGTACATTTTGTGAGAAGCAGAGTTACATTTGAAACTAGTGGTTTTGGGAATCACAGTTTTCAGCTTCTGCTTTCATTTCATGTAAAATTTCTAAGAGCCAATTTGGGGGCATTATTTACATCTGGTACATCTGTCATCTTAATGGCATTTTTGTCATGTGTTGCCTCACTGGAATAGTTAGCAAATATGAGCACCCGTAACTAAAATGCTTGGAAAAATACTTCTATTATAAAGGTCAGGTCAAATACCTTCAAACGATATATACTTATATTAAAAATTGTTTCTTTACTAAAATACTTAGGACTATGACCCTTTCATTCTGTAACATACTTCTCAGCATGAAGGGAATTAAGAAAGTCTCTTAGTATCATAATGTTTATATATATATGTATTTATATAAATTTGTATATCTAATATTTGTGTATAAATATACAAATATTAAATATAAGTATTTTATATACATATTTAATATAGAATTTTATTTTTATTGGTTATAAACTAGTATATTTATATATTAATAAACATTTAATATAGCATTTGGAAATATTTCTTTTACATTTGTTATATGTGTATATATATAATTATCTGCTTTATTTAATATATATGTTTGTGTATGTGTAATTAGAGAAGCTGTTAAAACAGGGCTTTTCCTTTCCTATCAGCCAAAACACCAATGCAAAATGCTAAACTCCAAGCACAAACTTTGTATTGATAATTGCCAGTCAATTTTTCTTGTAGATTTGCAGTAATGGAAAGACTAAACACCTGTTGGATCAGTTAAATAAAATTTGCTTTCTAAAATAATACAGAGGGAAGTGGGTGTAATCAACAACCTTTGTCAGGGCTGTTTATGAAGGCACTAGCTTCCAGATACCCGTCAGAACCTCAGGAAGCCCAACCACCCACACTGCACTCCCCAAGACAGCCTCATACATATGCAGGTGAAGCTGGATCACGTCAACAGACTACACCTAAAGCAGTCTGGATGTGTGTTGGCAGGATCACTTCACCTGAGCTACGTATATCTATCTCATAGGATTTCTGGGTTATACAATATACCATGTGACTGCTGAGTAAAACAGAAGACTCCCACAGGAACACAGCTCTCATTCATAACATGCCTCCTCTCCAGACTAACAAAGCCCAATCCTGGTGAGCTACTTAACTTAAAGCTGCAGAACCGGAACGAGGGCTGGTTACCCAGAACTCTCTTGAAGGTATGTTCACAGTTTTGCATCAGCCATGCAGCTTATTCTTCAGCCACCCCCAAGGCTATGCAAAGATTTGTTCTACTTGTTCCCTATCTTGATATCTTATTCTTGAGTCTCAGTACTTGTTTTCTGGATCTTTTGGTGGGAATGATTCAGTCTTGTGCCTTAATAGGACTGGAAAAAAAATCTAACATATTCCTTTTTTCCCCTGTCTCTTCACCATCAAAGGAACTTTACCCAGATAAATCAGGTGATCTGGGCCTGGCTCAGTGAAAGGGATTGAGGCAGTCCTGTCAGCACTGTTGGAGTTAAAGGGAAACAAAAACCCACACTGGAGGCGTTTTTTAAATGAAATAACCATCCCAGTATTCTTCACATCATCACCTAAATTCATCATTAGGCTCGTCTTGGCAGTTAAGGCATTAACTATTTAAAATAAATGATGAGTATAGAAATGCTTCCTACCTCAGATGGATAACTTGAGCAAATATCTTGTAAATAACTGAATACTACTGGATAAACCTGAGACCTAAACTTTTAATGAAAACTTATAATGGTATAGAATCAAATAATTATGAAAGTGATTTTACTGATACAACTTGGATATTTTTAGTTTTAGATGTGACTGGTGGCCTGTGTTCTTCAGTGCAGCATCTCGTGGGGGCAATAATAGCAGTTATTTCCGGAACAGCTTTCAGGCATGAATGTCTGCTTGCATTCCAAATATCATTCCTATCTGTGTGCATTCTCCTAGTTTGCTGATGTGGTCCTTGGACTCATCTCCCTTCCAAAGTAATTTCCTTTCATTTTTCAAACTCTGAATAACTCACATGGGTTGATTGTTCATTATCCATATCAAATAACTCAGTGAATTATTTGTCCTCTTCCACTGGAGTGAATCAAGCTACAAGCCGTGTGGAAAAAGGGAAGAAAAAAATGAGACCAGTTGTCATGCACAGCTCTTCCTTTGTGTGAATTTCATTTAGACATTCAATCTAAGCACTCAATGGGTCAAAGGCTGTTAATATTAACAAATATTCCCAGTTTTTTCAATATTTCTTGATTTTTTTTTTTTTTTTTGCACATTATGAAAAGCAACTGAAGGGCAGCAAATATTTAGAAGATTTTCCCTTTGCTCTTTTGCAATGAGCTTTTTCAGAGCTGGCCCAAAGCAAAAGAGGGGAAAAAGAAAGAAGAATATCTCTTTATTAGGCTTCTAGACTTTACCAGTGCATACTGTGTGATTTTGATCATTTCCACTAAGTTCTCTGAGTCTCAGGTTAGTTTTCTCATCTATAAAATACTAGATAAAATATTGCTTGTTCCTCAGGTTTAGAAATTCAGTTGATATTTCCTAATCTACCCTGTACTGTTTTTCTGTGGAGATAGCAATGAACAAAAGATATGAAGGCTTACATTCTATTGAGAGGACATAAGTAAATAAGTAAAGCATATAGTTTATTCTTTGATAATAAGCCCTTGGGAAAAATTAATTAGAAGAGAGAGGGAAGTGTGAGGAACTGTGCAATGTTAAATGCCCACATCAGTGATGCCTTTGCTGATAATGTGATCAGAGGATATTTGAACAGAGTCTGAAGGAAGTGGGAAAGGAAGCCATGGAGAATCCAGTGAGAACAGCAAGTGCAAATGCCCTGAAGGAATAAAAAGGCATGTGGAGTAGACAGTAAAGGGAAGAATTGTAGAAGATCATGTGGGACTTGTAATCCAAAGCCAAGCTGGGATTTTGGATTTTATTATGAGTGAGATAAGAAGTCTTTTGATGAATTTGAGCAGAGAAGTGACTCTCTCTCTCCCTTCCTTCCTTCCATTGACAAATAAAAATTGTACATATTTATGGCATACAATATGTTTTGAAGTATGTATACATTGTGAAATAGTTAAATCAGGCCAATTAACATATGCATTACTTCACATAGTTATGAATTTTTTTGTGATAAGAACACTTAAAACATAGTTTCTTAACAATTTTCAATAATATATTGCTAGTAATTGTAGTCACCATGTTGTTTAATAGATGTCTTGGATCTCTTTCTCTAGTCTAATTGAAATTTTGTATCTTCTGAGCAACATTTCCCCAATCCCCACCCTCCAGTCTCTGGTAACCACCATTCTACTCTCTACTTCTATGAGTTCAACTTTTTTAGATTTCATATATAAGTGAGATCATTCATACTCCCCTCTTTGGTGACCCCGTGGGATCTTTAAATAGCTTCTATGTGCTAATGTCTAGGCCTCTCTTGTGAACACCAGTCTTATACATCCAACTGCAATTGCAGCTGTGATGTTGAATAGACACCTCTGACTCCACGTGACCAAAACTGAACTCCTTGTTTTATTTGCAAGCCTGAGTATCCTCACTCTTCCTTATCAATTGATGGCAACTCAATTTTTCCAGTTGCTCAGGCAAGACCTTGGAGTCAGCCTTGACTCCTTCTGTTTCTCATCTTCCCACATCCTGTTAAGAAAACCTAGTTGTCATGATCCTTTCTCGCTACTACGACTGGCCAAGACATCCCTCTCTTTCACCCAGTTTATTACAGTGCCTCATAACTCGTCATTCTACTTCTGTTGTTAACCTTTCGGTCTATTGTCAATACAGCAGCCAGGGTAATTATTTTAAAATAAGGTTCAAATTGTTTAACTTCTCTGCTTAAATCCTTACTGGCTCCCCATTTCACTCATAGCAAACATCAACGTCTTTGGTAATTTCCTGGGATTTTGCTCTCAGTTATAGCCCCATTGGCCTTCTGCCTTTGGGCCTCTGTGCTGGTTGGCTATTCACCCTACCTGAAACACTCTTCTTTTCCTGTTGACTTGGCATACTTCAAGGTTTTGCTCAAATGTCACCTTTTCCAAGAGGCCCTTCCTTCCTCAAAAATCCCTCTATTTACAATTAACAGCCCTTCTTTCCACCCCTGGAAATCTTCATACCCTTACTTGGCTCTCTACATTTTGGAAGTATAGCGTTTATCACCCTCTAGCATACAATATAACTGATATATTATTTTTATTGTTTATTGTTTGTCAGCCCCTGCTAGAATGTAAGCTCCATAAAAGTAAAAAAACTTTTTCTGTTTTGTTGACTATGACATCCTAAGCATGTAGGATGGTGCCTGACAGGTAGTCACCACTCAATAAATATGTGTTGGGTAAATAAATGGAGCAGGGATCGAGTTAGAAAAGAACACTGTCTATGAGTTCTTAGATGCCATATTGACTGCATGAGAAGAAGCCAGGCTGTGTGGTACTTGAAGAAAAGCCTCAGATGTGAGCCAAGAATTACCTGGAATGGATTGTCCACTCTTCCCCTTATTCCTCAAGTCACCTTTAGGAGATGAGTTAACCTCTCTAATTTCAGTCTATTTCTGTTCAAATAAGAAAAAGAATGTCTAAATTGAGAATGTATAAATGTACCTACGTTTGCTTATTCATTCTTCAGCTGAAGGACATCTAAGTTGTTTTACCTTTTGTCAGTTTACACCTAAAGATGCTGTAAAAGTCATATACAGATTTTTGTGTGTTCATAAGTCTTCATTTCTTTAGATAAATACTTAGGAGTAGGATTGCTAGGCCATAAGGTAGGTATATATTTTACTTGATAAGAAAATGTCAAATTGTTTTCCACAGTAAAACCAAAAGTGTATAAGCATTTCAGTTGCTCCCTATTCTCATTAGGACTTGGTATTGTCAACATGTTTTTAGTCATTGTAATAGTTATTCAGTAATTTGTCATTGCATTTAATTTGTATTTCTCTAATGACTAAGGTTGTTTAGAACGTTTTCATGTGCTCACTAGTATCTGTTTAGCTTTTTTTGCTCATTAAAATAATTGGATTATTTCAGGCCAGGCATGCTGGCTCACACTTGCAATCTCAGAGCTTCGGGAGGCTGAGGTATTCATGACCAATCCAGGCAACAGAGGGAGACCCCATCTGATATGGTTTGGCTGTGTCCCCACCAAAAATCTCATTTTTAATTTTAGTTCCCATAATCCCCATGTGTCATGGGAGCCACCCAGTGGGAGGTAATTGAATCACAGAGGCAGTTACTTCCATGCTGTTCTGGTGATAGTGAGTGAGTTCTTACGAGATCCAATGGTTTTGTAAGGGACTTCTCTCCCTGTTTGCTCTGTACTTCACCTTGTAGCCTCCATGTGAGGACGGACGTGTTTGCTTACCCTTCTTCCATGGTTGTAAGTTTCCTGAGGCCTCCTCAGCCTTGTGGAACTGAGTCAGTTAATACTCTTTCCTTTATAAATTACCCATCTCAGGTATGTCTTTATCAGCAGTGTGACAACAAACTAATACAATAAATTGGTACTAGTAGACTGAGGTGCTGCGTAAAGATACCTGAAAATATGGAAGCAACTTTGGAATGAGTAACAGCAGAGGTTGGAACAATTTGGAGGGCTCAGAAGAAGACAGGAAAATGCGGGAAAATTGGGAATGTCCTAGAGGCTTGGAGGGCTCAGAAGACAGGAAGATGTGGGAAAGTTTGGAACTTCCTAGAGACTTCTTGAATGGCTTTGACCCAAATGCTGATGTGATATGGACAATAAAGTCTGGGCTGAGGTGGTCTCAGAAGGAGAGGAGAAACTTGTTGGGAACTGGAGTAAAGGTCAGTCTTGCTATGCAAAGAGACTGGCGACATTTTGTCCCTGTGCTAGAGATCTGTGGAACTTTGAATTTGGGAGATTATTTAGGGTATCTGGTAAAAGAAATTTGTAGGTGGCAAAGCATTCAAGAGAAAACAGACCATGAAAGTCTGGAAAATTTGCAGCCTGACAATGTGATAGAAAACAAGACCCCATTTTCTGGGCAGAAATTCAAGCTGGCTGCAGAAATTTGCATAAGTAATGAGGAACCAAATGTTAATCACCAAGAGGATGGGAAAAATATCTCTAGGCTTGTCAGAGACCTTCACAGCAGCCCCTCCCATCATAGGCCTGGAGGCCTCAGAGGGAAAAATGGTTTTCTGGGCTGGGCCCAGGGCACCCCTGCTCTATGCAGCCTCTGAACATTGTGCCCTGTGTCCCAGCTGCTTCAGCTCCAGCTGTGGCTAAAAGGGGCCAATGTGTAGCTAGGCTGTTGCTTCAGAGGTTGCAAGCTCCAGGGCTTGATGGCTTACACATGGTGTTGGGCTTGTGGGTACACAGAAGTCAAGAATTGAGTTTAGGGAACCTCCACCTAGATTTCAGAGGATGTATGGAAATGCCCAGATGTCCAGGCAGAAGTCTGCTGCAAGGTTGGTGGCCTCATGGAGAGCTTCTGCTAGGGCAGTAGGGAAGGGAAATGTGAAATGGAAGCCCCCCATAGAGAGTTCCCAATGGGGCACTGCCTAATGGAGCTGTGAGAAGAGGGCCACCATCCTCCAGAACCAAAATGGTAGACCCACCAACAGCCTGCACTGTGTGCATGGAAAAGCCATAGACACTCAACACCAGCCTGTGAAAGCAGCCAGGGTTGGGGGACTGTACCCTGCAAAGCCACAAGGTGAAGCTGCCTAAGGCCATGGGAGCTCAACTCTTGCATCGGCATGACTGGGATGTGAGACATGGAGTCAAAGGAGATTAATTTTTTTTTTTTTTTTTTTTTTTTTTTTTTTTGAGACGGAGTCTCGCTGTGTTGCCCAGGCTGGAGTGCAGTGGCACAATCTCGGCTCACTGCAAGCTCCACCTCCCGGGTTCACGCCATTCTCCTGCCTCAGCCTCTCTGAGTAGCTGGGACTACAGTCGCCTGCCACCACACCTGGCTAATTTTTTCGTGTTTTTAGTAGAGACGGGGTTTCACTGTGGTCTCAATCTCCTGACCTTGTGATCCGCCCGCCTCAGCCTCCCAAAGTGCTGGGATTACAAGCGTGAGCCACCACGCCCAGCCAAAGGAGATTATTTTGGAACTTTAAGGTTTAATGACTACCCTATAGGATTTTAGACTTTGATGGGGCCTGTAGTCCCTTTGTTTTGGCCAATTTCTCCCATTTGGAAAGGGTGCATTTACTCAATGCCTGTACTCCCATTGTATCTAGAAAGTAATAACTTGCTTTTGATTTTACAGGCTCATAGGTGGAAGGGACTTGTCTTGTCTCAGATGAGACTTTGCACCTGGACTTTTGGGTTAATGCTGGAATGAGCTAAGACTTTGGGAGACTGTTGGAGAGCCATAATTGTGTTTTGAAAGGTGAGGACATGAGATTTGGGAGGAGCCAGGGATGGAATGATATAGTTTGGCTGTGTCCCCACCCAAATCTCATCTTGAATTGTAGTTCCCATAATTCCCGTGTGTCATGAGAGAGACCCAGCCGTAGGTAATTGAATCCTGGGGGCAGTTACTTCCATGCCGTTCTGGTGATTGTGAGTGAGTTCTTACAATATATGATGGTTTTATAAGGGGCTTCTCCCACTGTTCACTTGGCACTTCTCCTTGCTGCTGCCATGTGAAAAAGGATGTGTTTGCTTCCCCTTCCTCCATGATTGTAAGTTTCCTTAGGCCTCCCCAGCCATGCTGAACTATGAGTCAATTAAATTTCTTTCCTGTATAAATTATCCAGTCTCAGGTACATCTTTATTAGCAGCGGGAGAACAGACTAACCTCTACAAAACATAAATAAAAAGAAAAAGTTTGGGTTGCTTCTTTTCTATTGTTAAGTTTTGAAAGTTTTAAAATATGTTCTGAGTACAAGACTTTTGTTGGAAATGTGATTTGAAAATATTTTCTCCCAGCCTGTGGCTTGTCTTCGCATTCATTTAACAGAATTCATAAAGCAAAAGCTTAATTTTGATTAAGTCCAATTTATTGATTTTTTCTTCATGGTTTACACTTTTGGTGCCATACCTAATAAATCTTTGCCTAACAATGTTAAAATGCTTTTATTTTCTCCTAGAGATTTTGTAGTTTTATGTTTTCATTAATTCACTTCCAATTTTTCCAGCACCATTTGTTTAAAAGGCTCACCTTCCTGCATTGAATTGTCTTGGTACGCTTGTAAAAAGTGTTTAGTTTTAAAAAATTGAATTCTATTTGTGTGGGCCTTAATTTCTCATTTTCTCTCTCTTTTTTGATGAAATAAGCAAAATAATCACCTTAAAATTAGGAGGGTTAAAAAACTGTTGCAGTTTCAGAAGAAAAAAAACATGTAAACTTAATAATATACATTATTAATGTCTGTTATGTACCAGGAACTATTTAAATTTCTAGGAATGCATTTGTATGCAAAACACACAAAACTCCTGCCTTTTAATATATATTGAAGTATACATATCAGAAATGGGTGATTAAAGTAAAAGAAAATATAATTGAAATTACAAGCAACACTAAATGCTCACTTGGGAGTAGTGGTCACTGTGTCTGGAATTAGTGGGTTCTTGGTCTCACTGACTTCAAGAATGAAGCCGCGGACCCTCGCAGTGAGTGTTACAGTTCTTAAGGCGGCGTGTCCGGAGTTTGTTCCTTCTAATGTTCGGATGTGTTCGGAGTTTCTTCCTTCTGGTGGGTACGTGGTCTCGCTGGCTCAGGAGTGAAGCTGCGGACCTTTGCAGTGAGTGTTACAGCTCTTAAGGTGGCACGTCTGGAGTTGTTTGTTCCTCCTGGTGGGCTCGTGGTCTTGCTGTCTTTAGGAGTGAAGCTGCAGACCTTTGCTGTGAGTGTTACAGCTCATAAAAGCAGTGTGGACCCAAACAGTGAGCAGTAACAAGATTTATTGCAAAGAGTGAAAGTACAAAGCTTCCACAGTGTGTAAGGGGACCCAAGCAGGTTGCCACTGCTGGCTCGGGCAGCCTGCTTTTATTCTCTTATCTGGCCCCACTCACGTCCTCCTGATTGGTAGAGCTGAGTGGTCTGTTTTGACAGGGCACTGATTGGTGCGTTTACAATCCCTAAGCTAGACATAAAAGTTCTCCACGTCCCCGTCAGATCAGTTAGATACAGAGTATCGACGCAAAGGTTCTCCAAGGCCCCACCAGAGCAGCCAGACACAGAGTGTCGATTGGTGCATTCACAAACCTCGAGCTAGACACAGGGTGCTGATTGGTGTGTTCACAAACCCTGAGCTAGACATAAAGGTTCTCCACATCTCCACCAGACTCAGGAGCCCAGCTGGCTTCACCCAGTGGATCGTGCACCGGGGCTGCAGGTGGAGCTGCCTGCCAGTCCCGCCGTGCGCTCGCACTCCTCAGCCCTTGGGTGGTCGATGGGACTGGGCTCCATAGAGCAGGGGGCGGCGCTCGTCGGGGAGGCTCCGGCCCCACAGGAGCCCATGGAGGGGGTGGGAGGCTCAGGCATGGTGGGCTGCAGGTCCCGAGCCCTGCCCCGCGGGAAGGCAGCTAAGGTCCAGTGAGAAATCCAGCGCAGTGCCGGTGGGTCGGCACTGCTGGGGGACCCAGTACACCCTCCGCAGCCGCTGGCCCGGGTGCTAAGCCCCTCATTGCCCGGGGCCGGCAGGGTCGGCCGGGTCGGCTGGCGGCTCCGAGTGGGGGGCCCTCCAAGCCCACGCCCACCCGAACTCCAGCCGGCCGGTAAGCATGGCACGCAGCCCCGGTTCCCGCTCACGCCTCTCCCTCTACATCTCCCTGCAAGCCCACGAAGCCGGCTCCCACCTTGGCCAGCCCAGAAAGGGGCTCCCACAGTGCAGTGGTGGGCTGAAGGGCTCCTCAAGTGCCGCCAAACTGGGAGCCCAGGCAGAGGAGGCACCGAGAGCAAGCGAGGGCTGTGAGGACTGCCAGCACACTGTCACCTCTCAGTTATGAATTTAAATTGAGAGCAATCAACAAGATTTTGTATCTATTCTCTAGTTTTACTCAGCTATTTATATGTCAGTGCAGACTGTAGACTGGACAGAGATTGGAGTCAATCAAATTAGGGATTATGACAAAAAAGTATTGTATAGGGAGACTGACAAGGGGATTGAGAGTGTATATAGGAGACTGATTATAATGAATGGCTGAAGAATGGAGAACATGAGATAAGTGAAGGAAGAGAAAGAGGTAGTGTTAATCGATTGGAAATGCTCATAGGCCAAAAGATTACTGAGGAGGGAGTATAAGTAATGAGATGGAAAGATAGAGGTGATGTTCAGCGAATAAGATCTTAGGAATTAAAATTATGGATGATGAGAGATCTACTTACTGATAGTGATGGGATGACTTTGTGAGTTATTTTCTTATCTGATGCAGAGGGCAGGATTAACAGGCTGGGGAGGCCTAAGGAAACTTACAATCATGGAGGAAGGGGAAGCAAACATCCTTTTACACATGGCAGCAGCAAGGAGAAGGGGTGAGGAAGACAAGGAATTAAGAAGCCAAGATTTGGGAAGAGTCAGTAAAATATTGTAATATTAGTGAATACTTAGATGATAAAAATCATTACAAGAATAGTATCAGTGAGCAAGATAGTAAGCCAGGTACTAAAATCTTCCAGGGATGAGGTGACACTGGGTGGCCTGGACATCTGTAGTTGACTGTGTCCAACATTGATGTATGAATTTCCTCTTGCTGCTGTAAAAAAAAGACCACCAACTTGTAGTTCTAGAAATGAGAATTCCAAAATTACTTTCACTGGGCTAATGCCTAGATGGCAGCAGGTCTGGTTACTCTGGAGGCTCTGAGGGGAAGATTTATTTCCTTGTCTTAACATATGTGATTACAGTTAGGATCTACTTGATGAAAATAATTCATGATACTCTCCCCATCTCAAGATTCTCAACTTAAATCACATCTGCAAAGTCTTTGTCATATAAGATAATATTCTATGTTCTAGGGATTAGGACCTGGTTCTCTTTGGGGGTCAATATTACATGTAGCACATGATGTTACAGTCTGAATGAATGAGCTTCAAAGGAGGAATTGAAAGGGTAAGGAGGGGTAAGGAATACACTCATTCCTACTCCATAAAAGGCAAGAAGAGAAAGCAGTCTCCAAAGAAGGATTGAGGAAAAGCAATGGCATCAGGGAATAGTCAATTTTCCACTGGAGCAAGGTAGAGGGAACTTTTTGGAAAAGGGGGTAAAGATAGATATTTTTCTGATTATCTACCTTTAACTCTGGGTATAAAGGAATGGTTTGGAGGGAAGAGGGGTGTGAAGTTGGAGCAGATTTGGAGATATCATCTACTTTCTGTGTTATAAAATATTGTTGAAAAATATGAAGCCATTTTAACATTTTTTCCTTATTGGTGGCTTAGTGTTTTTGCTTGAATGTGTCTAATTTCCCCCCATTTCCTTACAGTCCAATAGTAGCATATTCAAATTACTTTTTAAGCAGATTTGGAACCAGCTTTTATATTTTTAGTGTCATGTTCAATCCATTTCCAAAAATACCTTATTTTACCAATTCTTCAGGTATTTAGGGATCTATGTTTAAATGAAATTATTTCTTGAACTTTTTGTACTTCTAGTTTAAGATTCAGCTGTCTCAATATGCTAAGTGGGTTATCATTTTTTCCATCTGTCATGTACTTCTTAATTATTGTTGTTCCAGTTTTCAATTCCGATTGTTTTAATGGGTTTGTGTCTTAAAAGATGTCACTAAAGTTTAATCAAGTTTTAGGAGAATGTTAAAATAATGCATGTGTTTATTCAACAACTTTTATCTGAAAGTCAATAGGCTATATTAGTTTGTTTTTAAAAATTCATATTAGAAGGAGGTTTGGATTCTTAATATCTATCTGCTTTTTTATCCGTAGAGTCTGTGATATATGTTCAATTGTCATGAGTGACATTGTCAGTTTACTGATAAAGTAGTCAGGCAAGATGGCATAGTGGAATTTTCTGTCTTTTTTTTTTTTTTTTTTAACTGAGATTTGGCTTGTACCAGAACTGATTATATTTAAATATACTCCAATAAGATGTTATCTGAAGGTTAACATAAAAATATAATTATTAGCTAATTTACTGAAAAAAGCCCACTTAAAGTTGTCTTTTAAATTAACTTAAAATATCAGAGCAAGCTACATTTACTGCACATATTAATAAGTTTAGATACTGAACTTCTGATTTTATTTAAAAAATGCTCTCTTCTGGTTAGCACTAAAACTTCTCTTTCTTAATTATATGTATTATAACATTATTTCTGATATGTTCTGTATTGTGCAAAAACATCTTCCATTTATATTTTAAGGATTGTGGATTGAATTTTGAGAAAAATGTCCTTGAGAAAAAGTTTTCATCTGGCTTCTAAAAAACTGACTTGTATTTGTTTAGCAACAACTTTTTGCATTATTTCTTCTTGTTTCTACTTAGCTCTAGATATACGTGATGCTGTTTCATGTGGAAACAAATAAGGTCCATTTTCTTTTTCTTTTTACATTCCTGTGTCGAGTTTTCCTGGCCTTAATTTGTGATAGTGCACAATGGAGTGGAGAGCTAAGATAAGTACCCAGATCATATTTCTATATTCTGTGGCTCTATTTTGTGATGATTTCATTTCAAAATGTTTGTGCCCTGGTTCCCTTATAAAGTCTCTTCAATTACTCGTATTCATAGATACCCATATATCACTATCTACATATTTTCTATCATTTAATGATTCATGTATTCCAGTTCTAGAATTGGCCCATTTTAGAATCAAAGATTCAACACTCCTGCATCAGTTAAAATTCTTAATTTTTTTCTTTAAAATCTATGGTAATGGGAAAAAATCAATTTACATAGTTAAACACAAATTCAATTTGAGGGAAACCTATCAAGTAGAAAAACACATACAAACTTTTGTAGTTACTTTTTAGAATCACAAAGAGTTTTATTAAGTTTAGGAAGGATTAAATATTATTGAAATACCTTTAAGACAAAATGGTAAAATTAAGGATAAGTGATCATTTGTATGTAAAGGTCACAGAGGGGATACCTTAATGATTGTTTTTATATTTACCACAATACAAGAACAAAGCTTCTCTTTAGAATGGCTTTTATGTACTTAGAACAAATAATGAGAGTCACTTTGATGTAACACAAAATCCACATTTGAAATTCACTATTTGGTTGTCCTTGAGAAACATTTTTCATTTGGCTTCTAAAAAAACTGAATTACATTTGTTTAGCAACAACTTTTTGCATTACTTATTTTTGTTTCTATTTAGCTCTAGATATACATGATGCTGTTTCATGTGAAAAAAATATCCTGAACAAATAAGGCCCATGCCCAGGAGAACCTGAGATTTATTTTTATAAATATTAAGAACAATTAGATTTCATGGTTCAGTGTATAACTTAATCTCTTCACAGTCCAAAAAGAAACTACTTCTTCAAGGCCAGCATCAAGCATTTAGTCAAGTGTTTTGTGGAGGATTTCCTCCTGAACCATATGGATTAGGGTACCAAGTAGAGCTGTTGTCTCACCTTCTATAATAAATTTACTTCTACAAAAAATAATTTTGAGCTCTAGACTCAAACATTTGTGATGATTGCAGCTGCAATGTGGAAGAATAGATATTAATAAGAGCATATCCAAATTGACAATTGAACTCCCTCATTAAAATCAGAATTCTTTTAAAAATATTTATTAGTATCATTACTATTATTTTTATGTTATTTGTAGCTCATATGCACACGGTTTTAAGCTATTATTATGGGCACTTAGTCAATTTCATCATAATAATCTATGGACCTGGAATTCTAGAAGTTTCCGTGTTTTTCCAGTTAACTAAATAAGGAATTTGAATCAATGAATTATATAGTATTTGCTTAGTATTCCCTTGTGTGTACAGTATTCTACTCTATTCTGTAGAAAGAAACAATCCAACTGAGAAATATAATTTTTAAAACAAGCAAAAATTAAACTTGCAAGAAATGCCAAACTGTGTGATTATGATTCAAAAAGCTAAGACATGTAGAGAACGGGGAGGTGAGATAAGCATATGAGGGGAAAAGTAGAAAACCATCAAGGGAATATTGTAAATTTGAATAGCTAGCACTGAGAAAGGCACAGGACCAAAAAGGAAGGAGTTTCAGGAGGGGAGAAGAAATGTAAGAAGGGGGTTATCAGAAATTGAGCATACAGGGTATAGGGCATGTAATTATCAGGCACCAGGACAAAGAAAACTGAACGAAATATAATTGTTAACCCCGTGTTTACTATGACACTCTAGATTACACGGGAAAACCATCATATGGGTTGTCAGATACACTGAATGCCACTGCCGCTGCCCCCAGCCCACCCCCCAATAAGTGCCTGATGATGCCCCATGATGCCAACATTATGAGAAAGCTGCCTCTTCAGCTTTGCTGCTACTGCAATTGTGACTAGTGTTATTTAATATTTCCCAATGATTCCGGTGGAAAGACCAGGGTGTGCTTTGGCACTTACATTGTGGTTAGCTGAAAAATGGCCTCCAAAGACAACCACATCCTAATCTCTGGAAACTGTGAATGTTACTTTGTATGGCAAGATTGACTTTGTAGTTGTGATTAAATTAAGCATCTTGAGAAGGAGCGTTTATACTGGATTATCTGGGTAGGCCGTACATACAATCACAAGTGTCCCTAGAAGGGAGAGGTGGAAGTAGATTTAATAGCAGAAGGGCAGAGGCACTGTGGTGACTGAAGCAGCAATTAAAGTAATGTGGCCACAGCTAAGTAATATCAGCAGACACCAAAGTGGAGGAAGGAAGGAACAGGTTGTTACCTGGAGCCTTCAGAGGAAACCGAGGTTTTGACACCTTGATTTTAGACCCATAAGACATTTTAGACTTCAGACTTCCAGAACCGTAGGAGAATTTGTGAGTCATATTCTCAATATCTCAAATATAAATTCTTCTTGAATTTTTTTATGCTACAGCTTCTCCTCTCAGTGACATTTGCAAACAATATCGTGTTTGGGGATAGCAGGAATATGGCTTGTAAATGACAATGGTATTCTCCACACAAGCGAAGTTTCACTGTTGTACAATGTATAAAACTGGAAAGTTTGTTCAGTAATCTACATACCTGATATCATGTATTTAGGTGGGTCTATTGTGTTCCAGTAATTTCAGCTTTTCCCTCTCTGGGTATTTAGAATATACCTTTTGCTACATCTTTGCCATACCCAGAATCAGTCCCAAATCCATGGAGTTGGAACTCAGGAACTCGAAGTTATTAGAAATCATCCCTTTTCTTCCAAGTTGATACATTATCTTAGACAAGGTTGTGGACATTGATTCTTCCTTTTGAATAATTTCTGAAATTGTTTCCAGGAAGTCTTTTAATTTATTATTCAGATAGACTTCTGAAAAGTCCTTTGGAGTAGGTTGCCAGGCATTTCTGGACATGCATGATTTCTAATGTGATCTTTACAAATCTTACTAGCCCTGTTACTATTGGTAAGAATGGTAGTCAGATAATGAAAGACTTTAGCTAGGCTGAAGAGGTTGATCTTGATGATGTAAATCAATATTTTAAATGTGCATATAGGATAAGTAATTGCTGACTTAAGTAAGCAGTGCTGATATTTAGGACTGGAGGCAGTGAAGAAGTCTGGGGAATTATTGATATGTTTGTTGAAATTGCTGTGAAGATGGTGGAGAACTTTGCAATGGTGCCCATGAGTTGGGTACTAAACTCGGCTAAGAAGATGGAAATAGATCTGTGAGACTGTAGACAGATAAAATAATCAAAACGTAGGAGAATTGCAGACCATAGATTAATAGTCTACAGTGGTAAAATTGGCTTACTAAATGGAGTAAGCATTAGGAGACAGTGTAGTATGGTTGTGGATCATCAAGTCCCAAATTCAGTGAATTTAAAGAAGTAAAGAGAAATAAAAACCGCTTACAGAAAAAGAAGCATTTATTAAAAGAGGTGAAGGAATAGGATCCAGAACACTGAGGATGGAGGCTATTGGTAAAGGTTAAAGGGAGAAAAGTTGTAGAGAAAACTAGGCAAGAATGTGATGAGTGGGAAAATTTGGACTGAGTTATTAGTGGTAAGATGTTAGTGCTCATGGGAGAAAAACAAGGGGACGGGAATATTCGAGTGAGTAAAGGTGATGAGATGATTATTTGTGGACTGGGACCGCGACAATTGAGAGCAAAGAGGCCAGTTTCCTGAGAGATAGTACGAATTCCGTGTGCAGCTGCTTGAATAGTAAGACTCTTGGGTTCATGGTGACATACCTACAGGATCATGAGAGGGTCCTGCTCTTTGATGGCTATGTGGAGGTGCAGGTCTGTGTTCAGAAGCAGGAGAGTTCCATGATATCCACAGAATAAGTTTCCCACTGAAAGAGAAATATTTTATAATATATTACTTCTCAAAAACTTTCTCTTTGCCTTTGTTTATGAAATTGTGCTTAAGAATTTAATTTAATTTGCAACGTCATTTCTTGTTGTCTCCATGAATAAGCCTTCCTGTTATGATTTCATTTATGATTGAAAAATATGGTGTAGACTATCTTTTAATAATACATGCCTTATTGATCTCATTCATTATAATAATTTGTTACTGAAATTGAAATGTTCTAGTGAACAAAAAAATGCTAGCTCTAGCTTTTCCACTACAGTAGCTGTGACTCTTGACTCCAAAGCATAAATTGAACTCTCAGGATGGAAACGCGTATCTTCCTTCTTCTTCTTTTTTCTTTCTTTCTTTTTTTTTTTTTTTTTTTTTTTTTCTGGTGAGGCAGAGTCTCACTCTGTCGCCAGGCTGGAGGGCAGTAGCTCGATCTTGGTTCACTGCAAGCTCCGCCTCCCGGGTTCACGCCATTCTCCTGCCTCAGCCTCCCGAGTAGCGAGTAGCTGGGAACTACAGGCACCCGCGACCAAGCCCGGCTTATTTTTTGTATTTTTAGTAGAGACGGGGTTTCACCGTGTTAGCCAGGATGGTCTTGATCTCCTGACCCCGTGATCAGCCTGCCTTGGCCTCCCAAAGTGCTGGAATTATAGCCGTGAGCCACTGCAACCGGCCTCTTCTTCTTTTTTCTTTTAATAGTAAGAATTTACTGTGTGCGCTCTTAAAAGCGCCAATTCTCTTGCAGGAGTATGCCCTGCTGTGATCCAATTCCACACTCACATTAAATATAGGTATCCCCTAAATTGTAGGGCTTTCTCAGTCACCCTTGTCAAAAGCAAAAAGCACGTACATTACAGTGCTGATTGTTAATATTCCATCAGAGTGTGAGTATAAATTCCTAGCCCTCCCCCTCCCTTGTACCAGTTACCTCTGCTTAGATCTATACTTTGAATAGTTCACAGTCATTAATGACCCAGTTCTCAAATAATCTTCATATGCAATCTCCAAAAATATAAAACTAGACAATAAAATTATAAAATGATCCCAAATGTATTTATATTCCTCCTATAAGGTCACCAAGCCTATAGATCTAAAAACAAAAAGTGATAATATATAATTTAACAAAAGTATAACCATATTAATATCAATATTAACACAGTATTAATATATTCATAGTAAATGTTTTACTAAATTAGAAAAATGTCCAAAAACATGTTTTATAAATTTTTTAGACAAGATTATAGTAGCAGAGTGCCCATTGAGTTTATGAGAAATTATTCAGTTACTAAAGTGAGCAGTTTTATATTATACTTATTTTGTACATATTTTTAGTAACTGGTAGAATGATACACTCATTTTTTTTTTCTCTTTTATGGCCTGTTTCTACTTATAAAATATAGTACCAGTGGTTTTTTTTTGTTTTTTGTTTTTTGTTTTTTTTTTTGAGGCGGAGTCTCACTGTCGCCTAGGCTGGAGTGCAGTGGCAAGATCTCGGCTCCCTGCAAGCTCCGCCTCCTGGGTTCACCCATTCTCCTGCCTCAGCCTCCCGAGTAGCTGGGACTACAGGAACCTGCCACCCTGCCCGGCTAATTTTTTGTATTTTTAGTAGAGACGGGGTTTCACCGTGTTAGCCAGGATGGTCTTGATCTCCTGACCTCGTGATCTGCCCACCTCGGCCTCCTTCTTGATCTCCTGACCTCGTGATCCGCCCGCCTCAGCCTCCCAAAGTGCTGGGATTACAGGCGTGAGCCACCGCGCCCAGCCTATAGTACCAGTCTTTATCTGCTTGTTAAAATAGCTAAATATCTGTGATAAGTTCCCAGATTGTTAAATTACTACTTTATCCAGGTATTTCTTATCTACTAGAATGCAGTAGACTTCTACATATTGTTCTCTATGAAATCCACATTGGAGGTCTAATTATTGCATAAAACTATAGAAGCATTGTTAAATTTGATAATAGTAATCCACAGAAATTGAGTGTGAATTTTTATCCTTTTTCTAATTATTTTAATAGATGCTGTAGCTACCAAGTCCTCATTTCTCAAAACTTAATCATCTTGCCTGTGTAAAGCAATAATTTTTTTTTACACAAGATCAACAACTTGATAGATTTTGCTTATGCACTGCATATGGAGTCTTTTCCATAGACTTAACAAAGTTAATAAAATTGTGTCTACAAAACCCTTTTGGTTTCCAGCTCTGAGTTTGTACTTAGAATAATGCAATAGAGTCGGCCGGGCATGGTGGCTCACGCCTATAATCCCAGCACTTTGGGAGGCCAAGGCAGGCGGACCATCTGAGGTCAGGAGTTCGAGACCAGCCTGGCCAATGTGTTGAAACCCTGTCTCTACTAAAAATGCAAAAATTAGCTGAGCATGGTGGCGGGCACCTGTAATCCCAGGTACTTGGGAGGCTGAGGTAGGAGAATTGCTTGAACCCAGGAGACGGAGGTTGCAGTGAGCCGAGATCATGCCACTGTGCTCCAACCTGGGTGACAGAGTGAGACTCCATATCAAAAATAAATAAATAAATAAATAATGGAATCGAGTCTATTGACCTACTGAATTGTATCACTCCAAAATTTACATGTTGATGCCCTAACTCCCAATGTGATTATATTTGCAGATAGGTTATGCAGGAGGCAGTTAAAATTAAATTAGTTTATAGGAGTGAAGCCCTAAGAGGGTCAGTGGCCTAATAATAAGAAAGGAAGATTGCTGTTTCTCTTCTCTATCTCTGCCGATGCTAAGAGAAAAGACCGTATGTGGACTGCAGCATGGTGACCGTCTGCCAGCCAGGAAAACAACCCTCACCAGAAATTAAACTCCATCGGAACCTGATGGGGAACTTCCAGGCTCTAGAACTGTAAAAGATAAATTTATGTTGTTTAAATCACCCAGCCTGTGGTATTTTGTTACAGAAGCCTAAGAGGCTAATACTTGACCTATGCCTGATAGTACCAAAATTATGTAGTCTAAAGGTTGTGATTTGTATTATCTAATCAATGCAGACTGAAATAAAACTGACAATCAAGTGGTCTTTCAATTTTGAAAGCTCCCAACAATTTAGATTATTGATTTTATTACCAATTTTTATGTCTGATTTATATTAATTGATGAATTTAAATGTTTTTATTAGACTTACTGCAAAAAAGTACATTACTGCAGAAAAATACATTATAGTAGTACAGGTACACAGGAATAATATTTAACATATTGAACAACCTGTATGGCATGAGAGTCTGGAAATTAGAATGGATGTCCAATCAGTGAGAACAGAAAATGGTTGCTATAATAAGCTCATCTGTTCAGTGGCAGGTCTACTTACACATACATCAGTACTTTTTAAAAGATGAATGACAATAACAAGAATAGGTGCTGCAGTGGGTGTTCTGGGAAGCTTCTTTGAAACAGTATTATATTTCTTCACCTTCTTCTATAAATGGTTTATATAAAAACTGAATTATTTAGAGAATGTAATGCAGTATAGGAGTTATGCAAGGTGAGTTTGACATTAGGTATTTCTTTTTATTTTATTTTATTTTTATTATTATTATTATACTCTAAGTTTTAGGGTACATGTGCACAATGTGCAGCTTTGGTACGTATGTATCCATGTGCCATGTTGGTGTGCTGCACCCATTAACTCGTCATTTAGCATTAGGTATATCTCCTAATGCTGTCCCTCCCCCCTACCCCCACCCCACAACAGTCACTGAAGTGTGATGTTCCCCTTCCTGTGTCCAGGTGTTCTCATTGTTCAATTCCCACCTATGAGTGAGAACATGCGGTGTTTGGTTTTTTGTCCCTGCGATAGTTTACTGAGAATGATGGTTTCCAGTTTTATCCATGTCCCTACAAAGGACATGAACTCATCATATTTTATGGCTGCATATTATTCCATGGTGTATATATGCCACATTTTCTTAATCCAGTCTATCGTTGTTGGACATTTGGGTTGGTCCCAAGTCTTTGCTATTGTGAATAGTGCCACAATAAACATACGTGTGCATGTGTCTTTTTTTTTTTTATTATTATACTTTAGGTTTTAGGGTACATGTGCACAATGTGCAGGCTTGTTACATATGTATCCATGTGCCATGTTGGTTTCCTGCACCCATTAACTCGTCATTTAGCATTAGGTATATCTCCTAATGCTGTCCCTGCCCTCTCCCCCAACCCCACAACAGTCCCCGGAGTGTGATGTTCCCCTTCCTGTGTCCATGAGTTCTCATTGTTCAATTCCCACCTATGAGTGAGAACATGCGGTGTTTGGTTTTTTGTCCTTGTGATAGTTTACTGAGAATGATGGTTTCCAGTTTCATCCATGTCCCTACAAAGGACATGAACTCATCATTTTTTATGGCTGCATAGTATTCCATGGTGTATATGTGCCACATTTTCTTAATCCAGTCTATCATTGTTGGACATTTGGGTTGGTTCCAACTCTTTGCTATTGTGAATAGTGCCACAATAAACATATGTGTGCATGTGTCTTTGTAGCAGCATGATTTATAGTCCCTTGGGTATATACCCAGTAATGGGATGGCTGGGTCAAATGGTATTTCTAGTTCTAGATCCCTGAGGAATCGCCACACTGACTTCCACAATGGTTGAACTAGTTTACAGTCCCACCAACAGTGTAAAAGTGTTCCTATTTCTCCACATCCTCTCCAGCACCTGTTGTTTCCTGACTTTTGAATGATGGCCATTCTAACTGGTGTGAGATGGTATCTCATTGTGGTTTTGATTTGCATTTCTCTGATGGCCAGTGATGATGAGCATTTTTACATGTGTGTTTTGGCTGCATAAATGTCTTCTTTTGAGAAGTGTCCGTTCATGTCCTTCACCCACTTTTTGATGGGGTTGTTTGTTTTTTTCTTGTAAATTTGTTTGAGTTCATTGTAGATTCTGGATATTAGCCCTTTGTCAGATGAGTAGGTTGCGAAAATTTTCTCCCATTCTGTAGGTTGCCTGTTCACTCTGATGGTAGTTTCTTTTGCTGTGCAGAAGCTCTTTAGTTTAATTAGATCCCATTTGTCAATTTTGGCTTTTGTTGCCATTGCTTTTGGTGTATTAGACATGAAGTCCTTGCCCACGCCTATGTCCTGAATGGTATTGCCTAGGTGTTCTTTTTCTTAAAAAATTAACTTTATTCTTTTTAAGTTAAGTGCTGTGTTCCAAATCTCACGTTTTTGGCTGCATCTACAATCTCTTAATTTTTCAAGTTTTCTTTTTTGTATTACCTTCTTGCCTCTGGAAGACAGACTAATTGCTTTTCTAGATTTGACGTTTGACATTTTTGTTAATTATAGTAAAGCTTATTTTTTACATAATCCTATGATTTTCTGTTGGAAGATATTTAGAATTTATCCATTCCAAACTCCTACACTGCCTAGGTATGTTGGAGTTCTACAGCTTATATTAGAAAAGTGAGAATTGGAAGGGCCCATGGAAATCATCCAGTGCAAATCCTACCTCTCATGTGCCAGTTTTAAAGATAGACAAACTTCTCTTTCCACATAATACTTTTAGGAAAGGTAATTGCTACCTTGTATAAAACTTTTTTTTTAAAAAATTAATGAGTATAAATGGAATTAAGTTGAAAAACATTCAGAAATATGTCAAACTCAAAATGTTAACTACCTCATTAAATGACTGAATTTTACATTTCTCCTGAAATTACTGATTTTGTTACCTTTGTTAGTTTTCAGGTTCACAAAAGTTGAATTATTGTTGTGACGATTTTCTTTTTCAAAGGAGACTTTCCATTTTCTTGTTAACGTAAACTTTTGGTCCTTTAACAGGGACTTTTGAAATAAATCAGTATATTTGCCTTGGTTCTGATGCTCTTAACTGAATGCTGGGCTGGGAAATTGTGTAGCACCTTGGACACATTTCTTAATTTCTGTGAGCTGAGGCCTCTGATTTGTAAAATGGGGTTAATAATATTAGTCTCCCAGGGTTCCTGTAAGGATGAAATGAGTTAAGGACACATATTAAGAGCTCATTACATGGTAGTATTTTAGAGATAGAATGATATTAACCATACACATTCTATCCTCTTATATCATAACTTCAGATATGATATGACAATGACAGAAAGTAAATGGCAGCAAAGGAGTGAGTGCACTATACCACTGATCCTTTCGGAATCCTTCCAGCTCTCTCTGCCTTCACCAAGTGGTCCCTAATATATGACTATAATTGATCATAGCATGAATGAATCCTTATTGGAATCCAGTTTTAGTCCATGAGTACTGGGCACAGACCACTATATTAGTGCTCTATTCACACAAAAGAAATAAAATACTCTATCCTTAAACAAACTTTACAGTTTAGTTCTGGCATATTTGCATATTGCTTTACTCCAGTGGGATTTAGGATGAGGTGGTAATTGAGGCAAAAACCTGCTGTGGCATGATCATGAAGGCACATTTTTTTTAATTAATTAATTAATTAATTTTATTTATTTTTTTCTCATAGTTTTTTTTTTTTTATTATACTTTAGGTTTTAGGGTACATGTGCACAATGTGCAGGTTTGTTACATATGTATCCATGTGCCATGTTGATTTCCTGCATCCATTAACTCGTCAATTAGCATTAGGTATATTTCCTAATGCTGTCCCTCCCCCCTCCCCCCTCCCCCAACCCCACAACAGTCCCCGGAGTGTGATGTTCCCCTTCCTGTGTCCATGAGTTCTCATTGTTCAATTCCCACCTATGAGTGAGAACATGAGGTGTTTGGTTTTTTGTCCTTGCGATAGTTTACTGAGAATGATGTTTTCCAGTTTCATCCATGTCCCTACAAAGGACATGAACTCATCATTTTTTATGGCTGCATAGTATTCCATGGTGTATATGTGCCACATTTTCTTAATCCAGTCTATCGTTGTTGGACATTTGGGTTGGTTCCAAGTCTTTGCTATTGTGAATAGTGCTGCAATAAACATATGTGTGCATGTGTCTTTATAGCAGCATGATTTATAGTCCTTTGGGTATATACCCAGTAATGGGATGGCTGGGTCAAATGGTATTTCTAGTTCTAGATCCCTGAGGAATCGCCACATTGACTTCCACAATGGTTGAACTAGGTTACAGTCCCACCAACAGTGTAAAAGTGTTCCTATTTCTCCACATCCTCTCCAGCACCTGTTGTTTCCTGACTTTTTAATGATGGCCATTCTAACTGGTGTGAGATGGTATCTCACTGTGGTTTTGATTTGCATTTCTCTGATGGCCAGTGATGATGAGCATTTCCATGAAGGCTCATTATATGTGGAATCGAATCAGCAAGACTTGGCTCAGATCCATCTACCCTGATGCATTATGAGTGACTCAATTTAATTGAAAATCACCACCGGACATTGTTATTAGATAAAGTTATGAAATGATTTTCTGCAGCAGCAGGAACTTATAGGTCTTGTGTGCAACATAAAATTTTAATGAAATAGTCACTTAAAAATTACCATTATAGTATACTATATAGTCTATGATTAAAGGATTCAATTATTATTACATAATAAAACAAGATAAATGCTAGGTCTGGAATTGTTAAAAGACAGCCACAGAAAATGAGCTTAAATTTTGCGAACAGCATATTGTAACATAAAATAAACAAATATGTCGGTAATGACTATGTAATGCGTATCACTTAGTAAATTTTTGTGTGTGGGAAGCAGAAAATGAGGCAAATATTTAGAAACAGGACATGGTATGATCTTCTCCTGCCATACACTCTGAGATGCTTGAATATTTGATGCCTATAATAAGTTCCAAGAATATTTTTTGAGGTGTATTGGGCCAGTATGGTAGTCTCCCTATTATCCATTTCATTCCAGCTGGTTAGTCTCTAACCATTGTCACCCAATTCTTCTGGTCACTGATCTGTTTAGGTGTGGGAGTAACTTGACTGCCCTAGAATGCAAGCTACATGAGAGCAGGATTTTTGTGCACTGTTACATTTCTAGGAATTAGAACAATGACAGACCTATGGTAGATAGTTTAAAAAATTATTGTTGAAGAAAGAATGAGAGAGAAAAAATGGAAAGAATGGGAGGAAAAAAGAAGGGAGTGAATAAAGATAGAAGAAAGGAAAATATAGCTAGGATAAAGGGAAGAAAAAAGGAAAATGAAAGAAAAGGAGAAAAGACACAAAGAGAGAGGATTGCTCGTAATTCAGGCTCACAAAAGTTGGAATCAATCAGTCAATCAATCAAGAATCTCTAATACTCTCTTTACATTGGACTTAAGCAAGGATTATTTGGCCATTTTGATTATAGAAGCTCTTCTAAGATCATAAAGTCAATCAGATATAACATGGAATTGATCCTGTTTATGGTAGAGATGGAAATAACCTGAGTCCTTGATGACAAAGTAGAGCATCTTAATGAAGCAAGCATGAAGGCAATCCTAGCTCTGAACTTATTATGTGACAAAATAAATTTTATTTAACCTGAGTTGAGGTAGAAGTTCCATTTCTTGCAGGTGGACACTTCCTTACAGATAAAGTCTGGATTCCAGAGTTAGGAAGCAGACAACTCAAATTGAGAACCATTTTACCAGTCGGAACCTGGTATAGTGCCTGCAATGAGGTTTTCTGTAATCAGTAATGATAATACAACAAAGTATTAGTCCCTGGCACTATGTGTCAAGGCCTATAGTAATGTTTTACATGAACTATATTCCTATGCTAGCCTGATTAGGTGGATATAATTATTGACAGTTTTCAAATGCAAAAATTGAGGCTTCAGGAAGTTAAGGAAATTGTGTAAGATACACAGTGATTAAGAGGATTGGTCTCTATAGGATATTTAAATTCATGTCTATTGGACTCCAGAGCTCAAGCATTGTACCCTATTACTACATTCTCATGGGCCTTATATTCACTCTCCTATCAGAAAGTTTCCCTTTCAATTCATGTGCTCTATCCAGAAGAAAAAAAAATAGGGTATCACCTTCAATTCTCCACTCTCCCTGAGAGTAATAATGCAAGTGTATACATAATTACTCACATTTTTTAGTTTTGTTACTGCCTATGGGTATTTGAATTGGTAGAAAAAATGGTGATTCTATATATATGCATATAGTATCATTGATTTGGAAAATTTGATATAAACATCCAGAACGATAGAAGCAAAGATGAAAGAAATTGCCAAACCTAACAGAATGATATGGTCTTCAACCTAGAAAATACATTTTTAGAGGTACACAGTTTCTATCTCATACTTAGAAAGTAAAAAAGAATGTAGATATTTGAAATGGTCTTCCTGAGCAAAATGTTTTCATCTAGCTTTTCTAAAAGTGTAATAAATGCTTTTTGAATAGGGAATTTTAGTTAACTAAGGATCAGCATTTATTCATCAAAGTTGCTTGCAGCACTCTCAATATTTTTATCTTGCTTGCCATTCCTTTGAGTCCCGTTCCCTGATTTCTGTGGTTGAGAAATGTGTTACTTCATGCTAATATTAATAAAGAATTTCTTGCAGGTAAACATGCATGCAAAAGTACCTTTGAAATAATTGCTTATTCCAAAATGATATTTATACTACTTGGGAAATCTATAGAAAAAAGCTAAACCCACTCTGAATCATAATCTCTGGAATCGCTACAATTTCACTGAGGACCTTAGCTGTTCCCTTGATACTACACAGTACTTCTAGGACCTCACACTCATCAAATCTTTTATTAGCTCTAATATTTTCTAGTCTTTTCTTGATAATTTCATCAAACTTTTTATAATGCTAAAATTCTATTGTTTTATTTATTCAGGTAACATTTACTGCTAACCTACCTGGCAACATGAAAGATATGGTAAGAAAAATGGCATGAATAAGGCACAGTTCCTTTCCTCAAATGGCTCTTAGTTTGTGGAGGAGAGAGATACATGGCTAGAGATTGAAAATACAAAGTGTTAAGTTCTCTAAGAGAGCTAGGTAAGAAAAAAGCTTTAAAGAAACACAGAGAACACCTAAATCTGCCTAGAGAAGCTGGGAAACTATCACTTAAGTAGATAATTCATCAGCTGAGCTTAAGAAAAGGAACAGAAGTTTGGCATGTAGGAAATACAGCAGAGGAAAGAATTGGTATCTGAGAGAGATGGGACAGCACACATGGCATCTGAGACACATGTGGAACAACATGTGAGAAGTCGTGAAGGAGTAGGAGACATGAGAATCTTCCAGAAGGATCCACTGTAATAAACTAAATCCTCACAATTGTTCTGTGAGGGCTTGTAATTATTCTTGTATTACTGATGAAGAAACTAAGGGTTTCCAGTTTTTTCATTTTTGGATTCAGAGATTCTCTCCCTATCACCTGGACTGGAGTGCAGTCAATGGTGATAGTTCACTGCTGCATCCTCAAACTCCTGGCCTCAAGTTATCCTCCTGCCTCAGCCTCCTCAGTAGCTGGGACTACAAGAGCATATCACCACACCTGGCTTATGTGTTTCTATTTTTTTTGTATAGATGGGGTCTCATTATGTTGTGCAGGCTGATCTTGAACTCACGACCTCAAGCTATCCTTCCGCCTCTGGCTCCCAAAGAGCTAAGATTCCAAGTGTGAGCCACCACACCCTATCACAGGATTGTAAAATTTAAGCCATTACTAATTGCTGAATTTTTCGTTGCTCTTCTTTACTTCAAGTCTCTGTTTACAAACTTATTATATGAAACCTATCAGGGAGCCAATCCAGTCGGAAGTATTCAGTAAATGTTTATTGAAGAAATAAATGAATTAAATGAGTTATCTATCTTAATTTTTAAATGTAACAAAAGTTTATCTGATCTCAAAATTCATGTCAAAGCAATTTATTTGTGAGAACAATTTAGAAAGCAAAAACATCTTTCACTACTTCTAACAGGGTATTTGTTACAGAAGCGATAGAAGGTCTAGAAGAGAAGATTTAAATGTAACAGTGTTACAAATATTTTTTTTAAGTTTGTTTATATGTACTTTACATTTTGGATACAACTTTATTTTTAAAATATTTTTCTATTACTGTTATGCAGATATATAATTTAATTTTTTTTTGTATCTGGTAATATTTCTATATGCCTGAATTAATTTTAATAGTTTGTGGAACTTTCCAGCTCTTCTAGTATGACATTAATAGTTCTTCAATTACTTCAAATTGTTTAACTAATTTTCAGCTCTTCAATGCTAGTGTGATTTTTAAAATAAAAATATTTTATCTCTTTTTGTTTTTATTGGTAGAGTTAATTTGAAGGATTTAGTATGCCTTTACTGGAAACTTTCTCACATTTAAGTAATTTTTTATTATAAATGTTTGGCAACTTATAGTTGTGTTTAGAAATTATTCCCTTCATTTTGAGGACTTAGAAACATCATCACTCTATTATCTTTCCCAGTTTTGATTTTTTATTCAGTAGAATAAAACATGTTTTTAACAGAATATTTATTATGTCATCCTATTTCACTAGACTTTGATTTATTCTGTTTTCATTTCTACCTGTCTTTTCCTCATCTCTCAATCTTCATGCTATCAGCCTAACTTTCTGATTTTAGGATATGTATTGTGTCTATGAAATACCAACAAATGAGGCACTTGTAGAAATATATGATGCAATATCACTCAGCATAATAACAGTCACAAATACATCCTCATTTGGTGGTAGAAAATCCCTATTGGATTTTAGATTGCTTCCGTATTTTCTTATTGACACTCTAATCAGCGTTTTTACTTCTTCTGTTTCACTTACATTTAATACTGATACATTTTTCTTTGTCCTGATATATATTTGACATTTTTTCCTTTAGTTTATTTTCTAAAATATATCAGCAATCCTTCAAATGTCATTTTATCATGCATCTGAGAACTCTGTATTGTCTCAAGAAATTGAGCTTTTTAGAAAGAACTGCATTAGCAAGTAATATATTAGAAAATTTCATTTTGATTGAAGTTTAGAGTATGATGTGTTCATTCAAGAAGTATTAAAATAATGTAAATACAATTTAATTACTCTTATCATTGAGCTATCCACAGCTGGCATTAAATAGAATTTAATTACTGTTATCATTCAGCTAATCACAGCTACCCATTATTGGTCATGTGATAAATCCAGGAAACAGTTTTTAAGTTAGCAATGATTTCTTCTGACGTCTCCTTTCTTCAGCTTATTAATCCATTCCCACATCAGACTTGACCTTGACATTGAGAAATGAGGGACTAACTGCTATTATTTACTGAAGCTTCTAAATTAAAAGTAGTAACAGCCTGGGAGGGGAAAGAGAGGAGAAAGCAGGAGAGAGAGAGAGAGAGAAACATCTTCCATCTAAAGATTAAGATGCATTTAAAGAACCCTCTGAATATCTTCAGTACTTTAGAGAAGAGTTTATCTTGTTTAGAAGATGGTTTGATTGAATCACCTTTTAAGGAAAATTGTTTTGTATAAAATATTTCCAACATGTAATACTGAATACCATTAACCCATAACCATCAATTGTTTGTTATACTTCATTTGGCTCCTCCGTTTTATTGCCCAATGTAATTGACTTAATCTTTATTTGTCTAATAAAAGGTACTCCTCCTTGGCGGTTTTAGGCTAATTTTAATGGCTACAGACCTGTTTGACTCATTAGAGACTGTAAAATACTTCTATTAATTTATTTACTACTTATTAAAATACCAAAGCATAGAACAATTTGCCTTTTATGATTGAAATTCCATCACCTTTAGCTGAATTTTTAACGTCAATGAACTGTGATTAGTCTCTTCTCATTGATGTTTGTACCCCCAGATAAGCTGCAATGTCAAAAACTGGGGAAAATTTAGCTAGGATCATGAGTGGATTGGCCTGGCTGTATTTTCTTCCTAAATTTCCTCAAGGTATGTATCGCTGTGGAGAATGGTCTTTTTCTTAATGGTCCACAATGGATCATTCATTATTTGCACCACCAGGAATGGTGAGAAGGTGCAGTAGCAATTTCCTACAATGGTGACATGACAGTCAAAAATATCTCAAGTTGTCTAAAGAAGCGTCAAAATATTTCTCCTTAAATTCTGTGATTAGAATTAATTTCAATAACCTTCAATAGATTAACATATAAAATTAAAGTTTTAAGTTCAATTAAACTTTTTTTCTGGGTGTTCTATGATTAATATAGATGGAATTAATTTATTTGGGCTCTTTGCCATACTTTCTTAAATTCAGGGTTTGTTTTAATCTCCTATATTAAAAATACATGGAAAAATAAGAGTGCATGTCTTTTCTGAGTGAGACTTATCATATATAAGCCAAATGATAAATATATCCCGAAAACATCCGTTACACAACTGCAAAGTATGTTACTTCCTCTCCACTGGTAGAGGAAAATTTATAGGCATTTCTGTTCTCTCTAGGTCAGTGCTTCTGAGCCATGGGTGATTTTTCACCACCCAGTGGTCAATTGACAATTTCTGAAGACATTTTTGGTCGTTGTAAATAGGGGTGAGATGGTGCTGGCATTCAAGGAATAAAAACCAGAATGGTGCTGAACATTCTATAAGGCACAAGAAAGCCCTCAGCAAAATGCCATTAGTGCTGAAGTTGAAAAATCCTTGTCTAGGTTCTTTAGCATTGTGTTGGGCAGATTGAAGACCTCTAAACTACTGAAGGCTGTTCGTAAGCTCTGTTGGTTAAGTAGATGTTAGTGTATTGAACTAAGGTACCAACTAACAGGCGTGGAATTTAACAAGTTTGCAACGTGATGTTATGGAGGAGGGAGAGTTAGCAGTTAGCATGTTTTCATTACCTGTGCTACAGCAGATGGTCCCCTGCAGCCAGCTAATAGTCACAGAAGATTTCAAGATAGAGAAAACCATGCAAAGTGGTAGAGATGATATTGAAGTCTGGGTCTGTTTAGACTTAAGGCTATGTACTTTGGACCGTCTTTTTGCTATAGTCTGTTCTTAGATATTTTTGTTTATGGGTGGTTCTTGCATATGAACTGAAAATTTTTCCCAAAACTTATTTTCTTCTCTCATATTTAAATATATGTATTTAAATGTACAATTCAAGATTAACAGCTGTTCTGTTAATTTGTTCAAGCTCACTGCCAAATCTTCTGCTACACATATGTGGGAAAGAATATATAAAAATATTGTAACAGAACTAAACATAACAGTGCTTTTTAAAGATAAAAATGTTAAAATGGTTTCAAACAAGGAAATGAGAATAGCATCAGGTTATTTCTGTTCTCTCTTCTGAGAACAACTATGCCGTAAGTGGGGAAGATATAAGAAGCTTCCAGATACTAATTCAAAATCAAGTCTGACTTTCTGCTTGGAGTTACGCTGACTTCTACTCTGTATTTTGACAGCTGAGTATCTTGACTCTAAAATCTAATTTTTTTTTAATTGGAAGTATCCTTGATTCCTAAGCTCAATCCCTCTAATCCTAGAACCCTGTGTATTTGTGTATATTGATTATAGGCCTTTTTCCTGACTGGATTTACATGCTACAATCTTAGATGCTGCTTTGGTTTCAGCATATTTGCTCTCATCTTTTTCTAACCTTGTAAAGTTTATATTTCCATCACAAGCAAAATTTTTATATTTGTATCTTCAGTGTCCTTTCCTTGGAATAACAATCTTTTATACTACTCTTCTGCTCTAAATACTTTTGGTATATCATGCACAAACACATTCCCTATTCATAGTCTACTTTGACTATTTTGCTGGTAGAATATTTACCAAATGTGATCAGGTACTGTATCACAGAAAGCATCATGATGATTCCAAAAAGTAGAACTATAAGCCAGAATCTCTGATTACAATAATTCAATTAATCTCAAAATGAACAATTAAAAATTAGAAAAGATTAACCTCTTTACAATTAAATTTCTGGACCAAAAATAAACTGAAAATTAAATTTAAAATTATATAAATATTAATGAAAATATGAGTGATTTGCATGGACACCAATGTCACATAGCTAAAGCTTGCACTTAGACTAAAACGTATGGCTTTAAAAGCTTTTAATTAAGAAAACAAGGATGGAAAGCAAATTAGTGATCACCGTAAGCAACTAGAAACATACCAAAAATAATGTACCTAAAGTAATTTTGGAGAATAAAATCAGTGAAAATAAAAGCTGAAATGAATCTAAAGTGAACAATTGAAAATTATTGGCTAAACCATAAAAATAGTGATTCTCCTAAGAAAGACAATACTGCTATGCTCTGAATTCATATATTGATACCTAATACCCAAGGTGATAATATTAAAAGGACTTTTAAAAGGTGATTAGGTCATGAGGGCTCCGCCCTGGTGAATGGGATTTAGTGCTCTTATAAAAGAGGTTTGAGGGAGACTTCTGGTCCCTTCCACCATGTGAGGACACAGCAAAAAGCACCATATTTGAAGTAGAGTGTAAACATTCACCAGACATGGAATCTGCTGATGCTTTGATCTTGGACTTCCCCGTTTCCAAAACTATGAGCAATAAATTTTCATTGTTTACAAATTACTTAGTCTAAGCTGTTTTGTTATAGCAATCTGAGTAGACTAAGATAAATATGAACAGGCATTTCACTAAAAATATACAGTTAAATATAAAGCTCACCACTACTTAGGGCAATATGAATGCAAATAATGAAGTATTATTTTTAATTCATGAGTTCAGCAAAACAAAATACAGACATATAATTTTTATGAGGGTGTAAGCAAAAGGCTTTCTTATGCATCGTCAGTTAGATATAGATAGCTAGCAATTTTTGGTGCATGAAACAGGGTTTTTCCAAATAGAAATGACTGTGTCCTTTTGCCATCAATTCCACTACTAGGTATCTGTCTTACTAAAATTAATGCTTAACTGTACAATCTCTATTGCCCTTAGATTCAGGTCAGAGGGACCCCTGCTCCTGGCCCTGTTTTTCAAAAGGGCCAGTCCTACTTCCCTTTCTCTGTTGGGTGGAGAGTTGTTGGAGTCAAGAAACAAGTGATCCTGGAACCTGTGATTCCTCACCCCACCCTGGATCACATTCCATCTACCTGGACTAAGGATTTTCTGTCAAATTATCCGAGTCAGTTTTTAGGTTGTAAATGGGCCTTTTCTTTAATTTGTTCTCTCCCAGTACCACTAGGCTCAAGGAATGATCAACTGGAGGGTGTCTGTGGAAAGAAAGTCTATGAGAAGAGTGCAGATGGACTGAATTCTAGGACGGGAGTGTCCACATGTGAGCACAAGACCACATGTGTTATAAGACTCTCCCAAGGGTAGAATAAGAAGTGGAGCCGGTGGCAGGCAAATGGCCAGGGACCAAGACATCTGAGATTAAAAATTTCAAGCTGCCTTTCCACATCATTCTGGGGGTATATTTGTCAAAGCAGGAAGATAGAATCTATTTTGTTTACAGCTTGTTAACTTGATTAATAACTTTAAGTATTTAGACATATGGTATGAGGCCTTCAATTTTTATTCTTTCCTCATGCCAACAGATGTTAAGAATGCATCTGTATGCAATGATATAGGCTCAAAGATATTTTTTGCAGCATTGTTTTAATTAATAACCTAATTTGCCATAAAAGTGGCAAAGATTAAACAAAACATGAAAGATATAAATTACAGGATACTATGCAGTCATTACAAATAATTCAGGTTTATATATATTGACTTGTAAAGTCACACATTAGTTGATAAAAATGTTATAGAAACAATGATTAGTGTGATTGCATTAATATAAGAGCAAAATAAAAACAAGCCAACAAAAACTTGTGCATGCTTCAATAAACAAAGAAGACAGTGTGAATGGTTTCATACCAAAGCGATGATATTGGCTTCCCTATAAAAATGACTTGGGAGGGGAGTGAGGGAAAAGGCTTTATAATTTATTACCTAAACCTCTACATTTATTAAAATGCTATAAATATGAATTATAATTTTAAAAATATGGAAAAACTTTCTTTAAAATTAAGAATAATGTTTTTATATACATGCAGTTTAAAAACTTATACTGAAAAAAGTTAGGGTTAGTGCATTCTTTTCAAATGAGGAAGACAGGGCAGCAGTGCAGTTCTATTATCACTATGGTCCCTTAAGGTAAATACTGATTCTGGACTAAGAAAGTAAGGATTGTAGATATCCTGGTTCTTACCGTGTAGAGTTACAGAAATACTCCCTATATTCCTTAACTGATTTTGAACAAACATAATTTACGCTGAATTTTACATGGGTACTATTTAACACCATTTTCTTCTGAAAAACAGCAGTAGGAGAAAATAGTTTATTGAACTCTTAGTTTCATTTTTGTTGAAACACCAATTTTCATTGTTGTTTTTCTGGTGATTTACATCTTTTTTTTTGTTGTTGTTGCTCCTTATACTGCCCCTCATATTCCCCAATATCAGCTGCTGACTTTATCTCATTGATTTAAGAAGGTAGCAGCTATCCAAAGGGAGCTTCAAAAGGCATTCCATCAGCAAATCCACAAATAGCAAAGGGACTCTGGTCCCTTTCTTTTCCCCTAAATACAAGGATGTCCTTCCTTCTACCTCAAATTGGTCCTTCCACTGTGCCTGAGTTTTGGGGTTACTATGATATGATTTAAAAGTTTTCCGTGGTTCCTCCTTGTTCTTAGGGTAATACTCATATCACTCCCCTAACCTAAAGACCCTGGATCATAGCACCCTGACAACCTCTGTAATATAATCTCTCTCCTCTCCCTTTCTCACTGTGCTCAAGCTGAATTGACCTCCTTTCGGTTCATTACATACATCCTGTCTTAGGAGCAGCAGAAACTGTTCTTTTTGGTGGGAATGTTCTCCCTATAAATCTTTCTCACATGGTTTTTTATCACTCCTGTCACACTTTCAATGCTATATCTTCAAAGTTATTTCTGCCCATTCTTCTTTACTAATTTGATATTTAGCATTCTTCTCGGTTTGTGCTTACATAATTATTTACATATTTCAATGTTTATTATCTCATTCCCTAAGCAGACTTAAGATCCCTTTCTGTATTATTTATCACTCCTTACACAGTATCACACATAGTGCCTGACCCAAAGTAGGTGGTTAATAAGTATTCATTGAGTGATGAATGTAAGACAGTAAGACAGTTAACGGTATTCAGGAAACATACTGTACATATATGAAAGATTTCCACTGTCTCGCAGACACAATACTTCATTAAAACCATCACTAAATGCCCTTTACAATCATTATAGTCCAATTGACAATACATAATTTGGAAAACATAAAGGAAACAAATAAAAAATTTGGTGACCATTATAGTGACTCAATTATTTCCAAAGCTACTCTATTTTTCTGGCTATCTGTCTTAGATTATAAATGAGCAAGGAATACTCTGGGCTGAAGCCTACCTCCTGTGGCCTTGTAAATGGGAACAAGATTGTGATGATATGTGTAAAGCTATTTCTTCTCTAATCCTCTCCTCCTCCTCCAACTTTATCTTGCTCTCTTTAAATCTTTTTATTTTTTCTCAACTCAGAGATAAAGAAATACTGCTTTTCTTCTCTTATTTTATTTATAACAATAGAGAATGTTCATAGGCCAGAAATCCCAATAGAATCCATATTTGAGCAAATGCCTGTCTTAGGATATTTCGTTCCCCATTGAGAATGAGAATAGTATGTCTGTGTTTATAATGTTTTGTGGTGTGTTTTCTGTATTTTCTGACATGTGATTTACAACAGGGAGGATTTCACTGAAAGAAGAAATGGCAGAAATAAAACACATTTGAGTAGTTTCTCAGAGATACTTGGAGATTAATTAGCTATAAAAGATAATGGAGAATGAATCCAGACCCAGACCTCACATTCTTCAAAAAAAAAAAAAAAATATGGATCACAGACCTAAATGTAAAATTAAAAACTATGAAACTCTTAGAAATAACATGGGGGAAAAATCTAGATGACTTTGGGTTTGGCAATTACTTTTTAGGTGAGATGCCAAAGTGATGAAAGGAAGAATTGATGTGCTGGACTTCATTTAAAATTAAAAATTTCTGCTCTGAGAAAAACACTGTCAAGAGACTAAAAAATCAAGCCACAGAATGGAAGAAAATATTTACAAAAGACATATCTAATAAAGAATGCTTATCCAAATTATACAATGAACTCAAACCTCAACAATTAGAAAACCTGATTAAAAGATGGGCTGAAGACCTCACCAAAGATGTACATATGGCAAATAAGCATATGAAAAGATACTTCACATCATATGTCATCAGGGAAATGCAAATTAAAACATTGAGATACCACTGCATATCTATGAGAATGGCCCAAATTCATAACATTGACAACCCAAATACTGGTGAGGATGCGGATCAACAAGAACTCTCATTCATTGCTGGTGGAATGCAAAATGATACAGTCACTTGGGAGACATTTTGGTGTTTTCTTACAAAACAAATTCTTACCATGTAATCCAGCAATTTTTCTCCTTGGTATATACCCAAAAGATTTGAAAAATTATGCCACATAGAGTCCTGAACATGGATGATTACAGAAGTTTTATTCATAACTGACAAAGATTGGAAATAACCAAGAAGTCCTTCAGTGGGTGAATGGATAAGCTACAGTACATACAGCTCACCACAGGCATGCAGACAGTGGAATACTGTTCAGTGCTAAAAATAAATGAGCTATCAAGCCATGAAAAGACACGGAAAATGTTTAAATAGATATTAGTGAAAGAAGCCAGTCTGAAAAGGCTACAGTATGATTCCAATTACATGACATTCTGGAAAGCTAAAAACTATGGAAATAGTAAAAAGATCAGTAGTTGCTAAGAGATTAGAGGGGAGGTAGGGATGAATAAACAAAGCACAGAGGATTTTTAGGGTAGCAGAAGCACTCTGAATGTTACTATAATGACAGATACATGTCATTATACATTTGTGCAAACCCAAAGAATATACATCACCAAGAATAAACCCTAGGGTAAACTATGGACTTTGGACGATAATGATACTGTGTCAGTGTAGGGTCATCAATTTCAACAAATACCCCACTCTAGTAGAGCATACAAATAGTGGAGGATACTATGCATATCTGGGGCTGGGACTATATGGGGTATCTCTCTACCTTCCTCTCAATTTTGATGTGAACCTAAAATTGCTATTAAAAAAGTCCTTAAAAAGGATAAAGACAAGAGAATGGTTAATGAAGATTCTAAGTCTTTAGACAAGACATCAAATTTACATTATGGAGATGAGGGATAAGGAGAACCTCCGTCTCCCATGCATTTTTAATAATGTAATGGTATCATGTGGTTGTCTTGATGAAAATTTTCATTGTGAGATTTGTTTTGTGGAAAAAATTTAAAAACAAAGCCATTTTAATAAAATTGGAAATGCTTTACTTCTAAGGAGTGTTAGAATTTGGGTTTTAGATTTAGCTAAATGTCAAGAGCAAACTCAGAAGCAGTCTACTGATATTATAGAATTAGCAGGAATGGCAGGAGGCTTAAATCATAAGAACTCAGTTCTTCTCATTATTGTAGTTTTATTATCAGGAATTGTCACGGACATATCAAGTTTCCTATATTACTTCAGCATCTGGCTTACAGGAAACATCATGGTTTGTCTTTCTTGCCCATAGACACAACCTATCAGGAATTTAAAACTAGTGAAGGAGAAATTTTTAAATATCACAAGGATCTTCTCTTCCTCAATAATGCTTTCCAAAACTTCTAAAATCAAATTTTCATTAATTTTTTATTGTGCAAAATGAATTGATTTGAGACATGGTTATTCTGTCACAGAATGTGTTTTTATAATGTATCAGCTATGGTTGAATTCAAGGTGTCAGAGATCTATTTTTCTCAAGTGACTCTGATTACATCCTTGGAATTTCTTACATTTATCTTGACTTAGTCCCTGTTATTTGGGCAACTGTGTGTTTGAAGACCAAGATACCAAGGAAAGTTTAATACAAAACACCATATCATACTATATGTAAGGCCATGTCCTGATTGACAATGCCAATGAGTTTCTTTGCAGCTCCCCTCCCCAAGCTTAGCTTTTGTTTCTAGAATCATTGGGGTAATGTCAGATTCATTTTTAGCTAGGGTGACTGTATTAGTCAAGAGTCTTCAGAGAAATAGAACCAATGTGACATATATGTATGTAGAGGGAGGAAAATTTTTTACAAGACTTGGCTCTATGTGATTATGGGATCTAAGTAGTCCCACATCTGTCTTCTGAAAGTTGGAGACAAGGAAAACCCATAGCGTAATTCAACCCAACTCTGAAGACCTGAGAACCACAGAAACAAATGGTATAAATCCTGATCTGAGTGCAAAGGCCTGAGAACCAGGGGCAATCATGCCTGAGGGAAAAAGAAGAAGAATGTTCCAGGTCTAGGAGAACAAATTGACCCTTCCTAAAACTTTTTGTTCTATTTATGCCTCCAAGGGTTTGGAGAATGACTGCCCGCATCGTTGACGGTGACCTTCCTGACTTCAAATTGCGCAAAGATTAGGGACAAAGTTAAGAGAAATGTAAAAAATCCCAAGGATATAATTCGAGTCACTTGAGAAAAACAGATCTTTGACACCGTGGATTCAACCATAGCTGATACATTATGAAAACACATTCTATAACAGAATAACCATGTCTCACATCAATTCATTATATTTTGTACCATATCAAGGAAGGAAAGACCCTTGTGATATTTTAAAATTTATCCCTCATTAGTTTTAAATTCCTGATAGGTTGTGTCTACTGGCAAGAAAGACAAACCATGATGTTTCCTGTAAGCCAGATGTTGAAGTAACATACAGGTGCTGGAGAGGATGTGGAGAAATAGGAACACTTTTACACTGTTGGTGGGACTGTAAACTAGTTCAACCATTGTGGAAGTCAGTGTGGCGATTCCTCAGGGATCTGGAACTAGAAATACCATTTGACCCAGCCATCCTATTACTGGGTATATACCCAAAGGACTATAAATCATGCTGCTATAAAGACACGTGCACACGTATGTTTATTGTGGCACTATTCACAATAGCAAAGACTTGGAACCAACCCAAATGTCCAACAACGATAGACTGGATTAAGAAAATGTGGCACATATACACCATGGAATACTATGCAGCCATAAAAAATGATGAGTTCATGTCCTTTGTAGGGACATGGATGAAACTGGAAACCATCATTCTCAGTGAACTATCGCAAGGACAAAAAACCAAACACCGCATGTTCTCACTCATAGGTAGGAATTGAACAATGAGAACTCATGGACACAGGAAGGGGAACATCACACTCCGGGGACTGTTGTGGGGTGGAGGGAGGGGGGAGGGATAGCATTAGGAGATATACCTAATGCTAAATGACGAGTTAATGGGTGCAGCACACCAACATGACACATGTATACATATGTAACAAACTTGCACATTGTGCCCATGTACCCTAAAACTTAAAGTACAATAATAAAATAAAGAAAAATTGATATGTCAGTGATAATTCCTGATAACAAAGCTACAATAATGAGAGGAGCTGAGTTCTTGTGATTGAAGCTTCCTGCCATTCCTGCTAATTCTGTAATATCAGTAGACTGCTTTTGGGTTTGCTCTTGACATTTAGCTAAATCTAAAGCCTGAATTCTAACAGTCCTTAGAAGTAAAGCGTTTCAAATTTTATTAAAATGGTTTGGTTTTTAATTTTTTTCCGCAAAACAAATCTCAAAGTGAAACTTAATTTTGATCAAAACAATGACATGATATCATTACATTATTAAAAATGCATGGGAGACGGAGGTTGCCCTTATCCCTTGTCTCCATAAATGTAATTTTGATCTCTTGTTGAAATTAGGTAAACTTTTCTTCTACTTGACAGTCACACTAATTTTTACTTCCAACATTAAGAACTTATTTGGGCTCTAACATTTATGTTTCTGACTTTCATTCCCCACAGATACACCCATAAATAATGTTTCACCAGGTATCTTTGCATTCCTTATCTCAGCTGACACATAAAATTAAAATTAACCATCATAGTGACCACCATATCTGCTCGACTTTGTCCTAGAAGTTTCCGTTGACATATCCTTTCTGGCAGTCTGTCTAGTTAGTGATGTTTTAAATTCTCTAAAGTATCCTGGTTTAGATGATAAGATATATGATCACTTTACTGAGAGCTGTGCAGGTGAATATAGAATCCCTTGTTGAGTTCTCTTCTTCCAAAATGTTATTTGTCCCTCGTGTTGCCTCCTCTAAAGTGTATTTAAAAAAAATATCTTATGCATTTTTCCTTTTGTCAGGGGCTGGGACCAGAGCAACTGAAGTTAAAATTCCTTAAGCCTGAGAGGTCAGGCGCGATGGCTCAGGCCTGTAATCCCAGCATTTTGGGAGGCTGAGGTGGGCAGGTCACCTTAGGTCGGGAGTTTGAGACCAACCTGACCAACATGGAGAAACCTTGTCTCTACTAAAAATATAAAATTAGCCAGGCGTGGTGGTGCACGCTTGTAATCTCAGCTACTCGGGAGGCTGAGGTGGGAGAATTGCTTGAACTAGGGAGGCGGAGGTTGCGGTGAGCCGAGATAGTGCCATTGCACTCCAGCCTGGGCAGCAAGAGCAAAACTCCAACTGAAAAAAAAAAAAAAAAATCCTTAAGCCTGAGAATTGAACTGGAAACTTCTCAGCCAAGACAATTAATGGGATAAAAAAACATTAAGAAAGTAGAGATAAAATTGTGCAGGAAAGCTAAGATATAAAGAGCCAACAGAGCAATCTTTAAGACATACAAAACCAAAACTCTAACTGAAGTTAGAGTCAATAGTACAGATTTTATTCCTAGAGATGAAAACAAATGCAAAAATGATAAAGATTTTTAAGTTTTTTTTTGGCCAGAAACAATGCTGTTTGAGGTCTCTTTTTAAACGACCCTTAAAATTTGTCACTCAAGGCTTCATTTTTACTTAAGAATCAGAGCATGTTTATCCCTTAGTTTCTCCTTAGGGAGTCAGTCTGTCACCTAGGCTGGAGTACAGTGGCATTATCATAGTTCACTGTAACTCAAACTTCTAGGCTCAAGTGATCCTCCTGCTTCAGCCTCCTGAGTAGGTAGGACTACAGGCTTGAGCCATTATACCTGACTAATTATTTTCGAAATATTTTTTGTAGTGATAAGGTCTCACTATGTTGCCCAGACTGGTCTCAAACTCCTGGCCTTAAGAGATTCTAACCTGCCTCCCAAAGTGCTGGGATTATAGACCCGAGTCACATTACCTGGCCTCTGGCCTCTGGTGTTTGTCTTAAAGATACCATCTCCTTGGTACTGAGTCTTCCTTAAAAGACTTACAAATCTTCTATTATTGCAAAACTTTCTTAGTGGGTCTCATTTTCCAAAGTCTTCTGCTCTATGTTTGTTCAACTTATAATTTAGTTTATCACTTATATTATATAGTTTGGTTATCCTTAGGCAAAGAAAACAATTTTCAGAACCAGAAGTAAAGGCTACTGTCTTATAGAGTTCTGTGTCATTTTGGTATTTTGGGTCAATAGAGATGATTATCTGTTCATGTCTATTGACTTATGCCTGCCTTAAATCCTCCATATTATATTTCTTTTTTTAAATATAACTTTTAAGTTCAGGAGTACATGTGAAGGTTTGTTATATACGTAAATGTGTGTCATGGGGGTGGTTGTACAGATTATTTCATTACCTAGGTATTAAGCTAGTATCCATTGGTTATTTTTCCTGATCCTCTCCCTCCCCCAACCCTTCATGATTAGATAGGCCCCAGTATCTATTGTTCCCCACTCTGTGTCCATGTGTTCTCATCATTTAGCACCCACTTGTAAGTGGGAACATGTGGCATTTGGTTTTCTGTTCCTGTGTTAGTTTGCTAAGGATAATGCCCTCCAGCTCCATCCATGTTCCTGCAAAGGACAAGTTCTTGTTCTTTTTTGTGGCTCTGTAGTATTCCATGGTATATATGTACCACATTTTCTTTATTCGGTCTACCATTAATGGGCATTTAGGTTGATTCTATGTCTTTGCTATTGAATAGTGCTTCAGTGAACAAATATATATATCTATCTTTATAATAGAATGATTTATATTTCTTTGAGTATATGCCAAGTAATTGGATTGTAGGGTCAAATGGTATTTCTGTTTTTAGGTCTTTGAGGAATTGCCACACCGTATTCCACAATGGTTAAGCTAATTTACACTCTCACCAACAGTGCATAAGAGTTCCTTTTTCTCCACTACCTTGCCAGCACCTGTTTGTTTTTAACTTTTTAAGAATAGCCATTGTGATTGGTGTGAGATGGTATCTCATTGTGGTTTTGATGGGCATTTCTCTAATAATCAGTGATGTTGAGCTTATTGTCATTTGCTTCTCGGCCACATGTATGTCTTCTCTTGAAAAGTGTCTGTTCATGTTGAGGTTGTTGTTTTCTTGTAGATGCTAGATATTAGACATTTGTTAGACGCATAGTTTGCAAAACTTTTCTTCCATTCTATGGGTTGTCTGTTTACTTTGTTATAGTTTTCTTGACTGTGCAGAAGCCCTTTATTTAATTAGGTTCCATTTGTCTAATTTGTTTTCGTTGCAATTGTTTTCGGTTTCTTTGTCATGAAATCTTTGCTCATTCCTATGTCCAGAATAGTGTTGTAAGAGTTATTGAGAAATTATTTTAGGCAGATAGAGAGGAAAAGAGGTCCTTGGGAAGTTTTCATTTTTTAAAGCATCTCCGGAAAAGGAAAAGTTTTTTGTAAAGCCAGGGCTTTAGAGCCAGGCCTGCAACCTTTGATATGCAAATTCTGGCTATTAGAAACTGGGTCCACCCAGACCAGGCATGGTGGCTCACCTGGTCTGTAGGTCACCAGGTGGCCTATAATACCAGCACTTTGGGAGGCTGAGGTGGGTGGATCACGAGGTCAGGAGTTTGAGACCAGCCTGGCCAACATGGTGAAACCCTGTCTCTACTAAAAATACAAAAATTAGCTGGGCATGGTGGTGGGTGCCTATAATCCCAGCTACTCGGGAGGCTGAGGCAGGACAATCATTTGAACTCGGCAGGTGGAAGTTGCAGTGAGCCGAGATCGTGCCATTGTACTCTAGCCTGGGCAACAGGGCGAGACTCCATCTCAAAAACAAACAAACAAACAAAAAAGAAACCAGGTCCACCCAAACATGGCGATTCTACCCTCTTCTTCTTGCCCCTTGCTCCACATGTGCCTGGTGACATGGCCACCTGCCACATATCCCCACATGTGTAGAACATCATGGTGCTCTGTATTTGCATATTAAAAAGCTAGGGTGGAAGGGCCAGTTTTATTTTTGCAGGCTACGTGAATGACATGCCTAGTCAAGCCAATCCCTTGAGCCCTATGAAAATCAGATGCCACCTCCTCCTTCCTTCTGCATTCTCCCATCTTTCTTGCCTATTAAACTCTGCTCCTTAAAACCACACCACGTGTGCCCCTGTCATTATATCTAAACCAGCATGAGACCAAGAACCCTGATGTTCCTCCACTCATCGGAGCCATATCAATAGTATTGCCTAGGTTTTCTTTTAGGGTTTTTATATTAATGGTTTTGGGTTTTACATTTAAGTTTTTAATCCATCTTGAGTTAATTTTTGTATATGGTATAAGTCTCAAGATGCAGTCTTCTGCATATTGCTGGCCTTTTATCACAGCACCATTTATTGAATAGGAAATCCTTTCCCCATTGCTTGTTTTTGTCAGGTTTGTCAAAGATAAAATAGTCATAGGTGTGCACCCCTATTTCTGAGCTCTCTCTTCTGTTCCATTGGTCTATATGTCTGTTTTTGTAACAGTATCATGCTGTTTTGGTTACTGTATTCCTATAGTTTAATTTGAAGTCAGGTAGTGTGATGCCTCCAGCTATGTTCTTTTTGCTTAGGATTCCCTTTGCTATTTAGGCTCTTTTTTTTGTTTTTTTTTGGTTCCATATGAATTTTAAAATAGTTTTCTCTAGTTTTGTAAAGAATATCAATGGTAGATAAATAGGTATAGCATTAAATCTGTAAGTTACTTTGGCCAGTATGGCCATTTTAATGATATTGATTCTTCCTATCCATGAGCATGAAATGTTTTTGCATTTGTTTGTGTCATCTTTAACTTCTTTAAGCAGTGTTTTGTAGTTCTCCTTGTAGAGATCTTTCACCTTCTTGTTTCACTGTATTTCTAGATATTTTGTTTTATATGCCAATTGTGAAGGGGATTGCTTTCTTGATTTGGCTCTTGGCTTGACTGCTGTTGGTATATAGGAACGCTAGTGATTTTTATATATTGATTTTGTATTCTGAGACTTTGCTGAAGGTGTTTATCAACTTAAAAAGCTGTTGGGCAGAGATTATGGGGCTTTCTAGATATAGAATCATGTCATCTGCAAACACAGATAGTTTGACTTTCACTATTCCTATTTGGATGCCATTTATCTTTTTATCTTGCCTGTTGCCCTGGCCAGAATTTCCAATACTATTAATATATTGAATAGGTGTGTCATCCTTGTCTTTTGCCAGTTTTCAAGAGGAATGCTTCCACCTTTTGCTCCTTCAGTATGATGCTGGCTGTGGATTTGTCATAAATGGCTCATATTATTTTGTGGTATGTTCCTTCAATATCTAGTTTATTGAAAATTTTTAATGTAAAGCAGTGTTGAATTTTATTGAAAGACTTTTCTGCATCTTTTGAGATAATCGTATGGTTTTCGTCTTTAGTTCCATTTATGTGATGAATCACCTTTATTGATTTGTGTATGTTGAACCAACCTTGCATCTCAAGGATAAACTCTGGTTGATTGTGGAGATAAGCTTTTTGATGTGCTGCTGGATCCAGTTTGCCAGCAGATTGTCGAGGATTTTTGCACTGATGTACATCAAGGATATTGGCCCAAAGTTTTTTGTTGTTGTTGGTCTCTGCCAGGTTTTGGCATCAGGATGATGTTGGCTTCATATAATGAGCTTGGAAAGAATCCCTACTCCTCATCTTTTTGGAATAGTTTCAGCAGGAGTGCTAACAGCTCTTCTTTGGACCTCTGTTAGAATTCAGCTGTGAATCTGTCTGGTCCTGAGCTTTTTTTTGCATATTATATTTCTAGTACCATTTATCCTTCAGGTCACCTCAAGGTCTTGGGACTTATACACAGAAAAGGGTATGAGAAACTCCTTCGGAATGCCAGCCCTGCCCAAGATAATGTTCTTAGGCTTTAATAATTAAGTATTCCCAAATATTTCAGCTTTCTTCCTTCATTGTTCCTTCTATCTTCCCTCTCTCCCCTACTTTCCTTCCCTCTCTATCTTCCTTTCTTTTTAACTTTTTTTTTGGTAAATTGAATATTTTTCTCTGTTCATTCTAATACCAGTTATATTTAATGCTTTTCTTCTATAAAACAAGGTCAAAATTGGCAGGGCGAGGTGGCTCATGCCTGTAATCCCAGCACTTTGGGAGGCCAAGGTGGGTGGATCACCTGAGGTCTGGAGTTCGAGACCAGCCTGGTCAACATAGCGAAACCCCATCCCTACTAGAAATACAAAAATAAGCCAGGTGTGGTGGCAGGCACCTTTAATCCCAGCTACTCGGGAGGCTGAGGCAGGAGAATCATTTGAACCCAGGAGGCGGAGGGTACAGTGAGCCGAGATCATGCCACTGCACTCCAGCCTGGGCAACAGAGTAAGACTCTGTCTCAAAAAAAAAAAAAAAAAATCAAACAAAAAAAACAAGACCAGAGTTTATTTTCTTTTCAATTTATTTACTTCTTTGTCCTGGCTATTAATATACTTTCCTTGAAACACTCATCAGGCTCTCTCTAGTTTGGTTACTTCACAACCATTCAGTACAAAAGGAACACTCTTTGAAGCATCAGATGTGATATATTCAATGGGTAAATATTTTTTAAAAGTTATTAGTTAACAGATCTTTATTAATTAATTTCAATATAGATACAAGCTCCAGGTAGTCATATAGCTAAAAGCTTATAAGCTTTGTTTTTTCACGAAATAGAAGTTTATATTGATTTCTAATAGTTAATTCTTATTTTTTTTTTTTTCAGACAGAGTCTTGCTCCATCCCCCAGGCTGGAGTTCAGTGGTGCAATCTTGGCTCACTGCAATCTCCACCTCCCAGGTTCAAGCAGTTCTACTGCCTCAGCCTCCCAAGTAGGTGGGATTACAGTGCCTGCCACCATGACAAGCTAATTTATTTTATTTTATTTTATTTATTTTTAATTTTTAGCAGACACAGGGTTTCGCCGTGTTGGGCAGCCTGGCCTCAAACTCCTGACCTCAGGTGATCCACCCACCTCGGCCTCCCACAGTGATGGGATTACAGGTGTGAGCCACCGTGCTCAGCCTAAAAGTTAATTTTAGTAGTAAATAAAAGTTTTAAATTGTACGTACTTAACATGTACACGAGAATATGTTTTCTACCTTCTTTGGCCCCAGATGATTTAAAAGTAAAATGACTTTGCCTTAGTATCATTTGTTTGTACGTGGATTCATTAAATATACAAATAAAATCTCTCAGTTAAAGGAGAAAAATACAAGAAAATACAAATGTAGAATAGTTAATATCCTTGTCAATTGTAGGTTGATTAAATTTTACATACTTATTAGATGTTTTGAAATATGCATACATTGTGGAATGGCTAAATCAAGCTAATTAACATATACATTACCTCAGGCATCATTTTTTCTGTGTCTGGTGAGAATGCATAAAATCTCTCAGCAGTTTTCAAGAATATGATTTATTTTTAGCTACATTCACTATGTCGTACAATAGGTCATTTGAACCTTTTTAAGTTTAACTTTCTATAGCTATGACTTATTGGCTTAAAATATCAGCTTTCTAATTCAAATTCTAAACCTTAATTCTACCAAATTTCAATCATGCTATGGTTCAGTAGAACATGGTGAGCTCAGTAAATGGTTTCCAAGATGTGTTACAAGTAAACTTTATGGAATTTAAAATTTCTACTATTTCCATATGTCATTTCTATACTAAACTTTCTTTTTATTATTATTATTATACTTTAAGTTTTAGGGTACATGTGCACAATGTACAGGTTTGTTACATATGTATTCATGTGCCATGTTGGTGTGCTGCACCCATTAACTCGTCATTTAGCATTAGGTATATCTCCTAATGCTGTCCCTCCCACCTCCCCCCACCCCACAACAGTCACCGGAGTGTGATGTTCTCTTTCCTGTGTCCGTGTGTTCTCATTGTTCGGTTCCCACCTATGAGTGAGAACATGCAGTGTTTGGTTTTTTGTCCATGCGATAGTTTACTGAGAATGATGGTTTCTAGTTTCATCCATGTCCCTACAAAGAACATGAACTCATCATTTTTTATGGCTGCATAGTATTCCATGGTGTATATGTGCCACATTTCCTTAATCCAGTCTATCATTGTTGGACATTTGGGTTGGTTCCAAGTCTTTGCTATTATGAATAGTGCTGCAATAAACATACATGTCCATGTGTCTTTATAGCAGCATGATTTATAGTCCTTTGGGTATATATCCAGTAATGAGATGGCTGGGTCAAATAGTATTTCTTGTTCTAGATCCCTGAGGAATTGCCACACTGACTTCCACAATGGTTGAACTAGTTTACAGTCCCACCAACAGTGTAAAAGTGTTCCCATTTCTCCACATCCTCTCCAGCACCTGTTGTTTCCTGACTTCTTAATGATCACCATTCTAACTGGTGTGAGATGGTATCTCATTGTGGTTTTGATTTGCATTTCTCTGATGGCCAGTGATGATGAGCATTTTTTCATGTGTTTTTTGACTGCATAAATGTCTTCTTTTGAGAAGTGTCTGTTCATGTCCTTCACCCACTTTTTGATGGGGTTGTTTGTTTTTTTCTTGTAAATTTGTTTGAGTTCATTGTAGATTCTGGATATTAGCCCTTTGTCAGATGAGTAGGTTGTGAAAATTTTCTCCCATTTTGTAGGTTGCCTGTTCACTCTGATGGTAGTTTCTTTTCCTGTGCAGAAGCTCTTTAGTTTCGTTAGATCCCATTTGTCAATTTTGTCTTTTGTTGCCATTGCTTTTGGTGTTTTAGACATGAAGTCCTTGCCCATGCCTATGTCCTGAATGGTATTGCCTAGGTTTTCTTCTAGGGTTTTTATGGTTTTAGGTCTAACATTTAAGTCTTTAATCCATCTTGAATTAATTTTTGTGTAAGGTGTAAGGAAGGGATCCAGTTTCAGCTTTCTACATATGGCTAGCCAGTTTTCCCAGCACCATTTATTAAATAGGGAATCCTTTCCCCATTGCTTGTTTTTGTCAGGTTTGTCAAAGATCAGATAGTTGTAGATATGTGGCATTATTTCTGAGGGCTCTGTTCTGTTCCATTGATCTATGTCTCTGTTGTGGTACCAGTACCATGCTGTTTTGGTTACTGTAGCCTTGTAGTATAGTTTGAAGTCAGGTAGCGTGATGCCTCCAGCTTTGTTCTTTTGGCTTAGGATTGACTTGGCAATGCAGGCTCTTTTTGGTTCCATATGAACTTTAAAGTAATTTTTTCCAATTTTGTGAAGAAAGTCATTGGTAGCTTGATGGGTGTGGCATTGAATCTATAAATTACCTTGGGCAGTATGGCCATTTTCATCATATTGATTCTTCCAACCCATGAGCATGGAATGTTCTTCCTTTTGTTTGTATCCTCTTTTATTTCATTGAGCAGTGGTTTGTAGTTCTCCTTGAAGAGGTCCTTCACATCCCTTGTAAGTTGGATTCCTAGGTATTTTATTCTCTTTGAAGCAATTGTGAATGGGAGTTCACTCATGATTTGGCTCTCTGTTTGTCTGTGATTGGTGTACAAGAATGCTTGTGATTTTTGCACATTGATTTTGTATCCTGAGACTTTGCTGAAGTTGCTTATCAGCTTAAGGAGATTTTGGGCTGAGACAATGGGGTTTTCTAGGTATACAATCATATCATCTGCAAACAGGGACAATTTGACTTCCTCTTTTCCTAATTGAATACCCTTTATTTCCTTCTCCTGCCTGATTGCTCTGGCCAGAACTTCCAGCACTATGTTGAATAGGAGCAGTGAGAGAGGGCATCCCTGTCTTGTGCCAGTTTTCAAAGGGAATGCTTCCAGTTTTTGCCCATTCAGTATGATATTGTCTGTGGGTTTCTCGAAGATAGCTCTTATTATTTTGAGATACGTCCCATCAATACCTAATTTATTGAGAGTTTTTAGCATGAAGGGTTGATGAATTTTGTCAAAGGCCTTTTCTGCATCTATTGAGATAATCATGTGGTTTTTGTCTTTGGTTTTGTTTATATGCTGGATTACATTTATTGATTTGCATATGTTGAACCAGCCTTGCATCCCAGGGATGAAGCCCACTTGATCATGATGTATAAGCTTTTTGATGTGCTGCTGGATTCGGTTTGCTAGTATTTTATTGAGGATTTTTGCATCAATGTTCATCAAGGATATTGGTCTGAAATTCTCTTTTTTGGTTATGTCTCTGCCAGGCTTTGGTATCAGGATGATGCTGGCCTCATAAAATGTGTTAGGGAGGATTCCCTCTTTTTCTATTGATTGGAATAGTTTCAGAAGGAATGGTACCAGTTCCTCCTTGTACCTCTGGTAGAATTCGGCTGTGAATCCATCAGGTCCTGGACTCTTTTTGGTTGGTAAGCTATTGATTATTGCCACAATTTCAGAGCCTGTTATTGGTCTATTCAGAGATTCAACTTCTTCCTGGTTTAGTCTTGGGAGGGTGTATTTGTCAAGGAATTTAGCCATTTGTTCTAGATTTTCTAGTTTATTTGCATAGAGTTGTTTGTAGTATTCTCTGATGGTAGATTGTATTTCTGTGGGATTGGTGGTGATATTCCCTTTATCATTTTTTATTGCATCTATTTTATTCTTCTCTCTTTTCTTCTTTATTAGTCTTGCTTGCTAGTGGTCTATCAATTTTGTTGATCTTTTCAGAAAACCAGCTCCTGGATTCATTAATTTTTTGAAGGGTTTTTTGTGTCTCTATTTCCTTCAGTTCTGCTCTGATTTTAGTTATTTCTTGCCTTCTGCTAGCTTTTGAATGTGTTTGCTCTTGCTTTTCTAGTTCTTTTAATTGTGCTGTTAGGGTGTCAATTTTGGATCTTTCCTGCTTTCTCTTGTGGGCATTTAGTGCTATAACTTTCCCTTAGTGCTAGAAATTTCCCTCTACACACTGCTTTGAATGTGTCCCAGAGATTCTGGTATGTTGTGTCTTTGTTCTTGTTGGTTTCAAAGAACATCTTTATTTCTGCCTTCATTTCGTTATGTACCCAGTAGTCATTCAGGTGCAGGTGGTTCAGTTTCCATGTAGTTGAGTGGTTTTGAATGAGTTTCTTAATCCTGAGTTCTAGTTTGATTGCACTGTGGTCTGAGAGACAGTTTGTTTTAATTTCTGTTCTTCTACATTTGCTGACGAGAGCTTTACTTCCAATTATGTGGTCAGTTTTGGAATAGGTGTGGTGTGGTGTGGTGCTCAAAAAAATGTATATTCTGTTGATTTGGGGTGGAGAGTTCTGTAGATGTCTATTAGGTCCTCTTGGTGCAGAGCTGAGTTCAATTCCTGGATATCCTTGTTAACTTTCTGTCTCGTTGATGTGTCTAATGTTGACAGTGTGGTGTTAAAATCTCCCATTATTATTGTGTGGGAGTTTAAGTCTCTTTGTAGGTCACTCAGGACTTGCTTTATGAATCTGGGTGCTCCTGTGTTGGGTGCATATATATTTAGGATAGTTAGCTCTTCTTGTTGAATTGATCCCTTTCCCATTATGTAATGGCCTTCTTTGTCTCTTTTGATCTTTGTTGGTTTCAAGTCTATTTTATCAGAGACTAGGATTGCAACCCCTGCCTTTTTTTGTTTTCTGTTTGCTTGGTAGATCTTCCTCCATCCCTTTATTTTGAGCCTATGTGTGTCTCTGCACGTGAGATGTGTTTCCTGAATACAGCACACTGGTGGGTCTTGACTGCTTATCCAATTTGCCCGTCTGTGTCTTTTAATTGGAGCATTTAGCCCATTTACATTTAAGGTTAATATTGTTATGTGTGAATTCGATCCTGTCATTATGTTGTTAGCTGGTTATTTTGCTCATTAGTTGATGCAGTTTCTTCCTAGCCTCGATGGTCTTTACACTTTGGCATGTTTTTGCAGTGGTTGGTACCGGTTGTTCCTTTCCATGTTTAGTGCTTCCTTCAGGAGCTCTTTTAGGGCAGGCCTGGTGGTGACAGAATCTCTCAGCATTTGCTTGTCTGGAAAGTATTTTATTTCTCCTTCACTTATGAAGCTTAGTTTGGCGGGATAGGAAATTCTGGGTTGAAAATTCTTTTCTTTAAGAATGTTGAATATGGGCCCCCACTCTCTTCTGGCTTGTAGAGCTTCTGCCGAGAGATCAGCTGTTAGTCTGATGGGCTTCCCTTTGTGGGTAACCCGACCTTTGTCTCTGGCTGCCCTTAACATTTTTTCCTTCATTTCAACTTTGGTGAATCTGACAATGATGTGTCTTGGAGTTGCTCTTCTCGAGGAGTATCTTTGTGGCATTCTCTGTATTTCCTGAATCTGAATGTTGGCCTGCCTTGCTAGAATGGGGAAGTTCTCCTGGATAATATCTTGCAGAGTGTTTTCCAACTTGGTTGCGTTCTCCCCATCAGTTTCAGGTACACCAATCAGACCTAGGTTTGGTCTTTTCACATAGTCCCATATTTCTTGGAGGCTTTGTTTGTTTCTTTTTATTCTTTTTTCTCTAAACTTCTCTTCTCACTTCATTTCATTCATTTCATCTTCCATCACTGATACCCTTTCTTCCAGCTGATCGCATCGGCTACTGAGGCTTCTGCAGTCTTCACATAGTTCTTAAACTTGGCTTTCAGCTCCATCAGCTCCTTTAAGCCCTTCTCTGCATTGGTTATCTTAGTTATACATTCATCTATTTTTTTTTTCAAGTTTTTAACTTCTTTGCCATTGGTTTGAATTTCCTCCCATAGCTCGGAGTAGTTTGATCATCTGAAGCCTTCTTCTCTCAACTCGTCAAAGTCATTCTCCATCCAGCTTTGTTCCGTTGCTGGTGAGGAACTGTGTTCCTCTGGAGGAGGAGATGTGCTCTGCTTTTTAGAGTTTCCAGTTTTTCTGCTCTGTTTTCTCCCCATCTTTGTAGGTTTTTCTACTTTTGGTCTTTGATGATGTTGATGTACAGATGGGTTTTTGGTGTGGGTGTCCTTTCTGTTTGTTAGTTTTCCTTCTACCAGACAGGACTCTCAGCTGCAGGTCTGTTGGAGTTTGCTAGAGGTCCACTCCAGACCCTATTTGGCTGGGTGTCAGCAGCGGTGGCTGCAGAACAGCGGATTTTCATGAGACCGCAAATTCAGCTGTCTGATCGTTCCTCTGGAATTTTTCTCTCAGAGGAGTACCTGGCCGAGTGAGGTGTCAGTCTGTCCCTACTAGGGGGTACCTCCCAGTTAGGCTGCTTGGGGGTCAGGGACCCACTTTAGGAGGCAGTCTGCCTGTTCTCAGATTTCCAGCTGCATGCTGGGAGAACCACTACTCTCTTCAGAGCTGTCAGACAGAGACATTTAAGTCTGCAGAGGTTCCTGCTGACTTTTTGTTTGTCTCTGCTCTGCCGCCAGAAGTGGAGCCTACAGAGGCAGGCAGGCAGACCTCCTTGAGCTGTGGTGGGCTCCACCCAGTTCGAGCTTCTTGGCTGCTTTGTTTACCTAAGCAAGCCTGGGCAATGGTGGGTGCCCCTTACCCAGCCTCGCTGCTGCCTTGCAGTTTGATCTCAGACTGCAGTGCTAGCAGTCAGTGAGACTCCATGGGCGTAGGACCCTCTGAGCCAGGTGCAGGAACCAATCTCCTGGTGTTCTGTTTTCCAAGCCTGTTGGAAAAGCACAGTATTAGGGTGAGACTGACCGGATTTTCCAGGTGCTGTCTGTTACCCATTTCTTTGACTAGGAAAGGGAACTCTCTGACCCCTTGTGCTTCCTGAGTGAAGCAATGCCTCGCCCTGCTTCAGCTTGCACAGGGTGCACTGCACTGACTGTCCTGCACCCACTGTTTGGCACTCCCTAGTGAGATGAACCCGGTACCTCAGATGTAAATGCAGAAATCACCTCTCTTCTGTGTTGCTCACGCTGGGAGCTGTAGACCGGAGCTGTTCCTATTCGGACATCTTGGCTCCACCCCCCTAAACTTTCAACATAGTTTGTACAAGGATTAATTGAATATACAAATAAAATTTCTCAGTTCGGGAAGTAAATACAAGAAAATCTAAATTTGGAATAGTAAATATCCTTGTCAGTTGAAGTTTGATTAAATTGCCACAGAAAGTCATGGAATATCTTTGGTAATTTGCACATATGCTTTTAAATCATCTGGGGGCCAAGTCATTTTGCTTTTAAATCATTTGGGGCCAAAAACAGAGTAGAAAATAGCAGATTCTCAAAACTGGGTTTGATGGTTTGATAGCTTCAAATTGTACTAGGCTTGTGTCATGGAAGTGATGTATTTCTGTCCTGGAGACAAAGATCTTATTTTACAATTTATTAAAGAAATAACTCAATCTTTCTATGTTCTAATACTGCATATTTGCTAGTTAGTACAGCACAGAAATGAAATAAGGTAACAAATAAGGAAAAAATTAAGTTTGTATTTACCAACTCTGTAGCGTTTTAGCAAATGCCAGTTTGGTTGTCTTGATAAGAGAACAAATTCTGATTGAAGCTCTGGCTGAATAAAGTGGTCTCTCCAAGAGAGAAAGAGTTACTTGCATAAACAGGCATTTAATTACTCACATTGTTTTTTGAAGCTTGGCATACTTCTTACATATATAAGTTTAAGTGCTCAAATTTTAGTTTCAATGAGTCATTAAATCATATAGCATTCCTTTTTTGAGTATACGTAGTAATTATTGGGGCCAGGTGCCGTGACTCACTCCTGTAATCCCAGAACTTCGGGAGGCTGAGGCAGGTGGATCAACTGAGGTCAGGAATTTGAGACCAGCCTGGTGAACATGGCAAAACCCCATCTCTACTAAAAATAACAAAAATTAGCTGGGCGTGGTGGCAGGAGCCTGTAATCCCAGTGACTTGGGAGGCTGAGGCAGGAGAAACGCTTGAACCCAAGAGGTGGAGGTTGCAGTGAGCTGAGATCACACCATTGCACTCCAGCCTGGGCAAAAAGAGCGAAACTGCCTTAAAAAAACAAAAAAGAATCACTATTGGGAGATTATTATCAAGTTGAAAAGAATCTTCAAAGTTCATCTAAAACGCTCTAAGTTTTGCTCTCCATTTAAGCCAAAGAATATGAACTCTCCTTTGTTTCCTGAGGACGAGGTTTTCTCTCTCCTGATAACTTATGTATTAACGCAAAGTGTTTGTCTAACCCCTTGGTATATCTTTTACAGGATTATAATATAGAGGATGTAGATGAATTTTCAGAACAGTGTTTCTTGTGTTGATTATATACAGATAAATTGTTCAAGGCAAATTATTCAGGAAGAACTTGATCAAAGGAAGTGGCAAATTTAGTTTGCAGTTACACTCATTTACTGAGTTCAGCTAGGGGAGTAATTTCAACTGGTCATTAGTATGGAGTGCTCAGGGGCTGTTCTTCATTTTAATAATCTTCAAAATTAATATTTTTCGCCTCAATGCTCATAAAATTCTTTTTAATAGAAGTAGGATATAAATGTCTTGTTTTGAATATTACTATATTAAGTTAACAAATATACACTTCACATAAAGATTTTGTTACTATTATTGTGTACTTTGTTATAATTGAAGTCAAAGATAATTTTGTCATCTTTTTGTAAAACCAGATGATGAAATTAAAGTTCCTTGGCTAATTTAAAAAAAAATATTATAGTGTCAAACTCTAAAAAGATAATTAGGTGTCAAGCCCTGTAGAAAAAAAAGATATTAAAATTTATAAACTGAAAGTAGTACTTACTGAAAGATAGCCATTAGAACATATAAGAAGATAGGTTCTTTTCATTGTATAAACAATAATTTGCTTTCATTTCAATTTTATGATTATTAAATATGGAACTGGATCATCAAAGTCAAGTTTTAGATGAAAGGACCATATTTATAACTTTTAAATGAGTATTTGTAACATAAAAATTATCAGCTAAGTGAGGCTTTCACATATGTTGACTTTGTGTTAATATATTTGTAGAAAAATGGGGTACAAAGCAGCCTAAGTTTACACATCCTGCTACTGAGAATTTATTGCATGAATTGTTAGCAAGATGAAGTTTATATCTGAATTTTATGAGCCAATGGTTTTGTAGCAGACTCAGGACGTTAATTAGAATTTGCACTCTGAATGCTAGAGTAACATTTTGAATTATGTGGCGTTAATACAAATTTTTCATCTCTATTAGATTATTAGCTTCAGTAACTTTATTTCAATAACACAAATTGCATTGGTAATGTCATACATATGTTTAATGCTCTTGTGTAAAGGCAGGTTCATAATTTTTATTAATTGAATTATTTGGATTTTCAAAAGTCGTGAAAGGAAATGCTTGGTCTATTATAGAGAACATATTTAAAGATACAAAGCAGGCCGGGCGCAGTGGCTCATGCCTGTAATCCTGGCACTTTGGGAGGCCGAGGCGGGTGGATCATGAGGTCAGGAGATGGAGACCATCCTGGCTAACACAGTGAAACCCCGTCTCTACTAAAAATACAAAAAAATTAGCTGGATGTGGTGGCAGGCACCTGTGGTCCCAGCTACTTGGGAGGCTGAGGCAGGAGAATGGCATGAACCCCGGAGGCTGTGCTTGCAGTGAGCCGAGATCGCGCCACTGCACTCCAGCCTGGGCGACAGAGTGAGACTCTGTCTCAAAAAAAACAATACAAAACATAAACTAAAACAAAACAAAAGATACGAAGCAAACAATTGGGATAATAAAAAAAAACCCGCAACTGCAGTGACATCCTTTAGGAATGATAGTAATGCTATATAGTACATTGATATAAAAAGATCTAAAGAGAAAGAAAAAATTGAATTTGCAAAACCTGTTCTATTGAGATAATGAAGACACACTTCAGGCTGCATGTAGGGTAAGTATGTAATAAACAAACGTTGATTTGGGAAAGTGAGAATTTATATGTTGAGAGAACAACCAAATTCTAAATTAATGATGAATTCACTGACTTCAGCATTTACCACCTAATTAATTTCTTAGATCTGTCTTAAAGTATTACAAGCAGAGTGGTTTAAAACAACAGAAACTTATTTTCTCAGAATTCTGTTCTGGAAACTAGAAGTTCAATATCAAGAGGTAAATTGGATTGATTCCTTCTGAGGACTCTAAATGAGAACATGTTTTATGCCTTTCTTCTAGCTTCTGGTGATGGCTGGCAATTTTTGATGTTCCATTGTTCATAGATGCAACGTTACAGTCTGTCTATATCTCCACATCGCATTCTCTCTGCCATCACACAGACAACTGAACATGACTGGGAAATACACCTATTTCATGCAGCTGGACTCTCCTGAATTTATGACTAAATATGAAAATGTCCTTAATGCTGCCCACATATCCTTTTTCCTAATGAATCCTCTTACTACTATTCTACACAATTTGTTCATCCCTTTCTCTTTCTCCTCAAATCTCCAACTCCGCTTCTCCCTATTTACTCTCAGTTAATAGCTTATTATTTTACGGAAAAAAAACAAAAGAAAGAAAAGAACTTCCATCTTCTATCTCTAAAACTACGTGCATTTACATACATTTGTATTCGCAAATTCTGCCTTGAGTCTTTTCACTATGCATGAGCTAGGTTCTCATCTATGGCTCATCTCTTTTCTGTGCACTGGTGCCAGTCTGCTCTTGCCTATACTGCTTCTACAGCTCTCCCTTCTCTCCTCTCAGCTTTAATTTTTCCTACTCTGCTGGATTATTTCCCGTGACATATTTACAAGTCATAGTAACAACAACCTAAACAAACCACATGTCTTCTTTGATTTCATGTTTCACTCCGTCTACTTGTCTCCCTTCTTAGGTCCAGTGTAAATTAAAACCACTCTGAAGAGTTGCCTGTACTTGTTGTCTCCACTTACTCTCCTCCTATTCTCTTTTGAACCGACTTCTCTTAGGATTTCATCACAACCGTTCCACTAAAACTGCTGTTGTCAAGTTTATCATGTCTTCCATGTTACCAAATCTAGTTATCGTTTATCTGTACTTAGGTTACTTATCAGCACCATTTGACTCAGTTGATCACATCTTTCTTTACTTGGGTTCCAGGATACAATCTCTTTGTTTATTTCTTATCCCTCTGGCTCCTTTTTTTTCATTCTCTATTGCTCTTTCATCATCCTGACCTATTATTTTTATAGTGCTTCAAAAACTGCTATGTGCTGATTACACCACTATACACAACTTATATCTAGCAGTTGCTTTTGCCAGAAATCTTAGTGTTATCTTTGTCTTTTTTTCTTTTTCTGGTACCCTAGAACACACTTTCTTCTCTACCTTTTAAATATATCAGAAATCTATTGTGGTATATGCCACCATTGCCACTTGCCTTGATTATTGCAATAGCTGCCAACTAGTCTTGTGATTATTTTTGCATAAGGAAAGAATTTTCCAAAATTTAAGACAGATAATTTTCCATGTGCTTCTTATTTACTTGATTAAAATATAAAGATTTTACTTCAAGATCCTACATAATCTGAAATGTATGCAACAGCAATGAAATGTGGAAAATTGATTAGGTGGTAGAAGTTAATGAGTAAGTACATTCTTAATTATTATCAGACATTGAAATTTTTACTTTATAAGAAATATTTTCCACTCTTTTGTATTCCACTCAAAATGCTAAAGAAATTTGAGAAATATCTTGCATAAACATGTGGGAATTTTTGCCTTTAGACAAGTATCTTTGTTTTTTATGCATTTTTATTTATGATATGAAAAACATTTGAATCCACTAATACAAATTATAAAAGATAAATTTTATTAATTTTTAATTAATTTTAAACATACATATGTTAGAAGTGTTCCAACATTGGACAGAAATGGAGATCTACAATTTATGTGACAAATAGTTCAAAATAATTGTTTTAAAGAAATTCAGTGAGCCACAATAGAACACAGACAGATAACTGAATGATATCAGAAAAATTCTGCATGATCAAAATGAGGAGTTCAACAAAGGGATAGAAATCATAAAAAGACGCAAACAGAATTTCTGGAATTGAAGAATACAATGAATAAAATTTAAAAACATGGAGTAGAGAGCATCAACATCAGATTTAATCAAGCAGCATAAAAAAATCTGTATTTGAAGGTAGGGCATTTGAATATATATAGTCAGGAAAAATTTAGAAAAAATGCAAGTTATTTTTTTCATTTTTATTTTAAAATGTACAATTGAATTACAGTTTACTAGAGTCACCCCATTTTATATCAAATAGTATGTCTGATTCATTCTTCTATATTTTGTACCCATTAATCATCCCAGCCTCCTCAGCCCCCCACTACCATTGCAAGCCTCTGGTAACCATCCTACTCTATCTATGAGTTCAATTGTTTTGATTTTTAGATCCCACAAATAAGTGAGACCATGCAATGTTTGTCTTTTTGTGCCTGGCTTATATTACTTAATATAATGACCTCTGATTTCATCCATGTTGTTGCAAATGACTGGATCTCATTCTTTGTTATGGCTGAATAGTACTCCATTGTGTATATGTGCTGCATTTTCTTCATTCATTTATTTGGTGATGGACAGACACTTAGGTTGCTTTCAAATATTAGCTATTGTGAACAGTGATGCAACAAACATGGAACTGCAGATATCTCTTCAATATAGTGATTTCCTTTCTTTTGGGTATATACCCAGCAATGATATTGCTGGGTCACATGGTAGCTGAATTTTTAGTTTTTTGAGGAACCTTCAAACTGTTCTCCATTGTGGTTGTATTAATTTACATTTCTACCAACAGTGTATGAGGGTTCCCTTTTCTCCACATCTTCAGCAGCATTTGCTATTGCCTGTCTTTGGATATAAGCCATTTTAACTGGGGGGAGATGATATATCATTGTAGTTTTGATTTGCATTTTTTGATGATCAATAATGTTGAGCACCTTTTGATAGGCCTGTTTGCCATTTGTACATCTTCTTTTGAGAAATGTCTATTCAAATCTTTTGCTCATTTTTTGATTGGATTATTAGAATTTTTCTTATTGAGTTGTTTGAGCTCCTTATATATTCTGGTTATTAATTTCTTGTTAATTGGTAGTTTGCAAATATTTTCTCACATCCTGTGGGCTGTCTCTTCACTTTGTTGATTGTTTCCTTTGCCTTACAGTAGCTTTTTCATTTGATGTGATCACATTTGTCCTTTTTTTTCTTTGGTTGACTGTGCTTGTGGGGTGTTATTCAATAAAGTTTTGTCCTGAACGATGTCCTGGAAAGTTTCCCCAATGTTTCCTTGTGATAGTTTTATGGTTTGAGATCTTTAGATTTAAGTCTTTAATTCATTTCAATTTGATTTTTGTATATGGCAAGGGATAGGGGTCTAGTTTCATTCTTCTGCATATGGATATCCAGTTTTCCCAGCACCATTTGTTGAAGAGAATGTCTTTTCCCAAGTGTATGTTCTTGGCACCCATGTCAAAAATGAGTTCACTGTAGGTATATTAATTTGTTTCTGAGTTCTCTATCCTTTTCCATTGGTGAATGTGTATATGTTTATGGGACTACCGTGTGGTTTTGGCTGGTATAGCTCTGTAGAATAATCTGAAGTCAAATATGTGATTCCTGCAGTATTTTTTTTTTTCTTAGAATAGCTTTGTCTATTCTGGGTCTTTTGTGGTTTCATATAAACTTTAAGGTTATTTTTTCTACTTCTTTGAAGAATGTCATTGGTATTTTGATAGAGATTGCATTGAATCTGTAGATTGCTTTGGGTAGTATGGATATTTTAACAATATTAATTCTTCCAATCTGTGAACATTGAATATTTTTCTATCTGTGGTGTCCTCCTCAATTTCTTTCATCAGTGTTTTGCAGTTTTCGTTATAGAGATCTTGTATTTCTTTTAATAAGTTAATTCCTAGAATTTCATTTTATGTGTGGCTATTATAAATAAGATTACTTTTTATTTCTTTTTCCATTGGTTCATTTTTAGCATATAGCAATGCTACTGATTTTTGTATGTCTATATTGTATTCTGCAACTTTACTAAATTTGTTTATCATTTCTTATGGTTTTTTTTGTGAAGTCTTTAGTTTTTCCCAAATATAAGGTCATATCATCTGCAAACATGTATAATTTGACTTCTGTCTTTCCAATTTAGATGCTTTTTTTTTTTTTTTTTGAGATAGAGTTTCGCTTTTGTTGCCCAGGCTGGAGTGCAATGGCGCGATCTCAGCTCACTGCAACCTCCACCTCCCTGGTTCAGGCAATTCTCCTGCCTCAGACTCCCGAGTATCTGGAATTACAGGCATGAGCCACCATGCCTGGCTAATTTTGTATTTTTTTTTTTTTTTTTTTTTTAGTAGAGGCGGAATTTCTCCATGTTGGTCAGGCTGGTCTCGAACTCCCGACCTCAGATGATCTGCCCGCCTTGGCCTCCCAAAGTGCTGGGATTATAGGTATGAGCCACCAGGCCTGGCCAGATGCCCTTTTTTTTTTTTCTTGTCTGAATGCTCTAGCTAGAACTTCCAGTATTATGTTGAATAACAGTGGTGAAAATAGGCATCCTTATTGTGTTTCAGATCTTAGCAACTAGATCAGTATGATACTAGCTGTGGGTCTGTATGATACTAGCTGTGGGTCTGTCATATACGGCTTTTACTCTGTTGACGTGTGTTTCTTTCAGCCACTGCTTTTTTATTTTTATTTTTAAATCAGAAAGGGATGTTGAATTTTATCAAATGCTTTTTTAGCATCAATTGAAATGATCAGGTGGTTTTTGTCTTTCATTTTGTTGATATGATGTATCAAATTTATTGATTTGCTTATGTTGAACCATTCTTGCACCCCAACGAAAAATCTCACTTCGTCATACTGAATGGTATTTCCAATGTCTTATTGAATTAGGTTTGCCAGTATTTTGTTGAGGATTTTTGCATCAATATTAATCAGAGATATTGGTCTGTAGGTTTTTAAAAAATGTGTCTTTGTTTTGGGTATCGGGGAATACCCAAAAACACTGTAGAATGTCTTTGGTAATATTCCCTGCTTCTCTATTTTTGGAATAGTTTGAGGAGGATTGGTATCAGTTCTTTAAGTGTTCTGTAGAGTTAAGAAATAATGCCATCAAGTCCCGTGCTTTTCTTTGCTGAGAGACTTTTTATTACAACTTTGATCCCATTACTTGTTATTGTTCTGTTCAGGTTTTGAATTTCTTTCTGGTTTAATCTTGGTGGGTTTCTGTCTAGGAAATTGTTCACTTTTTCTAGATTTTCAGATTTATTGGTATATAGCTGCTCATAGTAGTCACTAATGATCCTTTGAATTCCTGCGATATTGGTTGCGATGTCTCCTTTTTCATTTCTGATGTTATTTATTTGATCTTCTTTCTCTTTCCTTAGTCTGGCTAATGGTTTGTCTTTTTTTTAACTTTTAAGAAAATGACTTTTCATTGCACTGATAGTTTGTGGTTTCTTTTTTCATTTCAAATTCATTTTTTCTGCTCCAATTTTTATTATTTATTTTCTTCTATTAATTTTCAGTTTGGTTTGCTATTGCTTTTCTATTTCTTTAAGATACATCATTAGGTTGTTTGCTTCAAGTTTTCTCTCTTTTTTGATGTAGGCACTTATAGCTATAAACTTCCCTTTAAGTACTGCCTTTGCTGTATCCCATAAATTTTAGTATGTTTTGGTTTCATTATCATTTGTTTAAAATATTTTTCAGTTTCCTTCATAATTTCTTTTTTCAGTATGTTGTTTACTTTCCATGTGTTTGTATAGCTCCTGCAATTCCTCTTGTTATTACTTTCTAGTTTTGTTCCATTGTGGTCAGAGAAGATACTTGATATTATTTCACTGTTTTGGATATTTTAAGACTTGTTTTGTGACCTAACATATAATCTATTATTGAGAATGATCCATGTGATTAGTAGAATGTGCATTTTTCAGCCATTGAATGAAATGCTTTGTAAATTTCTGTTGGATCCATTTGGCCTAAAGTGCAGATTAAGTCTGATATTTCTTTGTGGTTTTCTGTCTGGAAGACCATTCCAATGTTGAAAGTGGGATTTTGAAGTCTCCAGCAATTATTGCATTGGGATCTCTCTTTTTTATCTCTAATAATATTTCCTTTATATATCTGGGTGCTCCGGTGTTGAATGCATGCATATTTAAAATTGTTATATCCTACTGCTGAATTAACCCCTTTGTATTTTATGGTGATCCTGTCTCAGAGTTTTTGTCTGAAAATCTATTTTGTCTGATATATGTATAGCTACTCCTGCTCTTTTTTGGTTTCCATTGGCATGGAATATTTTTGTTCATCTCTTTTTTTCAGTCTATATGCATCTTCATATATGATGTGTGTTTCTTAAAGGCAAACAGATCAATGGGTCTTGTTTTATTATCCATTCAACCAGTCTATATCTTTTGATTGGAGAGTTTAGTCTATTTATATTCAGTGTTATTATTGATCAGTAAGGACTTACTCCTGCCATTTTGTTATTTGGTTTCTGTTTTGTGGCCTTCTCTTTCTTTCCATTCTGTCCTCCTTTAGTGAAGGTAATTTTTTTTTCTGGTAATATGGTTTAGTTTCTTGCTTTTTATCTTTATGAATCTGTTGTGTGTTTTTTTGGTTTGAGGTTACTACGTGGCTTGCAAATACTATTTTATAACCCCCTTATTTTAACGTGATAACAACTTAACAGTTTGCATAAACAAACAAGCAAGCAAAAATAAATCTAATAAAAACTCTATGCCTTAACTTGGTTAAGTGCATTCCTAAGTATTTTATTTATTTTTTGCAGCTGTTGTGAAAGGGATTAAGTTCTTGATTTAAATCTCAGCTTGGTTGTTGTTGGTGTCTAGCAGTGCTACTGATTTGTGTACATTGATTTTGTATCCTGAGACTTCCAAATAATTACTTAATTCACTAATCAGATATAGGAACTTTTTGAATGAGTCTTTAGGGTTTTCTAAATATATAATCATATTATCAGTAAATTATGACAGTTTGACTTCCTTTTCCAATTTAGATGTCCTTTATTTCCTTCTCTTGTCTGATTGCTCTGGATAGGACTTCCAGCACTATGTTGAATAGAAGTGGTGCAAGTGGGCATCTTTGTCTTTTTCAAGTTTTCAGGGGTAGAGCTTTTAACTTTTCTTCATTAGTATGATGTTTGCTGTGGATTTGTCATACATTATTCTTACTACTTTGAGGTATGCCCCTTGTATGCCAATTTTGTTGAAAGTTTTCCTCATAAAGGAATGCTGGATTTTGTCAAATGCTTTTTCTGTGTCTATTGAGATGATCATATGATTTTTGGTTTTAATGCTGTTTATCTGATGTATCACATTTATTGACTTGCGTATATTAAACCATCCCTGCATTTCTGGTATGAAACCCACTTGATCATGATGTATTACCTTTTTGATATTCTGTTGGATTCTGTTAGCTAGCATTTTGTTGAGGATTTTTGCATCTATTTTCCTCAGGGATATTGCTCTGTAGTTTTCCTTTTTGGTTATGTCCCTTCCTGGTTTTGGTAATAGGGTGATATTGGCTTCATAGAATGATTTCAGGAGGATTCCCTCTTTATCTTTTGGAATAGTTTCAGTAGGATTGGTACCAATTCTTCTTTGAATGTCTGATAGAATTCAGATGTGAACCCATCTGTGCCAGAATTTGTTGACATTTTTATTATTGATTCAATCTTGCTGTTTGTTATTGGTCTCTCTAGAGTTTCTATTTCTTCCTGAGATCAGAGCAGAACTAAATGAAATTGAAACAAAACAAACAAACAAACAAACAAATGAACCAATACAAAAGACAAGTGAAACAAAAACTGGTTCTTGGAAAAATACAACTGGTAGACCATTAGAAAAATCTAGAGGAGATGGATACATTCGTGCAAATATACAACTCTCCTGGATTAAATCAGGATGAAATGCATTTTTTTATTTTCTAAATGTCTTTTGCTTAGCAGAATGTTAAATTTTTTATGAAACCTAATTTGTCATTTATGTGATGGTTTGTACCATTGGTGTCCTATTTGTAAAAACTTTCTCACTACATTTTTCCTTTTCTTTTTTCCTTTGTTTTCTCTTTTCTGTAATATTTACATTTGTAAGTTTCCCTGTAAACACTGTTCTAGATGCATCAAAAAATTTTATATGTCATGTTTTAATATTTATTAAGTTCAATATGTTTTCTAATCTCTCATGATTTTTTGACCCATAGTTTGTTTAGAAAAGTGTTAATTCGCAAATATTAGGGAATATTCTAGATATTTCTTTGGTACCAATTTTGAATTTATTTGTTATGGTCAGAAAAAGTCCTGCTGTTGATTTGAATTCTCATATATTTTGAAACTTGTTATGTGTCACAGAATATAGTCGTTTCTGGTGAATGTATTATGTATACTTTTAAAAATACACATTCTCCTTTTGTTGGGTGAAGTGTTCTATAAGTGTTAACTAGATCTTGTTGTTAGTGTTTTTGAAGTTTTCTATTTTGTTTTCTTGTTATATCAATTATGAGAATACTGTTGAAATTTGAATTATAATTGTGGATTTGTTTTTTTTTTTTTTTTTTTTTTTTTTTTGAGACAGAGTCTCGCTCTGTTGCCCAGGCTGGAGTGCAGTGGTGCAATCTCGGCTCACTGCAAGCTCCACCTCCCGGGTTCACGCCATTCTCCCGCTTCAGCCTCTCCGAGTAGCTGGGACTACAGGCGCCCGCCACCACCCCAGGCTAATTTTTTTTTTTTTTGTATTTTTAGTAGCAACGGTGTTTCACCGTGGTCTCGATCTCTTGACCTCGTGATCCGCCTGCCTCGGCCTCCCAAAGTGCTGGGATTACAAGCGTGAGCCACCGTGCCCAGCCTGAATGTTCTAAAGAGTTGTATGAAAAATGATGATCTGAGTCTACCTCTATGTCTGATAGGAAGCTAGAGAAAATAAAACATGATACATGAATAGTAATCATGACCTTTCCTATAGAACTGGACTTGGATCATATTGTCAGTCATTTTCAAACCTTACACCCCAAACATTCAGTCTAAATCAAATCTGTGGAGGAAGTGAAACCAGCTTGAGTATCTCAATGTAGCTAGGGCCTGCATTTCTAAATGAAAACATTTGGGCCTCCTAGAATGCACCAGTCTTGACTAAGGCCAGAGGCTAAAGATCTAAGATTCTGGGAGACTTTGCTAGTCTTGAGAAACCCTAGAATTAGGCAGAGAACTAAGTTTGGGGAAATGAGGTAATTTGAGTGATAAGGGAGTGAGGGAAAGAGACTTGAAAGGATGGAATGGGGTCATGTGACATTAGATAGTAACTGCTGCATCACAGTAATCATCCTCTATCTTCCTCCTCCACTCTCATTTATTGAACACAATTATGTGCTGGGTGTATGTTATATCTAGTCATATGAGGTAGGTCTTTTATTTCCATTTTAAAAATGAGTAAATCATGTTCACCAAAATCAAGTAAACCGACCAAAGTCACCCAGCCAACTTCGTAGCCACCTTTTTTCCATTATACGTTTATAACGGAAAGCATGTTTTATGCTCTTTTATAGCAGGAGAATTTACCATTGTTTCTGTTGAAAAAAATTCCAATTATTTGATCCAACAGAATTATAGATTACTCAAGACACCAGCTAGGTTGAATTTTGCCTAACATATTAATGAGCAGATGATTTTATCCTTGTGCTATTGCTAAGAGAAGTAGTGGTAAAAGCAATAAAAATACCAAAGGGAATTCAGACACTAATAAGGCCTTTTTTCTGTAGAGTAGGTGTCTTGGAAAGAAAAATGCAAAATGTGTACTGAATACATTGATTTGTAAGTAAAAAAGGTACTATAATTACATAATATATTGAAACTATTATTTATCAAGTTGATCATTGAAGATTTTAGGTAAATTGAGTTGGCTACCACAGTCACTTGCTTTATTATTGGTCATTCTCTTTAGAGTTTAAAAGAAGTTGGAAAACCAGAATTACAGTGAAAATTCTATTTCTTTGGGGTCAAAATATAACTACCCTTTGGGGCTAGAAGAAAAACTTTATTATTATCCCATCTCTAAATCATTTCTGGAACTATCTCGGGAGAGAAAGAGTTGTATCCAAAAAGATAATAAGGAAAGTAGAAATATAATGAATTTAACTTGTGTCCTTGGTACATACAATAAAACCAATCAGGATTTAAGAAAAGGTTTTGACAATAACTTAATTTCACATATATCCAAGTCTAAGATTAAGTTGGAATTGTAAATTGTTTGTTTTAGGTTGAAATATTTTATAGAAGTAGGTATGTGTAATCTATTTAATATCAATGCTATTGTGAAGTAAGTAGTAATATTAGCAAAATGGAAATCAGAAAAAGACATTTATCACTAAGTCATCGATTTTTAAATGTGAGATATATATTTCACAGGCTTAAAGTAATAAGCCAATCTTAAAAGCATAAACATGTAATAATCCAGCAGGATTCTTAATATTGTTTATTGAATTGATTTTGAAATGTACTGAAATAAGAGATATCTTGGAGGTATAACAGAATCTTGATAAAAATAGATTGGAATATTGGAGTACATCAACCAAAAAATGTTTCAGCCAAACATATTCTCCATTTCCACATTTTAATATAGGCTATGCAAAAGAAACAGAACACAGATAAACTCATTTTAGATGATAAACCATTTACATGGCTGATGTTTCTGAAAGTGTGTATTAGTCAATTTTTTATTCCATTTTAAATACACTAAAGGAAAGCCTAGCCAGAGAAATTCAGTGGTGATCCCTTAGTGGAATAAGAAGCTGATTTGAGATGTAAAATTTACTTTCTGAATTTATCTGGTTTATCTTCTTTAAAATAAATTAACTTAAAATCAAAAATATTAATTTATTATGATGATTTGTTAAAATTTTTTGAGGACTAATGCATCCACAGGCGAGTAAATACCTTGTTATTTTGTACATGAATGTTGCAGTTGACCTCATTCCTGAATTGAAAGCTAAATTTGAGTGCCCATTTAAAGTGGCTTGTTTGGGTGTGATGGAAAAATGTTCTCACTAGTGAATGGATGGCACTATCAGATATTTACTCTGAAACTTATGTATTATTATTATTCTGAAAATTAGCATTGAAATGTGATAAGGTTTTATTTTTTCTTGTTTACTACAATGGCAGTGATTACTCCCCAGCTGACATTCTCTAAAACATGCTTATCACAACTGCTGTCTGACAGTTGTAACTTGTGAATGCAGTTCTTTGTCAATGTGAAAAATTATTCATTAACTAACAGTTCGGATAATTTTAACACTATCTAAAATCTTTTATCCAATCTTAGACTACTGAAGTCGTAGTTACTTAACAAGTTACCCTTAGATGTAAGCACCAGCAGCAAGGAACAAGATAGAAAATTCTGTTTAATAAAAACTTAATGAAAAACTGAAATGAGAAATTAAAATGAAATTTAGATATATAATAAATTTTGGTATATTTGTATTCTTTAACAGTGAAAATAATATATGTCACTTGTAAATATTGAATACTTTTTCATTGTACTTCATCTTAAAATTTATTACTAATTTGGATAGAATGGTGGCAGAAAAAAATGAGAACTGTCATTTTCCCCATTTATTAAAATTTGCAAGTACTGGTATCTCATTCTATTCCAAAAAAGGCAATGTCTTAGAGCATAGTTTTTTGTGTTATACATGTAATTATTTAAACAAGACACAAATTTTAAAAATAACTTTCATTTTAAAGTGATAATTAGCAGATCTTTTTAAAGGAAATAGCAAATAAAAATCTCCTTTAATGGCTAACTATAAAAGCAGGCTGTGAGCACTGACAGGAGAAGTAGATTGTGGTGGCAGGTATGAACTCACCTCTCGTGAACTCTTCCAAGTGAAGAAGAGAACCTGGAGAAAGAAATGTGCGCTTACATAATAAAGAATATGAAGACTGTCAATGTGTAGAGAATTCTGACTTAATCAAACAATTTCCCCCACACTAAATTTTATACTATTTTCAGAACAATCCTGTGTGAGGGTTAGGACAACTTCTATTATACCCATTTCACAGATTTCTCTTCTATGTTTAATAATCTTAACATGTTTGTGACTATCATCTTGGTTCAGAATGCAGTACTTCCATCATTGGCTGCAATGATCATCTCTTTCCTGGATCACTCATTTCTGATTTCTTCCCACTACCAACTACTATCAGAATAATCTTCTCAGTCTAGGGCTGTGAGTATGGCATTACTTTTCTCTGAAACATTGACTAATTTTCTTCCCATCTGTATTTTTGTTAAATTCCTATGTGACTTTGATATACATATGATTTGCCAAATAGTTTAAAAGATTAAAAAAAAATTCACTAGATCCACTTAGTTTGTGTAAATGAAGCCAAGAAAAGAAATATGGGCAAATAGGATATGTAAATAAACAAGAACATAATGTAATATTTTAACAAGAAAAAACCAAACTATTATGAAAACATTTTATATTTTATGATAGGCTTGCAAGCATTCTTTTACTTAGGAAAATTTAGAGGTATAATGTTTAATAATTAATTGATTGTAGCTTTCTAGAATGTTGACTGACAGTTTTTGGCCAGCTAATGAAATTGGCATAATATTTTAATGAATTATAACAGAGAGAATGAGAATAATGAGATCTAAAGTTAATGGAACGGATTACATGGGAGATAGAGTTAAATTTCTCATAAAAGATACCTGATGACAAAGTAATTACTAAATAATTATGTGGTAAATTATATTCTTTATCTCTACCAGTGGGAAAACCCTCTCTATTTGCTGGTTAGCTTTAGACATTGTTAAATAAACTTTTGATGAAATTAATCTGCCTGTCAAAAACAGATTTCAAAAATGTTTAAATCAATATTATGTGCCAGAAGAATGAGGATAGATTTGTTTCTCGTCCTAATTCTGCTTTTGTGAGTTTCAATCTCCATGAAGTTACTTTGGTTATTGATGTGATTTTTGTAATATGAATACATAAGAATATTGTTCTGTCAATGTTACAGCCAGGAATTTTGCATTGGGGATCATTTCTCTCTCTCTCTCTCTCTCTCTCTCTCTGTCTGTCTTATGCACACACACATACAAACACATACACACACACACACACACACACCCCTTATATATTGAACAAATTGATTTTTACAAATTTTGAAATTGGGGTAGATTGGACCTGACCAGGACTAATGCTAGGATCAGTGTATTCATTAATATCCTTGCTCTAAATTTCTCCTTATTTCCTTAACTTTGCCCATCCTTCAGACATCCATCACTTCATTAATCTATCTGTTTATTTCCTTTGCTTCTGTTCCCAGGCTGCCAAGTGTTGCTGGACAACAACTTAGCCAAAAAGATTCACAACAACCCTATGTTTTCTAGCTCGTCGGCACCCTCACTCTCATCCCCATGCTTCTTTCCCTATCTCTTTACCTGTTTCTAGTCCTGTTCTCTGCAATAGATTCTAGCAGGTTTTTCAAAAATGTGTTCCTCTTGTCAATGGCATACTTTAATCTCCCAAGGCCGCCAAGAGAAAAATACAGCCATCAAAAGAGCCCAGCAACTGACTTTGACCTTTGAGCTTAGATATGACATCACCCATTCTAGCTTTCTTCCCTTATGTTTAAAAAGCAGTTGTTTGTCCTTTCTCAGTTGAATCACCCCATCTTTGCTCAATGTGATAGAAAGAATAACATTCCCCAAAATGTTGACCCCTTAATCTCTAGAACTGGTAAACATTTTATCTTACATGGCGAAAGAGACACTGCAAATATGATTAAATTAAGGATCCTGAGATGGAGATAAATCATATTTGCAATGTCTCTTCTGCCATGTAAGGTAAAATTAGGAATTATTTGCATGGGATTAATTTAACAACAAGGGTTCATATAAGAAGCAGGTGAGAAGATCAGAGAGGGAGATGTAACAATGGAAACAGGGATGTGTGCTCTGTGTGTGTGAGTGAGTGCACTAGTCTGTTCTCATACTGCTATAAAGAACTGCCCAAGACCGGGTAATTTATAAAGGAAAGAGGTTTAATTGACTCACAGTTCTGAATGGCTGGGGAAGCTTCAGGAAACTTACAATCGTGGTGGAAGGTGAAGGGGAAGCAAGGGATGTTCTTCACAAGATGACAGGAAGGAGAAGTGCTGAGCAAAGGGGGAAGAGCCTTTTATAAAGCCATCAGATCTTGTGAGAACTCACTATTACAAAAACAGCACAGGGTAAACTGCCCTCATCCAATTACCTCTACCTGGTCTCTCCCTTGATACATGGGGATTAAGGGGATTATGGGGATTATAATTCAAGATGAGATTTGGGTGGGGACACAAAGCCTAACCATATCGGAGAGAGAGAGAAAGACAGACAGAGGTGCAGCAAGGGGTGGGAGATGTGGATTTTAATGCTCTATACTGCTGGCTTTGAAGACGGGTGATAGGACCTCAAGGTAAGAAATAGATGCTGCCCCTAGAAGCTGGAAAAGGCATGCAAATATATTCTCTCCTACAGGATCCAGAAAAGAATGTAGTCCTGCTGACATCTAGGCTCATAAAACCCATTTCAGACTTCTGATGTCCAGAAATATAAGATAAATTTTTGTTTTTATAAGCTAACAAAATAATGGTGATTTGCTATAGCAGCAGCAAAAATCTAACATACCAATATCTAATTTTCTATCACACAGGAATTTAATCTCATTATCTTTTGTATTTCCTCTACCATCAATTTTCTCTATTTTATCTTTTTAAGGTTGAAAAAAAAAGTTTTCCATTAACCTTCTGCCCAAACTACTGACATTATGTATTTCTTTCCTTTCAGCACCATTCATATTAAAAAAAATAGTTTATGTCTTCCATACTTGGCCCTCAAACCATGGTTTGGATCCTTGATCTGCTCTGTCTGAATGGGTTTTTCAACCTCAATAGAAGTTTCTGTTTGACAAAGTTAACTGAACTCTTTTCTCACCTGAGGCATTTGCAGTTTTCAACAGTAGTGGCTTGTCCTGGCTCTTGCTGTTATTTTGATTATTCTTTTTTGAATTCTTCACAAGCTCTTTTTTTTTTTTTTTTCACTAGGGCTACCCCTTACATGTCAATAGATCACTAAGGTTCTACATTTCTCTATTTCCTTTTTTACTTTCCACATAAACCTTGCGTTATTCCATCTACTCTCATAGTTTTAATTACCAGTTACAAGCAGAGAACTTCTAATCTGCTAGTCCTAACTTTACTCTTGAATTCCAAATATGTTTATCTATTAGGCTTGTCTGCCTGTATTTTATCTAGGCACCCCAAACATCGTTTGAACCTAGAGAGATCCTGGTAATTTTCAGTGTTCCATAGAAAAAATTGAAAATCACTCATACCTCCTCCAAGCTACTTATTCCTCTTCCCACTGCGCGTAGTCGAGTATATTTCACCAGTATCAATCAAATTAATCTTTACATTCCACAATGCTTCTACCATTTGAAAAATAATTTTATATTTTCTCTAGATTATGCAATCTTCTACCACAAAATTTTCTTACCTCTAAACTGATACTCAATGATATGATTTGGCTGTGTCCTCACACAAATATCATCTTGAATTGTAGCTCCCATAATTCCCACGTGTTGTAGGAGGGACCCAGTGGGAGATAACTGAATCATGGGGGTGGTTTTCCTCATACTGTTCTCCTGGTAGTGAATAAGTCTCATGAGATTTGATGGTTTTATAAGGAGAAACCCCTTTTGCTTGGTTCTCATTCTCTCTTGTCTGCTGCCATATAAGATGTGCCTTTCACCTTCCAACGTGATTGTGAGGCCTCCACAGCCACGTGGAATTGGGAGTCCATTAAACCTCTTTTTCTTCATAAATTACCCAGTCTCAGGTATGTTTTTATCAGCAACATGAAAATGAACTAATACAATATATCGGTACCAGTAATTTGGGGCATTGCAGTAAAGATACCTGAAAATGTGGAAGCAACTTTAGAACTGGGGGTAACAGGCAGAGGTTGGAACAGCTTGGAGGGCTCAAAAAAAGAAAGGAAAATGTGGGAAAGTTTGGAACTCCCTAAAGACTTGTTGAATGGCTTTGACCAAAATGCTGATAATGATATGGACAATGAAATCTAGGCTGAGGTACTCTCAGATGGAGATGAGGAACTTGCTGGGAACTGAAGCAAAGGTGAGTCTTGCTATGTTTTAGCAAAGAGACTGGCAGCCTTTTTCCCTTGCCCTAGAGATTTATGGAATTTTGAACTTGAAGGAGATGATATAGGGTATCTGGCAGAATAAATTTCTAAGCATCAAAGCATTCGAGAGGTGATTTGGGTGCTGTTAAAAACATTCAGTGTTAAAAGGAAAATAGAGCATAAAAGTTCAGAAAATTTGCAGCCTGATAATGCGATAAAAAAGAAAATCCCATTTTCTGAGGAGAAATTCAAGCCAGCTGCAGACATTTGCATAAGTAACCAGCCAAATATTAATCACCAAGACAATGGGGAAAATGTCTCCAGGGCATGTCAGAGACCTTTGAGGTGTGCCTCCCATCACAGGCCTGGAGGACTAGGAGGGAAAAATGGTTTTGTGGGCCAGGCCCAGGGCCCCTTGCCATGTGCAGCCCAGGTACTTGGTGCCCTGCATCCCAGCTGCTCTAACCATGGCTAAAGAGGCCAACATAGAGCTCAGGCCGTGGCTTCAGAGGGTGCAAACCCCAAGCCTTGGCATCTTCCATATGATGTTGAACCTGTGGATGCATAGCAGTCAAGAATTGATGTTTGGGAACCTCCACCTAAATTTTAGAGGATGTAAGGAAATGCTTGGATATCCAGGTATAAGTTGGTTGCAAGGGTAATGCCCTCATGGAGAACCTCTGCTGGGGTGATGGTGAAGGGAAATATGGGGTGTGAGCCCCCATACGGAGTTCCCACTGGGGCATTGCCTACTGGAGCTGTGAGAAGAGGGTTACCATCCTCCGGGTCCCAGAATGATAGATCCATTGACAGCTTGCATTGTGTGCCTGGAAAAGCCACAGACACTCTGTGCTAGCCTGTGAAAGCAACCAGGCAGGGGCTGTACCCTGCAAAGCCTCAAAGACAGAGCTGCCCAAGACCATGGGAACCCACCTCTTGCATCAGTGTGACTGGAACATGAGACATTGGGTCAAAGGAAATTATTTTGGAGCTTTGAGATTTGACTGCCCTACTATTTTTCAGACTTGTGTGGGGGCCTGTAGCCCCTTCATTTTGGCCGATTTCTCTCATTTGGAATGGGCATATTTATCCAGTGCTTGCACCCCCATTGTATCTAGGAAGTAACTAACTTGCTTTTGATTTTACAGGCTCCTAGGTGGAAGAGACTTGCCTTGCCTCAGATGAGACGTTGGACTGTGGACTTTTGAGTTAATTCTGGAATGAGTTAAGACTTTGGGGGACTGTTGGGAAGGCATGATTGGGGTTTCGACATGTGAGGACATGAGATTTGGGAAAGGTTGGGGTGAAATGATATGGTTTGGCTGTGTCCCCACCCAAATCTCATTTTGAATTGTAGCTTCAATATTGCCCATGTGTTGTGGGGGACACCTGGTAGGAGATAATTGAATCATGGGGGCAGTTTCCCCCATACTGTTCTTGTGGTAGTGAGTAAGTCTCATGAGATCTGACGGTTTTATAAAGAGAAACTCCTTTTGTTTGGCTCTCATTCTCTCTTGTCTGCTGCCATGTAAGATGTGCCCTTCACCTTCTGCCATGATTGTGAGGCCTCCCCAGCCACGTGGAACTGTTAGTCCATTTAACCTCTTTTCTGTCTAAATTACCCAGTGTGGGAATATCTTTATCAGCAGCATGAAAACAGACTAATACAGTCATCCTGCAAATAGCCTGACTTTCCTAAAGCTAGATTTGATTATGTCTCTGCCTTGTTTAAATATTACTTTTATATTCATGTTACCAAAGGATAGAGCACACATCTATTAAAATTGCCCACAAGGTCTGTCTTCTTTCTCTGACTTCCTAACCTCCTTCCTCTCCACATCAGGTACATTATGCTCCAAATATATTAAGCAGGTTTTTGTTCATTAGATAACCCTGATCCTATCTTAACATCTTTGCATACATTCTTCCTAAACTTTACTTCCTGCCTTCTTTGTCTGCTAACTAGGTAAGCATATACATCTTTTTTGTTTGAATCTTTTTTAACTGCCCAAAACTAGTCACTGTGTTTCCAGATCACTCTGTGCCTGTTTATGCTATGGCACTTATTGCATTGCATTGTAATTATTAGTTTTTGTTTTCTCACTAGTCTTCCAGTACTTTCAGGGTGAAAACTGTGCCTTCTTTGTGTGTATATATTTAGTGCCTAGCACAATATTTGGCTCATGGGAAATACTAGGTAAATGCAGCATGGATAAATACACGTCAAAAACTGATGTGAACAAAAGATCATGTAATAATTTTCTAAAAATACAACATCAAAGAATATTTAAGAAAACCTAGAAGAGGCTGTACAATAATTGAGTATGAAAGGAAACATACTATGGATGGTGTGGCAGTGGAGATAACAGTTCAAAGATCTGCCATACTTTGTGAGGAAGATCATCCATCTTCCTTAGGTGGCCAGCACACAGATGAATAGGATGCCATCTATGTTCTCAAGTGATTACAATCAGGAAGGAAGGAAAGTCATGTGAACAAATTGGTGGAATAAGGGACTGCTAGAACTACCAATGTATGCATAGCATCATAAAAGGGAAGGGTGGGAAATTCTTTATGGGATTAGATAAGGCTTCCAGAGGAATTAATTAAACCAAATTAAAATGTAATGCTTTTGAGAAAGAAGGAAGCAAATATTAATATCAATAATTGTTGGCTGGGCCCTGTGGCTCCTGCCTATAATCCCAGCACTTTGGGAAGCCAAGGTGAGCAGATTGCTTGAGGCCAAGAGTTCAAGACCAGCCTGCACAATATGGCAAAACCCTGCCTCTACAAAAAATACAAAAATTATTCAGATGTGGTGGCATGAGCTTGTAGTCTCACATACTAAAGAGGCTGAGGTGAAAGGATCACTTGAGCCAGGGAGGCAGAGGTTGCAATGGGTTGTGATTGTGCCACTGCACTCCAGCCTGCGTGACAGAGTGAGACCATGTCTCAAAGGAAAAAAAAAAAAAAAAAAAGAAATTGTAAAATAGAGAATGGATAATGCATTTGTGGAACATTAGTTTATGTGTACTTCTTGTAAGCCAATTGAACACATGCAATATTCAAAAAGTTTTACCCTGACTGAAAATTTTATTATAAACTGATGTGTCCCATTGATTTTATTAAGCAACTGTATTAAATTTGTCCTTGGTAGAGAAGAAATCATACTATCCCATTACAGACTCTATTCTGATCATGGTGTGAAGACATCAAAGGATAGAGTCAGGTGAAGTGATAGAGCTCCCATTGGGCCTGGCATCGCTTATAGAATGTAGACTTTGTTCTTATTTCCACATTCTCTGGGAGCATGATCAAAGCCTTTTAGATCTCTCAGGCCACACAGTTAGAAAATGACAGTCACCCTGGGGAACAAATTCTGAAAAGTCTATGGGGATATCATTAGAATATCATCAGTCAATTATTATTGTAAATTAAATATCCCTGATAACAATCATTTAAAATTCATACTGGTAATTAATTCAACAATTTTACTCTAATTATTTAACCCCATGAGAGAAAACTAATTTAAATGCTAACAGAATATTGTTTCAATAGTTACTTGCTTCAATTTTGATAAATAATGAGTTTAAGCATGTCCACATGCATTTGATACTGAATTTTTTTCAGAAGGATACATGTGCTTAAGGAAAAATTAATCAACATACATAAAGTCAGAAGGTTTTGCAATTTGATACATCTGGATGGGATGAGTTCCCAAAACTTACTTGTCTTCTTCGTTAGGAGTATCTTAGCTAATTTTCAGTGTTGGTTTTTTTCTTCTTACATTAATATTAATTTTATCATCAGTTGGTAAAGTTTCTTGGAAAATGATGTAGGATTTTTATTGAAATGGCAATAAATCTATAGATTCATTGGGAAAGAACTGAAATTTTATGTCAATAGATGAACACAGTACACATCTCTAATAGTCTATTTATTTCAATAATTCTTAAATGTATGTAGATAAGTGCTTATTTTTCCTAAATTTATATTTAATTGACAAAATTGCATATATTTATGGTGTACAACTTGATGTTTTGAGATATGTATACATTGTGGATGAATATGTCTAACATATTTATTAATTCACATACTTATTTTTTATGGTGAGAATGTTTATATACACTCTTAGCAATCTTCAAATATACAATACATTGTTATTAACTGTGGTCACCATATTATACAATACATCTCCTGAACTTATTCCCTCTGGCTAAATTTTGTATCTTTTGACCAACACTAATCCTTTCTCTTTTCCTACACCCCCAAGCCTTTTGTAGCCACCATTCTACTATCTGCTCCTGTGAGTTTTACTTTTTTAGATTCTATATATAAGTGAGATCATGTGTTATATGTCTTTCTGTGCCTGACTTATTTCACTTACAATAATGTCTTCCACGTTGATCCATGTTTTTGCAAGTGACAGGCAGCTTTCCTTCTTTTTAAAGCTGAATAGTATTCCACTGTATATACCACATTTTCTTTACCCGTTTATTCATCGATGAACACTTAGGTCGATTCCATATCTCCGCTAATGCTGCAATGAACATGGGAGTGCAGATATCTCTTCAATACACTAATCTCATTTCTTTTGGACATACATTCAATAATGGGATTGCAACACAGTGGTAGAAATGTAAATTAGTACAGTCATTATAAGAAATAGTATGGAGGTTCCTCAAAAAGTTAAAAGTAGTACTGCCATATGCTCCAGCTTAATAAAGTGTTTAATTGCTACAAAAAGGTTCTAAAATAATTGTTATCATTTATTTTGAAATTTTCATTGACATACAATTAAAATTATATGTATTTGACATGTACAATGTGTTGATTTATATACATATATACACATTGTGTAATGATTACAACAGTCAAATTAAAACATTCATTATCACTCATTGTGTGTTGAAGGTGGGAAAAAGGAGACTTAAAATCTTCTCTATCAAAATTCAAACAATACAATATTATTAACTATAGTCACTATGCTGCACCTTAGATGTCCAGAACTTATAACTGAAAGTGTGTCCCTTTGACCAATATCTCCCCATGTCCCTCACTCCCTAGACATTAGCAACTACCCTTTTTCTGTCTTTTGAGTTCAAAATTTTTAAATTCCACATATATGTGGGATCATACAATATTTGTGTTTTTTTTGTGTGTGTCTGACTTACTTTACTAACCATAATGTCACCCAGGTCCATCCATGTTGTAAAAATTCCTAGAAACATATAACCTACCAAGACTGAATCATGAAGAAATAGAAAATCTGAACAGACTAATAACAAATAAGGAGATTGAGTCAGTCATTGAAAACTTCCCAAGAAAGAAAGATACAATACTATAGAGGTGGTTTTATATGACTTGCAGGGCTAGGAAATAAAGGGTATTTTAGTTTCTATCTTGTCCTTTCTTGGACCATTTACTCTGGAGAAAGCTATCTTTCATATCATGAGGACATTCAGACGCCCTTGTGGAAGGGTGTCTCAGTTCATATGAGGATGGACTGAGGCCTTCTGCCAACAACTCACAAATAGTAGCCAGCCATGTGAGTGAACCACCTTGAAAGTAGATCTTCCAACCCTTGTTATGCCTTTAGATGATTGCATACCTGGCCCCCATTTTGATTACAAATTCATGAGAGACAACCAGAATCATCCAGATGAGCTGCCCCTGAATGCTTTATCCACAGAACTATCTATATGTATCTGTGTATCTATATGTATCCCATAACATTATGTTGTAAACCTCAAATATATACAATAATATTTATTTTAAAAAGGAAACTGTGAGACATAATGAATGCGTATTGTTTTAGCTTGGAAAGTATGACTTAAAGGGGAAGCCATACATATGACTGTAAAATTCAATGTTAAAAATCTCAGAAAAATATATAGTGGTACCTCAGAGAACCATTCAGTTAAACAATAAGACTTATTTGTCATAGACTAAGCTGAAACCAAGGTAGAATACATATGATCTTGAAGATGGTTATAGGTGGTGTGGCTTTTGTCTAATGATATGTACCCCAGTATGATTCATAAAGGACCAAAGAAATTTTAAGAAAATTCTACTAACAGAAACATTGCAAGGTTGATCAGAAGAAGACAGAGAGAGTACAAAATAAAAAGAGGAATTTAGATCCCCAAAATTTTACTACCTGAAAGTAAACTGAAAAAATTACTCAGCTGCAAATCCAGGCTCCATTTCTGAACAAAGAAAGAACATCTGGAAGGGCAAAAGAATCCTGCAAATCATTACCAGGCCTTTAGTGCTAATGAAGGAACTGGCAGTATGCTCCCTGTGGGATTTAAGGATTGTTACAAACCAGTGGCTCCTGTGTGACTCTTATTGTCTTTCTTTTTCAATGGGATAGTTAATAGTGGCTATTCTTTGCCTGTTTCAAAAGAGAATCTGCATTAGGAGTATGGTAAAAAGACAACTTTTCTATTTAGTTCTCAAGTCTTTATAGTGAGAGCCCAGAATTGGATCCCTGGAGCCTCATTTACACTTGGCCTTAATTTAGGTGGTAAAAATTGTAACTTTGATGCTGTCAAAGAATGAGACTTTTGGGGACTTTGGGAAGAGAGGAGTATGTTTTGCATATAGGAGGAACATGATTTATCATAAGTCAGAGGGCAAGCTGAGTTAGGCAGCCTCCAAGTTTGTCCTGAATATTCCTTGTATTCTGGCAGTGGTGCTTTGTGGAATCCCCACCCACACTGAATCATGGCTGGGCTGCATAACCAATAGGATATTTTTTAAATAACAAATGGTTTTGGTATATGACTTCTAATGTAGGGAGGTAAACATTTTTGTTCACCAGTTGCTGTCAAGCGCCTAAAAGACTTACGGAAGACATTCAATAAATATTCATTTTTAAGAAGAAAAGTATTGACAAATTTGGTTTATTATAATAAATTATTTTGAAATAAGTTGTATTTTGTCACCCTTTGTTAATGGTATTTATGAATGTTAGCTGTTATCCTTGATTTTGATAGCAGTAAGACAGCTTTAAAATACCTTTACATTCAATGAGACAAAGAGCTGTCTTAAGGAAGTAGCAATCTACCTCTATATTACCAGCATAACTTTACTTTCAAACACAATGATCACTTTTTCTGTTTCTAGCTACCCCTGGTGGGTATTTAACTCCTATCATTTCCTGAAATACTAGAGGCTTCATCTTTTAAAACAATTTTACTGGCTCTGTAGTACTGAGATACAGAAACTTTTACATACACAACTACATTGTGGTGTAGCTTCCTGGAAGCCAACTATTGAGCATTTACCATGTACCCTGTATTATCATATTTAATTCTTACATCTCTATGAGTCAGGACTATTATCCCTGTGCTTAAAAAATAAAGAAAAATAAAAATGGCACTCAAAGAGGTTTAAGATATTATACTAGTAATTGTCAGATAAATAATTTAACATAAGTCAGTTGCACTCCAAAAACTGATGTGATGAATTCTTATAATTTCTTGTTGTGTTGACATCTTTTAAAAATTATTTTCAATTTTTGTGGGTACATAGTAGGTTATATATTAATGGAGTACATGAGATACCCAGATACAGACACGAAACGTATACTAATCACAACATGTAAAATGGGGTATTCATTCCCTTAAGTTTTTCTTCTTTGTGATACAAAAAATCCAATTATAAACTTTTAGTTATTTACAAACTTACAATAAAATTATTATTGACTACAGTCACCCTATTGTGCTATCAAATAAGTCTTATTTATTCTTTCTATTTTTATTTTGTACCCATTAGTCATCCCCACCTCCACTCTTCCCAGCCTCTGGCAACCTTCTACTCTCTATGTCCATGAGTGCAATTGTTTTGATTTTTAGACCCCCACAAATAATTGAGAACATGCAATGTTTGTCTTTCTGTGTTTGCCTTATTTCATTTAACATAATGATCTCCAGTTCCATGCATGTTGTTGCAAATGAATGGATATCATCCTTTTTGTGGCTGAATAGTACTCCATTGTGTAGATGTACCACATTTTCTTTATTTATTCATCTGTTGATAAACATTTAAGTTGCTTCCAAATCTTAGTTATTGTAAACAGTGCTGCAACAAACATAGGAGCATAGATATCTCTTCAGTATACTGATTTCCTTTTTGGGGGGTATGTATCCACCAGTGGGATTGTTGGATCATATGGTAGCTCTATATTTAGCTTTTTTTTTTTTTTTTTTGAGGCAGAGATTTTTCTTGTTGTCCAGGCTGGAGTGCAATGCTGTGGTCTCAGCTCACTGCAACCTCTACCCCCTGGATTCAAGTGATTCTCCTGCCTCAGACTCCCAACTAGCTGGGATTACAGGTGCCTGCCACCACACCTGGCTATTTTTTTTTTTTTTTTGGTATTTTTAGTAGAGATGTGGTTTCACTATGTTAGCCAGGCTGGTCTTGAACTCCTGACCTCAGGTGATGCACCCACCTTGGCCTCCCAAAGTGTTGGTATTACAGGCATGAGCCACTGTGCCCAGCCTATTTTTAGTTTTTTTGAGGAGCCTCCAAACTGTTCTCCATAGTGGTGGTACTGATTTGCATTCCCAGAAACAGCCTACGTGGGTTTCCATTTCTCCACATTTGTCAGCATTTGCTATTGTCTGGCTTTTAGATAAAAGCCACGTTAACTGAGGTGAGATAAAATCTCATTGTAGTTTTGATTTGTACTTATCTGATAATCATCGATGTTGAGCACCTTTTCATAGGCCTATTTGCCATTTGTATCTATTTTTTTGAGAAATATTCAAAATTTTCTGATTTTCAAATTGGATTATTTTCTATAGAGTTGTTTGAGCTCCTTATATATTCTGGTTATTAATCCCTTGACAAATGGGCAGTTTGCAAATATTTTTTTCCCATTCTGTGGACTGTCTCTTCACAATGTTAGTTGTTTCCTTGGCAGTGCAGAAGTTTTAGCTTCCATTTGTCCATTTTTATTTTGGTTTCCTGTGCTTGTGGGGTATTACTCAAGGAATTTTTTTCCCAAACCAATGTCTGGGAGAGTTTCCCTAATGTTTCTTGCAGAATTTTCATAGTTTATGGTCTTAGACTTATGTCTTTAGTTAATTTTGTTTGATTTTTGTAAATGGCTAGAGATAGAGGTCCAGTTTCACTCTTCTGCATATGAATATCTAGTTTCCTGGGCACCATTTATTGAAAGACTGTCCTTTCCTCAGTGTATGTTCTTGACACCTTTGTCAAATATGAGTTCACTGTAGGTGTACAAATTTGCTTTTAGTTTCTTTATTCTGTTCCATTGGTCTATGTGTCTGTTTTCATGTTAATAACATGCTGTTTTGTTACTATAGCTTTGTAAATTTGAAATTAAGTAAAGTGATTCCTCTGGTTTTGTTCTTTTTGCTCTGGATAGCTTTGGCTATTCTGAGTCTTTTGTGGTTTTATATTAATTTTAGGATTTTTTTTCTATTTCTGTTAAGAACGTCATTGGTATTTTAATAGGGATTGCATTGAATCTGTAGATTGCTTTGGGTAGTGTGGATATATTAATGACATTGATTCTTCCAACTTATGAACATGAAATATTTTTTCATTTTTTGGTGTTACATCAGTTTCTTTTATCAGTGTTTTATAGTTTGCATTATAGAGATCTTTCACCTCTTTGGTTAATTTCTAGGTATTTAATTTTATGTGTGGCTATTGTAACTGGGATTATGTTTTTATTTCTTCTTCAGATGTTTCACTGTTGGCATATAGAAATGCTACTGATTTTTGTATGTTGATTTTGTATTCTGTGACTTTACTAAATTTATCAGTTCTAATAGTTTATTTCACAGAGTCTTTAGGTATTGCCAAGTATAAGATCATGTCATTTGCTAACACGTGTAATTTGACTTTTTCTTTTCCATTTGGATGCCCTTTACATCTTTCTCTTGTCTGATTACTCTAGCTAGGACTTCTAGTATTATGTTGAGTAAAAGTAGTGACAGTGGGCATCTTTGTCATGTTCCAGATCTTAAGAGTAAAGGCTTTCAGATTTTTCTCATTCAGTTTGATACTAGCTGTGGTTCTGTCATATATGGCTTTTATTATGTTGAGGCATGTTCTTTATATACCCAGTTTTTTGAGCATTTTTATCATGAAGGGATGTTGAATTTTATAAAAGGCTTTGTCAGCATCGATTGAAATGGTCATGTGGTTTTTGTCCTTCCTTCTGTTGATATGATGTATTGCATTGAACGATTTGCATGGTTTGAACCATCCTTGCATCTCTGGTATAAATTTTAGTTTTTCATGATGAATGATCTTTTAAGTGTATTGTTCAGTTTCGTTTGCTAATATTTTGTTGAGGATTGTTACACCGAACTCTTCAGTTTGCTAGTATTTTGTTCAAGCATTTTATGCCTAATATAGAAGAATTAGGCGTAAAATGTATTTTTTGATGTGTCTGTCTGGTTTGGGTATCAGGTCATATTGACCTCATAGAATGAGTTTGCAAGTATTCACTTTTTCTCTGTTTTGCAGAATAGTTTGAAGATGATTGGTATTAGTTCTTCCTTAAATGTTTGGTAGAATTCAGCAATGAAGTCATTGAGTTCCAGGCTTTTCTTTCTTTTTTTTTTTTTTTTTTTGAGATGGAGTCTCGCTATGTCACCCAGGCTGGAGTGCAGTGGCGCGATCTCTGCTCACTGCAAGCTCCACCTCCCAGGTTCACACCATTCTCTTTCCTCAGCCTCCAGAGTAGCTGGGACTATAGGTGCCCACCACCATGCCTGGCTAATTTTTTGTATTTTTAGTAGAGACGGTGTTTCACCGTGTTAGCCAGGATGGTCTCGATCTCTTGACCTCATGATCCGCCCACCTTGGCCTCCCAAAGTGCTGGGATTACAGGCATGAGCCCCTCTGCGCCCAGCCCAGGCTTTTCTTAATTGGGAGACTTCTTCTTATGGATTCATCTTGTTACTTGTTACTGGTCTTTTCAGACTTTGGATTTCTTTATTATTCAATCTTCATTGATTGTATGTGTCTAGGAATTTATCACTTCTTCTAGGTTTTCTGATTTTTTGGCATACATTTGCTCATAGTAGCCCCTAATAATTCTTCAAGTTTCTGTGGTATCAGTTGTAATGTCACCTTTTGCATGTCTGTTATTATTTATATTGGTTTTCCCTCTTTTTTTCTTTATTGGTCTGGCTAAAAGTTTGTCAATTTTGTTTATCTTCTCAAAAAACCTACTTTTTGTTTCATTGATCTTTTGTATTGTTTTCTTCATTTCAAATTCGTTTATTCAGCTCTAATCTTTATTATTTCTTTTTTTATACTAATTTTGGGTTTGATTTGCTCTTGATTTTCTTGTTACTTAAGATGTATCATTAGGGTATTTATTTGAAGTTTTTTTCTTCGTTTGAGGTAGGCACTTATAGGTATAAATTTCCCTCTAATACTTATTTTGCTGTATCCCATAGATTTTGGTATGTTGTGTTTCGATTATCATTTGTTTCAAAAAATTTTTCAATTGTGTTCTTAATTACTTCATTGGCCCACTGGTCATTCAGGAACATATTGTTTAATTTTCATGTATTTGAGTAGTCTCCAAAATTCCTCCTGTTATTGATTTACAGTTTTATTCCATTGTGGTCAGAGAAGATGCCTGGTATTTTTTACATTTTTAAAAATTGAGAATGATCTGTGCTGAGGAGAAGAATGTGTAATCTTCAGCCTTTGGATGAAGTAAATATTCTTTAAATAACTATTAGGTCCACTTGATCTATAGTGCTGATTAAGTCCAATGTTGCTTTGCTGAGTTTCTATCTCGGAGATCTGTCCAGTGCTGAAAATGGGGTGTTGAAGTCTCCAGCTATTGTTGTGTTGAAGTTATCTCTCTCTTTAGCTCTAATAATATTTACTTTATATATCTGGGTGATCCAATGCTGGGCGCATATATATTTAAAATTGTTACATCCTCTTACAGAATTGATCCTGTTATATTTATATAATGACCTTCTCTGTTTCTTCTTATGGTTTTTCTCTTGAAATCTATTTTGTCTTATATAAGTATAGACACTCCTGCTTCTTACTGGTTTCCATTGGTATGGAATATCTATTTCCATCCTTTATTTTCAGTTGATATGTATCTTTACAGGTGAATTATATTTCTTGTAGGCAACAGATCATTGGGTCTTGCTTTCTCATCCATCCAACCACTCTGTCTTTTGATTGAAGAGTTTGCTCCATTTATATTCAATGTTATTATTGATAAGTACTTACTCCTGCCATTTTGTTATTTGTTTACTGGTTGTCTCATGTTCTTCTCTTCCTTCTTTCCTTCCTTCCTGTCTTCCTTTCAGTGCAGGTGATTTTTCTAGTGATATGATTTAATTTCTTGCCTTTTAATCTTTACATACTTGTTATTTGGTGAGGTCATATTCTCCTGGATGGTCTTGATGCTTGTAGATGTTTGTCAGTGCCTGGGCATAGAAAAGTTAGGCGTTTATTGTAGTTTTCACAGTCTGGGCTTGTTTGTGCCCATACTTGGGCAGGCTTTCCAGGAATTTGAAGGGGCTTAGGCCTCAAACCCAATAATGTTGTAGCTCTTGCAGATTCATAGAGCTACATATGGTTTTTGATTTGAGGTTGCTGTGAGACTTGAAAATACTTTCTTACAACACATTGTTTTAAACTGGTGACAACACCAATTATATAAGCAATGAAATAAACACGTGAACACAAAGAAAACTAATAAAAACTGTACACTGTAACTTCATTCTCCAACTTTTTAACATTTTGTGTTTTCTCTTTGTGTCTTATTCTACTTGGTCTTCAAAAGGTGTTGTCATTATTATTTTTTATTGGTTCATCATTTAATCTTTCTACTTAATAGAAGACTAGTTTACACATGACAATTACAGTGTTATAATATTCTGTTTTTATGTGTGCTATTACCAGTGAGTTTTATACCTTCAGATGGTTTCTTATTGCTCATTTATATTCCTTCTTTCAGGTTGAAGACCTCCCTTTGGTATTTCTTGCAGTACAGATCTGGTATTGATGAAAACTCTCAAGTTTTATTTGTCTGGGAAGCTCTTTATTTCTCCTTCACACTTGAAAGACATTTTCACTGGATATATTATTTGAGGGTAAACATGTTTCTTTGTTTGTTTGTTTCCTTCAGCACTTTAAATATGGCCTGCCTTTCTCTCTTGGCTTGCAAGATTTCCACTGAAAAGTCTTCTGTCAGGCATATTGATGAACAATTCTATGTTATTTGTTTGTTTTTGTTTTGTTTTTCTTTTCCTGCTTTTAGAATTTTTTCTTTATTTTTGACCTTTTGGAGTTTTATTTTTATTTTATTTATTTATTTTTTTAGACGGACTCTTGCTCTGTCGCCCAAACTGGAGTGCAGTGGCGCGATCTCGGCTCACTGCAAGCTCTGCCTCCCGGGTTCACGCCATTCTCCTGCCTCAGCCTCTCCAAGTAGCTGGGACTACAGGTGCCCGCCACCAGGCCCGGCTAATTTTTTGTATTTTTAGTAGAAACGGGGTTTCACCGTGGTCTCGATCTCCTGACCTCGTGATCCGGCCGCCTCGGCCTCCCAAAGTGCTGGGATTACAAGCGTGAGCCACTGCACCTGGCCTGGAGTTTCATTATTAAATGCTTTGAGGTAGTCTTCTGTGGGTTAAATCTTCTTGGTGTTCTAGAACCTTCTTATACGTTTAAGGCTATGTCTTAGAAATTGTAGACATGCTTCATTGTTTTTCTTTTCTTTACTTTTGCCTCTTTTGTGTATCTTCAAATAGCCTGTCTTCAAGCTCACTAATTCTTTCTTCTGAAGAACCCTTGAGATTTAAGTATACATCAGTGGTAGCCTGGAAGAACCCTCTATGGGTTGGTGGCGGTGGTGGTAGAAAGTCCTTTCTATTCTTCTCTCCTCTTTCCACAAGCAGAGGAGCTTCTCCCTGTAGCCATCACTACCACCAACCCATGGAGGCTTCTTCAGTCAGCTTGTGGTGAATGCTGCCGGGCCTGAGACTCACCCTTCAGGACAATGGGTTCCCCTCTGGCCCAGGGTCAGTCCAGAAATGCTGATCAAGAGCCTAGTCCTGAGTTTGGGGACTCCAAGAGATTGTTTATTCCTCTACTTCATTGTGGCCAAACTGGCACCTGAGATGGAAGACAGAGTCCCCTTACTTTTCCTCTTGCTTTTCTCAAACAGAAAGATTCTTTTACTATAGCTGCCATAGCTGGGAATGTGCTGGGTCACACCTAAAGCCAGCATGTCTTAGAGCCCAAGGCCCATGTCATATTACTTGGGTTTTGCTGTGGGTTATTTGGGACCCAAGGGTTCTTTAATCAGCAAGTGATGAATCCTGCCAGGACTGGGTCCTACCCTTCAAAGCAGCAGGTTCCCTTTGGGCCCAGGGTATACCTAGAAATGTTGTCCATGAGCTAGGGCTTGGAATGGGTGCCTTATGACTCTGCCCAAGACTGTATCCTACTGTAGCTATACTGCTATCCAAGATGTAAGATAAAGTTCTCTTTACTTTTCACTCTGCTCCCTTCAAGCAGAAGGAAGGAGTCACTTTCATTGCTATGAGTTGTACAGCCTGAGGTTGGAGAAGGGGTAGCACAAACACTCCCTTACCCACTCTGGTGTCTCCCTAGGTCATGTGCCACCCGAGTCCACTGTCTCTAATCCCACCTTAGCACTGGTATTTGCCTAGAAATTGTGGTCATTGTGGCACAGACTGCCTTTCAAGTTTATCTAAAACCCTAGAGCACTTTGGCCCATGATGGCAAGGCCTACCGAGAAACTCAAGTTCCAACCCCTGGGATGGGTGAGTCCCCTCTGGCTAGGTATGGTCCAAATGCTCCCGCCATGTGTAGGTACTAACTGAGCCTAGCACAGCTTCACTCTGTGCGATAACAGGACAGCACTACATTGAATGAAAAGTCTCACAATTGCTGCATTCTATCCCAGATTTTTCCACACCACACAACTTCTACCAGTGGATGGGAGATGAGTGGCACAAGCACTCCCTTAGCCACCCTTACTCTTGTCTCAGTAGGTCATGTCCCCCTGCCTCTTCCCCCGTGCCCCACTGCTGCCCCAGTCCACTGGCTCTGAAAGAAGCTCGGCTGTAGGATTTGCCTAGAAATTTCAGTCCTTCTGTTATGTAGATACCAGTTTGGTTGCATAGTAGTTAGTAGTTAATTTTATTTATTTATTTTTATTATACTTTAAGTTTTAGGGTACAAGCACACCACGTGCAGGTTTGTTACATATGTATCCATGTGCCATGTTGATGTGCTACACCTGTTAACTCCTCATTTAACATTAGGTATATCTCCTAATGCTATTCCTCCCCACTCCCCTCACCCCACAACAGGCCCCGGTGTATGATGTTCCCCTTCCTGTGTCCATGTATTCTCATTGTTCAATTCCCACCTATGAGTGAGAACATGTGGTGTTTGGTTTTTTCTCCTTGTGATTGTTTGCTGAGAATGATGGTTTCCAGTTTCATCCACGTCCCTACAAAGGACATGAACTCATTATTTTTTATGGCTGCATAGTATTCCATGGTGTATATGTGCCACATTTTCTTAATCCAGTCTATCATTGTTGGACATTTGGGTTGGTTCCAAGTCTTTGCTATTGTGAATAGTGCTGCAATAAACATACGTGTGCATATGTCTTTATAGCAGCATGATTTATAATCCTTTGGGTATATACCCAGTAATGGGATGGCTGGGTCAAATGGTATTTCTAGTTCTAGATCCCTGAGGAATCCCCACACTGACTTCCACAATGGATGAACTAGTTTACATTCCCACCAACAGTGTAAAAGTGTTCCTATTTCTCCACATCCTCTCCAGCACCTGTCATTTCCTGACTTTTTAATGATCACCATTCTAAGTGGTGTGAGATGGTAACTCATTGTGGTTTTGATTTGCATTTCTCTGATGACCAGTGATGATGAGCATTTTTTCATGTGTCTTTTGGCTGCATAAATGTCTTCTTTTGAGAAGTGTCTGTTTGTATCCTTTGCCCACTTTTTGATGGGATTGTTTTTTTTTTCTTGTAAATTTGTTTGAGTTCATTGTAGATTCTGGATATTAGCCCTTTGTCAGATGAGTAGATTGCAAAAATTTTCTCCCATTCTGTAGGTTGCCTGTTCACTCTGATGGTAGTTTCTTTTGCTGTGCAGAAGCTCTTTAGTTTAATGAGATCCCATTTGTCAATTTTGGCTTTTGTTGCCATTGCTTTTGGTGTTTTAGCCATAAAGTCCTTGCCCATGCCTATGTCCTGAATGGTATTGCCTAGGTATTCTTCTAGGGTTTTTATGGTTTTAGGTCTAACATGTAAGTCTTTAATCCATCTTGAATTAATTTTTGTATAAGGTGTAAGGAAGGGATCCAATTTCAGCTTTCTACATATGGCTAGCCTGTTTTCTCAGCATCATTTATTAAATAGGGACTCCTTTCCCCATTTCTTCTTTTTGTCAGGTTTGTCAAAGATCAGAGAGTTAATTTTAATAATGTTGCCATGATCAGAATCAAGGACCAAATCAAGACTTTGCTACATTGCTGCTGGACCCAGTGTTAGAAAATTGATAAAATCCTTTGCTAACAAAGCTTTCAGTAATCCTAGGTAACAAAATGTGTTTACTGTGCAAATTAAGCAAGATAACAAATAGCAAAACAAATCTTGATTTCCAGATGGCTTTTCCTTGACTATTATGAGTAAGTTGGTTATTTTAGCTCATAGCTCGAGACCTAAGAGGCAGTATGATTTAAAGAGAAAAACAATTGAAGCAGAATCAGCAGATTTTACCTACTAACTTTCTATATAAACATAGATACATTATGTTTACTGAGTTAAGCCTTAATAACTTTCACAGCAGGGAATTAGGAAACAGAATTTCAGTGACTGACAAGATATAATTATTCCTTTTGTATGTTTTAGATCCCACATAGGTATATAAGGATGGTGGGGCGATTAGATTGACAGTTACTCAGTGACCTTGGTTGATGGAAACACTACCTCGACAGTGGGGACTATATGATTCTGAAGCTATCATAGATGATCAAGAGGGATTAAAGAGACACACTAGTCTTTACCTGACTGAACTTAGAGATACATATCACTTTTATACATGTTCATTTGCTCAAATCAATCACAAGGCCACAGTTGACTGCAAAAGAGGTTGGGAAATATTAAGATACATGTGAACAATTTCTGTTGATCTACCTTACTTCACTAATACTGCCTTCTGCTGGCTGTGTGTAATCTTTGTTAGACGCATCTAGTGAGATTTTAACTTTTGATGTGTGTTATTTTACTGCTACAATTTCCAGCTGATTTTTTTCCATAGATTTTAATTTCCAGGTTAAATTTTCCATATTTTATTTATTTTGTTTATTTCTCCATGATTTTCTTGACCATGTCAATCATAAACATTTTAATGACCTTAAGAGCAAGGATTACTATCTGGATCATCAGGGGGTATGCTTCTATTGTCTATTTTTCTCCTTTTTTTTTTTACCTTGCTAAATAATCTTGTATTTAATCTTTAATCTATTTAATTAACAATCTTTTATTATAGATAAAATATGTAAAGGTTCTTAATTATGTTACCTCCTTTCTCAGAAGGTTCTTCCTGCCTCTGTTGGGCAGAGAGATGGGTAGTTGATCAACTTCAGCTAGGTACTGGACACAGTCATTGCATCAGTGTAGCCCTGAAAACATTCGGTTTACCACATGTTCATCCCCGTCCCTACAGAGTTTTCAAGTAAACAGGAGTCTGATATGTTCTGCAGCCTCTTCTCCTTTGTAGGAACCAAACTTGAATCTTTGTCCCATCAGTTCTTTGCTTTGTACTGTCTTTTTCCTTATAGTTTTGGCTTCCTGACCCATAATGCCCCAGTTTTCACAATACTAGCCATGTACTTGAGGCTCTCTAAATCTCTACTTACTAGTTTCTCCATTCCAGCATAGCAATCCTGCACCAGAGTTTCACTGCATATTCTGCCTCTTGTCAATGCCCAGAATAATCAAAAGAGCCCAAATAAAATTCTTTGCAGAAGCCAGTCATTTCTTCAATATTCTTCTGTCTCCAGAATCTTAGTGTTTCTATTTTCCTTGCCTCAGAAGCTTCCTGCTACCTTCTGGCAAATGTATGCTACATTTTTATTTTGCCTTTCCAGTTGCTCTAGGTAGAAACACTAGTCTGCTGCTCAGCTATTTCATCACTCCCCAAAATAGAATACCTAGGGAAACATATGGAATGCTTGGTAAGCACTAGCTGTCTCTGGCATAGACCAATTTATTTTTCTTTTTCTCACATATAGAAAACAGACAATGCCTCTTCAAGTGAGACAACCCAATGTTCCAATAAGTTACTTAATCAAATTCAAAATCTATGATTTTCATGAGACATTCAGTTCCATTATGAATCAATTGTGAGGTGAATATGTGAACTAAAAGGACAGGTTACCTGCATACAGCCCACATCAGTGTGTAAAATTGAAATAGGAACAAGATGACTGCAAATAACCAATTCGTTTGGACAAAGGAAGACTGGGCAGCACATAGCAGTGACTCTTCTGTAGCAATTTAGAAATTCAACTGGGCAGATACTTTGAAGACCTCCTACCCTGCATGGTAGAGGCACCTTTATAAGTTTATTATTCTGCTCAGGAAGACTTCCTATGTCTGTCGTTTTCCTTATTCCCTGACTCTACCTTTGGGAAAATCAAAAGTATTTAATAGTTCAAGCTTATGATAACTTTCCTTTGAAAATGCAGTAGGCTTCTAATTTATTTTTTACTAGTCAGTTCCATGAGTCATGATACTGAAGTCCGCTTTAATTTTTGGCTTTCTTGTCCTGTGTCTGTCTCCACACTTACTGGAAGCTACCTTGAGGCTTTCCGAAATGATGTGTCAGTCACACCTTAATCTGATCTTGATTGTTTTATTTTGTTCAGTAGAACAGATGTGCTGGCCTTTGTCTCTTGAAACCAATTTTAAAAAGCTGTTAGTTTTTTCCAGTGATGCAAGGCCTACATTTCTTTTGCAAATTGGCTAATTCTTTTTGTGTTAATCACTTTCTTGTGCTATGTTATCAAACACAGCAAAAGGCAAATAATATACACTCTTTCTCTGCAAGTATAAGGTCAGTAACTGTAAGGATCTTTCCCCTACTTTACCAGAATTAACAAATATGTTACTTATGCATAATTGTACTTCCATCTTTCCAGCTTTTATCATTTAACTTGCCCTGGGACAATAGAACAATACCAAATACTTTAGATTTTGTTACACCAGAAGCACATTTCATGCTATATGTGTTGGGTTAAATAACTGCTAACTGCCATGAAAGACAAAAGCCAGAATCTCAGTGGTTCAACAAAACAATAATTTTTTTCCATATCCACATCTTTTTTCCAATGCAAGTTGGCAGGACAGGGGACTTTATAGTCACTCAAGGTCCCAGATTGCTTGAGGGGCCACTATTTTGTGGGTTGCTACAGGAGGAAAAGAGAGATGGAGGAGGCACACAAGATCTTAGGAGCTCAGCTGGGAATTAATATATCACTTTCATTCATAATCCATTGACTGGAACTGGTTATAAGACTCAATCTAAGTACAAGAGAATCTAGGAAACATAGAGAAGCAAATACAATATTCAGTGAGTGCCCAATTGTTTCTGCACATTAGGCAAGATAAGACACCTTTCTGAAGACTGAAAAATAGGAATGTAGATAAGATAATCTTTTAAGTTCTCCTAGCTCTAATTTGTTATGAATCTATGTTTAAATAATTATTCATGTGTTAACAATTTTCTTATGGATAGTATCTTCAGAGTGTTAGAGGGAACACAGGATTTGTCCAATCCAGATGACCTTTTCCATTTTAGGGCAAAATGGAAGAGTCCCTCCCCCTACGGTAAAGAACCCACAAATTTTTGTTATGGACTTGAGCATTCACTGTTTTCACTAGAGAAACTTTACACTGCATTTTTTTCTAACACATATTGCATATTTTTTCTAACATATATATTTTTCAAACATCTATTGCTTGTACAGATGATAAAGCAGGAGGTTAGAATAAGAGCAAATGAAACAAAATGGCCAACTATGTTTTTTCCTATTTTGGAAAACTTGCTAAGTAACAATGAATAATATCAATTTTTATGAATTCAGGAACTAAAAGTTCCTCATTTAAACTCTGGGTTGTGTTTTTTAATCAAAATTGTTCCTTTTGAGAAAAGAGTAAGATTGATTGCCATTATTAAAATTAATGCTAATATAAATAGTCCTTATTGATATTTTCCAATGTTAGGTTTCTATAAAAGAACATCTACATGTTCTCATTAAAGTGTTACATTTTATATTTCTTTACCAAATGGAAAATCATTCCGTATTTCTTCAGTGTCTCTAATTATATTCAGTTTGTATTTATTGTGGTGGTAGAATTTTTATTTTCTGTTCCGTTAAAAAGTCTTTGGGGATGACCAGTTACTCAGGAGGCTGAGGCAGGAGAATCGCTTGAACCCGGGAGGTGGAGGTTGTGGTGAGCTGAGATCGCACCATTGCACTCCAGCCTGGGCAACAGGAGTGAAGCTCCGTCTCAAAAAAAAAAAAGGTCTTTGGGGATGAAACAGAGAAGCTTTCTGTCTGTTGTTCTATTTGATATGTACAACTTGTGTTCTGGAATGAAGAGGACAATTTCCAGATTAATTTTGTGTTTGTGTGTATGACTGAAATATTACCTACATGCATACTTTCCTTTCTAAATAAATAAAACTAAAAAGAGAATCTAAAGTTTTCTTTTAAGAAAATGGGACAAAATTATTATTATTACTAACACTATTATTTGTTTAGCTAAATGCTTTGTAAATATAGAAATTTGTAACTGTATGGTTTTTGTAAGTTACATGGCAAATTAAAATGATAACTTTATTAAGTGGAAGCCCCAAGACTATGGATGTGCTCATCATCTACCAAATAAAATCCAGGTAACTCAGCTGGACACATGCAGGCTTTCCCACTTCTGTATTCCATCTGTAGCTGCTCACCATGTCCAGCCTTGTGTGCTAGCAGTTCTACACAATTTGCTATTCCTCTAACATGCATCAGAACTCCATGGAAATGTCTGCCTCATACTGTTTTGCTTCCCTTTTTCTACCCGAGGAATGTAGTCTTTACATTATTGAGAATGCTTACTCAATCTGTTATATTATTATTATTGGGTACATCATGTCTGTTTCCCCAAGTAGACTGTGTTATGAGGGACCAACTGAATCTGATTTTCTTATAACCTTGTGCCTGAATATAATATGGCACATGTCACATGGTAAGCATTAAGTAATAGTTTGTCAAATGACCAAATGAATAAAGTGTCTTTTTACCTGTTCTGGGATACAGGACAAGAAAAAAGCTGGAATTAAGATTGCAATAAGAGTGTAGTTGCCAACTTATTAGGGGATCTGCTTTTGGCTCTTTTTTTTTTTTTCTTTTAACTTTTTCAAATAGGGCAGACAACATTGTTAAATGAATATTCGTGCATAAAACATTAAGCTATATTAGTACAGATGCAGGAGGATTCACTTCATTGTTTCCTTTGAGGAAATTACAATCTAAACCATGACCAGGATTACAAACGTAGAAACATAAGACAAACATAATCTTGCACAAAATGAATTTGTTTCCAAGACCCAAACCAGTAAGTCAGAATGGTCTTTTCAATAGGATTTAATTTCTTTTTTTTGCCCGTTTATGTTACCCATTTTGAATGGTTCACTCTAAACACTTCCTCAGAAATTTAGTTTTATTTCCACTTAATTCAACAAGTTAGAAATCCAGAACATATAGCAATGACAAGGAAGAGGTATAGACAGAAACATTCAGTAGGAGCGATTCAGTAGGCACTTACTTCTGATGCCAGATGACCTCCTGCCAACTCAAGTCCTCACAATATATTTATTGTTCCTTTCACCTTCTATAAGACAGCACTCACTGCCATCTTAGTGCTATTTTCTGAACGAATTTTGATTTTGTTGCCTAAATAGTCCACTCAGCAAAAATGGAAAGAAATGTCAGTAGAAAATGAGCACCTCCTCCCAAATATGCACATGTAAAGATACTTGAAGTAAGCAAAATTTGAACAATAATTTATCGATCCTTTTCAGTGCTGATTAGTATCATTCATGCAATAATAAATATTTATTGAGCACCTATTAAATGTTGAAGCTGTTCCAGGGAATGGGGAAGTAACATTGTACAGACAATAACTATTCCCTTCATGGAACTCATATTGTAGAAGGAGATATTTCTTTCTAATGTCTACTCTAGACACTAGACCACAACTTTGCTTTAAAATTTACTTTTCATGCAAAAGTTACTTCTTTGTATACATGCTTTTGAGGCAGGATTTTTCTCAACCCCTTCAGTGGACTTGCGATGGGGGTGCCCTGTTTACTCAGCCCACCACACTCAATCCCTTGTGGGAGGGAGCACATAAGCAAGTGAGTGTGGGATCCAGCCATCTGCTTTGGGTGCCGGCAGGAGCAGGCTCCATTCAGGCCCTGTGGCAGTGCCCAGCTGGGGTGCCTGTGACCCCCCAAAATCCCAGAGGGCGTGTTACAATGCTGTCTTAGTTCCGCTGTCCAAGGATAGCTGCAGTGTGTTATCAGCTCAGTGGGCCCCTTGCCGTGTGGCATGGGGTGGCTGCCCTCCACCAGTGAGGGCAAAGGGCCCATGTGCCAGTCTTTTTTGGATACCCACAATTTGTGGGCCCCAAGCTCTTGTCTGGCATGCAAGAAGAATGAGGCTGCCCAGATACTTGAAGGATGGTGAAGGCAGATAATTTTATTAAGCAATGTGAAATGGCCTCAGCAGAGAGGGGAGCCAGAGAGGGCCAGGATGGGCAGGTGGTCTTCCCTAAAGTCTGGCAGTCTCTGGATGGCTCTTCCCTGTAGTCAGGTCATCTGTCTCCCAAAGTCCAGCTGTCCCTCTGAAGTCAAGTCACCTCTCTCCAGTCAAGTTGCTTCTCTCCTCTGCTGACTGAGTCTAGGGTCTTTATAGGCACAGGTTGGGGGGTGAGGTGGGCTGTAGGTAGTTTTAAAAAAGGCAACATTCCATTGGTAAAAAGACATTATTCAGAAAGATACAATGGGAGAGAGAGAGTCAGCAAACAGGGATAGAAGCTCTCACTTTGGGTGGCAGGTTTCAGGCTTTTCGGCTTGAAGGTGGGGTTCCACTAGGGCCCTGCCCCTGTCTGCCTAGATTTGCTCTGCCTCCTGCCTCTATCACTTTGATAGAGGCACTTTGAAGCAAACCTCTGTCATAACCTAGTGGGCATATAAGGACCTATATAACCTGGTTTTTACTTACCTCTTTAACCTTGTATTAGTTTCCTATTGCTACTGTAATAAACCACAGAATTTTGGCTGAAACACAAATTTATGATCTTATAGTTCTGTATGTCTGAAGTCTGTGTTAACTCATTTATTTTCTCTGTTCAGAGTTTCACAAGGCAAAAATCAAAGTATCAGTTGTCCTGAGCGCTTTTGGGGAAGACTCTGGTAAGGGTCCACTTGCAAGCTTGTTTAGGTTGTTTCCTTAAGTCAGTTCCTTGTGGTTGTAGGACTAAGGACCCCATTTCCTTGCTGGCTGTCAATCAGGACTTTCCCTAACATATAAAGCCAGATTTCCTTACTTGTGGCTCCCTTCATCTTCAAAGCCAAAAATGAGGGGTTGAGTCCTTCTCATGTGCTGAGTCTGTCTGACTTCACCATTTTTTTTTTTTTTTTTTTACCATCTAACCAGAGACAATTCTCTGCTTTTAAGAGCTTTTGTGATTAGATCAGTCTCATTCAGATAATCCAGGCTAATCTCCCCATCTTAATGTCATTAACCTTAGTTACATTTGCAGTCTCTTTTGCATGCTACTTAAAATATTCAGTTTCTAAGGATCAGGGCATGGAAAATTTCAGAGGCAATATCTGCTATACTAAATACTGCAAGCTTCAATTCTAGCCATAACTTTTTCTGCCTTATTACACTTCTACTCCACATCATGAAATTTCTCTTTATACATTCTTAATTTCTCGTCAGGTTAAATGAACTTCTTGAATGACGGAGATTCTGTTTTCTTTTGCTCCCATGTTCCTCACTCCTTTAATCTGGGTATTTTCTACTTTGCTTCCTTCAACTAGGAGTGCCTTTTTAATGGAACATATGGTGCCTCTTCTGCATCTCTTGTAGAATTATAAGCCTTATCTAAGCATATATATTTTAATTATCTTTTAGATTACCTTTTCCAGAAGGCCACTGGCCCCAATTTGTAGGAGAGGAAAGTATCTTAATCTGGTGCCTAGCCTAGACTCTAAAGTTAGCAGTCAACAAATATTTGTCAGTTGATTACATGATTAGCCATTGTGTTCTAAGTCATGATTTATTTGTCTCTTGAACCAGCCTTGAGCTACTTAAGGAAGTAATTTTGTCTTAGTGTTTGTGTCTATGATGCCCAATATAGTGTTTAAGGGCTGTAGTGGTTCCATAAAAGTTTACTGATTCATTGCAGCAACAGGAACACTTGATTTTTTAAATTTATAGATTTTATGTTAATATAGTTATAAACTGAACATTTTGAATGTTTAGAGACCATAAATTCAAACTCAACAGAGCTTGCGGATTTACAGGCTTAAGTTCCTAAATTATTATTGTCAGCTCTTTGAGTTTTGGTATAGCTTGTCTTTCCTTAAATGAATAATTCAATTTCTGTTCATATTTGCTCTAATTTCAGCTACTTTTTCTAATTTGCCTGTTTTCTTACAAAAAGGATTATAAGTTAGTTGACTTGTTTTATTTATGTTAAAATGTCAAGCAATGCACAGTGGATCCATTCAATTATAGGGTTCTAGCACAACCAAATTGCTCACATCTCATGGGTATGCATGTGCACACACACACATGCACACACACATAGACACAGTTGGAGTTACTCTATTTATAGAATAAAATTTGTTATTCTACTTGAACTAATCTTTTCCACATGCTGTCAGGTAACATATTATAGTCACTAAAAACCATAAACGATTCTATATTGTATTCTGAATGACTAAAGATATATGGATTGTATGTAACCAATATTTATTTTGTCTAAACTGTACCTAGTGTGTGAAAATCAGAGAGCTGTATATTATGAAGACTATGTAAATTCTGCAATAATTAAATAATGTACTTAAGTGACACACCCAGTTGCTAACTGCATAAGATAAAAAAATTTATTGTGTGCACTTAAAAAAAAAAGTTATGTCATGATGTTTTCTTAATGGCTTTTCCTGTTCAGACAGAAATTTTATGTTTAATTCTTCCAGGTTTAGGATCTAGACTCTAAGCATCCTTAGAGATCATTCAGTTTCTTCATGCTTACTCATTCTGTACTGATTGCCTCAGGAAGGGGGTATAATAGCAGAAGAAGAGACAAATTATCATCTGTTAGGCTGTTCTGTTCACCAACCCAGTAGAGAGTGGAAATAACATAAAGAAGAAACAAGGGAGCTGAAAAAAAAAAAAAATCATGAGTCAGAAGAGAGCTTTCTCAAACATAGACTAGAAAAAGTTATTTTTCTGAGGAAAAGAAGAGGATCAAGAAGCACAAATTTTCATGGGCCTAAAGGGAGTTTTCTGTGCTTAAAACCCTAGGCCAAGCTCCAAGGAAGGCCAAATGGCAGCTGGATTTGTGGCTGTCAAGAGCAAGTAATACCTGTTCTTTATTTCTCTGGATGGAGTTCTCCAAGGCTGTAAGACCTCAAAGAAAAACTGCCTGTGTGGTGGTGACTCCAGAGTATCCCCGTGCCCATGTGGCCTGTGAACATCATAATGATTCCACCCCACCTTTCGAGGCTGGAAGTGGCCAATAGCTTCCGGACTAGAGAGAGTCCCATAGGTAGGAGCAAGTGAGGCACTGAGGGCAAGCTAGGAGGAATAGCTAACAGAGATAGACATCTAGAAGTGTGCAAGACTAATTTAAAGCCAACTTTTGAAGTATTGATGCACCCCAAAGAAATTGAGAGGGCCATATGTAATATATTGGAGCTAAATTTCTACTAATCCAGTGGAATAGACATTAAGTTGGCTTACAGTAAACAAGTATAGAAAATTACATTTCTTGAATGCACAAATGTGAAAACTCGATTCTTACCCACTGCATTAAAAATCTTAAGAGTCTGGCACAAAGATTTTATGTAATTTGCCCAATGTTTTACAGTAAAGTAGTGAAAAATATAGGTAGGAATTTAAATTTCAGACTTTAATGTTTTTTCTTTTTATGACACTATGACACAATTGCTAACTATCAAGGTAAGGCTAGTTTTAAATTGTAATGTAGCCAACTCTCAGACACCTCTTGGATATCTCTATATGCTCTTAGCATTATATGCATTTAATGTTTTTCATCTCAGTTTGCTAATCTAATACCACATAGTGAATCTGCTGATCAGCCCATATTAAGATAGAGTCAGGAATACAATCTAAATTTAATACTTTCTAGATGTAACCAGAGAAGTAAGGTGGATACTTTAATAAAATTTCTAATTATATATGTTTATAAAGAAAGCATAGGTAACCTCTTAGATTTTAGTTTCCATTTGTAGTTGTGGTTTGCTTTCTCAGGATAATTTAACAGTCATTAGGACACACGTGGCTACCAAAGAATTTGATGAGAGCTCTGAGCTCATTAAGCTACTTGGATTTTTGTTGACCAGGGAAAATCTGGTTGCAAATAACTGCTGTCATGGAGAGATCCATTATTCCAAAGATTTGTGTCTTACTATAACTTTTCTACAGTGTTCCCAGAAAGTTAAAATGGAATATAACAACATGTGTTGCCGGTCTGAAATAATTATATTGGTTTTAGATCATTCTGATAACTGGTGAAAAGCAGAATGTTAAATAAACTGTGTTCATTTTCATTCAAACATCATGTCCAATAAGTATTCTTCCTACACTTAAATTCTTACCCAAATGGGTTAAGATTTATTTTGGAGATAGAAAAGACTCATTCCACAGAGATCATAGCAGAAAAATAAAAACTGCAAGGTACTCTGAAGAGATAAGGTGAAACTGTGTCTGAAATTTCCCCAGGAGTTTGTTATAACTTGTAGCCACACATATTACATCAGCCTCTATTCTTTAAACTTCCAAGACTCACTTCCTTAGCTTATATAGCTACATTCTCCTCTGTCAATACCTGACAAAATTAACAGGGCAGTATTACAGATTATCCCCACACTAGGATAGTGCAAAGGCACAATGGCCAGACATTCTGTGCTGCACTTTCCAAAGAAGTAAATTTAGCAGCCTCTTGCCTTCTTGTTGATGTTTTTTTTTAATACTTTTTATTATACTTTAAGTTCTGGGGTACCTGTGCACAATGTGCAGGTTTGTTACATATGTATGCATGTGCCATGTTGGTGTGCTGCACCCAGTGACTCGTCATTTACATTAGGTTTATCTCCTAATGCTATCCCTCCCCACTCCCCCCACCTCATGACAGGCCCTGGTGTGTGATGTTCCTCTTCCTGTGTCCATGAGTTCTCATTGTTCAATTCCCACCTATGAGTGAGAATATGTGGTGTTTGGTTTTTTGTCCCTGCAATAATTTGCTGAGAATGATGGTTTCCAGCTTCATCCATGTCACTACAAAGGACATGAACTCATCCTTTTTTGTGGCTCCATAGTATTCCATGGTGTATATGCGCCACATTTTCTTAATCCAGTCTATCATTGTTGAGCATTTGGGTTGGTTCCAAGTCTTTATTGCGAATAGTGCCGCAATAAGCATACGTGTACATGTGTCTTTATAGCAGCATGATTTATAATCCATTGGGTGTATACCCAGTAATGGGATGGCTGGGTCAAATGGTATTTCTAGTTCTAGATCTAGGAATTGCCACACTGTCTTCCCCAATGGCTGAGCTAGTTTACAGTCCCACCAACAGTGTAAAAGTGTTCCTATTTCTCCACATCCTCTCCAGCACCTGTCATTTCCTGACTTTTTAATGATCACCATTCTAAGTGGTGTGAGATGGTAACTCATTGTGGTTTTGATTTGCATTTCTCTGATGACCAGTGATGATGAGCATTTTTTCATGTGTCTTTTGGCTGCATAAATGTCTTCTTTTGAGAAGTGTCTGTTCCTATCCTTTGCCCACTTTTTGATGGGGTTGTTTGTTTTATTCTTGTGAATTTGTTTGAGTTCATTGTAGATTCTGGATATTAGCCCTTTGTCAGATGAGTAGATTGCAAAAATTTTCTTCCATTTTGTAGGTTGCCTGTTCACTCTGATGGTAGTTTCTTTTGCTGTGCAGAAGCTCTTTAGTTTAATTAGATCCCCTTTGTCAATTTTGGCTTTGGTTGCCATTGCTTTTGGTGTTTTAGCCATGAAGTCCTTGCCCATGCCTATGTCCTGAATGGTATTGCCTAGGTTTTCTTCTAGGGTTTTTATGGTTTTAGGTCTAACATGTAAGTCTTTAATCCATCTTGAATTAATTTTTGTATAAGATTTAGGGAAGGGATCCAGTTTCAGCTTTCTACATATGGCTAGCCAGTTTTTCTAGCACCATTTATTAAATAGGGAATCCTTCCCCATTTCTTGTTTTTGTCAGGTTTGTCAAAGATCAGATGGTTGTAGATGTGTGGTATTATTTCTGAGGGCTCTGTTCTGTTCCATTCATCTATATCTCTGTTTTGGTACCAGTACCATGCTGTTTTAGTTACTGTAGCCTTGCAGTATAGTTTGAAGTCGGGTAGCCTGATGCCTCCAGCTTTGTTCTTTTGGCTTAGGGCTTAGGATTGTCTTGGCAATGCGGCCTCTTTTATGCTTCCATATGAACTTTAAAGTAGTTTTTTCCAATTCTGTGAAGAAAGTCATTGGTAGCTTGATGGGGATGGCATTGAATCTATAAATTACCTTGGGCAGTATCACCGATCCCACAGAAATGCAAACTACCATCAGAGAATACTATAAACACCTCTATGCAAATAAACCAGAAAATCTAGAAGAAATGGATAAATTCCTGGACAAATACAGCCTCCCAAGACTAAACCAGGAAGAAGTTGAATCCCTGAATAGGCCAATAACAGACTCTGAAATTGAGGCAATAATTAATAGCCTACCAACCAAAAAAAGTCCAGGACCAGATGGATTCATAGCCGAATTCTACCAGAGGTACAAGGAGGAGCTGGTACCATTCCTTCTTAAACTATTCCAATCAATAGAAAAAGAGGGGATCCTCCCAAACTCATTTTATGAGGCCAGCATCATCCTGATACCAAAGCCTGGCAGAGTCACAACAAAAAAAGAGAATTTTAGACCAATATCACTGATGAACATTGATGCAAAAATCCTCAATAAAATACTGACAAACCGAATCCAGCAGCACATCAGAAAGCTTATCCACCATGATCAAGTGGGCTTCACCCCTGGGATACAAGGCTGGTTCAACATATGCAAATCAATAAAAACCATCCAGCATATAAGCAGAACCAATGACAAAAACCATCTCAATAGATGCAGAAAAGGCCTATGACAAAATTCAACAGCCCTTCATGCTAAAAACTCTCAATAAATTCGGTATTGATGGGATGTATCTCAAAATAATAAGACCTATTTATGACAAACCCACAGCCAATATCATACTGAAATGGCAAAAACTGGAAGCATTCCCTTTGAAAACTGGCACAAGACAGTGATGCCCTCTCTCACCACTCCTATTCAACATAGTGTTGGATGTTCTGGCCAAGGCAATCAAGCAGGAGAAAGAAATAAAGGGTATTCAACTAGGAAAAGAGGAAGTCAAATTGTCACTCTTTGCAGATGACATGATTGTATATTTAGAAAATCCCATCATCTCAGCCCGAAATCTCTTTAAACTGATAAGCAACTTCAGCAAAGTCTCAGGACACAAAATCAATGTGCAAATGTCACAAGAATTCTTATACACCAATAACAGATAAACAGAGAGCCAAATCATGAGTGGACTCCCATTCACAATTGCTTCAAAAAGAATAAAATACCTAGGAATCCAACTTACAAGGGATGTGAAGGATGTCTTCAAGGAGATCTACAAACCACTGCTCAACGAAATAAAAGAGGACACAAACAAATGGAAGAGCATTCCATGCTCATGGATAGGAAGAATCAATATCGTGAAAATGGCCATACTGCCCAAGGTAATGTATAGATTCAAGGCCATCCCCATCAAGCTACCAATGACTTTCTTCACAGAATTGGAAAAAAAACTACTTTAAAGTTCATGTGGAACCAAAAAAAATACCGCATTGCCAAGACAATCCTAAGCCAAAAGAACAAATCTGGAGGCATCACACTACTTGACTTGTTGATGTTATTATTGTTTAGAGAGACAGCTTTGATCAGCAGTCTCCTACAACATGTGTAGATCTGCTGTGTGTGTATATGGGGAAGATTTAAGAAGTGTAAGGCCTGATCTCTTGTTCCCATGATACTTTTGGTGTCCTGTTGTCATAAGACTATCATATGCAGAAGTATTTCCATCTTGGACACTGTTGAGCAACAGTGAACTGTGCCTATTTAGAAGGGATTAAAACCAGGCAATAGGTTTATAAATATTAAAGCTGTGTTTAAAGCTGTTTCCCTTTCTGAAAACTTGACTTTTTGGCTTAGTAATATGGTTATTACTGAAAGAAACAGATTAGCAATATATTGCCTTTTTTTTTTGCCTTGCCACTATGCAGAAAAATGCTATAAAATTGTGAGGTATTATTTTTGGTGTTGCTATTGTGACTGTAATTGGTCTCATGCTTGAAATCCTATAATAGCCTCATATTTATTAGAGTAAAATCTAAATTTCTCATAGTAGCCCACATATTTCTATGTGGTCTAGCTTTTACCTTCTTCTTCTGAAACTGCCTTTTTGGCCACTATACTTCATTTTTTTTCCTCTTTCAGGTTCTTAAACATTCCGATTTTTTTCCAACCTCAGTACCTTTGCATATACCTTTTCTTCTTCCTGGAAAACTTCATTTCTTATTTCTAAGTTGTTTCCAAGACTGCCTCTGTCTCTTTCTTCAAATCTCAGCCTAAATACCAACACATCAGACAGACCATCACCAAACTATTTAAATTAGAACTCTCATTCTCTAACAGAGTTCTCTCTTTACTTCTTTTATAGTTCTAATAACGGTATTCTGTATAATTATGCCAGCCATCCCATCATTTGCATATTAACAATATATCCATTAACCAAAAGCCCCATGAAAGCTGGGATTGATTTTATGCACCTTTGATAACTTAGTACCCAGGACAGTATCTGATACACTATGGTCTCCTAATATTTGTTGAATGAAAGAATGAATAAAGTAAGGAGAAAAAGGGAGAAAGAGGGTAGAAAAAGAGAAGGAAGGGAAGAAGGAGGAGAAAAAATATGTGCTTCATTTTCAAAATATGGCATGAAAGAGAAATGAGGAAGAATTTTTCCAGTGCATGAGGCAGATTTGTTGCCTTTTTTATATTGTTATCCCCAGCACCATACCTGGCACTTAGTGATGGTTTAGAAAAGGTATGCGAAAGTAGTAATGAATGAATGAAAAACCATATCACTCTTTAGCCTATGTCTAAAGTAAATACAACCTGAAAAAATTAGATGTCTTCAAGAAGAAATCCTGAAAAACTAATGATAGGTGGTTCTAGGATGGCAGGCCCCATAATAACAACCCCTGGGTCAATTTGCACCATTGTTTGATGCTGTGAAGTTGAAATAGCTTCAGTTTTAATAAAAAATAGAAAGGGCATTTTATATGTATTTGTGACATTGGGAGATATTTCCATCAAAATATAGATTTTCATTTTTTGTTTAATATTTATGTGTATAAGCCTAATTATGCCAAGATGAAAAAGTATTTAAAATGTGTCCCTTTGAAAAAAATGTAAAAGTTTTGAGAGTTGTTTTGGTGTTTTTAAGTCCAGTTTCAGCTTTATTTCCAAATAACACTGAAATATGGAAACACTAAAAAAAAATTATTGAGATTGTATGTTGGCTTTGGTTCTTTTACTTGCCCTCTTTGTATCTGCCCAACATCGAAAACCCTAATTGGCATTTAGCAACTCTGGAGACTAAAATAACTTAAGGAAGTCTTGTCTGTTTCTTCCAGCTGTATAGTATCTTTAGTTGCATATAAATTGGTGTCAGTTTGTGAGAGAATTCCTTATATTTGCTTTATCATATAAAAAAAGAAACTTTTTTAAGATGAGTAAAATTACTCCTAAGGGGTACTTTGGGGGCAGACTGGCATTAGAAACACTCATGGCACCGAGGGACAGCTCAGGTTACTTTATGGAGGTCTTACTTGTCCTGAACCTAATACTTTTTTCCTCCTCACTTAGAGTCTGGGAAATCTAATCTCTTGATATCCCAATAGCCTGAAGATCGCATGTTTTGAAAGACATGGAATGCAAGGTATCTCAAGGATGTGTTATTAAAATAAAAGCAAAATCCATAAACAGTGGCTACTGTGAACCAGAATGTAGCTTTTTAAGTTCTACATTAGTCCAAAACTATATTTCTCAATGGCCTTACAAAACCCCAAATACTTCTTTTTTATCTTGTTTTTTTGAGATGGAGTCTCACTCTGTCACCCAGGCTAGAGTGCAGCAGTGTGATCTCAGCTCACTGCAACCTCCTTCTCCCTGGTTCAAGGGATTCTCATGTCTCAGCCTCCAGAGTAGTTGGGACTACAGGCACCCACCATCACACCTGCTTAATTTTTGTATTTTTTTTTAGTAGGGACAGGGTTTCGTCATATTTACCAGGCTGGTCTTGAACTCCTGACCTCAAGTGATCCACCCTCCTCGGTCTCCCAAAGTGCTGGGATTACAGACGAGCCACTACGCCCAGCACAAATCCCAAGATCCTTCTATGACGAGGTTTTCCATTGTCCAACCAAGTTATCTTTTTCTCATCTCTCTAGGAAAACACTTAGCTTTCACGTAGGACTCTAGATACTAGTAAGGGGAACCTGGGAAATCTGATTTGGCTAGATTGCTAATTTCCCTTAGGAGTGCAAAGCTTTCAGAAAAAGATGTAAGATCTAGTTCTGTCTCTTAGAAACTACACTGTTTACAGTTCACTGCCTCTGAAAGCCAGTAGCTTGCCTGAGGACCTGGGCCTATGTCTGTTATTAACATGTTGATGTACTGTGATCAGCAAGAAAGTATACTAATGTTAAGCCGAAACAATGCATGATGAATAGTTCTGTGCAAAGGGTGAGGGTGAGGAAGCTGGTATGGGTTTGAGTTGTGACCAGATCAGAAAAGTCCTTTGTCTGTCTTATAAATAGAAAGGCTCCAGTATTGCTGGTATGGGAGGAGTCAGAAAGAAGGGAACATAGAGGCTACAGGCACTCTTGAGAACAGTCATGGGAGCTGAGCCCTGAAGAGCCACAGGGACGGAGCTGCCTAAGACCTTGGGAGTCCACCCCTTGCGTTAGTGTGGCCTGGATGTGAGACATGAAGTCAAAATAGATTATTTTGGAGCTTTGAGATTTAATGACTGCCCTGCTGGGTTTTGGACCTGGAAGGGTCCTGTAGACCCTTTGTTTGGGCCAATGTCTCCCTTTTGGAAAGGGAATGTTTACCTAATGCCTGTACTCCCATTGTATCTTGGAAGTAACTAACTTGTTTTTGATGTTATAGGCCCATAGGTGGAAGGGACTTGCCTTGTCTCAGATGATACTTTGGACTATGGACTTTTAAGTTAATGCTGGAATGAGTAAAGACTCTGGGGGACTGTTGGGAAGGCTTGATTCTGTTTAGAAATGTGAAAAAGCATGAGATTTAGGAGAGGTCAAGGGTAGAATGATATGGTTTGGCTCTGTGTTCCCATCTAAATCTCATGTTGAGTTGTAATCCCCAATGTTGGGGGAGGGACCTGGTGGGAGGTGATTGGAACATGGAGGTGGTTTCTAATGGTTTAGTGTCATCCCCCTAGTGCTGTCTCATGATTGAATTCTCATGAGATCTGGTTGTTTAAAAGTGTGTCACACATTTCTCTTTGCTCCCTCTTCTACCTGCTCCAGCCATGTAAGATGTGCCTTCCCCTTTGCCTTCTGCCATGATTTTAAGTTTTCTGAGGCTTTCTTGGCCGTGCTTCCTGTACAGTCTGTGGAACCATGAGCCATTTAAACCTTTTCTTTATAAATTACCCAGTCTCAGGTCATTCTTTACAGCAATGTGAGAACAGACTAATACAGAATCAAATAAATTAAAAAAAAAAAACTTCTTATGTTTTCTGTTGTCCTAAATAGAAACAGAAGAGAGTCAAGATGTTTTGAATGACTTCTGCTAAGTTTTAATAAGTAATGAAGTTAAAATCTATCTCTGCTGAAGAAGAGAGATGATCTTACATCAAGGTTTTTCATCAAAAGTCACTTAGAGTAGCAAATCCTTGTCATATCCAAGACTTGTCAATCACCAGCTGTCAAGAGTGTTCATCCTATCTCTTAGCTGAAGGTACAAACCTTGTTTGATGAAAACACTTTATTTCCCTTGAGGAAAAATGATATATAGTTGTCTTTTTTGTCTGTGTAAACAAGTGAAAAACACTCATAATCTTTTATTTTGGCAAGGTATTGAGATATCTTATTTGAAAATAACAAAGGGCAGAGATTTTTTAAAAAATGTTTATGAATTTTGCATGGGGAGATAATCCCTATGGAGCCATTCTGCCGATTTGCTTCTGGAGACTAGATTTCTTGAGTCCAAAAAAGAAGCAAAATCATCTTTAGTTACTCACTTTGCTCATTTAAAAAATCAAATATGTTAAACATTCAAAATATTTTTGGGGGGGTTCTCTGACAAGTTCAGCATGTGAATTACATAAAAAGTTGTTGCAAAACAATTTAATTATATAATCACTTTTTCTGTTATCCTCCATGCCAAGAGAAGAAAGAGAAAAGAAGAGCGCAGTAGTTAAGCACTGTAGTCTAATCTTTATTTTACAATGGGGAAAAATAGATAATCCCATCTCAGAATTTGTTTTCAACCTGCAACTTTGTACAAATTTACAGATTTATGCCTCCAGAAATTAAGGTTAATAATCTTCCCAATACAAAACACTAAACATGCTGGAAAAAAATGTAATTAAGACTTTAAAAACCATTAAACCATTAATATATATCTCTTTAATGGTTTAAAAATCATCAAACCGTGAATTTATATCTCTGCTGAAAGAAGGGAAGGTTAATAATCTCCCCAATACAAAATACTAAGCATGCTGGAAAAAAATGCAACATATGACTTTAAAAACCATTAAACCATTAATATTCTGCTGAAAGAAAGAAAGGAAATCCTCAGAGAATAAAAAAGAAGTGGGCAACTACAAAATGGGATCAAAATCACAAGCTAATGCTGGGCTTCCTTGAGGATATTTGGCTATACTGAGAACTTAAAGCCTTGGGTTTTAAAGTCTTTGAAGAAGACACGGGAAAAGTCTTGGACCCAAAACAGTGAGGGGAAAGGCACTCCTACTTAATGTTCATTGTATCCAAATCCTACAACCTTAGTGAAACTGAAAATAAAATTGACCAAATAACAGAGAAAAATGATATGGGAACTTCTCATTGTTGGACTTGCTCCAACTACAGAAGACCATAGCCACAGGCTTGTCCTCATGGAACTGCAGCAAAACTCTGTCTCTCCACATGGCCCAGAAAATCCCACAGTGAGAAGTAAATTCGAAGTGGTCCTACCTTGATAGTGTCCTCTTTTGCTCAACTAGAGCTATCTCACATCCTCCCTGGATAATTTGCCCTCAATTTAGGCCTCTTTTGGATCTTAAACATTAAGATATTATGAGTTTTATTCCTCAAATCACAAAACATGAGACAATAATTCACTATAAGCAAGAGTTAGTCAGAATGATAAATTATAGAATTGGAACAATGATAATTTAAATAATTTGAATTACCAGATTCAAAATATAAAATAACAGTGATTACAATATTTAAACAAAAAAAGAATTTAAAATATGATCAAGGAAAGGAAAGCTATCAAAACATATATGATATTTACTTTAGACAACTAAATATATCATTTAGAAATAAAAATAATACAAATTTAAAAGTCATTGGAACCAATAAACAGCTAATAAGACAAGTGAAGAGAATATTGTTGAGCTGGATATTATATATGAAGAAATTAGCCAGAAACAGAGAAGAGACACATAGTGGGTTAATATAGAAAAAATATTGAGACATAGCAGGCAAAATAGATAGATCAATTCTATGTCTTATTGAAGTTACAGGAGAGAAAAATAAAAGAATTGGAAGAAATCAATAGCTGAATATATAAATACTGAGTTTTATTTGGATTGATATAAGACACAGACTATTCAGATTCAAAAAACATAAGACCCATAGAAAGGCAAATATAAAAAATGTACATTTGGATACATTATAGCTAAACTTTATGTTTATGTATACCAAAGTAGAAGATTTTTTATAGTATTTATTTTAAAAAGAAAAAAAGAAAAGACAAATTACCTACAATAATTAGAATGACACCTGGTTTCTTAGCAGAAAAATGTAAGCCACAAAGGTGGGATAATATACTCAAAATACTAGAAATAAAAATACCTTGTGAATCTTAATTGTGTTCTCAAATGAACTTTCACTGAGTGATAAGGATAAAATAGATGTATTTTTATTAAAAAAAATGAATAGAGTTAGTTTTTATTTGACTCTTTTTGGAAGAAATTTAAATGTGTTCAGGAAAAAGGGAAAAAACTCCAAAAGGTAATACTGAGAAAAAAATAGAAGACAAAGGGAGTAAGTACTGCTATTGCAAAGTGATTATAATTAGACATACAGCAGGTATTACTAATAAGAAAATACTATAAATAACTTTATATTGGTAAGTTTGAATACAGATAAAATTTATGTGTTCCAAGAAAAATAAAATTTATCATTATAAATTTTAAAAATGCAAAATTGGGTAATTTTGTAACAATTAGGGAAACTGAATCAGTGGTTAAAATCTCACAAAGTATCCTAGATGATACCAATTTTTATAATATTTCAGAGAGTAATAATGCAAAACACTCTTCAACTCATTTTATGGTGCTAGTTATACTTTGCAAAGTCATACAAGTACTGTATAAAAATTACAGCTATATTTTATTTCAAAGATATCAGTAATCTGAATTCTGCGGAATCTAAAAAAATAGTTTGATAGTTAATTGTGTGTATCAATTTGAGTGAGCTAAGGGATGCCCAGATAGCTGGGAAAACATTACTTCTGGGTGTGTCTGTGAGGGCCTTTCAGAAAGAGATTAGCATTTGAATCAGTAGACTGAGTAAAGAAGACCAACGTAGGCAGGTATTTTCTCATCTATTAAGAGCATGCAAAGCAGGAGAAGGCAAAGGAAGATGAAATTCTCTGTCTCTCTTTTTGAGCTGGAACACCATACTTTTGTCCTTGGACATCAAAAGTTTCTGGTTTTAGGACCTTCGGACTTCAGGCCTTACATCCATTCCCCTGGTTCTTAGGCCTTTGGTGTCAGACTGGGAATTACATCATCAGCTCTGCTGGTTCTCAGGCCTTAAGACTCAGACTAAGTTATATCATCAGCTTTCCTGGGTCTGCAACTTACAGATGATGTGTATAATTGACGGTGCATAATGGAACTTCCTGGTCTCCATAACTGCATGAATCAGTTCCCATAATCTCATCATTATATACGCACACACATTGTACATACACATGTACATGTACATGAATTCACATAATTCGCAAAATACATACATATATGTACATATATAGAATACATAGAATATGTAATTATATAGAGAGAATAATATACATAAGGTATATAGATAGATATTGAATAATAATATATGCTTTCCTAAAATAGGAATACATATGTATATATGTATTCTGTGAATTCTGTTTCTTGGGAAAACCCTGATTAACACAGATAGTAATAAGACACAAATTATTGTGGAATAATTTTCTTCAATAGTACAAAAATGGTGTAACATGAATTTCTAGGTAATTTATAACATATGAAACAAAAATGGTGATATAAGATTTATCTTTAAAAGTGGAAAAAGTCAAAGATATTACCATAATTTTTTTTCACCATCACACTTGTCCTAGACAGCAGGTTAGACAAGAAAAATAGACCAAGAATAGGAAAGAAACACACAAACCTGTTTTTCTTCAAAGACAATGTGAATATACCATAGTAACCCCCAGAGAATCTCCAGTATAATTTTTGAACTTGAGTAAAATCAATGAATTTGCTTATGTAAGATCAACACATACACACACACATACATACATACCAATTAGATTAATCTATTCCAGTAACACACTTTTAAGAAATGTAGTTTAAAAAATAGTATTTAAAATATCAACAGAATAAACAATACATAGGAATACATTTAACAAAAGTTGTAAACTATCTTTATGAAGAAAATGCAAAATTCTAGTGTAAAAAGTTGTAAATAAATAGAAGTTATATTCATGGATAAAAATACTATAGCACAGGTGTTAGTTTTTCACAAATTGGTCTCTTTTAAATACAATTAAAAACAAAATTATGTCAAAATTAGAATCTTGCAAATATCTTTAATTCGTATGGCAACAAGGAAAGACCAACAACCAAATAGAAAATGGACAATTCATAGAATCCAAAACAGAATAGCCAAAAACATAATAAATTCGATCTCCCTAATAATTAGGAAAACACTAAGCATAGCCAGGTTGAAATACAATTTCATGCCCATCAGATTAATAATTGATAAATATTTAAGTAGAATAATAATACATGCTTTACAAAGATGGGAAGATTAGTATTCTTATGCCTTCTTGAATTTGAATAAATGAGTTCAACTGCCTTGGAGAACGATCTAGCTATCTTCAGGAAGTTGATAGTGTGTTCACGCCATTATTTAGCAATTCTACTGCTAGGTACATGTACAAGGGTCCTTATATTAGTATTATTTGTAATAGAAACAAATTAGAAATACTCTAAATGCTCATAAACTGGAGAATAGGTTTTCAGATATTTATATAATTGAATACCATAAAGAATCAAAGTATGAATAAACAAGCGCTAGATACATCAGTGTTGATAAAACTTTCAAACATGAGTGCAAATCTACAGGTTATAATTCAATTTATAGAAAGTTTGAAAATAGGCAAAACAATACCACATATTGTTTAAGAATGTATCCGTATTAAGTAAATACATAAAGTATAGAATTTACAAACAGGAAATTGAATAAATAGTAATAAAAAGGGAAAACAGTGCTTTTGAGGTGGGGTTCATAGGGGGCTTCAATTGTATTGGGGATGTTTTATTTCCAAAGTGGCATAGTGAGTACGTGGGTGTTAATTTTATTAAGACCTATTCTTTTTTGGTATGTCTTAAGTATTCCTTAAAATAGGAAACTCTTCCTTTCCTTAAAATAGGAAAGTGTTCCTTTCCTTCTGTCATAGGAAGTCGTGTATACAGGAAAGAGGAGGAGTGTAAAAGGAAGATGAGTGAAGGGAGGTTGAAGAGAAAGAAAAAGACGGGAGAAGAATTTACAGAGCTAGGAAGAATATCCGACTTCATATTCCTGTACAAGTTGTGGAGTGATAACTGAATTTAAATTCCAGCTCAAACATTTAGTAGCAGTATGATCTTGGGCAGTTTACTGAACTCCTCTAAACCTTATATTCTTTATATTATATTCTGATGGGCATGCAATTAAATGTAAAATACAGTACTTATAGTACCTACCTCAACAGGTTGCTATGGTGATAGAACAATGAAATATGAATAAAGCATTTAGCTAAGTTTCTATCATATATTGTGTGCAATTAATCCTAGTAACTATTATTTTAATATCTTATGCCACTATTCAAATCACATCTCCTTCCCTTAGCAACACCTTCTATTTGGTAGCTGAAACACAGTCTGTAAACTATTTTGACATAATTATTTCATCTAACAGCACCTGAGGAGACAGGAAAGCTATCCTAGAGATTAAGTAGCTTGCATAAAGTCCTCAACCTGTGAGGATAAGATCTGGGTCTTGAAACAACTCTCTTGTCCCCAAATCAGTATTCTTTCCAGTCCACTGTTAAAATAGAGTGTCAGATCATAATACTGTCAGAACAAACTTTTTGTGGAAATAAGATACAAATTATAAACAAGACCTAAGGCCATGCCAGGCAGGGGTTAGGTCATGCACCCCTACATTTAATAAACTATGTTCTCATTGCCACAAGGTTTTTCTTTTTTTCCAGTAGCTGAATAATCACTGGCCTTGAGATAAGCAATGTCGAAACAATTGCAGCTCACCAACCACCAGACACTGACTAATCGACCCTTATATTCCACAAGCCATCTATACAGCTTTGATTGGACAAGAGATTAATTTCAGTAACTTTCTTCTGATAAGAGACTACCAACAATGGACTGGTTCTGACCAGTTTACAGGGACTGTGCACTGAGTTTCTTTGTGTCCCTGTTTCACCTTTTGACATTTAGAAATTGATTTGACTGCATTTTAATGTTGTCTCCACCCCAAAGTGAAACATGGATCATATGTAACATACATGTTTATTCTGTATGCTTGTGTTACAACCTCCTTTGTGAATCTTTGAATCTTCATGTCTCCTCCTATAGTCTGTTGAATATGTATACTTGGACAACCTGTTCAGCATACATTCTTGTCTCATCGTTTCCTCCATCAAAATACTTGATTTTGATCTCTGCTGGAGGATACACTTTCCAGCCTGTCAGAATGGCCACTCTATAGGCTGCAAACTTTTATAAGAAATAAAGTCTCCTCTCCAAATTTATATACCTCATGATTATTCATTGATAGTATCATGACTGTCACCCTTAGTAGGTGGTAACTTCCATGTGGATAGAGACTACAATTTAGACTGTTTTGTCGTGTATGCATCATAGCAACTTTCTCAGAATTCTTCAGTGTATGACCCATCCAAATTGAAATTGGTTCATGAAAATAACATGAACAATTTTCCCCACAATGGATTTTGAATTTCCTTAAATTACTGGTACTTCTCAAATATTTTAAAGCAAGAATGAAAATAGTAGGGCAAAACTGAAAAACACTTATTTGTGGCAGAGGTTTAAGTGTCATCAATACTTAACAATAAAAAAGGACTTGCTTAATAAATTTCAGGGTTACAGAGTTACTCTCTCTATAGTGGTGAATTAGAGTTATAAAAGAAAGAATTAAAATACTACTTTAGGCATTGAGAAGGAAGTTAATCAAAGTGTGATTGAAGGACAAGGCAGATTAGACTGAACTAAGACAAAGACATGCAAAATGAAAAGACTGAAGTTTCCAGGTGTTGCATGAAATCTCTCATAGAGGAAACAGCCCTCATACAGTTCAAAACAGAACCCAGGTGCAGGCCCCTAATGTGTGTGTGAAGTCTTCAGTGATTTAAAAAAAAAAAAAAAAAAGACTCCTTTATTAATGCTGAAAAAATGGATTCCAAAGCAATGCCCTTATCTTCCAAATACCTACAATATGATGACAAAACCTGAGAAACAGAGACAGGTATGAAGACTTGAAAAACAAATTACTGTCCTTTAGGTGACCCACCAAAATGTTATTTAAATGACAGTGATGGAGATTAAGAGGCTGTGGAGCCAGGGCATAAGGAAGGACAAGAACCAAATTGTCTTGCTGATGGTTTTCCATGTGATAGAGTAGAATCTATCTGCAAATGTTTTCTCAGTCAAAGAAATAGGAGTGATATTTACCAATTTTATTACTTCAGAAAGTAATAAAATGGAGAGTAAACAATAAAGCAATAACTATATGTTAACTATCACTCACATTCTTGCATTTTATATTCATAGACGGTGCTACTGCTAATAACTGCATATAAATGTGGATAACTGAAAAATGTATAACTAGTATTTCTTTGCACAAAACACACACACTGCCATGCAGTGAATGGACACAATGATACTATAAAATATTCAGAATCTACCCTTGACTTTCTCTAAAGGATTTTACATATTATTGGGATAGTAATTGAAATTTCTTATAGGAATAATTACAGATATAGGTATTGCTAGCTGGAAAAATATTTTCGTTGTACAGAGATTTCTGTTATAATGGCATATTTTGAAATGGGATTTGACCTGTATGGTGAGAAATAGCTCTTCTAAAGCCATATCCTGAATCCAAACACTGAAGAAGTTAATTTAATTTTTCCATGTTGAGTAGAGGCAATCATTCATCTTATTTCACTTTTCACTGTGAAGAGATCAGATCTCAACTGACTGAGAACTTCCATAGAAAACTGTTTGATAGGGAGTTGGGGTGTTGTTCTACCATGTTAAATGCTGGTTCCTAAGGGAGACATTTATCTTCCCTGCTTCAGAAGTCATCAGACATCTGTGAGTGGGTCTAGACCTGCTGGCTGATTCGCAAAGCTTTAATTCATTGCTCACTTAGGGAATGTAGTATTAATGCAATTGCAGGTTTAATGGAAAAAGTAAAACAGAGCAACAGTGTAGGACGTATACTATTGGCATTCCTAATCAGTGATATTTCCTTGCCCTAACTCTAGGTTTATCGTTTTATGGTTATTCAACAAGGCACAATCCATGAGCAGAAAGTGTTATCCACATCGAAAATGTGGAGGTATCATTGTAGAATGAAAAAAAAAATTGTGGGGAAATTTTTCTTAGTTAATTGGTAAGGAAACTGAGCCTCAGAGTAGTAAAGAGACGTGCCCATTGTAGAATTTTTAGGACACGTATTTTAATGAGAAAAAGTCAATCATAATCTCACCACACAGAAGAAGCCTTCATTAGCATCTTAGATTTTTAAAAAATTGGAAATAGCTTCTTTTACTTAACAGTTATCTGCCTATAAACTTGAGTTCATAATAAACATAATGAATATTTCTTATTCTTGCAAAATATGACTTTAGTGGTTTCATAGTGTTGTATTGTATAAATGCATGGTGAAATACCTAAGTAGTCACTTTTTCATGTAAATTTAGCTTTCCACCCCACCAAGTCAAGAAGATTCATTTCTTCTTGAGCACATCTGAATACATTTTCTTAGGGTTTCCTTAGGACAAGTGTTTGAAGTGGAATGATTGGGTTTAAGTTACAAACATTTCTGAAATACCTGAAATATCATCGTTACTATATTTATTCATTTATTGTTTCTTTTAACAGATGTTTAGGAGGCCTTTTGATGTGCAAAATGCTGTGCTCAATGCAACTCTGAATATGAGACTATCATGTACATCAAGGGATTTACACTTGATTAAAGGAAATGTACAAATAAGCAATTAAAATTCAGAAAGACAACAGCAATATTGGGGTACTATTACTCATTAGATGAAATGGATAAATATAAATAGTTTTAGGCCCAGGGTTACAATGTCATGGGAAAGAGAACAAATTTCATATGAAGCAAAGTAAGGTTCTCAGGGAAAAGCCACATTTCAGTTAGAGAGATGAAGAATACCAGAGATTTTTCTGATGATGAATTATGAATTCCAATGGGCACAGTGAGAGTTTCAGGATTTAAGAAAGAAGAAAAGAAGGGGAGATGGTGCAGCCTTATTTGCATACAGAAGGAGAGAAAGAAGTGATGAGAATTGGAGTTTCTGTGTGACAGCATAAACTGAATCCAAAAGCACAAACAGATTAGTACCAATGGTGAGTGGATTGTGGCTATTTGATAGAGAGAGATGGGACACTGCGCAAAGACTTTCTTCACCCCAGATGAAGTGGCAATTTTCTTTAAAGCACTTTGAATATTCGATAAGTAAGAATATTTTATGAAAATTAAACTATTATTTCCTTTTATGGTTAATCAGCATGACCTTCCCTCCTATGGTATATTGCCTAATTCTGCCACATTTGAAGGCATCTTGCAGCTCTGGATTTAAAAGAGAAAGTGTGATTCAATAGGAAAGAAACCTACTCTTCACTGTCACTTTGGGACACTTTCCGTACTATAGTCATATATTAAAAGGATGGCTCCCTCTGATGAAGCTCAGAGTTCCTAACTTTTCACTCTATCTATCAGTAAGCATGAACACCAGGGCTGGCAGTAGCACAACTGAGATCCCCAGCTGAAATCAGCTGTAATCTGTGGCCAAGAAGGGCTGAGTTTTGTTGGTAAATATATCCAAGAAATGAGCAAAATCCATACTCATGTAACCGTGTTGTTAACAACAAATAATTTTTTCAATGAATTTTTATACAGTAATTATAAATACACCATCAAAAATTGGGCATGTGGTACTGAGATTCCCAGTGAATCATCTGTGTGGCAGACATATTTCTTCCTTTCCCTATTGTGTCGTAGCAGCCCTACTTTGTCCTCATGACTAGGGTCATTTTTTTTCCAGGATAATGTTACTATTCCTTGTATGCCTCTCCCTTGGCTGCTAGATTCCTGCCATGTCTATTGTAGATATGTTTGCTTTGTGAATCAGGAATTTTACACAGGCAGAGTATAGGGTTGTGGGGGTGAGAATCTCAAAATGTCCAAGTTGGCCATGGAGAGTGAGGCCAAGGAAGGTCTCTACAACTTCTACTCTTTCAATCTTGAACTTTAATGGTGAAAAATAATAATAACAACAAAAAATGGCTGCTGATTTAGAATATATAATGCATCCTGGAAGATAGTGCCTTATCTCTGCATGTTATGAACTCAAGCCTAACTCCTCAGCTTTAAAAGGTCATTCCATTTACTGTATCAGGTACTGTGATATGTTATAGGACCAGTAGATCCCATGTTCACATGACTGATTTTCATCTTCTTTTCTGTAAAGTTGGTTGTTTGGTACACCACAGTGTTAAGTGGGCTGCAGTGTCAGAAAATTAAACACTAAGTCCTGAGACAGTGGTACTTATTCAAGCACTACAGGCAGAAGAGGAATATGTGCTCCCTGCCCTTTCCAAAGTGGAAGAGTTTCAATGTAATCAACTTGACACCAATACATTATTGACCTAATAGAGAGATGATGCCATTTTGAGAATACATTGTTACCTCTCCAGATGGCAGGTAGGACATTTAATTGTTGTGGTAGCTAAGTTAGCCTTGGTGAGTAGAGACTTATGTGTGACCCACAAATAAATCCTCATCCCTACATTCATAACACTCCATTTATCTTTCCATTGTGACAACACTAGGGTGGAAGATGACAGAAAGTTGGCTAACATCAAATGGTTGAATCACTATGTCTACTTGGTTATTTAGTGCCTTTTCTAGTGGCAGATGTCCTCTGGTTGGCAATTACATACAGCACAAAAAATTTCACATTTTGTGTCCAATTTTATAGATTATCCACATGCCTCTTGTCCCTAACCTTCCAATTTTTTTCCTTCCTGGAAAGGCAAGCCATTCTATACTTTCCATAAGACCATATATATTATTCCCTTCCTGCCATTTCTTTATACATGAAATTGATGACCAGATGTACTACCCAAAGCACTTCCCTTTGGAATAACCTGCCCTACTGATTTATTTCAAAGACCTCACTGAGTAATATCATAATGCAGCAGTACTTCATTTTGGCATATGCCCCATACAGAGCTGAGACATCTGTGAAGCAACCTTACTGTATTACCTCTTCCATCAGTTGTGTACTGAGGAAGAAGTGCCAGTAATACAGTGGTAGACAACATAAGGTTCTATGTAGTATATGTTTGATCTCTGGTCCTATACTGCCCAATCCTGAATGTATCATTTTCATTTAATGATGGATTAGTGTTAGCCTGCCCAAATATTACTTAACGGACCTGACAAAATCCAACTAATGCAGTTCCGACTGAATGCTAACTTGATCTTTCTCTATCAGGGCCCAGTAGAATAACCGTGACTGTTCCTTCAGTGATGTATATAACTCTCTGTTAAAGATGGAACACTTTTTTTAATACTTACTGTATTAGTCTGTTTTCATACTGCTAAAAAGCACTACCTGAGACTGGGTAGTTTATAAAGAAAAGAGGTTTAATTGACTTACAGTTCCTCATGGCTGGGGAGGCCTCAGGAAACTTACATTGTGGAAGGTGAGGGGAAAGCAAGGCATGTTTCACATGGCAGCAAGAGAGACACAGAGTGAGGGGGGTACTGACAAACACTTTTAAGCCATCAGATCTTATGACAACTCACTCACTATCATGAGAACAGCCTGAAGGAAACCTCCCCCATGATCCAATCACCTCCCGCCAAGTCCGTCCTTATACACATGGGGATTACAATTTGAGATAAGATTTGGATGGGGACACAGAGCCAACCTATTTTATTTATTTATTTATTTGTTTATTTTTGACACAGGGTCTCACTCTGTTACCTAGGCTGGGGTGCACTGGTGTGATCATGACTCACTGCAGCCTTGACTTCCCAGGCTAAAATGATGCTTTTGTCTCAGCCTCCCAGGTAGCTGGGACTATAGGTATGTACCACCATGTTCAGCTAATTTTTTTATTTTTATTTTTTTGTAGAGCAGGATCTCACTGGTCTCAAACTCTTGGGCTCAAGTGATCCTTCCACCTTGGCCTCCCAAAGTGCTGGGATTACAGGCATGAGCCACCACAACTGGCAATATGGAACACTCTTCTCCAGAACCCTACAGGCCTCAGTTTTGATTCTCCTATTGGGACTTGCCATAAATTTTATGCAACAAAAATTTCCATCACAACTCCCTCTGAGACTATAGAGTCTGCTGATTCATATGGCTCATTTGATAAGGCGCTTGCACAACAGCTTGAACCTTTTCCAGTATATCTTCTTTTAAGTGCCCTGTTAAAAGCTGGCCATCTTCCATGTCACTTGGTTAAATGTGTTGGAACCATTATTCCAAGTGTGGATTATATTGCCTTTAGTACTTGAAGAGGCCTATCTCTCAGTGGTGGAAGATATAGAATACACTAATTTGAATTTTACTTTGGGAGAGAATGCTAATGGTCCCATGGTCCTGATCATGGGACCATTAAATATTGACTGGTGATGTAGTAATCTAAATATTTGTAGAATTTTTTATTTAACAACTAAATAAAAGTGGACCATATTTACCTTACCAAAGATTCCAATATGCTTGTCATTTATTTTCTTTTTCTGATTAAAATTAGTCATCTTTAAAGTAGACCTGTGTGATGTTCTGCAGAAAGTCCTGATAGATGGCCCAGGTAACTATGGACTATTGTATGACAGAGGACAGGAGCATTAAAATAGCTTTTGGGCAAGATTTTTAAAATATACTGTTGTTTCTTTCATTTAATGTGAACTCTGTTTCTCTTTTCTGATAGTTTTGGAAAAATAAAGCATATAGCAGCACATTATGTTCCTAAAGGCATGCTAATCTGCTCTAGCAAAGATACCACACCTGCATAACAGTTGCAACTGAGATTACAATTTGATTGAGTTGTCAATAGCGCACTGTCATCCTCCAGGACCCATTTGGTTACTGAAAAGGCAGAGACTGGTGAATTGAACAGGGTTCTGATAGGAAGCATCATCCCTGTATTCCTTGGGTGTTTAAGAGTGGCATTAATTTCTATCACTCCTTCTGAACAGTGTTGGGCTGCAGTTGTTCAACCTACATGGATCCACATGATTGTTCTGAAATACAATAATGTTTTTCTTTAGCATCTTGGCCAAAGGATGAAGTTTCAGAGGTCTCTTTTGACTTTGCCTTCTATAATAATTCTTAACCTTCAGAGTAACAAACCAATATGGAGACTTTTGCCAACTATTAAGTATTCCCCATCCAATAATATTTGGGGACAGAAAAAATGGAAATTAAGTAAATCTGTGGACCCAATGGATCCACTGTGATTGGATTGGTGCCAGGGCTTCACACGATTCTCATATAAGTCTTTTCTACCTCCTCTCCCTCCACTACTCTAACAGGAGGGCCATGGTGGCATTTCAGGTCCTTAGGTCACTTTGAACCATATCTCTTATAGTCTTTGAAATGTCTAGGTATTCTCCATTCTGCAGTGTATGTTCACACGAGAAGTAACCATAATATCCTTTGTGGAAGAAATGGAAGAATCATTATTGTGAAAATTTGCTGTGGTATTGTAGGGCCCTTTATACTAGGGACTTGGACTCTCAGTCAATGAATTCCATGTCTCAAAACTGGTCTAAGCCCAGAAGATGGGCAAGAATTGTGACATATCTTTAGAGCAGCTATCTTCAGACTTCTGATTGGTTATTTTTGATCTATTTTACCCTTAGAAGACTGTGCTTCTTGTACTGCTGCTGTAGTTTTCCACGGGTCTGAAGTCCTGGTTGCCACTCCAGCCTTGATGCTGATTAAGATAATTAAGTCCACCTTAATTATGATAATTAAACATTATCATCTGGCCTCTAGTATTTGGCAATGTTATCCTCATTGGTAATAAAAAGCATTTTCTTAGATAGCTCCTGATGTGATTTCAATATGTAGCCAAGTTTAAGAACCACTGTTTTGACATATTTATATGATTTTGACTTAGATATGACACTGTATCTTGTTAATATATGTTAATGGAAGTCTATAAAGTTGTGACAATTATTTAGATCAATTGTTTTTTAAATAGTGCCTGATTATTAACGCTGTACTGTAGACTTTGAAATGGTAAAGATAGTAAACTATGTATGCATATTTTACTTCAATAAAAAATAAATTTTAGAAAAGGAGAAAAAAGGAAATGCACTTAAGATAGGAATCCAGGCCTAAAATAGCATTTGCAAAATGGTCCCTGATTCAAAACTTCTCATAGAGTCACCGACTGATCAGGAAAATCCATTTGGGATTGTGTTTGAATGATTATATAATTTTGGGTAGGTTTGTTACAATAGATTGTCTTCCTCTAAATAATATAATTTGAAAACCAAAAAGATTTCATAGATCTTTTTTACAACAGCTTCTTTCCTATCAAATTTTCTTTCATATTATATGTGTACACATACATATTATAAATAGAAATAATATTGTTTTAGTGCGGTTCCTATCATCACATTTAGCCTTTATTTGCCATATTTTATGGAGATCATATGAACACAGATACTTTTATTTAAGGTGTTAGTTGTTTTTCTCAACTTTGGGTAATGTGTAAATTAGGTAAGTTCACTTATGCTTTTCTCCAATTTCATTGATGAAACTGTTGAATAGAAAAGGGCCAAGTGTAGAACCCTGCAGTTTACCTCCTTCACAGTAATAAAGATCCATTAATCAATATTTTTAGGCTACAGTTGTTCAGTCAGCATGGATCCACCTAATTGTTCTGTCATCCAGCTTGCATTTTATCTTGTCCACAGGGTATCATAACGGAGTGTGTCAATTGTGTTGTTGAAACTGGGACATACTATATCTACAGCATTTCCATTTTTATTTAGAAACAATAATAGTAGCTACTTTTTGACGGAAAAATTGCTAAGCAGTTAAGTTATCTAATCGCCGTCACATCATTAGAAATTATGTACTGTTATTATATTCACTTCACAGATGAGGACACTGTGGGGAAAAGAGGTTAAGTGATTGCATTAGTAGTAGTCACACAACTACTAAGTAATTTAGATCTTGGATCTTTTTTACTTCAAAGGATGTTGCCAGAATAACAGTTGTATCAAAAAATAAATTGATAAGTAAAAATCCAAAATAGTCATTTTATGTAAATTAATTTTACCATTTTTATAACACTATTTTTCCATTACTCAGTTTCATGGTTCTAAATTTCTGAGTGTCTGTTCCATTCACTTTCTTAAAGTATTTTCAGAAAAAAATTTAAAAATAGTATTTCCATTTAATCAGTGCCAAGATGTTAAATAAACCACTGGGAAAGACACTATTGAGAAAAAATATCTTCTAAACATATTTCTGAGATGAACTAGAAATTCCAATTAAAATGAAATCGACTTATCTTGACAAATATAGCAATGCTGACAACACTTCTCTGGATATGGGTACTGTTAAGAAATTGATGACATTCCAGTGACTTCATCATATATATTAAAAATAAACATTTGTTATCTGCTATGAAATTTTATTAGGTATTTCAAAACGTCTTATGCTAATTTCCATGTAAATTATTGTATCATTCAATTCATTTAACCATCACAGAGTAGACTGTAGCATCCCTTCTATTTATGTTCGTAGAGTTGTTTAAGTTCTTTATTTCTATTTTACACGTTTGTTTAGCGTGTTTTCAACTTGACAAAAAGAACGTGGAAGCCGGGCGTGGTGTCTCATGCCTATACTCCCAGCACTTTAGGAGGCAGGGCATGTGGATCTCTTGAGCCCAGGAGTTCGAGACCAGCCTAGGCAAAATGATGAAACTTAATCTCTGCAAAAATTAGCCAGGTGTGGTGGCATGTACCTGTAGTCCCAGGTACCTGGGAAGCTGAGGTGGGAGAATTGTTTGAGCCCAGGAGGTCAAGGCTGCAGTAAGCCATGATCATACCACTGCACTCCCGCCTAGGTGACAGAATGTGGAGAACAGGGAATATAGATTTTAAGTGTTTCTGTAGTCTTCACATCATTACCCAGTACTTTGCCACAGTAACATTCAATAAAAATTATATTGATTTGGTTTAGGACCACATGATTTTTGGCCAGGTCAAAGTTTATATTGTTACTAGATGGACTTCTTTTAAGAAACGTAACAATAAAAATGCTTTTGTTATTTTTAAAATGGAGTTAAATTATTCTCTAATATGCAGAGAGGGTTCTATGGTATTCAGTTTTTTAAATTTAATATTGACTAATGAAAGAAATCTATTCTGGAAAGTGTCAGACATAATCCCTAGGATATCATGAAGTATATTTCATAAAGTTGAGAGAAAAAATATGCATGTAATTATAGTATGACATTTTAAAGAAGGGAGTACAGCTAAAAATGAAAGGGAATTCCGTTTTAAAGTTTTGTAAACCAACTTCCAAAAACTTAGAAATCCAGATATTAAGGGAAACAAGCTTATAAAGTTATTCTTTAAAAAGTTCATATATCAAGGAAATATAAGCAAAATGTGGACAGTATACCTGTGATAGCAGTTTCTGAACGTTTTAAAATGAAATTTGGAAGAGTAGATGTGTATCATACATGGGACATCTTAGAACAGGACTTAAGGGATCCTTTTATATGCTAATGCGCAACGTAACTTTCTTCTTCTTTTTTTTTTTTTAGATGAAGTCTCGCTCTTGTCCCCCAAGCTGGAGTATGATGGGGCGATTTTGGCTCACTGCAACCTCCACTTCCCGGGTTCAAGCAATTCTCCTGCCTCGGCCTCCCGAGTAGCTGGGAGTACAGGTGTGCGCCACCACACCCAGCTAATTTTTGTATTTTTAGTAGAGATAGGGTTTCACCATGTTGGCCAAGCTGGTCTCGAACTCCTGACCTCAGGTGATCCGCCTGCCTCAGCCTCCCAAAGTGCTAGGATTACAGGCATGAGCCACCGTGCCCGGCGTAACTTTCTAAGAGAAGTAGCACGCAGTATCATACATATTTATTTGATGTTGGACATTTTATACGTAGATCATTTTTACAGACCAGTGGTCAACTTTGGGAAATGCCACCCTACTGTGGCCATAAACGAATAACACGAACATTTTTACACAAGAATGGCATTAGGATGGTCACAACCCATACACATTGTAACAGCATGATTAAAATCTTTACATGGAGCAAGAATACAAACATAACGGGTAGGTTTGCTTTTTGGGGCAGGCAGGGGATATTAATAAATGCTAGGAAATATCAACCTTTTTCACCTCTGCTAGTAAGTGGTGATGTTCAAAATGGCTCAAATAATTATTCTATTGATCTTCAGAGTTTCTTCTAGGACTATTTCTTTCAAAACTAACATTTTGTGTTTTTGTGTTTCTAAAGTTTTGTTGATTCTTGGCAAAAAATCATGATGAAGTTTTAAACAGGTGAAACCTGTATTTATGTGGGTCCACTTAGAAAGGCATGTGGGTGGGTGATGGGGTATTTTTTGATTATTGTGGTGCCAGACTAGACAAGTGCATTCTTCCAGATTTCTTCAACCAACCCGTGGAAACATACAAAAGGAAGAAAATAGCAGCATTAGTAATGGAAATTGCATAAAGCAAATATTATACACAAAGTCCAAGGAATGGTCCACTTATTTAATCAGAGATGTAGATGGATTTCAAAGCATAGTCTTGAACTTTATACAACCTATGACAATCTCTTACCAAAATGGAATAAATGGCTTGGCAAAAAGTTAAGTAAAATATGAGCGTGCCACCAACTGATTTTCCAGTTCAAAGACACAGGCATTATACTAAGTAGATTATTGTTTAGCTGTCCTCTGAATCTGAAATTACCCTTGGAGCTATCTAGAACTGGAGTCATGTCATCATCATAAACTTCCCTTGGTCTATGTCTCTTCAGTCTTCTTCCACAGTATAAGACCATTGGATTTTCTGGGGAAAGGAGAGGACAGATTGAATTATGGGTTACTAGTTTACTTAAGACAAGTGTTAAAACAGGAGGAGAGACAAATTATTAAATTTCACAAATATTTACACTGGCCTGGGTATTAGAGGGACATAGATACTGAAAGGCTTTGCATCCTATGTTTAGAAACAGATCCCTTCCTCCATTACTCAAACTACCACCTTTATGCCTATGTTTTTATCTCTCACTACAAAAGCCTCATCAGATATAGCAATTAAGATTAGAAAACATCTACCTGATGTCTCACTAAGGTTTCTGTTCTTTTTTGAATCTCAATTAATGCCAAGTAGAAGTATCAAAGATTGTTTTATTTCTTCAGAGAAGAAAGGAAAGACTAAAACAATACATTTCAACCAAACATGAGGTTAAAAATTCTAACACAACTTTCTAATAAGAAAATGAGCTTCTTTGTAATATCTGATCTCTACCACTGATACTCTCATTTGAGTGGAGGGGACTTATCATGCTAATAGATGAAACAGACTCCTGCATTCAATGAGACAGTCAACTGAGTAATTCGACAGTCTATTCCAATTCTAACAGTTCAAAAATCAACAAATGGCCTTATAATCTTGTGCCTTCCGTATACTTCAAGAATGTGATATAAATCACCTTGAAATAGTCTACTTATATAGTTCAGAGCTAATTAATACCCATGGAGAAGCTTAAAAGCACACATAGCACACCTGTGACACATCATTTAAACCTTAAAACTATTTAACCTACAACCACACAGTCATAGGATACAAGAATATCCAATCAATGATGATTTACTTAGTTGAGAAGGAAACTACAAAACATCTACAAGAGCTGAACATTGGATGTTGGGAGACAATTCACAAAGACGGGACTAGACTGGTAAACACCAGTCAGAAGCAAGATGACACACAGACACTAAAGCCACATGACACGTTAGAGATATGTTGATGCAAACAGTCAAGTAGGAGAAATATGTGATTGCCAAGATAAAAACAGAATAAGATCATGCTGTTAAATTACAGATTCACATCAGTGTGATAGGCACGTTACTTGTTAGTAACAACAAGCAATAGCCTTCTGCAAATTATCTGATATAATTTTTAGTATTAGTGGTGAATTATAAAGAATATAGGACTGTGTGTCTTGTTCTGTGACAAATAAATTGTAGGAACTTGAGCAAGTCAATGAAGATTTATTGCTTCAGTTTCTTTCATTGCAAACTGAAAGGGGTTGAACTTGAACAGTGTTTCATTTTCCAGAATGTTCAGTGGAATATGCTCCACTAAAAGGAATATACTAGGCAATATCTGAATATAAGGAAAATGCACTTATACTCCCTAAATCTATAAAAACAAAAGAAAATTACAAAAAAAGAAAAGGCATAATCAAATATATATGAGGGTCTGGGTGTGGTGGCTCAAGCCTGTAATCCTTGCATTTTGGGAGGCTGAGGTGGGTGGATCATATGAGATCAAGAGTGTGAGATCAGCCTGGGCAGCATGGTGAAACCCCTTCTCTCCTAAAAATACAAATATTAGCTGGGCATGCTGGCGAGCGCCTGTAATCCCAGCTACTCAGGAGGCTGAGGCAGGAGAATTGCTTGAACCCAGGAATCGGAAATTGCACTGAGCTGAGATCTCGCTACTGTATTCCAGCCTGGGCGACAGAGGGAGACTCTGTCTCAAAAAAAAAAAAGAAAAAAGTAGATATATATAGTATATATTTTATATACATATATATACTTGTATGATAAATTACATAGCTTAAAAAATACAACTTTTTAAGGAAAGAAACATTTAAATATTAATATTTTTCTCTAAGCATATTTACTTTTTTGACAACTCTGTTTTTCCGTTCCACCTCCCACTTCTTTCCCCTCCTCCCTTCCTCCACCTTCTTCTCTTGTCTTTTTCTCTCCCTCCTTCTATTTCTTCCCCCCTTCTTTCTCCTCCTCCTCCTTCTATTTTTGAAATGTATCAACATTTCTTTTTCTCTGAAAAACTCTTTTGGAAATTACAGAAATTCTCAGTTTCAGAAATAGATGTTATAAAACGTGTGTTCCAAATCTCTGAAAGAAAGCTCCTTCTCACTGCTGCAAATATATGACTTCAAGAATTCAAATATAGTTTTGTAATTTAAAATTTAAAATGTCTACTATTGATGAAGCAAATCTAGGAAAAAAAATCCATTTAGAATGCAGGCATATACTGAAATACAGCAAACATTTATCTGCTCTTTCTACTGCAGAAATGATCTGGGATTAGTTCTTTAATCATGTATACACATAGAAGACAAGTTTTGCTTGTTCATTTTGAAGTTGATGTAATAGCTAATCACTACACTGATTGATTGCTTACTTTGTAGCAGCCTCGGCTTTCTATCAGTACTTACAGAAACAGAATGCAGTGGTTTTTCTTGTACTAAAGATGATAAAACTGGGGATTAGAGAGGTTTAGTAAGGTCACACACAGTGTCAAATCTATGTCTTGAAACCATGTCAGTATAGAACATTTACTCTTTGCTAATATTCCATGCTGTTACTCATTTGTATTACTCCAGCAACAATTACAAATAAAAATTTTAAAACCCTCTGGGGTACAAATCATAAATATGTATCTTTATCTTGGAAAATAATAAGTATTAAGGAAATTTATTGGCTCCTGAAGGCCATAGGAGAATATTGAGTTTATCACAATACAGGGTAGACTTCATTTCCTCTGCTTGAGACTGGGAACGGCACTGCATTTCTATGTTTTTTAGTGGTAATTTAATACTTGTCCTCTCTGTCTACATCTCTGCCTTTTGCCTTGATATCACTGAAGCTTCTCTCACCTAGAGTTTAATTCTTTTAATCTCTTCTGGAGTATATCTCGTCCTTCCTTCACGGTCCATTTTAAATGCCAATTTCTCCATTTAAATTTCCTCCTTTCTTTTAAATAAATGTAAATTTGCCTTTTCCTCAAATGTAGAAATAGTACTTTTTTCACTGCTTTTATTGATTTCCTACCATATATTAGACTCATGCTAAATACAAGGGATATTTTTAAATTAAAAATATGGTCTTGTCTCTCAAGGAAATTACATTCTAGTGGAGAAATAGACACATAAGCAAAAGAAAAAACAAAGCAACAAAATGTCACAATAATTAAGGTGACCATATGATTAATTGCCTAATCTGGGCCATTTTTCAGAGTGAGAGGGACAATTAGTGATTATGCTTAAACCATAGGCATGACTCAGGACTTTCCCAACAAATCCAGACATACGGTTGATTACTTTAAAATGGAGATGTGCATGCTGAATATTATCAAAAACAGATGAGTGGCAAAGCTAGGGGTGGGAATGGTGGCAGGGATCAGGAAAGATTAGACAGTAGTGTTTACTGCTTTCTGTCTTGTATTATTTTTATTTATACATGCATCTTTTTTTGCCACCAGGCTTTAAGAACTTTGAAAGAGGGTTTCATGTTCTTTTCATCCTCTCGTATCCCACAATGCTCACAAAACAACTTCTTGTAGGTGGACACTTTATTGTTGAATGGAGGTATTGGTTTCCCTGTCATGTATCAATGCTGTCTTTCTGCTGGTTTTAAAAATGTGCAGCCATCATTTTCAGATATATTTCTACTGTCTGTGCATTTTGACTGTCACTTTCTTTTTAAATTTATTTGCAAAGCAAATTTAATTATAATGTATATTATTTAGTTCTTTATGAATTTTGTAAGGTTTGCTTGTTATCAATAAACTGTATATGAAAGAAGCAAAAGAGAGCCAGAACAGTAAGTCAACAGATGCTAAGGAAACAATCAGAGGAGAAGACTAGGGGATGGATTATACTGTGTGAGATGAGGAAAACAAGAAAGTAAGTCCAGCATTGTCTGAGCTCTGACAGTCATTCAGATAACCTCTTGAAACTAACACTCCCAATTTTTAAACTTGAGAGGAAGTGCTTGTTCTACCCAATGGGGGACAACCCAACATTTTGACAGAGAAGGGAGAAGGGAGCTGGCCTCCTCATGTTTTCCCAAGTGCCCAGGAGAGATCTGCTACACTGTTTGGAGAAGCCCACCTTCCCCTCTCTCAGGGTGTGGACAAAACCTACTCTGTGTAGAACAAGGCATCCTTCTTCAGGATTCTACAGATGTCATAATGAAAGAGGCTGGCAAAGAACTGAAGGTTAGAGAAATGCCAAAATGAAATGTATGCCCTCCAGCAAACAAACCTTGTTCCTCTGTGTCCGGCACACACAGACTGAGTTCAAAGCCTGACTGTGTCAATGACTTTTGACAAGTAACCCGACCTCTTTTTGTCTTAGTTTTCTCATTTGTGAAATGGCAATATTAGTACTGAACTCATAAAGATGTTGTAAATATTAAAGTATATAAAATGTCCCACATGTAAGCACCCTAACACTCGCTGTAATTATAAATATTACTGTCCTTAATGCTACTATATGGTGTTCTAAACATGCTTTCTCACATAAAAAAAAAAAAAAAAAAGGCAACCTGAGCCCGGTGGCTCAGGCTTGTAATCCCAACAATTTGGGAGGCCAAGACGGGTGGATCACGAGGTCAGGAGTTCGAGATCAGCCTGGCCAATATGGTGAAACCCGTTTCTACTGAAAATACAAAAATCAGCCAGGCGTGGTGTGCACCTGTAGTCCAAGCTACTCAGGAGGCTGAGGCAGGAGAATCGCTTGAACCTGGCAGGTGGAGGTTGCAGTGAGCCGAGATAGTGACACTGCACTCTGGTCTGGATGACAGAGCGAGACTTCATCTCAAAAATAAATAAGGCAGATTAAAGTAGGGAACACACAACCTAGGAATATGTTAAGTTGATCAATTCGCACATATTATTTACTAAGTCTTAAAGGCTATTTCTCTTTAGTATAATTTTTGATTTTAGGCAAAACGTGCTGGGCTTGGTAGTGAAAAGGACTATTATGAAATAAAAAATGAAAAAAGTTGCTTAAAATGAAAAAACATTTTAAAAAAATTAAGATAAAAGTGTTTTTTTCATTGTGCTCTTTCATGTTTAGAATTCTCTTCACTTTGGAAGTGATAAATACCTTATCCAGTGACCTTCAGAATGCTGAGGGCTTTATTTGTAAAATTATTAGTCTAGGGAGTAAAGGGGTGAAGTAAAATTTGAGTTAATTTTTGTCAGATTTTCCACGCTCTGAAAGCAGAAGAAATTGGTACATTCCTGTAAATCTAGTAAAATGGCTCTAGGAAGTAAACAGTCTTCCTTTTGAATATTAAAGGTTAACTTCTCAACAAATTTACTTAGTGGAACCAAGAGGATTAGACATCAAGTACTATACAATTGATGTTATTCCCCATGCTTACATGGATGCTGGGGCCACCGCTCTTGTGGTCCCTCCAGGTTAAATCCTATTAAATTAAATCCCATTGTAACAAAAACATCTGAATAACCATCTGGAGCCAGGTGATGGTTCTGTTACTGCAACATCTCACTACAAAGGAACTTAAAATCCAACCACAGCAATAAAAGAATTGGCTCCCTGTTGGAATTTGTAGTGATTTGAGCTATATCTAGCTGCATAATTTAAACAGCAAACAGTAGGAAACCAACAATACAATAGAATAGTCAAGTTGGATATGGAAGCTGTCATTTCCTTGGCAGTAAGAGAAGTGGCTTCCTTCATTCAGAAGAGTCCAACAGCCCAGTTGCTTAATCAGTGCCATTTGGGTACAAATTCTGCAAATGTAAGTAAAAGGTTTTGATAATGTGACATTGTAAGACCCTGGAATCAAATGCCATTAGAAGAGTGTGCTGCTGGCTATAACCAAACAATTTCAGAAATCAATAGTCTTGAGCAAGCATTTTTCAAGAGATGTATAACATAGCTTGAGGCCAACACACTTCTAAAATCAAGTGTATTCATCAAGAGAATAAAAAAATAGATTAAAATAGGGAACAAGGGAGCAAGTTAGTAACATGAAAACGTTATGCAATCTACTTGAAACATTGCTATAGTCAACCTACACTAGAGGTAATTTAGAAGACAGGCCGAGGAAAATAAAGTCCAACTGAGAGGGTAGAATTGAATATATTTGCTATAATAGAAAGAATCTTTCAATAATCAGAAGTATATTCATTTGATCAAATCCTGCACCACCTGAAGTCTTTTCTCACTGCTTATTATCTCTCCTATAACTTTTCAGTCCTTGGCTGGTAGCCCAACCAGGTGGCTAAGAAGGGTTGGAAATGTCACTAGATAGTCTGCTGTTCTTAACTAACAGAAGCCCTCTGAGGATATTCAGTCTCTCATTGCCCTGTCAATTAAAACTACCAAAAATGTTCACTATGTAAAGCAAACATGCTTCTCTTTTAGCTTGACCAGATGTACTTTCTTGACAAAGGGATGAGGGTATGCATTTTATTTGTTTGTTTAATACAACCTATTCATAATTAAGACACAGGGTATCTGTGTCAAGATACTTTCATAAGATAACCATTATGAGCAAGGGTTAGAATTAATAATACACTTTAAACCCTTGCTACTTAAAGTGTGTCTGCAGATTATCATATTAGCATCACCTGTGGGCATGTAAGAGCTGCAGACTCTCAAACCTAAACCCAGACCTACTGAATCAGCATTTTACAAGAGTCTTCTCCTATTGATGCCAATGGATGTTAATTTTTGAAGCCCTGATCTAATGTCAATAAGTCTTTTCTTTGGCCTTAATTAATGTGTGTAAGAATTGTTTGTACCTCACAAGTTTAAGATATTGAAGGTTATGTGTCAATGTTTAGAAACATATTAGAATCTTTTTGTGAAATTTATTTTTTTCTGATTTTTACTTAACCTGTAATTTGAATCACTTGCCTTAAAACTGGTTTAAGTGTATCAATATGATTCCAACTTTCTTTCCTTTGGGAGTGCAGAATTTTTTTTTTTTTTTTTTTTTTTTTTTGCACTAACTAGGCACCTGTGACAGTAGCTGACCTGGGGCTGCTTTGTTTAGTGTCTGGGGAGTTACAGGTGATTTATTTTAGAAACAGCTTCATGTGCCTCAGCCAGACATACCTGAATGGACCTCTTACAGTTTTTTTGTAGTTTACTGAGATAAAGTAATGCAGAACAAAGAGATTTTATTTGTGTTCAGACGAATACTTGGAAGAGAATACTTATTTTCTTGCTTTTGTCTAAGAATGAACATTTCAAAAATAATATTAGTTCTCAAAGAAGTACCTTCATTTGTAAACTCTAAAAATGTTTTCTTGACTGAGTGTTAAGTTAAACATAAATTTTGTAAGTTGAAATGCTCATATTTTTACATTCCTAAAGTTACACAGGCACATAGTAGAAAGAATAAAAAGATTCAAAAGGTTTATGTTAAATATCTCTCCACCTGTGCATTAATCACTCTTTTCCCCACTAATATTTCTTTACTATCTTTTCAATGATATTTTATACACCGAATGTATGTCTATCTCTATATACATTCTTAACACAAAGACAGTATAACACATATGCTCTACTGTATTTTGCTTCTTACTATATGTAATACATCTTGGAGATCTGCTCTTTTTAATGACTGCACAATATTTCATTGTATGTCCTAACATTATTACCTGACCTGACCAATACTCTATTGGACATTCAGATTATCTTCAGTCTTTTATTAACAATGAAACAATATCCTAATGCATATTTCAATTTGAAAATGTGCAATTGTGGTGAAAGGATAAATTTCTTGGAGTAGAATTGCTACGATTCGAGTGAATATTTCTGTAGCTGGTAGTTATTGTCTAATTGCTTCCTGCTCTTGCTAATCTTCAGGTTGTCTCACTGTCCCCTTTCTTGTACCCTCATTTCACCTGTGTAACCAATTCCCTGTATCAAAGGTCTCTGCATGTAATACCTACAGTGGTTTCAGGTTCCTTGCTTAGACCCCAGGGTGTTCCTGGTGGCAATGTATTTAAGGAGGGAAACAGGTGCCATTCAACAAATTGTATTGAGAAAACTGGAGAACATTTGTGAAAAACTAATGTGATAGCCCACCTAACTCCTTATGCCCAGAATAAAATCCAGATGGGTCAAATGATTTACATTTAAAAACATTTTGTAAAATTGTTACAAGAAATCACAAAGGAAAGAAACTTTCTTAAGTATGACAGAAAACTCAGATGTGAAAGACAAGGTAGATAAATAAATGAGACTACATAAAAATCAGGAAACAAAAGCAGAGTAAACAAAGTCAAACTATAAAATATATATTCTTTAATTTCAGACGGTAATCTAATTTTTCTTAATATAAAAATATTATACTACAGGCAGGGGGATCGCCTGTAATCCCAGCAATTTGGGAGGCCGAGGAGGGTGGGTCCCCTGAGGTTGGGAGTTTGAGACCAGCCTGGCCAATATGGTGAAACCCTGTCTCTACTAAAAATCCAAAAATTAGCCAGGCGTGGTGGCAAACGCCTGTAATCCCAGCTACTCGGGAGGCTGAGGCAAGATAATCACTTGAACCTGGGAGGCAGAGGTTGCAGTAAGCCTAGATCATACCATGGCACTCCAGACTGGGTGACAGAGCAAGACTCTGTCTCCAAAAAAAAAAAAAAAAAAAAAAAAAATTATACTGCAAATCTGCGAAAACAATGAACAAGATAAGAAAAAATGAGCAAAGGTATGACTAGACAGTACACAGAAGGGAAAAATACAATTAGATATGAAATATCTTAAATACATAAACATGTTAAATCTTGCTTATAAGAGAAAAGCAAATTTACACTATAATGATAAACCTATGTTATAAAAAATTTACAATGCTTTGTAGGATGAAGGTACTCTCATACATTCCTGTGAGAATGGACAGAATTGGTTACACAGGTAAGGGAAATGAGGGTACCAGAAAAGGAACAGCAAGACAACCTGAAGATTAGCAAGAGCAGGAAGCTGCTACAACTTTTACTGCTATGGTGACAAAGGGGAAGTTAGTAATGGGAGCCCCAAAGTCAGGATTTCTGTTGGGAGACAGCTATTTTAAGGGACACCCAGTGGGAGCTAAGATGATGGAGATAGTAGCTGTCTGACAGGAATAGGAGTCATGGAGAGAGAGTCAGAGAAATATCCAGATTTTCTCCCCTTCCTTCCTGCCAACTTCTGCCAGTGCCTCTTACTGACTAGACCCAAACAGAAGATGGAGAGAAATGATAAACGCAGTTCCATGCCATTCACATAAGAGAAAAGCAAGCGTGGAAACTGGATCTCAGGGCAAAGACTAAGCTCAACAGCCTATCTCCTATCTTGTTCCATTTATTTGCATACCTATTTGTGTATCAGAACCACATTTTTTTTTTTTTTGCTGTAGCATCATACATTTTTTTTCAATATCAGAAGACTAATCCCTCCTTAATATTTTCTTAAAATTAAATTTAGGGATTTTTTAATGCTATTAATATTTTTCCAGATAAAATTTAGAATCGGCTTGTTTACTTCTAAAAATTTATTATAATCTTATTGCTATCATATTAAATGTACAGATTAATTTAGGGATAACTGATATTTATGAAATGTTAAAAACTGACATAGAGAAATAGAGTATATTTTTCTAGTTTTTTACATACTTGTTTGAGTCTCCCAGTAGTCCTTAAAGTTTTCTTCATGTAGATTCTGCATGTTTCTTTCTAGGTATTTTCCCTTGTTTGGTTGTTGTTATTACTATTGCTAATGAGATTTTTTTAAATGAAAAATTAAATAAAAATTAATAACAAATTTAACAATTTAGAATTTGCTGTATCTTCAGGGAACATTTTTGGCATTTTTTCCCTTAGAAACAATCATTTTCATCTGCTTTAAATCTTATTTGCATAGATTTAAATAATATGCTAATTATTCCTCTAGTTTTCTCTGTCATTATTTCCCTGTTGTGATTTCTTAATTCAATAATTTAATCTTGGCCAGGCATGGTGGCTCATGCCTGTAATCCCAGCACTTTGGGAGGCCGAGGCTGGTGGATCACGAGGTCAGGAGACCAAGACCATCCTGTCTAACACGGTGAAACCCCGTATCTACTAAAAATACAAAAAATTAGCTGGGCATGGTAGCGTGTGCCTGTAGTCCCAGCTACTCGGGAGGCTGAGGCAGGAGAATCGCTTGAACCCGGGAGGCAGAGGTTGCAGTGAGCCGAGATCACACCACTGCACTCCAGCCTGGGTGACAGAGAAAGACTCCGTCTCAAAAAATAATAAATAAACAATAATGATAATTTAATCTTGTATGACTTCTGCTCCTTTACACATAGCACAAAATTGCTGTGTGTACTTCATTTTAGCATCATTTTCAATACTGGAATTTAAAATTGTGTAAAGAATTTTAAAGAGTTCTAATTTGTTTTATGCATGTTTTGCGAATTTATTCCATGAAAGTGCATTAGCTCAATGTTTACTTTTTGTGTAAGCATTTTGCCTATATGTAAAAACATTGAGACTTCTTCAATAAATGAAGAAAGGTTCTTCTTTTACATCTTCAGCATTTGTGAAAGATAAGATTTCTCAGGATCTTGTCTCTTTGGGCAATTGCGTATGTAGTGGTGACCTACAGCAGTTTTTGATGGATCTCATCAAAACTCTAATGTGCTATCGAACACTAGAACTTATTACTTCTATCTAAGGATACATTTTTATCCAGGTTCAAAATCTATAAGCCAATATGAATGTCCTTTCTCCCAATACGTTCATACTATAACATTTTTGTACCTTTTTTTTTTTTTTTTCTGAGACAGTCTTGCTCTTTTGTCTAGGCTGGAGTGCACTGGGTCAAATGGCATAGCTAGGATCTATGTTACCTGTAACTGGTTCCAATCCAATTTTCCAACTTAGTTTTTTATCATTTGGTTAGTAGTCATAAGGTACTTTAAAAAAGGTCTGATGCCCCTTGGAACCTTCAGGGAGGGACTACATTAGGGACAAATGGAAGTTAACAAAAGAGTAATAAAGTTCACAGAAGATAAACTATCCCAAAACTTTACCTGGAGCAGATTTTTCCAATAGCATTCAATGCATCCAAACCAGTATTTCAGACTTCATGGCAGCCCAGTCACCAATTTACCTTACAACTAAGGTTATTATAAAGATCTAGGAGAAATGGCACCATCTTTATTTTTGTATCTCAACTTAGCATTACAAATTTTATCTTTCCTTAAACAAAACTGTGAAGTGCTGATCATTGTACCCTAAAGAAGATATGCAGTTGGAGAAGATCCAGGCAACTTACCAAAGGGATTGGGCATTTTCTGCATGAAAACAGAAGAATAAGGCTGAAACATTTTAATCAGGAAGTGTTTGGATTGTAATCTTCAACCTTGTGATGGGTACGAGAGTATAAATATAGAATGAATTACTGAAAAATCAGAATGCAGAAATTGAGTATCTTCTTGAGTCAAGAAAGAGGTAATTTCAGAGCAAATAGATGGAGTTATTAAGGAATAGTACCCATTAACCCTGGGGAGGATAGAAGCAAAAACCATAAATAATTCTAGAGGGATTTAGATAAATTCAGTGGTGATAAAGACAGTATTGTTTTATTAAGGTTATTCATTTGAGGGATCTATCAATCTTTTGAATGTAAACCACAGAGAGCAAAAATGCCACACAGCATTTTATTTAGTTGTGGTTATTTATGTAAGAAATATTTCTTGAACACTTACTATACAGCAGACTCTGCTGGGCACTTGTGATGAATACGATAACCAAGGTCTCTATCTAATATGCATGTGAGACAACAATTATAATACAATGTAGGGCTATGCAAGGAGAAATAAAGGATAATAAGGAAGTACACGAGAGGGTCTTATTACCCACCTCTGCATCCTCAGGGATTTTCCTTAAAACTGCATCTGTGTAGACTGCAACAATGTTTACCTAGATTGTTTGCTGCTGTGGGAAGTTTAAGAAGCAGAAAGGAATAATGAAATCTGGCAGATCAATTTCAAGATGGCCTCTGGTGATTTCTGCCTCTTGGTATTTATCCTCGTGTGCAGTTTCTTCCTCTTGTGTGTGCACACGGTCTATGACCTGCTTCTAGTCAATAAAATATTTCAAAGTTGATGGGATGTCATTTTTGTGAATCAGTTACATAAGATTCTGACCTCAGGCTTGCTATCAAACTCTATCCCTTGTTAATTCTGATAAAACAAGCCACCATGTTGCACGCTGCATTATAGAGGGGCTCACATGACAAGATATAAAGGGCTTCCTCTGACTAGCAGCCATCAAGAAACTAAGGTCCTCAGTGCATCAACCCAAAAGGAATTCTGCCAACAACTACATCATCTTATAAGTAGATCCTTCCCTGGGTGAGTTTTGAGATAAGATGTCTAGATTTTAGCATTGTGAGAGATCCTGTAGCAGAGAACTCAGCTAAACCATACCCAATTCTTACACACACAGTAAGTGTAAAATGGGAGTCTGTGTTGTTTTAAGGCACTCAGTTTGTGTCAGTTTGTTATATGGCAATAGATAATTAATATAATGGAGATGCCAAAACATCTCCATGAAACACACTGCAGTCAGTCTTTTGTGCTACCATAGGTTGGATAATATTTTCAGTATTTTAGATGAGACATAGTTGTGACCAAAATGGTGGTGAGGTGATCAAAAGATGAAGATGTGTTTGAGAGATATTTAAGAAGTAGGATCGGCAAGACACATTATTAATTTGATGTGGAAGTTGAGGGGAGGGAGAAATCTAAGATAAAACTCAGATTTGGCATCAGTCACTGAGAAGATTATGATGTCATTCATTAAGACAGAGAGACAGGAGGTAGGCAGGGGAGAACAATGATGAGTCCGAATTGCATGCGAAACATTGGGGTGAAGACATACAATAAGCAATTGGATATGCCCATGCATCTGAAGTCCAGGAGAAAATAAACTGAGATGAATGAAAGAGCATGCTGTGTATTAAAACCATGCAAATAGATGTGATTTTAATAGTGAGGAAAGTAAAGGTGAAGAGCATGAAGATCCTATGGTGAGTTTTGAAGAATGTCAATCTTTAAGGGATAAACAGAAGAAGAGAAGGAGGCTTCTAAAAAGACCGAGACAAACAGCTAAAAAGGCAGAAAGAAAAGTAGTAAAATGCAGTTTCATGGAAGACACCCCACAAAAGTGTTTCAGGAAGAAGGAATTGGTAAACAATGTAAAATAAAAAGTTAAAGAAGATGTAGCCTTCAGAAAGTGGTCATTTTTGAGAGAAATTTGTGTTTTTTAGATGGTTAGGTTGGAATTCACATTGCATGAGGTGGAAGGGGAAAGGAACATAAAAATGAAGAAAGTTGGGATAGACAACTTTGTGAAAGTTTAGCTCTAAAAGGGAGGAGAGAGATGCTGATAGCCAAAAAGGATTATAATTATTAAAGACTCTTTTTTAAGGCAGTAAGTTTAGGACTATGTTTAAATGCTGATGATAAATAGCCACTAGAAATAGACAAATTGAAAATTTAGGAGAATACCAAATTTCCAGAAGAAAAAGCAGAGGATGTAATCCAAAGAAAAGTGGAGAACTTTGATTTGGACAGTGTCAGACTCAATCCTAGACCCACCATGATTATACATTGCAAAATAGAAAAACTATTATTTTACACATCACTTAGCCACTTTCAGATCTGTGTTTCTTATATTGGACTTTCCCAACTTATCTATGAGATAGGTAAAGCATTCATAGTGATCCTTACATTTACCAATGTTAAAATTGATGCTCCAAGAGGTTAGGTGACTGGGGAATCTGGTAATTGGAGCTTGAATAATTTATTTTCTCTTCCATGATTTTTTTTTTCACTACATCCTATCCCATGCCAGGGAACTGACACAGTATGGTACTGTCTATACAGATTATTCTGAGAACTAGTAAAAGGACTGTGTGAATTGGACAATCTGACACTTGAAAATGAAACCTAATATAATCAAAACGGTTAAGGTGGTTTCACCTCTAGACTGCAGATAGTTATCTTTCTTTTTTGTCTTGGGGTATTTATTTATTTATTTGTTTATTTATTTATTTTGAGACGCGTCTCACTGTGTCGCCCAGGCTGGAGTGCAGTGGCACTGTGTTGGCTCACTGCAACCTCCGTCTCCTGGGTTCAATCAATTCTCCTGCCTCAGCCTTCCGAGTAGCTGGGATTGCAGGCGTCCACCACCACACCTGGCTAGTTTTTATACTTTTAGTAGAGAGGGGGTTTCACCATGTTGGCCAGCCTGGTCTTGAACTCCTGACCTCAGGTGATCCACCCACCTCAGCCTCCCAAAGTGCTGCGATTACAGGCGTGAGCCACTACGCCCGGCGTTTACTCTTAAATATAAGAATGCAAATAAGAATTTGAGAAATTATACATTAAAATATGTATAATAACTTAGTCTTTCTGCAATTCTATAAAAATGTGCATTTTTATTTTCTGTCTAATATTCAAAAATCTATTTTTAACACTGTACAGCTGTCACATTGAAGAAGTGATGGCCAAGAAAAACAGTCATTCATATCATAGTAAACTAAAATAAAATAGTGTTATCCCCAAGACCCCCTAGTTAAAAGATAAAACCCCAGGAATCTGCTTTGCATAGGACCCCCCCACAGCACATTCTACCAGTATGTGAACAATGCAAGTATTGCCAAAAACCTTACTTATATCTAAGCATCGACTGCTATCTTTTTGTTTTTTAGTTCAACATGTTGTTAGAAGAAATGGGATTTACTTTATTCCCTGTTGTTTCTTTACTTGATTATTTTTTGGCAAGGCGTATGGAGAGAGGCAATAAAACATCAATACTCTAAAACTAGCACACTATAATAATAGATTGTAATATATAATATATAATGCAATTATTATATATTAGCATTATTATATGTTATTATTGAGTTATTGAAACTACTTTTAACTTCTTCATTTTTACCAGCAACAGAGTTTTATCTTTGAGTAGAAAAGAGATATTCTTCCTTTTCCAAAACGAATTCAGAATAATTTTGAAATATTAAAGTTTGGGAGACAAATCCTGTCCATGCAGTAGGTCAATTCCTTTTGAGTAGTCCATCCCATTGGCAATAAAGCGTTATTGCTACTGTTGGAGCTGGACATTTGGAGATCCTAAATTGCATATTATACTTTTTATAAAGACAGTTTTCCAATGTCTAAATTTTTTTTTCTTCAAGTTCAAAATCCTCAAGGCTGTTAGAAATCTTTACTTTTACAACTTGATAATGGTGCTAGATAAGGTTGACTTTCAGTGGAAACTTCAGAAATAGAAAGTCTTGGACAAAGGATTCAATCTGTATCACACAGGGTGTATTCAAAATGATTTCAAAAGCATTATTATATTCCGTCAAAGGACCTTTATGTCAATATATCTTTGAAGCAAAAACACATCTAAAAATTCAATAGTAGGTTCACTGTGTGGTCAACATTTGAACTTTGTAAAACTTTTCAATTTATTTGTGTAGAGAATGGCTTTTACCATATTTTTTTTTCGCCTGTGTTACAAACAAGTTAGACTAGAAGATAGTGTATTCCTGACAGATGTTTTTCTTCTCTAAGGTGCAGGGCTATTTCTTCAACATTGAGAATACAATCATATTTTGAAAATTTACCAAGCAAGGAAATATTTATCTAGTCTAGAAGGGATAGTTCTGTTTAACTAGGTATTATTACATGTTAAATTTCAGATTACCCAACTCATTCAAACACACATACAGATACCAGCATATTTTCTATCATCTCTTTCTCTCTCTCATCTATCTATCATTTATATCTATCTTGTCTTTACCATCTAATTATTTACCAGGAATATCTTTCCCACCTTTGTTAGCCTGGTGCACTTCTGCTCACTCTGGAACTCTTGTGAGTCTCAGCATTTCCTGAACCCACAGACTCTGCTAGGCTAGATTCTTTACTCTGTATGTCAGTAGCACGAGGGTTATGTGTTTGTTACAGTATCTGGCCTATTATACAGAGAGCAGCCTTTTGCAATTTTGTTTCTCAAACCAATCTCCAGCCCTAAAGGAGAGAGCAGTACATCATTTCAGTAGCTTGAGCTAAGAACTAAGCATAATTCTTGACACTTAGTCAATAACTACTTGATGATTTGCTGAATTGAATGAAGTTGTTTGTATATAACTAAGTAGGATGTAAGAAAAAAAGAGTAAAATGCAGTGAGCAGAGTAAATCACATGCTAGACATACCCACACCTGAGAGCTATTCAAGAATACCTCTAAGAGCAACCCTCAGCACTTCCCATCAACTGCTTCTTTTTATTGACTAAACATTTTGTTAATAAAGCAAATGCTATTTGAGGGTTAGCCTATTAGGGTACTCTAATAAATATGTGCAAATTTGTTTCTAAGATTTATTGTGCAAAAGGCAAAAATGACTTGATAGTGGAGCAGAAATTTGTAGAAAAAAATGATCTAGCTAAGATAGAAGCCAGGCCTGGCCACTGAACAAAGGAGGAGCCAGGATCGGTGAAAAGGAAGGATCTTTGTGATCACATTTATCCTAACTTGTCAACACCTGGAGCACTAGTAAACATCTGGAATAGTACCCCTGTGAAGTGGTGAACTGGCATAGACATTCACTTGCTCCAACACACTGCCCTTACAGTATAGGTTATAGCGAGCCACTCAGTATCCAAGTGCAATTGGTAAAAAACATGAAAGCTTGTGATATAGACGTGAGTGATGTTAGGCTGTCTCTTCTATTCTTGATGTGTCTTCGGCATGTAAGCCTGAGTCTTACTACTCTTCACTGTTTTCCTCCTCTCTACCAAGATAATCAGTAATCACAACAGGTCATTAATTATAAACTTTAATTTTACAAAAGAAAAACATTAGTTATGGAAGTTATTTGATGCTGTTGTCACACACTCTCTGATGAATGGGCTTTCCAGTATGCGGAATTTCAATCTGACCCAAAATGGTCCTCTGCTTTTCCGCCTGTTAGTATACAAGCCAGGGTCCATGCTCCTCTCTAAAGTGTACCTCCACGTGTTCCCTAGATCCTTTCCCTTCCATTTCTCAGTGTTTCCACAATTTCCTTCCTTCTTTTCTGTATTCTTCTTCACCATATTTTTCTTTCTCTAGTAGATCTTTCCCATAAGCATATAAATGTGATATTATTTGCCCCATCTCAAAATGTTACCTTTCCTTGTCCCTATTTCCTTAAGCATTTATGCAGCTAATTTCTTCACCTCCCTCAGGTCTTTGCTGGAGTATCACCTTCTCAAAGAGGCTTTTCTTCATCACCCTATTTAAAGTTCCAACTCACCATGACCCTCCCTTGCATTTATCCTGTAATTTTTTTTCTCATAGCATTTATTATCTTCTAACTATGTAATGCATTTATTCACTAGGCTGTGTTTTGTTTGACCCTCTTACTTAAATAAAAGCTGCAAGAAACCAGAGATTATGTCTATTTTGATCAATATTTTTTATTATTGTTATTATTTAAGTTGTAGGGTACACGTGTACAATGTGCAGGTTTGTTACATATGTATCCATGTGCCATGTTGATTTCCTGCACCCATTAACTCGTCATTTAGCATGAGGTATCTCTCCTAATGCTGTCCCTCCCCCCCACCCCCAACCCACAACAGTCCCCAGAGTGTGATGTTCCCCTTCCTGTGTCCATGTGATCTCAGTGTTCAATTCCCAACTATGAGTGAGAACATGCGGTGTTTGGTTTTTTGTCCTTGCGATAGTTTACTGAGAATGATGGTTTCCAGTTTCATCTATGTCCCTACAAAGGACATGAACTCATCATATTTTATGGCTCCATAGTATTCCATGGTGTATATGTGCCACATTTTCTTAATCCAGTCTATCGTTGATGGACATTTGGGTTGGGTCAAAGTCTTTGCTATTGTGAATAGTGCCGCAAAAAACATACGTGTGCATGTGTCTTTATAGCAGCATGATTTATAGTCCTTTGGGTATATACCCAGTAATGGGATGGCTGGGTCAAATGGTATTTCTAGTTCTAGATCCCTGAGGAATCGCCACACTGACTTCCACAATGGTTGAACTAGTTTACAGTCCCACCAACAGTGTCAAAGTGTTCCTATTTCTCCACATCCTCTCCAGCACCTGTTGTTTTCTGACTTTTGAATGATGGCCATTCTAACTGGTGTGAGATGGTATCTCATTGTGGTTTTGATTTGCATTTCTCTGATGGCCAGTGATGATGAGCATTTTTACATGTGTTTTTTGGCTGCATAAATGTCTTCTTTTGAGAAGTGTCTGTTCATGTCCTTCACCCACTTTTTGATGGGGTTTTTTTCTTGTAAATTTGTTTGAGTTCATTGTAGATTCTGGATATTAGCCCTTTGTCAGATGAGTAGGTTGCAAAAATTTTCTCCCATTTTGTAGGTTGCCTGTTCACTCTGATGGTAGTTTCTTTTGCTGTGCAGAAGCTCTTTAGTTTAATTAGATCCCATTTGTCAATTTTGTCTTTTGTTGCCATTGCTTTTGGTGTTTTAGCCATGAAGTCCTTGCCCATGCCTATGTCCTGAATGGTATTGCCTAGGTTTTCTTCTAGGGTTTTTATGGTTTTAGGTCTAACATGTAAGTCTTTAATCCATCTTGAATTAATTTTTGTATAAGGTGTAAGGAAGGGATCCAGTTTCAGCTTTCTACATATGGCTAGCCAGTTTTCCCAGCAATACCATTTATTAAATAGGGAATCGTTTCCCCATTTGTTGTTTTTGTCAGGTTTGTCAAAGATCAGATGGTTGTAGATGTGTAGTATTATTTCTGAGAGCTCTGTTCTGTTCCATTGGTCTATATCTCTGTTTTGGTTCCAGTACCATGCTGTTTTGGTTACTGTAGCCTTGTAGTATAGTTTGAAGTCAGGTAGCATGATGCCTCCAGCTTTGTTCTTTTGGATTAGGATTGACTTGGCGATGCGGGCTCTTTTTTGGTTCCATATGAACTTTAAAGTTTTTTCCAATTCTGTGAAGAAAGTCATTGGTAGCTTGATGAGGATGGCATTGAATCTATAAATTACCTTGGGCAGTATGGCCATTTTCACGATATTGATTCTTCCAACCCATGAGCATGGAATATTCTTCCATTTGTTTGTAACCTCTTTTATTTTATTGTGTAGTGGTTTGTAGTTCTCCTTGAAGAGGTCCTTCACATCCCTTGTAAGTTGGATTCGTAGGTATTTTATTCTCTTTGAAGCAATTGTGAATGGGAGTTCACTCATGATTTGGCTCTCTGTTTGTTTGTGATTGGTGTACAAGAATGCTTGTGATTTTTGTACATTGATTTTGTACCCTGAGACTTTGCTGAAGTTGCTTATCAGCTTAAGGAGATTTTGGGCTGAGACAATGGGGTTTTCTAGATATACAATCATGTCGTCTGCAAACAGGGACAATTTGACTTCTTCTTTTCCTAATTGAATACCCTTTATTTCCTTCTCCTGCCTGATTGCCCTGGCCAGAACTTCCAGCACTATGTTGAATAGGAGTGGTGAAAGAGGGCATCCCTGTCTTGTGCCAGATTTCAAAGGGAATGCTTCCAGTTTTTGCCCATTCAGTATGATATTGGCTGTGGGTTTGTCATAGATAGCTCTTATGATTTTGAGATATGTCCCATCAATACCTAATTTATTGAGAGTTTTTAGCATGAAGGGTTGTTGAATTTTGTCAAAGGCCTTTTCTGCATCTATTGAGATAATCATGTGTTTTTTGTCTTTGGTTCTGTTTATATGCTGGATTACATTTATTGATTTGCATATGTTGAACCAGCCTTGCATCCCAGGGATGAAGCCCACTTGATCATGGTGGATAAGCTTTTCGATGTGCTGCTGGATTTGGTTTGCCAGTATTTTATTGAGGATTTTTGCATCAATGTTCATCAAGGATATTGGTCTGAAATTCTCTTTTTTTTGGTTGTGTCTCTGCCAGGCTTTGGTATCAGGAGGATGCTGGCCTCATAAAATGTGTTAGGGAGGATTCCCTCTTTTTCTATTGATCGGAATAGTTTCAGAAGGAATGGTACCAGTTCCTCCTTGTACCTCTGGTAGAATTCAGCTGTGAATCCATCAGGTCCTGGACTCCTTTTGCTTGGTAAGCTATTGATTATTGCCACAATTTCAGAACCTGTTATTGGTGTATTCAGAGATTCAACTTCTTCCTGGTTTAGTCTTGGGAGGGTGTATTTGTCAAGGAATTTATCCATTTCTTCTAGATTTTCTAGTTTATTTGCATAGAGGTGTTTGTAGTATTCTCTGATGGTAGATTGTATTTCTGTGGGATCGGTGGTGATATCCCCTTTATCATTTTTTATTGCATCTATTTGATTCTTCTCTCTTTTCTTCTTTATTAGTCGTGCTAGGGGTCTATCAATTTTGTTGATGTTTTCGAAAAACCAGCTCCTGGATTCATTAATTTTTTAAAGGATTTTTTGTGTCTCTATTTCCTTCAGTTCTGCTCTGATTTTAGTTATTTCTTGCCTTCTGCTAGCTTTTGAATGTGTTTTGTCATGCTTTTCTAGTTCTTCTAATTGTGCTGTTAGGGTGTCAATTTTGGATCTTTCCTGCTTTCTCTTGTGGGCATTTAGTGCTATTAATCTCCCTCTACACACTGCTTTGAATGTGTCCCAGAGATTCTGGTATGTTGTATCTTTGTTCTCATTGGTTTCAAAGAACATCTTTATTTCTGCCTTCATTTTGTTATGTACCCAGTAGTCATTCAGGAGCAGGTTGTTCAGTTTCCATGTAGTTGAGTGGTTTTGAGTGAGTTTGTTAATCCTGAGTTCTAGTTTGATTGCACTGTGGTCTGAGAGACAGTTTGTTATAATTTCTGTTCTTTTACATTTGCTGAGGAGAGCTTTACTTCCAACTATGTGGTCAATTTTGGAATAGGTGTGGTGTGGTGCTGAAAAAAATGTATATTCTGTTGATTTTGGGTGGAGAGTTCTGTAGATGTCTATTAGGTTCTCTTGGTGCAGAGCTGAGTTCAATTCCTGGATATCCTTGTTCACTTTCTGTCTCGTTGATCTGTCTAATGTTGACAATGGGGTGTTAAAATCTCTCATTATTGTTGTGTGGGAGTCTAAGTCTCTTCGTAGGTCACTCAGGACTTGCTTTATGAATCTGGGTGCTCCTGTATTGGGTGCATATATATTTAGGATAGTTAGCTCTTCTTGTTGAATTGATCCCTTTCCCAGTATGTAATGGCCTTCTTTGTCTCTTTTGATCTTTGTTGGTTTAAAGTCTATTTTATCAGAGACTAGGATTGCAACCCCTGCCCTTTGTTGTTTTCCATTTGCTTGGTATATCTTCCTCCATCCTTTTATTTTGAGTCTATGTGTGTCTCTGCATGTGAGATGGGTTTCCTGAATACAGCACACTGCTGGGTCTTGACTCCTTATCCAATTTGCCAGTCTGTGTCTTTTAATTGGAGCATTTAGCCCATTTACATTTAAAGTTAATATTGTTATGTGTGAATTTGATCCTGTCATTATGATGTTAGCTGGTTATTTTACTTGTTAGTTGATGCAGTTTCTTCCTAGCCTCGATATTTTCAAAGTTCATAAACTACTCCCTGATATTAGTAGGTGTTCACCAAATAATTGCAGAATGAATGAATTCACAAATAAAAACATTTTCATTTTAACACTTGAGAAACTCAGTCTTTAAGTTTTCACTATAAAAATAAAATTCCCTAAGAATCATCTTACCGCTGTTACAAAAGTTAATTTTATTTCTTATTTGTATTCTCCTTTGCTCTGCAGGACCTGATTCCATTCTTGCTTCCCATGTTCCCTGGGTTTTGTGTCCTTTCAGGTAGTATTTGAAAGGGATTTCTTGATCAACAAAATTATCCATTTTGAATCCATGTATAAAGTAGAAGAAACAGATCTTTTGTGACTCTTGAGAGGCTTTAGTTCTCTTGTACACTCAGAATGCATGCAACTAGAGATTCTACCTTCCCTGACTTTGCATTCACTTTTGAACCCATCATCAGATGGGACTCACTACAAGTCCGTTGTTCATAAAGTTGGTCATCATATTTACGGAAAATTGCCTCCATGGGGTTTCTACTATACTTGGTTTGGTAGAGTAGGTCTTCATTAATTATTTGTTAAGTAGAATTAAATTCATTAATGGGTTTCAGTCAGTAGCTGATAAGGCAGAAAATGTTGGAAACAAAACTAGTAGCCTCTAGCAAAGAACTTGAGAGGAGGATATCTTAATGTGACTAAAAATTCCATTCTGAACTACTTAAAACTGGAATATTTAATTGGCATTGAAATAAAAACGTAGGGAAATTTCAGCATAAGATCACTATTTTCACAAATGTCCCCTTTTACAAACCATTTGGTATTGCTTTCTAAAGATCTGTGCTCACTCTTAATTGCATCCGTTTCCTTTGACTTATGATGAAAAGTATGCTTTCTCTAGTAGATATGTGTCTCTACTTGACTGTAGAGCTCTAAAAGTCCTCTTTTAAACCATTGCTACATATGTGCTTACGTGTGTGTTTCTGGGTGCATACACACACACCCACACACACACACACACACACAGACACAGACAGATGAAAACTTTGTATCTTCCATGAGTTCTGTTTGAGTTTTGCCAGAGCAAGAGTGTTATTTTAACTTGGAAAATGAGGATGAATTCCCATCCTAAGATATTATAAAAAAATAAGACAACATAATTTATTTTCCTCAAACACTGTTCTCATCAATCTTATTTGTACATTAAAATCATCTGAGAAAAAAATTTAAATACTGCTTCGTGAGTTTCATCTCAACCCAGTTGAACTAGAACCTTTGGAAATGAGACCCAGGCACTCATATTTTTTAATGTCACAATTTCTGTTTCATTTTTATTTTTAATGGGCATTCTAGTTCTCTAGTGGTAGGGGTCTGATTTCTCTAGCACTGGCTGAAACAAAGTTTGTTTTGTCTCACTAATAGATTTTACAGTCTACACACTTCCTTAAGGTTAAAAGTGCATCTTGAAGCATTAGTTCTAGCCATGATCTTTATTTTTTTTTTGGTAGGAGGTGGGAAGCATGATTGCAAATAAATGTTCCTTGAAATTGTACTCAAAATCCTTTTGTGGTTATATCAATTTGCAATGAGAGAGACATCTGGAATGCTGCAAGTTATTTATACAAAGAAAAAAGATAAAGATTACATGCTTTCTGTCTTGTTTACAATAATTTGTTCATCTCTTTGGTATAACTGCATTGTCAAAGTTAAATTTGAGAATAGACATAATCTCTCAAGATACTTAATTTCCATGTACCCATGCATTCTCTTATATTTTCAATGTATAACTATATTCTCTAAAATTACATTTAGATTTTAGGGCGATAAGAATGGTAAATCAGAAAGCAACAAAGTAACCTGAAGAAAAACTAGGCTTAAAAGTTTTACACTGTCTTTTTTTAAAAAGTAAATAAGATACCCAATTGAGGGAATATGGAGGTGTGCAAATGTTGTAAACTTCAGTGTAATATAGACCTGGGTTTGAATCTCACATTTGTCATTCACACCCACAGGTAGTCCACTGGCAAGTCTGAATATTACCTCGTCTTACCATTTCCACATGGCTCACCCTAGTCCAAGGTAACATCAGCAACCACCTGGACTCTTGCATTCCCATCCATCTGGAATCCTCTGCCATTCCCACCACTCCGTATTCATATTTTTTCTCCTTCAACGAATTTTTCCATGCAGCAGCCAAAAAAATTTAAAGCATAAAACTTATTATTTAAAACTCTCCACTTGCTTTCCATTATAATTAGAATAAATTCCACATTTATTGTATCTTCTCCTCCTTGTTATATATATATTTCAGTTAATGACAGTCCCTGGAATATGCTAAGCTCATTCTTGTATTAGGATTTTTGCACAGATATTGTAATATCTGTGAGCAAGAAAGAGATGAAAGTAAGGGCTCATCTCATGCCCTCTTCAGGTAATGGCATATTTAATATTTTGCAAATCTGTTACCTCATCTGTAAAGCTTATCTTTTATTATTTCTGGAGATCATGGGAAAGTCATCAGAAGTGTCCAGAAATTATCCCAGGTACAGAAGCTGAGAGAATGGTGCTATTAATTCTAGGCATTTAAAGATTATTAAATTAAAAAATTACTAATCAAAGGTAAGATCATTGATTATCCACTGACATCAATATTATAACCATTTTTGACCATATACAGTATGCTAGGCACTGTATTAAACACAACAGAAGTTATAAGAATGAATGAATATAAAAGTCTTTGCTTATCATCTGCTTATCATTTGGAAGACAGAATAAGAACAACACAATAACACTGCTACTAAGCAGAAAATGTACCGTAAAATAATTAGAATGTAAAGGGTAAAGGTTTTTAAAATGGAAGGTTTAATAGGTCTGACTTCCACAGTAAGCAACAGCAGTTTAAAAATATGCACATCTGTTCCCAATCTATTAGACTTGCTTCTCCTTAATTGAATTGAAATATAAGACTAGTTGGGTTTGGGGGTCAGGGAATTGAGGAAGGCTTAATGAAGGAACTAGACCTAGAAAATACAGCATTTGAGCTGGACCTTGAAAGTGGGAAGAATAATGGAATGCACCTTTATTTATCTCTTTCTTAATTTAGCCATGGTTTTACTAAGTAAATAAGATTAGTTTTATGATTTTGCAGAAATATGCCTGCTGAACATTATTGACCTCATGACAATCTTCCAATATGTTTTTAAGGAAAATAGAACTTTATTTTTGGAGAGAACGACCTTGGGCAACTAAATTAACCTCTTTCTCACCTGTAAAATTCCAATTTGTAGAACTGTTGCAAAGATTAAAGGAAATAATGCAAGGTGTCTGGTGTATAGGCACCTAATTAATGCTAGCTCTCACTTTTACTTCTTAATAACTGGAGAAGTTGTATATTACTGAAAGTAAGCAGAATTGTGGAATAGTTAAAACTGTACACTCTGAAATCAGGCTGTACTGATCAGATGGCCTTAGAATTCTGGGTCTGCCACCCTTGCTTTGTGATCTTGGGCAGGTAACTTAACATCACTTTGCCTCACTTCCTTCATTTGTCAAATGGAAATTATAATATATCCTAACTAAGAGGGCTGTTGTGAAGATTATATCTGATAATTCATATTAAGTGGTTAACATATAGTAGATACTCAATAAATAATTATTTATAATTACAGTAATAATCATTAATAATTATATAAGTAGAATTGAAAGCCAACACTAATAATATCCTTAAGTCATAGGGGTTATTGTCGGTCTAATAATCTATAGCATGTGACAGGCCAACACATGCCCGGTCAATGAATATATTATTCTAAAAAAAAAAATCATCTGATCACATATACAGACCTGAAGTGCTGTTTGAAGTACTTCACTTGATGTTCTTGTTGTATTTGATCACGTTTCCAGTGTTTGCTTTTGACTTTACTTATATTTTTATAATTCGCTATTTATCTCTGATTTTCAAAAGTGGTGAGGGAAGTCAATTCCAGGCAGTGATGGAAGCCAAGTCCTCTGATCTCAAAACGGCTGTGGAAGATGAACCAAAGGGAAAAAACCCCGTATTAAAAGAGAATGCCTTCACGGGTCCTGGAGAATTAAGGCTAGAATTTTGCTATTTTGAGTCAGGCAGGAAAAAAAGAGGTGCAGATTGAGAAGTAGAAAAATTATTGCCCGTGAGAGGAATTTCCTGCTTATTTCCTCTTAAATCTCATTATGTAAGTTTACTGATTGCTTTTTCTAAACTCAAATTTAGATCCCAAGTATAAAAGAGAAATCCTATTAAAATATGTATAGATTATACACCTTTGGAGTAAAGTGGTTTCTTTCTACATGTTTATAATTATGTTCTGGCTTATGCAGAATAGTCTATAGTTCGAACATTCTGGAACTGAGATTTATATTCCCTAAATATGCATGAATAAGTATCTGGCCCACCTCAATAAGAAATGAGGTTTGTTGATTTGATTTCCCTTAGCCAGCTTGATAAGCAGAATGACTGTCACTGGAAGAATTCTGGAAGAAGATATTTAAAGCTACTGCACATATCCAAATGTAACATGTCAAGGATCTGCCTGTTTGCTCAAGAAAGGGAAGAAATTCATTGCTTAACCTCAGGGACCCAAATAGGCTTTCTGTTTATCTTATACATCCCAGGTTACCTCCCAGTAACTTGAACATATCTTCTTTTCAAGCCTTCCAAGTTCCACCCAAATTGAAAGACAATGTTCTTGGTAGATGTTTTATTTTCGAGGATTGTTGGCTTTGCACACTCAGTAATCTCCACCACAGGTACCTTTCCCTCATCCACACACTCAAATATTACCTATCATTTAATCTAACCTCAATTCAAATGCAACTTGTTCTTCGAAACCTTTTCCAACATTTTCATTTTAAAAAATCCCTTCCTTTAAAGAGAGCCTCCTGGGTCTTCATCAGTAATCCCAATATGGAAATATGCAATAAATATTGTGTACCTATAATGTGCCACAAGCTTAGTGCTAGGGATATGTCAGTGGGTAAAACAGTCAGAACTCCTTGTAAAGTGAATGAAGTTAAAATTGCTTGTTAGATAGTGGTAAATGGTAAGGAGAAAAGTGTAGAAGAGGAAGAGAAAAGGAAGTTGGAAGATAGAAATTTTATGTGGTTAGTGGAGGCCTGTCAGAGAAGGAGACTCAAGTCTGGAGGAAATGAGGAATGACAGACAAATATCTGAAAGAAGAACATTCAGCCAGAGGGAAGAGAAAATGAAAAGACTCTGGGTGAAAGTGTAAACAGGAGGAAAATTAAGAGAAATCATAGATGTGACGAGTGGGGAGTGGGAGGAGGAGGAGCAGGCAGATTGTACATGTTTTTAATGGCTGACTTTTTCTCTGGGTTAAAAGTAAACCACTGAAGGCTTTGATTACCACAGAGGCATGGTCTAACTCATATTTTAGTAACAGAGGCAACAATGCAGCAGTGAGAGGATAAAAGTTCTGGAAATATTCTGAAGGCATAACCTAGAGGATTTATTAACAGATTAGACAGCAGGTGAGAGAAAAAGTAGAGTAAATGTGACTCCAAGGCCTGTGGCCCAAACAATCAGAAATAAGGAGCTGCCTTATGGAAAGGAGCTGCTTCGTATTGAATAAGGAGTGGAAATAGAAAAGGTTATAGCAAAATAGTAAGTAATAGCGGCCATTTGGGTTTGGAGGTGCATATTTTGAGATTATTTCTCTGTTCTGCAGTCACTTGAATATACAAATGAGAAGTTATGAGCATCTAGATGAACATTAAAGCAGTGAGATAGATTGTTCTTACTTATGAATGAATCTCAAAGGGCTGAGCTCCAAAAGATACGAAAGATGAGGAGGAATAAATGAAGAAGAATGTAAAGAGACTAGTGAAGGAGAAGGAAAGCAGAGGAATTTGTGTCCTAGAAGCCAAGCAAAGAAAGTATCTAGGAGAAGGGAGTGATCAGATATGCAAATGCTGCTGATAGCCCAAAATAGGTTAAATGACTATCAATCCCATGATTTAGCAAACAGTATGCCACTGGTGACTTTAACTACAGCTACGTCAGTGGAGTAGTATTGACAAAGGCCTGATAGAAACAGGTTCAAGTGTAAAGAAACTGAAATCAATGAATATAGCCAACTCTTCTGAGAAGTTTACTGTAAAAAAAAAAGAAAGAAATGGGGCAGTAACTGGAGGGTATGGTGAAGTCACATGCACACATATATGCATACACATACGTATATGTCTATATTTACTTTCAAATAAGAGTGAAATAGCAGCATTTTAATATGCTCATGAGAAAAAAAAGAATGCAAGAGAGAAAAGGGAGAATTCCAGAAAAATTGCTCTTGTCTAGGCAAGAATGAATGAGATCTGGGACATAGTAGAGAGACTGCCCTTTGCTTGCCATATGGATGGCTCATCTACAGAACAAGAGAGAGAACACAGTATGGACATACAGAGGCAGGTAGGTGAATATGGTCATGAAAAATTGTGGAAATCGTTTTTTGATTACTTCTTTTTACTTAGTTAAACAGAAAGCATATTCAGGAGCTTAGAGTGAGAATTGTCTCCAGTTATGTAGATTCTTCCTTCTTTTCTCTATTGTCATTCAATAACCTCTAGCTAAGGAATTACTATGTTTTTAATATCCAAGTGGTTTTATTATGCAATCATGAATAGTGAGCACATTATGTTATTTTCAATTTCTGGAGAAATGAAAATGCACACAATTAAATTTTATTAAAAGAAGCAAGGAATAATTCTTTTTTTTCTTTTTTTCTTTTTTTTAAATTATTATTATACTTTAAGTTTTAGGGTATATGGGCACGATGTGCAGGTTTGTCACATATGTATACATGTGCCATGTTGGTGTGCTGCACCCATTAACTCGTCATTTAGCATTAGGTATATCTTCTCATGCTGTCCCTCCCCCCTACCCCCAACCCACAACAGTCCCCGGAGTGTGGTGTTCCCCTTCCTGTGTCCGTCTGTTCTCATTGTTCAATTCCCACCTATGAGTGAGAACATGTGGTGTTTGGTTTTTTTGTCCCTGAGATAGTTTACTGAGAATGATGGTTTCCAGTTTCATCCATGTGCCTACAAAGGACATGAACTCATCATTTTTTATGGCTGCATAGTATTCCATGGTGTATATGTGCCACATTTTCTTAATCCATTCTATCGTTGTGGGACATTTGGGTTGGTTCCAAGTCTTTGCTATTGTGAATAGTGCTGCAATAAACATATGTGTGCAAGTGTCTATATAGCAGCATGATTTATAGTCCTTTGGGTATATACCCAGTAATGGGATGGCTGGGTCAAATGGTATTTCTAGTTCTAGATCCCTGAGGAATCGCCACACTGACTTCCACAATGGTTGAACTAGTTTACAGTCCAACCAACAGTGTAAAAGTGTTCCTATTTCTCCACATCCTCTCCAGCACCTGTTGTTTCCTGACTTTTTAATGATGGCCATTCTAACTTGTGTGAGATGATATCTCATTGTGGTTTTGATTTGCATTTCTCTGATGGCCAGTGATGATGAGCATTTTTTCATGTGTCTTTTGGCTGCATAAATGTCTTCTTTTGAGAAGTGTCTGTTCATGTCCTTTGCCCACTTTTTGATGGGGTTGTTTTTTTCTTGTAAATTTGTTTGAGTTCATTGTAGATTCTGGATATTAGCCCTTTGTCAGATGAGTAGGTTGTGAAAATTTTCTCCCATTCTGTAGGTTGCCCGTTTACTCTGATGATAGTTTCTTTTGCTGTGCAGAAGCTCTTTAGTTTAATTAGATCCCATTTGTCAATTATGGCTTTTGTTGCCATTGCTTTTGATGTTTTAGACATGAAGTCCTTGCCCATGCCTGTGTCCTGAATAGTATTGCCTAGGTTTTCTTCTAGGGTTTTTATGGTTTTAGGTCTAACATTTAAGTCTTTAATCCATCTTGAATTAATTTTTGTATAAGGTGTAAGGAAGGGATCCAGTTTCAGCTTTCTACATATGGCTAGCCAGTTTTCCCAGCACCACTTATTAAATAGGGAATCCTTTCCCCATTTCTTGTTTTTGTCAGATTTGTCAAAGATCAGATAGTTGTAGATATGTGGCATCATTTCTGAGGGCTCTGTTCTGTTCCATTCATCTATGTCTCTGTTTTGGTACCAGTACCATGCTGTTTTGGTTACTGTAGCCTTGTAGTATAGTTTGAAGTCACATAGTGTGATGCCTCCAGCTTTGTTCTTTTGGCTTAGGATTGACTTGGCGATGCGGGCTCTTTTTTGGTTCCATATGAACTTTAAAGTAGTTTTTTCCAATTCTGTGAAGAAAGTCATTGGTAGCTTGATGGTGATGGCATTGAATCTATAAATTACCTTGGGCAGTATGGCCGTTTTCATGATATTGATTCTTCCTACCCATGAGCATGGAATGTTCTTCCATTTGTTTGTATCCTCTTTTATTTCATTGAGCAGTGGTTTGTAGATCTCCTTGAAGAGGCCCTTCACATCCCTTGTAAGTTGGATTCCTAGGTATTTTATTCTCTTTGAAGCAATTGTGAATGGGAGTTCACTCATGATTTGGCTCTCTGTTTGTCTGTGATTGGTGTACAAGAATGCTTGTGATCTTTGTACATTGATTTTGTATGCTGAGACTTTGCTAAAGTTACTTATCAGCTTAAGGAGATTTTGGGGTGAGACAATGGGGTTTTCTAGATATACAATCATGTCATCTGCAAACAAGGACAGTTTGAGGTCCTCTTTTCCTAATTAAATACCCTTTATTTCCTTCTCCTGCCTGATTGCCCTGGCCAGAACTTCCAACAGTATGTTGAATAGGAGTGGTGAGAGAGGGCATCCCTGTCTTGTGCTCATTTTCAAAGGGAATGCTTCCAGTTTTTGCCCATTCAGTATGATATTGGCTGTGGGTTTGTCATAGATAGCTCTTATTATTTCGAGATACATCCAATCAATACCTAATTTATTGAGCGTTTTTAGCATGCAGCGTTGTTGAATTTTGTCAAAGGCCTTTTCTGCATCTATTGAGATAATCATGTGGTTTTTGTCTTTGGTCCTGTTTATATGCTGGATTACATTTATTGATTTGCATATGTTGAACCATCCTTGCATCCCAGGGAAGAAGCCCACTTGATAATGGTGAATAAGCTTTTTGATGTATTGCTGGATTTGGTTTGCCAGTATTTTATTGAGGATATTTGCATCAATGTTCATCAAGGATATTGGTCTAAAATTCTCTTTTTTGGTTGTGTCTCTGCCAGGTTTTGGTATCAGGAGGATGCTGGCCTCATAAAATGAGTTAGGGAGGATTCCCTCTTTTTCTATTGATTGGAATAGTTTCAGAAGGAATGGTACCAGTTCCTCCTTGTACCTCTGGTAGAATTCGGCTGTGAATCCATCAGGTCCTGGACTCTATTTGGTTGGTAAGCTATTGATTATTGCCACAATTTCAGAACCTGTTATTGGTGTATTCAGAGATTCAACTTCTTCCTGGTTTGGTCTTGGGAGGGTGTATTTGACAAGGAAATTATCCATTTCTTCTAGATTTTCTAGTTTATTTGCATAGAGGTGTTTGTAGTATTCTCTGATGGTAGATTGTATTTCTGTAGGATCAGGGGTGATATCCCCTCTATCCTTTTTTATTGCATCTATTTGATTCTTCTCTCTTTTCTTCTTTATTAGTCTTGCTAGCAGTCTATCAATTTTTTTGATCTTTTCCAAAAACCAGCTCCTGGATTCATTAATTTTTTGAAGGGTTTTTTTGTGTCTCTATTTCCTTCAGTTCTGCTCTGATTTTAGCTATTTCTTGCCTTCTGCTACCTTTTGAATGTGTTTGCTCATGCTTTTCTAGTTCTTTTAGTTGTGATGTTAGGGTGTAAATTTTAGATCTTTCCTGCTTTCTCTTGTGGGCATTTAGTGCTACAAATTTCCCTCTACACACTGCTTTGAATGTGTCCCAGAGATTCTGGTATGTTGTGTCTTTGTTCTCGTTGGTTTCAAAGAACATCTTTATTTCTGTCTTCATTTTGTTACGTACCCAGTAGTAGTAGGAGCAGGTTGTTCAGTTTCCATGTAGTTGAGTGGTTTTGAGTGAGTTTGTTAATCCTGAGTTCTAGTTTGATTGCACTGTGGTCAGAGATAGTTTGTTATAATTTCTGTTCTTTTACATTTGCTGAGGAGAGCTTTACTTCCAACTATGTGTTCAATTTTGGAATAGGTGTGGTGTGGTGCTGAAAGAAATGTATATTCTGTTGATTTGGGGTGGAGAGTTCTGTAGATGTCTATTAGGTCCACTTGGTGCAGAGCTGAGTTCAATTCCCGGATGTCCTTGTTAACTTTCTGTCTCCTTGATTTGTCTAATGTTGTCAGTGGGGTGTTAAAGTCTCCTATTATTATTGTATGGGAGTCTAAGTCTCTTCGTAGGTCACTCAGGACTTGCTTTATGAATCTGGGTGGTCCTTTATTGGGTGCATATATATTTAGGATAGTTAGCTCTTCTTGTTGAATTGATCCCTTTCCCATTATGTAATGGCCTTCTTTGTCTCTTTTGATCTTTGTTGGTTTAAAGTCTATTTTATCAGAGACTAGGATTGCAACCCCTGCCTTTTTTTGTTTTCCATTTGCTTGGTATATCTTCCTCCATCCCTTTATTTTGAGCCTATGTGTGTCTCTGCATGTGAGATGGGTTTCCTGAATACAGCACACTGATGGGTCTTGACTCCTTTTCCAATTTGTCAGTCTGTGTCTTTTAATTGGAGCATTTAGCCCATTTACATTTAAAGTCAGTATTGTTATGTGTGAATTTGATCCTGTCATTATGATGTTAGCTGGTTATTTTGCTCATTAGTTGTTTCAGTTTCTTCCTAGCCTCGATGTTCTTTACAATTTGGCATGTTTTTGCAATGGCTATTACCAGTTGTTCCTTTCCATGTTGAGTGCTTCCTTCAGGAACTCTTTTAGGGCAGCCCTGGTGGTGACAAAATCACTCAATATTTGCTTGTCTGTAAAGTATTTTATTTCTCCTTCACTTATGAAGCTTAGTTTGGCTGGATATGAAATTCTGGGTTGAAAATTCTTTTCTTTAAGAATGTTGAATATTGTCCCCCACTCTCTTCTGGCTTGTAGAGTTTCTGCCGAGAGATCAGCTGTTAGTCTGATGGGCTTCCCTTTGTGGGTAACTCGACCTTTCTCTCTGGCTGCCCTTAACATTTTTTCCTTCATTTCAACTTTGGTGAATCTGACAATTATGTGTCTTGGAGTTGCTCTTCTCGAGGAGTATCTTTGTGGCATTCTCTGTATTTCCTGAATCTGAATGTTGGCCTGCCTTGCTAGATTGGGGAAGTTCTCCCGGATAATATCTTGCAGAGTATTTTCCAAGTTGGTTCCATTCTCCCCACCACTTTCAGGTACACCAATCAGATGTAGATTTGGTCTTTTCACATAGTCCCATATTTCTTGGAAGCTTTGTTCATTTCTTTTATTCTTTTTTCTCTAAACTTCTCTTCTCACTTCATTTCATTCATTTCATCTTCCATCACTGATACCCTTTCTTCCAGTTGATCGCATTGGCTACTGGGGCTTCTGCAGTCTTCACGTCGTTCTTGAAACTTGGCTTTCAGCTCCATCAGCTCCTTCAAGCACTTCTCTGCATTCGTTATTTTAGTTAAACATTTGTCTAATTTTTTTTCAAAGTTTTTAACTTCTTTGCCATTGGTTTGAATTTCCTCCTGTAGCTCGGAGTAGTTTGATCATCTGAAGCCTTCTTCTCTCAACTCGTCAAAGTCATTCTCCATCCAGCTTTGTTTCATTGCCGGTGAGGAACTGCGTTCCTTTGGAGGAGGAGAGGTGCTCTGCTTTTTAGAGTTTCCAGTTTTTCTGCTCTGTTTTCTCCCTATCTTTGTAGTTTTTTCTACTTTTGGTCTTTGATGATGGTGATATACAGATGGGTTTTTGGTGTGGGTGTCCTTTCTGTTTGTTAGTTTTCCTTCTAACAGACAGGACTCTCAGCTGCAAGTCTGTTGGAGTTTGCTAGAGGTCCACTCCTGACCCTGTTTGGCTGGGTGACAGCAGCAGTGGCTGCAGAACAGCAGATTTTCGTGAACTACAAATTCAGTTGTCTGATAGTTCCTCTGGAAGTTTTGTCTCAGAGGAATACCGGGCCGAGTGAGGTGTCAGTCTGTCCCTACTGGGGGGTGCCTACCAGTCAGGCTCCTCTGGGGTCAAATTCCCACTTTAGGAGGCAGTCTGCCCATTCTCAGATCTCCAGCTGCGTGCTGGGAGAACCACTACTCTCTTCAAAACTGTCAGACAGGGACATTTAAGTCTGCAGAGGTTACTGCTGACTTTTTGTTTGTCTGTGCCCTGCCCCCAGAGGTGGAGCCTACAGAGGCAAGCAGGCCTCCTTGAGTTGTGGTGGGCTCCACCCAGTTCGAGCTTCCTGGCTGCTTTGTTTATCTAAGCAAGTGTGGGCAATGGTGGGCGCTCTTCCCCTAGCCTCGCTGCCATCTTGCAGTTTTATCTCAGACTGCTGTGCTAGCAATCAGTGAGACTCCGTGGGTGTAGGACCCTCCGAGCCAGGTGTGGGACACAATCTCCTGGTATGCCGTTTTCGAAGCCCATTGGAAAAGCGCAGTATTAGGGTAGGAGTGACCCGATTTTCCAGGTGCCGTTTGTTACCGCTTTCTTTGACTAGGAAAGGGAACTCCGTGGCCCCTTGTGCTTCCCAAATGAGGCAATGCCTCGCCCTGCCTCAGCTCGTGCACGGTGCGCTGCACCAACTATCCTGCACCCACTGTTTGGCACTCCCTAGTGAGATGAACCCGGTACCTCAGATGGAAATGCAGAAATCACCCGTCTTTCTTTTCGCTCACGCTGGGAGCTGTAGACTGGAGCTGTTCCTATTCAGCCATCTTGGCTCCACCCCACAAGGAATAATTCTTAAAGGAAAATGCGAAGAGTAGTTTATGAACTTAATTTTTTTCGCTGGTCTTCTCTCTTTTTGTACCATTTTAAGTCCCTATGTATGTTCTTCTTTCAATAAGGCATTCTAAGTTCCAGTTTCTAAGTTTTAAGTTCCACTGTGAAATTACTTAAGATAAAGATGAGGTTTACTTTGGCAGTTTTTTGTTGTTGCTGTTCTTGATTGCTTATTTTTAATTAAAATAAGGGCAGACTCCAGGATGATACCTCTGGACCCACTGGGGATCTGGGGGGACCTTGCTACCCTGAGTGGAAGGACATAAGCCTGGTTGGTTTTTCCACCAGCTGATTAGACAGCCCAAGTGCTTTCAGGAAACATAGGCAGTAAGCAGGGAGTGGCTATAGCAAGCCTTCAGCCAGACTCAGTGCCGTGCTAGCTTCAGATCTGGCCCAGTGAAATTATTTTGATGATGGCCACAAGGGTGCTTTTGTCACTCCAGTCGTCAGCATTAGGTGGCTAGAGCAGAGGCAGAGGCTCCATATGTTTGGAAGAAAGGGAAGCAAGAGTCTTTGCCTGGTAATCCAGAGAATTCTCTTAGATTTCATTCAAGACCATAAAGGAGTTGCCTTTATGAGTCTGCAAGGACCACAGAGTTACTGGATGTGGCGTCCCACCTAAAGCAGATACAGCTTAGATCACAACACCCAAGTCCTTTCAAATATCTGGAAAACCTTCCCAAGAAGGATGAGTGCAAATAAGCCCAGACAGTGAAGACTACAATAATACCTAATCCTCTAATGCCCAGACACTGAAGAACATCTGCTAGCATCAACACCACCCAGGAAAACTTAACCTCATCAAATGAACACTAAATAAGCTTCCAGGGACAAATCCTGGAGATACAGAGATATGCAATCTTTCAGACAGAGAATTCAAAAGAGGTGCGTTGAGGAAACTCAAAGAAAATTCATGATAACACAGAGGTGAAATTCAAAATTCTATCAGACAAACAGATTAAAATAACTAAAGAGAATCAAGTAGAAATTCTGGAGTTAAAAAATGCAATTGGCATAATGAAGAATGCATCAAGGTCCTTTAACAGCAGAATTAAGCAGAAGCAAGAACTAGTGAGCCTGAAGACAGGCTATTTGAGAATACCTAGTCAGAAAAGGCAAAAGTAAAAAGAATAACAAAATGAAGCATGCCTACAGGATTTAGAAAATAGTCTCATGAGGCCAGGCGCGGTGGCTCACGCTTGTAATCCCAGCACTTTGGGAGGCTGAGGCGGCTGGATCACGAGGTCAGGAGATCGAGACCACAGTGAAACCCCGTCTCTACTAAAAATACAAAAAATTACCCGGGCGTGGTGGCAGGCGCCTGTAGTCCCAGCTACTCGGAGAGGCTGAGGCAGGAGAATGGCGTGAACCCGGGAGGCGGAGCTTGCAGTGAGCCGAGATTGCGCCACTGCACTCCAGCCTGGGCGACAGAGCAAGACTCCGTCTCAAGAAAAAAAAAAAAAAAAAAAAAAAAAAAGAAAATAGTCTCATGAGGGAAAATCTAAGAATAATTGCCTTAAAGAAGAGGTAGATAAATGGAGCAAATTTATTCAAAGGAATAATAACAGACAACTTCTGAAACCTACAGAAATATATCAATATCCAAGTACAAGAAGAAAATCACCTTCATTAGAGGGAGACAGGAAAGAGAGAAGAGAGGACCACAGAACAACCAGAAAAAGAATAATAAAATGGCAGGAGTAGGTCCTTACTTTTCAATAATAACATTGAGGTAGTTGGACTAAAATCTCCAATGAAAAGATACAGAGTAACTGAATAGATGAAAAAACAAGTCTCATTAATCTGTCTACAAGAAACACATTTCACCTACAAATATATACGTAGACAGAAAATATAGAGATGGAAAAAGATATTCCATGCCAATGGAAAACAAACAAAGAGCAGAAGTTGCTGTACTTATATCAGACAAAACAAATTTTAAGACAAAAGCTATAAGTAGAGAACAAAGAAGGTAACTATGTAATGATACAGAAATCAATTTATCAAGAGGATATAACAGTTTTAAATATATAAGTGCTCAACACTGGAGCACTCAGATGTATAAAGCAAATATTATCAGAGCTAAAGAAGGAGATAGGCCCCAATACAGTAATAGCTGGAGACTTCACACCCCATTTTCAGCATCTTGGACAGATCTTCCAGACAGAAAATCAACAAAGAAACATCAGACTTAGTCTTCACTATAGAATCTAATAGAATCTAATAAATATTTAGATTATGAATCTAAATATGAATCTAATAGATATTTACAGAACATTGCATCCAAGAGCTGTAGAATACACATTCTTCTCAGCACCTGGATTATTCTCAAGTATAAACCATATGTTCACAAAAAAGTATTAAAACATTCAAAAAACTGAAATAAAATTATCTTCTCTGACCACAATGGAATAAAACTAGAAATTAGTAACAACATGAATTTTGCAAACTATACAAATATACAAAAATTAAACAATATGCCCCTGAATGACCAGTGGGTCAATGAAGAAATTAAGAAGAAAATTGAAATATTTCTTAAAACAAATTATGATGGAACACAACATACCAAAACCTATGGGATACAGCAAAAGCTATGCTAAGATGGAAGTCCGATAGGTATTAAGTTCCTACATCAACAAAGAGAAAAAACTTCAAATATATAGTCTAACAATGCATCTTAAAGAACTAGAAAAGCAAGAGCAAATCAAACCCAAAATTAGTAGAAGAAAAGAAATGATAAATATTGTAGCAGAAATAAATAGAATTGAAAAAAAATTCCAAAGTCAATTAAACAAAAAGTAGGTTATTTGAAAAGTTAAATTAAATTGACAAATCTTTAGCCAGACTAAGAAAAAACAGAGAAGATACAAATTAATAAAATCAGAAATGAAAATGGAGACATTACTACTGATACTGCTGAAATTAAAAGGATCATTAGTGGCTACTATGAGCACCTATATACCAATAAGCTCGAAAATCTAGAAGAAATAAATGAATTCCTAGACATACACAACCTACCAAGATCGAAACAGGAAGAAATCCAAACCCCGAACAGACTGATGACAAGCAATGAGATCTAAGCCATAATAAAAACCCTACCCATAAAGAAAAGCCTAGGACCAGATGGTTTCATCTGAATTCTGCTGAATTCTACCAAATATTTAAAGAACTAATATAAATTCTACTCAAACCATTCCAAAAAATAGAAGAGGAGAGAGTGCTCCCAAATTCATTCTCCGAGGACATTATTACCCTGATACCAAAACCTGGCAAAACCGTATCAAAAAAAGAAAACTGCAGGCCAATATCTCTGATAAATATTGATGCAAAAATGCTCAACAAAATATTAGTAAGCCAAATTCAACAATACATTAGAAAGATCATTCATCGTGACCAAGTTGTATTTATCCCTGAGATGCAAGGATGGTTCAACATACACAAATCAATCAACATGATCTATCATATCAACCGAATGAAGAATAAAACCATAGTCCCATTTATAATAGCCACAAATAAAGTTAAATACCTAGGAATTAACCAAAGTAGTGAAATAATTTTATAATGAGAACTATACAACACTAATGAAAGAAATTGAACAGGAAACAAAATAATGGAAAAATATTTCGTGTTCATGAATTGATAGAATCAATATTGTTAAAATATTCATACTACTCAAAGCAATATATAGGTTTAATGCAATCCCTATCAAAATAACAATGACATTCTTCATAGAAATAGAAAAAACAATCCTAAAATTTATATGGAACCACAAAAGACCCAGAATAGCCAAAGCTACTTTAAGCAACTAGAACAAAACTGGAGGAATCACATTACCTGATTTCAAATTTTACTACACAACTTTAGTAACAAAAATAGCATGGTACTGGCATAAAAACAGACATATAGACCAGTGGGAAAGAATAGAGAACACAAAATCAAATCCACACCCCCACAGTAAACTCACTTTGACAAGGATGTCAGAAACATACAATGGGGAAAAAGACTTCAATAAATGACGCTGGGAAAACTGGATATCTATATGCAAAAAATGAAACTAGACATTTGGCTCTCACCATACACAAAAATCAAATAAAGATGAGCTAAAGACTTAAATCCAAGACCTCAAACTATGAAACTACTACCATAAAACCTTGGGGAAACTCTCCAAGCCATTGGTCTGGGAAAAAATTTCTTGAGCGATACCGTACAAGCATAGGCAACCAAAGCAAAAATGGACAAATGGAATCACATCGATTTAAAAAGCTTCTTAATAGCAAAGAATACAATCAACAAAGTGAAGAGACACCCCACAGAATGTGAGAACATGTTTGAAAACTACCCATCTGACAAGGATGAATAACCGGAATATATAAGGAGCTCAAACAAGCCTATAGGAAAAAATCTAATAATCTGATAAAAAATTAGGCAAAAGATTTGCATAGACATTTCTCAAAAGAAGAAATAGAAATGGCAAACAAGAGTATGAAAAGGTGTTCAACATTATTGATCATCAGAGAAATGCAAATCAAAACTACAATGAGATACCATCTCACCCCAGTTAAAATGATTTGTATCCAAAAGCCAGGCCGTAACAAATGCTTGCAAGGTTGTGGAGAAAAGATAACTCTTGTACACTGCTGGTGAAAATGTAACTTAGTACAACCACTATGGACAGCAGTTTGGAGGCTTCTCAAAAAACTACAGTGACAATAACAATTGTATATTTTTAAATAAAGAATGTAATTAGATTGTTTGCAACTCAAAGGATAAATGCTTGAGGGGATGGATACCCCATTCTCCATGATGTGCTTATTTCACATTACATGCCTGTATAGAAATATCTCATGTACCTCATAAATATATACACCTACTATGTTCCCACAAACATTTTTTAAAATAGCAATTTTTTTTAAATAATAGAATCATAGTTTCCAACTGTATATTGGAAGGCCTGTATCATTTTCAAAAAGTTTCCTCTTTGAAGTTCTAAGTAAATGTGAGTAGAAATCCCTAACTTGGGAAGATTTTGATTGAATTTTTCTCAGATCTCCTCTGCTTCATTTAAGGCACGTGTCATTTTATTCTATCTTCAGTGAGGATGCAGATGTGGAGGTTATTACCTCTTTAGATCGCTCTCAAATATATGTAGACAATATTTCAGAAAGAATATTTTAAAATTCTCTCATGCAGAAAACATAACAATCTTACAGTGTTCTAGATTGTGGCAATTTTTGAAGCTTTTAATGGATGAGAAGTTTTTATGTTGCCCAGGTTGGCCTCGAATGCGTGGCCTTGCCTCCTTATGCTCCAGGACAACTGGCCTGAGCCACCGCAGCTCCAAAAGCTTTTAAACAAGACTGTAAAGGCCAAATTATTCATCCCAGCTTGAACATTTAACTAAAATTTTAAGGACTGAAATTATTAGACTCTGAAATGTTCTATCATTGTTGGAGATGTTCTAATGTATTTTCAAAATTTCACTATAATTTCAACCTTCTCAATTTATATTTCTCTAGCCCAGATGTTTTAAAAAGGCTCATTAAAAATCTTGTAGAAGAATTATCTATTATATGCTTATCTACTTGGATAACCCATTATATACTTGATCAAAACTCAATCATTCAACATCTTCAGTTCTCCAAATCTCTTTATGTCTCAGATCCCACTTATAATCCATAGACTTCATATATTTTACCTGGCCATTGGATTATCTTTATTCCATCAAATCTACTCAGTCATTTTTACTTCTAACAATTGTTTATTGATTCCCTTCCATGCTATGTATTCTTTTTGGTAGGTCAGCCCAATTTATTTATACTAGATACATAAGAATTTTCTTTCAAGAGAAAATTCAAGTTTTCTCCAATTAACTCTACCCCATATTTGCAATGCAGATATGGATTCAAATTTGGGGTTATCCCAAGTATTTTCTAAAAAATAATAACAAATGTGACCACTTATAAGGAGAGAAATTAACAAACTAAGATGTGTTCTGGAATGACAGGAATTTTAGCACATTAACTTTGAAATTATTAATATCCAGCATAATGCCTAGTAAAGAGAAACCTCCTCCTTTTTTTAGTTAGGCGCAAATGCATCTAATCTATACCACAAATTGTTTGTGAATTTCAATTTAACAAATAATTATCGTATATTTTCTATGCATGAGATACTGTACTAGCCACTTAGTATAGAAAGAGAAAAATATACAGTCTCTGTAATCAGGGAGTTGAGGTTTCATGGACATCTGAAACAGGGAGTTGACAATGTCAACATAGTACTATCAGTGTTATGATAAGATGAGTACATGGTTTTATGGGAGCATTTAAGAAAGATACTTTAGTTCTTAGACTAGGGTCATGGAAGACAAGGAGGAATTTACAAGCAACATGAAAGGGGTGGGTACATTTAGGCAAGAAACAGCATGTGCTAAAACCTCAAGGCAAGAAAGAATATAAAGTTAGATAACTACAAATAGTTTTAAATGGCATACTTTAGCACACATGGAGAGTAATAACTACAGCTAAATCCAGAGAACAAGGTAACACCATTTCCAGAACTTCAAGAGCCATATAAGGGAATTTGGACTTACCTAAGAATTTTGAGGGTATATTTAAAATATTCCAACTGAGAATGGAGATGACATAATCATATTTCAACCCTGAAAATATAAATCTTTTATGAAGAGCATAGAGTAAGTATGCCACATAAGAATGTGGAGAAAGTGGGTAATTGAGCATATTATATTGACTAATTCAGAGATGGGTTATGTGCATGTGGACTGACTCATTATCTAAGTTGTGTTTTCTGTTACTCGTATGTAATTATTTATTATTTTTTTATCTGTACCTTTCAAAGTTAAGGTGCACAGTGAAAGAAATCTCTGCAAGAGAGTATTACAGTGAGATAAGACCAGAGCTGGTGGGACAAATGACAACACTGTTGGAAACATTATAAACTAGTGGCTGTGAAGATGAGAAGTTAGAATATGAGACTGTGATTAACTGGATGTAGGACTAAAATATGAATGATTCAGGGCTTAAGATTTAGACTTGGTAAATAGTTGCTTCTTAGAGTATATTTTATCTTCACTAACTAAAGCTTAAGGTCCTGGAGGGTGGAAACTTTTCCTTCCCATTGGCTGCATGCTGTACAGAACTCTCCTAGGCCAGGTTCCAGTGAGTAGTTGCGGACTAGCCATCTCAGGTTTAAGAGCAAGGATGTATTTGAAATGCTGCATGTATTGCTTTCTTTCCTCAGAATTTGTACAGTTCAACAGGGCTATCCTGGAGCAAAACTTAAAAATGCATATGCACATGAAAAGTTGGAGAGAATCCAGAATGTCACAAATGAATAGCATAAGCTTTCTTTGTCTGTGATTGGAATTGAAGGAATGCAGAATGATTTTGGTTACCTTATCAATATGCATTGTTATTTATTTTGATGTCCTCTGAAATCACTAAACATGCAAATTTTGGTTTCCACTTATTTACCTTGTTTGCGCAAACACTTTTTCCTGTAATAGCTAAAAGATTAGTAAATTATTCTTCAATATAAGCAATATTTACTAGAAAAATTACCAGCATACATGAGAAATGTGAATTACTTATTTTAATATAATATGACGATTTAGAGTGAGCTCTAAATTACTAGAGGACATCTTTGAGCAGATGTTTGAGAATGTGGTGTTCAGAGCAACATATGATGTACCACGAGAAGTTGGTACAAGAGAAGCTTAACTGACCACATTGAACAAACCTGCAAGATAAATTTTGCTCTCTAGTCTTTAAGTAAATTATACTCACTAAAGCCTGTGACAGCACAAATGCTTGTGGTCAACATACACATTTCTAATATGCTCACACCCTTCTGTTTCTGTAACTTGAGATGTTTACTTACTGAGTCAATTATATTTCTTACCACACGATATTGATTTTATTATTAATTTCTTGTCTTAAAAAATGTGATTTGTACACTACAGATTAATATGGTTACTAATATTTTAAAGATATTTAGTTAATAATCATTTGTAAAGAGTCTTGAAAATTATTTCGAGATTCATGGAAACAAAAGAATGTAGTCTCTGTAGGAAAGATGGTTGACACACCAAATTTTGATTTGTTCTCTTTTCACAGGAAAAGAGCTGAAGCAATGCATATGGCTTCACAGCTGCAGAACACACCCCTCAGCCTCCTTACAACCAACCTGTCTTGTTTGAATCCATTCTCTTCAAGGGAACGAGAACAAAATTTACGTGTGCAGCTTCCAGGTCAGTTACAATTTATAATAAAAGTGAAATCTCTTGTTCTGGACTGCTGCTTTCCTTAGACTGGAAAGCAGATTTTAGCAATGAAATAATTTTGGTCATGAAGATAAGGGTAATGTCTTATTAGTTTATAGAGAACAAGATGGAGAAAACCACCCTCCCTAGAAGTTCTCATGAGGCAGGGTTACCCTGTTAATTACACTGTTTCCTGATGGAGAAATGAACTTCTATCATATTTAAGCCATTGATTGTATTTTGGGATTTTCTTCATTACAGCAACTTAGCCTCTATCCAAAAAGATGATTTCTCATCCATCAATTCCATTCATAGAACTATAACCTAAATAAATAATCTTATATTGAAAAAGATAGTGCTTATGCATACTTTTTCCTTTCTTTGTCCCAAAGGAAAAATAAAGAAACATTAATAAATTAAAAACAAATAAAGTTTGTAATTTTGAAGAGGGGCCTACTCCACACACAAGTGAGACTATCACAGCTTTGAATTCTTAAGGAAATTTGAGAGATTTTATCATGTCCCAGATATTGGACATAAGTTATCTCTTTATATAGGCAATTATCCTAAGAAATTTTCCAATTTTATCAATAAGGGATGTTGACAAATGAGCATACCCTGAGGAAAGGTATCAGGAATCATTCCATGTGGGGAAAAAAAAATGAAAGAACAGGAAATATTTAAAGAAGAAATTATGTATGACTTGATAGGTTTATCTAATTGTTTCAGAACGACCCAGTATAATATAAATTAGACTGCAAATTAATCAGAGACAGAGTTAGGGTCAGTCATTGGAAGCTAAAACAAACCAAAACATAACACAAATTTCAGTTCTACTAAAGGAATATTTTTCTAATATGTGGAGTCTCACAAGAATGAAGAGCCAATTATCAATGATGTCCAAAGGAAGAGGAAATAGTGTTCAGCTAGAGAATGGCATCTTAGGTTCCTTTTAATCCTCAAAATTCATAAATCTTTGTTGATATTCTAGGCAGTTTTTCCTTATCAATACAAGTACTAAAACTTTGCCTAATTTGAAAATCTCGAATATCAGTTTTTGTTTATGTAATTGTTTTGACTTCCTCTATATAGCAAGAACACAAATTCTGGATGACACTGCTGACTTCCAAAGCCTAGATCTAACATTAGGAAAAGTTGCTTGCTTGTGCTCTGTAATACTTGGTTTCCTTATTTCTTTTTTTGGGATGGGTGGGCAGAGTTTCACTCTTGCTGCCCAACCTGAAGTGCAGTGGCACAATCTCAGCTCACTGCAACCTCCTCCTCCTAGATACAAACGCTTCTCCTGCCTCAGCCTCTCGAGTAGCTGGGATTACAGGTGCACACCGCCACGCCTGGCTAATTTTTTGTATTTTTAGTAGAAACAGGGTTTCACCATGTTAGCCAGGATGGTCTCTATCTCCTGATCTTGTGATCCATCTGCCCCAGCCTCCCAAAGTGCTGGGATTACAGGTGTGAGCCACCGCACCTGGTGGGTTTTCTTATTTCTAAATTATGTTTGATGATAGTGTCTGGTGCCCAGGATTTTATGAATATTAAATAAGACAATTCAACTGCTAAACACAATTCTATTTTAAAAAGTCAAAAAATGTGAGGTATTATTATACCCTCCTTAATTAAATCTCACTTTGTGTAATTTGCTTTTACATTATAGCATCATTTAAGTAGTCCGTTTGTAAAATAGCTAGCTATTTTTTATCATTCACCAAATCACTGTTAAAATTATCTTCATCATTATAATCCGAATCAACATTAAGAAAATTTAAATTGTATTAAGAATTCAATATCTCACATCCCTCAGATAGTATTTTTTAATTTTTAATTTTTAAATTTGACACATAATATTGTATGTATTTATCATCTACAACACGATGTCTTGAAGTATCCATAAGTTTCTCTTGGTCTACATTTTCACCAGCTGTTCCATTATTAGTCTTTTTAAATTTAGCTGTTCTATAATGATAGGTCACTATGGTTATAATTTGCATTTCTCTGAATAATAATGAAGTGGAGAATCTATATATGTTTATTTGTCATTTTAGTATTATTTAATTTTGAAGAGTCTGTGAGCTTTTGCCCATTTATCTATTGAATTTTCTGGTTTTTTTTTATATATTTGTGAAAGTTTATTATTTAGTCTATTAAAAGCCTCTTACTGTATGTGCATTGCAAATAGCTTTTCCCAATCAGTGGCTTATTTTTTTCATTCTGGTATAAACAAAGATTCCTAATTTTATTTTATTTTTGTAGAAATTTAAGTGGTACACTGCAGTTTTGTTACATGGATATAATGTGTAATAGTGACATCTGGGCTTTTAGTGTAACCATTAATCAAATAATGTACATTTTTTCCCATTAAGTAATTTCTCATCCTTCACCACCCTTCTGAGTCTCCAGTGTCTCTTTTTACACATTTCATGTCCATATATACACATTATTTAGCTTCTACTTGTAAATGAGAACATGCATTCTTTGATTTTCTGTTTCTGAGTTGTTCCATTTAAGATAATGTTCCCAGTTTCATCTGTGTTGCTGCAAAATACATGATTTCATTTATTTCATTCTTTTTTATGGCTGAATAGTATTCCATGTTATATATATGTTTGCATATGTATATATATGTACATATGTACACATACATATATGTGTGCATGTGTGTATCTACACATACGCATTTTATCTATACACACCCCATTTTATTTATTCATTCATCTATCAATGGACAGAGATTGATTCCATATTTTTGCTATTGTGAATAGTGCTGCAATAAACATACAAATGCAGGTATATTTTTGATATAATGTTTTCTTTTCCTTTGGGTAGATACCCAGTAGTGGGATTGCTGGATCAAATGGTACTTCTATTTTTAGTTCTTTGAGAAAACTCCATTCTGTTCTCCAAACAGGTTGATTAATTTACTAAGCATTCTTTTGCCTTCACATTGTCACAAACATCTATTTTTTTTTTTACTTTTTAATAATAGTCTTTCTGACTAGGGTAAAATTATATCTCATTGTGGTTTAAATTTGCATTTCTCTGATGATAAGAGAAATGATGTTGAATGTTTATTTATATGCTTGTTGGCCATTTGTATGTCTTCTTTTGAAAAATGTCTATTCATGTCACTTGCTCACTTTATAATGGGATTGTTTTGTTGTTGCTGTTGAGTTGTTTGAGTTCCTTGTAAATTTTGGATATTAGTCTTCTGTCATGTGCATAGTTTGCAAATACTTTTTTCCACTCTGTAGGTTGTTGTTTACTCTGTTATTTTGGTTGCTGTGCACAAGCTCTTTTGCTACTACAACCAGCATTTGAGGAAGCCACTGTATTAAGGCTATTTATAACCAAAATACTTAAGCAGTCTTTAACACTGAATGTACCCAGAAGCAAAGCCATATGGCTCTATTCAACATACACTATCGTTGTATTCTCAGGGGAAAAAAGCCCCACCCCAAGAAAACAAATTCAAAAATAAATAGAAGCAACTATTTCTCCAGATGCAAAAAATCAGCATAATAATACAGGAAATATGGAAAAACAAGTTATTATGACACTCCCAGTGCACTACAAATTGCCCAGACCAATGTTCTGAAGATTTTTCCAATGTCATAGTTTGGGGCCTTAGATTTAAGTACTTAATCCATTTTGAGTTAATTTATATGTTGAGAGGTAAGGATCTAGTTTCATTCTTCTGCATATAGATATCCAGTTTTCCCAGCACCATTTATTGAAGAGACTGTCTTCCCTCCAGTGTATGTTCTTGGTACCTTTATTGAAAATGAGTTCACTGTTGGTGTGTAGATTTATTTCTGGGTTCTCAGCACTCATCCTTTGGTCTATGTGTCTCTTTTTATGCCAGTACCATGCTATTTTTGTTACTATAGTTGTGTAGCAAAATTTTTGAAGTCAGGTAATGTGATTCCCCCAGTTTTGTTCTATTTGCTTAGGATAGTGGGTCTTTTGTTGTTCCATATAAATTTTTGAATTGTATTTTCTATTTCTATGAAGAATACCATTAGTATTTTGAGTATTAAACCTATATATTGGTTCAGTAGTATGGACATTTTAACAATATTGATTCTTCCAATCAATGAACATGTAATATTTTTCCATTTTTTGGTTTCCTCTTCAGTTACATTTATTAGTGTCTTATAGTTTTAATTATAAAGATCTTTTACTTCTTTGGTTAAATTAATTCCTAGGTATTTAATTTTATTTTTGGTCAGTATAATGGGACTATTTTTAATTTTTTGTATTTTTCACTGTTAGTATATGGAAATGCTACTGATTTTTGTATGTTGGTTTTGTTTCCTGTAACTCTAGTGAATTTGTTGATCAGTTCTAGTAGTTTTCTTCTGGAGTCCTTAGGTTTTTCCAAATGTAAGATTGTATCCTAAGCAAATAAGAAACATTTGACTTCTTTCGATTCAATTTGGATGCCTTTTATATCTTTCTCTTGTTTGATCACTCTAGCAAAGACTTCCAGTACTATGTTAAATAACAGTGGTGTCAGTGGGCATCCTTGTCATGTTCTAGATCCTATAGGAAAGGATTTCAGTTTTTCCCCATTCCGTATGTCACTAGATGTGTGTCTGTCATATGTTGCTTTTATTATGTTGAGGTATGTTCTTTCTATTCCCAGTTTTATGAGGGTCTTAACATGAAGGGATATTGAATTTTATAAAGTGTTTTTTCAGTACTAATTGAAATTATCAGATGCTTTTTATCCTTCATTCTGATGATGTATTACATTGATTGACTTGCATATGTTGAATCACACTTGCATCCCAGAGATAAATACTACTTGGTCATGAAGGATGATCTTTCTAACGTATTGTTGAATTTGGGTTTCTAGTATTTTGTTGAAGATCTTTGCATCAATATTTGTAAGAGATACTGACCTATAGATTTTATTTTTTATTAATGTGTTGTTGTCCGGTTTTGGCATTAGGGGAATATTGGCCTCAAAGAATGAGCTTGGAAGTATTCTCTCCTCCTTTATTTTCTAGAATAGTTTGAGTAGGATTGATATTATTTATTCTTTAAATGTTTGGCAGGATTCAGCAGTGAAGCCGTCAGATCTTGGGCTTTTGTTTACTGGAGACTTTTTGTTATGGCTTTGATCTTGTTATTTATTACTAGTCTGTTCAGATTTTGGATTTCTTCCTTATTCAATCTTGGTAGGTTGTGGCTGGGCGCGGTGGCTCACGCTTGTAATCCCAGCACGTTGGGAGGCCGAGGCGGGCGGATCACGAGGTCAGGAGATCGAGACCACGGTGAAACCCCGTCTCTACTAAAAATACAAAAAATTAGCCGGGCGCGGTGGCGGGCGCCTGTAGTCCCAGCTACTCGGAGAGGCTGAGGCAGGAGAATGGCGTGAACCCGGGAGGCGGAGCTTGCAGTGAGCCGAGATCGCGCCACTGCACTCTAGCCTGGGCGACAGAGCGAGACTCCGTCTCAAAAAAAAAAAAAAAAAAAAAAAAAAAAAATCTTGGTAGGTTGTATGTGTTTAGGAAATCATTTACTGTGTCTAGATTTTCCAATTTGTTGGTATGTAGTTGCTCATAGTAGCCACTAATGATCCTTTTAATTTCTGCAATACCAGTTGTAATGTCTCCATTTTCACTTCTAATCTTACTTACTTGCATCTTCTCTCTTTTTCTATTAGTCTGGCTAAATATTTGTCCATTTACTTTAACTTTTTAAAAAGACTACTTTTTGTTTGGTTGACTTTTGTTCTACTTTCTATTTCAGTTTCACTTATTTCTTCTCTATTTTCTATTATTTATTTTCTTCAACCAGTTTTGGGTTTGATTTGCTCTTGCTTTTCTAGTTTTTTAAAATGCATCATTAGATTGTATATTTGAAGTTTTTTCTCTTTTTTGATGTTGGCACTTAGGGCTGTCAACTTTCATCTTAGTACGGCTTTTGCTGTGACCCATAGGTTTTCGTATGTTGTGTTTTCATTATCATTTCTTAAGAAATCTTCTAATTTTTCTCTTAATTTCTTCATTGATCCACTGGTTATTCAGGGGCACAATTTTTAATTTTCATGTATTCATATAGTTTTCGAATTCCTCTTGTTATTAAAATCTAGTTTTATTCCTTTGTGGTCAGAAAATATGCTTGATATTATTTCAATTTGTTTTTAAATATTTAAGACTTGTTTTGTAACCTAACACATGGCCTATCCTTGACAATAATCAACATGCTGAGGAGAAAAATGTGTATTCTGCAAGAATTGGATGAAATGTTCTTTAAATATCTATTAGATCCATTTGGTCTCTAGTACAAATTATATCTGATATTTCCTTGTTGATTTTCTGTTCAGTAGATCTGTCCAATGCTGAAAGTGGGGTGTTGAAGTCTCCAGCTATTATTGTATTGAGGTCTATCTCTCTCTTTAGTTATAATAATATTTGCTTTATATATCTCAATTCTCCAAATGTTGGGGTACATATATATTTAAAACTGGTATATCCTCTTGCTGAATTCATCCCTTTATCATTATATAGTGACTCTCTTTGTCTTGTAGTTTTAATCTTAAAATCTATTTTGCCTGATACAAGTATCACACTTCTTGCTCTTTTTTGGTTTACATTGGCATGAAATATGTCTTTTCATCCCTTTCCTTTCAGTCTATGTGTGTCTTTATAGGTGACATGTGTTTCTTGTAGGCAACAGATCAATGAGTCTTATTTTCCCATTCATTCAGCCAGTGTATGTTTTTTGATTGGAGAGTTTAGCGTATTTACATTCAATGTTGTTATTGATGAGTAATGACTTACTTCTGCCATTTTGTTATTTGTTTTCTACTTTTGTCATCATTTCTTCCTTTTTCCTTTCATTCCTGTTTCCCCCTAGTGAAGTTGCTATTCAATTTTGCCGAGTCTTGATGTGATTGTATTGTTTAAAACCTTTCTTAGTCATACTCTTTAAGGTCTAAAACTGTTGGTGTTTCCATAATCCAATATTTCAGATTTCTGGACTCTCTCTGTCGTTTCATTTTTTTTTATTTGCACATTGCTCACTCTTTGCTGGAGATTATCTCTACCTTCTGTAGGCATAGCATACATGCGAAGCATATATAGCATACTAAGGAAGGCCAGTTTAAAAAATCACCACTAAAAACTCGTATCTTGTTTTCCAACCGCTTCTAGAGCTACAGGCACATGGTGTCCATATAATGCAGATGATATTTCTGTCAAATGTTTTATCACAACGTTGTATGGCTCTGCAGATTTTCTGCCTCCCATAGTAGTTTATTCTTCCACCAGTCACCTCACAGCTAAGTCTATGCTTATATTATCACAACAATCACTTCAAGATACCAATTCGACATGAATTAAAGTGATGTAAACTCCTATAAAATATCTCAATCTCAGTAGCTTTATACAAAAAACCTTTATGTTTAGTTACATAACAATTAAATGCCAATATTCACAAGATGTTTAGGGACTCAGGTAACTTTTACCTTATGGCAATGGCTTTACCCTTTTCCATGTCCTCTGAGTCTTCTACATTTAGTAAGTGAGTGGGGAAAGACAAGATGAATGACATCAAGCCTTCTATGAGACAGATCAGGAAGTACCATTTTTTATTCCTAGACACTGTTCATTGACCCCCAACTCAGTTAAAAGGCTGCACATGATGCAAAGGGAGGCTGAGAATTTTAGTTAAGCTGAGTGCTCAGTAATAAAAGGGAAATAAGATATTTTTTGGTTAAAGATATTTTAGGTTCTGCTACAAAAATATGGAGAATAATATTCAATAGTTAATGGGAATGTGAAAGAGCAGTGAAGAGGAAGAGAACATATTGAAAGATGAATAGAAGGTATAAATAAAAAAGAGAAGTGAGGAATGAGAATTATTTAGTCTTTACAACAATGAATTAAGATGTATTGCCTTTTATATCTTTACAGATAGAACACAACAGACTTTAACAGCCTCTATAAATTATCTAAATTCACATCACAAATTCACTTGATTATTCTTATATGCAACTTCAGGTGTATCTAAAGAGTAAGACTGTGATCTTTTCTCTAGAATGAAAATTGATGCATATAGAAACATACCCATCAACATCCAATGGTATGTTTTATGTTCTATGAAGCCAAATTATATATGACACTATATTTTGAACCTCATTATCCTACCTGTATATTTATGAGAGATATGGCCAGGTATACCATGCATAACAGTTGTTAATAATTTATTTAGTTAAGAAGTATGATTAATTACCTTTACTTGAATACAAACTGATGACAGTATATAACAAACAATCAAGACTTTCATTAAATATGCAAAATAAGATCTTTTCAAAATGGAAAGCTTTATTCTTTAAGTTTACATGCCTAAATGTTATTACATTGCTCATTCAACAAAACACACAGCATTTTATTTAATTATCATCATTTGTCTCCAAAAGCAAATATTTGCAAACTACATGAATTCCTCAGACACTCTATAGCTTTATTTGCAGAAATGAGAAAGAAAGCCTCAGGCTGATGGCTTTTGTTCAAATGATATAAATGTATGAATAACTATAAATGACTAGTTATTATTATTACACTATAACAGAAATAAATGAATTCTCTTTATTTAAACAATTCTTTTTCTCTAGCTAAAGTCTTCGTTGGGAGCCATGGGATATCTGAATATGAAGCAAACTGTTTTTTTTTTAAATATTCCCAAACAACCATGTAAAAAAGGCTTTTATGTTGACCGTGTATATTATTGTTCTAACTAAAATTTTAAGCCTCTTAACAGGTGATTTATTTTGCCATGTAAACATTTTCTACACATTCTGGTATTTAGAGAGAAACCATCCCTCAAGTAACATTATTTGAAGTGGTTTTTCATTAGTCTTATTGTTCTGGAAAGTGGAAACTATTGTATTTCTAAGATAGGTTCACCCTCTTTATGTACATAATTCTGAAAATATCTGAAAGGTTGCATTTCAAACTAAGGTCATTACACAAATAAGAAAAATATTTATTTAAGAAGGTTTATGAAGTTAATTATTAGAGTTTATAAAAAACAATTTAATGCCTGTATGCTATCAATAATAAATACTGTGAAAATATTTGTTTAAAGTGTGGCCATGCCAGCCTCCTATACTCCTGTAAGAGTAAGAAACATATGTTAATACAGTTCTGATCATTTCCACCATAGCCCCAGGTTCTCTTCAGAAACCTATGCTAGATTGTTCACATTCCACGGGGAGAAACAGTAGATTTTTCATTTGTTGGAATTATGTTTCTTATTCTAAAAGCAGAGAATTTTTATTTCCTTACTTCAAATGATCAAATTCCATAGTTAAGGAGTCTTTATTCAATATCCTTCCATAGTTTATTCTATTTCATTTCCTGTTAGCTATGGCAGATTCTGGGCAACATGGAAATTTAAGGAACAGGAATTCTTCTCTGATGGCGTGTTTTACACATTGCTGTAAAAATTGCCATTGAAGCCATGTTATAGGTGCTTCTCCTTTGATATTGTGTTGGTGTCAGTGAAAGGATTTATTAAAAACTAAATTTTTTTTTTTTATGGAAAAGACTTCTATCACTCTAAGTCTTCACCCACTGTTTAGCAATATATTATTTTGTTTTGACTGCCTCAATTACGCTAACAAACTCTCATCTCTGTTGAGGTAAAATTTTGCTCTTTACATCTTTCTTGCTCAGATACCTTAGGGTATAATTATAAACAATTTAAAATTTAAGGGGATCTCAGAGATGTTCTAGTTCACTGTTCCTGTTGTACAGATGATGATATAAAAAAATCTTAAAGAAGTATGTGACTCAGTTAAGAGTAATCCACTTTTTAAAGTCAAAAGAAGCCCTAGAACACAGATCTTGTGATTCCAATTTTGTGATTTCTTTTTAACTATTACTTGCTGACTACTCAGTATCCTTTTCCTAATCAAGTAAATAAAGATATTTGTAAGTTAATTTTCTATCTATAATTGATTCTGCCTGAGACACAAGAAGAGCTGTTTGAGTTCAACAATCATAAGGGAAAGCAATGCGGTAAGAATGTCCCTTCATCAGTTCCTGCTAATTTTTCATCTTTTTGAGATATCCGTCCGTTTATTCTTGCTGTTATTGCCATACTTGGAAACTGGGAATATACAGATAAATTATAGAGACCACCTTTAATCATGTCTCCTGAGGAGTGTTCAAACAGGTTGGCATTTTCAAAAGAAGCTTTACCTAGATGACAGAACAAGAACAGCAATATCAAAAACAGTCCCCCGTGTCCCTTCCCTAAAGAAAAAAAAAAAAAATACTAAGAGAAAGAAGACAATACAAATAATTAAAGGCAGACAACTTCATAAAGCACCAAAATTCTCTCATGATAAATGCTTTCTTTGTGTGTGAGAGGGATGTAATCTTGAACAAAACCAGAAATGAGGACTGTTGGACAGTGAGAGTGTCACAGGCCTGTATAATGAGAACTCCTTCCAGACTTCTGTAATATTTAATGAGGAGACTGGGTTTCGGTAGGGTGAGATTACTTGTAATTTTATCACTACCTATGCCCCAGTTTCTTTTGAGACAGAAAAAACCTGAGAAGGGGGCTCTCTTAAATATCCCAGCAGGGTGTTAGATAAGCTATGCTTCTGGCTTTACAATACTCACTTTGACTGTCCTTCCTTCTAGCTTCCAGATTGCCCACCTCTGTGCCTTCCTCCCACTTAGATTTAGTTTTCTATCTAAGGATGGGTCTGCTTTAAAGCTTAGTTGCTGCTTTAAAAAGCAGAACTGCTAAGCAATTGAAAAAACTATTTCCACATAAAAGCCAATCCATGCAATTGAAATAAGTGACTGTCACCCAAGATGTGCTGATATGTCATTTTTAAGATGCAAGAAACATGAAAAAGCAAGGAAACATAATGCCACCAAAGGAAAATAATAATTCTCTATTAGGAAATCACAAAAAAGAAAACTCTATAAAATATCTAAAAAGGAATTCAAAATAATAATATTGAAGAACTCAGCCAGATCCAAGATAACACAGATGAACAACTGGGAAATTAGAAAATAATTTATAACCTGAATGATAAATTGCTAGATATCATAAAAAAGACAAACAGAAATCCTGAAGTGAAAAATTCAATCAATGATATAAAAATACAATCAAAATCTTCAACAATAGACTTCATCAAGCAGAATAAAGAATTTCTGACTTGAAGACAGGTCTTTTGAAATGTCATAGACAAAAGAAGAAAAAAGGACTTACAAAGAATGAAGAAAGCTTATGTGACATACGGGACAGCATAAACTAACCAAATATTCAAATTTTGGGAATTGTAGAGAAAAAGAGATGGCAAACTTATGTAACAAAATGATAGGTTAAAATTTCTCAAGTCTTGAACAAAATATATACATCCATTTATAAGAAGCATCCATATACATGAAGACACCCAGATACAGGAAATGCAACAAATATTCCCAGGTAGATTCAATTCTAAAAGGTCATGTTTAAGGTAGAGTATTGTAAAACCATCAAAATAGCAAGAAAAAGCATCATCAAATATAAGGAAACCCCCATCAGATCAACAGCTAATTTCTCAAAATGTTTCAGCAGAAATCTTATAAGCCAGGAAAGAAAGGGATATTCAAAGTACTAACAAAACAAAACAGAACAAAACATGGCAGTAAAGAACAATAAACTGAGCAAAGCTATTCTTCCAAATTGATGGAGAGATAAAGCCTTTCTCAGGCAAGAAAAACTGAGAGAATTTGTCACCAATAGGTTGATCCTATGATGCTTAAGAAATGCTTAAGAAAGTGCAAAATCTGGGAGTGAAAAGATATCTACCCTCATGAAAAGACACAAAAGTACTAAGTTCACTGGTAGAGTATATACACGAATCAGAAAGAGAAAGCTGTCAAATGTTGTTGCTACAAAAATAATCAAACTGTAATTGTAAAAAATAAGAGAATGAAAGAAACAATTAATATACAAAACCATTAGAAAATAATTGACAAAATGACAGGACTAAGTTGTCACCTATCAGTGACATTCTAGAACGTGAAAGGTTTAAATTCCTTACTTAAAAAATATGTACTGGCTGAATGGCTAAAAATACAAAACCTGACTATATGCTGCTGACAAGAAACTTGCTTTACCTGTAAAGACACACATAGATTGAAAGTGAGGGAAGAGAAAAGAATATTCTACACAAATGGAAACAAAAACTGTGCAGGAGTAGCTTCACTTATATCACACAAAATAAACTTTAAATCAAAAACATAAAAAAAGACAAAGGACGGGGGTGGAGCCAAGATGGCCGAATAGGAACAGCTCCGGTCTACAGCTCCCAGCATGAGCGACACAGAAGACGGGTGGTTTCTGCATTTCCATCTGAGGTACTGGGTTCATCTCATTAGGGAGTGCCGAACAGTGGGTGCAGGACAGTCGGTGCAGCGCACCGTGCACGAGCCGAGGCAGAGTGAGGCATTGCCTCACTCGGGAAGCACAAAGGGCGAGGGAGTTCCCTTTCCTAGTCAAAGAAAGGGGTGACAGATGGCACCTGGAAAATCGGGTCACTCCCACCCTAATACTGTGCTTTTCCAACGGGCTTGGAAAACGGCACACCAGGAGATTGTGTCCTGCACCTGGCTCGGAGGGTACTACACCCACGGAGTCTTGCTGACTGCTAGCACAGCAGTCTGAGATCAAACTGCAAGGTGGCAGTGAGGCTGGGAGAGGGTTGCCCGCCATTGCCCAGGCTTGCTTAGGTAAACAAAGCAGCCAGGAAGCTCGAACTGGGTGGAGGCCACCACAGCTCAAGGAGGTCTGCCTGCCTGCCTCTGTAGGCTCCACCTCTGGGGGCAGGGCACAGACAAACAAAAATTCAGCAGTAACCTGTGCAGACTTAAATGTCCCTGTCTGACAGCTTTGAAGAGAGTAGTACTTCTCCCAGCATGCAGCTGGAGATCTGAAAATGGGCAGACTGCCTCCTAAAGTGGGTCCCTGAACCCCGAGCAGCCTAACTGGGAGGCATCCCCCAGTAGGGACAGACTGACACCTCACTCGGCCAGGTACTCCTCTGAGACAAAACTTCCAGAGGAATGATCAGGCAGCAGCATTTGTGGTTCACGAAAATCTGCTGTTCTGCAGCCACTGCTGCTGACACCCAGCCAAACAGGGTCTGGAATGGACCTCTAGCAAACTCCAACAGATCTGCAGCTGAGGGTCCTGTCTGTTAGAAGGAAAACTAACAAACAGAAAGGACATCCACACCAAAAACCCATCTGTACATCACCATCATCAAAGACCAAAAGTAGAAAAGACTACAAAGATGGGGAGAATACAGAGCAGAAAAACTGGAAACTCTAAAAACAGAGCACCTCTCCCCCTCCTAAGGAATGCAGTTCCTCACCAGCAATGGAACAAAGCTGGACGGAGAATGACTTTGATGAGTTGAGAGAAGAAGGCTTCAGATGATCAAACTACTATGAGCTACAGGAGGAAATTCAAACCAATGGCAAAGAAGTTAAAAACTTTGAAAAAAAATTAGATGAATGTATAACGAAAATAACCAATGCAAAGTGCTTGAAGGAGCTGATGGAGCTGAAAGCCAAGTTTCCAGAACTACGTGAAGACTGCAGAAGCCTCAGTAGCCGTTGCAATCAACTGGGAGAAAGGGTATCAGTGATGGAAGATGAAATGAATGAAATGAAGCAAGAAGGGAAGTTTAGAGAAAAAATAATAAAAAGAAACGCACAAAGCCTCCAAGAAATATGGGACTATGTGAAAAGACAAAACCTACGTCTGATTGGTGTACCTGAAAGTGACGGGGAGAATGGAACCAAGTTGGAAAGCACTCTGCAAGATATTATCCAGGAGAACTTCCCCAATCTAGCAAGGTAGGCCAACATTCAGATTCAGGAAATACAGAGAACGCCACAAAGATACTCCTTGAGAAGAGCAACTCCAAGACACATAATTGTCAGATTCACCAAAGTTGAAATGAAGGAAAAAATGTTAAGGGCAGCCAGAGAGAAAGGTTGAGTTACCCACAAAGGGAAGCCCATCAGACTAACAGCTGATCTCTCTGCAGAAACTCTACAAGCCAGAAGAGAGTGGGGACCAATATTCAACATTCTTAAAGAAAAGAATTTTCAGCTCAGAATTTCATATCCAGCCAACCTAAGCTTCACAAGTGAAGAAGAAATAAAATACTTTACAGACAAGCAAATGCTGAGTGATTTTGTCACCAACAGGCCTGCCCTAGAAGACCTCCTGAAGAAAGCACTACACATGGAAAGGAACAACCGGTACCAGCCACTGCAAAATCATGCCAAATTGTAAAGACCATCGAGGCTAGGAAGAAACTGCATCAACTAACGAGCAAAATAACCAGCTAACATCATAATGACAGGATCAAATTCACACATAACAATATTAACTTTAAATGTAAATGGGCTAAATGCTCCACTTAAAAGACACAGACTGGCAAATTGGATAAGCAGTCAAGAGCCATCAGTGTGCTGTATTCAGGAAACCCATCTCACGTGCAGAGACACACATAGACTCAAAATAAAGGGATGGAGGGAGATCTACCAAGCAAATGGAAAACAACAAAAGGCAGAGGTTGCAATCCTAGTCTCTGATAAAATAGACTTTAAACCAACAAAGATCAAAAGAGACAAAGAAGGCCATTACATAATGGTAAAGGGATCAATTCAACAAGGAGAGCTAACTATCCTAAATATATATGCACCCAATACAGGAGCAACCAGATTCATAAAGCAAGTCCTGAGTGACCTACGAAGAGACTTAGACTCCCCCACAATAATAATGGGAGATTTTAACACCCCACCATCGACATTAGACAGATCAATGAGACAGAAAGTTAACAAGGATACCCAGGAATTGAACTCAGCTCTGCACCAAGTGGACCTAATAGACATCTACAGAACTCTCCACCAAAATCAACAGAATATACATTGTTTTCAGCACCACACCACACCTATTCCAAAATTGACCACATAATTGGAAGTAAAGCTCTCCTCAGCAAATGTAAAAGAACAGAATTTATAACAAACTGTCTCTCAGACCACAGTGCAATCAAACTAGAACTCAGGATTAAGAAACTCACTCAAAACCACTCAACTACATGGAAACTGAGCAATCTGCTTCTGAATGACTACTGAGTACTTAACGAAATGAAGGCAGAAATAAAGATGTTCTTTGAAACCAATGAGAACAAAGACACAACATACCAGAATCTCTGGGACACGTTCAAAGCAGTGTGTAGAGGGAAATTTATAGCACTAAATGCCCACAAGAGAAAGCAGGAAAGATCCAAAATTGATACCCTAACGTCCCAATTAAAACAACTAGAAAAGCATGAGCAAACACATTCAAAAGCTAGCAGAAGGCAAGAAATAACTAAAATCAGAGCAGAACTGAAGGAAACAGAGACACAAAAAACCCTTCAAAAACTTAATGAATCCAGGAGCTGGTTTTTAGAAAAGATCAACAAAATTGATAGACCGCTAGCAAGACTAATAAAGAAGAAAAGAGAGAAGAATCCAATAGACACAATAAAAAATGATAAAGGGGATATCACCACTGATCCCACAGAAATACAATCTACCATCAGAGAATACTACAAACACCTCTACACAAATAAACTAGAAAATCTAGAAGAAATGGATAAATTCCTCATCAAATACACTCTCCCAAGACTAAACCAGGAAGAAGTTGAATCTCTGAATAGACCAATAACAGGCTCTGAAATTGTGGCAATAATCAATAGCTTACCAACCAAAAAGAGTCCAGGACCTGATGGATTCACAGCCGAATTCTACCAGAGGTACAAGGAGGAACTGGTAGCATTCCTTCTGAAATGATTCCAATCAATAGAAAAAGAGGGAATCCTCCCTAACACATTTTATGAGGCAAGCATCATCCTGATACCAAAGCCTGGCAGAGACACAACCAAAAAAGAGAATTTCAGACCAATATCCTGATGAACATTGATGAAAAATCCTCAATAAAATACTGGCAAACCGAATCCAGCAGCACATCAAAAAGCTTATCCACCACGATCAAGTGGGCTTCATCCCTGGGATGCAAGTCTGGTTCAACATACAGAAATCAATAAATGTAATCCAGCATATAAACAGAACCAAAGACAAAAACCACAAGATTATCTCAATAGATGCAGAAAAGGCCTTTGACAAAATTCAGCAACACTTCATGCTAAAAAACTCACAATAAATTAGGTATTGATGGGACATATCTCAAAATAATAAGAGCTATCTGTGACAAACATACAGCCAATATCATACTGAATGGGCAAAAACTGGAAGCATTCCCTTTGAAAACTTACACAAGATAGGGATGCCCTCTCTCACGACTCCTATTCAACATAGTGCTAGAAGTTCTGGCCAGGGCAATCAGGCAGGAGAAGGAAATAAAGGGTATTCAATTAGGAAAAGAGGAAGTCAAATTGTCCCTGTTTGCAGACGACATGATTGTATATCTAGAAAACCCCATTGTCTCACCCCAAAATCTCCTTAAGCTGATAAGCAACTTCAGCAAAGTCTCAGGATACAAAATCAATGTACAAAAATCACAAGCATTCCTGTATACCAATCACAGACAAACAGAGAGCCAAATCATGAGTGAACTCCCATTCACAATTGCTTCAAAGAGAATAAAATACCTAGGAATCCAACTTACAAGGAATATGAAGGACCTCTTCAAGGAGAACTACAAACCACTGCTCAATGAAATAAAAGAGGATACAAACAAATGGAAGAACATTCCATGCTCATGGGTTGGAAGAATCAGTATCGTGAAAATGGCCATACTGCCAAAGGTAATTTATAGATTCAATGCCATCCCCGTCAAGCTACCAATGACTTTCTTCACAGAATTGGAAAAAACTACTTTAAAGTTCATATGGAAACAAAAAAGAGCCCACATCGCCAAGTCAGTCCTAAGCCAAAAGAACAAAGCTGGAGGCATCACACTACCTGACTTCAAACTATACTACAAGGCTACAGTAACCAAAACAGCATGATACTGGTACCAAAACAGAGACATAGATCAATGGTACAGAACAGAGCCCTCAGAAATAATGCCACATATCTACAACTATCTGATCTTTGACAAACCTGACAAAAACAAGAAATGGGAAAAGGAATCCCTATTTAATAAATGGTGCTGGGAAAACTGGCTAGCCATATGTGGAAAGCTGAAACTGGATCCATTCCTTACACCTTACACAAAAATTAATTCAAGATGGATTAAAGACTTAAATGTTAGACCTAAAACCATAAAAAGCATAGAAGAAAAGCTAGGCAATACTATTCAGGACATAGACATGAGCAAGGACTTCATGTCTAAAACACCAGAAGCAATGACAACAAAAGCCAAAATTGACAAATGGGATCTAATTAAACTAAAGAGCTTCTGCACAGCAAAAGAAACTACCATCAGAGTGAGCAGGCAACCTACAGAATGGGAGAAAATTTTCGCAACCTACTCTTCTGACAAATGGCTAATATCCAGAATCTACAATGAACTCAAACAAATTTACAAGAAAAAAACAACCCCAACAAAAAGTGGGCAAAGTACATGAAGAGACACTTCTCAAAAGAAGACATTTATGCAGCCAAAAGACACATGAAAAAATGCTCATCATCACTGGCCATCAGAGAAATGCAAATCAAAACCACAGTGAGATACCATCTCACAGCAGTTAGAATGGTGATCATTAAAAAGTCAGGAAACAACAGGTGCTAGAGAGGATGTGGAGAAATAGGAACACTTTTACACTGTTGGTGGGACTGTAAACTAGTTCAACCATTGTGGAAGTCAGTGTGGTGATTCCGCAGGGATCTAGAACTAGAAATACCATTTGACCCAGCCATCTCATTACTGGATATATACCAAAGGACTATAAATCATGCTGCTATAAAGACACATGCACACGTATGTTTATTGAGGCACTGTTCACAATAGCAAAGAGTTGGAACCAACCCAAATGTCCAACAACGATAGACTGGATTAAGAAAATGTGGCACATATACACCATGGAATACTATGCAGCCATAAAAAATGATGAGTTCATGTCCTCTGTAGGGACATGGATGAAACTGGAAACCATCATTCTCAGTAAACTATCGCAAGGACAAAAGACCAAACACCGCATGTTCTCACTCATAGGTGGGAATTGAACAATGAGAACACATGGGCACAGGAAGGGGAACATCACACTCTGGGGACTGTTGTGGGTTGGGGGGAGAGGGGAGGGACAGCATTAGGAGATATACCTAATGCTAAATTACCAGTTAATGGGTGCACCACACCAACATGGCACATGGATACATATGTAACAAAGCTGCACATTGTGTACATGTACCCTAAAACTTAAAGCATAATAATAATTATAAAAAAATTAAAAAAAATTAAAAAGAAGAAATTAGCTATGATGCCAAATTATCCCTTATGAAAATGAGTTTTTTGGTATTTACTAGAAAAATAATAATAATTACTATTATATAATTATAGCTGTATTTAGATGACAGGATAAAAAAACATGAATAGAAATTTTGCAGAAGAAGATACACAAACAGCAATCAAACATATGAAAAAATTATTAACATCACTAATCTTCAGGGAAATGCAGATTAAAACTACAATGAGCACCTTACTCCTGCAAGAATAGCCATTATTGAAAAGTCAAAAAACAACGCATGTTGGGGTGGATGTAGGGAAAAAGCAGCTTGCACTGCTGATGGGAATGGAAATTAATACAACCTGTACGTAGGACAGTATCGAAATCCCTTAAAGAGCTAAAAGTAGATCTACCATTCAATCCAGCAATCCCAATACTGGGTATATATCCCAATGAAAACAAGTCATTATATGGAAAGGACCCTTGCACACATATGTTCGTAGCAGCACTGTTCACAATTGCAAAGATGTCGAATCAGCCCAAGTGCCAATCGACTAGTGAGTAAAGAAATTTCTCTTGTCTTCTAAAACCTCTCTTCTCTTGCAGATACTGTATTTATGCTTAATAAAAAAATAAAATAGAAGCTATCAAAAGAGGGCTTTCTCCTAATGCTGTCCCTTCCCCCACCCCACAACAGTCCCTGGAGTGTGATGTTCCCCTTCCTGTGTCCATGAGTTCTCATTGTTCAATTCCCACCTATGAGTGAGAGCATGCGGTGTTTGGTTTTTCGCCCTTGCGATAGTTTACTGAGAATGATGTTAGGAGATATACCTAATGCTAAACGACCAGCTAATGGGTGCAGCAAAACAACATGGCACATGGATACATATGTAACAAACCTGCACATTGTGCACATGTACCCTAAAACCTAAAGTATAATAATAATAATAAAATAATATATTAAATTAATTTTTTAAACATAAAAAAAAAACAAAAGAGGGCTTTCTTACCTTGCCATTACCAAATTGAGAGTTGTACTAGCATCTTCCTCGTTGCTGTTCTTACCCTGTTAAGGTGAAAAAGTGCCCTCCTTCTGTGATATCCAAGCGCTCACTTGTGTTTCAGAACCCTTCACCTTTCTTACCTTTTCCTACATTTGCTTCTGTAGTTTTTCCTGCTTTCCACAGTGTTATCATTTTCTTTCCCTGTATTGGTTAATTTTCATTAATCCTGAAAACACGTGCTAGTACTTTCCATCTTAAAAAGAAAAGTAAATGCGAAATATAGAGAGTTAAAATTAATATTTCTACAGGGGCCTGCTCCACTTCTATGCTTTCCCTTCAAAAAGGGAATTGGTAAGCTGATGAGTCTATTCTAGAGAAACTCCCCAATTTTGGCAGGATTGGGAAGGGGGCACCATAAATTCCACTTTCCTATTGTAGTGGTCTGCCTGTCCTGTGATAAGGTGTAAGTTGTATACAAATTAAAGGAAGTGTTTGTAGTTTTGTATTTAAATGAGGCAGACAGAAGCATCAGTCTCAGTGTCCATTCTTAATATTAAGCCTATCCTTATGTCATGGGCTATACTAGAACGCTCACAGCAGGGCCTTTATGGGCTGCTCCCTGGTGTACCCAGCTGTGACTCATACCAGGTCTGACGGCTAAAGTGGAAGTGCCTAGCTTTTTCAGGCAGAGTGAGTCTAGTGAAACTATTTCTCTGAATACTGCTTGTCTGTATTTACTATTTGGTATTCATCTTTCTATCTTAAGCAACTAGAGTATGCTAGCATGTAGTAAGAACTCAGCTATATTTTTGGATGAATAAATCCTTCAGAGGAAGGTTAGTCACAATGTATTTTATGAAAAAAAAAAGCTCATTAAGCTGTCCTCTACTGTCTAAAATTAAATATTTGCAAACCTGTATAATCTGAAATAGTGAATTATATGATATTTGTTTGATAAGGGGACCACACGGAAGGTAATAATGAAAATTATCATGGGTAAATATATCACTGTCCCATTATGCTAAAGAGAAAATATTTTGGAACTAAGTAGATAAAAATTTTATTTATTTAAATTAGTACCATTTTTGGATACTGGTCAATGGTCCTTTAATATATCAGTATGTTAAGATAATCTCTTTCTAAGTGTTCAGAATAAAAGTATGTCTGGCCTTCTCAAAAATCAGTTTGAAATAAATAAAACAACAGTGAAAACTGTAATCTGAGTGTTATTTTTGGTAACATTTTGCTTAAGTTGGATTCGTGTTTTTATTGGTCTCCTAAATATCTATCTATATTAAGGCCACTTTTACTTAAGATTATTATTCTGTCAAATGATACAAATTATTTACTGAGCTTAATAGTTTTATTTTTGATAAACAAGAAACCTAAGTGATTTTGGAGAATAAACTACAACAGTTATGGTTAGTGACTTCACAGTATGAAGACTGAAAATGTAAGAAATGGGACCATTACATTATGTAGATTTGAAATAATCTTTTTCCTTCTTGGTTCCTTGAATTAAGTAATTATAGAAAAGAGACCATATTTTATATAGTAGTGATACATTTGTGGAATACTAAACAAAATATAAAACTATTATTTCATCAGTAGTATCAATATATAAATGTCCTTTTAATACTAATTTAAGGTATTTATAAGTCCCAACAGTGACCATCTATCATCTGCTATGTCAAATATCAGCCTCCTTACACGCATTCCAAGTTGAATCATGTTTCTGATGGATGCTGCTGTTAACCTACTGTAGCTATCACTGCAGTCATCATTGATCAGCAAGGAGTATTTTATCCATGGAAAGCTAATTATTTAACTTTTTAATTATTTAAATGATTTATATTATTTAATTTAATTATTTATAATTATTTAACTTGGTGCCAAAGTTAACCTCAACCATTGTCTTGTAATGAAGCTGGTCAGAAAGAATAATGGCGACATATAGAGGGAAGTAGAGCTAGGAATTGAAGATTGAGTCTAGTTGGTCTCAAATTCTTTGGTTCCAGTGTACCTGAAGTTTAGCTCTTTCCTGCCTACAGTTAATGAACCAGTAAATTCTCCTTTTACCTATGAAGTTTGTTATGAGTTTCTGACATTTGTAAACAAATTATTTCTAACTGTATCTTGATTCTAATCATTTTTGAAGACTGTACATCTCTGTTATAGACTGCATATTTCTGTCCACCCAATATTCATATGTTGATACCCGAATCCCAAATGGGATAGTATTAGGTGTCTCCTTTGGTAGGTAACTAGGGTTAGATGAGGCTATCAGGGCAAAGACTCCATGATAGAAATAGCATCATTAAAAAAGAGAAAGAGAATGGATCTGTTTCTCTCTCTGTGTTGTGACGTTACCCTGAGAAGACAGACAATCATAAACCAGGAAGAAAGCCCTAGCCAGACACTGCATCTTCCAGCACCTTGATCTTGGATTTCCTAATCTCCAGAACTGTGAGAAATAAATATTTGTTGCTTAAGCTACCCAGTCTATGGTATATTGTTATAGCAGCTCAAACCAAGACAGTGTCAGTAAAGAGAAGTGTGTTTACATTGGTTAAGTCTTTCTGAGTCAGTACCTTGATTGTTTAATTGTTATCAAGTTACCTATTCTTGAAAAGGAGATATTACTTTGAAGCGATGACTAGCAAAATTTCCTCAGGAAGCAACCGTGATGATAAACATACGAGAAAACAACACAAACACACAAATAAACAAACAACTGTGAGAAACAATAAGCCTGAGTAACAGTTACTATAAAATGTGGCATTCAATAAAACTCTAGGTGAAAATTTGACCCCTTTCACAAGTGAAATGAGCAATGGACCAGTGCTATGAATTTATTGTCAATAGTTTAAATGTAAAAAGTAAATTATGGTTGCAAGCATTTTTTTATGGATTTGGGAGCTATGAAAAGTTCAGGTTATATATAAACTCACTGCAGAGAGGGCATAAAAACATAGTACTACATTGATTTGTCCTTGCACTATACTTATTTTAAAGTGGAAATTTTTAACATTCAAGGTCTTTTTTTAATGTTGTCAAGGGAAGTAGGTAATTAAATACTTAACAAAGACTATTTCATATAATAAAAATAGTACTATTTGTCCTGCACAGTTCAAGATATCATAATTATATTAATGAGATATATGCTATTATTTTAGAGATCATCTTCATTATTCAAAAGGAGCCAGTCATCCTGTACTGAACACTCAGGCTAACTCTATAGTCACTATCAATTTCACTGTTTTGTGTGGTTCGATTAATCTCTATGATAATGTGAACTTAGAAAACAATATAAAAAATTACCAAAAAAGATGTATAAAATGGCATTTGCTCTGAAGGATCTTTAATAAAGATTTAAAAGTAATCCCAATGAAAATGATTAAGTCAATTAAATGATGTTTTTTATAAATACATAAAATTCTTACAAAAAGATATAAATCTTGAAATAAAACATATCATTGGACGTAAGAAGGCTTGATGTTAAAAGAAGTGAGATCTGAAAAGATAATGAAGGATGCTATGGTCAGAGGAAAGACCTACACTAAGGCACCAAGGGTATACAAAAGGAATGGGTTATTGTGTGTGGGAAGCTGTGTGGATATTGACTTGAGTGAGTCCATTTAGAAAAAATGAAATTATTGTCTATTTCACCACCATGATAAAACTTCCATATGTATTGTTGCCAACTTTGAAGGGGCTATATCTTCACTTCGGGTGTGCTGTGGGAATATCTCAGAGATAAACCATTTGAAGGTCACTTGAGAATAAAGACCACTTCATGGACAAATCCAAAAGTTGTGCATTTGGCAGTAGAAAATGAGAGGTAAATTATCTCAAAGGGAACTGAGAAAGATTTTATCACTCAGATACAGACAAATATCTTCCAGAGCCACTGACATTGTAGTTGAGTAAGAGGTCCATATGGCTACCAACTGTGATTGAAATGTTCTTTTAAAATCAGGTAAAAGTAAATTTTAGTGGAAGAATACTTGATTGGCAATTGGGAAAAAATATCAAATGTATTTAGATGTCATGAAAGAGAAAAACAAATAATGTTCTCAAATGTCATCTTCAACTTCATTATGCTGCAGCATCTAATATTGATTTAATGAGTAAAATCCTGAAATGAAAAGGTAAATCTAAAGCCATATGCCTTTCCAATTGTTAAGTATTTATGGACAAATTTATTAATACTCTGGAGTTTCTGAGATGGTTACAAATACAGAAATATTCAGAATCCAGATGTAGCAGGCATGTATTTCAAACGACCAAGCTAAGCCATATCATTAAATACTTCTATTTATTCTTCTATACCTCTATTTAACTGAGTTCTTTTCTAAGGAGAAGAAAACCTCACCCCACCAATGCCAGCATACCATAGGTTGTCAACACTTATCCCTACTTAAGCTTGATATCCATGTCTCTGCTGCTACCCTGTTCTCCAGTCATTAGGTACTTGCTATTTACTGTGTCTATCCTTTGCAACTAAAAGGTCTTTCTAGCCTATCTTGAATCAATATGGGACAGGACAAGCTATTTTCAGATGCTCTCCTGCATCATTTAGGACCTCTGATAGATTGAGGATGGGTTCTATTTCAATCTATATATCGGACTAGACTGTTTTGCCACCATTACAACTCTGCTGATGCTAGCCTGTGTTAGCACTGAATTCTCCACGAGATTATATCTCTTCTGAATTCCATAAAGCAAGTTGAGCACAAACACTCTCTGGTCTCTGAGTCCCACACCTATGTGTTGGTTTCTGTTTCTCTCTACCGCTAAAACTTCAACTTCAGAAATTGACAGGGGACAGAGCCCACTTTTTAGAAAATGATAACCACAGACTCATTCCCTTGCCTTCCTATTTTAATCCTTTTGTAGAAAACAGAGTTATTCCTGGGATATGCTATTTGTCAGCTTTCTTTTTATCTGACTGGGGTCAAGTAACTTCTTCAGGCTAAAAAGTACATGGAAGATATATTTTTTTTTCCTAGACCAAGGCAGTTAAGCAAATGTACAATTTCAATATTCTCTTCCTTACACTCTTGGCTACCTGTTAACACCCACAATGATCTTAAAAGAGATATATTTTAAAAAACAAATCTTCCATCAGCTCAGTGTCTGTCAATGATTTCAGGAGGCAGAGCTGGCCTTTGTGCCACTCCCAGTTACAAACCATTAACACCTTCACGGTATTTTAATGCATTCAAAAATATACTTTCATGGTTTTAAATCTCATAAACTTAGCGTTTGTTTGTCATAGTATCTGGTATTACTGAAACAAACACATTTGTTTACAGAGAAACCTTAAGTTCTGTTGCTTTTAGTATTTGTCTCTTCATATTTAAAACCAAGTTTTAGAAATGTAAAAAGAAACAACTTTTCTGTCTTAACAAGCTGGTTCTCATAGACAAAATATAGTTTGTCTTTTACGACTATTTTGTTTGCTTTAACTCTGCAGAGCATATTTTAAAACATGAAACAATTTTTTTTGGTAGCTGTATCAACCATCCTCCTAAAGAACAGATGTGTAGAAAAGCATATTCTCCTCCTAGATGGTGAAGGGACAGTAAAGGAGAAGAGTAGTGAAGAAAAAGAAACATAGCAATCAGGCTCGAGAAAGAAACTTCAGTTAATTATCTGGTCCTCACTTGTAAAGTGGCATTGAAGACAGTCACTATGTTTTAAAATGAGTGCAGTGAAGCACAATCTATTTTTATCTGTGACACAACTAATTCCCTCAAAGTATCATTTTATTTTCTTTTTTTGAAATGGAGTCTTGCTCTGTCGCCCAGGCTGGAGTGCAGTGGCGCCATCTCGGCTCATTGCAAGCTCCGCCACCCAGGTTCACGCCATTCTCCTGCCTCAGCCTCCCAAGTAGCTGGGACTACGGGCATCCACCACCATGCCTGGCTAATTTTTTGTATTTTGTTTAGTAGAGACGGGGTTTCACTGTGTTAGCCAGGATGGTCTCAATCTCCTGACCTCATGATCCGCCTGCCTTGGCCTCCCAAAGTGCTGGGATTACAGGCGTGAGCCACCGCACCCGGCCTATCACTTTATTTTCAAATGTTTGAAATTCCCAGGAAGCACCTGTTTCAGCAGAATTATTAATGTCACAGGGGCTGATACTGGGATTTTCAAATGCTGACTTTATTCAGCTGTTTCTGAGATGATCAACAATATGTAGCAAGCTCTAGACTGTGTAAAGAACATCAAGTATTTATTCATAACATGTTCCAGATAGGGAAATATATATAAAAAAGATGTCTAACAAAATTTAATATTTAGGATTCAAAGTTATTTTAGCCATTGCAATATATTACAGTGTCAAGATTAATTTGTTCAATGTTTTTAGTGTAATTTTCACGTTGTGTTTAAGACTAAAGATAAGGTGGAGTTAGATTTGGAGAGTTAGAAATGTTTTCATCATCATCTTTTACAAATATCTATTCAATAACTACTTTTGATAGGGCTTACTTCCAGATTGCATCTTGCCAAAAGCCTACAGTCCAATTGGAGAGAGAGAACATAACTGACAGTAAATTGATAAATAGTAAGAGGTAACATATGTCAATTGGCAAAGGCCGACTGGTAATAGGTGCTACTGTGGATTGAGGAGCAGAAAATAATATAACCAAAGCAGTACTTTAGAAAGAAAGATATACCTTATTCTGACTTAGCCACTCTGGGACTATCTTTCAAATACATGATTTAGCTCATGTCTGTAGTTCCTGACTATTGCAAAAAGATACGTGCCATTTTACTAGAAGATGTGTGCTATGTTTTTTTTTAAAAGCATAATAGCACAATATTAAATTAGCACTTCAGAAATCTGACTTCACGGAGAATCAGCTATCCACTATGTAGATGACGAAATGCATGTTTGCAAAATAAAATGAAATCGACATCCTTGTATCTGTTGTCACATGTAATTCAGACAGTGAGTTCTATGAAAATCAGCTGTTTGCAAACAGAGATAAAGAGCAGCAAGATGCCCTGATTTACAACTCTGTGCAACTCAGCTGGTTCTAATTCACTTCGAAAACAAGGATAAGATGATTTTTATGGTTCTTTAACTACCTATTTGGTGAATTCATTTATGTATTTATTCATTTAAAAAATATACTGAGTTTCCACAGTGCTAAGTATTGTGTCCAAAGCTGCAGAAACAGCAATAATAAGGTAAGTGAGACGAAATATCTTCCTTTCTTACTCTGTTTGAGCAATTATAACAAAATAGCATAAATGGAGTAGTTTATAAACAGCCAAATTTTTTTCTCACAGTTCTGGGGACTGAGAAGTCCAAGATCAAGTCACCAGCAAAACTGGTGTCTGGGGAACACCCACTATATGACTCAGAAGGAACCTTCTCACTCTCTCCTCACATAGTTGAGGGGAAGAGCTCTGGTCTCCTTGGCCCTTATAAGGACACTAATCCAATTTGTGAGGGCTCCATCTCCATAACCTAATCACCTCCCAATGGCTCTCACCTCCTAAAACCATCACTTTTGGGATTAGGTTGCAACATATACATTCTGGGGGATGGGGGGATAAAAGCACTTATTTTATAGCATTGCCTTTCTGGAGCTCACAGTCTAATACAGAAATAGAGACAGACATAAGTAATAATTGTACTAGTTATGATAATTTTAGATTGTAGTAAGAGCTATGAATAAATACAGTCAGTCATGTGAAAATGTGGTCATAGGGGTTGGTTGGGTAGTCAGAGAAGACCTCCTGAACATGTCACATTTGCAATAAGGTTTAAATAACAAGAGTCATATGTGAGAATATCTGGTTCCAAGCAACCTTGGCAAAAGGAATAAGAATAAAATTCTTATATAGAAATAAGTTTCAGCATGTCTAAGAAAATAAAAGGTGAATATAGCTGCATCAATGTGAGTGAGGGGTACAATGGCAAGGAGGAATATCAGAGAAGAAGAAAGGATTCAGATGACAAAGTACTTTGTGTGCCATAGTAAGGAATACGAATTTAGTTCTGTGTGCAAAAGGAAGCCATTAAAGATTTGAGCTTAGAGAATATGTCATCTGCTTTATATTTTAGAAGATATTTAGACTACTATGTGGAGAATGTATTATAGGGAGGAAGACAGGAAGCAGTGAGGAAGCTACCACAGTTCAAGATAGAAATTGTGGTAGTTATATACTGTAGCATTAGCCTGGAGATGGAAAAAATTAGATGGATACAGCATATATTCTACAGTTAGAATTATAGAACTTACTGTGAGTTAGATGAGAGATGTGAGTGAAAGAGATAAAGTCCTCATGGAGGACTTTTCAGTTTTTGGCTTAAGTCACTCAATAGATAATTATTTCATTTACATCTTATAGCTGGCTGGGTAGTAATGGATCTAGTAAGTTCAATAATTCTATTAACACAAATCAGTCCTAACATTTAGAGGTCAAACGGAGACAGCACAGCTGTCAAGGAGTGGTGGCTGTCACAGACAAGTGTGGTTCAAAAAAGCCAAGAAAAAGGAGTTTTTAAAGAAACAGGGCATGAGCAACTGATCAACTGTGTTGTGTGCTAAGAGATGGAATAAGAAGAGGGTAGAGAGGTAGCTATTGAATTTGGCAACATGAGTGTTCCCCGTTTCTGTGGAATTATGAAGATGAAAACCTTATTCCAAAGAATTGTGGGAGAGGTGAGAAAATGAGAAAGAGAAGCCAGTGAATATGGGCAACTATTTCCAAAAGTTTTGCTGAACTGGGTGCAAAAAAGAGTTGAGTAGGAGCAAAAGGGTACGGGTGTTAATGAAATGAATTTATATTCCTAAATTTTATATAGTTGTACACATAATTAGAAATAACATACATGTAATACAATCAGAACATGAAGAGAGCATGGGGGAAAAGGGAGAAATTAATTTACCAATTAACCTCTACTTAAAATCTTCTCATTAAATGGGAAATTTAATTTATAAGTTTTCATAGAGATTTGTCCCACTCCAAGTCTGTCACTTAAATTACAGAGTAAGAAAAGTAATAGTGTGTGGAAGAAATATGAAGTCAAGAAAAAATATAAATATTTTCAGCCATTATTTGCAAGTATAAAAAGAACTGGTGGAGTTGAAAGATACAGGAATTAGTTGAGTGGAAATATGGCAGAGAAAAGGCACACTCCTGTTTATTTATATATTGTGATAGGTGCAAATGAGCTGTGTAGTAGTCTGAGATGGTATCTCATGGTAAACTAGCAGGAGGGAAATCATGAAAGTAATCAGAAACTAATAGTGGAGTCAAATTTCACTATGATAGGACAGATGACATTAAATCTTCCTTATATTGAAGTTTGCCTGTCTAGGACAATATAATTTATTTTATTGTATTACGGAAAAGTAAGACACTTTATAGATGAATCAATCTCAAATTCAATTTTGGTCAAAAATTTAAAAAATTATCCTTTATATGTCTGCTTTTATTGAATTGCTCTTGCTAGAGTAAAAAAAATGTTTCTAATTCAGTTTTTGAAAATTGTATATTCAGGAGACTTACATTGTTGTTGTTGTTTGGCATTCTGGCACATTTCGCATAATGAATTATCAATGACTCCCTGACCGCTAGAAATAACTTTGGCCACATGATTAATTGAAGATCACAGTCCTCTTTATGATGCAAACACCCTGAAGGGATAAATCATGTGTCCTATCTCTCAACCTAAAGCCCAGCACACAGTATTTTAAAAACTGTTCAACAAATGAGAGATGTGTCGTGGAAGACCTCATCCAGGTTTGATGTTCAGAGCACTGGTCCTGAGTTTTGATATTAGTTATGCCATTGATCTGCCTTTCAGGTCTTTATGAAGTCATTTAGTGTTCTTGTTTTAATTTTATCCATACATTTGGGATAACATTACCCATAGGATAATACATAAAAGACTTTGAGAAAAGTTAAAATACTAAATGTTTGTACAGATCTAGCTAATTGTGTAAATGCAGCCTTTCATTCCTTCTGTGTCTGCATCTTCCAAATGAGATAACTGAACTAGATATTGTACTCTTCACTCCCTCTATTAGAACAGTCTCCTGTTCTAACTACAACTTTTCCAAGTTGCTGAACCAGAGACCAGGTTATATGACCTTATTTATCCTTTTTACAATTATTAGTAGTAGTGATTACCAACGCACACATTTTTTTTAGTAAAATAACTTTTTATTTGACATCTACAAGATTTTGGCATCTTGCAGCTTTTGGTTTATACAATCTTGATTTTTCAATAAAAAGAAAGAAAAGGAAATAAAAATACCAACTGCTCCCTCACTTGTTTTATAAACATCTATTATAGGCAAAACAAAACTTACCCATATTATATAGATAAGTGTCTATTCACATTTGTACATTACCATTTTTAACAGCTTGAGATAAACTTTACAATGTCTTACAACACATTAAACAATATTCAAGTTACTGGGTAATAACAATAACAAAGAAACATACAGCAGAAGCCTCAAGTGTTTCCTCATTGTCTACAACTCAAGTACGGTTTCCTTTACATGAGTGACAAAGCAAATTAAGATTATATATATATATATTTAATCACACTCTTCAAAACAAAATGACATTTCCTCAAGTCTATACTAATTTTTAGTTGTGGCAGATAAGTAAAACCTACTAGATTTTCATTCTCCCACTTTAGAGAGTTTGTGAAATCTGATTTTATTCATAGAAACTACTTGATGAAGAGTCATATATATATATACATTTTTTTTTTTTGAGACAGAGTCCCACACTGTCGCCCAGGCTGGATGGAGTACAATGGTGTGATCTCTGCTCACTGCAACCTCTGCTTCCCGGGTTCACGTGATCCTCCTGCCTCAGCCTCCCAAATAGCTGGGATTACAGGTGTATACCACCATACCCGGCTAATTTTTTGTATTTTTAGTGCAGTCAGGTTATAAGTATGTTGGCTAGACTGATCTTGACCTCCTGACCTCGTGATCTGCCCGCCTTGGTCTCCCAAATTGCTGGGATTACAGGTGTGAGCCACTGCACCTGGCCAAGTCATTAATATTTAAAAGAAAGAACATATGTGGTAATTAAGTAAAGTTTATATTTTTAAGATAATTTAAAAAGCCAATTAACACATCGGTAGTTTCCAAAGAGTTTGGAACTCAGTCTAAGAGAGATGATTATGAAGACTTAGTAGAAGGAAAAATAAACTAAACAGTTTATATGCTATGTAAGAAAACAAAAGAATCACAAACAAAAAGGAGAGGTGTTATATACCACTATTACTGTTAAAATAATTCTGTTTTTGACTTCTCTCAGTAATGAAGATATAAATTTTTGGTTTAAAAAGCATGTATTGATTTCTCTTTCATTGACTAAGAGGTGTAGAAAATGTCTTATTCTTGTGTGATTGAAATGAGATTTAAAACATGAAGTTGACAACTAGTAACAAGATGAATGGATTTTCTTTGAATAGCACGTTCTGGGAATGATCACTCACTCATGTCTCTTTGGGTGATATGAGAGACGTTAAGTCTTCTGGCAAGTGTGGTTTTCTGATGATGCTTTGGGTAAGTGTTGAAGCTTTCTTTTCACTGAAATTGTGTGGCATAATCTATTTGAATTGTTTTGATCTTTGTGAAAATTTTTCTCTATAGTATTCCTTTATTGTAAATAGGAAAAGAACTTTGGGCCTGAAGAGAATTGTCTTGCACAATATGGCCATCCAGACATTGATACATCGCACCTCAAAATAACAGCTAGATTTGTACTTTGAGAAGGATCACCTTCAATTTCCCCTGGGAAATGTGCCCTTTCTGCTAAAAATGAAGTACATTGGGTTTTGATAGACCCCTTACTAGAGAACAGAAGAGTCAGACACTGAGACAAATCTTGGATAATGTGTAATGGGCTGAACAGTTGTGCCTCCTGCTGTTGATTCTCTAAGAATCCTCACAAATCGTTAAACAGGGAAGTAGACTCTGGCAATGGATTTTTGAGGATGTAGGTATGATTATAAATAGTCAAAAGCATTCCTCCCAGCATTCCTTTTCACCAGGGTAACTTATTCTGCTTTTATTGAGTACTGCTTTTTTTGTTGTTGTTCCTGTTTTCTTCTAATAAATGTGGAAAGGCATTGTGGAAGGAGTTTGGTATGTGTGCTAGGGAGACCTTTATTTGAATTCCTGGATTTATCGTATATATACAGTGTAAATGCTTTGATTTTAGTTTCCTCATGTGTAAAATGGAAGGAATGATAGCACATTCCACATAGGCTACTGCTTGGATTAAATAATGTGTTGAATATAAAGAGTTTAGCGTTTTGGTGGCACAGGAAGAGCCTGCAACAAATATTCATTAACATAATCCTTCTGAAAATACGCATTTTCAATCCTTATTTAGTTCTGGATGAGAGAAGATAGATTAACATTTTAAACCATAAATTTAGCCTTGTGAGTGAGACATCAAGGCTACTTTTTTTTTTTTTTTTTTGTCACTGCCTGAATTCTCTATATCAGTTTGCCCACATTGAAAAGCTAAAGTCTACCCATGCTTGAAGCCTTAGATTAAATGCCTTTTTCTGTGTTGTTTGACTAAGCTAGGTTAAATTTTCCATTATGGAGGCTCTCAAAATGATCTATACTTCTTCAAAGCATTCAACACATTTGTAATTAATTGTACAATTTACCTTTTTCTGCAATATCAGCTCCATGGGGACAGGAAACTCTTTCTAGTCAACCAATGTATCAGCAAGGCCTAACATATTAGGAGCTGGCAATGATATTTGTTGAGTCGGTGTATTTAAAAGGACAGCGTCAAGGCGTCTGCTTTTCTGCTATTCATTTGTTGATTCAAAGGTTTTAGAGTGATGTCTTGTATATCCTGCCTTCTGCTTTCTACTTGTATATCCTGCCTTCTGTGAATTGAAGAAAATGACAAGACAAGTCTTAATCATTTTTGGAGATTTATTTGCCAAAGTTAAGGACATGCCCCGGAGTCAGGTCTACGCCTTTCTCTTAAGATGATTTTGAGGGCTCCAAATTTAAAGGGGAAAGGGCAGGATATTGAGAAGCACACAGTTTTCACTTAAACAAAAGGGGCAAAGGAAAAATGTGGGAAATCTGCATTTTACATAACACACATAAAATGGGATAGGGGAACAATCTGATATGCTTTTGTGTCTGGCAGGCTGAGTGACTGCACCTATAAAGATAAGCTATCAATTAGCATTGCCATGGTGAAGTTGTAACAGCTCATCAGGAATTTCCTTGTTGGCAAAATATGGGAAAGGTGGGTAGCTTTGCATCTTGTAGCCATTTTATTTAGGAACTGAAAGGTGGAGGCAGGTTTGCATGATCCAGTTCACAGCTTGACTTTTCCCTTTGGCTAAATGAGTTTTGAATACCAAAGTTTAATTTCCTTTCACGCTTCTCATCCTGTCTCTTCCACTAGCTGGAGAAATTCCTCTTTATCTCAACCTGTGTAAGCAGATGAGCCTTTAGCACAAGCATGCTTCTGTTCTCATTGTAGAGAGAGCTTCCCAAGGTCTGTTGACCAGTCATATATCAAAATCTGCCTATCTGGGCATCTTTTCATCTCATCACTATTTCTCCCTGATGTTCTTGCCAAGGCCTTGTTTTTTATAGTTGCCAATGTAATTGAAAATGTATCAGGGAAAACAACATGGGCTAAAAGTAAAAATTCTCTCTATATCCTCCACATCTGACTCCTGAAAGTTAAAAAAAAAAAAAAAAAAAAAAAAAAAAAAAAAAGCTATGTCTTAATGATTAGGTCCTCTCCATTTGAAAGAACATGTGGACAACACACACACTCTGGGCAGATGTAGCCTGAATTGCTGTAGAAGACCATTAAAGTCAGTTCTACAAACATGCTCAGCATCACTATGGTTTGCAATCATGTGTGAGGCATAAACCTAGAAAATAATTTTCTAGATTCTAGATACTTTTTTAGGAATTTCCTCCTTACTCTCAGAACATACAGCTCTTTACCTTTAGAGGAAGAATTTAGAAGTGGTTATGTGGCAAGGGGGTATGAAAACGCATGATGAGCGAGAGATCATTGTGAAAATCCAAGCCAGTCTAGATAAGATTAATGCTTTAATAAATGTCTTACCTTTTTGCAGATTACAGACCCACTTCCTTATCTTTGCTGTGTTCAAAATGCTTAGCTCTCCCACACCTAGGAAAAACATCATTGTCACGAATAACCTTGTTCTTTTCACTGAGGTTAAGGAAGGAACTAAGCTTTAGTGCCTTCTAGAACTTGTTGATCGCTTTCATTAGAACTGTCCCTTCATAGTTAGCATCAGGTAGTGAGGAGACTATATTGTAGAGAATAAATGTTATTTTTTCTTCCTCATTTATACTTCTCAGTCAGGTTTTACGATGCTGGGATAAGAAAAGAGTGGAAAACTGGCTAAATTGGAAGTGCTTAGGACATGATAAATTCTTCTGTCTCATCTCTACCAGTTACTCTATGAATTTGGAGCTACTTCTCTGTGCTTTATTTTTCTTGTCTCTAAAATGGTGATAATAGTAGTACCTACTCCATAGAATTATTCTGGTAATTAGAATTAATACTTTAGTATTAGGAATAGCTTGTGAAGCATACTAAATTCCTAGTAAATGCAACCTATCGTAAGTAATATCATTAAATTACGAGAATTTCTTTATAAAGGATTTGAGTAGCCACATGCTTACTCAGTATTGTCAGGCAAGTAATTACACAACTGTAAGGGGTTTTCGTGTCAAAATCCTAACTTATTCCAGCCACGGACTAACAATTATTCTTTTATTTAATTATAAATTGTACAAACTTTTTAATCTACTTATAAAAACGTTAACTGATACCAATAAGATAATTGTAAGGTAATATTTAAAAGAACTCATTTTAGCCCACACCTTTACAGTGCTTATAGTGTGTCAAACACTGTTATAAGTGCTTTCAAACATTAACTCATTTAATGCTCAAAACAACACTGTAATAATTTTTATTATTGTCCCCATTTCTCATATGTGAAAGCAGTGGTCCCGATAAGTTAAGGGTCTTTCCAAAGGTCATACAATTAGTGGCAGTTAAACGGCCTAGAAAGTATTGTAAGAGACAGTATAGCAGAGTAGTTAAGAGGGTGGACTCTGGAGTCACATGACCTGGGCTTGCAATCCTAACTTTCCCACTGATGTGGGGGCTCACTGATATGGTTTGGCTGTGTTCCCATTCAAATCTCAACCTAATTGTATCTCCCAGAATTTCCACATGTTGTGGGCGGGACCTAGGGGGAGGTAATTGAATCATGACGGCCAGTCTTTCCCATGCTATTCTCATGATAGTTAATAAGTCTCATGAGATCTGATGGGTTCATGGGGGTTTACTGCTTTTGCTTCTTCCTCATTTTCTCTTGCTGCTGCCATGTAAGAAGAGCCTTTTGCCTCTTGCCATTATTCTGAGGCCTCCCCAGCCATGTGGAACTGTAAGTGCAATGAAACCTCTTTTTGTTCCCAGTTTCGGGTATGTCTTTATCAACAGCATGAAAATAAACTAATACAGTAAATTAGTACCAGTAGAGTGGGGCGTTGCTGAAAAGATACCTGAAAATGGGGAAGTGACTTTGGAACTGAGTAACCGGCAGAGGTTAGAACATTTTTGAGGGCTCAGAAGAAGACAGGAAAATGTGGGAAAGTTTGGAACCTCCTAGAGATTCGTTGAATGGCTTTGACAAAAATGCTGATAGAGATAGGAAAAATAAGGTCCAGATTGAGGTGGTGTCAGATGGCGATGAGGAACTTGTTGGGAACTGGAGCAAAGGTGACTCTTGTTGTTTTAGCAAAGAGACTGGCAGCATTCTGCCCCTACTCTAGAGATTTGTGGAACATTGAACTTGAGAGAGATGTTTTAGGGTATCTGGTGGAAGAAATTTCTAAGCAGCAAAGCATTCAAGAGGTTACTTGGGTACTGTTAAAAGCATTCCATTTTAAAATGGAAATGGGGCCGGGCACAGCTCATGCCTGTAATCCCAGCATTTGGGATGCCAAGGCGGGTGGACCACGAGGTTAGAAAATCGAGACCATCCTGGCTAACATGGTGAAATCCCGTCTCTACTAAAAATACAAAAAATTAGTTGGGCATGGTGGCACGTGCCTATAGTCCCAGCCACTTAGGAGGCTGAGGCAGGAGAATCCCTTAAACCTGGGAGGTGGAGGTTGCAGTGAGCCGAGATCATGTCACTGCACTCTAGCCTGGGCAACAGAGCAAGACTTCATCTTAAAAAAAAAAAAAGGGGAAACTGAGCATAAAAGTTCAGAAAATTTCCAGAATGATGATGCAGTAGAAAAAAAAAAAAACTCATTTTGTGAGGAGAAATTCAAGCCAGATGCAGAAATTGGCATAAGTGGCAAGGAGCCTAATGTTAATCCCCAAGACCATGGGAAAAATGTCTCCAGACCATGTCAGAGACCATCATGGCAGCCCCTTCCATCACAGGCCCAGAGGCCCAGGAGGAAAAAGTGGTTTTGTGGGCTGGGCCCAAGGTCCCTGTGCTGTGTGCAGCCTAGGAACTTGGTGCCTTGTGTCCCAGCCACTCCAGCTGTGGCTGAAAGGGGCCAACGAACGTACAGCTTGGGCTGTGGTTTAACAGGGTGGAAGCCCCAAGCCTTGACATGTTCCATGTGGTATTGATCCTGTGGGTGCACAGAAGTCAAGAATTCAGGTTTGGGAACTTCTGCCTAGGTTTCAGAAGATGTATGGAAACGCCTGGATACACAGGCAGAAGTGTGCTGCAGGGGTGGGGCACTCATGGAGAACCTCTACTAGGGCAGTGTGGAAGGGAAATATGGGGTCGGAGCTCCCACATAGATACCCTACCGGACTAGTGGAGCTGTGAGAAGAGGGCCACCACCCTCCAGACCCCACCAACAGCTTGCACTGTTAACCTGGAAAAGCCACAGGCACTCAACACCAGCCCATTAAAGCAGCTGGGTGGGAGGCTATATCCTGAAAAAGCCACAGGAGCAGAGCTGCCCAAGACTATGGGAATGCACCTCTTGCATCAGCATGACCTGGATGTGAGACCTAGAGTCAAAGGAGATTATCTTGATGCTTTAAAATTTGCCCCACTGGATTTCGGACTTGCATGGGCCCTGTAACTCCTTTGTTTTGGCCAATTTCTCCCACATGGAATGGCTGCATTTGCCCAATACCTGTACCCCTGTTGTAAGTAGGAAGTAACTAGCTTGTTTTGATTTTACAGGCTCATAGGCTGAAGGGGCTTGCCTTGTCTCAGGTTAGACTTCAGACTATGGACTTTTCGGTTAATTCTGAAAACAGTTAAGACTTTGGGGGACTGTTGGGAAGGCATGATTGGTTTTGAAATGTGAGGACATGTGATTTGGAGGGGGCCAGGGGTGGAATGATATGGTTTGTCTGTGTTCCCATTCAAATCTCAACTGAATTGTGTCTTCTAGAATTCCCATGTGTTGCGGGAGGGACCTAGGAGGAGGTAATTGAATCATGGAGGCCAGTCTTTCCTGCACTATTCTCATGATAGTGAATAAGTCTCACGAGATCTGATGGGTTCATCAGGGGTTTTCGCTTTTGCTTCTTCCTCATTTTCTCTTGCTGACACCACAGCAAGAGAAGTACCTTTCCCACCCACCATGACTAGGGCAGTGTGGAAGGGAAATATGGGGTCTTACCTTTTCCCACCCACCATGACTCTGAGGTCTCCCCAGCCATGTGGAACTGTAAGTCCAATGAAACTTCTTTTTGTTCCCAGTTTCGAGTATGTCTTTATCAGCAGCATGAAAACGAACTAATACATTCACCAAATGGGGAAAATAAGCCACATGATATCAACAGCTCTTGGATTCACCTTCTTAAAATAATTATTATTTTTAAAAGTAATTATAATTTAATGAGGAACTATAATGAAGTAGCTAGAGAAACTTAAGTGCATGTGAAATAATCTTCAATGAGCAGTACAATTTGCTGTCAAGATTCCAATAGTAGATATCCCAACACAGGGCAGCTAAATACAGAGATACCTTGCAGCCTTACTTTTACATTGTACTTGTCATTAACTTTAATTTTGATACATCATTTTGAAAGAACTACAGCAACCATGATGGTATTAGATATACTAAACATCTGTGCTGGTTATGGGTAGCTGGCCAATAATATTCATACTATAAATACAGTCTGGTTACAAGGTGAGGAGAGTCTATGGTTGAAACAGATAGATACATTCTATTGCCTAAATTCTAAATATTTTATTAGTTGAAGATTATTTTAAGGCACAGAATCTATCAGAAGAAATAACTCAAGCTACATAAAAATAAAAGGGAGCTGAAAACTCTGAAAAGTTGGGTAAAGGAGGTGGATTCTGTAACCCAGTTTCTGCCCCTTGAATGATAAAAATGAGTTTTAGAAACAACGTTTATCATTACAACTGGATGTCACTGATTAGTGTATGAATATAGACTTATAATTGAATTTTACTTACATAATACAAAATTCAAGGGAAATAGGAATAATCTTAAAGTATATTCCAACAGTACTTTAAATTACTATGTGGTGTTAATGAGAATATTTGGCTTTATGATAGAGATAAATAAAATAATAAGTGGAAAATTGGAATTTTGAGTTCTACAATAAGAAAAAAGATACAGACTACAATGAAGTCACTGACATTTTTTTGTGAGGTGAAACTTTCCAGTGTTCTTGAATAGAGAGCTGAAGTAGTTACCAATATCAAAGTTTCTATCACAGAGGAAAAGGAAGTTCAGCTGCCTTTCATCTCCTAGTCCTGATTAAACAGCAACAACAATAACAACAACAACAAATATAGTTAAGGCAAAGGAAGCAAGGAGCAAGGAGGTGGGAGGTTATGGAAATCAGCTTGGAGTAGGTACGGTAAGGCTTAAAGATATGCTTAGGAACATTTGAAATAAAACCAATCAGCCCTTGCAGCATTTATTTTATTGTTGCAAAAGTTTCTAGAAAGGCAAAATTAATAGGAATTATTCAAACCAAGTTTATCACAAAAACATTTGGACAGTCAACCGTATTTTATTAAGTATTGCAGGTAATAATGACTACAACTACTGTCATTTACTAAATCCTTACCCTGTGTCAGATATTTTGCTAAGTGTGCACTTCACTAACATTATGTGATTTAATATGCACAATAACCATAAGAATTTGACACTTAACACTTTAAAAAATTATTTTGAAGATGAGGAAACTATGCCTTAAAACTTTTAAACTATTAGTCATAGTTGTTTTAAATGTATTCCCTGATAATTTTAGCATCGGGGTCTTTTCTGACTCTATTTGATATGATTGCTTTTTCTAAGTGGGTTATTTTTTTCCTTATTTTTTTTCTGTTTTAATACTGAATCCTAGACATGAAGGAAAGTACACTTGAGACTGAAGTAAATAGCATTTTTGCATAGAAATATGCACATCTCGGCCAGGCACTATGGCTCACACCTATAATCCCACCATTTGGGGAAGTCAAAGCAGGCGGATCCCTTGAGCCCAGGAGTTCAAGACCAGACTGGGCAACATGGCAAAATCTCATCTCTACAAAAAATATGAAAATTAGCCAGGCATGTTGGTATACACCTGTATTCCCAGCTACTTGGGAGGCTAAAGTGAGAGGATTGTTTGAGCCCAGGAGGTTGAGGCTGCAGTGAGCTGAGATCGTGCTACTGCACTCCAGCCTAGGCAATAGAATAAGACCCAGTCTCAAAAAAAAAAAAAAAAAAAAAGTTTAAAAAAGAAAGATAAAGAAAAATGAAAGAAAGATGCACATCTCTTCTCCCAGTGTGTTTATGCGGAGACTGGATTCAACCTAGTCATGAGTTTAGCTGATTTGGGATTTCGCTGTTACCATGGTTACCTTCAGTATACAACCAGTTTAAAATTATTTTAGCAATACCATAGGGTGAAAATCAGATTACCAGAGTGTTTTTCTTAATGTTCCTTATCTACCCTCAACGTTTAGCCTTCCCTTTTGCTCTTGCACCTGACAACGAGTCTCGTCATGTTCTTATTCTCCCCAGTAGTAGACTGTTGGTGCTTATTACTTGGTGTGATCTTGGTGTTAGTGGGCAAAAGGATTTTTTTCTTATTTTTGTACCATTTCAAAACTTAGGTAAGCTTGGTCTTAATGTTGATATTTTCTTAGTAAATCTGCCGACAGAAGCCAAATTTTGCTATGAATCTTTAGTAGGTCTTGTATGGGAGACTTCCCTGCCCCTCCCCTAGTGGTGGGAGACCTATAATGAACTTGGTCCAGGACAGTTTCCTACCCCTACCTCAGGGATAGAGATTTTGTTTTTTTCTTGTGCCTTTCCTAGCTTCATCTTCATCTGTGCCCTGGGGGTGATGGTTTGTGCTGCCCTTATCCCGGCAATTTAAGGCTTTTGTTCCATAGAGGAGAAGGTCTTACATGGGGATTTATGGTTGTTTGTGTAGTGATGAATGCTCTCCTTATCTAAGTCTGCACCACTGTTAGAGGATTTCTGTATCCAAACATGCTCCCATTAGAAGTCTGTGGAGAACAGCCTACAAGTAGTATGAAGACCCTGATATCCATGCCTCCCAGGGGTTCTATACTCTTATGCTAGCCCATACTTGAGCTTTCTCAGATAAAAAAATTGATAAATTCTGCCAGGCGCGGTGGCTCACGCTCGTAATCCCAGCACTTCGGGAGGCCGGGGCAGGCAGATCACGAGGTCAGGAGATCGAAACCATCCTGGCTAACATGGTGAAACCCCGTCTCTACTAAAAATACAAAAAATTAGCCGGGCGTGGTGGCAGGTGCCTGTAGTCCCAGCTACTCCGGAGGCTGAGGCAGGAGAATGACGTGACCCCAGGAGGTGGAGTTTGCAGTGAGCCGAGATCACGCCACTGCACTCCAGCCTGGGCGACAGAGTGAGACTCTGTCTCGAAAAAAAACGTTGATAAATTCTTTTTAACCACTTACAAGACAGTGATGTCTTTTCCTCCCATCCTCTGCCATATGTGTTTCAGTGTGTCTATCTCATCTGCTTAGAGACACCTGACTTTCCTTGAATTCCAAGCTAATTGGTTTCTCCAAGACCTTAATTCTCTGACAGATTCAAGAAAAGTTATAATTTTTAAAATTTAAACTGACATTTTACTGTTATTAATGTGGGAGTAGTACTCTTTCCAAGTTTCCACATTCTACGCACCAGTAAAAATTCCAGTTATTTCTTAAACTAATATGTTTATTTTAGGACAGATTCTTACAGATGTAGATGATGAGTCAAAGATTTAGGTGCAAGTTATTTACTGAGCAAGTACTACCAGAAGAAACAAGTAAGAGTGAGGGAAGCAGGAAAAGGAAGGGTAAGTAAGAAGCCCAGAAAAGATACAATTTTGGTGACATCCAAAAATGCTTAATCATTTGAGAAACTCTGGAGCATAAATTATACTTCTAAGTGTATCGTGACTTGAAGCAAAGGAGCTGAGTTTTGTATTGCAATAATAATTGGGCACTAGCTACAGGCATTCCTGAGTAGGACGTAGACTATTAAGGAATAAATGTGTTTTATTAATTTCTGTGCACAATTGTATTCTTATATTCTATGCCTTTTGCTATGGTCTGAATATTTGTTCCCTCCAGAACTCCTGTTGACAAGGGTAGAATGGAAGGAAATAAAATATCAGTCAGAGGGTACAAAAGTTCAGTTATGTGGGATGAATGAGTTCTAGAGCTCTAATGTATAGCATGGAGACCATAGTTAACAATTCTGTATTTATACTTAAATTTGCTAAGAGAATTGATCTTAAGTGTTTTCACCAGAAAAAAACACAATGAAACAAAGCATAACTATGTCAGCTGATGGCTATATTAATTAGCTTGGTTTTGATAATCATTTCACAGAGTATAATCATCTATCAAAACATTATGTTGTACACCATAAATATACACAATTTTTATTTTTTATGTATACCTCAATAAAACTGTAAATAACAAAGAATAAATTATCAACACCCAATATACTCAACATACACTGATAAGACAGGGAAAGAATAATTGCAATAGACACTTCCAATTAAAAAAGAGAAGAAATGGAATTAGGCATATTGAAGTCACTGGTCCTTACAAATTCTGAAATATAAACATGTATACATTGTCAGAGTCTTCTCCACAGTAAGAAAACACATCCTAGTAAGGGCCCAATTATTCTTCAGCTGAATAGTTTCCTAACTATTGATCTCCTTAGTTCTTGACTTTGCCTTCCAGGCAACTGGTCTCCACGCTCTAAGATTTGTTTCGTTTTCTATAATAAATGGACTGTGTTTGCAACTAAAAGGGATTCCCAGTCAGCTTCCTGACCACAGAGATTTGGGGTCCCAGAGTCTTCTTTTCATTGTGAACTGTCTCTATTTCCTATGGATGAGACATAACTACCTTAAATATTTTGCATTTTTTATGAATCTAATTGAGATTCCCTCCATGTCCAAAAGCCACATCCATAACTATTTAACAAATAAACCTCTACTTACATTAGGCCATTTGTAAGGTGTTCGTGAGATAATACCCTTGAAACTCATAGAAGTTCTTTACCTAATTGCAAGGATTTACTGATCACTATCATAAATTTCTCTTTGTTCTTAACTAAAGGTTTTATCACCACATACTTGGTTTGATTTTTATTCTAAGACCACAGCTAGAAAGTCTAGAAATATAAAATGATTTTATTTTCTAATCCAGCACATCTTGAACCTTTATATTTCCTCTAAATTCTGCTTTCCAACTGATTCATACTCCCTTTGGTTCATCTCCTCCTCTCCTATTTATTATAGACAGATACAAAAAGCCAACTGTCAATTTCATTGTTCTGTCTGGATATCGCCTTGGCTATGTCTACACATTCATTGCATACATTTTTTTTAATCTATTTAAGTCTTAAGTTTTGCCAATAGTTTTGATCCCATTTTCAGACATAAATAGCAATTTCACACTGTCTTTATTCAGCACAAATAGTCTCTTCCTTTCCCTATACACCATACCTACCACATGGTCCCAAAGCCAGTGCCAAGCTTTTAGGATTTTGTTATGGCAGCACCTTGTTTCTAGTTGCCAATTTTTGTATTAATTATTAATTTCTGTGTAACAAATCATTCCAAATTTAGTGTCTGAAAACAAGTATATATTTGTTTAACTTGTGTTGAGTTTATCTAAGTAGTTCTTATGCTGATCTTGCCTAGGATTACTCATATATGGCTTCAGTTATCTGAACCTTAACTGGGGTGTTTATTTCAGGGTAACCTCAATTATATGTCTGGTGGTTGGTGTTGGCTCTTGTCTGTAGCTTTTTACTTCTCTTCTATGTGGCCTCTCATCTCATAGGAGCCCAGAGTTTCTTCACAAGACAAAAGATTCATTCCAAGACAGAGAAAGCGGAAGTTCAAGATCTCTTAAGGCCTAGCATAAAAAGTCACATAATATCATTCTTGTCATATTCTATCCGTCTATGCAAATCTCAAAGCCATGCTGAATTAAAGAGGTGAAGAAATGGGAAACTCATACTATAAAAGAATGTAAAATAAGAAGGTTGTGATTCATTAGGGGCCATTATTCTAACAGAGTTTTCATTATAATGACTATATTTTCCCCAGGATTTCTAGTAGGTTCTTTTCATATGCACCTGTACTATTTTATACACATTTTCTCTGTTTTTTTGTTTCTTTTAAAAAATTATCAATGCCAAATCTTAATTTATCCTTTAAAGCAACTTAAATATATTTAATATGTTTATGAAACACTTATAATCAATTTCATGTGGAATGAATTAATGTTCTAATTGTTGATTTTTGTTTGTGTGCATCTTCAGGCAATTCAGGATTTGTGTTTGCAGACTCATTTGATTGAAAAGGATCTCTCTCTCTCTCTCTCTGTTTCCTTTCTTTTTTCTCCTCTTATCTCCCTCCGTCCTTCCATGTGATCTTCTGTATAGAGGCTTGTTTGAACATGTTCCAACAGAATGAACATCTGGAATGAGGTCTCTCATTTTGGCTTTTCTGCTTTGTGGATATTGTGGATCCAGCCAGTTACAGATTCGAACTTAGTTTATTTCTTCTGTGAGGCTGTGTTTATATTTTCCCATCTCTTCAGCCCACACGATCCTACGAGTCCTTGCCACAGGTAGCCATCAGCAGCATTTGTTCTTAGTTTCGTTATTTAAGCAATGAATCTAAATTAAACTCCAGGCATAGGAGCACTTTTTAGTCCCTGTTAACCCTCTGGAACTGAACTTCAGTCTGCTACAGTGTTCTCCCAAACCTGACATTCGGCAATCTTTTACTTCATTCTCTTAGCTTCTTTGTATTTTGTATTCAATTTTCAGCTTTTTAAAAAGTTTATCTTTTTCTAGGGTATTGTTTATTCTTTTGATTTTCTCTTTAAATATTTTTTATTGCTACAACGTACAATGCAGTTAGGAGAGCACAAAACTTGTGGAATTACTACATAATTTTGCCCCATTTGCTTTTAGCATTTCCTGAAATTTAGAAAAAAAATGCAGATAAATTGCACAAATTTATAACAATGATTTAAATTTGAGTTGACATTTCAGTGTAGAATCAAGCTCCTGTCTCTTCAGTGACATTATGTCAAAATAGCACGCATTCCATGGCCTAGTGAACAAAGTTTCCAGGGCTATAGGAGTATTTTTAAAATGTTTCGAGTCGAGTTAAATAATATCACATTTTACCTTCTCAGAAATACTTTGATTTTACACCAGATGTCATATAGTACCTAATTCCACAATGTTTCTGATGAGGAAAATTCTCAGAGGAATGCAGCTGTAGTGCTTAGGGCTTGAAATATTGAAATGTAGTTATTAAAACTACATGTACCAAATAAAATCCATTCTTTTCAAACACATTCTTATCATAAGCACTTAATTAATGCTTGGAATCAATCCAGACTTGAGGCCATATTGTATTTATTCAAAAAAGCCCATCATGTGTCAGTATGACTGTGTGGTTTCAGTTTCTCATCTGTTTTTTTTTTAATGACTCAGCTATATGGAATAACTAGCAGCTGGTGGTGGAGGACTATAAGACTACAAGATGGTACTAATGAGAAGATGTTTGGTTGAGAAATGTAGAGTGATGGATTGTAAAACTCAGTTTTGCAATAGTTAGAGAAATGAGCCAGTGTCCAAGACTATTAAGAGTCCTATGCAGCCGGGCATGGTGGCTCACGCCTGTAATCCCAGCACTTTGGGACGCCGAGGCAGGTGGATCACAAGGTCAGGAGTTCGAAACCAGCCTGGCCAACATGGTGAAACCCTGTCTCTACTAAAAATACAAAAATTAGCTGGGTATGTCGGCAGGTGCCTGTAATCCCAGCTACTCAGAGGTGAGGCAGGAGAATCACTTGAAACTGGAAGGCAGAGGTTGCAGTGAGCCCAGATCGTGCCACTGCACTCCAGCATGAGCAAAAGAGCAAAACTCCTCTAAAAAAAAAAAAAAAAAAATCCCATGTAGTTCAAAGTCAAGAAATAGTTATTGGTATCCAAGTTAAATAGACAAAAGTAAACTTTTGAAGTCATTCTTGCTGGAGGGATGAGACAGTACAGTGCAAGAGGTAGGAGAAGATACATAGTAATCAGGTACATATCAGATCACATTTTCCTTCTATCTGTTACTTAGCTAGGTGAAACTGGACATGACACAAACACTGTAACCTCATTTTACTAATCTATAAAATAAAGATCATAATATTTCGTGCATCTCAAAGCTGTGGTAATAATTAAAGTGGATAATGTACACCAAATGACTAGCATGTAATAAGTGCTTCATAAATGTAGTACTTATTATCAAGTATCACGACTTTAAATAGACAGGTTAAATTTAACATTCAAGAGACTGGCTACAATAGGAGTAGTGAACAAGCAGGTAGTACATTTCAAATTGTCTAGATATATTCCACGGATAAGCCGAAAAAAACATTTACACAATTACATACACAGACACAGTGGCACAGCAATGAGCAATGTAATGATTGTTAATCATAGGAAAGTAGCAAATTGCATATTGCAATTTACCCTTTATTATCTGTTCTTATGATTGAACTCAATGTAAGTGGTATCCTCGAGCAAGAGAGAAGGTAGCCTTTTTTACTTTCACAGGTTTTTCCCTTGTCAGAATACAGAAGAAAAGTTGGGTTTTCCTAAAATGTGTTCAGGGTAGGCTGTTTTCTATCTTATTAAAATTCATAAAGTGGTAAAGAAGTTGGAGGAATATAAATTTTCTATTCTCCTATCCATATTTTAAGAAATGCTGAGTTGGAAACATTTATTGACATGGTAATATCAATAAATTTGCGGGTTTGTAATTACATGCATATTACTAAAATTATATTAGTAGATGTGCAGATATTCAGAAGCTTTAACAAAAAATTCTAGAATTTAGAGCCTTCTGAATAATCTAACAGTTTCTTGACATCTGTACCTCAGATTGTTTTCTTTTGGTAATATAACAAAATACTTTATTGCAAGTGTACCACCCTCTGAGAGTAAATATTCAGTCCCTGCTTCAAGATTTTAACAGACGCAGTACTTTCCTGTGCATCCTCTTCCACAGGAACATTCGCAGTGGGGAGGTTGATAAAGCATTCTCCATATAGGCTTCCTGGAGTTTCTCAAGCCACTAGTAACCCCTTGTTATATATATGCAGGATTTCTTCCATTAGAAATATTGAGCTTTCTCTTGAGGCGTTGATTAGTATTCTTATTGTTTCATTCTCTAGTGAATGGATACCCTAGGTTTATAGATCTAACATTCAGTCTGTTGAATTCTATTACTTTTATAGCATAGTTTTACAAATATATGTTCTGGGCATATACTTCTAATTGTCTAATAATGAAGTTTATCCTACTTTTTATTTTTAATTTTGTATATATAATGTTGTATCTCTCTTCTTTCTGGCTATCTGATACATTTCAGAATGTATTGGAGATACTCTGGGGGTTAGGTAAATTATTCTTACTTTAAAAAGACAAGTCTTGGCTGGGCATGGTGGCTCACACCTGTAATCCCAGCACTTTGGGAGGCTGAGGTGGGTGGATCACCTGAGGTCAGGAGTTCAAGACCAGTCTGGACAACATGGTGAAACCCCATCTGTACTAAAAATACAAAAATTAGCTGGGCATGGTGGTGCATGCCTATAATCACAGCTACTTGGAGGCTGAGGCAGAAGAATGGCTGGAACCTAGGAGGCAGGTGCTGCAGTAAGCCAAGATCGTGCCACTGCACTCCAGCCTGAGCTCCATCTCAAACAACAACAACAACAACAACAATAAAAAAAGGCTGAGACTCTACCTCAAAAACAAAAACAAAAACAAACAAGTCTTGATTGTCTGGTCTCTCCTCATAATGCAAAATCACTTAATTTCTACCATGATGATTTGATTTTGAAGTATAACTGTGAAATACATAATTCTAGATGAAATATAATTAGTTCCAAAACCTCTTTGAGCATTCTTAACTTTTAAATGACCTCTATATATAATCACTAGGGATACTTAGATAATATATACATACATTTTAAGTGAAAGACATCATTCTTATGAAATATATTTATTGGATTTACTGATAAAAAGTACATTTTTGCTTTTTTATACTCTTGCATTCTACAATCTCAGCATATTCAGGTATTCATATTTGGAGTCTTCTCAAAGGATTGTCAGTAGAGAGTTGTGCTTCTATTTATGATGCCCTACAAGAGAATATCGCTCCCACCTTAATTAGCAAGAAGAAAAGGCCAGATAATCTTCAAAATTATCATGTTTTTTGACATATCAGAGCTCAGATCTCAAGGCAATCAGGTGGACTAAATTCCAGAATGGCAGGCCATTCTGAGGAGAGAGAGAACAGATGAATGTTTCACCTTTGGCAAAACATGGGACAAAAACACTGTACAAGCAGGAAAGAGGAAACAATTACATTTCAATACTTTATTAGAAGTTGAATGTGGGCTAGCATGACGATTTAGAACCTTTGAGAACTCCAGACCCAGTGAAAGTGTGCATTCATTTGCCATGGACTTTTCATAAGCCTCCACTATATACTCATGAGGACGATTAGAGGCAGGGAAGGAAAAAGTGTGTGGGCATAAAACCTTGCCTATGTCTTGAACTGTTTTATTATATGAATTAAAAGCCTCAAGCAACTTGGGAATAGAAGGCAGGCAAAGATCCATTGTTCATAGGGGAAGGGGTCGAAGCAAGTCATCTGTTGCTGGGGAAGGAAAAAAGAGAGGGAAAGAAAATCCCACGAGCTGTATGCTCAGTGTAGTCTACTTTTGTGGGAAGACCAAGAAATCCTTCTGATCCTGGTCCCGCGCAAACGTACATTGCCACCTAGAGAGCAGCAAAATCTATCTGCCCCTGAGAGAGAAGCTTTTACCCAGAATGCTGTACTGATACCAATCAATACTGCTATGACTGAGGGAAGAATAGAAAATGTCCTCTCTTCTAAGACCCTCCACACATGCAATAAAGAGTTTGGTTGAATTAGGGAAAAGAGCCAGGTACACAGGGCCAGGTGAACAGGGTCTGATTTAGAATAAGTCTAGACCAGGAGAACCAGGAACTACCAACAGTTTCTATCATGATTTTTTCACATATAAAATATCACAGTGAACTGCCAATGAGGAGGAGCAAGATTGCAGAGAGAACCTTCTGTGATTTGGGCACAGAGGTCCTGCTGAAAACTGGTGGAGCAGGAATGCTGAGAAAAATTCTTGGGCAACCTAGATGTAACACTAAGCACAACGTTACAGCATTCTATTTCTGGAGGATCCTGGAAGTTTGTGATGGTCTGAAGGAAGCTATGGTAACGATTTCCAAAAGCAACTCCACAAAGTATTGGGTGGACTTAACCTGTCACACTAATGGCTGGCAGAAGAACATGATTAGATACACATGGTGTCTATAGTATATACTTACATACTTTCATATTCATATGATAAGGCTAACGTAACAAAATATCATAGATTTGTAGCTTAAACCACAGACATTTATTTTCTCACAGTTCTGGAGTCTGGAAGTCGAAGATCAGGATGTCAGCAGGACAAAAATGGAATGCTCTGCTCCAGGCCTTTCTCTTTGGCTTGCAGATGGCTGCCCACTTGGTGACTCTTCACACGCTTATCTCACTGCTCCCGTGTGTCTCTGTTGTCCCCTTTTATATCAAAATTCTCTTTCAAAAATAAGGACAATTGATTGTTTTAGAACCATACAAATAGCTTAATTTTAACTTAATTAACTCTTTAAAGTTAATTGTCCAGAATGTCAGACACATTCTCAGGTACTAGGGGTTAGCACTTCAACATATGAAATTTAGGGCAAGACAATTCAGCCCTTAACAACAATTATGTAACTTTTGCCCTCACAGCTATTAAATGAGATATACATTATTATAATCATTTTACAAATGAGGAAACTAGGGCTTTGAGAAATTAAAGAAACACTTATCAATAATTCTTAAAATTTCATTTCCAAAAAATATGTTTTGAATTTTATTCCTATTGATGCTTGTTCTTCTTTCAGTCCCTGTCACCTTTTACAAGTATTCTGACATTCTGTTTTAAAATTATGCTTATTATTAACCAAAGTATGCTGTATGTATGTTCAGCAAGAAAAGTGAAAGCTGAGGTAATAGGATATTATAGTAAATTAAATGGAAGAAAAAGTCTAACAATAATGTATCGTCATTATTTCACATATTTTAAGAAGAGGTTATTTATAACAAAACAAGATGTTTCACAAAAATATCCCTCGCTATTATTCTAGGTGATTTTAAAACATGTTCAAACCAATGGCCTGAGCCCAATTTGGCATGAGAGAATTCTACAGGGAATTCTGCTTTATTGACTCAATTTAATTAAACATGTTTCTTGACATTTGAAAAAAAAATAAAAAACTAAAACTAAACATGCTGTCATTAGCCTACTTGGCTCTGGAGTCAGGCAGTCTCAATTAGAATCAAAGCTCTGCCTGCTATAAGCTATTTTGGGCATATTTCTTAATATCTCTAAAGCTAAATTTTAAAAAATAAACAAATCTTAGTTACTGCATGGAATTGCTGAGAAGATTAAGCTAATTTATCAAAGCACTTGATTTTATTTTCTGGAACTCAACATATGAAAAAATTAATATTAACTAGCAACTCCAATTTCTTCTATCCCTATCATCACTACTTTTTACATCATCATCACCATTGCATCATAATCGTCACTATCATGCCCATCATCATCACCACTATTCATAAAATACATATTATTGTATACCCTCAAAATTTACATTTGTATGCCTATCAGATAAGATACAATGACATTCATTCAAAAATTAGACAATAATGTGGATTATAAAGAGTGCATATAAAAATGAATCTATTAATGTGTAGAAAAATAAATAGTAAAAATTTGTATTATTTATATAAGTGTAAAGCTATTGAGAGACCAAAAAAGCCAAGTAATTGATTACTAGAGGAAATTATGGACATTTGTAATAAATTTGCACTAAAGTATAGGGGTTTTAATCTTAATAGTCATATCTAATAGTCTATTATCTAATACAGAGTATTATCTAATCATCTCTATATATGTATGTATTCTCTGTAGTCTCTCCCTCTCTCTATATATATACTCTCTCTATATAGTAATATATTTATGTACTCTCTGTCTTTACAGAGAGAGAAAGAGACAGAAAGAGAGACAGAGACAGAGAGTACAGACATTTACCTGTAGTGCAAAAAGAAGGGTTGAAGAAATCCACTGGAAATAATGGTTAACATTATAATACATTCAAAGCACTTTATACATATATACATATATACGTATATATGTATGTATTGTCTGTATGTACACTCTATATATACTCTGTCTGTATAGTCTACATATACTTACGTACTCTCCGTCTCTACAGAGAGAGAGAGAGAGAGACAGAGAGTACAGATGTTTACCTGCAATGCAAAAACAAGAGTTAAAGAAACCCACTAGACATGATGGTTAACATCATAACACATGCAAAGCACTTGATACATGCATTTAAAAGCATCATAGAGGCTGAGCATGGTGGCTTATGCCTGTAATGTCAGCACTCTGGGAAGCTGAGGTGGGCGGATCACCTGAGGTCAGGAGTTCAAGACCAGCCTGGACAACATGGTGAAATCCTGTCCCTACTGAAAATACAAAAATTAGCCAGGCGAGGTGGCGCACGCCTGTAGTCCCAGCTACTCAGGAGGTTGAGGCAGGAGAATCACTTGAACCCGGGAGGCAGAGGTTGCAGTGAGCCAAGATTGTGCCACTGCACTCCAGTCAGTCTGGGCAACAGAACGAGACTCCATCTCAAAAAAAAGCATCAAAGATAATATTATTATCACTGATGCCTTTTTTAATGAGGAAAACTGTCTTAAATGCCCTTTCCAAAAGTATAGAGCTATACATAACAGAACCTAGATTTAAATCTGCGTCCAGAACCAGTGTTATTATCACTGTGCTCCAAAGATTAAATAAAGGCTGGTTTCTTGCAGTAAAACCATTAGGTTGGAGCATTGGACAAGAATCTACAAATCCTGTTGCTATTATTGGAGCTCAAACAACCCTCAAAACCCTTTCTTGATTCTGATGGTCTAGGAAACGCCAGATAAATATTTCATGCACACCTAGATGTGGATAGCAACATATGCACCCATAAAACATAGAATAAACAATTTTTCATCCACTTTTCGCTAATGTCAAATCTAATTTTTTATGAAAGTTTTTTTTTTTCTCTCAGTTTTTTTTTTTTTTAATTATACTTTAGGTTTTAGGGTACATGTGCACAATGTGCAGGTTTGTTACATATGTATCCATGTGCCATGTTGATTTCCTGCACCCATTAACTCGTCATTTAGCATTAGGTATATCTCATAATGCTGTCCCTCCCCCCTCCCCCAATGAAAGTTTTTTTTATAGGTAAGAACTCTCTAATATGACACAGGATTGAGAACACTGGACTGACTTGTAGGAAATTACTTGCCTAAGATGAAATATAAGGCTCCAAGCGAATGTACAAAAAGCATAAATTGTTAAATTAAATTCAAAGGAGAGTGTGTCTGATTAATAAGGATTGTGGTGGTATTTGGAAAATGGCGTTGGTGGCAGAATACGGTTAGAGGAAAACCTTAGCAAATAGAAGAAACAAAAAAGTCCCTCATGTTCCATTTTTTCTTACTGCTTCTCGTCGTGGTTTGTTGGTTTTTTGTAGTGATAACTTTTTGGTCCTTTCTTTTCCTTATTTGTGTTTGCTTTACCAGCGGATTTTATATTTTCGTGTTTCTATCATGGTAAATTTTGTCATTTTGTTTTCAGATGCAGGACTCCCTTCAGCATTTCTTGGAAGACCAATCTAGTCCTACAACAAATTTTAGAAAAAAAGACAAAGAAGGTCACTATGTAATGATAAAGGGATGAATTCATCAAGAGTATATTACAATTCTAAACATGAATTCCCTTAGATTTTGCTTGCATGAGACTTTATTTTGCCTTTTGAAGGATAGGTTTGTTGAGTATAATATCCTTTGTTTGTAGTCATTTTTTTTCTTTCAGCACTTTGAATGTATCATCTCATTTTTTCTGAATTACCTGAATTTCTACTGAAGAATTCACTGGTAGTCTGATGGGGCTTCCCTTGTAAATGACTACAGACTTTTCTCTTGCTGTTTTTCTCTTTTTGTCTTTGACTTTTGAAAGTTTGACTGGCATATGCCATTGAGAAGGTATTTTAAAACTGTATCTATTTGGCAATCTCTGAGCTGCCTACATCTGGATGTCTAAAATCTTGCTAGACTTGAGAAGTTTTCAGCTGTTATTCCATTATATGGTCTCTGCCATTTTAATTTATAGCTTTATCTTCTGGGATACCAAAAATTTGAATATTTGGTTGCTTTATTGTATTCTGTATGTCACATAGGCTTTGTTCACTTTTTGCAATTTATTTTTGTCTGAGTTATTTCAAAAGATCTGTCTTTAAGTTCTGTTTTTTCTTCTGCTTGACCTAGTCTATTGTTGAAGCTTTAAATTGTATTTTGTATTTCATTCAATGAATTTTTCAGTTCCAGAATTTGCACTTGTTTCTTTTTTTTTTATGATCTGTATCTTTGCTAAATTTCTAATTCATATCCTGAATTATTTTTTTCTGATTTGTTCTACATTGTCTGTTTTCTCTTTTATCTCATTGAGCTTCTTAATTATCCTTATTTTGAATTATTTTTCAGGGATTTTATAAATTTCTTTCTGATTAGAATCTGTTGTCAAAGAAGTATTGTGTTCCTTTTAACGTGTCACATTTTCTTGCTCTTCACGTTTCTTATGTCCTTATGTTCATATGTGTGCATCAGGTGTAACAGTTGCTTCTTCCAATTTTTAAAATTCGCTTTCATAGGGAAAGGCCTCAGATGATGTAAATGAGCAGCAATTTTGCTGCTGGAAATTGCTGGATCACTGCCAATGACTCATTCTATAACCCTGGCAGCAGCAGCCATCCAAGATAGTGGCTGTGGGCAAGGGATGTCAAAGAGGCTCCAGGGATGTGGAAATGCAGGAGCTTTTGGGCCCCAGAGAAGACTGTAATCTCATGGGGGCTGAGCTGTCAAAATTGGGTATATAGCTTCCTAGGACTCAGAGGAGTGTGGAACACAGTGTGAGACCCCTCTCTGTAGCAATGCCATTGTGTGGTCCCCAGGCATCTCTCTATGTGAGTCTGAAGGCATTTGAGGGTTGAGGGGCGGTCCCATGGCTAGGATTTTAAGATCCACAATGGAAATGTGGACTGGTGGGTGTGTCTCACTTATCCTTTGCTTATATTGAAGAGCCACTCCAGGCTCACTGTCAATCCCTGCTGTGTTCTTTTTGTATGATGAGTTCTTTTGTGTAGGATGTATACAAGATGCCTCTATTCAGTCATCCTGAAGCCCCTTCCTAAGTTACGCATTTTGACAACAGATAGCTTTGTGAGCACTTAATAAGAAAATACACGCAAATTTTCTAGCAGCAAGCCTGAGGCATTCAATATATTATTTCATATTATTTTCTTTTCTCTCATGGATTTTTATTTTTTATTTTTGTCTTCCAGAAGGGGTAGTTCAACAACCAAATAATTAGATTTGTCATGAACCTGAAGCCACCACAGCCCCACTGAGAAGTAAACCAGAAGCACAATTTATTAAAATCTCACATTTTCTCGGGGAAATTGTGCTATTTATTACTATGAAAATAGACACATATATTCCTCTGAACATACAAAATTTCAATGGAACCTATTCATCTGTTCTAATTCTTCAGACAAATGAATAATTCTTTTCATTCTCTTGTAAGGATGGTATCAATAACATTTGTTTAACTAGTATTTTATTTCCTGCCTGAACAACTCTGAAGACCTCTAATCTTAGAGAATATATTGTCAATAAAACCGATGGAGAGTCACACCTCTTTATTCCCTTACTATGATTCTTCATTGAGGGATTCTCACACTTGTGGTGTGAAACTCTAAAAAAGACAAAACTAGGCTAATGGAAAATTTAATAAAATTTTAGTTGTAAATAACATAAGAACTCATTTACATTTAAATGTAACATAGTATTTAGAGGCAACTGTGATAATAATGATATATTTTTATGTCAATTTCCAGAGATGTCCTTTGAACCTCACAAGTGACAAAATATGATTCAGTTATTTCCCTGAGGGTTTTACATCTGGCTTAAAATAAAATAAAAATTGATACTTTAAAAAATATTACTATTTTCAAATAATATATCTTAAAGTTATTGCAAAGATTTTCCAGGAAAATGCTCCCAAGTGTCCATGAGATCTTTTCAGATGTGACCTCATGTCTAAAGCTAGAAGCATTGGAATAGCTGTAAATAGCAATATAAATCCACAGCTAATTCATACAGGTTATTATTTTAGAAACAAGTAACTAACAAGATAGGTTTCTTATTCTTTGTTACTAAGAATAAGTTATTGATCATACTTTTGATTCAACTCAAAATAACTCAAAAATCCTTTTTTTAAAAACCCAAGTAGGTAAATTGCCATTAAGATGTATGGGAAACTAAAAAAAAAGAAAATAGGTCCTTCCTTCTCTGGAATTACAGTTAGAAAGAGAGACAGACATAAACACAAATACACACATGGGATGTGCATGGGCACAGTGGCAGATGTTTACAGTTGAATGTCCTTCGTATGGTGGGAAAAAACCCTCAATTCTGCCTATTGGGATGTGGGAAGGCTATATTTATTAGGAAATGTTTAGTAGAGGACACTAAAGGAACAGCAAATTTTTAAGAGCATCAGAGTATGTTCAGAAAATAGAGAAAACACAAATAGAGAAAGCACTCTACCCCTGGGAAGAGAGCTCCAAAAAATACAACTGGAGCTAATTGTGGGATTTAGGGTGGGTTACAGTGAAAAGGACATTGAATTTTAAACCTTAGTGATTCATCAGAAATAACTGTACAGAAACTATCATAATTAGACATTCAAAAAGTCTTCTCCAGTAATACTGTGAAAGATAGTTTAGCTGGAGGTGTTATTTTACAAGCAGGCTTAGGAAGTTATTGTAATAGGCATAGACTGGTACTTCTCAAACTTTCTTCGACGTATACCCTATCAGAAAGAAACTTTTGGGTTTCTTTTATAAGCACTCTCACTTCCCAATCTATGTATACGTGTGTGTGTATTTACTGACTTATTTACAATGTAAAAACATTCATGAGCATATAATTCAAAAAAGAGATGAGAAAAAATTAAGTAGAAGTAGAAAATTCCACTATTTTATTTTCAGAATCCTAAATAATTGTGTGACATTTCACAGCAGCAAATAAGAAATAAAAGAGGAAATTACAAATTATAAAATTAAAAAACAATGAAACATAGCACTGCTGTCTGCTTTTTTTTTTTTTTTTTTTTTTCATCTCTGGCTACTCATTCCTAAACTTATTCAATGCTTTTCACTGAGCTCACGGTCTTTTCCATACCTATTACCTTAAATAATGGTGTTCCTCAAGGTTCCATTTAGAACTCTTCTTTTTGGCTTAAACCCAAGACTTAATTTATATTATCCACACCCATGGACCACCATACACGCTGGCTTCCAATACTGTATCTGTAGCTCAGATTTACTTTACAAACTTCAGGCCAGTACTTCTGACTTCTTTTCACCTTCATTTGAACATAACCACATACTCAACTTATCAAAACAACACTCAGTACATTTTTCAAGCCTGCTTCTGCTCATATAATCTATATTTTAACCAACTGCCCCACCATTTTTCAAGATGCCCATGCCTTAAACTGGGGAATCATTTTAGTCTCCTTCCTTTGTCCTAATTGTCTGCATATGATCAATTACTAACTTCAGTTGACTCTGCCTCTTTAATCTCTCCTCTTTCCCTAATCTACCATTCCTACTTCTGTTGCCTTAGTTCAGACATGCTCCATCTATGGCAGGTATTGTAAATAAAAAGAAAAATTAGACGTGGTCTTATTTATGGCACATCCTTACAGAGCTCACAGAATGCAGAATGAAAAACCAAACTAGACTGAAAATAGAATATTTACAGCTAAAGTTCAAGGAGCTGTCTGTGTTATTGTCATTGTAAATGTGCCCTATTTGTCATGATTTCCACTTGGAAAACTCACAGGACTCTCAAATTTACTATGACTATCCATCTTGTAGGCTAAGCCAGAAACCTGTCATTCTGTAACCCCCTTTGCGTTTTATTGTCATATGCTACTGAATACCAAATCATATCAATAGTATTCCTTATGTTTTTCACAATTATCTATTTTTGTCCTGCACTATCACCATCAGGCTAGACAAAGCTGTCACTATTCCTGGCCTAAACAATTGCAACATAGTTTTATTTATCTCACTGTATTCAGTAGATTCAATCCAATCTATTATTGAAATGGGAGAGTTCCCTGATCCCCTCATGGGACTTGTGACAGAAGTGTGGCTTGTTTACTTGGCTGCCATACACCCAAACCCCTTATGGGAGGGGGAGCATGCAAGTGAGCAGGTGCAGGAGCTGAGGTGAGTGCTTTTGGGCTCCAGCCCCATGGCAATGTCTAGGGGTATTACAATGCTCTTTTAGACTTGCTGTCCAGGGACAGCTTAAATGTTAAACTGCTCAGTGAAGAGTCAGTGTGACAGTCTTTTTGGGTTCCCACACTGAGTGCATCCTGAATTCTTGTGTCCAGGAAGAATTAGGTCACATGGAGCTGAAGGATGGTGAGTCCGGGAATTTTATTGAGAGATGGAAACAGCTCTCAGTGAGATGGGGAGGTGGAGAGGGGATAGAGTGGGAAGATGATCTTCTCCTTGAGTTTGGCTGTCCCACAGCCAACCTCCACTCCGACTGTCCTCAGCTGAACTCCTCTTGACATTCAGACACCTCTTCTCTCCTCCGCTGCTGTGCTGCTCTGCTGTTGAAGCTTGGGGTTTATATGTGCACAGGATGGGGCATGGTAGGCCAGAGTGGTGTTGGAAAAGGAAACATTTGAGTGCGAAAACAGGAATGCCTGTTCTCATTTAGGGCTGTGTGTTTCCAGGCTTGAGGGTGGCATCTTTGCCAGGGAATGGCACTCTTCTACCCAGTATTTCCCTACCTCCTGTTTGTATCATTGTCAACTTGGTAGAAAGAGTGATTCATAAAAAGGCATCTACAAGGTAATGATGGAATGGCTAGTAACAAAATTTCCTACTTACTGTAAAGAGCTATAAAATTAAGAATACAAGAAGAAATGAATGAAAGGGGTTTAAGAAAAAATTTTTTAAGTAACTTAAATTATCTTTTATTTATTTCATGTTTTTACATTTTATTTTCCCTTTTTTTGAGGTAAAAACTTCAATAATTTATTTTAAATATTTTTTCTTCCTAATATAAATATTTAAAGCTTTAAATGCCCCTTTAAATGGGAGGTTTTTCAGCCTCCCATAGTTTTATATTCAGTTTTTATTTTCATTCTCTTCAAAATATCTTCAATATTCTTTTTGATTTCTTATTTAATTTATGGTTATTTAGAAGTACATTAATTTCCACTTTTTTGCATATTTCCTTTTTATTTCTATTTTTGATTTCCAGATTAATTTTATTATGCTTGGAGAACACACTTTGTATTATTTCAATCCTTTTAATTTTATGGGAATTTGTTCTGTGGTCTAGAATGTAGTCTCTTCTAGATAGTGGAAGTAGCTCCCATCAATAAAGTTACAGACTTCTACTGTTCTTACATAGAATTCTATGAGGTTTTCCTATATAAATACTTCATGAGTTGTTACTTGCCTTGATCAATTTCTAGATCCTTGAAATTATGTGGATAATTTTCTATAGTTTTATGTTTTATTGAAGGGGCAGAGGATTTGCTAACCTCTTCATGCCATCAGGGCCAGAAGTTGCCCCTTGGGGACCCTTATTTCTATATGGGTAGACTACATTAACAACTTTTGCTCTCTATGGGTTGATAATCATATTATATATGTTTTAACATCCTAAATTAAGCTTTAGTATAATGTTATATTACATAATCAGCTGATTCCTTTAGGGTTTGGACATATCTCTAGGATATTTCTCCAGGATATTTGCATTCCAATATTACTTAGGTCTAATAAATCAAGTAATAATCATAACCCCAAGACAACTGGGCTTTGGGCACAATATAATTCTAGAATAATAAATTCAACCACTTGCTGTGCCTCTTGATTCCTCAGAGATAATCTGACTTAAAGTAAGTCTTCTAACTTCTGTGTTTTAAGACTTCTATTACTGACTACAAATCAAATGTTTATTGCACTAATACATTTGGTGTGAGAAAGCAAGGGTTCTTAATTCCAGATGCTTTGCTCTTCTACAATTTGTAGGAGCCATTATGTACAATAGCATTTCCCAAATGCTGATTCAGTAAGGACTCTTAAAAGTTCCACATGCAAGTGTACTTGAGAAAAGCCACACAGTATATTGTGCTCTTAGAATTTTTAAATATGCTTTAGAATGGAAAGGAAAAATGAAACTTGTTTAATATTTCTTTATCATACCTCAATACAGGATTTATTTCTTACTTACTCTTTACTTACATCATAAGAAGTTACATTCTGTATAACACACTTTGGAAAAATCTTTTGCGTGACTTTTGTTTTTATTTCCAATTCTCATAGAGGACCTAGAGAGGTAGAATAGTTTGCTTAAATATTAAATGAGTAATGATAAGGGATGAATACAACTCTGAATCCATACACACATGGTACCTCTAGAGCCAGCAATCTCAGATGTAGATCCAGTAGTAAACATGGTGACAGGATCACAATCTTCAAGAGGATGACCATTGATACATCTCCTGGCATCACAGATATTGGTGCATGTGACTCCCAAGACTGTATTTTCATTATTTAGAAATCTGTAGTCTTTGTGAGCATGTTCTTCTTCCTTGCCTGTATCACATTATTGATTTATTTCACATTTAAATGGAAACACTAAGCAGTTGCTTTTGTTAGCAAGAGAAAATGCCTGTTAGAGATCCAATTTAACTTTGATTCGTGTGATACAACACTGATAACTTTAAAGACAAAATAGAATACAACAGAGGATATCTTCGCTTTTCCACTCTCTCTAATACAGCATTAGGTTTCATTAAATTGTAAAACTATATAAAGTGAATCTTAGAAATCTTTCTAATACTAAGGCAAAGTAATATTTTCAAATAGAATTTTTAATATTAGCTATAAATGAGTTCTACTTCTAGAACTCACTGTGGACTTCAATAAGACATTTCTTTAAAACGTTTTTTGATCTAAATGACAGAGTTCAGATTCACTTTTATTTTTCTTCTTTGAAAAATTGTGTTAACCCGTGAACAGTTCTCTGAATGAAAATAATATACTATAGTTTCTCTATGATAAATGTTAAAATAACAATGCGAAATGTTGTTTTCTGCAGTTTATATGTATAGAGTTTCATTTCATTAACTCCACAGTGCTTGTTTCAAGGAGCTGTTTTGAAGTTTTATTTAAAATATGATGGGGTTGATGTTTGCTGTGGTATCCCAGTTAATGATAGATTAACTTGCTTAACTTCTATAGTATTTAACTTTCTTATTTTAAAAATTGTGTTGAGGTAATAGGTAACGTAAGGCAAAAAGAAACACTGACACACAGACACATATGCATACCCCCTCTCACCCTATACACCCAGAGATTGAAGTTGATAGTTAAAAATGGTTTGGGACTTTCAAACTGTAAAAAAAAAAAAAAAAAAATTGGACTAAAACTAGTATTCCTTTTCAAAAATATCTATTAGGAAAATTGCAATAAATGTACACACCTACAGTGTGTACAATGTACATGTATGTACCTGAACGTAAGTGGTGCCTCCTTAGATGTGCTATTATTGTCTACTGTAAAATCTACGCAATAGACAGTGGAAGTTACCTATTTTCTCTTCCCTAAAAGCTAAACTTCACAAAATATTTTATTGATTTATATTCACTTTCTACCTTGCTGTAGCTTTGCTTCAGGAGTGTTTTCCTAAATGAAGTGAATAGTGATTTATTTTTCAGTATGGCCACTCTTTTCTACTCTGATTATCAAAGGCCATCAGTTAAATGCCATTTTTTTTTGTCATGAACAAAATTAAAATCTTAAATTCCTTACATTGCAAACAGTGTCCCAGCTAGAGCAGTCCATAAGACTAAAATAAAATTAAAATGCTACTGGAGACAAACACAAAATATTCTAAAAGAAAAGATGCAGCTTGTTCTTCTTGGATGTGATTACACTTTGCTTTGTACACTTTATATTTCAGTAGATGAATCAAAAAGCATTTCACCATTGCCTATAAATCTAAATATTTCAGAGAATTATAACATCAGAGTAGTCCTTTAATCACTACTTTCAGGTTAAAAAGAAGCAATACTTAATTATGAGGTTATTCTATTTCGTATTCCAAATGATTATGGCTTATAAAGCAATCAGTAGTTGTCAAGCATCCCTATCAGAAACCACCTATATTTCATAAGTTTAATTATAAATTTTATGGCCCCTCAAACATACTCAATTTGACTGCAGTCTGCACAGAATTGGCCTGAAGTTTTACCTGGTACAATATTTTCTATTACAATCCCATGTAAAATGAGATGGACGGTGAGCTTTAATTGAATATAGAAGTAATTTTCTCCCCCAAGCTAATGAACTCCTGTGTGTGATGAGAAATAAACTGGTAAAAACCTACTGTAGGTGATTGAATGTAATGTACTGCTGCTGTGATGAAGCCTCTTTAAATCTCCTTATTAAAAATCTTTTTTTCTATTTAAATCTCTATGAAATAGAAATTATATAAAAAGTGTACAAGCTTTTTAAAAAGCAGTTCAATTTAGTTCACCAAATATTTATATCAGAAGCAAGTTTTAAATGCTATAGCCCATGAGCAAAAGCTAAATTGCACTACTAATCAGTGTGTTCCTTTAAGCAAGTCATTAACTCAATCTTGGACTATATTCTCACCTGTAAGAGGCAGGTTGCAGGCTAGTACTGGTCTATTCTAGCTCTAAAGTTCTATGAATTAACTTAAAGTTTTTTTCTAATATCTAGCCAGCAGCTGTTTTGTGAGGAAGCAGTTAGCTTATGAGTCATCTCTCTTAAGAATAACTTCTCTCTTTTTTGTTTGTTTGTTTTTATTGAGACGGAGTCTTGCTCTGTAGCCCAGGCTGGAGTGCAGTGGCGCAGTCTTGGCTCACTGCAAGCTCCGCCTCCCGGGTTCACGCCAAAAATAACTTCTCTCTTAAGAAGGTTTAGGATGATTGCCCTCATTATACAGAGGCACATGGTCACAGAGAATCACTGTGATTCTAGAGGTGACAAGGTATTTTGAGATCATCCAGCCCAACACCCTCATTTTACAGACAAACAGTGAAGGCCATAGTGATTGGATACCCTTCCTAACTCTTCTAGTATCTGGAGTCCCAAATCCTAGGCAACATTTTCCTTGAAAAGGAGATGGGTGGATAATGGCTTTTGCCTCAGTAAAGGAGAATAATTGCAAGATTTTCCTCTGTAAGTGGTGTCACCCCAATCTATTTGGTCATTTTCTGTTTGGATCAAGAAAAATATTCCATAATTATATTCACATATCTTTCAGAAATCAAGAAGGAAATTAAGCTGCTACGTTAAATTATTTCTAACAGCCTGCCCAGTGTGTCAAATACTTGTATTATGGAGAAAATCACTCTAACTGTAGAATGCAAGCAAAAACTTTAATCACGTGAAAAGGAGATCGAAACTCTAGACTAGGGACTACACTCTTTAGAAGTTCTTAGAGAATGTTTTCAGTTTTCCCAGTGCTATCGTGAGAACCTAGCAATACATACCAAATCCCTTCTTCCACTATCTTATCATTTAGTAGTGAGAGAAAATGAGATATCTCACATCCATCCTCCTTTGATTAGTATCCAAGAAAAAAGTCTCTGGAGTCTTTTCTCTCCTCCACTAATTCCTGCTTTACTCTGGTAATGTGCTTCCTCTTTCCCTCAAATAATTGTTTTCTCCTCTCTCTCGAATATTTCAACTGAGCTCTTTGCCACCTCTAATCCTCAACCATTCTCTGAATATGACCTCCATTTATTTTCTCTAATAAAATCTGGATCTCTCCTATACTCAGTGCTTCCTCTAAATCCCATCCCCCCAGCCTGAATAGAAGGATGGGAAGTGGGATCAGGATCTTAATTGCTCCCTTTGCTGCTTCGAGATCATTATGTCTCCACCTTGATGAGGAAAAAAAAAATGTCATTAAGGACCAGAGCCATCAATGCAACTGCAGCAACCTCTGCCTGTCCTAGTGACTTCAGTGCAGATGTGATCCTCACATGAAAATTGATGCTGAGTTCTCTGTAGGAGAGGGTTGGGAACTAGAGAGAGAGAAAAAAAATGAGAATAGGATGAAGGGAGCAACAGTAAAGGTAGGTTCCCCAGGGATGCAATTTTTGCCCATGCTGTTAGTTCTGCAGCTGTCTTGGACATCAAGATAACATCTGTGGTTTCCTATGGCAGTAAAGTATCCACACTCTGTTCTTTCAATACCTTTATTCTATCTCATCTTAAAAGCTGTTATTGCTTGGCTAGACCAAATTTTGCTGGAAGGAGAAATGTGAGGATGTGGTTGTACTATATATGGGGAGTTTTACATTGGACTTTGCCTCATACCCCTATTTGCTCGAAACACCAACCTTCTGCATTCAACCTCTCCTCCCATTACATAACAGTTGTGTTCTGTTCTGTTCTTCTCATTTGTGTTCTTAGTGCAGTCAATGCATCAAGACCCTGTTTATCAATTCTTTTCTCTTTCTTCAGTATCATAAGTGTGCTTTATTTTTCTGCTAGGTCCCTCTCTTCTACATGTAAACATGCTCAGGCTTTTCCCATTATTATAAAACAACTTCTCCTTGGCCCTATGCCACTCTGTAACAACTACACAATTGAAGCTACCTCCTTATAAGAATTGTCTCTGCTCAGTGTCACTAGTTCTCAACATCAAGTTCATATTTTTTCAACTCTACTATTTTTATTTGGATATCTTCTGAACAAATGCAAAACACAGGCTCTCTGAAACAAAAGCATTTGACTATTGATTTGTAGCATTTGATTATTTCCCTGGTGTAAATACTGTCAAGATGGCAGAATTCAAGCAACCGACATGAAGTAACTGAAGTAGAGTTGAAAAGATGAAAAGAGATGTGAATAGCAGCTCTTGAAAGCTGCTGAGAGACTATAAGCTGGCTCTAGCACATCACTGATAATGCATTTCTTTGCTGCTTTTTTTTTTCCTTTCTGTCCTCGTATTGGATTATCCAGATTATTTTTTTGCTTTGTTTTTCTTTTTCTGCAATGGCAGTTACACATTTTATGTTGTTTACTTAATGATTGCCTTTGAATTTTTTTTAACATGCAGACAAATTTAAGAAATTAATCAGTATCTCCATCTTCTTAAATAATCTAAGATTTAGGTAGCTGAATTTTGACCCCTTCCCCAACTTATATGTCACTGCTGTCTGATATTTTAGTTTATGCTTTTTAAACCTCACCAAACTTGACAAAATATGATTACTTGTAGAATCTTAAACAATCTTTTTCAGTGCACTGTCATAATGTATACACCATATGTTTTCAAATTGTGTTCTGTGGATACCACTGACATCATATCGGTGGCTTAGGAGCTCCTGATATGAATGTAAGAGGGGCCACATAGTTGGTGTTCCACACTTTCATCTCAACTCTAAACATTCCCCCTCTTTTTGGCTGTATTTATTCCTAATACTCTTTACATTTTTTTCAATTAAAGTATAATATGCATATAATACAATGCAATAAAATGCATATACAATTTTTTGTAGAATATTGAAAAACGTATACACACATGTGCCCACAATTCTTTGAAGAGATGAAGCCACCATTTAATATCTGAAACACATTCACACAACATATACACACACACCTGAATGTATTGCTTTCTTAAGGTGATGGAGGTATATTAGCCAGGCACAGTCTCTGTAAGCAGAGAAGAATGCTGATCTTCTATAGAGTTTTGGAAAATGATGAAGTTCAATGACTAGCAGATTTTCAGAGAACATGGATTAATTTAACATCACTGTAGTTATGTGGTTATTTGTATATGACTGTTGTTGATCACCTGGCACTCAGATGCATGGTCATTGGGTCTTTACCTGACTGGCTGACTTTCAGATGTGAAGGGCTTTTGCTGTTTGGTTACTTCACAGAACCATATTTGGTTACTTCATAAAACCATATTTACTGAAGTGAGTTGTCATTGGTTGATTAAACATACTTAAAACTAGCTCCAGACCAGGTACGGTGGCTCACCCCTGTAATCTCAGCATGTTGGGAGGCTGAGGTGGGTGGATCACTTGAGGTCAGGAGTTTGAGATCAGCCTGGCCAACATGGTTAAACCCTGTCTATACTGAAAACACAAAAATTAGCCAGACATGGTAGCACAAACTTGTAATCCCAGCTACTCAGGAGGCTGAGGCAGGAGAAACACTTGAGCCATGGAGATAGAGGTTGCAGTGAGCTGAGATGGTGCCACCGCACTCCAGCCTGGGCAGATAGAGCAAGACTCCATCTCAAAACAATAAAAAAAAAAAAATAGAGAGAGGAGGCAGGAATAAATTACAGCTCCCACTTGGACAGAAAGAGGAGCATGTGGAGTCTCACATTGTGGACATTTCCTCTAAGAACTACCTGCCAGGAATATACTAGGACAGCTGAGAGAATCTACAGACCCTTTGGAGGAGTGGTTTGCTCCTGCAGGGCCCAGGAGATAGCCTAAATACTGTGAGTGTCCAAACAGTGAAACTGGGAAAGGGTGATTGTCCACCTCTGAACACACACTCTCACTGGGGAACCTGAAGGTCTGACCACGGGAGAAGGATTTTATCTTACCTGGAGCTGAGACAATTTAGAGAGCCGAGCAAAATATAAGGGTAGAAAAAGCAGGAGGAAAAGCCCTGTGGGCTCTCTGGGTCCCCAGGGAAGCCACTTCTGACTGTCTCATAGTGGTCCTTGGGGAGGGGCTGCCAGAGGAACTGGGAAAAGACCACAGGGAGAAGGAAACCTCCAGCTGAACTTTGTAACAATTCCAACTGAATGCAAAGTGTTCTGGCCAGAACTCAGGGGAGGGCATGAATCCGGTGTGCAGACTCCACAGGCAAGGAGGCAGGAAAGCTCTGCTTGCTTTCTCAGCTGGGAGACTGGTAGCCTGGGGCGAATTCTCAGTCCTGCTTACCTACTGCCTGGAAACAAACTCAGTGCTGTTTGGAGGGTACAGTGGGCGTGAAACCAGGCTTTTTGATTGTGTGGGAGCTGGGGGAGGCCTGTAACTGCCAGCTTTCTCCCACCTCCCTGACAACCTCCATGACTCAGCAGAGCCAGCCATAATCCTCCTGGGAATATAACTCCATTGACCTGGGAACCACACCCCCATCCCCCACAGAAGCTGCAGCAAGACTCGCCAAGGAGAGTCTTGAGCTCAGACACACTTAACCCTGCGCATACCTGATGGTCTTTGTCTTCCCGCCCTGGTAGCTAAAGACAAAGGTTATATTCCCTTTAAGGTTCTGGGGCCCCACCCATTGCCTGTTCCTCCCCATACTACCGTAGCTGATGCTCTCTTGAAAGTGCTACCTCCTGGCAGGAGGCCAACTAGCACAAAACTAGTGCCTTAAACAACTACAACTAAGGACCCTCACAGAGTCCATTTCACTCCCCTGCCACCTCCACTAGAGCAAGTGTTGGTATCTATGGCTAAGAGATCTGAAGATGGTTCACATCACAGGGCTCTCTGCAGACACCCCCCAGTACCAGCCTTGAGCCTAGTAGCCCTGCTGGGTAGTTAAATTCAGAAGAGAAATAACAATCCCTACAGTTCAGCTCTCAGGAAACCACATCCCTAGGAAAATAGGGAGAGTACTACATCAAGGGAGCACCTTGTGGGACAAATGGCTATGAACAGAAGCCTTGGGCCCCACATCTTCCCTCTGATATAGTCTACCCAAATGAGAAGGCACCAGAAAAACAATTCTGATAATATGACAAAATGAGGTTCTTCAACACCCCTAAAAAATCAAACTAGCTCACCAGCAATGAATCCAAACCAAGAACAAATCCTTGACTTGACAGAAAAAGGATTCAGAAAGTCAATTATTAAGCAATTAATGAAGCATCAGAGAAAGGTGAAGTCCAACTTAAATAAAAAAAATCCATCTTAAGGAAATATAAAAAAAGATACAAGATATGAGAAGAGATATCTTCAGCGAAATAGATAGCACAAATAAAAAACAATCACAACTTCAAGAAATGAAGGAAACAGCAATGGAATCGAACAAACATAAGAAAGAACTTCAGAGCTCAAAGACAAGGTTTTCAAATTAACCTAATCCAACAAAGACAAAGAAACAAGAATTTTAAAAATGAAAAAAGTCTCCAAGAAGTTTGGGATTGTGTTAAACAACCAAACCTATGAATAATTGGTGTTTCTGAGAAAGAAGAGAAATCTAAGAGTTTGGAAAATATACTGGAGGGAATAATTGAGGAAAACTTCCCTGGCCTTGCTAGAGATCTAGACATCCAAATACAAAGAGCTCAAAGAACATCTGGGAAATTCATCACAAAAAGATCATTGCCTAGGCATATAGTCATCAGGCTATCTAAAGTCAAGACAAAGGAAAGAATCTTAAGAGCTGTGAGGCAAAAGTATCAGGTAACCTATAAAGAAAAACTATCAGATTAACAGCAGATTTCTCAGCAGAAAGTGTACAAGCTAGAAGGGATTGGGACCCTATCTTTAGCTTCCTTAAACAAAACAATTCTCAGCCAAGAGTTTTGTATCCACTGAATCTAAGCTTCATAAAGGAAGGTAAGATACAGTCTTTTTCAGACAAACAAATGCTGAGAAAATTCACCACTACAAAGCCAGCGCTACAAGAACTGCTAAAAGGTACTCTAAATCTTGAAACAAATCCTAGAAACATATCAAAACAGAACCCTTTTAAAGCATGAATCCCACAGGACCTATACAAAATACAATAAATAATGTTAAAAACCCACGGTATTCAGGAAACAAAGAGCATTATGAATGGAATAGTACCTCACATCTCAATACTAACATTGAATGTAAATGGACTAAATGCTCCACTAAAAAGATACAGATTTGCAAAATGGGTAAGAATTCACCAACCAAGTATCTGCTGCCTTCAAGAGACTCACCTAACACATAAGGACTCACATAAACATAAGGTAACGGAGTGGAAAAAGACATTCCATGAAAATGGACACCAAAAGTAAGCAGGAGTAGCTATTATATCAGACAAAACAAACTTTAAAGCAACAGAAGTTTAAGAAAACAAAGAGGGACATTATATAATGGTAAAAGACCTTGTCCAAAAGGAAAATATCACAATCATAAATATATATGCAACTAACACTGGAGTTCCCAAATTTATAAAACAATTACTACTAGAGATAAGAAATGAGATAGACAGCAACATAATAATAGTGGTGCTTCAATATTCCACTGACAGCACTAGACAGGTTATCGAGACAGAAAATCAACAAAGAAACAGTGGATTTAAACTATACCCTAGAACAAATGGAGTTAACAGATATTTACAGAAATTCTACTCAACAACCACAGAATATACATTACATTCATCAGTGCATGGAAGTTTCTCCAAGATTGACCGTATGATAGGCCATAAAACAAGTCTCAATAAATTTTATAAGATTGAAATTATATCAAGTATTATCTCAGACCACAGTGAAATAAAACTGGAAATTATCTCCAAAAGGAACCTTCAAAACCATGCAAATACATGAAAATTAAATAACTTGCTTCTCAATTTCATTGGGTCAACAATGAAATCAAGATGGAAATTAAAGAATTATTTGAACATTAGTGGTCACACAACCTATCAAAACCCCTGGGATACAGCAAAGGCACTTCTAAGAAGAAAGTTCATAGCCTTAAATGTCTACATCAAAAGTCTGAAAGAGTACAAATAGACAATCTAAGGTCACACCTCAAGGAACTAAAGAAATAAGAACAAGCCAAACCCAAACCCAGCAGAAGAAAAGAAGTAACTAAGATAAGAGCGGAATTAAATGAAATCAATGCAAAAAATTACAAAAAATAAATGAAACAAAAAGCTGGTTCTTTGAAAAGATAAATTTGTTAGACCATTAGCAAGATTAACCAAGAAAAGAAGGGAGAAATCTAAATAAACTCAATTAGAAATGAAATGGGAGATATTACAACCAACACTACAGAAATACAAAAGATCATTTAAGGCTACTGTGAATACCTTTACATGCATAAACTAGAAAACGTAGAGGAGATAGTTCAATTCCTGAAAATATACAACCCTCCTAGAATTCAAGAAGAATTAGAAACCCTGAGCAGACAAGTAACAAGCAGCAAGACTGAAATGGTAATTTAAAAATTACCAACAAAAAGAAGTCCAAGGCCAGACAGATTCACAGCTGAATTCTATCAGACATTCAAAGGAGAATTGATACCAATCTCATTGACACTATTCCACAAGACAGAGAAAGAGAAAATTCTCCCTAAATCATTCTGTGAGGTCAGTATCACACTAATACCAAAAACAGGAAAGGACAAAACAAAAAAATAAAACTACAGACCAATATCCCTGATGAACATAGATGCAAAATCCTTCAAAAAATACCAGCTAACCAAATCCAATAGCATATCAAAACAATGATCCACCATGATCAAATGGGATTCACACCAAAGTGCAGGGATGGTTTAACATATGCAGGTCAATAAATGTGATGCATCATATAAGCAGAATTAAAAACAAAAATCTCATGATTATTTAATAGATGCAGAAAAATAATTTGAGAAAATCTATCCCTTTATGATTAAAACCTTCAGCAAAATCAGCATACAAGGGACATACCTTAGTGTAATTAAAACCATCTATGACAAACCCACAGTCAACATAATACTGAATGGGGAAAAATTGAAAGCATTCCCTCCAACATTCCCTGGAACAAGACAAGGATGCCCACTTTCACCACTTCTATTCAACATAGTACTGGAAGTCCTAGCCAGAGCAATCAGACAAGAGAAGAAAATAAAGGCAATCAAATTGGTAAAGAGGAAATCAAACTGTTGCTGTTTGCTGATGATATTATTGTTTACCTAGGAAACCCTAAAGACTCCTACATATAATAAAATGTCTACATATATAATATTTATGTATTATATATAAAGATATATATCCCATATAATATATATCTGATATATAAATGGATATTATATATGAATATTTATAATATATGATATACATATTCATATATATCCATATATAATTTGGAGATTATATATACATATATGTCTTTCATTGAAAATGACATATTAGTATGCATAACAGAAATTTTTTGGAAATTGTAGAAAGGTTTCTACAGTCTTATGTTTGTCAAAACTCTCTAGAATATAAATGGTAATATTCTATATATAATGAGCTCACAAACTCTTACAGAGATATGTACAAGCATGCACACATATAATGTTTCACAACCCTGAGAAAATGTTACTTGTTTTTTGTTCATTTTCCTTGGGAAATAAACATTTTCTACTATTAATTCACCTCTTATGAAATGTAATGAATCGTCTATATTACAGAAGGATGTAGCATGATCCTGCAGTACTTAGCCTACAAGTTTACATGAATCCTTTCCCTCCTGAGGAATATTAATAAACATTGATCTCCCTAATGAAACCACTGTTAATCTCGGTTTCTAACGTTAGTAAATTTATGTTTAAATTGTTAGACTTAAGCTAAGAAAATTACATACATGTATAATAGCATTATACATTTGATGTTTGATAGAGCCTGAAGTTTTTGATATTCTATAAATATTATTTACCCTTCCCCAAACAAACAAAACCCAAGCAAACAACAGCAACATACAAGCAAACAAAAGCCATATGGTTGTGGCAGTTTTAGAAAATAATACTATTTTTTTTACTATTTTTATTAGAAAATAATACTAGTCTTTTTTTCTTATAGTAAGAATAATTATCATAATTTGTAGTGCATAGATCTTTCTATTTTAAAAAGCCCACACTTCCGTGAATAGTATATTAATAAATCCTTCTTTGCAAATATATGCTTCTTAAAGCAATTGCAATGATCAGTTAATGTCAAAATGTGGTAGCAAAATAATGTGTTCATATCATAAAATAATATTTTTAAAATTCTGAATTATCTAGCTTAAATTTTAAGGATATTTTGCCCTAGAATCCTTAATGTCGTGATGAAACCATGAAGAAGATCTATAAACAGGGCTGTGGTGACAGAGGTAGGTGTGGGTGAGGTGGCAGTTCTTCACTATTGAGCAGTTTGAAAAGCTCTGGTCTAAAAACTTTAAGCCTCCAACTAACAACAAAATGCTGCAAGGGTAAAACAGTGCTAGCAAAAGTTTTAGTGCCTGGAAATCATTGCTGAGGCATCTAGAATTTATTAGCTGACTTTCAAAATTCTAGTAGCTTATATGTGTGAAAGAAACTATAATAGAAGACAGATAAATTTTTTAAAAAGTTTTGTGCAATTAGAGTTCATTAATCGTAACACAATATCAAATTTATATGGTAAAATTTGGACAACAGTAAATCTATACCACAAATCCTAAATCCTGATTCTTTTTAGGGAGTTCCTGACTCTCCCCAAAATTCAAGTGATTATCATGTAATAGAAGTATAAGTAATATAATGTCAGTAGGCCTTTGCTTGGAATTTTTTCTTGGACTACTTGGTATGGTGCCAATGACCTGGCATAGCAGAGGTTAGGTAAACTTTTATCATATTGCAAAGATCAGGGTGTAGAAGTGCTATATCTGTCTGTCTGTCTGTCTATCTATCTATCTATCTATCTATCTATCTATCTATCTATCTATCTATATCATCGATGACATCTAAGAGGGCAAGCAAAGCTCAGGAGTAGAGAGACCAGAATAGAGAAGTCATCTCAGCAGAGCACTAGCTTCACATCACGATGGGGGATGAAATCTTGTATTCAAGAAGATTGCCGTCAGGCTCTTGCTTACTTACTCCCTAATCAGTAAAATAAAATGAAGATAGTAACTGTAGATGCTGAATAGAGTTCTGTTGTGAAGAAAGAAGACAGAATGGAGTGATAGTTAAAAAAAGGCAGAATGATTGAAATGGAACTAGAGGGCATTAGAGGTAAATTTCACTCACTTTGCAATTTTGTTGGTTTTGACTCCAAGAAGTAGAAATGTTGTTTGGGGAATTCTTTCTGATATTAAGGCCAATGGGAAAGAGTGCAAAACGATGTGAAACTGATATAGTCAAGTTGATAATGGACAATCCCCAACCTTGACCCTGTATAGTAGTATTCCTGGGTGTTTCTAGTACATAACCCGATGCTTACTTTCTGTGCCGTCTGTAAATAAAATCGTTATCTTAGTAACCCATCATGAATAAAGTACATATTTCTCCCACAAAACATTTTAGGATTATTAGCCAACTCTTATGATTCTGCTTTTGGATTGAGTAAATATTTCATAAGACACTAAACTGTGAGGTAGGAAGTATTATGGCATAGGGCAATGTCAAGTTCTTCTTGGACTTGTCAGTGAGAGATACCACAGTTCTTAATTTATTCAGTTTAAGAAGTCATCTTATTTAGAAAGTGATATAAAGCAATGTTCATGTTCTTCTCTATTACACTGAAAATTCCCCAGAGACAGGAAAGATGAACTTGATATATAAAAAATTGACTCTTCAGCTATAATTCTCTTTTAATAAAAACTAATGTTGAGCTGAAAAAACATGTTAACTTGCTTCTATTCTAGAGGAAATGTGCTAGAGCTCAGGAACAAAGCATTACAGAAAATCTTCAGATCACTTTTTTCAGCCAATGAAGTCTACTGGCTGGCCACAAGTTTTCTGTCCTCTATGTTGGCACAAGGCTGGGTTGTAAGAAAGCATCATCATTTTATTTAGGTAACATGGGAAATTAATGAGTTGTCTGGCTACATTGATCTATTCTTGTCCCATAAACAAAAATCCTCTAGTAAAATAACAACTGAGTTCCACTGCAGATTTAGATATGTTTAATGTTATCCAAACTATATAAATAATAGCTTTTATTCTAGGAAAAAATGTGTTTTAATCTCATAAGTTTAGCATTGTGTTTAAAAAATAATTAAGGCTATTGAGACCAGTTACTACATTTTCTTAGGGAAATGGTATACAGACATTCTTGACTTAAGTTTCAACCTATGATTTTTAAACTGTATGATTATGTGAAAGCAGTATACATTCAGGAGAAAGTGTACTTTGAGTACCCAATCATTCTCTTTCTCATTTTCAGTAAAATATTTGATAAATTACATTATTTGTACACTAGAAATTGTTCACTACTTTATTATAAAATAATAAAGGCTTTGTGTTAGATGATTTTGCCCAACTTGAGGCTGATATAAGTGTTCTGAGCACGTTTAAGGTAAGCTAGGCCAAGGTATGATGTTCAGTAGGTTAGGTGTATGAAATGCATTTTTGACTTACAGTATTTTCAACTTACTATGATTTTATCAGATTGTAAGTTGACAGATTCTGTACTTTAATGATGCACTTTAAGGGGTCTATGAAGATGCTGAGGTATAATGCTTGCAAATGCCAGTGTTTTCTTGCTCTGAAAACAATAATTTTTTTTTTTTTTTTTTTTTTTTGAGACGCAGTCTCTCTCTGTCGCCCAGGCTGGAGTGCAGTGGCACAATCTCAGCTCACTGCAAGCTCCGCCTCCCGGGTTCACACCATTCTCCTGCCTCAGCCTCTCTGAGTAGCTGGGACTACAGGCGCCCGCCACCACACCTGGCTAATTTTTTTTGTATTTTTAGTAGAGATGGGGTTTCACCGTGGTCTCGATCTCCTGACCTCGTGATCCACCCTCCTCGGCCTCCCAAAGTGCTGGGATTACAAGCGTGAGCCACTGCGCCCAGCTGAAAACAATAAAATTTAATGCAGATATAATAATTTTGTTTCTTGTAAAATAAATATATTATCTTGAGGACACACACACAAAGTTACAATCATAAAAATCAGTATGTTCAGTTAAATTACACTTATTGTAAGAAGATGGAAAGCTGTATTACTCTTTATAAAAGATATCTGCTAAAGACGAGAATTGCAAAAAGCTACCGTAAGTAGGTGGGGGGCTCACAGAGTCATTCAGCATAAGTCATTGACTGGAAAAGAATTATAGGCTTAGTGTCATCTAGAAGATTACGACAAAAATAAGAGCTTACCACTTGCTCTGTTCAAAAACAAACAACTTGGTTTCATGTTTTTTTTTTTTTTAAACCCATTACTCTCCATAAAGTTAAATGCTCATGAAGTTGAATTCTTTGGGAGCAGAAATCTTCTGTTATATCTTCTGGTAACTTCCTTTGTTCTTATATCTATAATTATTATAAGTGTTCTTGCATACTTACTGATTTGAGACTTTGTGACAATTTTCATTACACTTCTAAATGTAGAGAAATAAAAGTAGTGATTCTTATTTTTCCTCAAAGACATTATTCCTTTAAAAATGTCAACTTACGTATTCTGTGTGGCAGAAAATTGATTCTTTTCATTGAAACATTGCTTGTACTGCAAAAATTAAGTGAGTTCCTGTAAAGAATCATAGAAACAGATATTGATTGACATATGATAATGGAGAAAAAGCCTTTAGATCAATGAAATAAACTGTAAGACTACAGTTAGATGTTGCACTGTTTGGAATATATATTACAAGAAAAATGAACTCCAGAAACACCAGGGGCTCTTCGGTAACATACAAGGAGAGGTACGGACAAAAAGAATGGGTTTGTGGTTTCCAACACGACTTCAAAGAAATGAAAATTTAACATGCAGTTAGAGAATAACAATCTTTACTATCCATAATGTTGTTTTAGTTGATTAGAAGAAGAAAGAATGAATATATTAATATAAGCTTATATATAAATATTTTTTTCTCTCTTTTTCTTTCTCTTTCTTAAGTTTGTATTCTGCGTTAGAGCAGTACTATTTGCAATAAGTACAAATAGGGTGAAAAACATCTAGATGTTTGTGTACTAGATGTTTCCTAGAAATGATGATGTGAGCCATGTTAATAGTTTACACACACAGATATGTTCATAGATTGTTTGCCACCTAGCAGTTTGAATGCCTCAGTAATCACCTGCTATGATTTGAATGTGTCCCCTTGAAAATTGAGGTGTTGCTAATGTGATACTAATAAAATTCTTAAATTCTTTGGCAAACTGGAATTACATGGTAGTAAGATTTTATAAAGAAGAGAAAAGGAAAGCAACTCATACTCAATAGGTTAAACACATTCCCAAGCATGGTGAGCATTCTTACTGTGGAGAAGTAGTCCAGAGTGGTGCACTCCTAGACAGGGAGTGAGGAAAACCTGTGAATATGGACATTTTTTTTTTTTAAAAAGGGAGAGGGTTTAAAAGGTGATTATGCCATGTGGGCTCCATCCTTGTTAATGGAATTAAGACTTTTATAAAAAGGCTTGCTTCCTTTTGGCCCTTTTGCTGTCTGCCATGTGAGGATGCAACGAGAAGGTGCCTCATCATGTACCAAAGCCAGCACCTTGATCTTGGATTTTCCAGCCTTTAGAACTGTGGGAAAATTAATTTTTTCTTTTCTCAATAAATTACCCAGTTTCAGGTATTCTGTTTTAGCAGCACAAAATGGACTAACACATCACCTCATGGCAACCTGTACTCGATTGTGACATGAGCAAGAAATAAGTTTTGTATTAATTTGGGGTTGCTTAGTATAGCAGTTTACCTTTCTCCATAATACAAGTGGCTATGTGTATGAGTCACTAATCTAGGACCTAGGAATAAAGCAGAGGAAAAATATGTTTCTCTTGTTGTAGAACTTGCATTCTATTGTGATGAAGAGGTAATAAACAAACAAATAAGTGTAAAATACACACCAGTAGCAGTTAAGTTCTAGGAAAGAAATTAAACAGAGTTAGAGTACAGAGAAAGATGTTGATATGCAATTTTAAACAGAGAGAATAAATAAAGACTATTTAAACAAGTGACATATGCGCAGAGGACTGAAGTAAATGAAGGAAAAATGTATGCATATATTTAGTGATTGATGGAAAGATTCAAGGGAAAGAATAGAAATTATATAGATATACCAGGTGAGAAGTGAGCTTAATGTGTTTAAGGAGTAGAAAAGTGGTCATGTGAATAAAGAATCTTGTCCAAAGGACAGAATGACTAGGGATAAAGCCAGATAAGTATTGATGGGGGCTAGGTTTCTCAAGAATATCTAGTCCATTGGAAATACTTTAGATTTGTTTGTAGTTGAGGCTAGAATCCACTGGAAGTTTTTCTGGAAAGCAGTGGTGTGATCTTCCTTAGGACTTAGGAAAATTCCTCTGGCTGCTTTGTGAGAAATAAAAGAGAACAATAAGTGGAATTGAAAGGTCCCGTTACAAGTGCAATTTCTTACCTCATATTCATGCTCCACCCTCTTCAACCCTGTTCTATGTCTGTATTCTCTGTATAGACCACATCAGTAGGCTCCTTTGACAGCTGGTTTTAGGCAGGTCTTAGTCTGCCGAGACCAGCTTGGTCACGGAGACCCTAACCCAGCGGCGCAAGAGGAATTAAAGACACACACACAGAAATATAGAGTGTGGAGTGGGAAATCAGGGTGCTGACAGCCTTCAGAGCTGAGAGCCACAAACAGAGTTTTACCCACTTATTTATTGACAGCAAGCCAGTGATAAGCAGTTTCCATAGTTTATAGATTAATTAAAAGCATTCCTTATGGGAAACAAAGGGATGGGCTTTGGCTAGTTATCTGCAGCAGGAACATGTCCTTAAGGCACGGATCACTCATCCTGTTGTTTGTGGCTTAGGAATGCCTTAAGCTGTTTTCTGCCCTGGGTAGGTAGAGATTCCTCGCCTGCATTCTGGTAAACCCACAGCCTTCAGTGTGGGAGTCATGGCCATCACGAACATGTGACAGTGCTGCAGAGATGTTGTTTATGGCCAGTTTTGGGGCCAGTTTATGACCAGATTTGGGGGCCTGTTCCCAACATTAGTCAATGGGGAACATGAGCAAATAATGGAGGTAGAAAAGTCTGTAATTTCATGATATATATTTCTCAGTCTTCCTTTACAAAAGTGAGTGCCTCAGCTGGCTGAATTCCTCAACTTAAGGTCAGGCTCTTGTTAGGTATCACTCTCAGTCCTATAGCAGCCTCTTCCCCTCATTTCTCCATGTCCAGGAGTGGTGTTGGGCCCCATGTTTATCATCTTTCTGGTATACATAGATATATGTATATATACATGTGGAAGTGTACAAAAAGCTATGCTATTCAGCAATGAGAAAAATAGATTTCTATATGTAACAATGCCGAGACCAGCTCGGTCTGCGAGACCCTAACCCAGTGGTGCAAGAGGAATTAAAGACACACACAGAAATATAGAGGTGTGGAGTGGGAAATCAGGGATCTCACAGCCTCCAGAGCTGAAAGCCTCGAATAGAGATTTACCCATGAATTTATTGACAGCAAACCAGTGATAAGCATTGTTTCTATAGATTATAGATTAACTAAAAGTATTCCATATGGGAAACAAAGGGATGGGCCGAAATAAAGGGATGGGGTCTGGCTAGTTATCCGCAGCAGGAGCCTGTCCTTAAGGCACAGACCACTCATGCTATTGTTTGTGGTTTGAGAAAGCCTTTAAGTGGTTTTCCACCCTGGGTGGGCCAGGTGTTCCTTGCCTTCATTCTGGTAAACCCACAACCTTCCAGCATGGGCATCATGGCCATCATAAACATGTCACAGTGCCACACAGATGTTGTTTATGGCCAGTTTTGGGGCCAGTTTATGGCCAGATTTGGGGGGCCTGTTCCAAACAGAACAACACGAATAAGTCTCCTAAATATAGTAGTACTGAGCAAAAGATGATGGACTTATAGATACATGTTGCATGATCCCTTTTATTTAATATCCAAAAGCAGACACAACTCACCTGACACATCACACATTGTTGAATATTAACCCATTTCATGATTAAGTGACACCTTATTTTTCCATACTATCATTAATGGATATTTGGGTTGTCTTCAGTTTGGGTTGTTATAGATTATGCTTCTATTAATACACTTGTACATTTCTTATGGTGATTATGTATACTTTTCTGTTGAATATATAGTTAGAAGTGGAAATTCTGAGTCATATGCATATATTTAGATTTTACAGATACTGCTAAATAGTTCTCCAAATTGGTTGAACCACTTTGCCCATCCACTACCAAAGTATGAGAGTTCCACATGTTTGAAATCCTCATGAATACTTTGGTTTATTAGTCTTTTCAAATTTTAGACAGCCTGGTGGAAATGTTTTATATTTTATTATAATTTTCATTTGCATTCACCTGATAAGTAATGAGATTTAGAAAGTTTAATATGCATGTTCTCACTCATAGGTGGGAACTGAACAATGAGAACACATGGACACAGGAAGGGGAACATCACACACTGGGGCCTGTTGTGGGGTGGGGGGAGGGGGGATGGCATTTGGAGATATACCTAATGTTAAATGACGAGTTACTGGGTGCAGCACACCAACATGGCACATGTATACGTATGTAACTAACCTGCACGTTGTGCACATGTACCCTAAAACTTAAAGTGTAATAATAAAAAAAAGTGTTTCTTTTAAACAAAATAAATTATGTCCTGCTTTTTTATGCAAAGAAAAAGTTTAATATGTGTATTTGCTGTTTGAATACACATTTTTTGTGAAGTGCTTGTCCTAGTACTTTGCCTTGCACGTCTCTGGCTTAGGAGAAAAAAATAAATCCTAGGGAAATGTTTATGGGAAATATGGGGATTTCTTCTTCGTGGCTTCCTCCTCTGCATTGGCCTGATCCTTAAAACATACCTACTTCATCAGTGTCAAATCAGATTTCTGTTTCTTTCACCCAGTGGTACTACCACTCACTCCTTGAGAGATATTTTCTGGACCATATTTGGAATATTCTCACAAAGAAATCTTAGGTGATTATGGACTTACGCTTTTGGCTTTTTATCCTTCAAAATGCACAGCCCCAAGGACATTAGTTTGTAGCTTGCTTTTGTCGTTGGTGTGTCATTATTCAATTTTGGTGTAGGGTGATACTGGCTTTGAAGAATGAGTTAGAGGGAATTTTTTCCTTCTCAGTTTTTTTGAAACAGTTTCAGGGAGATTAATACTAGTTTTTTGTATGTTTGGTAGAATCCATTGCAGCCTAGAATTTGTTGTTGTTGTTGTTGGGGGATTTATTTTTATTACTGATTCAACCTCACTACTTGTTATTGGCCTGTTCTTAATTTGTATGTATTCCTGTTTCAATATTGGAAGTTGTATGTTTCCAGGAATTTATCGATTTTCTCTAGGTTTTCTGGTTTATAAGCATATAGTTGACTATATATCAGATCATAGTCTCTGATATTTTGTATTTCTGTGATATTGATTATAATGTCTCCTTTTTAAAAATGTCTGATTGTTTTTATTTGGATCTTCTTTTCTTGGTCAGCCTAGTTAGAAGTTTATTAATTTTGCTTATCTTTCAAAGAACAGACTTTTTATTTAGTTGATCCTTTGTGTTATTTTTTTTGGTCTCTATTTCATTTACTTCTGCATAGACACAAAATCCTTAACAAAACACTAGCAAACTGAATCCAACAGCATCTTCAAAAGATAAAACACCATGACCAAATGAGTTTTAGTCCAGGGATGCAAGGATGGTTCAACATACTCAAATCAATAAATGTGATTCATCACATAAACAGAATTGACAAAAACCATTTGCTCATTTCAATAGATACAGAAAAAAATATTTAATACAATTTAGCATTCTGTCATGATAAAAACTCTCAACAAGCTAGGCATAGATGGAAAATACCTCAAATTAATAAAGGCCTTATATGACAAACCCACAATCAAGGTCATACTGAAAGGAGAAAAGTTGAAAGCATTCCCTTAAAGAACTGGGAAGGGTGGAAGATTTCCTCTAAGACAAGGATGCCCACTTTCACCACTGCTATTTAACATAGAACTAGAGGTCATAGCCACAGCAACCAGGCAAAAGAAAGAAATCAAAGGAATCCAAATTGGAAAAGAAATCAAATTACCCCTGTTTGCTGATGATATAATCTAACATCTAGAAAACCCTAAAGACTCCACAAAAAAAACCTCAGAATTGATGAAGAAATGCAGTAAAGTTTTAAGAGACAAGATCATTATACCAAAATCAGTAGCATTTCTATACATAAATAATGATTGAGCAGAGAACCAAATTAAGAAGGCAATCCCATGTACAGTAACTACCAAAAAAAATGCCTATGAATAAATTTAGCCAAGGAGTTGAAAAATCTCTACAAGGAAAACTACAAAACACTGGTGAAAGTAATTTTAGATGACAAAAACAAATGGAAAAACATCTCATGCTCATGGATTAGAAAATTTAAAATTGTTAAAATGACCATATTGCCCAAAGCAATATACATATTCCATGCAATTCTTATCAAATTACAAATACCATTTTTTCACAGAATCAGAAAAAAAATTCTAAAAATCATATGAATCAAAAGAGTCCATAAAATGAAAGCAATCTTAGGCAAAAAGAGCAAAGCTGGAGGCATCACATTACCTGACCTCAAATTACACCACAAGGCTATAGTAACAAAAGCATCATTTTACTGTTACAAAAATAGACACAGAGCAACAGAACAGAATAGAGAACCTAGAAATAAAGCCACGTGTCGACAGTCAATTGATCTTTGACAAAGTAGACAAAAACATACACTGGAGAAAGAACATCTTTTTCAATAAATAGTCCTGGGAAAATTGGATTGCTATATGAAGAAGAATGAAACAGGATCCCATCTATAACCATATACAAAAATCAACTTTTTGATTAAATACTTAAATATGAGACCCTCAACTCTAAAAATACTAGAAGAACACCTAAAGAAAACTTACAGATATTGGTCTAGGCCAATAATGCATTAACAAGACCTCAAAAGCACAAGCAACAAAAACAAAAATAGGTAAATCGAATTTAATTAAACTAAAAAGCTTCTGCACAGCTAAAGAAATTTAATTAAATGAAAAAGCTTCTGCACAGCAAAAGAAAACAGACAAGTGGAAGAATGAGAGAAAATATTTGCAAACAGTTCATCTGACAGGGAATTAATATCCAGAATTTACAAAGAACTCAAGAAAATATAATTCCGTTAAAAAGCAGGCAAAGGACATGAAGAGACATTTTTAAAAGAAGACATATAAATGTCCAACAGACATATGAAAAAATGCTCAACATCACTAATCATCAGGGAAATGAAAATTAAAACCACAATGAGATATTATCTTATTCCAGTCAGAATGGGTATTACTAAAGTAAAAGAATAACAAATATTGGTGAGAATGCAGAGAAAGGGGAACTCATATATTGCAGGAATGTAAATTAGTACAACCTCTATGTAAAACGGTATAGAGAGTTCTCAAAAAACTAAAAATACAACTGCCATTCCATACAGCAATCCCACTACTGTGTATCTACCCAATGGGAAAGAAATCATTATGTCAAAAAGAAAACCTGCATTTATGTGTTTATTGCAGCAGTGTTCACAATAACTAAGATAGAGAACACTGAAGTGTCCATCAACAGATTATTAGATAAATAAAATGTTTATATATATATATATATATAGACCATATATAGACTATATATATAGACCATAAATGAGAAAGAAATCACATCTTTTGAAGCAACATGGATGGAACTGGGGGTCATTAAGTTAAGTGAAATAACTCAAAAACTTAAAGTCAAATACCACATATTCTCACTTATAAGTGGGAGGTAAATCATGTGCAGACATAAACCCTGGGTGTGGAATGATAGACATTGGAGACTCTGAAAGGTGACAGAGTAGAAGGGGAATGAGGGATGAGAAATGACTCAATAATACCATGTACACTATTTGGGTGACGGATGTACTAAAAGCCCAGACTTTATCACTACACAATATATCTATGTAACCAAACTGCACATGTACTTCTTAAATGTATACAAATTTAAAAATTTTATAGCCTCATGTTTGCTATCCTTTTACTGAAAACATTTTTTGAATATTTCTTTTATAGCTGTAATAGTAGTTTATAGTGGAAAGATGAGTCTGATACTAGTTATTCCATTGTTGCTGGAACCAGGAGTCTTCAAGTATGTTTTGTTATTCTATTCATTATTATTTTATCTTTTTAGTTAAGTATTCTTTTGTTGTTCTCTTAGTATTATCCTACCAATTGTAATATCCATCTTTAACTTATTAATATTAAATGTAAATTAGTATTTTTCCATTTTCTGACAATTTTTGGACCTTCTAACTTTAAACTCCATTTATTCTCCTCTCATCTTTTATGCTGTTGTTACCATGCATTTTTATTCTACATATATATTTGTCTGCAAGTTTTATTATTATTCTGTAAACAGTGAATTATCTCTTCCATTTACTCACATAGTTAAACTTCCTATTGTTCTCCATTTTTCTATAATTCTGAGATTCAATTAACATTATTTTCTTTCTACTGAAAAATCACTTTGTCAGTTAATTTTTTTCTGTTTTTGATTGCCTTATTTTTTGAAAGACAGTTTCACAGGGCGTATCATTTTAGGTTAACAGTGATTTTCTTTTGACATGTTAAAGGTGTACAGTTTACCAGCTTCCATTTCTTCTGCTGACAGTAGTCATTTTTGGCTGACCTGTTGTTTTTAAGTGTAGTTTATAAGATATTATCTTTAAAAGTTTTTTTTAATATTTTACTATTTATCCTGCTAGGGGTTCACAACACTTCTTGACTCTCTGATCTATTTTTTTCTGTTCATTTTGAAAAATTTACATTCACTGTCTCTTCAAATAATATCTTCCTCAAAACACACACGCACACTCTTTGTGTGTGTGTGTATGTGTCTCAGAATTCTATCTACATGTGTGTCAGGCCTTCTCACCGTGCCTCGCATATACTTTATTCCTTTTATGTACGTTCTATTATTTTACTTTCTACACATCAGTCTGAATATTTTCTAGTGACATATCTTTCAGTTCACTAATTCTTATTTTTCAGCTGTGTCTTATCAACTGTAATAAACCAATACGTTGATTTTTAATTTTCTGTCAATGCCTTTATAAGTTTTAGGTTTTCTACTTTATTCTGCTTTATGTTTTTCAGTTCTCTGGCCAATTACTTCAGTTTAGTATGTGTTTTCTTTAACATATTAATCATAGTTAACTCAAAGTCCATATCTAGTAACTGCAATATTTGGATTGTCTAAACTAATTACTATTTCTATTATCAGATTTTTCTCTTTACCTTGTTTCTTAAAATGCCTGTTAATTTTTTAACTGAAAGTCAGGCATGTACGCTTAAAAAGTTCTGATTGCCTTGCCACTTTCTTAGTGATGTCATGGAATTTTAGCAACCTAATTAACTATATATGATATAAAAGTCAATGATAAAAAGTTAAGGCAGATTTATGAGAATGTTTTTTTCTGGGTAATGTCTGAATCTTACTATAATATATTTGAATCAATCAGATTCTTGGTTTCTAATTTTGCAAACATAAGCCTATGAAGTAATCCAAATATCAGATAGACTTCAATTTATTAGTCCCTTCCATTACATTTTGCCTTATATATAAATATGCTATTATTCTATATTAACTTTATTTATACCCCTGGTGCTACAAATATTTTCTCTTTATTAAAATCCATCTCCTATTACATGTCATTTATCATTCTTTTATGAATCTTAGTTATAGCTAAAAATTATGAGGGATAGAAACTGATACTTAACATGTACCTCATAGATTTTACAAACTTACCAGTTTATACTGCAGACCTCTTTTACCTATTTTCTTTCTTTTTATGATCCCTTTACTGTCCCAGGGCCATCATATGCAGACACAAAGAATATTAACAATGTCTTTATACCTTTCATATTTCTCAAATTCTTTTAACATTGTGAGTTTAGGTTTAATTCTATGTCTAATATATTTGAGGAATCAGAAAATCAGACTTTAAAATGAGACATTCTCTTTCCGGCTAATGTTAGCCTTATGCTTGTCAGAAGAGATCATATTCTTTTAAGCCAGCTTTCTTACAAAAAAAAGAGATAGATCATCTTCATTGATAAATACATCCTATTAAAATGTGTGCCTGAGATAATTATGTGGGAAACAGTGAAGAAGAGGGTGATGTGTTGTCAGCCTGCTTAAAGTACAAAAAAAAAAAAAAAAAGAATGTTCCATAAGCCCTCACATTAATATGAACACAATACATCTAAACCTCAAATAGTGTTTGCTAAAGATGCTTTGCAGGAGGCCTTGGCATCAAAAAGAACATCTAAAGAACAGCATACCAGAGGGATATGTGTAGTGTATGCAGGCCATCTCAGAAGTACAGAATTTGGTTGTATTCATCTCACTTTGGAAAATTCCAGGGGTCCCCATTCCCCTCCTCTAATTCTCTGCAGTTTGACTAGTGAAGATGCAGTTTCAAAATCCTAATAAAGAATCTGCAAAGAAATAAGCCTCCAGAACTTATTTTCTCCCTGCTGGAATGAATTTCAATTATCTAACCACCACTGTAGGAGTGTGATTTTCCAACTAACATGTCACTAAGAGTGCTAGGGGATGACTGGGGAGAGAGGAGGATTCACATACTTCTTGATCCTTTATCAGTTAAAGAAAATGCACAGCGAACGATGAAAGTAGTTCAACACCTATAATCCCTTGAGAAGAAGACTGAGGACCTGGCTGTCAACTTAAATACCACTCAAGAGCACACAAAATAAATGAAAAGATGTAGCTCCTTCCTGTGAAAGTCAGTGTCCCTGGGATTCAAAATGTACATCAGACTTGTTTTCCTTGAAGCATGACACAAAAGCTGGCATTGAGAAAGGTCAACTCACATGACAGCTGAAATAAGGTTTGAGACCCCTGGAGCATCAGAGCAGTTTTAAAATATCTGAATTTCCAGAATTATTGACTGTGAAGTTTTAATGGCTCCTTCTGTCTGCAGTGTCCTTTCCTGCTCTTTCTTTGTAAGGGAAAACATAAAGTTCAAGCCCTACAGACTCTTTCTCAGCACAATACAGTAGTTTATAATCATGAAATGTGAAGTAAGACAGAGTTGGGTTCAAGTTCCAGCTCTGCCACTTGCTAGCTTAATGAATTGCGTCAATACGCTTAACTATTCTGAATCTCAGTTTCTTTATGTATGAGTTCCTACCATGTAGGAATATTACATCTATCAGCAATAAACAGAATTAAACTTGGGAGATGGGTAAATCTGAAGACCCTTCTTAGAGATATATTTTAGAAATATATTTTAAAAATTAACTTTGTGCTTTGGAAACTGCAATTATTAAATATGGGCTGGCCCAAACTGAGGAGCAATCTTTCATCTCAGAACTTGGCCACCAAACATACTTTTGTTCCATTCTCACAGGTCTAGGCTTCAGGACAGCTGTAGTTTGTAGAACAAAATAATTGTGTGAGCTCTGTAGAAAAACCATTCACATACATCTTTTCCTATATGTTCCCTTTGAAGAATAATTATCACTTTCAACCAAGATTTATTGGCACTTGCTACATTCAGGGCAATGGGTTGGGTGCTGAGAATTTAACCCTCTTCAAGGTCAGCCGAAAGCTGACCACCTAATTAGTATTAAATTAAAGCTATGCCCCTACACACACACACACACACACACACACACACATTATTGTTACCAAAACCTGCAAACTATTATGATTATTATTACTAAATTATGCTTAGGTGAGAAGACATCAACTTTCATTGACAATGTTATGCAAAACATCCTATTGGATTTCTTGAGTTTGTAGAATGCTGTTGACTAAACATCAAAGAGCTCTCTTTACAAAGCCCCCAGATAAAATTGTGCCTGATTCTAGTACAAAGAATAGTTGTAATTCTCTTAAGCAATTGTTTTTTTTTTTTTTTTTTTTTTTTTATCCAGTGGATATTGTGACTGTTGTTAACTGACAAAGATTCCTTGTTTGAACTTGGTCTCTGGAAAATATAGCACAAAATAAGGGCCTAATAATGGTACGTATGTAGGTTAGATTAACATTTTAACATATTACAATTTACACATTTTTGAAAATATCTTGAAGTATTTTCTGAAAGAAGGAGAGGTGCAAATAAATACCTACTAAACTGACTTCGAACCCTCTTCACAAGGTCACTTGGGAGAGAGGATAATGTGTGTTCTCACTGAGCCAAATGAAGTGATGTCTAGAGATGAGAGTTGAGCTGAAGAAAGCATTTTGTGCCCTACTACGTTCTTTCTCCTGATGTGTCTTATATCTTAACACTATGTTAGCATCCTTAAAAGAGAAGAGCGGAATGAATAGGGGAAATGGGCTGTTGGCCATAGAGTAATCTCAACAAACTTGCAGAAGCCCATGCTGAGCTCTCAGATGTACGACTCAGGAAAGTGATGACATCCCACTAATGTCAGCTAGTGAGGGAAGCAGATGAAGGACAGCAGAGGGCTTGACTGCATGCCTCGGAGCACGTGTTCTAATTCCCTTTCAATTGTAACACTGTCTGGTTAATCATTGCCTTTATTACATTTGTGTATAATAAAGCCAAAATATTTAGCACGAAATGATTAGAGATATGGGCTACAATAGCACTTTCAAACTGTTTCTGAGCTATAGTTTCCCATGAGCTGTTAAGGGATAATCCTCAAACTAAAAAAAAAAAAAAAAAAGAATCATGATCAAATATATGTAGAATATTTGGGGCTGACAAAAGTTTAAAAAACGTTTGTTTTGCTGTATAATTTATCTTAATATACTTTAAAAATATTTAAGAGAGAAAGGTAGTACAATGAATCATTTTCCCAAATTATTTGCTCACAGAATGGCTTTTTTTCCTAAGAGCTACTCACTTCACACAAGAATATAGAATTTTGTGTAATACAGCTTGGGAGATAATAGTTTTTGGTATGTAGAGTATTTTGAAGTTTTACTGAACTACAGAAAATACATCATTCCTAATGAGAAATTTAATATGCAATGAGAACTTTTAAAAAAATTTAAAATAATTAAACTGTAAGGTTAGACTAAATATTTTATGACAAATCATATTTCTTCCTCAAAGAAAGTTTTTTATCTCTAGCAAAATAACTGATACCACTTTAACATAAAATCTTCCCATAGAAATATACACATATAGACACATACATATAAATACACACACATAGACACATACATATAAATACACACACATACACACAAATACAAAAAAGAGTGTCAGCATTTGAACATGTATAGAATACTTTAAAATGATAGAGATATGCAAGAGCAATAAAAATGAAGAACATGTTAGATAATTTTAAAAATGTATTTTAAAAATAAGAAGTTTTATTGTGTCATTTCCCTACTCAAGACTACATGACAATGGTTTTCAAATAATAATGAACAAAAGAAACTCCTGGGGAAAGTCTTCTGATTCAAGATGCCAAACTAAGCTGAATCATTTAGCTTCTTTTCCTCACAGAACCACAGCAAAATGATCATAAAATAGTATAAAATTATATACATTACACAGGAGAATAGGAGGGGAATAGAAGCAAATGCAGAGATTGAGTAAATTTTTAGAAGACAATTTGTGATGGTCAGAATAATGGTCCATGGTGATGTCCATACATTAATGCATGAAACCTATGGTTATATTGCCTTTCGTGGAAAAAGATACTTTACAGATATAACTATGGTTATGGATTTTGAGATGGGGGGATACCTGTGGATTATTTAGGTAGGCACAATCTAATCATATGAATCTTTAAAACCAAAGAAACTTTCCTGGCTTTGCGGAGAGAGAGAGAGACCAAAGAATATGGCTATTGCATTAATTATTTAAAATCATTTGTGCCAAATGCCACTGTCTAGTACGTAACCCTTCATGATCAGGGCATTCTGCCTGTCCTCCACACTTACTTCCCTGTGCACTAATATGTATGTCGGACTCCCATGAGACTCAGAGATTATTTCAACCACTGAGCTCATGCTTGCCTCCCTCTGGAATGCCCATTCCTGTTTCCTCATTTATCAGTCTATTTATTCTTTCAGGCTGTAGATCATGCCTTACCATAGCTGTGAATTTCCTCAAAGGTGTTCAGATAAACTGATGACTCTTTTATTCTTCAGTTATATTTAACTGCCTTCATTCTCATAGTTCAGTTCTTAATAATTCTCAAATTAGCTTGTAAGCTTTCATTTTACCTATCTAAAATAAACGGAAAGCTCTGTGATTGTTTTTGTTGTTCTTTGGATCTTGTGACAGTTCTTGGCACAGAGGTGGATAAAAACCATGCAGTCAAACACTTACTGACTGAACAAGACACTTATATGTCAAGGTCATGCCTAGGGCAGGAGATGTCTGATGAAGCAAGGAGTTCAGAAGGGGGATAGAAATGTTGTAAACAGTATAGTGTTCTCTAAGGCAGACATTGGAAAAATGTTTTGAAAGTCAGAGGCCTGGGAATTGATAAGGAGGAATTCACAGTTAAAAAAAAATGTCTTTTAAATGGTAACTGATTTCACAAGGAATCTGAAAACATACATAACCTAGTGTAAGTTTTCTACACTGGCAGGCTTCCAACTACCATCATTGAACCCTAAGGCATTTGGAAAAACATCTAATAAGAGTTCTGCATCATGGTCTTATTTCTTGCTATTTTTCAAAAGGTGAGATAGGAAATTAAAAAGGCCTCTGGGAACTGGGAGAAATGAGTATTTTCCATCAGTATGGTGTGCTACAGCACATATTCAGAGAAGTAAGATTGAGTGTAGGGAAGGTAACATATCTCTGAGACACCAACACAAACTGTTCAGATGATCCTCAGCAACTCTGCATCTGTCTTCCCCTCTGGAAGGGAAGGAAATAGGAATGGATAAAAAGAAGCATCCTTTAAACTCTGCCATGCCATAATATTAGGTTAAATTCTGTTAATTCTTAGAAATTTTGGCAAAATCCTGGGCAGGACACCAAGTAAAACAATATCTATTTCCCAGTTCATTTGTGTGGAATTTCACATAGCACCTCATTATTTTAGCCTAGAACATGATTACATTCAGATAAATTCCATTTCTTCAAATTGGGTAAGAAGATTTTTCATTTAGTCTTGCTTATGTGTTTCTTACTTCATATGGGGAATTATGTTTTATTTCCTTATTTAGGATATTCATACAGATTATTTACTTCAGGTTATTCCAAGAAAGACAAGGGTTTTGTTGTACAATGCTGTGCATTCCTATTTGCCTTGAACCAAAGTTTCACTTACGTTCTAGGAACATGAGAGAACAAGAGAGGTACAGCTTCACAACTAGATAATGGGAAGGAATATTGATAAAGGAGAAAGAGGGAAGGCTATAAATCGTGTGCCAAGAAAGGAGAATAGCAGACCAGTGTGAGCTGAAAATGCAGAGGGATGTAGGATAGAAGGAAGCTGAAACCAACAGACACTCAGGGCACACCATGAAATCCAATTGGCACAGTGAGCTCAGTCAAGTAGAATTTTCTTAAAAAGTCAAACTTATGCATCACCACTTGATACAGAATGCATTTTAGTGGCCATCTTCCTATATACTAATTCAAGTGTGTTCATCCATATGCAGTAGTGTTGACATGCACTTACAGGCAGATCATTGTTATATCTTACTTCTTTCACCCTCAAAATGAAAGGTTAATTGGATGTGGCTCTGCAAGTAATGAGACCTCAACTTTAGTCATATAGACAAATGCAGAATAAACTACAGACTGATTCTCTCTGCATATGCTACAATGGACACACTTGTAGCAAGCCTAAATGAAAAACTATTTCTTTTTGAATGGTAATAGATTTTCTGCAACGTTTAAAATTCATTGAATACAAAGAACTTTTGTAGCTCTTAGAATTAATAAAATTGAATCTAGCAGTAAAACATATTACAATTTCAAGTATAGATGTGTTCCATTTTGTGAAAATCCAATATCAAATATTCACACATAAAGTAAACAAATGAAGGAATTTTTCACTTTGTATAAGGATTTTCCAAGTAGCCAAGCATGGTAAGGCCCCACTAGATAGGGGACATGGTTGGGTTCCAAGTTGTGTTACGTATAGGGCTCAAGGAAGATCATATTGTCTCTCTCTGAGGGTGTTCTTCGTAATGGAAAGTGCTGGGATAAAGATGAACTACATATGCAATCCATGTAAAAATTACAAAACAGCAGCAGAGAGAACCAGACCAAGCCAGGAGTGGCCAGGAAATACTGCCTACCTTTTCCAGGTACCCAATTACAGAAGATGTCATCTGCCTCCCCAACTTCTTTTTCCAGTTCTAGCATGGGAGAAGTGAGGCCTTGGAAGCGAAGGTGGGTATGGGGAGTGAGGGGGAAGATCCCAGAAACTGTACACCTCTCCCATATGCCAAGACATTAGAGGGCAAGGAGGAGGAAAAAAGAGCTACTCTTCTCTCCACCTTAAAACCCTGAGGCCTAAGATGTTTAAATCTGATATGAAATGGGTGTTTTAATCTACTTTGGATTAGACACAACTTTTTATAAGTGAATGGAAATATAGAATCTGCTCAAGATATTAAGTGGGGGGTTGAATAGAGGGTGGTTGCAAACAGCAATTGAAAAACTAAAACTATCATGTTAGACTTTTTAAGCCTCCAATTCTAGTACACAAGCACCAATATGTGCATATTAATTTGCTGAAGAGTCCAACCTTTTCAGCTTTTTAGCTGCGTAATGACAAATCATATACCTCTAAGAACAAGCTTGAAGAAAGTAAACAGTTTAATTGGCATGAATGCAAGCACTTCTCACCTTGAGTCTTCTAAAATGGTATAAAACGTATAGGATGCAGGAGCAGCAGACTGCTTTATACCACTATACTGCCATAAAGACCCTACTCACCTAAGACCCCCAGGTTCAAGTTGAGAAATATAGGTGTCAGCTCCTGCAATCACAACTCTACCTCCCATCCTCAATAGTGTCAAACTCTTTACTTAATATTTCAATTATTGTTTTAAAGGCATCAGATGCCTTCAATAAGAAGGTAAGAGATATGTCCCTTAGAAAAAGAATACGTAAAACACTGGGAGTGGAACAGAGGGGAGGTCTTTGGGATAAAGGAATGAGGTATATATGGCAGTGTAACAGAGTGTTTGGTTAAGAACAGGAATGCTGAAATTAAACTGCTTGGCTTTGAACCCTGGTTCTTATACTATTAACTGTTGATATTGGGCATGTGGTGTGATACTTCTGCTCCTCCAGCTTCCTCATCTCATAAAATGGTGCTACTATATTGCTCTCCTAATAGAGTTATTGTGAGGGTTTAGTGTATTAATATATGCAGAGCATTTAAAACAGTACCAGTCTATACTAAGTACTTCATAAATGCTAATTATTATTATACATTAGAAGAAATATTAAAACATCCTAAGAAAAGTAAGATAAGGAGTCATCTTAAACCTTAGACTGAAACCAACCAGGAGACTAAGTATATTCTTATTTATTTTGAGATAATGAGATAGGGGGTGAGAACTGGAGAAAGAAGACTTTCTCTTTTGGGACAGAATGAATTAGAAGTGAAGTACAAACTGCTTCTGTGCCTTAGACCAAGTTGTATTATCTCTCAAACATCAGCGAATATAAGTAGGGCAGAATACCATAGTGCATAATATCTAAAGATCCTGGGATAGCTAGGTGAAGATGATATCTCATCGTGGTTTTGATTTGCATTTCCCTGATGAGTAGTGATGCTGAGCATTTTTTTTCATATGCTTATTGGGCATTTATACGTCTTCTTTTGAGAAATGTCTATTCAGGTCTTTTGCACATTTTAAAATTGGATTATTATTACTTTTCTATTGAGTTGTTTGAGGAGAGTAGCGGAAATGGGAGTGGAAAGAGATTGGCCAATGGCTACAAAATTGCATTTAGATATGAGAAATACATTATTTTGCTCTCTTGCACCATAGGGTGACTATAGTTAAAACTATTGTATTGTGTATTTCAAAATAACTAAAAGGACTTTGAATATTCTTACCACAAGGAAATATTAAATATTTAAGGTGATAGAGATTCTAAATACCCTGTTTTGATAATTATACAATTTATACATGCATAGAAACATCATACTCTACCCTATAAATATGTGTAATTATTATATGTCGATTAAAAACAAAACCAAAAAAAAGCTTCATAAGTAATATTTAGAATCATTTGGCAGCTTGGGGAAGTGCTTTTCTATTGGAGAAGGGATCTGAGTATTGTTGATGAAGGTATCAAATCCTGTAGCATTCATGTGTTTGAATAAAGATAAGTAACTAAAACTTTTTGGCTTATCAAACCAGTAACCTTAGAGTGATGATAATGCCTCCTACCCAAGATGGTTGTGATACTTATAAATCATACATAAAAACTTCATTATTTTACTGAATCCCTGCAATTGGTTTGATTTCTCTGTTGAAACTATTTAAGAAGAATCAAGGAGAGAATGGGTTCACGTCTCTCACTTAGTGAATGCTTAAAAGACAGGGCGTGGAACATTTCCTGGTGATGGGGAGAAACAGGTGACTAACAACATTTTCTGTTATTAGTTTTAGTTTTACAGCTGAGTGGGAATGGAAAAGTTTTCTAAATCAGAAAGCCTAGGTGTTGAGAGGTAAGAAATAAAGAGGATTCAGTATTACAATAAATGTCAATCAAAAATTTAACATAAAAATGTTCTAATATGAAATGTAAAGATTTTATCCAGACTAATCTCGACTCTTAGAAGCAGATCTCTGTATATGATTGTTTCATATGTGTTTATGAGGACAAAGTATGTATTTCCCACAGGAAGGAGAAGGGGCACCGTAGTGGACACAGAAACCTTCCAGATTTACTTTCTGTGTTCTGGCATCTAATGCTGAATGATATGCCGATGGGCAGAGAAAAGGTGCACTCCTATAGGGCATGACACCCTACAAGTTTACAGTCATCTGGTTGCTTGGTTCTGGCAAGGCTTTAGTTTCATGTATGAAAATAACAGAAAAGCCATTAAAGGTAGTTTTTCATACAAACCTCTAGGTTTCCCAAATGCATATTCTAAATATGCCTGGGAGAAATCGCTTTCAGCCCTGAAGCACCGGCTGCTACTCCCTCTTGTGAGTGTATTCTGTTCCTTACAGGGTTTCTCTTTCTAATCTTTTTCGTCCTCTCAAATTTAAAATTATTAAGCATTTTTTATAGTCTAGGAAAATTATGTTTATTTTTGTAGCCAGACTAATCAATGGATAATGCTTGAAAATATTTAAGGTCATTTGTTTGATCTTAACTTCCAGGGATAAATCTTTGCTATTATGTGTTTAATTATATATTTCCAAATATGTTATATTTTTATCACATAGCAAAACCCCAAATATCTTTCCTCTGACTAGAGTTTGTGCATATTTTTAGTACTCTATTTTTGCTTAAATATGGAAATGACATTCAACTTGGCTCATGTTAAATGATTGTTTGCTATTTAAAGAAATAAGCACCCTTAAATCAATAATGTACATGAAAAGACAGGAAAAAGAAAGTGATTTTCAACTACTATTATTATGATAGTTTTATACTTTTTGAAGGTGTATTACCTCAGCTTGTTCTTAATATTAGTGAAAACATAAAAGTGCAAGTGTTTTATTCTGTAAACATCACACACCAAGGTGTGAAAAAAAAATGCCAGTGTTTTTCCTTCACCTAGACTTCTGATTCAGCTGATTTTGAGGCTCCTGTGAGTTTCTGTGCTAATTTTGAGGCTTCTGTGAGCTGCTCCCTACAACAGTACTTTCTGGACACCTTTCTTCTCCTGATGATGAGAATTAGGTGGAGGAAGAAGGGAGGAGAGAGTAAGCATCCTCCACATTATTGCCAGAAATCCTTACTCCCACATAGGACACATTACATGGCAGTTATCTGAGCTCCACCCAAGGGTATGGGAGCCAGAGGGCACTGGGCACATGGGAGAGCAAGGGGAAAGATAACAGAATTAGCCAGAGGAAAGTTAGGAGCAGATAGACAATGCTGAAGAGGGAGGTGGGATCCTTCTCTTTTACCTGTTTTTCCAATAAGTCTTCACACATATTGAATCTAACTTCTGCATAGAAATATTTGAAAATATTCCAAGGAAATCACCATAGATGTGCATAAAGATGCAAAGGATGCTTACCCCACTTCCACATTTATGTGATTGTCAAAAATAGAATCTTACGTTTACATATTAAAAGACTTCATATTGTTAAAATATCCACACTATCTGAAGTGATCTACAGATTCAACACAATCTCTCTCAAAATTCCACTGACATTTTTTAGAGATATAGAAAAGACAATCCTAAAATTCACATGGAACCACAAAAGACTCTGAATAGCCAATGCAATCTTAAGAAAGAACAAAGCTGGAAGCATCACATTTCCTGATTTCAAAATAGATTACAAAGCTCCAGTAATTAGAATAGAATACTGCAGGCATAAAAATAGACACACAGACCAGTGGAGCAGAACAGAGAACCCAGAAATTAATCCACACATATATGGTGAACTAATCTCCAACAGGGATGCCAAGAATACACAATGGTAAAAGGGTAGTCTTTTCACCAAATGGTGTTAGGAAAACTGGATATTCACATGCAAAAGAGTGAAACTGGACCCTTATATCACACACAAAAGTTCACTGAAAATGGATTAAATGTAAGACTTGAAACCACAAAAATCCTAGAAAAAAAAAAAAAAACAAGAAAAAAGCTCTTGACATTGGTCTTGGCAATAATATTTTGGATATAAAACCAAACACACAGGTATTGAAAGCAAAAACAGGCAAGTGAGATATCAAACTAAAAGGAAACAATCAACTAAATGAAAAAGTAACTTAAGGAACGGGAGAAAATATTGGCAAATCACGTATCTGATAAGGGATTAATAGCTAAAATATATTTTAAAAACTACTCAATAGCAAACAAAAAATAATTTTTCACAAAGGACCTGAACAGACACATTTCCAAAGAAGATGTACAAATGACCCATAGGTGTATTAAAAAATGCTCATCAGTAATCATTAGGGAAATGAAATTTAAAACCACCATAAGCTAGCACTCACATCTGTTAGAATAACTATTCTGCAAAAAATCAAGAGATTACAGTTGTCGGTGAGGATTCAGAGAAAAAGGATTGCTGGTATGCTGTTGGTGAGAATATGAATTGGAAATATACATATGAAAAATAGTATGGAGATTCATCAAAAATTTTAAAAACAGAACTATCATAGGATCCAGTAACCCCACTGCTGGATATATATCCAAAAGAACTGAAATCAGTGTCTCAAAGACATCTGCACTCCCATGTTCATTGCAATATTACAGTAGTCAAAATATGAAAGCAACTGAAATATTATTTAGCAAAGAACATACACACACACACACATATACATATCCACACAATGAATACTAATTCAGCCTTAAAAATGAAGGAAATCCTGACATAAGGGACAACATGGATGAACCTGGAAATTATACTAAGTGAAATAAGCCAACCACAGAAGGGCAAATACTGCGTGATTTCACTTATGTGAAGTACCTAAGATAGAACAATAGAGCAGAATGGTGGTTGCCAACGGCTGGAGGGGAGAGGGAAATAAAAGTTGCTGCTCAATAGATATAACATTTTAGTTATACAGATGAATAACTTCTACAGATCTGCAGCATAACATTGCACCTATAGTTAAAAATATTGTACTGTACACTTGAAAAATAGTTAAAAGATAAGTTTTCATGTTATGTGTTCTTACCACATTAAAGAAACACACACAAACTTGGCAGCAAGCTATGTGTCTAACATCTGTGATTGACTAATTTAATTATGATGTATCTATATAATGGGATATTAGGCAAATATTAACGTATTTTGTGCATATATTTGGAAACATGAAAAATATTTACAAAAGGCAGATTGAAAGCAATTTGATGTCATTTCAGTGACATTTATATTAAATTTAGTGTGTATGTATATACATTATTTATATTATTATATATAGTATAACAAGTTCCATCTTCTACACTGTCATGTAAAGAGCTTGGAAGTCATCACTCCTATCATCATAACAAGAAAAAAGCTAAACAAACTGGAAATCAATAACGCAATCCATCAGAGAATTGAGGTCATAGAGCAAACTGCTGCTACAAAACTAGAGAAAGGTAGATCCTGAGAATCACATGTCACTGAGAGCAGAAGCTCAGGAGCTGAAGCTGATCATTGGAGCTAGTACTGGTAGAAATCTTTAAAGCATCAGTCCCCAATCTTTTTGGCACCAGTGGTGGGTTTTGTGGAAGACGATTTTTCCATGGACAGTGGAGTGTCGGGGGATGGTTTGGGGATGAAACTGTTCTCCCTCAAATCGTCAGGCATTGGATTCTCATAAGGAGCACACAACCTAGATCCCTCGCATGTGCAGTTCACAATAGGGTCTGCACTCCTATGAGAATAAAATGCTGAGTGGAGCTCAGGTGGTAATGCTTGCTCACCTGCTGCTCACTTCCAGCTGTGTGGCCTTGTTCCTAACAGGCCACAGACAGGTACCAGTTAGCAGCTGGGGGCTGGGGACTCCTGCCTTAAAGTGTAATTGACAAGTATCTAGATGCTCATTGTAGACAAGTTTGACAATTGAAAGACATTGTAGACAAGTTTGACTTTTCGTAGGGGAGCCCACACTTTGAGATTTACCTCCAGGAGCTTCCACCAAATTCTTACAGTAAAGATTGGAGAAAAATTCCTTTACGCTTCTCACAGGAAAAAGAAAAAAGTAGCCATTTTGAAATATGTCCAGAAAGCTATGTTCTTCTTAACAATGGGAATTTTGGAATGAGAATTATAAGAATTTTTCAAAATTAAGAACATCCAGCAAACCACAGATCCAGGAATCTCAGAGAATAGCAAGCAGAATAAATATCAAAACATCTACACCTATGCAATTTGTATTTAAACTGTAGAAAAGCAAAGACAGAGAAAATTTGAAAGAAGGCAAAGGGAAAAAATGCCTTACCTAAAAAGAAACAAGGATAAGAATTACGGCAGGCTTCTATTCAGAAACCATTCAACCAAGAGAGATTAGTGCAAAATATCTAAAGTGTTAAAAGGAAAAACAAAGAAACAAAAAAACAAAGGCCAACCTAGAATTCTGTATTCAACAAAATTGTTCCTTTAAAGTCAAAGACAGCCAGGCGTGGCAGCTCATACCTGTAATCTCAGAACTTTGGGAAGCTGAGGTGGGTGGATCTACCTGAGGTCAGCAGTTTGAGACCAGCCTGGCCAACATGGTGAAACTCCGTCCCTACTAAATATACAAAAAATTGGGGCTGGGTGCGGTGGCTCACGCTTGTAATCCCAGCACTTTGGGAGGCCGAGGTGGGTGGATCACGAGGTCAGGAGATCGAGACCATCCTGGTGAACATGGTGAAACCCCATCTCTACTAAAAATACCAAAAAAAAAAAGTTAGCTGGGTGTAGTGGTGTGTGCCTGTAGTCCCAGCTACTCAGGAGGCTGAGCCAGGAGAATGGCATGAACCCGGGAAGTGGAGCTTGCAGTGAGCCGAGAGACGGCACTGCACTCCAGCTTGGGTGACAGAGCAAGACTCCATCTCAAAAAAAAAAAAAAAAAAAAAAAAATTAGCCAGGCATCGTGGCAGGTGCCTGTAATCCCAGCTACTGAGGAGGCTGAGGCAGGAGAATTGCTTGAACCCAGGAGGTGGAGGTTGCAGTGAGCCAAGATTGTGCCATTGTCCTGCAACCAGGGCAACAAGAATGAAACTCCATCTCAAAATTAAAAGACAAAACAAAACAAACAAAAAAACTGAAAGACAAGATTTTCTCACGCAAGCAAAAATTCAAAAAACTTGTCAGTATACCTGTCTCACAGGGAATGATAAAAGGTCAAAAACTTAGGTCTATGCAAAGAAAGAAGGAACACTAGAGCAGGAAAAATGAAGGTAAAATCAAAATAAAGTACTTTACTTTTCCTATTCTTAGTTTATCTAACAAGTTTGTTCAAGATAATGATAGCAACAATTCAGTAATTATAGTTTTTGAATAAGTGAAATGAATAAGCACAATGTTATAAGGGATGGAAGGGAAGAAGCAGGACTATCCTGTCTTAAGGCACCTGCACTATCCATGAAGTGGTATAGTATTTTGAAAGTGGCCTTAGAATAGTCATAAGTGTGTGTTTTAAACTAGGGTCATATGATTTGGCTGTGTCCCCACCCAGATCTCATTTTGAATTATAGTTCCCATAATCCCCACATGTTGTGGGAGGGACCCAATGGGAGGTATTTGAATCATGGGGGCTGCTACACCCATGCTGCTGTTCTCATGATGGTGAGTGAATTCTCACAAGAGCTGATGGTTTTATAAGGGAGTTTTCCCTCTTTGCTCTCATTCTTCTCCTTCCTGCCATCATGTGAAGAAGGATGTGTTTGCTTTCCTTTCCACCATGATTGTAAGTTTTTTGAGGCCTCCACAGCCATCCAGAACTGTGAGTCAATTAAACTTCTTTTCTTTATAAATTACCCAGACTCAGGCAGTTCTTTATAGCAGCATGAGAACAGACTAATACAGTAAATTGATACTGAATAGTGGAGTGCTGCTGTAAAGATACCCAAAAATGTGGAAGTAAATTTGGAATTGGGTAACAGGCAGAGGTTGGAACAGTTTGGAGGGCTCAGCAAATGTGAGGAAGATAGGAGAAAGTTTGGAACTTCCTAGTGACTTAGAGGGCTCAGAAGACAGGATGATGTGGGAAAGTTTGGAACCTTCTAGACACATGTTGAATGGCTTTGACCAAAATGCTTATAGTGATATGGGCAATGAAGTCCAGGCTGAGCTGGTCTGAAATAGAGATGGGGAACTTCTTGGGAACTGGGATGAAGGTGACTCTTGCTATGTCTTAGCAAAAACACTGGTGTTATTTTGTCCCTGCCCTAGAGATCTTGGAACTTTGAACTTTAGAGAGATGATTTAGGGTATCTGGAAGAACAAATTTCTAAGTGGCAAAGCATTCAACAGGAGGCAGGGCATAAAAGTTCAGAAAGTTTTCAGCCTGATGATGTAATAGAAAAGAAGAAACAATTTTCTGGGGAGAATTCAAGCCAGCTGCAGAAATTTGCATGAGTAATGAGGAGCTGAATGTTAATAACCAAGACAATGGGGAAATGTCTCCAGGGCATGCCAGAGAACTTTGCAGCAGCCCCTCCCATCACAGCCATTGAGGCCTATGAGGAAAAAAATGGTTTTGTGGGCAGGGCCCAGGGATCCCCTGCTGTGTGCAGCCTAGGGACTTGGTTTGCTGCATCCCAGCCACTCCAGCCATGACTAAAAGGGGCCAAGGTATGGCTCAAGCCATTGCTTCAGAGGGTGCAAGCGCCAAACCTTGGCAGCTTCCACGTGGTGTTGAGCCTGTGACTGCACAGAAGTCAAGAACTGAGGTTTGAGAACTTCCACCTAAATTTCAGAGGATGTATGGAAATGCCTGGATGCTCAGGCAGAAGTTTGCTGCAGGGCTGGAGCCCTCCTGGAGAACCTCTGCTAGGGCAATGAGGAAGGGATATGTGGGGTCAGAACCCCCACATAAGAGTCCCCATTCGGGAACTAACTAGTGGAGCTGTGAGAAGAGGGCCAGAGTCCTCCAAACCCCAGAATAGTAGATCCACAACAGTCTGCACCATGCACCTGGAAAAGCTGCCATCACTCAACACCAGCCTGGAGGGGTGGCTGTACCCTGCAAAGCCACAGGGGCAGAACTGTCCAAGGCTGTGGGAGCCCACCTGTTGCATTAGCGTGACCTGAATGTGAGACATGGAGTCAAAGGAAATTATTTGGGAACTTTAAGATTTAACTACTATCTCATTGGATTTTGGACTTATGTGGGGCCTGTAGCCTCTTTGTTATGGCCAATATCTCCCATTTGGAATGGGTCTATTTACCCAATGTCTGTACCTCCATTGTATCTAGGAAGTAATTAACTTGCTTTTGATTTTACAGGTTCATAGGCAGAAGGGACTTACCCACTCAAAAAGACTTGAAGACTTTTTTGTTGTTTTTGAAATTTTTTCAATACTATCTCCTCTGTTTGGGTGTTTAAGTGATTAGCCCATTAAAAGGCAAAATCTTTAGAAGTGACACATTACTGACTTCATAGAAACCACTTTCTCAAAAGTCAAAGAAATGGGGGAGCCAGCTGAAGGTTGTTTAATTTGAAAATAAAATGATCAGTTTGGACAGGAGGGTAAAGAATTGAGGTAATGCTGAGCTTTACTTAGCATTGTATTGAAGGCAGCCAGTGTTCATAGAGGGTACCTGGGGCAAAAGTCAAAGAGAATGAAGCAAAGCACAGAAAATAAAGTGCTGAAAACAGAGGATAATATGAACTTTGTTTGTTCGATAGAGAAATAGACATTCAATCCCTGGCTCTGACAGAAATGACCTATGGCACATAGAATAAATATATCATCAACTTTTATCCTTGGATTCAGCATCTAGACAATAATGGAAATGAATTACATGCTGCCTAAGGTGCTTCCTGCTGTAAAGTCTTATATTTCTAGCACAAGTTCACAGAAAGTTAGACCACTGACTGTTAGTTTTCTGTTGCTTCTATAAAAATTTAAGTTTTAGACATTTTTTGAGAGTCATTCCACCTACCACAATCCACCCTCTGGATCTGTCCCACATACAAAACACATTCACCCCATCACAATGTTTCCACAGGTCTCATTCTATTATACATCAACTAAAAGTACTAAATCTCAAAAGTTCTAAAGTCTCAAATCTCACGATGTACAAAATTCAAATAAGTTATGGGTGAGTCTTTGGGTATAATCCATCCTGGGTCACAATTTTTGTCTACTTGTAGATCTATAAAACTAGGAAACTAGTTATCTCCTCCACAATGCAATGATGGAACAGTCATCAGATAATAGTTATAGACATACTGCTTTGAGAGGGGAGAAATTAGAAGGAAAAAAGTCACCTCTCTCAAACAATTTTTAAATAGAAACAGATAAACTTCATTAGATTTCAAGGCCTCAGAGTAATTCTCCTTTGTTCCTTGTTCTAGTTTCTGAGCTTAAAGCTTTGTTCTTTGGTTCATCCTTTCTTTCATGGGTAAAGGATTGCATGTGTTTGTAGCTGAATGGTTTTATCAGCCTATGTTATCTGCCTGCAGAATTTTGGGGGTCTAACATCCTTCTTTCATTTAATACTATTTTTTACCTTTTCAGTTCATGCTAGCAGTGCTTCTGCTAACATAAAATTCTCAAGCACCTTATGGGTCTCTCATGTATTTCACAGGATTCACTTCATTAGATAAGAGGTTTCTTCACAAATCATTCCTAGAAAATTTTATCTCCAATTTTGGATTTTGCTAAGATGGCTGAAGGACAAATAGCCTTTTATCTTCTGAGAGATATTTTCTGGTTTAATTTAGGGAATCTTTGAGTCATACCTTCGAACTCTTTACAAAGCCTTTTATGTGACTAAGTACTCTGCTTTTTGTAATGCTTCTATGACAAATTACCACAAATGCAAGAGCTTAAAATAGCACAAACTTATTATCCCACACTTTTGTAGGTAGAAGTCTGGTAGATGTCTCAGTGAACTAAAATAAAGGAGTCCGCAGGCTGCATTCCTTTCTGGGGTCTTATAGAATTCAGGCCCCAGCAGTTGTAGGACTCCTTTGTTCAGCTATTAGGAGCTCAGATAATGATGTTGGGCCCACTTGAATAACCCAGGATAACTGCTCTCTGTTAAAGTGAACTGATTGGCAACTGTCATGTAATATAATGTATTTACAGGTTCTGAAATTAGGCATTGAAGATCTTTGTTGGGGTTGGTGGGAGCAGGCACAGATCTGCCTATTACACTAAGAGCAAAAGTAACCCTGCCTTTTAACACATGCTCATACTGTCATCTAAAACCAATAGTGGCTGAACATTTGGGGGAAACTTTCCACCCTTCCTCATATTTTCCACGTAGGAGAGAACTCTGGTTCCCTCTCCACAGAAGGAACTGTGAGCAGATACACTTCTGCCTACTTTTCTACTCTGCTACACATCCCTTGTCTTCTTCCTTGCAAAGTAGAGTTTATAAATCCACTTATCCAAATATAAAACCTTCATTTGGCCAAGTTTCAGGAAGCTGGAGTTACCGTGTCAAGGGCAGGAACCAGACATCATATTAATACTTTCTTTTTCTCTTCATGTCTGATGAATCAGTGTGGAGGTCAGGAACCTTTCCTCCAGCAGAAGTCTCTTTATTCCATCTCCTTATTTGTCTTTCACTGCTTGCATCCCTGAGTGGCCTCATTGGCCTTCTTCTCTATGAGTGAGTGGGTAAATCAGGTTTGACCTGCCCTCTATACCCTGATGTCTTCCCTTAAGTGGAAGTGGGAAAAGGGTCACACTTTGTCCTTGTGTATACATCTCATTCTCCAACCCAGTTTTTATCCAGAAAGTTCTTCTTTGAGATTATAAGTTCATTTCAAAATTATGATCATCTATGTTTCTCTTCAGATTTAGCACATAATTTTCTTATGAGGTTTGTTATTTAGCCCTTGGAGAAGAGGAAGACTAGCACCTTGAAGCTCAAACGAGATTATCTGCTTCACTATTATTACTTTGCAGTGTGGAACCTGGAGGATTATTTGAAGTATTCTAGGATTTTCTACAAAATAGTTTGACAAGAAAACTGAGATAGAGGATCCCCACTTTCCGTTAATTTATGCATAAAAGCTCAATTTTTATCAATTTGAGTTTACATTGGTTTTTAACTTTAACAACATTGTTTAGTACTAAAAGCCATTGTATTTATTCTTAACATTGACTTTAGTAAAAAATACTATTGTGATATCAGTACACGTTGATATACATTACACGGCAGCCAACTTTTGCTACTTGGTTAGATTTACACGAGCAGAAAAAAATACTCCTAATTTTGAAATAAATCAGTGAAAAAGTAATAATTTGATAACATAGTAGATTTATAGTTTAATAGAGATATTTTATTTTGCAGCCTATCATCTAGTTCCCTGTCGTCTGCTAGCTGTACCCTGATTTTGCTCTGTGGAATCATCCTCTTCCTGACTTTCAGCCCATGTGCTTCTGGTAAGGCTTCACATTTGCTCCTGAGTTGTGTGTGGGAATAAAGTATGATCAATCTGAGCATCTCATTCTTTAGATTCATTGATATATGTAGGAATGAGCAAGTGATGAAATACAATGAAATGCAATGAGATTATTGTCAGAAGAGCTGGAGGACAAGTATGCTATCTTTCTTACTGTTTTGAACCAGATAAATATAAACCTGAAGCTACTGTAGTCATCTTGCCATCAAAGCCACGTAAAAGAGAGAGGCTAGAGAAGGATCAGGTCACAATGACATAATCTGAACCCTTGAAAGCAGCCTCGCCTATAGTTAACCCAACCCTCAAACTGTTAAACGAATGTAGTTTAAGTCAGTGTGAGTTGTATAGTTTCCTTTTGTTTAAGTCATTGTGAATTGAGTTTTCTGTCCTTGAATCAAAGGAGTCTGAACTCTTGACAAGCTACAAGGTTTACATGTTCTAAAATACAACTTAAACCTATATCTGGGGAGTTCTTAGTGACTTTCCAAAATACACCTATAATTTTCATTGTCATCAACACTGATTAGTAATAGAAAAAGTCAAAATATGTAAAGAAGGATGTTTAAGTATGCCAGATTATTAAAATGTGGACTTTTTCATAAATATAAAGTCTTAACTATACTTTAGTTTTCACACTCTCGAGCAACTCGGATAGAGTTCCCAATAGAATACATGTTATGGATTTTCTGATTGTGTTTTCAGAACCACAAAAATACCCTTTCTTTCAGTGTAGCATCTCAACAAATTTGGTTTGCTTATTGAAATACAGGTAAGTAATATGACATATAAGGATCAAGATGATGGAAGGGACTGCAAAGATTATATGATTTTACCTCATTTTATAATTGAGGAATTAAGCATCAAAGAACAAAGTAATCTGTGTATAGTTACATTCATTGCTAATAGCAAAAATGCAACTAGAACTCAGTTTTCCAGATTCCTGCTCCAAGGATGCTTCTCATTTCCTCAGCCTGTAACCAAGCATCTTGTTTTAAAAGTTTTTTTTTTTCTTTTACTTTCCTACCTGTTCCTTGTCTTGCTTTCCACCAGGCACCCCCTTGTGCAGTGTCTCCTATACCTAGTTATCTATTTCCTTAGAAGTTCCAGAGACTAAATCTTGAAACAGTGAGACCACTATGAGATTCTCTGCCACCTGGAGATTACTTCAAGGCTGCAGTTAATTTGCAACCTGGGTGTACTCAAGACTGTGCCAGCCCATTTACCTGATGGGACAATAGTTCAAGACAGTCATTAGAACAATCATGTAGACTGGCACTACCTCATCACTCTTGTATGCCCATTATACCAAACTTCCCATTTTAAGCCTTTACCTTTGACACAAAAACCTGAAATGTTTTATTCAAGGCAAAAGCCTTAACCATTTCCCCACTGCTAGCTCTGGAAATAAAGTCACTTTTATTTCACTGCACGTTGACAAAGTTATTGGTTTTGCAAGCACTGAGAAGCCGGGTTTGCACTCACAAGCCCTGATGACCTGACAATGCAGGCGTGACCATTATTTACTTACCACCTAAAATGTCCACATCAGAGAAGAAATAATAAGCTAGACTAGAATCAAATTAGTACTTACTCATTTCTGTCTTAGCAAACTGTGCCAGGAACTTTGCCCACAGAGGTACTTGTCCACTAAAGTCTCAACACAGAGCACACATTGACTTTAAAGCCCATGCGTAACGAGGGTCACTCTGCCAGGAACTATGCCTCACAGATAAAAGATCCCTAGGTAGTGAACTCTCCCAAGAGCCACTCCATCACAGAGACAGAACACTTTTGTAACACCCACATACCTTATATTTTATGTTACAGATGACATTTTAAGCTCCCACTTACAAAGAATCATTGTCAAGCTCAAAGGTCAGATGCACTGAATAAAACAGGTATCAATTTAACAGGAACTAGTGCTTGAAGTACGTTCCCACTTTACTCAATTCTGTGAGCCCTGTCGGAGCCTCCAACAGGTCCACTGGAACAACCTCTTTAAACCACCAAAAGCTCATTTACACACTATTTGTAACTAATCCTTTAGTTCAAGACATTTTTGAGAAATTGCTTTGTTTGTATTTTTTGTTTTGAAAAGCTTCAGACTGTATACTCTATCAAGCAATTTAAAAAATCTAACTTTCTTTTAAAAAGTCAAATACAGAAATTTTTCTGCTGTCCTCATGGTCAATATTCGGCTTGAAAATGGCAGAAGGCTTTGCATTAATATGTGGATGTCCTGCTTTTTTAGGAGATTAAGGAGAAAAGCTCTTTGACCTCATTTTACCAGCACCTAGGTCCTATTTGTGAATTTCCTGATGACAAAATAAAAACATTCCATACAAATAGCAAGATGATTCTCAATCGGAACTTCCCTTTTCCTCTTGTATAGCTCTCTAATTAACGTTTGAACTTATCCTTTTTTTTTTTTTTTTTTTTTGGTGAGAAGTGGAGTCTTTTTTTTATTTTAGTATTATTATTATTATACTTTAAGTTTTAGGGTACATGTGCACAAAGTGCAGGTTTGTTACATATGTATCCATGTGCCATGTTGGTGTGCTGCACCCCGTAACTTGTCATTTAACATTAGGCATATCTCCAAATGCTATCCCTTCCCCCCGCCGCCACCCCACAACAGTCCCCAGTATGTGATGTTCCCCTTCCTGTGTCCATGTGTTCTCATTGTTCAATTCCCACCTATGAGTGAGAACATGCGGTGTTTGGTTTTTCGTCCTTGCGATAGTTTGCTGAGAATGATGGTTTCCAGCTTCATCCATGTCCCTACAAAGGACATGAACTCATCATTTTTTATGGCTGCATAGTATTCCATGGTGTATATGTGCCACATTTTCTTAATCCAGTCTATCGTTGTTGGACATTTGGGTTGGTTCCAAGTCTTTGCTATTGTGAATAGTGCCGCAATAAACATACGTGTGCATGTCTTTATAGCAGCATGATTTATAATCCTTTGGGTATATACCCAGTAATGGGATTGCTGGGTCAAATGGTATTTCTAGTTCTAGATCCCTGAGGAATCGCCACACTGACTTCCACAATGGTTGAACTAGTTTACAGTCCCACCAACAGTGTAAAAGTGTTCCTGTTTCTCCACATCCTCTCCAGCACCTGTTGTTTCCTGACTTTTTAATGATGGCCATTCTAACTGGTGTGAGATGGTATCTCATTGTGGTTTTGATTTGCATTTCTCTGATGGCCAGTGATGATGAGCATTTTTTCACGTGTCTTTTGGGTGCATAAATGTCTTCTTTTGAGAAGTGTCTGTTCATATCCTTCGCCTACTTGTTGATGGTGTTGTTTGTTTTTTTCTTGTAAATTTGTTTGAGTTCATTGTAGATTCTGGATATTAGTCCTTTGTCAGATGAGTAGGTTGCAAAAATTTTCTCCCATTCTGTAGGTTGCCTGTTCACTCTGATGGTAGTTTCTTTTACTGTGCAGAAGCTCTTTAGTTTAATTAGATCCCATTTGTCAATTTTGGCTTTTGTTGCCATTGCTTTTGGTGTTTTAGACATGAAGTCCTTGCCCATGCCTATGTCCTGAATGGTATTGCCTAGGTTTTCTTCTAGGGTTTTTATGGTTTTAGGTCTAACATGCAAGTCTTTAATCCATCTTGAATTAATTTTTGTATAAGGTGTAAGGAAGGGATCCAGTTTCAGCTTTCTACAGGTGGCTAGCCAGTTTTCCCAGCACCATTTATTAAATAGGGAATCCTTTCCCCATTGCTTGTTTTTGTCAGGTTTGTCAAAGATCAGATAGTTGTAGATATGTGGCATTATTTCTGAGAGCTCTGTTCTGTTCCATTGGTCTCTGTCTCTGTTTTGGTACCAGCGCCATGCTGTTTTGATTACTGTAGCCTTGTAGTATAGTTTGAAGTCAGGTAGCGTGATGCCTCCAGCTTTGTTCTTTTGGCTTAGGATTGACTTGGCAATGCACACTCTTTTTTGGTTCCATATGAACTTTAAAGTAGTTTTTTCCAATTCTGTGAAGAAAGTCATTGGTAGCTTGATGGGGATGGCATTGAATCTATAAATTACCTTGGGCAGTATGGCCATTTTCACAATATTGATTCTTCCTAGTCATCAGCATGGAATGTTCTTCCATTTGTTTGTATCCTGTTTTATTTCATTGAGCAGTGGTTTATAGTTCTCCTTGAAGAGGTCCTTCACATCCCTTGTAAGTTGGATTCCTAGGTATTTTATTCTCTTTGAAGCAATTGTGAATGGGAGTTCACTCATGATTTGGCTCTCTGTTTGTCTGTTATTGGTATGTAAGAATGCTTGTGATTTTTTCAATTGATTTTGTATCCTGAGACTTTGCTAAAGTTGCTTATCAGCTGAAGTTGTCCTTTTTAAAATTTCATTAGTAGTATGTATTGGCTGGATGCCTGAATCTGTTTAGTGTTGCTATAAAAAAAATACCCGAGAGTGGGTAATTTATGAAAAAGGTTTATTGGCTCATGGTTCTACATGGCCAGGGAGGAAGCAAGGGTGGGGGTAGAAGTGGAAGGTCAGGGTGGGCAGGGAGTGACAGGCTCTTTTATTTCTAACAACTATCTTTTCTTGCCAGTGAATTCATAGAATGAGTAGTCACTCCCTCTCCCCCAGGGTCTGTTAATGTGTTCCTGAGCAATCCGTCTCTGTAAACCAAACACTTACCGTTAGTCCTCATTTTCCAGCACCACTATAATGGGGATCAAATTTCAACATGACGTTTGGAAGGGATGGATATGCAAACTATAGCACTGCGCGAAGCTTAAAGCTTACTGAGTACATAGCAAGTAAGGGCCTTCTTTTAGACAAAAAGATAAAGAAAAGGACTTTTCTTAAAAGTATCCATTCATAATTTTCTATTCTAACTTTATATCAAAACCTATGCACAATATTCAAAAAGTGTAAGCTAAACATGCTCAAGAAGAGTTTAGAGAAATTTTCCAGGGTCATCTTCTCTTCTGTTCAACTTGTTCTAGTTCATTTTTAATTATTTTCAGTGACTGAATTTGTGCTTCTGTCCCCAGGACCTTATTTTTTTATCTTGCTTTCTCTGTGTTTAACACTATATAATCCTTATGTTTAGCTCAGCTTTATATTTATGGGAATTTTTTTCTCAAAGCAACCTTTTCTAAATGACATATTCCAGCTTCAGTCATTTGGGTCAAAAATCTTGATCCTGGTTCCTTTGGCCAGCACATTGACAGTATCTTCCTGGTGTGTTGAGGAGAAGGATGAAACAATAATTTTGCATAGAAAAATGTTCCTTCCTATGCTGTATGTATTTGGGGCACCCACCCTCCCAGTCTCTTCACACTTCATCTTCACTTCAGGAGTACTTCTTCTGTAAGCCAACTTTAATGGCTGTATTGACACAAGGGCATAAGAGTTCCATTGGAGCCCAGGTTCAGTCGCTGGGCTAGGAAATCAGAGCAAAGATTGCTTCTTTTCTTGATACCCAATCATTTATATTAATGGACGCTGTCCTATGTTCCACGGATGCACTTCCAGAGTCAGAAGAATTGTCTGTTGGTGACTTTGTGCTGATTTGTCTCTCTGGGAATTTCTCTCTGGCTGAAGGGATAGGCTTTATCCAGATTATGTTACTTCCTCAAGGGCATCCAGCATCCTATGACTAGTTGATTTGGGGTACAAAGACCCAGCTCCCTGCCTCAATTTGTAACGCCATGGCAGCTTCAAATCTCCTCTTAGTTTATAGTATTACTGTATTACATTTTAGCTCCTCCGCTGGACACTCCAGTTTCCTTCATGCCCTCCAGCCCTCCAGGTATTGTTCCCTATGTCAGAGAAAACTCTAATTAAATCTGTGTAGTCATGTATATATGGGAGTCTGTTCCTAAGACAAATATTTTCTTTTAAATTTTAATGTTACTTTGGGCTCCAAGGCCATGTTTCTGAAAATAACATTTCAACAGGTCATGAAATCTTAGGTAAATTCATATGTCAATGTCAAACAGTAGATTAAATATCACCATAAACATGAACAAGATTTTGATATGAAACATGATTAGAAAACAGCAGTATTTACATGCTTTAAATAATATTAAGAGTGTAACAGAATATGTAAGTAGTCATATACTGCCTTGCATGTGGAAGTTACTCAAGTAAATGATTGCATTATAAATTCGTATCAGTAGTCAACCTCTCAAAGCATAAAGAATCCTCAGTTTTCCACAAAAACATACCAAAGAAGAAAATTTTTAATAATTTGGAAGTTATGTGCAAGAAGTTAGACATAAGTCAAATCTCTTACCACTATGGGTAGAGGGTAATCTTTTTCATTTTATAATTTAGCACCTGCTTAGACACTGGGAAAAATTGAATTGGGCTATAGATAAATTATTTATAACTTATTTTTAAAACTGCATACCATATTTGTAGAATATGTGTATGTATTTGAGGCAAATGCAAATATTCAGATACACAACGTTTTCAAAATAATGGTTTGTACTCTCTTTTACAAATGTTAAAATAGAAGGTAAATATTTTGTAACCCTACCACACACAAAAAGTTAAGGCCCACTTCTAATTATGCCTATAGATGACTTGTCTTAGAAATTTCTAGCATCTTTCTAGTTTCTCTATCTGTAAAATGAAGATAACAATATTTACTTTCCTCAGAAGAGTGTTGAAATGATGAATTTCCTAATGTATATAATATGCTTTGAAGATGAAAAGCTTCATATAAATGCTAATTATTATTATTGTGCATAAATTTATGAGGTATTACAGGTGCATAATTTCAAAGAATACATTAAAATGAAAATTTATTATGAATAATCCTTTGAAGTTGTAAACCCAATTAAATATAAAGGTAAAAGGCGATCTTCTAAACATTGAGTACAGATGGTACTGATTTTGTTCAGCTATTTCTTGTACATAGTATGGTATATGTTACAACGAACTAAGCAGACATAAATTAACTTTAGGAAACATGATGTTTGTCTTTCAAAGTTTTGTTCATTCTTGTTACAATTCTCAATTATTAAAGATTAATAAAAGTGACTCTTTTCAATTATTTTGTGACTTTGGGAATTAATTGTAGAGCATTAAGATTTACCCCCAATCATCAATAATAAAGTTTTGGCCAAAAGGCAAATGGTAATAAATACTCCTAATCATTAAATGCTTTCCTCATTGCCACAAAAGGCATAATTTTTTTTTCAATATACTCCTTCTGCCTCAGGAAAAATAAACCCTATTACTATAGTGAAGGACTTGTTGAAATTCTCTTGGGGTCATAATCAAAGTGAGTGCTATGTTTTCTATCTTTGTGCTGTACTAATGTATTTCAAGGACAAATGAGACATGCATTTTTACTTAACTTGTGGCATGTGGCATTATATTCTATGGCAGCAGTCTGCTTGGAATATTCTCTATTTCTTATTGGCTGTGTCCATAAATCTAGACAGACTTGGGCTGATGACCAAAGCATGAACCCAACATGAATGTGAATGGCAAGAACCTTACTGGCTTATTCCACTGTCACAGAGCCTAGGGCTTGGCTCTCATCCTTCCTTGGAGCTTTAAGGAGTTTCAAGAAAAGAAGATTTATCAATTTTTTTACTGTTATTTTCAGCTGTTTTAAATGCAATTATTTGATAATTGGGGTGGCCTGCTAAAGACAGGATAAAGAAATGTACCACTAAAGATTGCTGAAAAAGCAATATCCTCACCTCTTATTGCTTGCTTCATTTTACTTCTGTAAGGAATTGTCATTATTTATAACCAATCTCTACTCAAGATGTTCAGACCAGTGATGCATGTGTCTGACTAACAGTGAAAAATATTTATCTTCCTCTGAAGAGTAGCATTAATTTGTTTTAAGTGTGAGAGCTGCCAGCTAGCAAAATAGACAAAGCTATTTACTGAAATAGGGCTTCATCGTCATGAAAGCTATTGCACATCTAGAGAGGATAGAGTTAACTCCATGTTCACTGGAAGTATCAAGTTTATAATTCAATTTCAGTTGAAGGTAACTTAAAAGTTAAATACTTTTTAGATAAGCAAAACATTGGTTTGACTATTGGAGAGTGCCAGTATTTTCTGTGAAGGCTGCTTTTGGAGCAAGGTCAGAGGCGAGCATTTATTCTCTTATTTATTTAACTAATTTTTATATTCAGTAGGTTCTATAGGTCAGGAATGTGTTCCATGAAGGATACCAAAAAGAATAAAATGAAGTCACAGCTCTCACAAAGATTACCTCTAGTGGAGGAACTCCCAACTAGCTGAAGTGAGTAAAGAAACCTATCTACAGTGCTAGAGGTCTCATGTCTCACCAAGGATGAATTATCTGGGAATGAGTGGAGAGAAAGGAGACAAGGAAGGAAGGGACGGAGGGAGGGAATTCAAAGTAGCTGTTTTGAGGAAGCTAAAAAAAAAAAATCCAAGATAACATAGAGAAGGAATACAGAATTCTGTAAGATAAACTTAAAAAAACAGGTTGAAATAACTAGAAAGAATAAAGCAGAAATTCTAGAGCTGAAAAATGCCATTGACATAATGAAGAATGCATCAGTTTCTTACTAGCAGAACTGATCAAGCAAAAGAATTAGAAAGCTCAAATGGTGCTGAGAAAACTTGATAGCCATATGCAGAAGAATAAAACTACACTCCTATCTCACCATATACAAAAATCAAATCAAAATGTATTAAAAACTTAAATCTAAGACCTCAAACTATGAAACTACTGAAAGGGCACATTAGAGAAACTCTCCAGAACGTAGGACTGGAAAAAGATTTGAGTAATACCTCACAAGCACAAGCAACCAAAGCAAAAATGAACAAATGGGATCCGAAGTTAAAAAGCTTCCGCACAGTAAAGGAAATCATCAACAAAGTGAAGAGATAACCCACAGAATGGGAGAAAATATTTGCAAACTATGCATCTGAAAGTTATTAATAGCAAGACTGTATATGGAGCACAAACAACTCTATAGGGAAAAAATTAATCTAATTTAAAAATGGGCTAAAGACTTGAATAAACATTTCTCAAGTGAAGACATACAAATGGCAAAAAGGCACATGAAAAACATTATTGATCATGGGAGAAATGCAAATCAAAACTATAATGAGATATTATCTCAGCCCAGTTAAAATGGTTTTATCTAAAAGTCTGGCACTGACAAATGCTGGCAAGGGTGTGGAGAAAAGGAAAGCCTTTTATACTCTTGGTGGGAATGTAAATTAGTACAAACATTATGGAGAACGGTTTAGAGGTTTCTCAATAAACTGAAAAAAAGGAGCTACTATATGATACAGAAATCACACTGCTAGATATATATGTAAAATTAAAAAGTTGGTATATTGAAGAGATATCTGCACTCTTACGTTAACTGCAGCACCTTTCACAATAGCTGAGATTTGGAAGCCACTTAAATATCCATCAATGGACAAACGGATAAAGAAAATATGAAATATATACACAATGGTGTATAATTTAGCTATAAAAGAGAACAATAGTCTGTCATTTGCAACACCATGGATAAAATCAGAGGTCATTGTGTTAAGTAAAAAAAAACAGGCACAGAAAGACAAACATTGCATATTCTCACCTATTAGTGGGATCTGAAAATTAAAACAATTGAACTCACGGACATGGAGAGTAGAAGGATGGTTACCAGAGGCTGGAAAGGGTAATGTGAGGGTGGGGAGGAATGGAGATGTTTAATGGGTGCACAAATTTAGTTAAATAGAATAAATAAGGTCTAGTATTTGATAGCACAACAGGATGACTACAGTCCACAATAATTTGTTGTACCTTTAAAAAGAGCTAAAAGAGTAGAATTGAATACTTTGTAACAAAGAGATGATAAGTGCTTGAATTGATGGATACTCCATTTACCCTGATGTGTTAATTACACATTGTATGCCTGTATCAAGATATGTCATATACCCTATAAACATATGCACCTGTTGTGTACTCACAAAAATAAAAAAATTTAAAAAATTTAAATAAAGTATTAGTAAGCTTGCAGACAGGGTATTTGAAAATACACATTCAGAGGAGACAAAAGAATAAAGAATAAAAAAGAATGAAGCACATCTACAAGATTTAGAAAAATAGCCCAAAATGAACAAATCTAAGTTATTGTCCTTACAGAGGAGATAGAGAGAGAGAGGAGGGAGCAAGATAGGATGTTTATTCAAAGGGATAATAACAGATAACTTCCCAAACCTAGAGAAAGATATCTATTCAATTATGAGGGGATTACAGAACATCAAGCAGATTTAACCTAAAGAAGACTACTTCAAGACATTTAATAGTCAAACTCCCAAGTATCAAGGATAAAGAAATGATTCTAAAAGCAGCAAGAGAAAAGAAACAACAGACAAAGGACCTCCAACACGTTTGGTAGCAGGCTTTTCAGCAGAAACCACACATGTCAGGAGAGAGTGGTATGATATACTTAAAGTTCTGATGGAAAAAAAAAATTTATCCTTCTGATGGAGTTTGGATATATGTCTTCACCAAAATCTCGTGCTAAATCTCATGTAATCCCCAGTGTTGGAATTGGGGCCTGATGGGAGGTGATTGGATCATAGGGGCAGATTTTCCTGTTGGTGCTGTTCTTGTGATAGTGAATTCTCATGATATATGGTTGTTTAAAAATGTATAAAACCTCCCCCGCCCCACTCAGTTTCTTCCTCCTTCTCTGGCCATGTAAGGAGTACCTGCTTCCCCCTTCTGCCATGATTTTAAGTTTCCTGAGGACTCCCCAGAAACCAAGCAGATGCCAGAATCATGTTTTCTGTACAGCCTGTGGAACTATGAGCCAATTAAACCTCTTTTTTAAAAGAATTATCTTACACAGTCTTGGCTATTTCTTCATAGCACTGTGAGAACTGACTAATACAGAGAATTGGTACTAATGCAGAAAATTGGTACTGAAAAGTGTGTTATCAACCTTTATAGATTTCAGGGATCTATAAAGATACCTGAAAATGTGGAAGAAACTCTGCAACTGGGTAACAGGCAGAGGTTGGAAGAGTGTGGAGGGATCAGAGGAAGACAGGAATATGAGGGAAAATTTGGAACTCCCTAGAGACTAAATGGTTATAACCAAAATGCTAAGATTGATATGGAGAATAACGTCCAGGTTGATGAGGTGTCAGATGCAGATGAGGAGCTTATTGGGAACTGGAGCAAAGGTCACTTTTCCTTTGCTTTAACGAGGAACTTGGAGGCATTGTGCCCTTGCTCTAGGGATCTGTGGAACTTTGAACTTGAGAGTGATGATTTAGGGTATCTGGTAGAAGAAATTTCAAAGCAGCAAATTGTTCAAGATGTAGCCTGGTAGGTTCTAACAACCTATGCTCATATGTCTGAGCCAAAAAAAAAGAGTGATATGAAACTGGAACTTACATTTGAAAGGGAAGTAGAGTGTACAAGTTTGGAAAATTTGCAGGCTGGTCATGTGGTAGAAAAGAAAAACCCATTATCAGGGGAGGAATTCAAGCTGGCTGCAAAAATTTGCATAAGTAAATGGAAGGCAAATGCTAATAGTGGAGACAATGGGGATAGGACCTCAAAGGCATTTTAGAGACCTTCACAGGAGCCTTTCCCATCACAGGATGGGTGGCCTAGGAGGGAAAAATGATTTCTTTGGGAGGACCCAGGGCCTCACGGCCCCACTGCCCCACTGCCCTGCGCAGCCTCAGGACACTGCTCCCTTTGTCACAGCCACTCCAGCTCCAGCTGTGGCTAAAGGGACCCAGATTCAGCTTGGGCCACTTCCTCGGAGGGTGCAAGCTATAAGCCTTGGCAGTTTCTATGTGATATTATGCCTGAAGGTAAACAGAATGCAAGAGCTGAGGCTTAGTAGCCTCTGCCTAGATTTCAGAGGATGTATGGAAAAGCCTGGATGTTCAGGAAGAAGTCTACTGCAGGGAGGAGCCCTCATGAATAACTTCTACTAGGGCAGTGCTAAGGAAAATGTGGGGTTGGAACCCCCACACACAGTCCCCACCAGGACACTGCCTAGTCGAGCTGTGAGAAGAGTCCCACAGTCCTCCAGAACCCAGAATGGAAGATCAACCAGCAGCTTGCACTATGAATGTGGGAAAGCCATAGGAACTCAACATCAGCCCTGATATCAGCCTTGGTGGCTTAAATCTGCAAAGTCACAGAAACAGAGCTGCCCAAAGCCTTGGGAGCTCAACCCTGGTATTAATGTGCCCTGGATGTGAGACATGGAGTCAAAAGAGATTATTTTAAAGCCTTATGATTTAATAACTGTCCTGCTGGGTTTTAGATTAGTATGGGGCCTGTAGCCCCCTTTTTTTGTTTGATTTCTCCCTTTTGGAATGGGAGTATCTACCCAATACTCATACCCCCATTGTATCTTAGAGGTAACAAGCTGTTTTTTTGTTGTTTTACAGGCTCATAGGTGGAAGGTACTTGCCTTGTCTCATTTGAGACTTTGGACCTGCCTTTTGAGTTACTAATAGAATGAGTTAAGAATTTGAGAGAATGTTAGGAAGGCATGATTGGATTTTGCAATGTGAGTAGGATATGAGATTTGGAAGGGATCAGGGGCAGAATAGTATGGTTTGAATCTGTGACATGATTTGTCTGTGTCCCTACCCAAATCTCATCTTGAATTGTAGCTTCCATAATCCCCATGTGTTATGAGAGTGACACAGTGGGAAGTAATGGGGGGTGGGTTTCCGTGCTGGTCTCATGATAGTGAATAAGTTTCAAAAAATCTGATAGTTCTGTAAAAGGCAGTTCCCTTGCACACGCTGTCTTGCCTGCTACCATGAAAGACATGCCTTTGCTGCCACATTGCTTTCCACCATGATTGTGAGGCATCCCAAGCCTTGTGAAACTGTAAGTCCATTTGATGTGGTTTGGCTATGTTGTCACCTAAGCCTCACCTTTAATTGTAATAATCCCCATGTGCCAAGGGTGGGACCAGGTGGAGATAATTGAATCATGGGGATGATTCCTCCAAACTGTTCTTATAGTAGTGAATAGGTCTCACAAGATCTGATGGTTTTATAAGTGGAAGTTTCCCTGTGTGCACAAGCTCTATTTCCTGCCACCATGTAAGACATGACTTTGCTCCTCATTCACCTTCAGCCATGATTGTGAGGGCTCCCCAGCCATGTTGAACTGTGAGTCAATTAAACCTCTTCCCTTTATAAATTACCCAGTCTCGGGTATGTCATTATTAGCAACATGAGAACAGACTAATACAGTAAATTGCTACTGGTAGAGTAAGGTGCTGCTGTAAAGATACCTGAAAATGTGGGAGCAACTTTGGAACTGGATAACAGGCAGAGGTTGCAGCAGTTTGGAGGGCTCAGGAGAGAGTAAGATGGGGGAAAGTTTGGAACTTCCTAGAGACTTGTTGAATGGCTTTGACCAAAATGCTGATAGTGATATGGACAATATAGTCTAGGCTGAGGTAATCTCAGATGGAGATAAAGAACTTGTTCAGAACTGGAGCTAAGGTGACACTTGCCATGTTTTAGCAAAGAGACTGGCAACATAGGGATTTGTGCAGAGAGATTATTTAGGGCATCTGGTGGAAGAAATTTCTAAGCAGCAAAGCATTCAAGATGTGACTTGTGTGCTGTTAAAGCATTCACTTTTATGTATTCACAAATATATGGTTTGGAATTGAACTTATGTTTAAAAGGGAAGCAGAGAATAAAAGTTTGGAAAATTTGTAGGCTGATGATGCAATATAAAAGAAAAGCCCATTTCCTGAGAAGAAATTCAAGTGGGCTGCAGAAATTTGCATAAGTAACCAGGAGCCAAATATTAATTGTCAAGACAATGGGGAAAATGTCTCTGGGGCATGTCAGAGGTATTTAAGGCAGCTCCTCCCATTGCAGGCCCAGAGGCCTAGGTGGCAAAAATGGTTTCATAAGCTGGGCCCAAGGCCTTGCTGCTTTGTGCAGTCTCAGGATTTGGCGCCCTGCATCCCAGCCATGGTGAAAGGGGAGCAACCTGGAGCTCAGTTCATTGCTTCAGAGGGTGCAAACCCCAAGACTTGGCAGCTTCCAGTTGGTTTGGGGCCTTCATGTGTACAGAAGTCAGGAATTGAAGTTTAGGAACCACCGTCCAGATTTCAGAAGATGTACAGAAATGCCTGTATGTCCAGGCATAAATCTGCTGCAGGGGTGGAGCCCCTGTGGTGAACCTCTGCTAGGACAGTGTGGAAGGGAAATGTGGATTTGGAGCCCCCACACAAAGTCCCCACTGTGGCACTGCCTAGTGGAGATGTGAGAAGAGGGTCACATCCTCCAGACCCCAGAATGGTAGATCCACAGCTTGCACTGTGTACCTGGAAAAGGCACAAACACTCAACTTTAGCCTGTGAAGGCAACTGGAAGTGGGGGACTGTACCTTGCAAAGCCACAGGGATGGAACTGTCCAAGGCCATGGGAGCCCATCTCTTGCATCAGCTTGACCTGAATGTGAGACAGGGAGTCAAAGGAGATCATTTTGGGGCCTTAAGATTAGAGTGCCCCTGTGGATTTGGATTGGAATGGGAACTGTAGCTCTTTCATTTTGGCCAGTTTCTCCCATCTGGAATGAGTATATTTACCCAACGCCTGTACCCACATTGTATCTAGGAAGTAACTAACTTGCTTTCAGTTTTACAGGCTCATAGACAGAAGAGACTTGCCTTATCTCAGATGCAACTTTGGACTATGGACTTCTGAGTTAGTGCTGAAATGAGTTAAGACTTTGGGGGACTGTTGGAAAGGGACGATTGGTTTTGAAATATGAGGGCATGAGATTTCAGAGAGGCCAAGGGTGAAATGATATGGTTTGGCTGTGTCCTCACCCAAATCTCATCTTGAATTGTAGTTCCCGTAATCTCCACGTGTTATGAGAGGGACCTGATGGGAGGTAATTGAATCATGGGGGCAGGGTTTTCTTTTTTAATGTTGTTCTCGTGATAGTGAATTAGTCTCATGAGATCTCATGGTTTTATAAAGGGCAGTTACCCTGCACATGCTCTCTTACCTTCCATGTAAGCTGTGCCTTTGTTCCTCCTTTGCCTTCTGCCATTATTATGAGGCCTTCCCAGACATGTGGAACTGTGAGTCCATTAAAGTTCTTTTTCTTTATAAATTACCCAGTCTCAGTTATGTCTTTATTAGCAGCATGAGAACAAACTAATACAATCTGGCTTGCCACCCAAATTTCATGTCAAATTCTAATCCATAATGTTGGAGGTGTGGCCTGGTGGGAGGTGATTGGATCATGGGAGCAGATTTCCACAGTGGTGCTGCTCTCATTATAGTGAGTGAGTTCTTACAAGATCTGGTTGTTTAAAAAGTGTGTAGCACCTTCTCCTCTTCCTTTTGCTCCTGCCATGTAAGACATGCCTGCTTCCCCTTTACCTTCTGCTATTATTGTAGGTTTCCTGAGGCTTCCCCAAAAGCTGGGAAGATGCTAGAATCATGCTACCTGTACAGCCTGTTATAATTATAATTTACCCAGTCTCAGTTTTTTTTTTTTTTTTTTTTTTCTGTTTTGGCAGAGTCTCACTCTGCCACCCAGGCTGGAGTGCAGTGGTGTGATCCTGGCTCACTGCAACCTCCACCTCCTGGGTTCAAGCGATTCTCCTGCCTCAGTCTCCTGAGTAGCTGGGATTACCGGCACACACCACCACACCTGGCTAATTTTTGTATTTTTAGTAGAGATGAGGTTTCACCATGTTGGTCAGGCTGGTCTTGAACTCCTTACCTCGTGATCTGCCTGCCTCGGCCTCCCAAAATGCTGGGATTACAGGCATGAGCCATTGCGCCTGGCCTGGTATTTTTTTATAGTAGCGCAAGAACAGATTAATATGCCTAGATTAGTTTATTCATCCAAAAAAATCCTTCAAACATGAAGGAGAAATACAGACTTTCCTAGACAAAAAAGATAACAGATTTTGGCCACACTGGCCCTGTCTTATGAGAAATGCTAAACACTCATAATAGTAAATATGAAGAAAAACAGAATATTATAACACTGTAATTGTAGTGTGTAAACAACCTATAACTTGAGTAGAAAGGCTAATAGATGGACCTATCAAAAATAATAACTAAAACAAATTTTTAAGAAATAGATGAAATAATAAAATAGAAATTGATATAATAAAAAGTATATAATAAAAATTTTAACTAAATTGACATTTTTGCACTTACGTAAAAATTTTAGTTGATATGCCATACTCACTGTTTTGTAATGATGATTGACACTATCAATCAAGTTTAAGATAAACTATAAATCAAGTTTAAGAGAAAATATTGAAAATATTCAAAGTTTAAAAGAAAACATTGGAAGGCTCTTGCATAAATATTAACTCATTAAATAATTTTTAAATAAAATTATGTTGAGGGAGGCACAGATATGAGATTTCCATTACTGAAACAAATAAAATACATTAAGATATATGACTCTAGAGCTGAGAGTGTGTATATTACTATAAAAATTGTATCTTTATGTTTAGAGAATCATAAAATATCTGATTGTCTAGACTGGTGAAAATAAACGTTTAAGTATGTCTCAAGTAGAACAAAATATGGACTGAAACTTCTGTAATTGAACTTAAGATATATTAGACATTTTTCATGAAATTGAACTATTTTAACATTCTAAATATAGCTAAAATACATGAAATTACGGGTTTTCTGAAAGAAAATATCATAGAGAAACTGAGTTGTGAAAAGCCTAAATGAAGTCAAGAAATGAAAATTATTAGTAATAGATAAACACAAAAGTTATTTTTGTAAAGGTACCTCTAATTAGTTCCTATTAATGCAAATCTAGCCAGGCAGACTCTGCACAGTAATAATGTTTCAAGTTTCTATTATGGCTGAAATGAAAAACCTAGTCTTCAATAGCAAGGACATTAACTAGACTCTATAAGACTTATGTAACCAGTATGTGACTGGTAGGCAGCTTCTTTTCTTTCTCTACTCCACCCTTCGAAGGTAAGCTTTGCTCTTCAAAGCAGCTTCAAAACCAGATGGAATTCAATGTGTTAAAAAGAGACGGTTATTTTTCCTAGAGATTCCATAAGGATATGAGGAAAAATATTCTCATTACATATCCCACAGTAGAAACTATAAAATTTCTTTTTAAGTATCTCTGTCATTTCCCAGAAAATGCCTCTCTCTGGTTAGACAGCTCAGTTTTTATTCCGTCTCACCCATAACCAAAGCTTTTCAAAATTGTTTACTGATTCTGCTCTCCCACTCAACTTTGGGAACAAAAACCCAGTGACAAGCACACAATGGCCCCTGTGATGGTTCATATTGAGTGTCAATTTGATTGGATTGAAGGATGCAAAGTACTGTTCCTGGGTGTGTCTGTGAGGGTGTTGCCAAAGGAGATTAACATTTGAGTCAGTGGACTGGGAGAGGCAGACCCACCCTCGATCTGGGTGAGCACCATCTAATCAGCTGCCAGCATGGCTAGGATAAAAGTAGTCAGAGGAACCTGGAAGGACTAGACTGGCTGAATCTTCTGGCCTCCATCTTTCTCCCATGCTGGATGCTTCCTGCCCTCGAATATATGACTACAAGTTCTTCAGCTTTTGGATTCTTAGACTTACACCAGTGATTTGCCAGGGGCTCTCAGGCCTTTGGCCACAGACTAAAGGCTACACTGTTGGCTTCCCTATTCCTCAAGCTCATAATTTCAAAGCCTAATTTTCCTACCTGTGTGGCTCTTCAAGATATAAAAATGACAATCCACTGCTAAGAAAATAAAATTAATCTATGACATTACACTGCCTTAATGGTTTGTATTGAATTGCTAACATTTTAAACACTTAATAAGAAATTGGGCTTTACTTCTACTAAAAGTCCAAATAATTTTTAAATTTAAGATTCAGAAGGCCCATGTGCAGATTTGTCATATGAGTATATTGCATGATGCTGAGGTTTGGTCTTCTAATTATCCCATCATCCAAGTAATGAACATAATATCCAATGGTGGTTTTTCAACCCATGCCCTCTCACTCCCTCTTTTTTTTAATAGAATCTCCATTGTTTATTGTTTCAATTTTTATGTTCGTGATTACCCAATATTTAGCTCCCATTTACAGTGGGAGATACCCCTTTTACAGTGAGAATATTTGGTATATAGTTTTGTTTCTGCATTAATTTGCTTAAAATAAAATAGCCTCCAGCTACATTCATATTTCTGCAAAGAACATAATTTTATTATTTTCTATAGCTGTGTAGTAATTATTGTATATATGTACTACATTTTCTTTATCCAGTCCACTGTTGACAGAGGCCTCAGTTGATTCCATGTTTTTGCTATTGTAAATAGTGTTGCAATGAACATACAAGTGCATATATCTTTTTAGTAGAATGATTTATTTTCTTTGGGATATATACCTTTGGATATATACCCAGTAATGGATTATTGAGTCAAATGATATTTCTATTTTTAGATCTTTGAGAAATCTTTAACCTGGTTCCAAAGGGACTGAACTAATTTGCATTTCTACCAACAGCGTATAAGCATTCCCTTTTCTCTGCAGCCTCACTGATAACTGTTGCTTTTGACTTTTTAATAATAACCATTCTGACATGTGTGAGATGGTATCTCACTGTGGTTTTAATTTGCCTTTTTCTGAGGATTAGTGATGTTCAGCATTTTTTCATGTTTCTTGGCCCCTTGTATGTCTTCTTCTGAAAAGTGTCTGTTCAGGTCCTTTACCCTCTTTTAAATGGGCTTGTCTTTTTCTTGTTGATTTAAGTTCCTTATAAATGCTGGATATTAGACCTTTGTTGGATGCATAGTTTGCTAATAGTTTTTCCCATTCTGTAAGTTGTCTGTTAACTCTGTTGATAGTTTCTTTGGCTGTGTATAAACTCTTTAATTTAATTAGGTCCTGATTGTCAACTTTTGTTTTTGGTACAATTGCCTTTGATAACTTGGTCATAAATTTTTTGCCTAGGGCGATATCTAGAAGGGCATTTCCTAGTTTTTCTTGTAGGGTTTTTATATTTCGAGGTCTTATATTTAAGTCTTTAATCCATCTTGATGTAATACTTGTATAAAGTGAAAGGAAGAAGTCCAGTTTTTATTCTTCTGCATGCAGCTATCCAGTTTTCCAAGCACTATTTATTGAAGAGTGTCTCATTTCCCCACTTTTTTTTTTTTTGTCAACTTTGTTAAAGATCAGTCATTTGTCCATGTGCATCTTTATTTCTGGAGTCTTCATTTGTTTCCATTATGTCTATGTGTCTATTTTTATACCATTGCCATGGTGTTTTGGCTATTGTAGCCTTGTAGTATAGTTTGAATTAATATAATGTGATATCCCTGGCATTATTATTTTTACTTAGGATTGCCTTTGGCTATTCAGGATATTTTTGGGTTCCATATGAATTTTAAAATAGCTTTTTCTAATTCCATGAAAAATGATGTTAGTTATTTGATAGAAATAGCATTGAATCTGTAGATTGCTTTGGGCCATATGGACATTTTAAAGATATTGATTCGTCTAATCCATAAGCATGGAATACTTTTTCATTTGCTTGTGTCAAATATGATTTCTTTTAGCAGTGTTTTATAGTTTTCCTTGTAAAGATTTTTCACCTCCTTAACTAGATTTATTCTTAGGTATTTAATTATTTATGTGTGACTATTTAAATGGGATTGCATTCCTGATTTGGTTCTCAGCTTAAATGTTATTGGTATATAGAAATGCTATTTATTTTTTATGTTGTTTTGTATCCCGAAATTTTGCCAAAGTTGTTTATCAGTTCCAGGAGTCTTTTGGTGGAATCTTTAGCATTTTCTAGGTATAGAATCTTATCGTCCACAATGACAGATCATTTGACTTCCTCTTTCACTATTTTGATGCTTTTTATTTTTATCTCTTGCCTGATTGCTCTGGCTAGGATTTCCAGTACTAGGTTGAATAGGAGTAGTGAAAGTAGACATCCTTGTCTTGTTTCAGTTCAGGGGGATTGTTTCTAGTTTTCACCCGTTCAGAATGATGTTGGCTGTGGGTTTGTCATACACGGCTCTTATTATTTTGAGTTATGTTCCTTTGATGCCTAGTTTGTTGAGGGTTTTATGCTTTCTCTGCATCTATTGAGAGGCTCATATAGTTTTTGTTTGTAATTATTTTTATGTGGTGAATTACATTTATTAATTTGCATATGTTGAACCATCCTCACATCCCAGGAATAAAATCTATTTGATTGTTGTAATTAACTTTTGATAAACTGCTAGATTTGGTTTGCTAGTATTTTGTTGAGGATTTTTATGTCTATGTTTATCAGGGATATTGGCCTGTAATTTTCTTTTTTGTTGTGTCTTTACAAGATTTTGGTATCAGAATAATTCTGATTTCATGGAATGAGTTATGGAGAAGTTCCTCTTCCTCAACTTTTTGGAAAATTTTAGTAGAATTGGTACCAGCTCTTATTTGTATGTCTGGTAGAATTCGGCTGTGAATCCATCTGGTCTGTCTGAGGTTTTTCCATTGTTGTTGTTGGTAGGTTATTTTTTATTCCTGATTTAATTTCAGAACTCATTACTGGTCTTCTTAGGAGTTTCGTCTCTTCCTGGTTCAATATTGGGAGATTGTGCGTTTCCAGAAATTTATCAATTTCTTCTAGATTTTCTAATTTGTGGGCATAGAGATGTTGTTTGTATAGTAGTCTCTGAGTACCTTTTGTATTTCTGTAGGATCAATTATAATGTCAACTTCGTTATTTCTGGTTGTGCCATTTGCATCTTCTTTCTTTTTTTCTTTGTTAAGGTAGCTAGTTGTCTATGAAACTTGTTTATCCTTCCAGAAAACCAACTTTTTGTTTCATTGATCATTTGTCTGACTGGACTGATTCAAGGAACTGATCTTCGAGCTCTGAAATACTTTCTTCTTCTTGGTCTAGTTCAAGCTTGTCCAACGTATGGCCTGTGGGCCACATGCAACCCAGGACAGCTTATAATGCAGCCCACCACATATTCATAAAATTTCTTAACAGATTATGAGTTTTTTGTAATTTTTTTTTTTTAGTTCATCAGCTATCGTTGGTGTTAGTGTACTTTATGTGTGGTCTAAGACAATTCATCTTCTTCCAATGTGGCCCAGGGAAAACAAAAGATTGGAGACCTCTGGTCTAGTCTGTTGTGAAGACTTTCAACTGTCTTTTTAAATTTCTGTAGTGAATTGCTCAATTCCAGAAACTCTGTTTGGTTGTTTCTTAATATGGCTATGTTGTCTTTCATATTTTAGATCATTTTTGTGTGTGTGTGTTCTTAGTGCTGGATTTCAACTTTATCTTTGATCTCACTGAATTTCTTTGCCATCCATATTCTCAATTCTATAGCTATCATTTCAGACATTTCATTCTAGTCAGGATCTATTGTTTGGAAGTTAGTGGGATCCTCTGGAGGTGACAAAACACTCTGACTTTTTCTATTGCTGGAGTTCTTGCATTGGTTTCTTCTCATCTGTGAGTCTGCTAGGGCTGACAGTTTTTTAAAAAATTTGCTCTGATTTGGGTGGGGCTTCTTGATTTTATTCCCTTGGGGGTATGACTATGGTATATATTGTTTGATTGGCTTCGTTTCTGGGTGCTTTCAGGTTGCCACATCTCTGTACAGGTTTCTTGGTTGAAGGCAGGTTTGTGAAGTGGCTTTCTCAGGCATTGCTTTTGTAGCAGTGTAATTTTCCTTGGTGGTATAATTCAGGCTATACTCCAGTAGGCGTTGCTTAAGAGTAGGAGCCAGCAGGTAGGGGCATGGGAAGTGGCAATGGAGAAGTATGAAAAGCACCCTTCTTCAGTGTGTGTTTGCCTTCATTGGGGGTGGAGCTGCTGGAGAAGCCCAAGAAGCAGCCTCTTTCTGCCCATGCTCCCTGGGCCCTTAAGGGAGGAGCTGCTGCTGAGTCCACAACAGTGCATTGAGGACACGTGGCAAGGGATAAGATATAACCTTGTCTCTACATCCATTCCTGGGCTTTAGTGGAGCTGCCGTCAGTGGCTTGTGCCATGTTTGCATTTTTTACTGTGCTAATGGGAGCTTTAGTGGGCTGCACTTCTCCCTCCCTTAGGGGCAAACCAAACCAAGAGTTAGATTAGAGGAGTGAGTTCCACGTTTCTCTTGCTCCTCAGAGCTGGTGGGACACTGTTCCCTAACTGACCAAAGGAACAGACTACAGCACCCAGAAATGACACATGCCGTCCAGGTTTCAGGTCACAAAGCTGTCTCTGGCTATAAGTCTCACCACCCAGGAGAAATTTGGCTTCAGCTACTCTCCTCCTCCAGTCCTGCAATGGTGGGGGACATATAATTCCAGTACCTACTGCTTGGGCAATCTCCACACTTTCCACTCAATTCTAGCTATTACAGCCCTTCCCCACTACAGAACAACAGATCCAATATCTGTTTCAAGACTAAAACGCCTACTGTGACTGCTGCTACTTGTCAGGCAACAGGGGTACCTTAATGGCGCCGGTTCCGGGTTCTTCTCCCCTCCTTGACCGGGCACTGTCTGAACCCGCCAAAGGAGGGCCAATCAGAAAGAAGCATCTCCTGCCTTCCCTTGGGCCCGCCCCACGTAGGCCCAAGGGATATAAAACCCAGCACACCAGCAGCTCTCTCTCTCTCTTCTCTTCTCTTCTGTCTCTCCCCCGTGCGACCTGACCTCTACCTCTCCAATAAAGATCTCTTGGCTGCCACCGGTGTCGTCTCTGACTAGCCTGTCGCCCTTCACTACTAGATCACCAAAAAATGTCTATAAGCTCTCAAAATGCTGCCATCTATGGAAACGTGACTGGAGTGGTTTGGGCCTCTGTCAGGTGAGCAGCAGGGGCAAGAAGCTGTGAGAAGTATGGTCTGCTTGATTCTTGGTCTCACAGCAGCCTGTAGAAGGGCACTGGGTATTGTCATAGGTTGTTGTAAGAGAGCCTCACTTCCCTCTTGACTGGGCAGTGGCTGCAGCCATAAGCCCGAACTCAGGGTTAGGGTGGGAAAGAACTTGGCATAAAACTCTTGAAATGGTACCTTGGTCCTGGGACCAGAGAGAATGGGCACTACCCAGGCAAGCAGTGTGAACAAGAAGCTGTGTGGAATGCAGTTCACTTGTATCTCAGTCTCAAAAGCAGCTCACAGCAAAGTATCTTCCCAGGGGTGTGTGAACACCACCAGTTTCCCCTCTCCCTCTTTGGAACAGAACAGGAACTGCAGCTGTTTCTGTAAATCCTCAGTATTGGGGCTCTCAAAATGGCTTGCATCTGAGGCTGCACTAGGCTTATATGCCTGTGGGATTCTGTGTGCATTTCCTTTCTGGTGCAACGTCTTGTGAAGTCTATAGGCATCTCTGTATTTCAGGCATCAGGCCCTACAGGGTCGAGTATTTCACCCATACCCAAGATCATTAAAGCCCATTTCAAATTTCTGAGGATTTCTCTCTTAGTATTTTCCAATGTCTAGTAGCCTCTCCCAGCTTTCAGTTGGTTCCCAGCTGGGCAAGCTACTGCAAACTTTCTCCTTGCTTCTGGTGCTCCCTATCTCTTCTCTGATGAATCAAAGCATTCTGTTCTAGACAATCTGTTCTGAATGTATCCACTTACTATTCTGGGCCTTCTCCATGGAGGAGGCATGTAGGACCTGAATGCAGTCTGCCATCTTGATTCCTTCCCAACTACAAATAAATTAATACAGACTTTTCTACTATTCAGGGTTGCCATGAAGGAGTTCTCCACCCAAAGTGTGGAATGAGTTAGTGCAGGACCTTGTTTGTGAAGAATAATCTAGATTGAACTACCATCCTATAATTATAACAGACAAATTTTAAATTGAGAGCTTTATCCATTTTCTCTCTTAGATAGTGGGGACACTTCTGAAATATGTGCTCACTTTTATGAGGATGACTTCACTTTAAAAATCTTATTTTTATGTTTTACTATGAATAAACATCACTCAAGGGGACACATGATTATTTTTAAAAGAAAGAAAGATAAAATCTTTATTCAAAATGACAGTGATTATATACTTAGGTGTCTTTTGTCTGTTTATTGGGCATTTCCTAATTTTAATTTTTAAACTTTGATTCTCTTTTATTTCTATTGATCTATTTTCTCCTTGGTTTCAAATAAGTAAGAAAAGGGTTCTGGAATTGAGGACTTACACCCTTTTGACAGAAACATACTGGTGAGTAAGGGAAGAAGAAGAAAATTAGAAAGTTAATCTTTAAATTTTTTTCACGTTTTTAACTTGAAATTTTTTATTTTGTGCCTTTTATTTTTTTGTTTGCTCTTTCATTTTCCATATTTCTAACTATTTTATTATTCGCCTCTGAACCTTTTAATAAAACTCCTGTTTGAAGTCTGACAATGCTATTCAGTTTCCTATGGAACTAACATTTAAACCTGGTGTGTACATAGTCTAGACTTTGCTTCCTAGAGCACATCCCAAATATAATAGTATACAGACCATGAGTTTTTAAAATAAATTTTGACTCAGAAATTTGACTTTTAATAATCTATTCTAAGGAAATTAGCATATAAATATTTATGAAAACACTATAGGATACAGTTTTAAAGAACCTAGTGTCTGGTATGTAACCTCCTGGACTTACATCTCAAAGCTTACTAATTCTGTGATTTTGTAAAAATTACTTAAAATCCATGTGCTTCCTTTTTTTTTTTTTTTTTTCATTTACAAAGTGGGAATACTTTGAGACCTACCTCAAAGAATTATGGTATGGATTAAATAGAGTAATACATGCAAAGTCCTTTGCATAGAGGCTGGCACATAAGAAGATCTCTATATATGTGAGCTGTTTTGTTAGCTGGGATTACTGGTATTATTACACAATAAATATCTGTAATACATATATATGTGTGAATATGAGAGAATTCTCTTGCATTATTGATTTTAATTTAAAAATAAAAAATATCCATCAATATAATATTAATCAAATGTATTATAGCACATCTAATATGCAGCCATTAATAATTGTGATCTTGAAAAACTTTTTTTCATTATTTTGATAAACATTAACTAACATGAGAAAATGTTCTTAAATATAAAATAAAAAGAACAAGATATAAAGATATATGTTTCTCTTATAAAAGAAAAAATATGCACATAACACCAACACATAGCAAAATGTAGCAGTTTTGTATAGGTGATTTTTATTTACTCCTTTATATTTCTATGCATTTAAAATATTATAATGTATATTATATAATATAAATATAATTATAGAAATATCAGACTTGTGTTTGAGAATGAAATGAGAACTCAAAAGATGAGAAAGTGTGTGGTCTTTCCCTATCATTTACTACATGAACAACCTAAGACAAAGAGCTTCGAGGCTTGTCAAGGGTCACAGGTATTGAGCAACCGTGTAGTTGAAATAGGATTGGTAATTATCATGCTTTCGAATTCTTGGTTATTGAAGTCTTTGAGAATAAATATCCAACTAAATATTGTCATAATTATAATAGAGATGTTGAATTCAAGTCAATTTCAAATAATATCTAATGAACTGAGGGGATGCCATAGCCATTAAAAATATTTATTGATGATGAGTGTGTACCACGCACTAAGAGGCAACACAGAAGAACAGCAATGCTCTGCTGTGTTTTTCCTCTGCCTTTGGCAGATATGGCCGTGTATGACCCAGGCCTAAAGGTAAGATATGTCCACAGCAAATTCAGACACACGGGGATTTCTGGAACACTTATGAGAGGGCTACAGAGGGATGTGAGAAGAGGAAGTAGGCATAAAACTCTGTCCTAAAACAAAGTCTTCCTAATCCAAATGAAGAGGTGATTTCAAACAAGGAGCCACTGCCTGTCATTTAGGTTGGTTCTTACATCTAGTGCTACCCTTAGTGGCAGAACACATACATGTATGCGTGCACACATATACACACAAATATACATTCTCTCTTTTCCAAAGAATTCAGATCTGAGTTGTAGGTGGAACTGTGTTGTAAGAGCTGAAAGAGTTATTTTCTCCTAAAAGACATTCAGAGTGCAAAATGTAATTTAAAAGGAGTTGAGAAGTATTTGGTTCACTTCTGCGAGGAAAGCAGAATTAATTGCTTAGGACCTGGAGAACTTCTGAGAACAAAGCATCAGTCTGGCACTTTGAAGACCTCAGCAATACATTTCTCTAGGGTGGCGGAAAAACGCCAGGTGATATGCAAACATCAGCAAGCACAGCAATAGTTGGAAAAGTGGATCGCATGCAGTGGTGCTATTAGAAACAGCATTCTTCTCTAGTCTTGGAAATCTAGCAAAGCATTCATGTATCTTGGTTGTGTGTTAGATGCCAGGATACATCGTAAGAGCAACATTATCTCATCCTCTACGCCTCACAGAGATCCAATGGCGTGAAGAGATTCAAATACATAATTACACAAATAATTCCTTAATTCTAATTTCAATCATGTTCAAAGGAGAAATACAGAGGTTAAAAGGACATGTGTGTGTATTATATATATTTTATATAAATGGCAGATATATATATATATATGTATGGCAGAAAAAATTAATTCAGTCTGGAGGATTAACTGTAGAGGTTTTAATAGGAGACATGTACAAGGAGACCAAAGCTAGAAGACAGAACAAAACCAGCAATTACTATATTGGTAGGTTAGTGAATTTGAATATGAATACATGTAATATCCCCACTATGAATTGAGGGTTGAGTCTTACAATAACAGGAGAGGAAAAAGGCAGTGAAGTATGATTGTCACTGCATTGCTGATCTTAAATTTAACCTCAAGTTTAGATAGCCTGACACTGTTACTTATGTGTCCTCAATTGTAAAGCATAGAGGGATATTTGGGACACACAAATGGAAGATGCTTAACTAGATGTAAAATACTGATCCTGACAAGTAAAAAGTTTCTTAAAATCACTTTGGTACATCACATAACAATAAATAATGTGTTTTTATTTTTTCATATATTTATGTTGAGATACTCAGTTTTCTGAAATTATTATTAGTGAATGTAAATCAGCCATAATGAGGCACTACAGTCATTTAAATTTATATCTGGACTGTTTTCTCTCAAACGTGAAACCTTAAAAATAGAAGTGAACTTTAAAACCAAGTCCAACCTTGCATTCTGTTGAGAATAGACTACCAAAAGTTAAGTGATGTGACAGTTTCTATGGAGCAGAGTTGGGACTGCACAAGTCTTACCTGCTAGGCCTTCACCCTGCACGGCTCTTTGCATCCCTGTTTCTTCTTTATTTCATTCATGAGTGTCTGGGCAAGCCATTTTTAAATCTTCTCATTTCAGTTCCCTCTTTTTCTTCATTCTTTTCTAATTATTTCTTTTCTTTTCTCTCTTTTTTTTTTACAATTCTCTTGCATCTCTTTTTCCAACTCCCAATTTCTTTCTGATTTTATCCATTTTACATTTCCTTATCATTACATTTTATCATTATGTAAATGAGACAGAAAACAAATAAAAATGAATGGTTAGGAATGAATTCTTTATTCAGTCTAAACAGTGACACGTGGTATAATAAGAGAACTTAAGGAAAATAAGAAAACACAGGAACTAAAGATTCCCGATAGCTAACCACATGAAGATGTTAGAGCAAAAAGGCAAATCTTTATTCCTTATGTTGTAATCAGTATGTTTAAATCTTGCGATATATTGAAAGTATTAAAGAGAAATGAAATTGTATTCATTGTGTAAAAATGTACATTTTCATTAATAATACATAAAAGTACATGTAAAATTTCAAAAGTTAAAACTATTTTACATATGGTTTCAAAAAGTTATTTTTCTTACAATATTAAAAATTATTAACCTTAAATTGACAAAACCAAATGTTAATAATCATTAATAAACATTGTTAATTATTTAAAACAACAAATAAATATAAATTTTAATTTATACAATTTTATTAAATATTATTAAATATTTTTATAAAATAAAATACTTTATGTTCTAGTTTTCAGTGTTTAGTCAATTACAAAAATCAGTGTCAAGATACTCATTATGTCTAGACATATACAAATTTAAGAGAATTTAAATTGTTTAGGAGAGAGGAATATTCCCCAGGTAACACAGGTGATATTTCAAATACCATATTAATTTGTGAGTAACTCTAGAACTTCACATTGGAACAAAAAAAAAACAAGAAAATAACTTAGCAAAACTAGGAAATGAAATGTTTTTTAGAGAAGCTGTTGAATTCATGCTATCGGAGTTAAATGTTATCGGAGTTAATATCTTCTTCTCTTGGATCTAAACGTCCTGCTGCACAGATCATTTTGGTACTCTGAAACAGCACTACCCACAAACATTCATGAAATCTGAGACCAGTTACTTAGTGTTTTGAGGGCATAGTTCAAGAGATGCGGAGAACTGTTTTCTTGGGGTCTGAAGGGTGTTAAGACAGTGAATGTTTAGGATTCCCAGGGACAGTCTGCCATACTGAATGTAGAAAGCTGTGTATCAAAACTGTGTATATTCCTCTTTTTTTTTTTTGAGACAGGGTCTTACTATGTTGTCCAGGATGGCCTCAAACTCCTGGGTTCCAGCCATCCTCCTGCCTCAACCTCCCAAGCAGTTGGGACTACAGGTGCATGCCAACATGCCTAGCTATATTATTTAATGCTGCGTGTATGTGTGTGTACATGTGTATGTGCATGTGTGTGTGTATTTGTGTATGACAGAGTCTTGTTGAAGCTGGGAAATCCAAGAGACGGTGGTTGTCTTCTCACTATAATCTCACAATAAAGAAGGAAAGAATGAGAGATTTTCCTCGTCTCTTCTTAGGAGGGCACTAATCCAGTCATTAGGGCTCTTCGCCCTTGACCCAATTACATCCCAAAGGCCCTACCTCCTAATATCATCACATTGGGGTTTGGGATTTCAACAGATACCTTTTGGAAGAAATATGAGCATTCAGTTCACTGCAACTGGCATGTACCTGTAGGTTGAAAGGTATACAAAGTAGGATAAGCATGATACAGCAAAAATAGAAAATGCATGGGACTAAGATTTCAGGTATTCTTTGCAAAGAGTTTTATCGATATCCTAGAGAAGACGAATAACGCACACTGAAATTATTATATATTATGTGTTGTTGATATGGGATGGGGGCAGGGAAATGCTAGGTAAAGAAGGGCAGGGTCCCTGGTGAGGGCTCCACCCACAGGCCTGTGCCCACAGGACCTAAATGAGGACAGGCATTTCTATTTTCATGCCCAAAAAGTTGCCTTTTGGCCTGCCATGCCCCCATCCTCTGCCCATAAAAACTCGAGACCCGAGTGGGCCAGACACAAGTGGCTGAATGTTGAGAAAAGCAGAAGAACAAACCAACGGACACCACCAGACATGGGCATGCCAGCAACAGTGGAACAACGCAGACGCTGAGGGGAATTCAGCAAGGGGCAGTCGGAGGAGAGTCTGGCTGGTGGGCAGCCCAACTCCAGAGCAAGACCACCTTCCCACTCCATCCTCCTTCTGGTTCCCCATCCATCTTGCTGGGATCTACCTCTACCAGTCAATAAAATCTCCTGTTTCATTATCGATTATATATATATATTTTTCTTCACTCTTTTCTAATTATTTCTTTTTTTTTTTTTTTAACAATTCTCCTGCATCTCTTTTTCCACCTCCCAATTTCTTTCTGATTTTATCCAGTAGCACTGCATAGTTAGTCCATTTTCTCAAAAAGAATATTGACTACAAATGTTGATTGGATTTGCCTAGCTGAAGTATGTTTATTAATTATTATTTCTAGCATTCTTCTAACATTTAAAATTTGACAAAAAGATGTATTGATATGGTTTGAATTTGTGTCCCCACCCAAATTTCATGTTCAATTATAATCCTCAGTGTTGGAGATAGGGCCTGGAGGGAGGTGACTGGATCATCAGGGCAGTTTCTCATAGCTTAATACCATCTTCCAAGGTGCTGCTCTCATGATAGTAAGCAAGTGAGTTATCACGAGATCCAGTTGTTTAAAAATATGTAGCACCTCTCCCACTTCTCCATCTCCTGCTCCAGTCACGTGAAGCTGCCTCCTTCTGCTTTGCCTTCCGCCATATGTAAAAGCTCCCTGAGGCCTCTCCAGCCACATTTCTTGTACAGCCTGTAGAACTGTGAGCCAATTAAACCTCTTTTCATTATAAATTACCTAATCTCAGGTATTTCTTTATAGCAGCAAGAGAACAGGCTCATATGTTGAAAAGTAATTCACTATAGAAAGATCTACATATACAAATATAAATCTATGTATAGATTCATGAATACATTTAATTAATTAGGATTATGTTTGCCTGAAAGTGAGAGAAAAGCAAAAATAATAGTTATTTAAATAAATATCAATAAATTTGTCTGTCATAAACAAAATCCAGTGGCAAGAAATGGTCCCAGGATAATTTGGTAGTTATGCTCTATGAAGCCTCCAAAAACCTGGGATCTTTCCAGCTCACCACCTTGCCATCCCTAACATATAATCCTTCACCCTATGGTCCACAAAAGTGATATCTGTACTCCAGGGAACAGGATGAAGAAAACTCTGAAAAGGGGACAAATAGAGAGGTGCCAACTGAATCTTAAAAAATTTTCCTGGCAGTTGCCATGTGACGCTTCTATTTAAACCTTATTGGCCAGAATTAGTCACATGGCCAAACCTAGATATAAGTAAAGCTTTATTCTGGATGGCAAGAAACTCCACTAGCATATGAGAAATGAAAAACAACTACCAACTGATAACATCACTTTGCCATGCTTATTTTATATAGATAGCTTACTGATGGCATATAATATATGATACTACAAAAGAATTTCAGCGTGCATAATTGTTCCTCTCTAGGATATTGATGCAACCCTTTACTAAGAATATCTGAAAGCTTAGTCTCAATATGTTTTTCTTTGTTCTTTATCTTGTTCATCCTACTTTGTGCATTTATCTATCTCCATATCCATGCCAGTTGCAGTGGACTGAATGTTTATCCCCAGTCCCAAAATGAGTATGTTGAAATCCTAAACCCCAATGTGATGATATTAGGAAGGAGGGCCTTTGTGAGGTGATTGGGTCATGAACGAAGATCCCTCATGACTGGATTAGTGCTCTCATAAGAAGAGAAAAATTCCTTATCCCTTCTTTCATGTGAGATTGCAGGGAGAAGACAGCTGGCTATGAGGCAACCCTCACCAGACAATTTTCTGATGCCTTGATCTTGGATTTCCAAGGTTTCAGAACTGTGAGAAATAAATTTCTGGCATTTTTATAAGCTACCTAATCTATGGTGTTTTGTTATAGCAGCCCAAATTTACTAAGACACAAGTTCAGCCAGTTTTGTTATTCAGAATTGACCGATACACTAATTGCAAACCATTTCTATATTTGCAATTGTGCTAGATTTGCTCTTTATATAACCCAAGTGCATTGTGTTCTGTTCCATTTCATAAAAAATAATAAAATTTTGGAGATATTACACTGTTGATAGCTTTTGCAAATAACACGCCTACAGATACTTTCTGTTGCTGTGGTGGCAGAGGTTTTAGAGGGTGCCTCGCCTTTAGGGTGCAAAACATAATGTCTGGTTTGATTTGCCTTCCCATTAGAAATTCTTTACACTGAGATTAGTTTCCATAATTCATTAATAAATACTGCTATTCCCCAAAAGCGCAGCTATAATTAGGGCTAAAAATACTACTGTTAAATTCATTTTTGAGTTTTATTACTTTTATTAACACATCACATTTATTTCACTATGTTTAGTGATTATTGATGAATTTTATCTCTTCTTTCTAGATTCTAATTCCATTTGTAAGAAATGTGTGTGTATAACACAGTCCTTGACACAGGACCTAAAATGTATAAATAACATATATAAATAACATTGATTATTGATTTACACTGCATGTACATTAATGACAAAATAGTTATGTGTGATGCCAGTTGAAAGAAGAAAAATTTTCAAAAGTCTTTGTCAGTTTTTGTCAAATCAGAGAGACTCAAGTAGGGGAATGGGAGTAAACTGGTATAGCTATTAACTATCCTTAAACAATAATAGAATGTCTTTTTATTCCAACCCGGGCTGAAAATGGTAAAAGAATTTAACAAATGGGGGAAGGCATAGTTTTTCACATATATTTTGGGTGTAGCACTGGAATTTAAAATAAATAGTGAACAAATAATTATAATCCCCCAAAATCTTTACTATAAATCAGTCATTTTTAAGAAGCCAGTTCTGCTTTGGAGTATCTTGAGAAGTTAGAAATCTCTTCTACTTCTGTGTTTCTACTGAACGTACTCAGGAGTGTAGCTTCCTGTCGAGTCCACATCAGGACTGTTGTGATAAGTGGAAACACCTCAAGTCCCAGGGCTGTGATTGGGCAGGTAATAACTTATATCAGTTACCAAGATAACACTTTATTGAGAGAGTGACATAAACATTTCCACTTAGAAATTCTATTGTCTGTTGTCTTTCTTATTCTCTCTGTTTCACTCAAATTCCTCATTCACATTTCCTGTGAGTAAATTTTGGCAACAAGGAGAGGAAATAATTCCATATGCCTCCAAACCTTGAGCTTGCCATACAGTTGCCATGTTAAAGTGCATCTACACTCATGGATACGTTCTGAGGTAGATCTATATTTTTGTCTCATTTCCTCAGTTTGTGAAACCTGGATTTTGTACTGTTTAAGTACAAGGATTTTATGGTTATATAAATAGGTATGTATAAAATAATGCATATGTTGAATTTGGACTGTGAAATATAAAGATGATTCAATGAATTAAGACATTATCAGCTCCCGCATATACTTTTACCATGTAGAGTTAAGGAACAAATAGAATAAAGCATCGAGGTAATTCAGTTTCCTAACAGCTATAAAATTTTTCCAAAGATAAACGTTAATTATTATTTTTCATTTCCTTGAGAATTTAAGATTCAGTTGATCAGATTTTCTTCCGGAATTTATCTGGAATCAGCATCTCCACCAATTTACTACTTATTCATAATTATGATATTAAAAATAAATCTTAAAGGTTTATGTTAAACATTGGTTCTGTCAAAAATATCAGATTTTTCAGACATTCTGTCATACATATTCTGTTTTATAAGTAGAAATTTGTTTTGTTTGAAATAATGAGAAAGGATTTGTTGTTTCTTGCTTATAAAAGTTCCCCAGAAAAAAATGTTAATATTCAGCAAATGACAGAAGTAGCAGTTGCCATGAAATCAGTTTTTTACTTTAACAAGGATAATGCATAGAACTGCTCAATCTTCAAATGGTTTTCAAGACATTCATTGATTAATATTAGTTTTTGAGGACAGCACTTATTAAAGGTAGGTGCTGATATACTAGAGAATCTATAATTTATTTGTGTGTATGGGTGTACTCATTAAAGGTACAAACTTTTTTAAATTTTGATTTTTTAATATGGTATACATTATACAAGTATTTAAGTGCTTATCTTGACTTAAAGTCTGTCCATTGAGTGAATTTTAATGTTTTAGTTTGGAAAGGTTTTTACTTGAAGGGTCTTAAAATTATGATTAATAGTCTTTCTGGGATATCTGGTATTCAATGAATAAACTAGAACAAAAGTGGGCCCAATCATCCTTAAAGTCATATGAGTATTGCTATAAAAGCAAAAGTCAATTACAAGCGTGATTGATTGATAGCAATGTAACATAAAGCAAGTTAGCTGAAAAGATTAGCATTCAACTTTTCAAGAGACTTAGAAAAGAAAGTCCCAGGCTCACAACTTATAATCAATGTCAAGATTTATTCAAATCTGTCAATTGATTTTTCTGTTATGCTCTCAGAACAGTTGTGAAATGTAATTAATTAAAAAAATGACAGAAGAGTACCACTCTCTTGCTAATTGGCAGTAACTCTGAGCAAAGGCTGCGCATGTGCAGAAGACAGGAAAGTTGTTAATCACCCCCATTTGGTGACTTAGTCCCACACAATTACATTACCATCCTCACCTGCACTGAAGAGGGCCTCAAAATCTTGCATTTTATAAGTAAATGACACTGAGAAAAGGAACCATAATGAATATAAATAAACAGAAGCAGGATGTCTGGAATATGTTTAAAGCAAAGAGGTGATTTCAAATAGCCCCAGTATAGCTTTGCAAAGATGATATTGGAGCTATAGTTTCATTTAGTAAAGCTTGCTCTCTGATTAGAGTTTATTAGATTGGTTTATCAAATGTTTATTTACTCAATGTAATGGAGTTTGAATGGAGTCAAAAAATGCATTATATTTTAAGACGTTATTTTATTTCTTTATTTTTTGAGACGGAGTCTTGCTCTGTCACCCAGGCTGGAGTGCAGTGTTACGATCTGGGCTCACTGCAAGCTCCGCCTTCTGGGTTCACGCCATTCTCTTGTCTCAGCCTCCTGAGTAGCTGGGACTACCTGTGCCCGCCACCATGCCGGCTAACTTTTTGTATTTTTAGTACAGACAGGGTTTCACCATGTTAGCCAGGATGGTCTCAATCTCCTAATCTCGTGATCCGCCTGCCTCAGCCTCCCAAAGTGCTGGGATTACAGGTGTGAGCCAACGTGCCCAGCCAAGATGTTATTTTTAAAGATAAAACTTTAAATAAGGAAGAAAGTAAGGTGTATAAATGTGATCAAAGCATTGTTAGAATGACATAAACCAAGGATCAAGACAGACTGTCTGTAGATGTGGCTGTAAAGTAATTCTGAAATTTTAACACAAGTCAACAGGGGGGCAAACCGGGGAGAATTTCCAACTGGGAATCTACTTGAAGGTAGATTAACTCTTTTCTCTCTTCTCCATCTTTCATATTACTTTTCCCTCTCCCTCCTTTTCTATTCCTGTTTCTATCATTTCCCTCCCACAGAAATTCTCAACTTCTGGTCAAGTGGCTACTCACTAGCTAGTCTTCAAGTCAGTCACTAAATTGTCAAGTATTTACCAGGCTTATGAAAACTAGTCAGGTTCCGAGCAGGAATGGAAGACTATATGGCAATTCTCCAAAATAATATGTTTTTAAAATTTTGTTGCAACATCTGAAGTAAATATTTAATGTACCTAACTAAATGGATTTTGGAAAAAAAAAAGCTGCCCATGTGCAGAAGAGACAAGGAAGTTTTAATCATCCCCATTTGATGTGGTTCCACACAATTACATTACCATCCTCACTTGCATATTTTGCTGGTTGCATAATTTTAACAATTGTGATAACTGATTTAACCTCTTAGTTACTTTCAGCACATACACATGTGACAAAAATGGGTTTACAGAGTATCATCTAATAAAACAGATAATCCCAAATATTTCATAGCAAAATGTAAATGTCTAGTGACAGGGGACTATTTTAACAATTATCGTATATTCATTACATGAAATATTGTTAAGAACCCTACTAAAATAATTCTGTGAAATTTGTGTAGAAACTGCTTATGTTACACTGTTAAGAGAAAAAAAGAATGCAAAGTTAAACATTTACTAAAATCATTCTGTCTATAAGATTAGTGAGTTGGTATTAAATAGCTGGGTCATAAAATGCCTGGTATACTGTGACCGGAGTGTGCTTATTGTTATCACACAAAGTATATCTTATTACCCAGGTTGACAAACAGGGCCAGAATTCAGTTTTACTTGGGATGCAATTTGGAAGTTAGCCTTTTCATCCATGGAAAAGCAAAGTGACCTCCCTCCTGCCTCACAGTTGGAAAAGAACAGAAACAAGACAGATACTCAGGCAATGAATATCTCTGGGGCTGGACCAAGAAAGAGAAACCATTTCTGGTAATAAGCAACTAGGGGCAGGGGTTTTTCAATGTAAACAAGACCTCTTTAGAAACATACTTGATGAACGAATACCTGTGCTTTCAAAGAACTTTGTGTAATTGCAGAACGAGACTGTCCTGGCTAAAACCCCGTCCTAGCTAAAAGACTGTCCTAGTGAAACCCCATTTCTACTAAAAATACAAAAAATTAGCCGGCCGTGGTTGCAGGCGCCTGCAGTCCCAGCTGCTCGGGAGGCTGAGGCAGGAGAACGGCCTGAACCCGGGAGGCGGAGCTTGCAGTGAGCCAAGATCGCGCCACTGCACTCCAGTCTGGGCAACAGAGTGAGACTCCGTCTCAATAATAATAATAATTGATAATAATAATAATAAAGGTTTTGAAAGAAGGAAACAGTGCACACTAGAAGGGCAAAAGTGGTACATGGAAGAGGAAATTAGGCTGAAAGAAATATTTCTCTGCCACATTTGACCAAGTGTTTTCACCAGCACCTTAGTGGGGAGGGGTTGAAAATTAATATGAGAAACACACCATTATTTATTAAAAGATGTAAATTTTTATGTTTAGGTTAATTATATACTGTTGTCATTCCATCTTGGGTATTTATAATTGTAACTAATTTATTTTGCTTTCTTCATAAAGCACCAAGTTAAAGAATGTCAGAAAGTGGAGTTTTAGATAGGTATTTAGCTCAGATTCTATTTTACCTAATATGAAGTGTATAGGTTTTAATTGTTAAAACCATATACTCAATTATATTTTTACCATGTTGACTTGAACCTGTCTGGTTGTACAGCTAAGAGAATTAAAATATACAAAGTTATATATAAATATGGACATAGGCTTCTAAGAAGCAAGATCAAATCTAAAAATAATTCAATTTGTGGGATAAGGTTTGGGACTGATTTACTGTCACTTTTATAAGATTTCAATTATTATTTTACTAATATTTATTTATATATTACTGTGTCTCAGGAAAAATAAGGAGAATTTATAACAATATTATTTGCACAATATTTATCAACTTTTATGATAATATCTTACTAATAGATGTTATTAATCTATTATTGACTGACATCATTAATTTTAGCAAATCCTTTCTGTTCTTTGGTGTCAATGCCCTCTAGCCAAAGATCCCTGGAAATACAATTGTAATAGAACAAGTTCAGTTTGTGGCTCTGTAGTGGTATTGATAAGGAATCAGAGAGACCAATGGGGTTCAGGAGGATATTTATTATTTAGGTGCACCGGCACAGTCGGACTATCATCCAAAGGACTGAGCCCTGAACAAAGAGTTAAGTTACCTTTTAAGCATTTTGTGGGGCGGGATGGGGCGGGGGAGATCTGTACAGGGGGAAGCATATTACAGAAGCAAGAAATAAAGACAGTTATTTAATTAATTGAAACATGCATTACATCATTTCTTACTTTTTGAGGAAAAACATGTTTTATGACTTGAGTTTATCTGTCTCATGACCTTGCAGCTGCATAGCTAGAGAAACAGGGTCTTCACAATGTCTGGAAAAGCAGGAGAGATAAGGCTTACTAGCCACAGAAAAATAGGCAGTTAATTTTTAAAGGACTCCAGCTCTTTCTTTTTCTCAGGGGGAACCGGGTTTTCTTACATACAGCTGAATTTCTGCTTACACATTCTTTAATTATTTTTAAATTCCTGTTCTAGCTCACTGCAATGAGAAAGAACAGACACCAGGGGAAATCATGAAGTATATCAGTAAATGGTTAGAAAGTACCTATTACAAGATTTGGGCTTTCGATGTTGAGTAATTTTGAGGAGAATCTAAAGTGGGCCTTCGTTCTGGATTGGATACTATCAGGAAGGTAGAATAATTCTATGATTAGGCATTGAAAGAAATATTATCAATGGGAAGAAGTGGATAATGGTATAAAGAGAATCCAACAGTCACTCATATTAATTGGAAGGGGGAACTATTTGATATTTTGCTGGTTGTGCCAACAAAAATAGATCTTGTTTTTGTCCCACTTTATTATTATCTCAGATCGTTTAACTTCAACCTGAGAACACGGACTACCTATGAGCATCAGACCAGTTCTCAGATGTCAGGTGTTGCCTTTTTTTTTCTTTGTCCTTGGCAATGCCATATTCTAAAGCATCACCAGAATGTCTCTTTTCACAAGTGTCAATGCCTGAGAGGTGTGGCTGAATCTGGCCAGAGACTAAGATCCCTGGAAAATAAGCTCTACAAAATAAATAAGCAAAGTACATATTTTTTAGCCAGTTGTATTCCTAAAGAGCTTCTATTTTCTACTCCTAGTAATTTCTGGGAATGGTTTTCTTTCTTCTTTAAGTGCTGGGGATATCCTTTGTCTGAGTATATGTCCTGACTCATTTGCCTTCTAAGGGACACAGCCTTGTTTAGCCTGGGAGGAGTTAGTTTCTCTGGATTAGGAATATACTAAATGTTTCAGCTGACTGTACAAAGGAGAAGGAAAACACCAGTGAAATAAACTAGATAGGCGCAGGGGAAAGATCATCCCTGCAAAAACGCAAAGTCAATCATGTCAAAGGCCAGTACCACAAGAAATTGAAGACAAGACTCTGTGAGGCCACACAGCCCAGAAATGGGCTGAAAGAAGGAATAAGAATGAGGTACATGGGAGTGAGGTTCAAGAAGAGGCCCTCCCATGCTGAGCAGGCTGCCTCTGGGGACCTGTTTGCTCCTTTCTGTCTGTTTTGCAGGTGAGCCCCATCTGCTAAAAGTGGCCATATCTTCAGCTCCCTTGACCCAAAATAAGCAGATAGAGGATCTAAACACACACACACACACACACACACACACACACACACACACACACATCCATATATGTATACATCTCTATATGGACATGTGTATATATACATATGTGTGTGTGTGTAATTTTCACAGAAATCACATATACTTCATTAAAGGTGTTCACGTAAAACTGATATGGTTGACACGTGCTATTTTCATGGGAACATTTTCCAAAGCCTGAAAAAAAGAGAGAGGGAAAAAATACTTAATAACAAAACAGAATATTGACAATGGAAGCAATGTATGAAGTGTGAGAAATGTTTCAATGGTGGTGTCTGACAAGGAGAAACAATAGCCTTGGCTCTTGACCTTAAGAGTTGACCATGAGGCTTGATCTTTTCCTACTTGGATTACTCTCAAGGATCCTCTTTGCCTCATACTATCCCATCTCTACTTCTGAACCAAGATGATGTTTTTGCTAAATGAAAATTGGTTCATGTTTTGTCCTGACTCTTCAAGACTCTCTTGACTCCCTATGTCTGTGGGAGAGCACTGCCTTCATTGTTTTCCATGAACATTTCTAAGAGACATTAAAAGGTATTTTTTTTTTTTTTTTTTTTTTTTGAGACAGAGTCTCGCTGTCGCCCAGGCTGGAGTGCAGTGGCGCGATCTCGGCTCACTGCAGGCTCTGCCCCCCAGGGTTCATGCCATTCTCCTGCCTCAGCCTCCCGAGTAGCTGGGACTACAGGCGCCCACCACCTCGCCCGGCTAATTTTTTGTATTTTTAGTAGAGACGGGGTTTCACTGTGTTAGCCAGGATGGTCTCGATCTCCTGACCTCGTGATCCGCCCACCTCGGCCTCCCAAAGTGCTGGGATTACAGACGTGAGCCACTGCGCCCGGCCTAAAAGGTATTTTTAAGATTCTTTCAGCAAATAATGTAGAAGACACTGATTCGGCAAGGTTAAGAGGCTTCTGTACCACAGAATTTTTCACAGCTGCAACTCATAGAACTATGTTTATTATACGACATCTTTCCATACTACACGTATTAAGAACATGGAGTACCTGGTATACCAGAAAACACTGTGACAAGTATCTATCAGGGGCATCCAAAGGAGAGAATACAGTCATGGGTTCTTAGTTTCTTTTTCTGGGTGGGCCAATAAAGCCTATTCCTCATCTCTCTTGTCCACTTATCACTAGAGACAGAAACTAAAATCCATGGCTTCAGGCTGCTAAAAGCCTAAAACAAAACAGAATGACAATAACAAAATAAGGCGGTTGGACAAGCTTGTGTGATGTCAGCATCATTTTCTTTTTTCTTTTTTTTTTTTGGATTTGAGGACATTCATGATCTAGCCCCTGCCAAGCACAAAAATCACATTGTCTTCAAACATGTTCATTACAGGCATAGTTTTCTGTAGCTTCTTCCTGGGATCTTGTTCACTTTGGCCATTCCCTTCATACCTCCTATATACATTTCTAGTTTAGTACCATTAACTTAATTTGACAGCTGTTTCATTATATCCATGCTCACCTCACCCCTACCCTCCACCCCAGATGAGTGTGTTAAAGGAAGTTTCCTGTCATGTAATCCTGCATTCCTACCACAGGGCCTGCCACATAGTAGGTACCCATTTAATATTTTCTGAGTGAATTCAGTGGAAGTTTTTCTCCAAAGGCTTGTAGTTAGTTTGTTAAAAATGGCCTCCCGGATAATTATGGGGCGTGATAAGAGCTTTGCAAGAGAACAAATACAATGTTGCCAAGAAATACAGCCACAGGAACCAAGTACTCTTTGTTGTGGTGGTTATTGTTGTTTCAAGGTTAAACACTAGACTGATGAAAAATGTATAGAATTATGGAATTTCAAGAAGATTTGAAGCGACTTTAGAGGTCATTTGGCTCAGCTCGTTTTTTTGAAATTCCAATATCTTTGCTGCCAGGTGGTTGGTCTGCATTTTTTTTTTTTTTTTTTTGAGAAGGGGTCTCGCTCTTTCACCCAGGCTGGAGTGCAGTGGCGCGATCTCGGCTCACTGCAGGCTCCGTCCCCCGGGGTTCACGCCATTCTCCTGCCTCAGCCTCCCGCGTAGCTGGGACTACAGGCGCCTGCCACCTCGCCCGGCTAATTTTTTTGTATTTTTTAGTAGAGATGGGGTTTCACCGTGTTAGCCAGGATGGTCTCGATCTCCTGACCTCGTGATCCGCCCACCTCGTCCTCCCAAAGTGCTGGGATTACAGGCGTGAGCCACCGCGCCCGGCCGGTCTGCATCTTGTTTAGACACCAAAGTTCCTTTGGTAGGGAGTTAAGCTTAATCTCTCTTGTGATAAACCTGCCTGGCATGTGAGGAATTTCTATTGATCTGAGAAAAGAAAAAATTATATGGGCTCTACTTATAATCCTAGGGTTGCCCTAAAGGGCTACAGCAAAAAAAAAAAACCTGACTTCTTTGTCACATAGCAACTCTTCAAATGGGTAGCTACACTACTCCCCCATGCATAGTCTCTTCTCTAAAATAGTGTAGTAATAAGCAGCTCAAATCTTCAACACTTCTATATAAGTCCCCAGCTTAGCAGTCCCTTGACTTCTTTCTTATATGAACCATTACATTATTTTGTAAGTTTCAAAGAATGGCATGCAGAAATAAATCCTATATTCCATGTGTGATGTAATCAGCATTCAAAAATAATATATTCCAATTAATATTGCTTTTGGACAATGATATTATGCTAATGACACTTTTAATTAAGACTGTACTGTCATCTAAAACCTTTCCAGCATTTAATGTATGCAGTGTGCCAGGCCATGTACTCCATTGCATAGTCATGAATTTGGACTTTTGGAACCATGTGTGGAATCATAATTTATTCGACTAAAATCTATTTTTGCAACATTCCTTCCCCAGACTATTGTTATTTTCCATCATGACTTTGTTTCCTATTAAACATTTACTGAGCATCTGAGATGTATAAGATCCCATGTTATGCAGTAAGAATGCAAAATCTGATAAAATATATTTCATCTCTTCCAGATATTAAAAGCTATATGAGAAGACACACAATAATTTCAGGATATCATGGAGACAGTTTTTTCCAAATTATTGGGAAAATATATCAAACAGGTGAAAGGGATCTTGGAAGCATGCCAGTAGTAATTTTCCTCTAGAATCACCTCCACCAATATTCTTTATATACATGTTTGCAAATGTATTTTAAAGTATACTTTACTTTCTGGAATAAGTATTGAATGGCCCAAGGCTAATGGTTAACTTTGGTTGGATAATAAGGGAATGTTAAGTACACCAAGGAACTAGCCTGGATAACATAGTACATGAAATTGTATGTGTAGCCACCTGGTCCAATCCCTTTTAATTAATTTGAATTCTTCTTGCCTTACAATTATTTTCCTGTCAACTAGAAACAAGTGACCCAAATCACTTTGAAAATGGCCCTCTAGGTATCATTAAAGATCATGTTTTATTATTATCTTTCCAACAGACTGAACATGTCCATTTCCATGAAACTTTCCTTAAACATTTTATTTAATGAACCTTATCATTTTATTTATGACACTAAAATTGGTTTTCTATTGTAATGACAAAATGTAATCTGAATATAATACTTTTAATGAGATCTATTGAATGCCAAATGGAGTGGAATGATTATTTTGGGAGGCAAACATAGGATATTTTTCTCTTTCAACAAGCACATTCACTATGTTATTTTCCAGAACTTTATCCCTGGGGTGTACACAGTTTTACAATCCCTTTTTTAAATGCTCCCATCCACTTGCCCACACCACCCTGGGAATACTGGATAGAGATTAGGAAACAGCTTACCATTCGCCTTTCATTATCTCAATTTACCAATTTTAGATTATTTCTTCAACCTATAAAGCTATTCACATTTCCATAATTTTATCTTCTTTACTGGTGATTAAATGAAAGATTTTGCTAAGTTGCATATCAACAAAAACGTGGAGCATATAATTGAAATGAATTCTATTGGTTCTAAATCAAAGAATGGGGAGAGCTTGGACTGATTTTATTCATAGTACTACACTTATAGTGCAATTTGGGAGGTTCTGAGACTACCCTCAGATTCAATAATTCACTGAAAGGAATCACAGAACTCAGAAAAGCTATTATATACATGGTTATGGCTTGTTGTGATGAAAAGATATAGATTATAATCAACAAAAGGAATCAGCAAAGGGATCCAGAAAGCGGGATCCAAGACAGAACAGATGTGAAACTTGTAGTTGTTCTCTTTCAGTGGAGTAATTGAGACAATGTTTATTTCTCTCACTAATGATATTTAAAAATATGTATAAAGTATTGCCAACCAGAGAAACTCACCCAAGCCTCAGTTCAAAGGCTTTTATTGGGGTTGGTCACATAGATATGTCTGACTGCCTGAATATCTGATCTTAGTCTCCAGTTCTTCTAGAAATCAAGCTCATACTATGTGGCCCAAGGCCTCTATCAGGAATTACATTGTTAGCCTAGGCTATCTGGTGTGACTCAAGACCCCCAAGTAAACAAATATAGTCTTATCAGACAAGATATTCCAAGGACTTAGAAATCCTGGGTACAAGGAACTGGTTAAGTGCCAAACCATTCTTTTGACAGGGTTGACTGCAAAAACAGATTCTGAATTTAGTTTGTAGAGCATTTTGGAGACAATAAGTTTAGTTTGTTTAATAAATAAACCTTAGAGACTATCATGGCATACTTAAACTTAGCAGAAGTTTATAATATCAGACATCCTTTGGAAGATATTCAAAGCCTTAGGAAGATAGAACTGATAGAATAGATTTATAATGTACTCTCTTAATGTTTATTGAGAGGGCTCAGAGGACCTTCTCATTACTAAAAAATTGAGGTATATATTCATTCTATTCTTTCACTCATTAATTCATAGCTACTGAATGCAATCATAAGCCAGAAAATATTCCAACATGGGATTCATCAGTAAGAAGAACAGATAAAGGTCCTTACCACTGTGAAACTTACTTATATTCCAGTGATGGTATGGGAGCAGAGAAGAGATATACTATGAAAAAATAAACAAACATAATGAATTAGTAAAGTGTAATATGCCACATAATGATAAGTTCTATCTAAAAAAGAAAGAAGTAGGCCAAGGTAAGTAGGATAACCAGTGCCAAGTGGATGTGGTACATTACAGTAGTATTAAATATTAAATGTACATTTTGAGATAGGCACCGTAATCCTTGAAAGGAATTGTTACCAGAAAGAGGTCCTGATCCAGACCCCAAGAGAGGGTTCTTAGACCTTGCACAAGAAATAATTTCAGGGTGAGTTCATAAAGTGAAAGCAAGTTTATTAAGAAAGTAAAGCAATAAAGAATGGCTACTCCATAGGCACAGCAGCAGCTTGGGCTGCTGGACTAAGGATATGTATAGCTATTTCTTGATTATATGCTAAACAGGAGATGGATTATTCATGAGTTTTCCAAGGAAGGGGTGGGCAATTTCTGGAACTGAGGGTTCCTCCCTTTTTAGATCATATAGGGTAACTTCCTGAAGTTACCTTGGCATCTGTAAACTGTCATGGTCTGGTGAGAGTGTCTTTTAGCATGCGAATGTAATATAATTAGCATATAATGAGCAGTAAGGACAACAAGAAATGAATTGCATTACCATCTTGGATCTGGTGGGTTTTGTCTGACTTCTTTACCACAATCTGCTTTATCGGCAAAGCCTTTGTGACCTGTATCTTTTGCTGACCTCCTATCATCCTGTGACTTAGAATGCCTAACCTCCTGGGAACGCAGCCCACTAGGTCACAGCCTCATTTTACCCAGTCCCCATTCAAAATGGAATCTCTCTTGTTCAAACACCTCTGATTGAATGACAATATGAAATGTTACCATTGAAATGGGCTCTCTGGTTTTCTAAAAAGAATGAGATACCAGAGTGGAAGATAACAAATGGGAATAATTAACCACAAGACAGGCATTGTAAAAGGCATCAGAGCCAAAGAGATAATCAAAAGGTTCTGACCAGGAATTATCAATAGCAGAGGGTAGTTATTCACAGGGACACCAGAACTAAAATAGACATCCTTCTGAAATGCTGCCTTATCTCTCTAAGTAAAAATCTTCTAGTTCCTGCCCATAGAGCTTGATTGAGTTACATAGTCATGCCCCTTTACTCATTTCCAGCCCTCATTCAGTAAAAGACTCACTACCTCTTTCATAAAAGAAGAGGTGGAAAGAAGAAAGAACTTTATGACAATCTTCCCTTAAATACTGTCCAAATATTCTTGTGCTCATCTTCCAGCAATATAACGAAGAAAGGGAAATTCCTAGAACTCTAGGCATTTACTGAACTCTGAATCTAAAGTAAAACTAACTTCTGAAATCCAGAAACCACTGATGTTCACCCATCCAAGTGTCTAGTTTAGAATCAGCACATCATTTTTTGTGAAGAAGCTTTACTGACATTATAGGACATTGTATATACTTTGAACAATAGTTTGGAAAGAATTGCAACTCCACAATGTTGAGTTTTCTCATCCATAAATATGGGATATGTCCACATTTTTGGGACATCTTTTTTATTACATGTTTTGGTAGTTGTCAGAAAAGGTTTTCCTCATTATCCTACTATTTTAACGTCATGTAGTTAAGGCTGATACACCTGCGTACTTTCAGTTAAAGTGAGCGAGCATCAGGCCATGTCTTGAAACGAATTCTCAGATATTAGTGACCTGCTTCCCAATTCTCTCTAGTCCTGGGAGTTGCTGGCACTGCTTTTGAAGTGGCATCATTGTCTTGGTTAATAGCTGAGGTTTGTTGCCTCATGCCAAGAAAATTAAGGACACAGTAACACACAAGGCATGAGTTTAAGAGTGGAGGTTTAATAGACAAAAGAAAGAGAACGGAGATCAACTCTCCTTCCTGTGAGAGAGGGGGGCACCCCAGTGGGTCTTTGTGCACCGAATTTTATAGACAGGCTTGAGGAGGCAGTCTCTGATTTACGTAGGACCTACAGATTGGTTGGACCAGGAGTGACATTTACATAGTGTGTGGGGAAGCTGGCCACCCCGTCCTAATCTTATTATACAAATAGGCTTTTCACCTGGCCAGTGCCATGTTGTCTGTTCCCTACTGCACACGTGGTTGGAAATGAAAAGGGAAGACCAAACCACCATTTGAATACGCCTAGTCCCAGGTAGCCTTTTCCTATTGGCACAAATGTGGGCATTCACCCGTGCAAGCTTCCAGCTTGCTTGGCTATGATGAGGTGGCTCGATTTTACAGGCTGCTCTTTGTTAGAAAAGAAAATGATTTGGGGGCTGCTTTTCAATATAAGGAAAACCTTACTAAAGACTTCCTTACCCTCATTATCTGCCTAAATAATTTCTTCTTAACTCCTGTATCACTTTGTCTCTCTAATCCAAGCTCCCATGCTCCTCCCTCTACTTGGAGGTAGAACCCCTTTTGCTTCTACCTAACCCAAGATTTGAGCTAGATGTTAAGGGTTAACTTGCTAGTGCCTGCAAAGGCATCTCAGCTAATTATCTTACGTGGTGTTCTTATGAGAAATAACCTACCCCCAGCACATTTTCTGCAGGTGTGTAACATTTCCTTGTGCAAAGTACTTCATCCTTTGTTAGTACTTTCTGGTTGTTTTGTGTTTTGATTATCCTTTCTTATTGAATGTTACTTAATTTTCTTCCCAAAGGGATTTCCTGTCTCCTTTGGTTATCAAGGGGTTCCACTTTTGTTTTCCCACATTGTTGTGGAGTTATGAAGTCAATATTATTTAAATTTTTTAAAATTTTATTTTTTATAAATTCAAGGAAGTAGAGAGAGGCCTGTACTTAGTATGCACCTTTGAAAGAGAAGTCAATATCTCTTTTTCTGTGTACACTCAAAGGTCGCAACTTTCTGCAACTTAAATATTAGAAAGTAAGGAAATAGTGTAATTCACCTTTATGTTTTAAAATTGCAATTACTTCTCTTTAAGAACCAATATGTGATTAACGCCAAAGATCTTGAAAGATAATGTGAAAAATCAGCAACAATCTTGCCACTTAAATATGATTATTGCTGTATTAATCTATTTTCTTCATATACATAGAAATATATACATATAAAACACATGTATGTAAAAACATATTTATGTATATGTGTTAAATATTTTCACATACATGTATTTGAAAGCACATTTCAAATAAATGTGACATGAACATGTTTATGACAATATTATTTATGATATTATTTTAAATTATTATATAGTGTTCTATTATACAAATACAATATATAGTTGACCTTTGAACAACATGAGGGTTAGGGGTGCCAACACCCTTCCCAGTAAAGAATCTGCATATAAATTTTGACTCCTGAAAAACTTAACTACTATTAAATAGTCTGCTATTGACCTTAGTGATAATATAAAATCAATTAACATGTATTTTGTATGTTATACGTATTATATACTATATTCTTACGAGAAAGAAAGCAAGCTAGAGAAAGAAAATGTTATGAAGAAAATACTAAGGAAGGTAAAATATATTTACCATTTATTAAGTGAAGGTGAATAATCATAAAAGTCTTCATCCTCTTCATCATGTTGAGTAGACAGGAAGAGGAAGAAGAAGGGCTGTTCTTGCTGTCTTAGAGGTAGCAGAGGCAGAACAAAATCCTTGTATACATAGACCCACACAGTTCAAACCAAGTACTTCCAGTTTTGTGCAATTGTAAATAATGTCACTCTGAGCTGCTTTATTCTTGCATCTTCACACAGAATTTTTGTGAATTTTCTAAGAAAGCATTATAAGTAATGGCATTAGTAGGTTCAAAATAATTCACATGTTCAAAGGTTTAATACATGTTGTCAATATTGTTCTCAATTGACTCTTCTGCATTGTAGACAATTGGTGGTTTCTAAATATTTCACTAACAGCATGTTTTATTATTCTTTATATTCATTGAAAATATTAAAGGAAAAATATGCTTTCTCATTATTGTTTAATTTGTGACTACTAGGGGGTTGGGTTGAAAACATATTTTCATCTGCTTTTGTAGTACCTTGAAAAATTGCTTGTTTATCATTTTTCTGTTTTGTAATTTTTTTGGTTGACTTTTAAAACTTTGTCGTCTTTTAAGGATATCAGTCATATTTTGATATGCATTATATACATTTTCCCATGATTCCATAATTTGGCTATTGCAAGGAATGTTGCAACAAATACAGAAGTGCAGATATCTCTTCAATGTACTGATTTTTTTTCTTTTGGATATATACCCAGAAATACAATTGCTGGATCATATAGTAATCCTATGTTTAGTTTTTCAAGGAACCTCCATATAGTTTTCCATAATGGCTCTACTAACTTACCTTCTCACCAGCAGAGTTGCCAAGACTTGCTATCTTCTGTTTCTTTGTTTTTTTTTTTTTGTTTTTTATGAGAGCTATCCTAGAAATATGTGGTGATATCTCATTGTGGTTTAGGTTTGCATTTCCCTGATGATTAGTGATGAGCATATTTTTCATATACATATTGGAGATGTGTATGTCTTTTCGTGGGGAATGGCTATCAGATCCTTTTGCCCATTTTTAAATCAGGTTATTTGGTTTTTGTGTTCTTTATGTATTTTGGATAGGAACCTCTTATCAGATGTATTGCTTGTAAATATTTCTCCCAAATTGTTCACTGTCTCTTCATTCTATTTTCTTTCTTTCTTGTGCAGAAGCTTTTTAGTTTGATGTTACCTCATTTGTCTACTTGTGCTTTTGTTACCTGAGCTTTTGCAATCAAATTTTAAAAATCAATGTTAGTTTCAGATTTTTCACGTAAGTCTTTATTCCATTTAAAGATGATTCTTGTACATGGTGTGAGGATAAGGGTCCAATGTGATTCTTCTGCATGTGGATACCAATTTTTCCCATCACTCTTTATTAAAAAGAGTATTCATTTTCCATTGTGTATTCTTGGCTTCTTCAGTGAAAATCGATGGACTGTAAACACATGGGTTCATTTTTGGGCTTTCTATTCTATTCCATTGCTTTTATTGGTATGCTAGTATCATGCTGTTTTAATTACTATAGCTTTGTAATATAATTTGAAGTCAGGTAATGTGATGCCTACACTGTTGATTTTGCTCAAGATTGCCTTGAATATTCAGAGTTTTTTGTGGTTCCATATGAACTTTAGAGATTTTTTTTCTATTTCTATGAAAAATGACATTGGGATTTTGATTGAGATTCCATTGAATCTGTAGATCCCTTTGGGTAGTATAGATATTTTAACAATATTAATTATTCTAATACATAAACATGAAATATTTTCAATTATTTGTGTCTTCTCCAATTTCTTTGATCAATGTTTTGTAAGTTTCAGTGTACATGTCTTTCACCTTTTTGGTTAAATTTACTTCTAAGTATTTTTTGGGAAGCTATTGTAAATGGGATTGTTGTCTAGATTTGTTGTTAGTGTATAGGAATGCTGCTAATTTTGTATGTTGATTTCATTTGTATTCTGCTCCTTTACTGTATTCTGTGTTTTCTTGTGTAATTTTAGGGTTTCCATATGAACACATCATCAGTAAACTTTGATAATTGTACATATTCCTTTCCTACGTAGATGCCTTTTATTTATTTCTCTTGCAAAATAACTCAGGCATGAACATTCAGTGCTATATTAAATAGAAATTGTGAGAGTGCACATCCTTGTCTTGTTGCTGATTGTAATGGAAAAGTTTTCACCTTTCCACCATTGAGTACAATGTTCACTGCATGCTTGTCATATATGGCCTGCAGTGTGTTGAGGTACATTCCTTCTATACCTAATTTACGGAGAGTTTTTAACATTAAAAAAATGTTGAATTTTATCAAATGCTTTTCATGCATCTACTTATTTGATCATATAATTTTTGTTCTTCTGAATGTGATATACTGAATTTATAGATTTGCATATGCTGAAGCATTCTTGTATCTCTGGAATAAATCCCACTTGATCATGGTAAATTATTTATTTTCATGATTTACTTGATCATGATAAATGATCACTCTCCTTTAAACATGCTGTTGAATTTGATTTGCTGGTGCTTTTGTTGAAGATTTTTGCATCTGTGCTAGTAAGGGATATTGGCCTGTATTTTTCTTTTATTATAATGTCCTTATCTGGCCTTGGTATCAAGGTAATGTTGGCCTCATAAAAAAAGTTTGGAAATATTCCATCCTTTTTGATGTTTTAAAGGCATTTGAGAAGGACTGGTATTAGTTTTTCTTTATTTTGTGTGTGTGTTTTTTGTTTTCTTTTGTTTTTATTTGAGATAGAGTCTCACTGTGTCGCCCAGGCTGAAGTGCAGTGGCGCCATCTCAGCTCACTGAAACCTTGGCCTTCTGGGTTCAAGTGATTCTCCTGCCTCAGCCTCCCGAGTAGCTGGGACTTCAGGCATGCGCCACCATGCCTGGCTAATTTTTCTGTTTTTGTAGAGATGGGGTTTTGCCATGTTGGCCAGGCTGATCTCGAACTCTTGACCTCAGGTGATCTGCCTGCCTCAGCCTCCCAAACTGCTGGGATTACAGGCATCAGCCACCACACTCGGCAAGTTTTCCTTTAAATGTTTCATAGAATTCAGTGGTAAAATCTTCAAGTCTTGAGCTTTTCTTTGATGGCAGATTATTTTATTACTGCTTCAAACTCCTTACTCATTATTTATCTATTTAGACTGCATATATTTTTGAATCAGGCTTGGTAGATTTTATGTGTTTGGGAGTTTATTTATTTCCCCTAGGTTATTTAATTTTTTGGCATATAAATGTTCATGATAGTTTCTTGTGATCCCTTGTATTTTGGTATATCATTTGTAATTTTCTTTTCTTTCATTTCTCATTTTATTTATTTCCATTTTTTTCTTTACTAAAATTTGTTGATTTGTTTATCTTTTCAAAAAAACAATTCTTGGTTTTGTTGATTTTTCCTATTGGTTTTCTGGTCCCTATTTCATTTATTTATGCTCTGAATTTGTTATTTCCTTCTGTCTGCCAACGTTGGGTTTAGTTTGTTCTTTTTATTTCCCAGTTACTTGAGATGTAATCTTAGAGTATTTGATATCTTTTTACTTTTTGATGTAGGCATTCACTGCTATAAATTTTCCTCTTAGAATTGTTTTTGCTGTATTCCATTCATTGTGGTATGTTTTGCTTTTATTTTTGTTTGTCTCAAGATATATATATTTTTAATTTTATTTTTAAATTTCTTCTTTGACCCATTTGTTGTTTACTAGCATGTTGTTTAATTTCCTCATACTTGTGAAGTTTCTAACATTTCTCCTGTTATTGATTTCTGGTTTTATATAATCATAATTAGTAAATTTACTTGATATGATTTTAATCTTCTTAAATATGTTCAAACTTGTTTGTGAACTAACATACAATCTATGCTGTAGAAGGTTTCATGTGCCCAAAAGAATATGTCTTCAGTTGGTGTTGTAATGAATGTTCTGTAGATGCTTATTAGGTTCATTTGGGTCTAAAGTTTTGTTCAAGTCTGCTGTTTCCCTACTGCATTTTTGTCTGAATGATTTATCCATTGTTAAAATTGGAGTATTAAAGTTCCCTACTCTAATTGCATTATAGTCTATATCTCTTCAGATTTACTTATCTCTGTTCAGATTATTTACTTTATAATATAGTTACTCTGATGTGTGCATATATATTTATAATTTTTATATCCTTTTGTTCAACCAATCCCTTTATATTTATATAATAACCTACTTTGCCTCTTTTTACGGTTTTTGACTTAAACTCTACTTTGTCTGATATACATATAGCTATCTCTGTTCTCATTTAGTTTCCATTTGTATGAAATATCCTTTTCTATCCCTTTACTTTCAGACTATGTGTGTCATTAAAGGTGAGGGGAGTCTATTGTAGGCAGCATGTAGCTGGGTCTGGTTTTCTATCTTTCAATCTATTTAGACACTTTATGTCTTCTTATTGAAGATTTAATCCATTTACATTCAAAGTAATTTTTTAAGGTTGGTGAATTTTATTTTTTAACTGTAATTTTTAAAAAATGTTTGAATTTTTGTGGGTATATAGTAGGTGTATGTATTTATGGGGTACATGAGATGTTTTGATACTGACATTCAATATGAAATAAACACATCATGAGGAATGGGGTACCCATTCTGTCAAACATTTGTCCTTCAAGTTACAAACAATCCAACTACACTCTTTAAGTTATTTTAAAGTGTAGGATTAAGATATGATTGACTATAGCAAAAATATGATGCTCAAATAGTAGGTCTTATTCATCCTTTCTATCTTTCTACCCATTAGCCATCCCGATCTCCAACTGCCATGCCCCTGACTACCCTTCCCAGCCTCTGGTAACCATCGTTCTACTGTCTGTCCATGAGTTCAATTGTTTTGATTTTTAGATTCCACAAATAAGAGAGACTATGCAGTGTTTGTCTTTCTGGGCCTGGCTTATTTCACATAACATAATTATCTCCAGTTCCATTCATGTTGTTGCAAATGACTGTATCTCATTCTTTTTTATGGCTAAATAGTACTCTATTGTGTATATGTGGTACATTTTCCTTTTTATCTGTTATGGACATTTATCTGTTAATGGACAGTTAGGTTGCTTCCAAACCTTAGCTATTGTAAACAGTGCTGCAACAAACATAGGAGTGCTTTAATATACTTCCTTTCTTTTGGGTATATACCCAGCAATAGGATTGTTGGATTATATAATAGCACAAGTTTTAGTTATTTGAGGAAACTCCAAACTCTTCTATATAGTTGTTGTACTAATTTACATTTCCATCGATAGTGTAAAAGTGTTCCCTTTTCTCCATATCCTCACAAGCATTTGGTATTACCTACCTTTTGGATATAGGCTATTTTAAATGGTATGAGATGATATCTCACTGTAGTTTTGATTTGTGTTTCTCTGATGATCAGTGATGTTGAGTACCTTTTTATATGCCTGTTTGCCATTTGTATGTCCTCTTTTGAGAAAATGTCTATTTAAATCATTTGCTCATTTATGATCACATTATTAGAATTTTTTTCCTATAGAGTGGTTTGAGCTCTTTATATTCTGGTTATTAATCCTTTTTCAGATGAGTGGTTTGCAAATATTTTCTCCCATTATGTGGGTTGTCTCTGTTGATTGTATCCTCTGCTGTACAGAAGCTGTTCAAGTTAATGTGATCCCGTTCATCCATTTTTGCTTTAGTTAGATGAACTTGTGGGGTATTTCTCAAGAAATCTTTGCCCAGACAGACAAATGTCTTGACGAATTTCTCCAATGTTTTCTTGTAGGAGATTCATAGGTTGAAGTCTTAGATTTCAGTCTTTGATCCATTTTGATTTGATTTTTATATATAATCATAGGGATCTAGCTTCATTCTTCTGTATATGTATGTCCAGTATTTTCAAATGCTCCATTTATTGAAGAGACTGTTTTTTCCCTAGTGTATGTTCATGGCACCTTTGTCAAAAGTCAGTTTACTGTATGTATGTGGATTTTTTTCTGGGTTCTCCATTCCATCCTATTGGTCTATGTGTCTGTTTTCATGTGAGTACCATGCTGTTTGGATTACTATAGCTCTGTAGTAAAATTTGAAGTCAGATAATGTAGTCCCTCCAGTATTGTTCTTTTTTTTTTTTTTTTTTTTTTTGAGACGGAGTCTTGCTTTTTCACCCAGGCTGGAGTGCAGTGGCGCGATCTCGGCTCACTGCAAGCTCCGCCTCCTGGGTTCACGCCATTCTCCTGCCTCAGCCTCTCCCAGTAGCTGGGACTACAGGTGCCCGCCACCACGCCTGGCTAATTTTTTTGTGTTTTTAGTAGAGACGGGGTTTCACCGTGGTCTCGATCTCCTGACCTCGTGATCCGCCCGCCTCGGCCTCCCAAAGTGCTGGGATTACAAGCGTGAGCCACCGCGCCCTGCCTGTTCTTTTTGCTTAAAATAGCTTTATTCTGGGTCTTTTGTGGTTGCATCTAAATTTTAGGATAGTTTTTCTATTTCTTTGAAGAATGTCATTGGTATTTTGATAGGAATTGCACTGAATCTGTATATTGCTTTGAGTAGTATGGACATTTAAAAAATATTGATTCTTCCAGTCTATGAACCTGGAATATCTTGTCACTTTTGGTATCTTTAAATTTCTTTCATTAGTGTTTTATAATTTTCATTATGAAATCTTTTGCTTCTTTGATTCATTCCTAGGTATTTAATTGGATATGTGGCTATTATAAATGGGATTACTTTTTTATTTCTTTTTCAAATTGTTCACAGTTGGCATATAGAAATGCTGCTGAGTTTTGTATGTTGATTTTGTATCCTGCAACTACTGAATTTGTTGATTTGTTGGTCAGTTCTAATTGATTTCCTGTGGAGTTTTTAGTTTTTTTTTTTCTTTAGTATAAGATCATCATATTATCTGTAAACAAGGATAATTTCACTTCTTTCTTTCTTTTGTTTTCTCTTTTTTTTTTTTTTTTTTTTTTTGAGACAGAGTCTTGCTCTGTCACCCAGGCTGGAGTGTAGTGGTGCGATCTTGGCTCACTGCAAGCTCTGCCTCCCAGGTTCACACCATTCTCCTGCCTCAGCCTCCCGAGTAGCTGGGACTACAGGTGCCTGCCACCAAGCCTGGTTAATTTTTTTTGTATTTTTAGTAGAGATGGAAAGATGAAAATGAAAGAAGTATGCTGACACAGGTATTCTGCCTGACAGCACAGCTAGGAGATGCATGGCTTAGCACTGCCAATGATAGTGACACCTCCATAAGCCAGCCCCACTTACATTTATTTAGTACAGATTTAATGACAAAGACTTGGAGCAAACACCTTTTGTGGGTAATAAACATCATTGACCCCCTGAGTAGGAGGAGTCCTGCACACGAATGATCAAAAGTTGGTGTCTGGAGACAGGAGTAAACAAATTTATCTAGATAAATTCCTTTACATTCCCTTGTTATCTGCCCTTTGCTCTCAGCCTCTGGATAAGAGAATTTGGCTGCCTTCAGCCATAATTCTCTCCTGAAGCTTTTGCAAAACCTCCCAGTCTTCCAAGAAGTTTTGCATCTTTCCCTATAAGTATTTTTGTAACTTTTCCCACAACCCTGACTGATCTCCTACATCTCCCCTTGCCTGTTTTTTTGTGTCAGGTTTTGTTAATTTAAGAATACAGATGTGTGAAGCAACAGGTTTGCCTGGCGTAGCAGTTACTGCTGGTATTACGGCTTTGTATCGTAGAATTAGTAAATAACATAAGACAAACATGAGTAGAATCAGTAACATTCTTTTCCAATCGAGGAGTGACCCCCAGGAATGGGAGCCTATCCAGGAGAGATGTTCTCACACATCCTTCTATGCAGCTGTTTGTTGGGCATTTAGGGACTCTAGAATTTTAGTTTTAAGTTGCTTTATGTCTGTGGTTAAATTATCATGTAAGGTTCCCCAGAGGTGTTTCACTTCATCCCAACTGTGTATTGATTGATTCCAAGGTAGAGAGGTGACACAGATATGCTTATGCTCCCAGTCACAGTTTAATTGCTGTCAGAATGCCAGTGCATCTTGTCACTCCCCTACATATTCTAAGGCAACCTCGAGGGCTTGCAGATGTGCAAGAATTTTTTGATATATACATCCTTGTGTAAGAGAAGTTCACTAGACACATTTCTGGCCAAGTTATCTACAAAGGTAGCTGTTTGTACTGATTCAGTCATAGAGACCACAGCAACACTAGCAGTTGCTAAGATGACTGTGGCTGAGACTGTAAAGGCTGTAAGTGTGCCTGTGAGTCTTTTATGTCTGACCTGGGACAGGACACATCCTAAGGTGGCAAGAGCAGAGGAGCCTTGCCAATCATGTGTCAAATTGACTGGAAGGAATGCCTCAGATTGTCTCCTTAATACCATGACACTAGTAATATTTAAATTAGATATATAGTAATTAGCGATACATGAGGTGAATCAAGCCTGTCCCTGCACTCAGGTCACAAATGTAGAGTTTTGGGGTGTAATGGAAATATTAGTTCCCATAAGGAAAATATATGGATGAGTAGTGCAAGTCAGGAACTGATCTGTGTGATTATGAATAATGGTCATAGTATAGTTGTTACTGGAATTATGAAATGGCCCATGCCAGGTGTTAAGAGGGGTGCTAAGATGTCCCAGGCACCATAAAGTGTTATGGGGTGGTATAGACTCTACTTGGGGTCTGGGATATCCCATACCCTCATTGGCCCAAATCATAGGGGAATGAGACATGACTATAAAACTGTGATTGATGCCACAATGGATGCGAACATCAGTATGGTTGCCCTGCAAATGGTAATAGGGGCCGCAGTCTAAGATGTTATAATTGCCTAACTGGACACTACAGGCTTGTCCCAGCCAAAGTGGAACCCATTACTTTCCCAGCTACATTCTTTAGCACAGGAAGGAATGTTGGGGAAAGTGGCATTGGTTGCACTGCCTGGTTTGAGGCTACCTGCAACAAAGAATGTTAAGGCACTTCCTTTGCCGTGATGTAGCCATAATTTTGTTTGGGCTGGTACACAGTAAGGGTTAGAACTTTTATGACTTATACACAGTGGGAGGATAGTGGAGTGATAAGTAGTGTTACCTGGGACCTTGGTCCAATATGCACCATTAGCGAGGGACCCCACTGGGATAAGTCAATCCCCCTAGCCAAGTAGTTACATTATTAGAGGCTGGGAAGGGGGTGTCTGCCCGAGTAACAGGGTGGAAGAAAGGCATATCTAAAAGAGGAGCCCAATAGAGCGTAGCCAGTACAGGTTGCAGGCAAAGTGAGAGCATAAAAAGGATCGATACCCTACACGTGTTGCAATGTACAACAGAAAGCTTAGCAAGGAACAAATTATCTCGAGTGAATGGTGCCTGTGTCCAGAGAAGGATTTGCTCAGCCTCCTTTGTTTTCTTCTTCAGTATCCCTCAGGTAATACCAGAGATTGCATCATCTGAGGAAGCGACATTGTCCAGGGCTGCGGGTCCTGCAGGGTCATTCCTTCATTCCTGGCGCTGGGTTGGGTCCTAGCAAAGCCATGGTATGGTTTGATGCATCGTGCTGGAATCCAAAGAGGACCTGAGGGGGTGTGAACACAAGCATATCCTCTTCCTCATGTTAGCAATTCATTTGGTCCACACCATACATTACTATTTACATCTTTCCATAAAACTGTGGGTTTTATGTCTTGAGAGGTTTTAGCAAAGTGCTTTTCTGTAGCTGATTGAAATTTATCATTTAAATTTAAGAAATTAATGGTACATAAGGCTTGTGCTAGTAGTGTTGCAGGGTCCTTACTCATATTCCCCCTTTTTTGTTTTCTGAGCATATTTTTAAGAGTGGAATGGATATGTTGTACTATGGCCTGTCCTTGGGTATTATATGGGATGCCTGTGGCATGTTGGATGTTCCACGTGTGACAAAATTGTTGAAATTGTAAGCTGGCATAAGTCAGACCATTATCAGTTTTAATTTTTGTGGGCTGCCCTATAAACGCGAAAGTTAAGAGTTGTATAATGACATATCAGGTGGACTCTCCAGGAAGAGCATGTGTGCTAATTAGGTGAGAATTGTTATCAACAGATACATGTACATATCTTAGTTTTCCAAATTCAGGGACGCATGTAACATCTGTTTGCCATAACTGATTAGGTTCTAGTCCTCCAGGGTTAACACCTGTTGAAGGAGGGGATGTGACTGTGAGCTGACAATCTGGGCATTGCAGGATAATTTGTTTAGCTAGTCTTTGGGTAAGTTTAAATTGTTTAGTTAAGTTTATCCAGTTTTGGTGGAAAAATTGATGGGATTGAGTGGCTTGGTCAAGCAATGACGTCATAACTTGCAGATCTGCTTGATCATTGCCATAAGCCAATGGGCCAGGCAGTGAGCTGTGGGCTCAAATATGTGTGATAAAAATAGGATGTGTACGTTGATCCAGCAATTCAAAGTCAAAGAAAAAGTGCACATAGTGTGGGCTCGGGAGTGGACTTAATGAGGGCTGTTTCAAGGTTCTGCAATAAATAAATAGAGCAAGCAGAGTCACTAACAATATTGATAAGCTGAGTGGAAAAGGTCTCTAGGGCCAATGTTAAGGCTTTAATCTCAGCTCTCTGAGTGCTAGTGAATCCAGAACGAGTGAGGGAATTATGCAGTCTCCACCAAATAGCTGCTTTTCCATTTTTTACCAGAGCCATCAGTAAAAAGTGTTAAAGCATTAGGTATGAGAGAGTGAACTACTTTTGTAGTCAAAACTACAAGAGTATGAGATAAGAACTGTAGTAGTTTGTCAGCAGGAAGGGCATCCTCTATATGGTCTGCATAATCAGAGAGTGCTATCTGAAGATCTAGAAATAGGGGCAATACTGCTTCAAATTCCTTTTTACTCAGAGGAATTCTTATGACCTCAGGGTCATAACCTAGCGACTGATTGCATCATCTGTGGCCTGTATAGATGACTTTATTAACTAGCTGGATATAGAGAGATAGTGTTTTAGTCCCAGTATGTGAGCAAAAGTCCCATTCTAGAAAGCACAGCCCTGGGGCCATCTGTCTTATTAATCCTGTTGGGGAATGTTTAGTAGGAAAAACAAATAATTGGACTGAATATTGTGGGTCTATATGATCTAGTTGCCTCTGAGAAATAGCTTGCTCTATTTCCTCAATATCCCTTTTTGCTGCAGGAGTTAAATACCTGGGAGAGTCTAGGACTGTATTGCCCTTTAGGATAGAAAACAGGTTTTGTAACTCATCAGTAGTTATGCCCAAGGTGGGGCAAAGCCAATTAATATCACCTGGTAATTTTTGATAATCATTTAAGGTGTGTAAGTTGCTAGTATTTAATTTAACCTTTTGAGGTCTTACTGACCAGGAAGTTAGTATGTATCCAAGATATTTCCAAGGAGAGGACAATTGTACTTTTTCAGGTGCTATGATTAAACCTCTTAACTGTGTATTGTTTACGACTGAGGCATATAAACTTAAAAGTACTGTCTCCGTTGGGGCTGCTAGTAAAATATCATCCATAAAATGAATAATCTTGCAATTAGGAAATTGTTTTCTACTGGGGAGCAAAGCCTGATTTACATGATACTGACACATGGTAGGATTGTTCAGCTTTCCTTGAGGAAGTACTTTCCAATGAAATTGGCAAGCTAGACTTTCATTATTGATAGCTGGTATCGTAAACACAAATTTTTCTATCCTGTTCTGCAAGGGGAATAGTATAAAAGCAGTCTTTTAAGTCAATAACAACTAAAGGCCAATCTTGAGGTGTCACCGTGGGGGAATGGAGACCCTGTTGAAGGGGCACCATAGGTTGCAAATTAGCACTGATAGCCTGTAAGTCATGCAAAAGTCCCCATTTGCCAGGCCTTTTGGGAATGACGAAAATGGGCAAAGTCCAAGGGCTGCTTGATGGTTCTATATGGCCAGCTTTTAGTTTCTCCTCAACTAATTCATGCACTCATTGTAATTTCTTTCCCTTTAAAGGCCACTGTTCAACCCAAATTGGATCTGGAGAGAGCCACATCAGGGATAGGAGAGGAATAACAACAGCTGCCAAAATTAGAAAGGGGTGTGCAGAGTGACCCCACATTGGGCTAATGGGTCCTGTCCCCAAATATTAACAGGAATGGGCATGATTAGAGGTTGTATAACTGCTTTTCTTCCTTCTGAATTGCAGCATGTTAGGGGGCGCATGCCCTGCTTGGCTGTATGTACTTCCCTGATGCCAACAATTTTTTGTGTCTGAGTGGCCCAAGGCCAAGTTTCTGGCCAGTTTTGATCACTAATGATTGAAATGTCTGCACCTGTATCCAATAAGCCAGTAAAATTTTCATTTCCAATTTTTAAAGTAATCGTGGGCCTTTGAACAGTGATTAATTGGTTCCCATATATTCCTCTGTCTCCCATGCTTCCAAAGCTTCCCTTTTCCCTTTCTTTTCCCTGGTCACTGGGGACCCGGTATAGTAAGAGTAGCAACTGAGCTATCTTTGATCCAGGGGGAAGAATATGCAGACCTTTACATTCTATCATAACTAATATCTCACCTTGATAATCACTATCAATTTCCCTGATGAGCACACTGATTCCTTTACTGGATAGGCTTGATCACCCTAGGACTAATCACTCTGTTCCTGGAGGCAGTGGGCCCCAGATCCCTGTTGCAACCCTTTTAGGGTCTTCTCCTTCTTTTGGCACTAATTCATTGGGGCAGAGTAAGTCCAGTCCTGCGTTCCCAGAGGTGGCCGCTCTGAGAGAGAAGACTGTGGGCCTTCCATCTGACTGAGGAAAGCTGCTGGCATTGCCCCAGTTTGGAGTGGGGCCTTGGGCTGGCCCCCTCTGATTACTTAGGGGTTTGCCATTTTTGTCAAATTTGAACTTGCACTGATTTGCCCAATGTTTCCCCTTTTTACATTGGGGTCATATAAAAGAGGGTTCTTTTCCTGAGTTACTTTGGTCTCTATTATTGGGACATTCCCTCTTCACATGACCTGGCTGTCTGCATAGAAAACAATTTGGGTTTTTCTCTCTTTTCACTTTAGGAGGCCTTAATGCCATAGCCAATATTTTGGCTTTGTGTGTTTCAATCCCCACCAGTTGACATGCTCGTATAAGTTCCCCGACTGTGGCTGCCTTTCCTCTGATTGCCTGCATTGCTTGCTGGCAGTTGACATTAGCATTTTCATAAGCTAATTACAACAATAAGATATTAGCAGCCTGAGCGTGACTAATTTGTCTTTTAATTTCCTGGGTTAACCAATTGATACATTCAACAAATGGCTCCTGAGGCCCTTGTTGAACATTTATATAAGATCCCTGTTGAACTCTGCTTTCAGGAATTTGGTCCCAAGCCCTGAGAGTGCACAAAGACACTTGTGCATAGGCTTGGGGAACAAAACTTAGTTGTACGTTGGCATGGGGACCCCTCATCTGGAGCATAGCAGCTTGCCCAGCCAATTGATTCCAGTCGGCTTGTTGTTCATACAACTCATCATATTCTGCCTTCCACAGGAGGTATTGAGTGGGCTCTAAAGTTGTGTTAGCTAGCATTGACCAGTCCCATGGAATCATATGGAAGTTGTCTGCTATGGCTTCAATTATTCCTTTTGTAAATGGGCTAGCGGCTCCGTTTTCTTTAATGCTTTTTCTTATCTCTTTATACACCTGATGGACTTGTCGATCATGCATTACCAGGCAGGCCAAGAGTTCCCCATCTAATGCCGGTGCCTAAGACAGGGTCCCATAGCTGTACCATATCCCTTGTCTTTTTTCCAATTTATTGGAGTGGGGGCTCAGGGAAAGCTTCTGTTCCCTCTTTGGTATTTTTGCTCGGTAATGGTGGGGCTGAGGGAGAAGGAGGAGGCAGTAAGGCATGTGACGGTTCCTCCTCCCTTCCCTTTTTAGGCTCTTCTGTGTAGAGTGGGACCAAAGCAGCCCTAACCAAGGCCCATAACATTAAAGATATTCCTGGGACATTGCCCCTGTGCATAATGTTGTTTAAGACTTCATCTCGCTTGTTCCCAGAGCTCTATATCTAGCGTGCCTTCTTCTGGGAACCATGGGTTATGGAGAACAAGAGTTTGCATTATGTCCCTTAATTGAGCCTGCAAAACTGAGGCTACACTAGCTTTAAGCAGCTGTTTCAATACTTTTATATGCTGTTGATGTTGAGCTGATAACTATTGTCTCATGATGAAACCCTGGCCTGAACAATTCCCTTGAACTTGGAAATCCTGAGTGGGCACCAATTGTGTCCAGAGTTGGTTCCTTCCAGTGGGTTTGTGGTCTCACTGACTTCAAGAATGAAGCCGCGGACCTGTGCAGTGAGTGTTACAGCTCTTAAAGATGGCAGGGACCCAAAGAATGAGCAGTAGCACGGTTTCTTGTGAAGAACAAAAGAGCAAAGCTTCCACAGCATGGAAGGGGACCCAAGTGGTTTGTCACTGCTAGCTGGGGTGGCCAGCTTTTTATTTCCTTATTTGTCCCCTCCCATGTTCCATTTCTGTCCTATCAGAATGCCCTTTTTTCAATCCTCCCTGCAATTGGCTACTTTTAGTATCCTGCTGATTGGTGGGTTTTACAGAGTGCCGACTGGTGCATTTTACAGAGTGCAGATTGGAGCATTTTACAGAGCGCTGATTGGTGCATTTTACAATCCTCTTGTAAGAAAGAAAGCTTCTCCAAGTCCCCACTTAGGAAGTCCAGCTGGCTTCACCTCTCACAATGACTTACTGACAGCACAATCTCTTCACCTTTGTTTTCAAGAGTTCTGTCATGATCCGTTGCAGTGGTCCTCACATGGGGCACCACCTGCCAAGTCTGTACTGCAGACTCCGGCTGAGCGATGGATGAAAGAAGTACGCTGACACAGGTATTCTGCCTGACAACAGAGCTAGGGGACCACATGGCTTAGCACCACCGAGAGTGCTGCATCCATAAGCCGTCCCCACTTACATTTATTTAATACAGAGTTAATGACAAAGGCTTGGAGCAAACACCATTTGTGGATAATAAACATTGTCAAACCCCTGAGTAGAGAGCAGTCCTGCACATGAATGATCAAAGGTTGGTTTCTGGAGACAGGAGTAAACAAATTTATCTAGATAAGTTCCTTTATGTTCCCTTGTTATCTGCTCTTTGCTCTCAGCCTCTGGATAAGAGAATTTGGCTGCATTCAGCCATAATTCTCTCCCAAAGCTTTTGCAAAACCTCCAGGCCTTCCAAGAAGTTTGGCATCTTTCCCTATAACTTTTTTTTATAACTTTTCCCACCACCCTGACCAATCTCCTACAGATGGTGGTGATACTGGTAGATATTCTTTGGTGTATGGGCATTGAGGAGTTAGGTATTTGTTGTAGTCTTCACTGTCTGGGCTTACTTGTACCTGTTCTTCTTGGGAAGACTTTTCAGATTTTTGATAAGACTTGGAGGTTGTGATCTAAGCTATATATGCACCCCAAGCTCAGTAATGCTGTGGTTCTTGCAGACCCATAGAGGTATCACCTTGATGGCCTTGGAAAAGATCCAGGAGAATTCTCTGGATTACCAGGCAGAGACTTTTGATCTCTTCCTTTACTTTCTCTCACACACACAGAGCTTTTGTCTCTCTCTCTCTCTGTCTGTTTTGAGACACCTAAAGCTGAAGATGGAGTGACACAAACATCTCTGTGGCTTCCACTACTATGACTGTACTGGGTCAGACTTGAAGCCAGCACAACACTGAGTCTTGTCCAATGCCTGCTGTAACCACTCCCTGATTACTCCCTATGTTCTCCCAAGGTCCTGGGGCTCTACAAATAGCCAGAAGTAAAGCAAGCCAGGCTTGTGTCCTTCCCTTCAGGACAGTAAGGTCCCTTAGTCCCCAGGTGGGTCCAGAAGTGCCATCCAGTACTCAGATATTAGAGTCAAAAACATTAGAAATATACCTGATGTTCTATTATATTGTGGCTGAGCTGGCACTCAAACTGCAAGACACAGTTCTTCTCACTCTTCTCTCTCTTTTCCCAAGTCCAAGGAGCCTCATTCCACAGCCTCTGCCAACCCAGGCCACAAGGAGTACTGCCAGACTATCACTTATGTTCCTTAAGGTCCAAGGTCTCTTAAGTCAGTTTGTCATGAATCCTGCCTGGCCTGGGACTCACCCTTAAGGGCAGCAGACTCTCCTCTGGCCCAGCGAAGGTCCAAAAATAATGTCCAAGAGTCAAGTCTTAGACTTAGGGACCCCCAAGTGCTCACTTGGTGCTCTAACACCTGTGGCTGTGCTGGTACCTAAGGTGCAAGACAGACTCCTTTTTTATGTTTCCTTTTGTTTTTCTCAAGCATAAGGAGTTTTGCCTTGTAGCCACCACACCTGGTGATGTGCTAAATCTCACCTGAAGCCAGCAAGTCACAGAGGCTCATCTAAAGCCTTTGACATAGTACCTGGGTAGCCCTGCTGGTTTTTCGGGGTCCAAGGTCTCTTCAGTTAGTAGGTGATGAATACCACCATGAGTGTTCTTTCCTTCATGGCAGTGTGTTCCCATCTGGCCCAATGAATGTCTAAGAATGTCATCTGGGAGCTAGGGCCTGGCTTCCATGACTCTGACTGGTACCCTATCCTGCTGTGGCTGTGCTGGTATCCTTGATGCAAGAAAAAGTCCTCCCTACTGCTCTCTCCTCAAGCAGAATGAAGGGGTCTTTTGGAGCCTTGAGCTGTGCAGCCTGGGGTTAAGGGGGTGGGAGTTGATGTCAGCATTTTCCTGGCTGCTCCAACTGGTGTCTCGGTATGTCAAGTGCCCCTCAGTCCGCTGTCTCTGGACCGAACTCAGCACCAGGACTCACCTAAGATCTGAAGTCTTTATGGACTAGGCTGCCTTTCAAGATTACTTGGAGACACAGAGTGATTTAGCCCTCAGTGGCAAAGTTTGCAGGCACTCAAGTTCACCAGTTAGCATAGGCAATTCCCTTCTGGCCAGGGCTGATTTAAACACTCCATCCTTGGGCCAGTAACAGCTGAGTTGGTCCTGGTTTCCTTTCTCCTCCAACAGGACAGCACTTCACATCTGCTGTGTTCTCCCTCCCTCAGTGACCAGGGATTCTGTATGTACCATGTTGCTGGCTGGGGTGGGAGAGGGGTGGTGTGGGTGATTTAAAACTGGTTGTTTTTGTTTTGTTTTGTTTTGTTTTGTTTGAGACACAGTCTCACTCTGTTACCCAGGCTACAGTATAGTGGTGCAATCTCAGCTCACTTCAACCTCCACCTCCTGGGCTTCAGTGATTCTCCTGCTTCAGCCTCCCAAGTAGCTAGGACTACAGGCACCTGCCACCATGCCTGGCTAATTTTTTGTATTTTTAGTAGAGGCAGGTTTTGCCATGTTGGCCAGGCTGGTCTCGAACTCCTGACCTCAGGTGATCTGCCCACCTAGGCCTCCCAAAGTGCTAGGATTACAGGGGTGAGCCACCACGCCCAGCCTAAGAACTATTATTTATATCTCTTCATTGCTTCTTTCAGAGATGAGAAGTTAAAACCAGGTATTCTGAGTGCTCACATGGTTTTGGTTCTTATGAAAGTGGTTTTTTATTTTTGTTTGTTTTCCTGTGTAGATAGTTGTTAACTTGGTGTCCTTGCGGAAGGGGAAGGTCTGTGGAGCTTTCTATTCTGCCATTTTGTTTTGACTTCTCCCCAAGGTAACTATTGGTAGTGAAAACTTACCACTGAAATTTTCTAATTCTTTTTCTTGTTGTTTTGGATGTATTTTATTTCTTTTTTGCTGTCTTCCTTTGCAGTTTAACGGTTTTGTGTAGTGGTATGTTTTGGATGCTTTTTATTTACATTTTGTACATCAACTATAAATTTTTACTAATGTTTACCATGAGGGTTACATAATACATCTCATACTTAGAACAGTCTGTTTTAAGCTATTAACAACTTTGACTACATACAAGTGTATACTCCTTCTCCACATGTTTTATGATTTGGTGTGAAAGTGTACATTTTTAATACTTTGTATCTCCTGACAATTTATTTTAGCTACAGTTTTTTAATAGTTTTGCCTTTTACTTATCAAACTAGAGTTCAAATTTTATATACACCACTATTACAGTCCTATTTTGTATACAACTCTGTGCTATTTATAGCATTGAGATTTCTATTTTTAGATGTTTTGTGTTATTTACTAAGGCCCTTTTTTTTAAGCTTAAGGAATTCCCATTAGTATTTCCTTTAAGATAAGACTAGTGACAATGAATTCTCTAGACTTTGCTTGTCTTGGAAATATTTTATTTTTCCTTCATTTCTGAAGGATTGTTTTGCATAGATACCAGCCTGAAAGTTACCTGAACTCATAATCTAAGAATCTGGGTTATTTATACACCACAGGAGCTTTTCTTTACAGTCTATTTAAGTGGCCCTTTTCCGCAAATTGTTATTGTCTATTGCAACATCCTATTCATTTTTTTCATAGATATTTGCTTCACTTATATATACTTTTTTTTAAGTTCATTGACTGCCAACTGTTCTTCTCAGGAATATAGTCTCTGAGGAAAAAAAACTGAATCCATTTCACATATTATTGTGTAACCAGTATCTACCATAGCATCTGGCACATAGCAAGCCCTTAATAAAACTTGTTAAACAAGAGAATAGAATAAAGAATGATGTCTCAGGAGAAAAATGATACTTACACAGTAATTTTCTAGAAATCCATAAAAAAATTTAATTAGCTTTTTATTCTCAATAGACAATGAATAAAAACCTTAAGATTAGACTGAGGTGAAAAGATAAAATATAATTCAAAGTTCAGCTGTTAAATTTCATTTATAGTTTGCAAATGATTACAATACATGCTTGTTGTAACAAATGGTACAATTAACTACAAAGTCTTATAAAAGCAAAATTATTTTCTCTTCCAGACCATATCCATTCAATTAATTCCCAGCACCCCAAATAACCAATGTAATTAGCCAGTTATGTATTTTCCTACATCTTTTTTAAGTTAATACATATAACAACCACCTTTAAGAGATATTGGTGCATCTTTTTTTTAACCAAAATAGATCTATATTATACACATTATTCTTCAATTTTATTTAAAAAATTTGAAAATATATCATTCAAGTCATCAGATGTGGGATATTTTGTTTTTTGTTTGTTTATTTGTTTGTTTTTCCTTTTCTTTTTTGAGATAGAGTCTCACTCTGTCCCTCAGGCCAGAATGCAGTGGCGTGATCTCAGCTCACTGCCACCTCTGCCTCCTAGGTTCAAGTGATTCTTCTGCCTCAGCCTCCTGAGTAGCTGGGACTACAGACACACGCCACCACGCCTAGCTAATTTTTCCATTTTTAGTACAGACGGGGTTTCACCATATTGGCCAGGCTGGTCTGTATGTAGCTCCTGACCTCGTGATCCACCCCCCTCAGCCTCCTGAAGTGCTGGGATTACAGGCATGAGCCACTGCACCCAGCTGCTTATTTCATTTTTCTCCTATGTGTGTGTGTTTGTGCGTGTGTGTAAAATATTTTCATAAGTGGAAGTACATCGTTTCATGATAGAATTGTTTTAGCAGCAGTATTTTCAACTTGCCTTACTCCTCTTCTCCCTCTAAAAATCTCTTCTGGTCCTCACCCTTCTCTCCCAATATAAGTAACCCACATAAACAACTTGCTCTAGTTTTCACCTCACTTAATTACTAACATCAACGTCAATGCACCTACACAGACACACACATATTTACATTTACACACACGAGTGTCATCATTATGTTACTTCTAAAGAATGCAATCATATTATATATCCTTTTATAAATTTTACTTTTTTCACTTTATAATACTGCCATGAATAACTGGCAAATGTCCAATTTATTGTATTAATAGCTATAGCTGTTCATAAAGTAAAGACAACAAAATGTATTGATCTCGTTCTCTCCTTGATCTTCATTGACATCAGTGTAATGGAATCTCTCAATGTGACTTCAATTTACATTTATGTAATTACCGTAAATTTTAGTTTCTCTGTGTCTGTTGGTCAATTGGACTTGCTGTCCTAGAAATTGTTTATTTTGATATTTTATTCAAATTTCTATTGGGTTTTTGGTTATTTTCTTATAAACTTGTGGCTAGTGTGGGCCTTCAATAAGTCATCTGCACTGAAAATATTTCAAATTTTTTTTTGCTTAACTATTTGGTTGTAATTATGTATTTTTCTATGTAATTATTTTCCATTTCTATATAGTCAAACATTATATTCTTTCATATTTCAAGATTCTCTATTTTAAGAAGTTCTGCCCTACTATTATGATATACATTTTATCTTTAAAAATATCACTGTTTTATTTTTCCATTAATTCTTTAATGTGGTAGTTATATATTTGTTTATTTGTTGAGAGAAGTTTTCAACTTTATTTAATAGCTGGCACTTATTCATTAAGTTTTTTGCAATGATTTGAACTATTCTTTTATTACATATTAAATTTTTACATCTATTGCAATCTCATGTTTTTCTATTCTGCTCTACTGATCTATTTGATTATTTATTTCTAGTATATCAATTTGAATGTATCATATCATAGTGTTTTATAATATAAGTATTCTTTCTCTTTTTGTTACGTTTTACTATATCTAAATACTTATTCTTTTATATTGACTAATTAGCTGATAAAAATTAATAATGACTAGTTAGTCCAATTCTACCCCTCCTTTTAAAATATTGGGAGTATTTTTATAATTAAATTCATATATTAGTTTTAGACAATTATAGATTTCTAAATTTTTAAATAAACATTTTGTATTTGTGCTTATACTAAATTAAAACATATTGTAAGATCTTCATTCTTAAAATATTAAAACTCCTATTTATCAAATTGATTGTTTATTTTCACAGCCTAAGGAACTAAACTGTAAACTATGTAACCATGTGGGAAAAGAAGTTATCATTGAGGAAGTAAAGAGAAACTAGGAAATACTGGTTTGTTTCCCTTTCCAGGAAAACATTAAATAGCTGTTGCTATATGTTATCCCTTTTAACGTCATCTTTCTAAAAGTGAAATAACCCTATATTGAATAAAAATTTATGAATTTATTCATAAATAGTGATAACAATTAGGAATCTACAAGTTGACTTTTTAAATTTTATTATTATACTTTAGGTTTTAGGGTACGTATGCACAATGTGCAGGTTTGTTACATATGTATCCGTGTGCCATGTTGGTTTGCTGCACCCATTAACTCATCATTTAGCATTAGGTATATCTCCTAATGCTGTCCCTCCCCCCTCCCCCCAACCCACAACAGTTCCCAGAGTGTGACGTTCCCCTTCCTGTGTCCATGAGTTCTCATTGTTCAATTCCCACCTATGAGTGAGAACATGCGGTGTTTGGTTTTTTGTCCTTGCAATAGTTTACTAAGAATGATGGTTTCCAGTTTCATCCATATCCCTACAAAGGACATGAACTCATCATTTTTTATGGCTGCATAGTATTCCATGGTGTATATGTGCCACATTTTCTTAATCCAGTCTGTCGTTGTTGGACATTCGGGTTGGTTCCAACTCTTTGCTATTATGAATAGTGCCGCAATAAACATACGTGTGCATGAGTCTTTATAGCAGCATGATTTATAGTCCTTTGGGTATACACCCAGTAATGGGATGGCTGGGTCAAATGGTATTTCTAGTTCTAGATCCCTGAGGAATCACAACGCTGACTTCCACAATGGTTGAACTAGTTTACAGTCCCACCAACAGTGTAAAAGTGTTCCTATTTCTCCACATCCTCTCCAGCACCTGTTGTTTCCTGACTTTTGAATGATGGCCATTCTAACTGGTATGAGATGGTATCTCATTGTGGTTTTGATTTGCATTTCTCTGATGGCCAGTGATGATGAGCATTTTTGCATGTGTTTTTTGGCTGCATAAATGTCTTCTTTTGAGAAGTGTCAGTTCATGTCCTTTGCCCACTTTTTGATGGGGTTGTTTGTTTTTTTCTTGTAAATTTGTTTGAGTTCATTGTAGATTCTGGATATTAGCCCTTTGTCAGATGAGTAGGTTGCAAAAATTTTCTCCCATTCTGTAGGTTGCCTGTTCACTCTGATGGTAGTTTCTTTTGCTGTGCAGAAGCTCTTTAGTTTAATTAGATCCCATTTGTCAATTTTGGCTTTTGTTTCCATTGCTTTTGGTGTTTTAGACATGAAGTCCTTGCCCACGCCTATGTCCTGAATGGTATTGCCTAGGTTTTCTTCTAGGGTTTTTATGGTTTTAGGTCTAACATGTAAGTCTTTAATCCATCTTGAATTAATTTTTGTATAAAGTGTAAGGAAGGGATCCAGTTTCAGCTTTCTACATATGGCTAGCCAGTTTTCCCAGCACCATTTATTAAATAGAGAATCCTTTCCCCATTGCTTGTTTTTGTCAGGTTTGTCAAAGATCAGATAGTTGTAGATATGCAGCATCATTTCTGAGGACTCTGTTCTGTTCCATTGATCTATGTCTCTGTTGTGGTACCAGTACCATGCTGTTTTGGTTACTGTAGCCTTTTAGTATAGATTGAAGTCAGGTAGCGTGATGCCTCCAGCTTTGTTCTTTTGGCTTAGGATTGACTTGGCGATGCGGGCTCTTTTTTGGTTCCATAGAAACTTTAAAGTAGTTTTTTCCAATTCTGTGAAGAAAGTCATTGGTAGCTTGATGGGGATGGCATTGAATCTATACATTACCTTGGGCAGTATGGCCATTTTCACGATATTGATTCTTCCAACCCATGAGCATGGAATGTTCTTCCATTTGTTTGTATCCTCTTTTATTTCATTGAGCAGTGGTTTGTAGTTCTCCTTGAAGAGGTCCTTCACATCCCTTGTAAGTTGGATTCCTAGGTATTTTATTCTCTTTGAAGCAATTGTGAATGGGAGTTCACTCATGATTTGGCTCTCTGTTTGTCTGTGATTGGTGATTTTTTAGGTCAAAACAAGAACAACCATCCATAGTGCTTTGAGGCTTTTTCTTGTATTTTGATGCAGTACAGTCACCCCTCAGTATCTGTGAGTTTTGCATTGGTGGATTGAAAATATTTCAAAAATATTTTAAAAATTTGCACCTTTGCTAAAGTACAGGCATTTCTTTTCTTGTCATTATTTCCCAACCAATCCAGTTTGATAACTATTTAGACAATGTTTGCATTGTATTATTATAACCCAGAGATGATTTAAAGTATACTGGAGGATGTCCATAGGTTATATGTATTATGCCATTTTATATAAGATACCTGAGCACCTGTGGATTTTAGTATCTGAGACTGGTCCTGGAACCAATATCTTACAGATACCAAGTGATGACTCTACTGTTTTATCTTTGTCATATTTGCTTTTTCATTTCCATTATCCTCGTAACAACAAAAAATGTGAAGAAGATCCTTTATATCTGCTTCATTTTCTAACTGATAATACAGTTTATTTCTCTCAGGGATCCCACTTGCTTGTTTTATTTTCTCTCTTCACAGGCGAATTTTTTCACATAGAAGATGCACTGTATTAACTGATTTATCATATTCCCTAAGCTTGCCTCTGCTGGTACCAATGTAGTTAGCATAGTCAGTTTCTATTTTGAAGTTTGGAGAAATATCCAATACCTTAGTAATTTTTATAAGTAAAAAGAGAAAGTAAAATTAAAGTTATAACTCTTCTATGTTTGTTCATTTTCATTGTTTAATTTGTTACAGCTTTAGTAATAAATTTGAAATTAGTTTTCCATTTTCTGTTTCCAGCCCCTTTTTTCAGATTACTTCCTTCCCTATCAGCTCTCTTTCAAGTTATTTTTCCCCTTTTGTACTTTGAAGTGCTTTTCTTTTCAGGTTTCTGTCCTGGGCAAAGTTTTAATCTCATCCCAAGCCTCTTCTTTGACAATCTCATTCACTCTGTTATCTCTGGTTTGCTGAATTCTCAATTGATATCCCAGGTTCCAATTTCTGTGGTGAAATGCAGACTTCAACATCAGATTTCCTACTACACAACTCTGCATAGAGCAATCACCTAAGTCAGCATGTTTACAATGTGAGTAAAATCCCCATATGCCTCACAAATATATCCATTTTGTTGTTGCTGTTGTTGTTGTTTTGTAATGACACCACCATTTTCTTGGCTGTTCAAGCTGGAAACCTGAGTGTCATCCCCAACTGTTTACTTTCCTTTTACTCCAATATCCAGGAAACTATAAATCTTGCTTAATTTACCTTCTATTCTTTTATTATCAAACCTGGTCAGCTTTTTATTGTCACATTGACTACCGTCATGTAAATCAATATTATCTCTTGCCTTGATTATTGCAATGGCATCCAAATTGATCTGGCTTCCCTCTAACCTATTGCCCATACTCTAATTATGTCATTCTCTAGCTTAAAATATGTGTGTGATTCTACATTGCATTTACAGTAACCCCATTATCAAAACTCCAGATTCTTTTTTCTGGATGCATTTTTAGTTCTTGAACATCTTTCCTTTGATGTGCCTAGCCTTGCATGTCTTGACAAACTGGACTGAACTACTGAAAAATTTCCAGACACATCATGTTTTTTTCTTGCCTCCAGGCTTATTTCTCCAGGCTTATTTACATGCTTATTCTTAGAACAGCCTTCTCCAGTTTGCACTAAGTGCTATACATTCTTCACATTTTTTTATGTTAATTTTTTCCAAACTTACCATAAATTTCCTTGTTCAATTCAGCCTGTCTTGGTTCTATCCAAAATCTACTATTGAGTAGTCATAGCAAATTAATCTTTCAGTCCTCAGATTTCTCGTCTATAATATGTGGGATAGTGTCTCTTAGAATTGTTTCATGGATTAATTGATACAATGCATATAAAGAACGTAGTACACAACTGAGAAGTAAATGTTAATAGTTTTATTTTAATAAATATAATTACTTCTTACATGTTGTATATCTTGCATTAATCTTAGCAGAGACTTTATCTAATTTATTATCTGTAAATATATGCCTTCCATGTAAAAGTAGGAGTTCAAAAATAAATTTGTGTATATAAATGGAAGAAGGGATGTGGAATGACAGAGGCTGGAAAATGTCTTATTTTGCTAATTTTACTTTTTACCATGAAAGCTATTAGGTCATATAATTAACACAAATCAAAGATGAGTTTTATAACTTGAGTCAGATTTTGGATGTGAAAATATTTTTAAGCATCTCTTCTTACAAATTTTGATAGTTGGAAACTTTGAAGAATAAAAATAAAACTCTAAGTCCCTCAACCAACTAAACAGGTCATCTCTTGGTCAATGAGACACCAGAGAAAACCTGGAAGCTGAGTTCTCTGCCATGACTGGATGGGAGGTCATACATGACTTGTTATACCCTTCCCCTGCTAACCACCATTAATCTTTATTTCCCAAGAGCTAAACAGAAGCTAGCCCTTTCAAAAGACTCCACCATTAGTATCAACCAACTCCTTGACATTGCCCCTCCCTTTTTGCCTGATAAAAAATGAGTGGTTTTAGCCAGTCTACAGAAAACTCACAGTAAGGGCTTTTGTGTCATCTGCTTCACCTTTTGACATGAGAGGGCTTAAAACTCCACCCACTGATCATGCTAACACCCCCATTTTTTTGATTATGGGTCCCATGGGGAGAAACAAAGCTCAATTGCACGTGTGTTTGTTTTTCCTTTCATAAATATTAATGGCCTTCTGTGGCTTATTAAATATGTATATTTGGCCACCTTGTTCAGCATAAATCCCTGTGTTATTCTTCCCAACCTCAAAGTATCTAGTTTCTGCTTCTGGCCAGAAGCTATGCTTCCCAGCTTCTTAGAATGGCCACCCTGCAGCCTGTAACCCTTTATGAGAAGTAAAGCTCTCTTTTCAAAATTGATGAACCTTCTCTTTCTTCAGCTGACACCTTTAAACTCTGCATGTAGTTGTATGTCTTAGGAAATAAAATATCTTCTGAAAATCAACCCCCTTTTTAGGGTATTGTAAAACATTTAACTCATAAATAGCTTAATTCCTTAGCAGCAAGCAACTTTCTCAACAGCAAATATTAAGGTACATGAGGCAGAATGCACTGGAGTTGAGTTTGATGCACAGTCATGAACTCCCTAGAAGTACCTAGAATCTCCTATTTTGTCTTTTTATCGAGTGTGTCTAGGTGAGCAGAAAAGAGCTGTTGTCATCAGAGCATATTCAAAGGCTTTCAGAATGAAGATCCAGTACCATTGGAGCCATGAGTGGCTTAGAATTCAAGGAATGACTGTCTCCTTCTAGCCATTTTCTTAATAGATACAGAGATTTGTTGCTGTTCTACTTTTAAAGTTTTAATGATTGAAATATTTATGTTTACAGTTTTGGTAAACCCAAGTATCATCTGCAAAATTCTAGAGTTCAAAATAAAAACCGTCTGATGGATTTTAAAACCAAAGAATGTAGCAACAGGAGAATTAATACTTCAAGAACATGAGGTAATTTGGCTAGAGACAAAAGTGAGAATAGTGACCACAAGATAAATAAGATAAAAACTACCAGTATTAGAAATGACAAGAAAATAAGTAAATACAACTGGAAATAGAAATGATTTAAAAAAAAATTTTAGCTGCGGGGGGATACACGCACAGATTTGTTACATGGATATACTGTGTAATGCTGTGGTTTGGGCTTCTACTGAACTCATGACCCAAATAGTGAACATAGTACCTAATAGGGAGTTTCTCTACATGCCTCCTCTCCGTTCCTCCACTTTTGGAGCTTCCATTGTCCATTGTTCTAATCTTTATGTCCATGTGTACCCAGTGTTTAGCTTCAGCTTGTAAGTAAAATCATACAGTATTAGATTTTCTGTTTCTGCATTAAGTCACTGAGGATAATGGTGCATCCATGTTGCTATAAAGAATAAGATTTCATTCTTTTGCTGTCTGGATACTGTCTGGATACTACTCCACGTTGTATATGTACCATATTTCTTTATCCAATCCACCACTGATGGCCACCTAGGTTGATTCTATGTCTTCGCTCTTTTTTTTTTTTTTTTTTTTTGAGACGGAGTCTCACTCTGTTGCACAGGCTGGAGTGTGGTGGTGTGATCTTGGCTTGCTGCAACCTCCACCCACCAAGTTCAAGCAATTCTCCTGCCTCAGCCTCCTGAGTAGCTAGGATTACAGGTGTGTGCCACCACACCCAGCTAATTTTTGTATTTTTTAGTAGAGATGGGGTTTCACCACATTGGCCAGGCTGGTTTCAAACTCCTGACCTTGTGATTTGCCTGCCTCAGCCTCCCAAAGTGTTGGGACTACAGGCATGAGCCACCGCACCCAGCTCCATGTCTTTGCTCTTATGAATTGTGCTGTGATAAACATGCAAGTACACGTGTCTTTTTGGCAGAACGATTTATTTTCCTTTGGGTATATAGCCAATAATGAGATTGCTGGATCAAATGGTAGTTCTACTTTTAGTTATTTGAGAAATCTTCAAACTGCTTTCAACAGGAGCTGAAATAATTTACATTTCTACCAACAGCATATAAGCTTCCCTTTTCTCCATAACTTCAACAACTTCTATTATTTTCTGACTTTTTAATAGTAGCCATTATGACTGGTATAAGAGGATAGCTCTTCGTGGTTTTAATTTGCATTTCTCTGATGATTATTAATATTGAGCATTTTTTTCATAAGTTTGTTGGCAGACTATATGTCTTCTTTTCATAAGTGTCTGTTCATGTCCTTTGTCTACCTTTTGATGTATTTTTTTTCCTATTGATTTCCTTAAGTTCTTTACAGAGTCTGGATATTAGTCATTTTAACATTACCTAGCTTCAAACTATACTACAAGGCTATAGTAATCAAAACAGAATGATACTGGTACAAAAACAGACCTATAGACCAATAGAACAAAATAAAGACCCCAAAAATAAAGCTGCACACGTACAATCAACTAATATTTGACAAAGCTGACCAAAAAAAAAAACAAAGGGAAACACACCCCATTCAATAACTGATGCTAGGAAAATTGGCTAACCATATGCAGAAGAATGAAACTGGACCCTACCTCTCACCATATTAAAAAAAATAACTAGAGGGGTGGAGCCAAGATGGCCGAATAGGAACAGCTCCGGTCTACAGCTCCCAGCGTGAGCGACACAGAAGATGGATGATTTCTGCATTTCCATCTGAGGTACCCAGTTCATCTCACTAGGGAGTGCCAAACAGTGGGTGCAGGACAGTCGGTGCAGCGCAACGTGCACGAGCTGAGGCAGGGCGAGGCATTGCCTCACTTGGGAAGCACAAGAGGCCAGGGAGTTCCCTTTCCTAGTCAAAGAAAGGGGTGACAGACTGCACCTGGAAAATCAGGTCACTCCCACCCTAATACTGCGCTTTTCCAACGGGCTTGGAAAACGGCACACCAGGAGATTGTGTCCCGCACCTGGCTCAGAGGGTCCTACACCCACGGAGTCTCGCTGATTGCTAGCACAGCAGCCTGAGATCAAACTGCAAGGCAGCAGTGAGCCTGGGGGAGGGGCGCCCGCCATTGCCCAGGCTTGCTTAGGTAAACAAAGCAGCCAGGAAGCTCGAACTGGATGGAGCCCACCAAAGCTCAAGGAGGCCTGCCTGCCTCTGTAGGCTCCACCTCTGGGGGCAGGGCACAGACAAACAAAAAGTCAGCAGTAACCTCTGCAGACTTAAATGTTCCTGTCTGACAGCTTTGAAGAGAGTAGTGGTTCTCCCAGCATGCAGCTGGAAATCTGAGAATGGGCAGACTGCCTCCTAAAGTGGGTCCCTGACCCCCGAGCAGCCTAACTGGGAGGCACCCCTCCCAGTAGGGACAGACTGACACCTCACTTGGCCGGGTACTCCTCTGAGACAAAACCTCCAGAGGAACTATCAGACAGCTGAATTTGCGGTCTCACGGAAATCTGCTGTTCTGCAGCCACCGCTGCTATCACCCAGCCAAACAGGGTCTGCAGTAGACCTATAGAAAACTCCAACAGACCTGCAGCTAGGGTCCTGTCTGTTAGAAGGAAAACTAACAAACAGAAAGGACACCCACACCAAAACCCCATCTGTACCGCACCACCATCAAAGACCAAAAGTAGAAAAAACTACAAAGATGGGGCTAAAACAGAGCAGAAAAACTGGAAACTCTAAAAAGCAGAGCGCCTCTCCTCCTCCAAAGGAACGTAGTTCCTCACCAGCAATGGAACAAAGCTGGATGGAGAATGACTTTGACGAGTTGGGAGAAGAAGGCTTCAGACAATCAAACTACTACGAGCTACAGGAGGAAATTCATAACAATGGCAAAGAAGTTAAAAACTTTGAAAAAAAAATTAGACGAATGTTTAACTAAAATAACCAATGCAGAGAAGTGCTTAAAGGAGCTGATGGAGCTGAAAGCCAAGTTTCGAGAACTACGTGAAGACTGCAGGAGCCTCAGTAGCCGATGCGATCAACTGGAAGAAAGGGTATCAGTGATGGAAGATGAAATGAATGAAATGAAGCGAGAAGGGAAGTTTAGAGAAAAAATAATAAAAGGAACACACAAAGCCTCCAAGAAATATGGGACTATGTGAAAAGACCAAACCTACGTCTGATTGGTGTACCTGAAAGTGATGGGGAGAATGGAACCAAGTTGGAAAACACTCTGCAAGATATTATCCAGGAGAATTTCCACAATCGAGCAAGGCAGACCAACATTCAGATTCAGGAAACACAGAGAACGCCACAAAGATACTCCTCAAGAAGAGCAACTCCACGACACGTTAATTTTCAGATTCACCAAAGTTGAAATGAAGGAAAAAATGTTAAGGGCAGCCAGAGAGAAAGGTCGGGTTACCCACAAAGGGAAGCCCATCAGACTAACAGCTGATCTCTCAGCAGAAACTCTACAAGCCAGAAGAGAGTAGGGGCCAATATTCAACATTCTTCAAGAAAAGAATTTTCAACCCAGAAATTCATATCCAGCCAAACTAAGATTCATGAGTGAAGGAGAAATAAAATACTTTACAGACAAGCAAATGCTGAGTGATTTCATCATCACCAGGCCTGCCCTAAAAGCTCCTGAAGGAAGCACTAAACATGGAAAGGAACAACCAGTACCAGCCACTGCAAAAACAAGCCAAATTGTAAAGACCATCGAGGCTAGGAAGAAACTGCATCAACTAATGAGCAAAATAACCAGCTAACATCATAATGACAGGATCAAATTCACACATAACAATATTAACTTTAAATGTAAATGTGCTAAATGCTCCAATTAAAAGACACAGACTGGCAAATTGGATAAGGAGTCAGGACCCATCAGTGTGCTGTATTCAGGAAACCCATCTCACATGCAGAGACACACATAGACTCAAAATAAAGGGATGGAGGAAGATCTACCAAGCAAATGGAAAACAAAAAAAGGCAGGGGTTGCAATCTTAGTCTCTGATAAAATAGACTTGAAACCAACAAAGATCAAAAGAGACAAAGAAGGCCATTACATAATGGTAAAGGGATCAATTCAACAAGAAGAGCTAACTATCCTAAATATATATGCACCCAACACAGGAGCACCCAGATTCATAAAGCAAGTCCTGAGTAACCTACAAAGAGACTTAGACTCCCACACAATAATAATGGGAGATTTTAACAGCCCAATGTCAACATTAGACAGATCAATGAGACAGAAAGTTAAAAAGAATACCCAGGAATTGAACTCAGCTCTGCACCAAGCAAACTTAATAGACATCTACAGATCTCTCCACCCCAAATCAACAGAATATACATTTTTTTCAGCACCACACCACACCTGTTCCAAAATTGAACACATAGTTGGAAGTAAAGCTCTCCTCAGCAAATGTAAAACAACAGAAATTATAACAAACTGTCTCTCAGACCACAGTGCAATCAAACTAGAACTCAGGATTAATAAACTCACTCAAAACCACTCAACTACATGGAAACTGAACAACCTGTTCCTGAATGACTACTGGGTACCTAACGAAATGAAGGCAGAAATAAAGATGTTCTTTGAAACCAACGAGAACAAAGACACAACATACCAGAATCTCTGGGACACGTTCAAAGCAGTGTGTAGAGGGAAATTTATAGCACTAAATGCCCACAAGAGAAAGCAGGAAAGATCCAAAATTGACACCCTAACATCACAATTAAAAGAACTAGAAAAGCAAGAGCAAACACATTCAAAAGCTAGCAGAAGGTAGAAATAACTAAAATCAGAGCAGAACTGAAGGAAATAGAGACACAAAAAACTCTTCAAAAAATTAATGAATCCAGGAGCTGGTTTTTTGAAAAGATCAACAAAATTGATAGACCGCTAGAAAGACTAATAAAGAAGAAAAGAGAGAAGAATCAAATAGATGCAATAAAAAATGATAAAGGGGATATCACCACCGATCCCACAGAAATACTGTCTACCATCAGAGAATACTACAAACACCTCTATGCAAATAAACTAGAAAATCTAGAAGAAATGGATATATTCCTCAACAAATACACCCTCCCAAGTCTAAACCAGGAAGAAGTTGAATCTCTGAATAGACCAATAACAGGCTCTGAAATTGTGGCAATAATCAATAGCTTACCAACCAAAAAGAGTCCAGGACCTGATGGATTCACAGCTGAATTCTACCAGAGGTACAAGGAGGAACTGGCACCATTCCTTCTGAAACTATTCCAATCAATGGAAAAAGAGGGAATCCTCCCTAACACATTTTATGAGGCCAGCATCAGCCTGATACCAAAGCCTGGAAGAGACACAACCAAAAAAGAGAATTTTAGACCAATATCCTTGATGAACATTGATGCAAAAATCCTCAATAAAATACTGGCAAACCCAATCCAGGAGCACATCAAAAAGCTTATCCACTATGATCAAGGGGGCTTCATCCCTGGGATGCAAGGCTGGTTCAACATATGCAAATCAATAAATGTAATCCAGCATATGAAGAAAATCAAAGACAGAAACCACATGATTATCTCAATAGATGCAGAAAAGGCCTTTGACAAAATTCAACAACCTTCATGGTAAAAAGTCTCAATAAATTAGGTACTGATGGGACGTATTTCAAAATAATAAGAGCTATCTATGACAAACCCACAGCCAATATCATACTGAATGGGCAAAAACTGGAAGCATTCTCTTTGAAAACTGGCACAAGACAGGGATGCCCTCTCTCACCACTCCTATTCAACATAGTGCTGGAAGTTCTGGCCAGGGTAATCAGGCAGGAGAAGGAAATAAAGGGTATTCAATTAGGAAAAGAGGAAGTCAAACTGTCCCTGTTTGCAGATGACATGATTGTATATCTAGAAAACCCCATTGTCTCAGCCCAAAATCTCCGTTAGCTGATAAGCAACTTCAGCCAAGTCTCGGTACAAAATCAATGTACAAAAATCACAAGCATTCTTGAACACCAGTAACAGACAAACAGAGAGCCAAATCATAGTGAACTCCCATTCACAATTGCTTCAAAGAGAAAAAAATACCTAGGAATCCAACTTACAAGGGATGTGAAGGACCTCTTCAAGGAGAACTACAAACCACAGCTCAATGAAATAAAAGAGGATACAAACAAATGGAAGAACATTCCATGCTCATGGCTAGGAAGAATCAATATTGTGAAAATGGCCATACTGCCTAAGGTAATTTATAGATTCAATGCCATCCCCATCAAGCTACCAATGACTTTCTTCACAGAATTGGAAAAAACTACTTTAAAGTTCATATGAAACCAAAAAAGAGCCCTCATCGCCAAGTCAATCCTAAGCTAAAAGAACAAAGCTGCAGGCATCATGCTACCTGACTTCAAACTATACTAAAAGGCTACAGTAACCAAAACAGCATGGTACTGGTACCACAACAGAGACATAGATCAATGGAACAGAACAGAGCCCTCAGAAATAATGCTGCATATCTACAACTATCTGATCTTTGACAAACCTGACAAAAACAAGCAATGGGGAAAGGATTCCCTATTTAATAAATGGTGCTGGGAAAACTGGCTAGCCATATGTAGAAAGCTGAAATTGGATCCCTTCCTTACACTTTATGCAAAAATTAATTCAAGATGGATTAAAGACTTACATGTTAGACTTAAAACCATAAAAACCCTTGAAGAAAACCTAGGCAATACCATTCAGGACATAGGCATGGGCAAGGACTTCATGTCTAAAACATCAAAAGCAATGGCAACAAAAGCCAAAATTGACAAATGGGATCTAATTAAACTAAAGAGCTTCTGCACAGCAAAAGAAACTACCATCAGAGTGAACAGGGAACCTACAGAATGGGAGAAAATTTTTGCAACCTACTCATCTGACAAAGGGCTAATATCCAGAATCTACAATGAACTCAAACAAATTTACAAGAAAAAAACAAACAACCCCATCAAAAAGTGGGTGAAGGACATGAACGGACACTTCTCAAAAGAAGACATTTATGCAGCCAAAAAACACATGCAAAAATGCTCATCATCACTGGCCATCAGAGAAATGCAAATCAAAACCACAGTGAGATACCATCTCACACCAGTTAGAATGGCCATCATTAAAAAGTCAGGAAACAACAGGTGCTGGAGAGGATGTGGAGAAATAGGAACACTTTTACACTGTTGGTGGGACTGTAAAGTAGTTCAAACATTGTGGAAGTCAGTGTGGCGATTCCTCCGGGATGTAGAACTAGAAATACCATTTGACCCAGCCATCCCATTACTGGGTATATACCCAAAGGACTATAAATCATGCTGCTATAAAGACACATGCACAGGTATGTTTATTGTGGCGCTATTCACAATAGCAAAGACTTGGAACCAAGCCAAATGTCCAACAACGATAGACTGGATTAAGAAAATGTGGCACATATACACCATGGAATACTATGCAGCCATAAAAAATGATGAGTTCATGTCCTTTGTAGGGACATGAATGAAACTGGAAACCATCATTCTCAGTAAACTATCGCAAGGACAAAAAACCAAACACTGCATTTTCTCACTCATAGGTGGGAATTGAACAATGGGAACACATGGACAGAGGAAGGGGAACATCACACTGTTGTGGGGCAGGGGGAGGGGGTGTGACTGTTGTGGGGTGGGGGGTGGAGGGACAGCATTAGGAGATATACCTAATGCTAAATGACGAGTTAGTGGGTGCAGAATACCAACATGGCACATGGATACATACGTAACAAACCTGCACATTGTGTACATGTACCCTAAAACTTAAAGTATGATAACAATAATGATAAAAAAGAAAAAATAATAACGAGAGATGGACTAAGGACTTAAATATAAGACCTCAGTCTATAAAAATCCTAGAAGAAAACCTAGAAAATACTCTTCTGTACAGTAGCCTAGGTGAGGAATTCATGACTAATACCTCAAAAGCAAATGAAAGACAAAAATTGACAATTGGCACCTAATTAAAAAAAGGGTTTCTAAACAGCAAAAAAACTGTAAACAGAGTAAACATGCAATCTACAGAACAAAACAAAGTATTTTGAAAAACCAAAGTTCTGAAAATTAAAAACTCAATAGATGTTACAGACTAAATTAGTCTTAGATGAAAAGGTACTAATGAATCAGAATATATATCTGAGATTACTCAAAATGGAACACAGAGTGGAAAGGCCATATGAGAATTGGAAAAATGGCACATGGATAACACAATGAAAATGTTCAACTTAAAAAAATAGAAGCAATGAGGAAAAGACAATGAGAATTTTCCAGAATTAATGAAAAAATTTTATATTCAAAATGAAAAAACATATATAATTCAAGCCATGTTGAATAAGAGGAAAAACCCAGCTATATATATTACGGTGAAAATGGAAAACACACACAGACACACAGAAAATCTCAGAGAAGGCAACTAAAAGTATGAGGTCCTCTTTCTGTATCAGATGTGTGTATGTGTATGTGTGTGAGTGTGTGCATGTGCATGTTCATTGTGGTGTATTTATGTTTGTCTATGTGCTTTTGTTTGTGCCAGTCCCCTCACTGGCCATAAGCTCAACATTGAAAAATTAACACAGCTTGAAAAACAAAAACTTTAGAAGTGAACCATGGGGAGTACCCATATGTTACCACATGTATTTGTCTGTTCTCACACTGCTATAAAGATACTACCTGAGACTGAGTAATTTATAAAGGAAAGAGTTCACAGTTCTGAATGGCTGCGGAGGCCTCTGGAAACTTACAATCATGGTGGAAGGTGAAAGGGAAGCAAGGACCTTCTTCCCATGGCAGCAGAAGAGAGAAGAGTGAGGAGCAAAGAAGGAAGAGCCCCTTATAAAGCCATCAGATCTCGTGAGAACTCACTCATTATCACAAGAACAGCATGGAGGAAACTGCCTGCATGATCTAATCAACCTCTCAGCAGATCTCTCCATAGACATGTGGAGATTATGGGGATCACAATTCAAAATGAGATTTCGGTGGGGACAGAGTCAAACTATATCACCACAGTATGTTGCACACAGAGACTTTTAGTGAAAGATCTGACATTATGTATTTGCGTATTTTAGAAAACGTGTTTAGTTTTCAGTAATTTGTATGTCTTTGGACCTCTGTGAAATATATTGACTTAGATAACTTAGAAATGTAACTGTTAAAAGGGAGTCTTGTGTTTCTATTTCCTTAGATCTAACCTGACAAAATATATAGACTTTTTTTTGTTTTGTTTTGCTTCTCAAATGGCTCAACTCATGCTTAGTTATGAATGGCTTCTGACGTGCTGGTGCTGACTAGTTCCCATGTAAACTGGACAGACGAAATTTTATTTGTGATTGAATGTATTTTTATTAGCGGCAAGTAAACATTACTCACTCATTCAATCCTTGAGGATTTGTAAAACAAAAATAAATTATTTGGTACATTTTGTTTATGAGTTATTTAATTATAAATTAGTGAGCACATGATTTAATCTCCTGAAACTCATCAAATTATTTTATCATTATAAAAGGGAGTTTATAGTCTATTAAACAGTAATTCTTTAATAGAAAAGGAATGTTTGGCCCACTTTACCTATCATATAGATTAAAGGCTTCAATAGTTTTGCAAACTATTCTTGAAAATAAAATTAAGAGTCCATTAGCACTTCATACCCCCAACAATAGAAACGTTAACATATACAGCAGTTCCAAACTGGCAGAGTAATGATCTCTATGAACACCCTCCCCAGAGAAACAGCCATTATCTGGTTAAATAACACACACACACACACACACACACACACACACAACCCCACACCATACCACACAGAGTTGTCCCTTGGTATCCATGAATGGCTGGTTCCAGGACCTCCTTCAGATGCCAGCATCTGAGGATGTTCAATTCCCTTATAGAAAATGGCATAATATTGGCAAATAAACTATGCTCATTCTCCTGTATAATTTTATTTATTTTTATTTATTTATATTTTGAAAGAGAGTCTTGCTCTCTGGAGTACAGTGGAGCTGTAGAAGCGGAAGGCTGTGAAGCTATCTTCAAGTGAATTGACTGTTTCAAACAAGGTGTGGGAAAGATCAAGCCTAAGGGCACTCTTGATAACAGTGAAATTTTGCTGATTCACTAAGAGGAGGCTGCTAACTCCATGAGAGCAACAAGCTAAACTATAGTCCAGCCACAAGTTTGCCAGACAGAAAATCAGAGAAAGAAGCAAGTAAGAGTCCTCCTGGATTGGAACAAACCTCAAAGACTGATCTTATGCAGAGGATCCCACGTTTAATTGGATCAAACTGAAATGGAATTTATGCACCAGAACTTTGTTGAAAACAATAAAGAAATTAGCCTGCAAATAGTGGAAGCTAATAGATGGATGTGATACTTACAGAAGCAGATGATTTAATAGGAAAATCAGGGAAAGAGACCAAGGGTCCTCATAGAACCACTGCCATGCCAGAGTGACTGTGCAGATGAGGAAAAACATCAGAGGCTGCACACTGCAAGGGAAATACACTTCAGCAAAATATTTCAGCTTAGTCACCAACAAGCAAACAAGTCCTAGGGAGGAGGTAGTGAAGGGGAAATCAGTACCCAGTGTTGCTACAAAATATTATCTGAAATGTTCAGTTTTTAGCAAAAGAAAACAAATAAGAGACATGCAAACCAACAGAAAGATGCAACCCATACACAGAAAAAAAAGCATAACATATTCCAGGCCCATTTATGTTGCCTCAAAGGACAGGGTTTTATTCATTTTTAAGGCGGAATAGTCTATCTATCTATCTATCTATCTATCTATCTATCTATCTATATCTATCTATCTATCTGTCCAATTTTCTTTATCCATTCATCTGTTGGTGGACACTTAGTGTAATTCTATCTTGGCTATTGTGAATAGTGCTACAACAAAAATAGATATGCAGATATCTTTCTGACATATTAATTTTATTTTCTTTGGATACAAACCCAGTAGTGAGATTGCTATATCATATGGTAGTTATATTTTTAGATTTTCAAAGAAGCTCCATACTGTTTTTCATAATGACTGGACCGTGCTATTTTACAGTCCCATGAGCAATGTACAAGGGTTCTCTTTTCTCTGCATCCTGGCCAGCATCTGTTATTTTTTGTCAATTTGATAATAGCCACAGAATGGTTTTTACCTAATGTAAATATACAGAATCTGATACAGTAACATCTATTACTTTTATTATCCAATTTATGTAGTAGTCTTTGTCAGAGCAGCCTAAATTTTTTAAAGCATTATATTTTCAAATATATATTTAACATTCTAGAATGTATTGGGCAGTAAATTCTGCCTGTTTCTCCTATGAAGAACAGACACTGTGTGAAAAAATATGCAGTGATAAATATGATTATACTCACAGAATTTTTCTGCAAATGAAGAGCAGACTGAACAGGTCCTTGTCTCTTGTTCTCTGTAAGATCCTATATTTAAAGTGGAGACGGCAAAACTTTATCTTAATTATACTTTATATCCACTTCTTCCTTCACTTTTCAAAGAGCTTTTTTTCAAGCGATTATTCTAGTCAGTTTGGGGTGATTGGCATCTCTGTTCTTTTAAAATCTAGTAAATGATACATACTTAAAGATGTGTCATACTACATGTAAATTTATTCAAAGCATTGACCCATTTTTATTGGTTCTTTTATTCATGCCCCAAAGAGTATTGAAATGATTTTTCTTTAAAATTTTAGTACTTAAGCACATGGACTGTGGCACTAGATTGCATGGTTTTAAATTCTGACTCTGTTCCCGATCCTCCATGCCTCAGTCTCTTTATATTTAAAATGGAGATAAGAATATTCTTTAACTCATAGATTGTGATGAGGCTTAGATGTGTTAATATTTAGAGTGTTTCAGACAATTACTAGTGCATTCCTTGCTATTTCTTTCTTAAAACAGTTTCATGTGTAATTGTCAAATATAAAGTTTAATTTAGTATCTGCATAATTTAAATGACACATCTGACAGAATATTGAGCTCCACAAAATTGACACATGTGTTTCCACACATATATGTGATATTGACAAGGAAATTTGAAGTTGGAAGCCATCTTCTCTTTTGATGTAAATGTTCTGTAATAATTTCTTATCCCATCAGGGAGGCAGGCTATGCTTACTCTATTACTCAGTTCTTGCATTTCTGCCAAGAAATACCCAAGATTGGATAATTTATAAAGCAGAGAGGTTTAATTGCCTCATGGTTTGGCAGGCTTTATAGGAAGGATGCTGCTGGAATCTGCTTCTGCTGAGGCCTCAGGAAGCTTACAATCATGGTGGAAGCTGATGGAAAGCCAGCATATCACACAGCAAGAAAGGGGGCAAGAGAGAGAGGGAGGAAGTGCAACATGCTTTTATTCAATGAGATCTTGAGAGAACTCACTCAGCATTGTGAGGACGGCACCAAGACATCCATGAGGGATCTGGCCCCATGACCTAACACCTCCCACTAGGCCCCACCTCTAACATTGGGGACTGCATTTCAACATGAGATTTGGAAGGGACAAACATCCAACTTATATCACTTACTAAATCACAACTTTTCATTTTTTTGAAGACTCTCTTCAAAATAATTTGGAAATGTTTAGGTTTGTTTTTATTATCTTAGTTTGTAAATCATGTAACATATTGAGTCATATAATTGAGAAGGTAGTAAAAAATACTTCGGGTTCAACCACAACACATAGAAATGTAAAGAGAGCGAAACCCAGCTGTTCACTGAACTAGCTCCCAAAGGATCACAAGGTAATCCTTTCCTAGCTTCTCCCAATGAACACACTCATACAAAGAAAGAAGGAGCATGATCCTAACACCATTTGAGAAGTGGAGCTAGGCCAGGATTGGGGTCACTCACCAGTCATACTGTAGTTGAATTTTTATTGTCATATTTTGTATTATAGTGAATTTATATTAATTACTGCTTTTAGAATTTATCTTCACTGTCCCATCAAAGTTCCGTTCCTCTAGTAGAAGCAGCTTATATGCCATTCTTTTGGTGATAACTATGATAGTCATGATCATGGTTATTTGTGCAATATACTGTTTATGGCTTATCAACAGGGCTGCCATACCTCAGACACTCCTGAATTCATGAAGAACTAGGATATAGGTTTGGCATTAACATCCCCAAGTCATCTTCTCTAGCTGAAAGGGAGAAAATTTCTAGGTCAAAAATCAGAGGGTCTTCTTTTTGAGTATGCCATTAAACCAAATTGAAATAATTCTCCCCCACAAAACCAAGGGGATATGATGAACACTCACTAGTATGCAAATTCAATAAAGTTATTAGGTTAAACTTGTTGCATTAGTTGGATAATGAAAGACCAATATCTTTGCAACCCAATCTTAGTTTTGATGCTTCATATAGTCTTATCTCCAGGAAAACTGTGATCACTCATTCCTCATTCCATGAAGCTAAAAAAAATGAAGTTAGATATGAACAGTTATGTGTATAATCTTACAGTAAGACAATTGATAATCTTCAATGAATTATAGAAACTTCTAGATGTTATTCTTCTTAGTTTTACCAGTTTTACTTAGAATTTGACAACCCATAATCTAAATATTCTCTATAGATTATATATTTAATATTTGTTCTCATATTTTAATATAAAATATTTTATACAGCAAAATTAAAATGGATTACTGTACTTAATTTTAGAAGTAAAGAGAGACCAGTCCAGGCAGCAGGAAGCTGGGGTGCAGGAGTAACTCTGAGGACCTGGTATACCCCTTTTCCTTGAAGGGACTCTGCTTTGAGAGAGTGTGGCAATCTATGTTTAAGACTTCTGGGCAGTGGCAAGGCTACGCCTGAGGAGAAAACAGAGTTGTTACTCAGATTTTTTTCAGTGATGAGATGGGATTGGCAGAAGGGATGTAAAGAGAGAGACTCCAACCTCTGAAAGGGATATAGGGGTTATTTCTCTAAGGACCTATGATGAAAACACCTGTGCACTGAAACCCTGAACTTAAATATACTAGAGAAGGGGATTGGTCTTCTTATGGAGAGAGAGGGATGGCATAAGTAGTGACATGAAAAGGTAGCGGTTATTTGTGTGAGGAAAGATCTGTTATGTTCAGCCAGATTGGGCTCCCCTGGTTTTCAATAGAAGAGCAAATTTCTTATGGATGGCTGGTGTGATTCACCAATTAAGCAGGAATGGACTTGGAGGGTAAGTCTCTGCCTCAGTGGTAATCTGATTCCGGAAAAAACTTGCCAGGAGATCCCCTATAAGATAATGATATTAAATATTCACTAGAAGGGAAGTTCCTTCACATATAAAAGAAGACACAGTCCTCAGATGATGTATCTAGGTAGGCCAGGCCAGGATTGTACTTGGAACAAACACATTGCAAAGAACTTTCGTACCCAAAGCACCAGGAAGACTTAATTCTATAGTACAACAGAGAACACACAGCCTGCTGAAAAAAGTTCAAAAGGAAGAATCTATGAGGCTCAAATGTAGAAAAAATTTACCTGCACATATTTTTAACTATTATAAGCTTCAATTTTAAGATGTTATGGTTTTTAAAATTTTAGATATCAAAAACAAGCTACTCATTCAATTGCAGAGTTCTATTGTTTAAAGGTCTCAAGTGAGCATCTTTTTTTCCAGTTAATTTCATCACTGACTTGCTGACTTAATCAGTATCCACAGAAGTTTCTCAGTGCAACCTCAATAATTATATAAGACTTTTGTAATGATTATTTATCAAGCACTGTGATATTCTGTTTTAAATATTGTTTGCTAGCTTTGATAAAAATACAATATATAGCATCCCAAAAGATATGTGGCCACAGCACTGGTAACTAAAGTGTGTAGTAGAGATCTGGTCAAAATGACCTGAGACAAATGAATCCCCAGGCCTCACTAAATAATATGTCTTTGGTCATCTTTTGCAGATCCTATTTGAACTCGTTCTTTTGATATGCTCAGCAATGTTATGAGTCTAGTTTAATGGTTTTATTAAAATTGTAAAATTTTCCTTTAAAACATGTATTGAATGTTTCAAAACAATACTGACTCTCATCAAAGGAAATCATGTTAGGTCAGAATCTATAGGAATTTGTTCAAATGAAAAAGCTGTCACATGTCAAACAGTGCTATGAAATTGATAGCTGACATTTCAAAGCTGGAGCATAATTTTTATCATCAGCAATCTAGGGTCTATCTCTGGGAGTTATATGAAGGTAAGTTCAGTGACAATTCGAGTTTTCCTCTTCTTGTGGAGAGTTTGTACGGATTCCATTTCTCAAAAATAGTTGGATTATGAGCAACAATCCCTCACTGCTATATACCCATAAAAACACTTGAAATGAATGGAGTAAATGCTGAATTTTTATAATTATAAAAGAACCCTCATTTTAGCAAAGTAATGCAAGAAATCAGCTGTTCGTCTGTGCTAAGTCAGTTTTCAGAAAACTGGTGCTCCTCTCCTAGACTTCAATTGACAATGATAAAGATTACAGGGAAGTAATCAACAAACCAACAAATATTCATGGAACAAATACAATATTGAAGGCATTATATCAAGTGCCACAGAAAATGTAAACACAAATAAACCTAGTTCCTTCCAAGGAATTTACCAACTGAATAAATAAATTTAACTTTCATTGAATAACCTGAACTCCATAAAGCATAAATAAGAAAAACTTTTTCCTTCTTCTACCATGAGAAAACACACTGCCAGATTTCCTTTGATCACATCTGATTACCCTTCAGGGTCACTTTGGAGTAACTGAAAAGTTTTATTAAAAATCTACCCAACTTGGGCCACAAAAGCTGATGCATCTTTGCCCTGTAAAGCAGTGATAATATAGCTTCTTTTGTGTTTTTAATTTTATTTTATTTTAGGTTCTAGGATACATGTACAGAACATGCATGTCTGATACATAGGTAAACATGTGCCATGGTGGTTTGCCACACCATCACCTAGGTATTAAGCCCAGCATGCATGAGTTATCTGTCCTGATGCTCTCCCTCCCCTTGTCCCCGCAACAGGCCCTGGTGTATATTGCTCCCCTTCCTGGTTCCATGTGTTCTCATTGTTCAGCTTCCACTTATGTGTGAGAATATGTGGTGTTCGGTTTTCTGTTCCTGTGTTAATTTGCTGAGGATGATGGCTTCCAGCTTCATCCATGTCCCTGCAAAGGACATGATCTTATTCCTTTTTATGGCTGCACAGTATTCCATGGTGTATATGTACCACATTTTCTTTACCCAGACTATCATTGATGGGCATTTGGGTGGATTTCATGTCTTTGCTGTTATGAATAGTGCTGCATAAGCATACATGTGCATGTATCTTTATAACAGAATGATTTATATTCCTTTAGGTATATATCCAGTAATGGAATTGCTGGGTCAAATGGTATTTCTGGTTCTAGATATTTTTTTTTTTTTTGAGACAGAGTCTCGCTCTGTCGCCCAGGCTGGAGTGCAGTGGTGCAATCTCGGCTCACTGCAAGCTCCGCCTCCTGGGTTCACACCATTCTCCTGCCTCAGCCTCTCCGAGTAGCTGGGACTACAGGTGCCCGCCACCACGCCCGGCTAATTTTTTTTTTGTATTTTTAGTAGAGACGGGGTTTCACTGTGGTCTCGATCTCCTGACCTCGTGATCCGCCCACCTCGGCCTCCCAAAGTGCTGGGATTACAAGCGTGAGCCACCGCGCCCGGCCTGGTTCTAGATCTTTGAGGAGTCACCACACTGTCTTCCACATGGTTGAGCTAATTTGCATTCCTACCAACAGTGTGAAAGCATTCCTATTTCTCCACAGCCTCACCAACATCTATTTTTTCTTGAGGTTTTAATAATTGCCATTCTGACTGGCATGAAATGGTATCTCATTGTGGTTTTGATTTGCATTTCTCTAATGATCAGTGATGTTGAGCTTTTTTTCACATGTTTGTTGGCCGCATACATGTCTTCTTTTGAGAAGTGTCTGTTCATGTCCTTTGCCCACTTTTTGCTGGGATTGTTTTTTTTTTCTCGTAAAGTTGTTTAAGCTTCTTGTGAATTCTGGATATTAGACCTTTGTCAGGTGTGTAAATTGCATAACTTTTCTCCCATTCTGTAGGATGCCTGTTCACATCGATGATAGTTTCTTTTGCTCTACAGAAGCTCTTTAATTAGATCCCATTTGTCAATTTTAGCTTTTGTTGCTATTGCTTTTGCTGATTTCGTCATAAATTCTTTGCCCATGCTTATTTCCTGAATGGTATTGCCAAGATTTTCTTCTAGGGTTTTTATGGTTTTGAGTTTTACATTTAAGTCTTTAATCCATCTTGATTTAATTTTTGTATAAGGGGATCCAGTTTTGGCTTTCTGCATATGGCTAACCAGTTTTCCCAGCATGATTTATTGAGTAGGGAATCCTTTTCTGACATGATTTAGTTGTGTCCACACCCAAATCTCAACTTGAATTGTATCTCCTAGAATTCCCACATGTTGTATGAAGGATCCAGGTGGAGGTAAATTGAATCATGGGGGTCAGTCTTTCCTGTGCTATTCTTATGATAGGGAATTAACTCTCACAAAATCTAATGGGTTTATCAGGGGTTTCCACTTTTGCTTCTTTCTCATTTTTCTTTCGCTGCCCCCCATGTAAGAAGTGCCTTTCACCTCATGCCATGATTCGGAGGCCTCCCCAGCCATATGGAAATGTAAGTCCTATTAAACTTCTTTTTCTTCAGAGTCTCAGGTGTGTCTTTATCAGCAGCATGAACACAGACTAATACATTTTCCCACTGCTTGTTTTTCTCAGGTTTGTCTAAGATCAGATGGTTGTAGATGTGCAGTGTTATTTCTGAGATCCCTATTATGTTCCATTGCTCTATGTGTCTGTTTTTGTACCAGTACCATGATGTTTTGGTTACTGTAGCCTTGAAGTATAGTTTGAGGTCAGGTAGTGTGATGCCTCCAGCTTTGTTCTTTTGCTTAGGATTGTCTTGACTATATGGGCTCTTTTTCGGATCCAAATGAAATTTAAGTAGTTTTTCCTAGTTCTGGAAGAAAGTCAGTGGCAGCTTGATAAGAACAGCATTGAATCTATAAATTACTTTGGGCAGCAAGGCCATTTTTATGATATTGATTCTTCCTATTCATAAGGATGGAATGTTTTTCCATTTGTTTGTGTCCTCTCTTATTTCCTTGGGCTGTAGTTTGTAATTCTCCCTGAAGAGGTCTTTCACAAATTTTGTTAGCTGTATTCCTAGGTATTTTATTCTCTTTGTAGCAACTGTGAATGGAAGTTCATTCATGATTTGGCTCTCTGCTTGTCTATTGTTGGTATATAGGAATGCTTGTGATTTTTGCACATTGATTTTGTATCCTGAGGCTTTGCTGAAGTTGCTTATCAGCTTAAGGAGCTTTGGGGCTGAGATAATGGGGTTTTCTAAATATAGAATCATGTCATCTGCAAACAGAGACAGTTTGACTTCTCTTCCTATTTGAGTATGCTTTATTTCTTTCTCTTGCCTGATCGCCCTGGCCAGAACTTCCAATACTATGTTGAATAGGAGTGGTGAGAGAGGCCATCCTTGTCTTGTGTCAGTTTTCAAAGGGAAGCTTCGAGCTTTTGTTCATTCAGTATGATATTGGCTATGGGTTTGTCATAAATAGCTTTTCTTATTTTGAAATAAGTTCCATCAATATCTAGTATATTGAGAGTTGTTAACATAAATGAATGTTGAACTTTATCAAAGGTTTTTCTGCCTCTATGGAGTTAATCATGTGGTTTTTGTCATTGATTGTTTATGTGATGAATTATGTTTATTGATTTGCTTATGTTAAACCAGCCTTGCATCCCAGAGATGAAGCTGACTTGATCGTGGTGGATAAGCTTTTTGATGTTCTCCTGGATTTGATTTGCCAGTATTTTATTAAGGATTTTCTCATCAGTGTTCATCAGGGATATTGGTCTGACATTTTCTTTTTCTGGTTTGTCTTTGCCAGGTTTTGGTATCAGGATGACGCTGGCCTCACAAAATGAGTTAGAGAGAAGTCCCTGCTTTTCAGTTGTTTGGGATAGTTTCAGAAGGAATGGTACCAACTCCTCTTTTTACCTCTGGTAGAATCCATCTGGTGCTGGGCTTTTGTTTGTTGGTAGGCTATTAATTACTGTCTCAGTTTCAGAACTGGTTATTGATCTATTCAAGGACTTCGTCCTGTTTTAGTCTCGGTTGGGTGTATATGTTCAAAATTTATCCATTTCTTCTAGGTTTTCTAGTTCATTTGCATATAGATGTTTATAGTATTTTCTGATGGTAGTTTGTATTTCTGTGGGGTCAGTGGTAATATCCTATTTATCATTTTTTATTGTTTGTATTTGATTCTTCTCTCTTTTCATCTTTATTAGTCTAGCTAGTGGTCTATTTTATTAATTTTTTCAAAAAATTGGTGCAACTTTCTAACTTGCTAATATCGTAGGCAACTTTAAGCAACTTTTGGATTCCCTTTATGGCTCCAAATTACTGACAGCACATGTGAGCTTCTCCTGAGAATTTTTTTCATGCTCAATTCTTTAATAGTATAGGCCAGGCATTTAAATATCTACAGGTTAGCAAACATCCAGTCAGTATATGAAGTATCTACTCTTTTGCAGATAAACCTAATCGCTTGAGCTCTCCTTTAACTTGATTTCATTGGTGGGAAAAGCCACAGAACTGTCTAGCCCTATGAATTTCATTTAAAATTTTCTCCAATAGATCTTTACCTTTCCCTTACAAAGACTAGTTATAGAGTGTGATAGAAAGTTGTCAAAGGGCCAGTTGGACTACCTCTTAGTAAATCTATTCAAGAAATATACTCAGAATTTAGGATATTTATCATTCATTGCCCTCAGCTTTAAAGGTTTGGCTACAATTCCGGGAAAACATGGAATGTTCTGGTGCCTACTAAAATAATTTTAGGCAAATAAAGGAGTTAGCTACCTTTAGATACATCACAGGGGCTGATTTATCTAAAAGTTCATAAAGCATCAACCTAAGGACATCTCATTTGACTTCCAAGGCCCTGTACCTCATTTTGTATTTATAATTTTGTATTATTTTTCCTGAAGCTCTTCCCCAAATATATGTGCCTCAGATGCCACAAATCATAGATTTACTAGTATCAGCACATGATTAGTTGAAGACTATAAGTTCCCTAACTTGAGCAACGGTAAAGTCACCAGCTGGAGCTTTCTGGGAAGGTTTTATAGAGAAAGAATCTAAGGTTTCACATTTTATCAACAGAGAGAACGAGCTGTCTTGAAAGCTTAAGGGAGATCTTATTAAAGCAGCTAGTCTACTTTACAGGTCATATATCAGAGCTTGAAAATTTGAGGACTCTTGGAAATAGCAGAATATCTGAATAAAAGCTTATCTTTGCATTATCACCATTATAATCCTTATATGAGACTAATGCTTTGCTTTTAGAATAAAACATAATAATCTATTAGCATGTGTCTGGAGTACTGCAGTTCTATGTGTACTATCTTTCACTGCAAATCATTCAGGCACTTTATTTGATCCTTAATCATAAATGTCATTTTAAAATCTTTTACATTGTACAGATGCCAGGAGATCCTTTTTTATGCTAAATTTAATGTCATATGCATAAAACACTTGTGAATTTTTCTACATGTATTTTTTATAATATCTCAACTTATAATCACATTGAAACCATGGACTGTTTTTCTTTCTAATTCATTCCATTGTTTAATTTTTATTTCACTGTTCCAGCTCTATCTTTCTGTAGCAGTTCAGAAACATACTACAAACTTCAAAAGCCATTTCAATTTTCATTTTACTTTTGCATTTCTTCCTTTTTCAATTTATTTTTGTTCTACTAATATTTTTTAGGCAACTTTCAATTTGCTTTGAAATGCTTTCCTTTCATGTCACTTTTTTTCTATTTAAAAAAAGCCACTGTCTTTGTTTGATTCTTCTGTATTTATGCGTTATTGTTGCCTTGTAGTAAAATCAGAGCCAAATGAGGCTTTTTTGTGTGTATTTTGTATTTACGAGGATACAAGAAGCCATGCAATCATGAAATGACCCGTGCTGCACTGCCAGATTCTTAATGTGTTGTGCTCACCCTAGCACCTTACTGGAAATATGACAGGCTTGTTCATAAATACACAAACCTTGAGCTATGCAGGTTTTCACTGTCTCTTAAGAACACTAATCTCTCAGTGCATCAAGGAGATTCTACTTCTGTCTGTTTTCCCTCTCTCATTATTTTCAAAATATATTTTGGCCATTTATATCCTAAACATATGATAAACCAAGAATTTGGAGTCTGGAGAGAGCCAGGACTATTAAAAAAAAAAAAAAAGACTGTCCTAATTATTACTAAAACAGAGTATCATTCTAATTCTAATGGCATATATGGAAAACCCGAGAGACTCATATCAATAGTTCTGTGATGGGAAGGTGGCTGTTCATTTATTAATGTGCACTGAAATGTTGAAACATATTTTATATATATAGTAGGTATATATTTATTCATGAATATGTAATTATATGTGGTGATAGCAATTCAATAAGGTAGTTATGCATAAAATGAGATTTATATTTTCATAGATTAAAAAATATAAACAAAACTAACTGAAAGTCCTTTTTTCTACCTTCAAGGAACAGACTCATTCAGAAGCATTTTATTTAGTTATCTAAGAATCTGCTTTCATTATTCTCTTATGAAGATCTGAGGATATAAAATATATTCTTTATTATTCTAGAAATACATTCACTTTTTCTAGACCCTATTTTATTGTCTAACATCTAAAATGTATGTTCAGTATTTGAAGGCTGATGCTAAATGCATATCAAAGCAAAGAGAATGAAAATGATATAGTACTCTAAAAGCACATAAGCAGTAGCTAACATCTTGTGGTGAACCAGTTCTCAAACCTAGTGCAGCATTTTAATTTTGTCTCTGCTCCTTCTCCAACTCATACAGTCACACTACATTTTGAAATTCTTAGAATGTTTTTCATAGAAAAATAACTAAAAACTTGTCTCTTTAGGGAGCATAATAAAGGGTTTTCTAATCACAGATTTGTGGTGTATTCTCAAAATGTTGCTCCTCTAATTGAATGTCTTAAAATAGCAATTGCAGTGCTCTAAAACTAATTTATTAAAATGACAATAATGGTATTGGAGGATGAATGCTCAGATAAAAATCTTTTCTCTAAATGAAGAATAATTATTCATGCTGGAAAATTATCAGAAACCATTTTGGGCTACTCTAATAACATGCTAGGCAATTTGTTATTTTCAATGTAGTTGAAATATTTACCACTTGCTAATTCCTGCAAAATTCAATACAGCCTATGGATAAGATTAGTGATGGAATACAAATATTATATTGCAAAATTATATTAGAGTTTACTTTAGAGTTAAAATAATGATTTTCTAAAATTTTCATTTTATTTATCAGTAAACCAAGCCCTGGAAAGGTTGAAAAAATAAGTAAAAGACTACATCAATGGTCTATGACATGGGTAAAATGAGAAGGCGACTCTCCTTACTCCATGCCCAGAGTTGCTTCCATGACTTCACCCAGGACTTATTACACAAGCAAAAATAAGAGATGTTGATCTGTTAACAAATAAAGTGCTGGTCGTAACAATAGGCAGCTGTCACTTGATTTTTCTCTGATCCTAAGGTGAGCTCTTTATTTCAGGAAAAAATATGTTGTGTATCATAATATACAAACTACTATAATTTGATTAACCCTCTTTTTAAGGTTGTCTAAATTTGTGTAAATTATATAATTTCTAGTTTACTTTAACCTTCCACTCCCCCACCAAAAAAAAATTGAAAACAACAAAAAAATTGAAAACAATCTAAATGTTTAGTTGTGGGCATTGGGTTGTGATTTATCCATGTATTGCAAACACTATAACTGCTGGTATCTAGATGCCTAACGAAATCTAGTCATTTTCATTTGTAGTTACATACCCAACAATAATGCATATATGTGTGCATGAAAATCAATGTCCAGGAACATTCATAGACATTTGTAGTTTATTCATAGTTTATTCGTAGTTTATTCATAGCAATCATTAAATCAAAGCAATCGTAATGTCCAGTAATTTTAATATGAATAAATTAATTCTGATTTATTCGTGTCATGGAATACTACATAGCAATGAAAATGAACAAACTTTAGCTATATGCAACATTGTTGTATCTCACAAACCCAGTGTTTAGTCAAAGAAACTTGACAGCAAGAGATAAATACTGTGCATTTAATATATAATCCTCCCAGAGGGTCAACTTCCCACTCTCTTATAGGGAGTTACAAGACTATGTATAGGGATTTTTTAGATAGATATTTTTAGTGTAAAAATAAGAGTCACAATTAAAAGGTAGGAGGACCTGGAGTTCAAAGATAAGTGGTTATAGAAATAAGAAAATGACACCAAAGGAGGAATTAAAGACAATTAATATATAAATTTCCCACCTCAATATGTTCTGTAGGTTTGCCCTGGTTGTGTGAATTCTAACATGATTGTGCCAAAGAGTATTATTAAATTATTAGCAAAATAATCCTATTAGCAAAATGTTCTGCATTTATTTAAATTAAAAATAAGGCACAGGAGTGATTATTTTCCATGAAATCTCAAGGATTCCTACACATCCAGTGAGAAATGTTGGGCATTTGTGATTCACTGTACTCATCCTCATTCAAGATATGCCAATGCCATATTCCTACTCTTGTGGAAAAGAATCTTGCCAGATGCATCCATTCAGCCAATATTTTTAAACACCTACTAATTAATAAGCATTCTTCTATGCTCCAGGACACAGTGGTGAGTAAGACAAAAATCTCAAAACTCATTTATCACAGTGGAGCTAGAGGTGGGTAGGAAGGTGTAGACAAACAAGCAAAAAAATGAGTAAGATAATTTCCAATAGCAATAAGTGCAATAAAGAAAATGTAGAGGATGAAATGGATATGAATGGCCAGGGTAGAAGAAAAAGGCATAATTTAGATAGAGGCATATTTGATGACTTTTATCTAGAATGTGAATGATAAGAATGAAAAAGGCATTTGGAATCCCAAAGAAAGAGCATGCTAAGCAGAAGAAACAGCAATAGGCAAAATTCCTGAAGATGAAATGGCCTTAGTGTGATCCAGAAACAGAAGAAAGGTGTCTCAGTCCATTTGGGGCTGCTATAACAGAATACCACAGACTGAGTGATCTGTAAAAAACAGAAATTTATTTCTCACACTTTTGGAGGCTGGGAAGTCTCAGCTCAAAACATACGCAGGTTTGGTGAGACCTTTCTCTTCTTCCAAGATGGTGCCCTGCACGCTGTGTTCTCCAGAGGGGAGGAAGTCTAGATTCTCGTGTGACAGAAGGCCAAAGGGCTGAGACGGACAAAAGGGGGCCAAATTTGCCCTTTTATAATGGCATTAATTCCACTCATGAGGTCAGAGCCCCTATGTCTAATCACCTCACAAAAGTCCCACTTCTTAATATACTGGCAATTAAATAGATGAATTTTGGAGTGGACAGACATTCAAACCATAGCAGCAGGTTAAATTACACAAGAGGGAAAGTAGTGGAGACTTAGACAGTGGTCTAATTATGTATTCTTATATTACACAGAAATAGATAATTGCCAGGTCATAGCCAGATAATGCAAAGTCATGTCTTACATCCCCATTATTTTTAGTTTCTAGGGAATATTACAGGAAGTACTACAGGAAGTTTCAAATTTCTTTTAGGGTCAGAATCTGATTCACTCCCTGAGCATTTGGATTAGTCTAGATGGGCCACTGGGCATGAGATCAGCTCTGTAAGATCCATTTTAAGGAGTATCTAAAGAGAAGAGGAACAAGTCCTTTATCCAGGTCGTCAAAGGACAGCTTGGCATCGGAGTGCTGAATAATCATCAGTATTTCAGGGTGAACTGAAGGTATTATTGAAACAGATCAGGAAAAAGATAAAGAGTTTGGGGTAATTACTATATCTTTAGCTATCTTTGTTGAATTGAACACGATTTGTTGATGTATATGGATGAGTTAAAGGAAGAGAAGCTGAGAAGACTATTACAAAGTGTGATGGTTGGTTATGTGTCAATTTGGCTATGGCATCCAGTTGTTTGGTCAAACGTTTGTCTAGATGTTGCTTCTGAAGGCATTTGGTATATGTGATTAACATTTACACTCAGCAGACTTTAAGTGAAGGGCATTATCCTTAATAATGTAGGCGAGATTCATTTCATTGGTTGAAGGCCTTAGAAGAAAAAGCTGAGATTTTCCAGAGAAGAAAAAATTATATCTCAAGACTCTAACATAAAACTCTTGCCTAAGTTTTCAGACTGCTGGCCTGCAGTACAAATTTCAGACTGGCCAGCCCCTACATGAGCATGAACCAAGTCCTTAAAATGAATCTCTTACTCTCTCTGTCTCTCTCTGTCTGTCTGTCTGTCTGTCTCTCTCTCTCTCTCTCTCTCTCTGTGTGTGTGTGTGTGTGTGTGTGTGTGTGTCTGTGTGTTACATTGATTCTATTGGCTTGGAGAACATTTAGTGAAACACCTAGTAAAGACTACAATGCACGTTCCTTTCTGGTTTTCTTAGCTGTTTGAAAGAGGCAGAAACGTCCAAACTACTTTTACTTTCCCCTGTTAAGGTTTAGAGCAGAGTGAGCATTAGTCACTCACTCCATGAGTTCCTTCTTTTAAGATTCCCCATGGACCTGATTGACCATTGAAGGATAAAGGCTCACACCTCATCCTTCTAGGTGAACTAGAACTAGCCATCCGGCCCCTGCCCAACACCAGGAAGCCAGTTTTTTGTTTTTGTTTTTTATCTTAGGAGATAAATGACATATCTGAATCTATATTATAAAACTCTTCTCTACTATGAAAATCTAAATGATTGGCACTAGGAAATTCTTCCCAGGTAAATAAAGTAGGAAGTTGAACATTTATCTAACAGATCTACTTTGGAATCTTAGCAATTCAACTGATAAGATGCTAGAAATTATTACAATTATTAATAAAATATATGAACATTTTTATCTTTTCCTATTGACTTTAGATTTTGATTAATAGCAGTATTTTCTAAGTCCTGTCAACATACACTATATATTCCTCAAAAACCAGGTCCTGCATATTCAAAGCAAAATGGGAGAGGGAATCTTAATTATTTAAATGTACTATCTGTAGTAATTCAAATCACTTTTCTCTTCTAATTTAGCTGAGCATTTCTGGCCATATATTGATGAGGAGCAAAATGTAAACATTCCTATCAGTTTGCTAGTAGTAACTACACCTAAAATAATTTTGTTTTTTACGTATCTAATTTTGAGACAATATGCTCAGCAGTTAGGAGCATGGGCTCTGAAGCCCAGTTCCCTAGATTCACATAATGGTGTCATATTAGCTGAATGAATTTAAGTATTTTGTGCAACCACTTCCTGACTCAATGTGTTCATCAGTAAAATGGGGTAATATTACTTACCTCATAGAGTGGTTATGAGGGTAAACACATAGGATAATATCTGGAACACAGTAAGTGCGTAAAATATTAGTTTTAATAGCTATAGATATTTTCTGATACTTATAAATGCCTTTAATCAAACAATTGCTACATTAGTTTTTGTGTACAGCATTTGTATTAACTATATGATGGGAATCAATCTTAACCTAAGTTTGAGTCCTCAATCTTCCAACTAGAGGTTATGTGATGTTGGCAAGCCACTATCTATGAATCTTGAATTAGAAAGTAGATCTGATACCCCCCATATCTCCATATCTATATCATTACAAAAGCAAGTGTGATTATATTTACTGAATGCAAGTTATAAAATCTTATACAGATGTGAAGGCTTGCTATCTATTCATTTAATCAATTATCTTCAAAATAGTTAAAACTACAGTGATTCTGCAGCTGGTGTTCCACAACTATGTGCCAAAGAAACATGTTTTAAAAAGTCAATATCATAATATGCATAATTATTTTTAAGTATATGAGGGTTGATTTTCTTTACTTATTAATAACTAACTTAGTAGTAAAACATAATTTTTTAAGTGTACCTGAATTTGCTCATAGTTCTCCCTCTATCCTCTGACTTACACATTTCATTTTGGTTATTGATGCATACAAGTTCCAGGAGCAAATTGTCTTATGTCCCCTCTCTGCTTCCATGGCCTCATTAATCTCTTCTCTCTTGCATCTACCTGAGTAGTTTTGCTGTTCTTCATGTTATCTTCTGGCTTAGTTTTCATCAGAATAAAAGGAATGGTAATCTAACACAGAGGATAATGAATATTGCTCTTCCAATTTAGCCCCAAAACACCAAAAGTGGTGGACTGACTTAGGGAAAATTCAGGTGTAAAAAAAAATCTAATAGTCATACTAAAAATAGCGGCAAGCTGTGTTTGGTGGAGACTTGTATTCAGCTTTTTAATTGTCTTTTGTTATCACAGACTTTTAAAGTACAATTATATCATGACTTGACGGCTTTTAGTTCCACAGTCTTCTGAAAATAACAATGTAAACATTTTAAAGCTATAAGGGACTTATACTAAAGCACAGTGGAAAAATCTGTGCTAGCAAATTGGAGCACTTTGTTATTCTCACCCACTTCAATTCTATCAAATTCACATAGGAATTTGACAGTTAAAAGACAGGAATTTGAAATATACAGACAATTTCCTTTTGTTCCTTCACTTTACCTAGTGAATTTTTTAGAACATCACTGTTAGTATCCCATGGCCTATGTGTTAAAAGTCTTCCATAGCCCTGATAGAGCCTCTGGTGTTTAAAAATGAAAGATAGCGGGATCTTCAGAAATAAAGAGCCAGACTTGATATCAAACCATATAAGGTAATTGGGCAGTATCAGAGACTCTCTTGGCCAGGAAGGTATGTCTTTCTGTTCCTCTGGTTATTTAGCCTTTCCTTCCCACCCTTTCTCAGGCATCTGTGACCCCATGTATTAAGCTCTCTCATAGTTCCTCCACTGTTGACTGTGCTTTCCTGTCCAGACTTTGAATCTTGATAAAGTATATCTATCCTGAAGATGCAGATCAAATGTGAATTATTCCATAAAGACTTTCTTTCCTGATTCATAGTAGGAAATAATCTTTTCCTTCATTTAGTTTTCCAATTATTTTTTAACCATGTTAACACAAATTGCCATATACATGCATGACTATTAAAGCAGAGTACAAGTTCTTTTAGGCCAGGGACTTTGTTTTTATTTATCTTGGGATCTTCTTTGTCTCATAATACAATATCTGACGTTGTATTAGTAAGAGTTGATAATTGATTGCTATTAAACATGGGTAGGAATAATTTTAATCAAATAAATTTATTGGGCAATCATGACAATTAGATAAAATAATTGTATCAAGAGTTATATTAAAGGAATATGATGATACCTTTTTTCCAATAATAAAAACTGATTAAAAGTTCCAATGTAGTATTACCTGTAGAGACAAAGAAAAACTTGTCAAAAAACATGAAAGCATCTAAAAAGACATGGTTATACAAAAGCCTGTCTATGTTGTTGTTTTCTTTTTTCTTTTTTTTTTTTTTTTTTGAGACAGAGTCTCGCTCTGTCGCCCAGGCTGGAGTGCAATGGCATGATCTCGGCTCACTGCAAGCTCCGCCTCCCGGGTTCACCCCATTCTCCTGCCTCAGCCTCCTGAGTAGCTAGGACTACAGGTGCCCGCCACCGCGCCTGGCTAATTTTTTGTATTTTTAGTAGAGACAGGGTTTCACCCTGTTAGCCAGGATGGTCTCGATCTCCTGACCTCGTGATCCACCAGCCTCGGCCTCCCAAAGTGCTGGGATTACAGTCGTGAGCCACCGCGCCTGGCCTATGTTGTTCCTTTCTTGATCAGCCTACAACTTCACCTCTTTTTAGACTCCATTCAATTGTGGACGAAATAATTACCTAAATTTATTTGATATCTTGACATGATACATCATAGCACAGACCAGTTGCATGTCACTTAATTGTCTAACTAGTTCCAGCCTCAAGCCTTGGAACTTACTGCATTAAGACTCTATTCTTCTGTACTTACTTTTCTATAAAAAATTTAATGAACAATAAAATGTCTTTACCATCTTTATTGTGGCTCCTTTGAAGTCTTGCTCTTGTCATTGGGTTTTTCTTATACTGTGCCTGACTCCAAGTCTGAAGATTCTGTACTATAGATTGGTCTCAAATAGAAAAGCATTGTATGTGCTTTCAAGAAAGTAGACATTTTGAAATACCATTTACATGGGATGAACTTTTTACAAAGTTCTTTTTGATGCTTGTTTGTCTATGTATAGAATATCTTCGAGGAACATATAAAAAAATTGTAACATTGGTTACCTTTGTGGAGGGGGACTGAGGGACAATGTGTAGAAAGGAGAATTACCTTTCATTTTACACCTATTTAGATTCTTTGCATTTTTGCCATATTAAAAACACAATTTAGATTAAAAACAAGAACAAAAGCAAATTAACTAACACTATATTATTTCCTGTGTCTTTTTTTTCCTAAACAAATTACAACAAGCTTGGAGGTTTGAAACAGCATAAATATATTCTTTCACAGTTCTCAACTCCTGAAGTCTAAAATCAGTTTCACTGGAAATCAAGGTGTTGACAGGGCTTCATTCCTCTTGGAGGCTCTAGAGAAGTCATTTTTTGGCTCTTCCAGCTTCTAGTAATTGCTGACATTCCTTAGCTCGTGGTCCCATGACTCCATTGTCTGCTTCTGTTGGTCGCATTGCTGTATCCTTTGTTGATTCAAATCTCCATCTGCCTTTTTCTTAAAAGGGCACTTGTGATTGCGTTTATGTCCCACCCAGGATAATCTTCCCATTTCAAGATTCTTAATGACATCTATAAATATCTTTTTATCATGACAGTTTTCAGGAATTAGAACTTTATGTCTTTGGGGGTCATTATTCAGCCTGCTATAAGCACCAATTAGACATGTTCCTATGCATGGATTTACTGAATCCACACAGCTAGTCTGTGAAGTAATTGTTGTTCTAATTGTGCAAGTGAGACCACTGAAGTTCAAGAGGTTAGGTGACATATACCCAAAGGCACAAGTAGCAAGTGGTGAAGAGTTGATTCAAACCTAGACCTAGTCTGGCTCCAATTCACTTTTGTTTTTCCATTTCATCCTAGCAGCTCCCCAAGTAATAGATACACAGTAGTGTCTTCATAAATGTTTGTGGTTAGAAAATTAAAATAAATAATAAAATAAAACTATTGAGATATTGAAGTTTGCCACTTTATCATTTCATTACTGTTTTTAAAAGTTCATTGAGTTTTAAAACTTTTTTTTTTTTTTTTTTTTTGAAACGGAGTCTCGCTCTTTCACCCAGCCTGGAATACAGTGGCGCTATCTCGGCTCACTGCAAGCTCTGCCTCCCAGGTTCATGCCATTCTCCTGCCTCAGCCTCCCAAGTAGCTGGGACTACAGGCATCCACCACTGCACAGGCCCGGCTAATTTTTTGTATTTTTAGTAGAGACGGGGTTTCACCATGTTAGCCAGGATGGTCTCGATCTCCTGACCTCATGATCCGCATCATCCTCCCAAAGTGCTGGGATTACAGGCATGAGCCACTGCACCTGGCCAATTTTTAAAACATTTTTAAAACTCAGATGTCTCTTCAGAAATTGTTTCCTAATGTCAGTGCAGTGCTGTTTCCAAATGGATCGCCACTGTGGATTGCAGACAGTTTTATCAATGTACCACAAAATAACACAACACATAAAGAATGTGAAGAGGCTGAGCCAGGAATAAATTGAATCTCTGTACAGACAAATAATGAGCCCCAAAGTTGAATCGGTAATAAATAGCCTATTGTGATGGTTAATACTGAGTGTCAACCTGATTGGATGAAAGGATACAAAGTATTGATCCTGGGTGTGTCTGTGAGGGTGTTGCCAAAGGAGGTTAACATTTGAGTCAGTTAATCTGGGTGGGCACAATCTAATCAGCTGCCAGTGTAGCTAGAATATAAGCAGGCAGAAAAATGTAGAAAGACAGACTGACCTAGCATCCCAGCCTACATCTTTCTCCCATGCTGGATGCTTCCTGCCCTCAAAAATTGAACTCCAAGTTCTTCAGTTTGGGAACTTGGACTGGCTCTTTTTGCTTCCCAGCCTGCAGACGGCCTATTGTGGGACCTTGTGATTGTGTGAGTTAACACTTAATAAACTCATATATATATACTTTCCATTAGTTCTGTCCCTCTAGAGAACCCTGACTAATACAGATATTTTGGTACCAGGAGTGGTTCTAGAGGAACAGAATATTAAGGATGGAGTTCTTTCATTGGTTTGGGGGTTTCTGGAGTTGAGTGCTTAATATGATTAGAACTCAAATTGCTAAGGACTCTACTTCTAATACTATGGAGAACCCTGATAGTCCTTGGCATGAACTGTTTAGACAGTTATGCAAAATAAATGCATTTGACACTCATGATTCATCACTCGTGAGAAGCAAAGAGTTTACTGACTCTATACATAATACCTTTGACCATATGTGGAGAACCAAGGAACATAATGATGCTGGTTGGTTGCTCCTAAGTTCAGTGGACAAAGTGATGAAAGAAAATGATGAACTCAGGCATCCTATCTCCCAGCTTCAGAGGCAAATACTGAGCCCCAAATCTGCTACAATTGAGCTGAGTGAGAGTCTTATCTCCTGTAGAGAAAGAGCTGAAATTTGTGGAAAAACAGACACAAGTTCTTATCATGTGAGTGGCCGACCTGAAACGAAAGGTGCATGCCCAACCTTGCCAGATGTCTACTGTTAAAGGAGGGCATTTGTTGGAAAAGAATGGGACCCTGCAACTTGGAATGGGGACGTGTGGGAGGACCCTGATGAAGCTGGGGACACTGAGTTTGCGAACTCTGATGAACCTTTTTTTTTTTGCCAGAAGAAACAGCTTCCCCATCCCCATAGTGGCAACATCCCCTCCCCAACCCATGCTGCCATCAGCCCTTCCACCTTTGAGGAGATAAACCCTGTGCTGCCTGAGGCAATGGCGATGGCCTCCCTGAGGCAGTTTCCAGGCAAGATAATATTGATTCTCCTCAGGAAGCCAACACCCCTGTTTGCTTCCTGTCTTATAGCTAAAGTCCTGGCGGGCCCATAGAGGTGAGGTTGAAAGTATGACCCATGAGGCGGTGCACTACACTCAAAAATAACTGCTTGAGTTTTCTAATTTATGTAAACAGAAATCTGGAGAACAGGCGTGGGAATGGATATTAAGGGTATGGGATAATGGTGGAAGGAACACAGAGTTAGATCAGCTGAATTTATTAATTTGGGCCCACTAAGTAGCTACTCTACATTTGATGTTGCATCTGGGGAGTTAAAAAAGGTTCTCATAGTTTATTTGCTTGGTTAGCTGAAATATGGATTAAAACAGGAATACTCATCTTGAATAGTTAGGTGAGCTAGTAATACAATTCTAGTGTGCTTAGGCCTTTATACCTTTTGTGTCTATTTTTTTCCAGCAGCTGTTTGTACACGTACCAATGCATCCTGCATTCATCCTACTCAAGTTTATAGTATAAACTTCATGCTGCGAGTTCTCCAGGTTCTGGATCTTTAATTACATAAATTCTTATCACTCTTAATTTTTTTTCAGGGCTATTTTTTGTGTTGTAAACATTGAAGGCATATTTTGGAACTCAGAGCCAATAATTTGAAACAAACACTAAGATTATTTTCTGTATTATTTCCACTGGAGCAAAACATTTTAACCTGTTTGTTTCTAATGAAAGAGCTGCAGGGCAAAGAGGAAAATTTTATAGTAGCAAAAGGAAATACATGGATAAAAATGCTGAAATATTATGCTCTTGTACAAGGTTAACTCAATGGAACAGAATGCTCTTGGCATACAATTAAATTTGAGATGAAGAAAAGGCAAACACAGGTCTTCTTTCAGGTAGAAAGGGTTTGCATTTAAAGATTTATTGTAATATAGTTTCAACATGCTCACACTTACAATGTTGTCCTTCTGGAAAAGGACCTTTTTGGTGTCCCAGTGAATCAGATAAGTGAGGGTTAGTACCTGAGGTTCATTGATCTATGTTGATTTTATGATTAATACAGCTAGGTAATTCTTTTTTACAAATTTCTCATTTGAACGTAAAGTGTTGAGTAAAATATAGGAAGTAAAAGGAGATAATTTGCAACTGATCCACATATGGCACAGTTACTAAAAGTGAATGATAAAAATGGGCTGATGCTTGGAAAAGAGTTACAGAGTCAGTGGGATCAATGATTATTATTATTAATAATACTGATATCTCCAGTACTTATATCTTTTATGCTGATAATTTATACCTTACAAATTTTTTAATAATCTCAACAAGCGTGAATGTAATTATTAGTATATATTGTACAAGTCTGAGAAACAAGCTTGGAGAGATTTGTAGCAAATGAACTAATGTCATACAGCTGTTATGCTGAAGTTTCATGTGTCCAACTTGTTCTATCATTTTAAACATGTCTGGATTAGGAGTTTCTGGTTCACTACAATAGCCATCAACAAACAATGATTACTGATAAACTACTGTGTCCTCAATTTTAATATTCTTTTCATTGTGCTTATTTTCTCTAGCATTTCACTAATTTTTATGTCAATATCCTTGACCTCAAATAAAAAGGTAATACTATTTCTGATATGCCTTACAGAAGAAAGAGTTAACTCGTCTGACAAATAAAAAATTCCTATTTTTTTTATTATTATTATTATTATTATACTTTAAGTTTTAGGATACATGTGCACAATGTGCAGGTTTGTTACATATGTATCCATGTGCCATGTTGGTGTGCTGCACCCAGTAACTCGTCATTTAGCATCAGGCATATCTCCTAATGCTGTCCCTCCCCCCTCCCCCCACCCCACAACAGTCCCTGGAGTGTGATGTTCCCCTTCCTGTGTCCATGTGTTCTCATTGTTCAATTCTCACCTATGAGTGAGAACATGCAGTGTTTGTTTTTTTGTCCTTGCAATAGTTTACTGAGAATGATGGTTTCCAGTTTCATCCATGTCCCTACAAAGGACATGAACTCATCATGTTTTATGGCTGCATCGTATTCTATGGTGTATATGTGCCACATTTTCTTCATCCAGTCTATCGTTGTTGGACATTTGGGTTGGTTCCAAGTCTTTGCTATTGTGAATAGTGCCGCAATAAACATACGTGTGCATGTGTCTTTATAACAGCATGATTTATAATCCTTTGGGTATATACCCAGTAATGGGATGGCTGGGTCAAATGGTATTTCTACTTCTAGATCCCTGAGGAATCGCCACACTGACTTCCACAATGGTTGAACTAGTTTACAGTCCCACCAACAGTGTAAAAGTGTTCCTATTTCTCCACATCCTGTCCAGCACCTGTTGTTTCCTGACTTTTGAATGATGGCCATTCTAACTGGTGTGAGATGGTATCTCATTGTGGTTTTGATTTGCATTTCTCTTACATGTTAGACCTAAAACCACAAAAACCCTAGAAGAAAACCTAGGCAATACCATTCAGGACATAGGCATGGGCAAGGACTTCATGTCTAAAACACCAAAAGCAATGGAAACAAAAGCCAAAATTGACAAATGGGATCTAATTAAACTAAAGAGCTTCTGCACAGCAAAAGAAACTACCATCACAGTGAACAGGCAACCTACAGAATGGGAGAAAATTTTCACAACCTAATCATCTGACAAAGGGCTAATATCCAGAATCTACAATGAACTCAAACAAATTTACAAGAAAAAAACAAACAACCCCATCAAAAAGTGGGCGAAGGACATGAACAGACACTTCTCAAAAGAGGACATTTATGCAGCCAAAAAACACATGAAAAAAATGCTCGTCATCCTATTTTTTTTTAAATCAACCATTTGGACTCATACAGAATGACATTTTAGGATAAAAGTAAATAATCAATATTTTAAGCTTTTTCAATATTAAACAATGCCATTAATAAATGCAATGTCCAGATTAAATGTCTTTCCTGATATAAAGTATTTTTAAAGCCGGCTAACATCTGGTTGCTAAATGACCTAAAGAGTGAGGATTTTAAGAAAACCAAATATTTTACAAAGAAAACAGAGAAAATATTTATAACCATAGTAGCAGCTTAATTTAAATTTGGTATTTTATATATTATTTCAGATTCATGATCATTTACAGAACCACATTATTGATTACTTTTAGGAGGCAATAAACAGTTATGCAAATGAAGGCAAATTGTCCCATGTTCACACAACACTGGGTTACAGCTAACTATAGGGAGACTGATTAAGCTGGTGGAGAACTCAGGTTCAATACTTAATCAGAATGTTCATTAGGAAAATATATGGTCTTAAGAATTTGATTATTAAATCACTTTGTTGCTAATAGTACTTACTCCATTCATTCAACACTATATATATATAGTTTTTTTTTTTACCAGAAATGGGCAATATGTTGCAGGTATAGAAGGTATGTTAGAGAAACAAGATATACTAAGTCTCTGCTCTCATTGTGCCTACTTTCTAATAAGAAGGAAAAAGAAAGGAAGTAAGGAAAAGAAGATAAGTAGTGAGTAAGAATTAACAAATACTTGTATTGAGTTTATTGAGTCTGTGGAAGGCTGGTTGCCTCTCCACAGCTATATCCACTGTGAATTTTTAGCCAAACATGCAGTGGTAGGCCCAAGAGATTATGGTTTAGGTGGGTCAATGGTTAGGAAGAGGAGCAGAATTCAGAAATGAGTGAGGATAAATTGGGACACACAGGTATCTCCAATTTGTCTTTCACTGCCTGTAACTGTGATGATGTTTAGGGACTGACTGCTCCTGTTTCACTGGTCCAAATCTCATGCAAATTTCTCTTGTGGCCAGCTAGACACTGGCATCATACAGAGAAGATGATTCAGGAAATGTTGGAGTACACACAATTTCACTGTTATTTATTCTATGTAATATTTCCTATTTATAATATTTTACTTCAAAATAAAGGTATAGGCAAAAATAATTACTTCAGGAAATTATGTTAAATATCAATGTCAGTATTTTTTAAGTCAGCACAGAACTATGAAGCTATGAAAACCTTTTTGAGTCTTCTCTTGATGTTCTATGTATCTCTGCTTATTTACTTAGTGCTTTGGACTGGGCAAACATCGTTTCAAGTTCTTATATAAAATCCCCACAGAGTAGTGGCAATTTGTCAGAGCATTTTTTTCCTCACCTTTTTAAAAAACAGTAAGTGAAATGAAGAGAATTATGATGGCGTATGCCACAGTCATGTTAGTGAGTCCCCACAAGATGTTAGGCAGATGACTGCTCTACTCCCTAGCCCATAGCAATGAAGACAATGTTCTCTGATTCAGGAAGTAGGAACACATATCAAAGGATATGATCAGTTGATCTGCAAATTTAATGTTTATTCTCCTTCTTAAATGTATTGAACAGATCCATGCAATTCATATTATTTTTTAAGAACTGTCAACCACATCCTTAAACTCTGGCAATCTTCATAGCATAAAAAATAACTCATTGCACCCTTTAAACTAAAAGAGAAGGCTTGTGCATGATTTAATAAATGTGATTTTGGATGTCTAAGCATGAATTAACTTTATTTTTGTAATTCTCTGAAGCTCAGCTATGCCATTGACATTATTTTATTCTCCAATAATCAATAGCTAGAGCCAACCAATTTGATTTTTTCATATGATTCATCTCTTGTATTTACACAGTGCTTATAGAAAACAAAGTCATTTGAATTGGAAAGGTATTTGATATTGAAGACAGAGCCTTAAAATTGATTAGTAGTTAAAGCACATTGACTTTTTTTTATATTTTCAAATCTAATATCACCAGAATCCTATAAGAGAATATTCATACCAATGAAACACTTTAAACTGGCCATTGCTGTAAAATTGAAATGGAGAAATACAGTTTTTACTTCAAAGGAATTTCTACCTTAAGGTCAGTCTGAAAGCATTTTTTCTCTACATGTATTAAGTGGATTTAGAGTGCATCATTAAAATGAAAGTAACCTCAATATATCATCTTTAGAAGTGGATGGAAAAATGCTTTAAGAGGATCTAAATTGCATATTAAAGAAACCAACTTTATTAAATTATGAGGCTTCAAATTAAAAGATATTTCAGCAAACCTGCTAGTTAGATTCTTACTGAGAAACTCTTTAGTTCACAGCTGGAAATCACTATTCATTGTGCCTGTATTAAAAAAAATTTCCCTACAGGATGTTGGCAGTGTCCCTTCCTGAAGTAAAAAGAACCTATCCAATAGCTGTTTTGACATAAAATTCTTATTAAGAAAATTTATATTTGAAAAAGTTTAATATGGAAGTGATTACACCAGAGAAAACAAACTTTTCAATAAGTTTAGTCTGCTATTTTTGTAAAACTCATTCTGCCTTACAATTACAGTTACATATGGCATAGTGACAATAAGGAGGGCTTCATCAATACTGAAGTAGACTGAGCTGGATTATTATTTAGACAATTTTTTTAAAACTGTGTCAGATTTACTTTCTTCATTCATAAAATATGGACTAATTCTAACTCAATTGTAACTGTTGTGAAGATTAAGTAACATAATCCTTGAGAAAATACATAGCATCTATCGATATATAGTGTATATACACTAGATGGCTATTACATTCCCTTATTTGTTGAGGTTTATTCATTATGGCACAATTTACAAAGTTAATTTATTTATAATACTTCTAATGAATCACTCAAATATAAAAAGTATCAATAGTAACTCTGAAAACAAATGTCAGGTTGCTTTTTATGCAACTCAGTTTTGTTTCTAATATGCCAAAATTTTTTCCTTCCAGGAGAAGAAAAGCTTCCTTCTGTAGAATAGAGAAAATATTAGTTTCTAAAACCTGTATTCCCGATTAACTCCCACCAATATGGCAATACCTAAAATTATTTGACCTAATAATTTTGTAACCCATTTCTTCTGTTATATTCATGTCTCTCACCATCACCTCTACTCGCTTCAGACCAAGTCTCCTCGGCTTGACTAAACTTTAGACAAATTTCCTCCTAATCATAGGCCAGCAACCTTCCTTTCCTTAGAATACTTACTTTAAAAAGCTTGTAATTGCAAATTATTTATCTGCCTCTTTAAAGTGTAGACACAGCTCCCAACCTCCTGCCCATTTTATAAACCAGTAATGTCTTTCTCAAGGACCTGGGAGTCATCCCTTTGAAATGTAATCATCAAGGAAGGTAGCTTTCTTCTCTTTCAGCCTCTGTGGAAGGGTAGCAGCCTAACTTGCTAAGTGCCAATTAGCAAACACAAATAGCCTAATCACAAAGAAAAACATTTGCAAATTCAGAAGTGACTCATTCAAGGTGCTAGACACACCCAATTGACCAACCTCCCCAATAATATCCTCCAGCTCACCCTGCACTTAAAAAAACTCCCACCTTTTGTTTTGGTGGAGTTGCTTTCCATCTCTCTCCCTGGTACAATTGTCTTGAATAAAGTTGTCCTTGGCTGTGTAACTCTCTCAGCTGCAAGTTTTCTTTGACAGATTCCTCCTTACCAAGTTTAAGTTCTCTGGTTCGTCATTAAAATTACAGTATTGCCAATTCCTAAATTCATGTGTGTCTATTTTGCCCAAACTTCAAATCTGGATAATCCATTTCTCTAACTGCTCTGGTTGAAGAAAAACACACAGCCAGCTGATTCACTTCACTCTAGCTGCTGACTTCAAGTCTGGGAATACTGTTTCATCCCTTTGCTTGCCTTAAACATCCCACACCTTTTTGCCCACAAGCATTCCACAGAGAAAATAGAAGCAATCAGAGAAAATGTCCACCAGCTCTGACCTCCTATCAATCTACTAACCTGCATCTGAGACCTTATACTTTGTCCTTCCTGATGCTATTTTTAATAAGTTAGCAATGCTTATACCTCAGGCAACCCCTTCACTTGTGCCCCAAATCTATTTCTACCCCATCTACTCAAGAACGTAGCTTTGGAAACTCTCCCATCTGTATGCCATGTTACCGACTTTTTCTAATCTACTCAACCAGCCCAATCACCATGCAACATGTTGTACATATTTCCATTTTAATCCCAAATCTTCTTCCAGATACTGCAACAAATTTCAGCTCCTTTTTTCAGCAAGTATTGGGAAGGTGTTTACAGTCTCTCTCCTCCCATTCTCTTTTAAAATTACCATACTCAGGTTTTAGCTCCCACCCACCAAAATTATTGTGTAGGCCACAAATAAACTTTTAAATCCAATTCTAAATTCTAGATTTATTTGACTAGCCAGCAGCATTTGGCATAACTAATAATTTCCACACTTTCTTCATATGTCTTAAAGAACACCAAACTATTTCGTTTTCCTCTTAAATAACTGGCCCATTTTTCTTTTACTGGTTCTTTCTATCCCTCCACTGCTTAATTAGTGTGACTAGGTTCAATTTTCACACCTCTTCTCTTCTTTAATTGAACTCATTCCCTAGGTGATCTCGTCTAGTTTCATGGCACTGAATATTATCTAGATGCAAACATTGAAGCAGTTTTTTTCTCTAGCTGAGACTTCTCTGCCAACTTCAACATATTTGTCCAACTACATCCTAGACATTTTCATTTGGCTATTCAGTGGAAATCTCAAGCATAACACACTAAACTCCAAACTCCGGATCTTTACCTCAGACACACAACTTCCAAGTCGTCACTGTCTTCCCAGCGGTCACTGTCTCTGTCAATGTCATTGTTCCAGTTGTTGGTGGAAGAGAGGTGGGGGCATGACATTAGGCTTAATCTTGATTCCTGTCTTTCCCTACTTCATAGAGTGATTCTTTGAAAATATAAGATATTATAAATTTGCACATAATATGTCAATAGCTTTCTTCCCCATTTGGAGTGGATGTCAAAAACCTCATAATGACCCAAAGGCCCTACCTGGCCTGGTCTCTCAGTTGCCACTGTGATCTCATCTAATGCTCTGTAATCTAGCCACATGTGTCAACTACCTGATTCTTCACATATGATAGGCATGTTCCTGCTTCATTACTTTTTTATTATTATTATTATTATACTTTAGGATTTAGGGTACATGTGCACAATGTGCAGGTTTGTTACATATCCATCCATGTGCCATGTTGGTGTGCTGCACCCATTAACTCGTCATTTAGCATTAGGTATATCTCCTAATGCTGTCTCTCCCCCTCCCCCCACCCCACAACAGTCCCCAGTGTGTGATGTTCCCCTTCCTGTGTCCATGAGTTCTCATTGTTCAATTCCCACCTATGAGTGAGAATATGCGGTGTTTGGTTTTCTGTCCTTGCGATGGTTTACTGAGAATGATGGTTTCCAGTTTCATCCATGTCCCTACAAAGGACATGAACTCATCATTTTTTATGGCTGCATAGTATTCCATGGTGTATATGTGCCACATTTTCTTAATCCAGTCTATGATTGTTGGACATTTGGGTTGGTTCCAAGTCTTTGCTATTGTGAATAGTGCCACAATAAACATACCTGTGCATGTGTCTTTATAGCAGCATGATTTATAGTCCTTTGGGTATATATCCAGTAATGGGATGGCTGGGTCAAATGGTATTTCTAGTTCTAGATCCCTGAGGAATCGCCACACTGACTTCCACAATGGTTGAACTAGTTTACAGTCCCACCAACAGTGTAAAAGTGTTCCTATTTCTCCACATCCTGTCCAGCACCTCTTGTTTCCTGACTTTTTAATGATGGCCATTCTAACTGGTGTGAGATGGTATCTCACTGTGGTTTTGATTTGCATTTCTCTGATGGCCAGTGATGATGAGCATTTTTTCATGTGTTTTTTGGCTGCATAAATGTCTTCTTTTGAGAAGTGTCTGTTCATGTCCTTCACCCACTTTTTGATGGGGTTGTTTGTTTTTTTCTTGTAAATTTGTTTGAGTTCATTGTAGATTCTGGATATTAGCCCTTTGTCAGATGAGTAGGTTGCAAAAATTTTCTCCCATTCTGTAGGTTGCCTGTTCACTCTGATGGTAGTTTCTTTTGCTGTGCAGAAGCTCGTTAGTTCAATCAGATCCCATTTGTCAATTTTGGCTTTTGTTGCCATTGCTTTTGGTGTTTTAGACATGAAGTCCTTGCCCATGCCTATGTCCTGAATGGTATTGCCTAGGTTTTCTTCTAGAGTTTTTATGGTTTTAGGTCTAACATTTAAGTTTTAATCCATCTCGAATTAATTTTTGTATAAGGTGTAAGGAAGGGATCCAGTTTCAGCTTTCTACTTATGGTTAGCCAGTTATCCCAGCACCATTTATTAAATAGGGAATCCTTTCCCCATTTCTTGTTTTTGTCAGGTTTGTCGAAGATCAGATAGTTGTAGATATGCGGCATTATTTCTGAGGGCTCTGTTCTGTTCCATTGATCTATATCTCTGTTGTGGTACCAGTACCATGTTGTTTTGGTTACTGTAGCCTTGTAGTATAGTTTGAAGTCAGGTAGCATGATACCTCCAGCTTTGTTCTTTTGGCTTAGGATTGACTTGGCAATGGGGGCTCTTTTTTGGTTCCATATGAACTTGAAAGTAGTTTTTTCCAATTCTGTGAAGAAAGTCATTGGTAGCTTGATGGGGATGGCATTGAATCTATAAATTACCTTGGGCAGTGTGGCCATTTTCACGATATTGATTCTTCCAACCCATGAGCATGGAATGTTCTTCCTTTTGTTTGTATCCTCTTTTATTTCATTGAGCAGTGGTTTGTAGTTCTCCTTGAAGATGTCCTTCATATCCCTTGTAAGTTGGATTCCTAGGTATTTTATTCCCTTTGAAGCAATTGTGAATGGGAGTTCACTCATGATTTGGCACTCTGTTTGTCTGTTATTGATATACAAGAATGCTTGTGATTTTTGTACATTCATTTTGTATCTTGAGACTTTGCTGAAGTTGCTAATCAGCTTAAGGACATTTTGGGCTGCGACAGTGGGGTTTTCTAGATATACAATCATGTCATCTGCAAACAGGGACAGTTTGACTTCCTCTTTTCCTAATTGAATACCCTTTATTTCCTTCTTCTGCCTGATTGCCCTGGCCAGCACTTCCAGCACTGTGTTGAATAGGAGTGGTGAGAGAGGGCATCCCTGTCTTGTGCCAGTTTTCAAAGGGAATGCTTCCAGTTTTTGCCCATTCAGTATGATATTGGCTGTGGGTTTGTCATAGATAGCTCTTATTATTTTGAAATACGTCCCATCAATACCTAATTTATTGAGAGTTTTTAGCATGAAGCGTTGTTGAATTTTGTCAAAGGCCTTTTCTGTATCTATTGAGATAATCATGTGGTTTTTGTCTTTGGTTCTGTTTATATGCTAGATTACATTTATTGATTTGCATATGTTGAACCAGCCTTGCATCCCAGGGATGAAGCCCACTTGATCATGGTGTATAAGCTTTTTGATGTGCTGCTGGACTCAGTTTGCCAGTATTTTATTGAGGATTTTTGCAACAATGTTCATCAAGGATATTGGTCTGAAATTCTCTTTTTTGGTTATGTCTGTGCCAGGCTTTGGTATCAGGATGATGCTGGCCTCATAAAATGTGCTAGGGAAGATTCCCTCTTTTTCTATCGATTGGAATAGTTTCAGAAGGAATGGTACCACTTCCTCCTTGTACCTCTGGTAGAATTTGGCAGTGAATCCATCAGGTCCTGGACTCTTTTTGGTTGGTAAGCTATTGATTATTGCCACAATTTCAGAGCCTGTTATTGGTCTATTTAGAGATTCAACTTCTTCCTGGTTTAGTCTTGGGAGGGTGTATTTGTCGAGGAATTTATCCATTTCTTTTAGATTTTCTAGTTTATTTGCATAGAGATGTTTGTAGTATTCTCTGATGGTAGATTGTATTTCTGTGGGATCGGTGGTGATATCCCCTTTTTCATTTTTTATTGCATCTATTTGATTCTTCTCTCTTTTCTTCTTTATTAGTCTTGCTAGCGGACTATCAATTTTGTTGATCTTTTCAAGAAACCAGCTCCTGGATTCATTAGTTTTTTGAAGGGTTTTTTGTGTCTCTATTTCCTTCAGTTCTGCTCTGATCTTAGTTATTTCTTGCCTTCTGCTAGCTTTTGAATGTGTTTGCTCTTGCTTTTCTAGTTCTTTTAATTGTGATGTTAGGGTGTCAATTTTGGATCTTTCCTGCTTTCTCTTGTGGGCATTAATGCTATAAATTTCCCTCTACACACTGCTTTGAATGTGTCCCAGAGATTCTGGTATGTTGTGTCTTTGTTCTCGTTGGTTTCAAAGAACATCTTTATTTCTGCCTTCATTTCATTATGTACCCAATAGTCATTCAGGAGCAGGTTGTTCAGTTTCCATGTAGTTGAGCAGTTTTCAGTGAGTTTCTTAATCCTGAGTTCTAGTTTGATTGCACTGTGGTCTGAGAGACAGTTTGTTATAATTTCTGTTGTTTTACATTTGCTGAGGAGTGCTTTACTTCCAACTATGTGGTCAATTTTGGAATAGGTGTGGTGTGGTGCTGAAAAAAATGTATATTCTGTTGATTTGGGGTGGAGAGTTCTGTAGATGTCTATTAGGTCCTCTTGGTGCAGAGCTGAGTTCAATTCCTGGATATCCTTGTTAACTTTGTGTCTCTTTGATCTGTCTAATGTTGACAGTGGGGTGTTAAAATCTCCCATTATTATTGTGTGGGAGTTTAAGTTCCTTTGTAGGTCACTGAGGACTTGCTTTATGAATCTGGGTGCTCCTGTGTTGGGTGCATATATATTTAAGATAGTTAGCTCTTCTTGTTGAATTGATCCCTTTACCATTATGTAATGGCCTTCTTTGTCTCTTTTGATCTTTGTTGGTTTAAAGTCTATTTTATCAGAGACTAGGATTTCAACCCCTGCCTTTTTTTGTTTTCCATTTGCTTGATAGATCTTCCTCCATCCCTTTATTTTGAGTCTATGTGTGTCTCTGCACATGAGATGGGTTTCCTGAATACAGTGCACTGATGGGTCTTGAATCCTTATCCAGTTTGCCAGTCTGTGTGTTTTAATTGGAACATTTAGCCCATTTACATTTAAAGTTAATATTGTTATGTGTGAATGTGATCCTGTCATTATGCTGTTAGTTGGTTGTTTTGCTCGTTAGTTGATACAGTTTCTTCCTAGCCTCGATGGTCTTTACAATTTGGTGTGTTTTTGCAGTGGCTGGTACCGCTTGTTCCTTTCCATGTTTAGTGCTTCCTTCAGGAGCTCTTTTAGGGCAGGCCTGGTGGTGACAAAATCACTCAGCATTTGCTTGTCTGTAAAGTCTTTTATTTCTCCTTCACTTATGAAGCTTAGTTTGGCTGGATATGAAATTCTGGGTTGAAAATTCTTTTCTTGAAGAATGTTGGATATTGGTCTCCACTCTCTTCTGGCTTGTAGAGTTTCTGCAGAGAGGTCAGCTGTTAGTCTAATGGGCTTCCCTTTGTGAGTAACCCGACCTTTCTCTCTGGCTGCCCTTAACAGTTTTTCCTTCATTTCAACTTTGGGGAGTCTGACAATTATGTGTCTTGGAGTAGCTCTTCTCGAGGAGTATCTTTGTGGTGTTATCTGTATTTCCTGAATCTGAATGTTGGCCTGCCTTGCTGGATTGGGGAAGTTCTCCTGGATAATATCTTGCAGAGTGTTTTCTAACTTGGTTCCATTCTCCCCGTCATTTTCAGGTACACCAATCAGACGTAGATTTGGTCTTTTCACATAGTCCCAAATTTCTTGGAGGCTTTGTTCGTTTCTTTTTATTCTTTTTTCTCTAAACTTCCCTTCTCGCTTCATTTCATTCCTTTCATCTTCCATCACTGATACACTTTCTTCCAGTTGATCGCATTTGCTACTGAGGCTTCTGCAATCTTCGCGTAGTTCTCAATACTTGGCTTTCAGCTCCATCAGCTCCTTTAAGCCCTTCTCTCCATTGGTTATTCTAGTTATCCATTCGTCTAATTTTTTTTCAAAGTTTTTAACTTCTTTGCTATTATTTTGAATTTCCTTCTGTAGCTCAGAGTAGTTTGATCATCTGAAGCCTTCTTCTCTCAAACCATCAAAGTCATTCTCCATCCAGCTTTGTTCTGTTGCTGGTGAGGAACTGCGTTCCTTTGGAGGAGGAGAGGTGCTCTGCTTTTTAGAGTTTCCAGTTTTTCTGCTCTGTTTTTTCCCCATCTTTGTGGTTTTATCTACTTTTGGTCTTTGATGATGGTGATGTACAGATGGGTTTTTGGTGTGGATGTCCTTTCTGTTTGTTAGTTTTCCTTCTATCAGACAGGACCCTCAGCTGCAGGTCTGTTGGAGTTTGCTAGAGGTCCACTCCAGACCCTGTTTGCCTGGGTGTCAGCAATGGTTGCTGTAGAACAGCGGATTTTCATGAGACCACAAATTCAGCTGTCTGATAGCTCCCCTGAAAGTTTTATCTCAGAGGAGTACCCAGCCAAGTGAGGTGTCAGTCTGTCCCCACTGGGGGGGTGCCACGCAGTTCGGCTGCTTGGGGATTAGGGACCCACTTTAGGAGGCAGTCTGTCCATTCTCAGATCTTCAGCTGTGTGCTGGGAGAACCCCTACTCTGTTCAAAGCTGTCAGTCAGACAGGGACATTTAAGTCTGCAGAGGTTCCTGCTGAATTTTCGTTTGTGCCCTGCCCCCAGAGGTGGAGCCTACAGAGGCAGGCAGGCCTCCTTGAGCTGTGGTGGGCTCCACCCAGTTCGAGCTTACTGGCTGCTTTGTTTACCTAAGCAAGCCTGGGCAATTGTGGGTGCCCCTCCCCCAGCCTCACTGCAGCCTTGCAGTTTGATCTCAGACTGCTGTGCTAGCAATCAGCGAGAGTCTGTGGGCACAGGACCCTCTGAGCCGGGTGCAGGACACAATCTCCTGGTGTGCCATTTTCTAAGCCTGTTGGAAAAACGCAGTATTAGGGTGGGACTGACCTGATTTTCCAGGTGCCTTGTGTTACCCTTTCTTTGACTAGGAAAAGGAACTCCCTGACCCCTTTTGCTTCCCGAGTGAGGCAATGCCTCGCCCTGCTTTGGCTTGTGCACAGTGCACTGCACCAACTGTCTTGCACCCACTATTTGGCACTCCCTAGTGAGATGAACCTGGTACCTCAAACACAAATGCAGAAATCGCCCGTCTTCTGTGTCGCTCAGGCTGGGAGCTGTAGACGGGAGCTGTTCCTATTCAGCCATCTTGGCTCCACCTTGATTCAAAACTTTTATATTCTCATTCGCTGTGCATACTCTTTTTGCAGATCATCATCAATCACTCTCTCATGTCACTACCATCAACCGTTTTATTTAAAATTGCAACTCTACCCCTGAATCAGTCTATCTCCTTTCCTGATTTTTCTTCGGAACCCTTCTTACAACCTCACATAACACATATGAATGTATGCATGTATTTATTATCTGTTTCTTGAAGCTTAACATAAGCCTGTATGAGAACAGAGACTTTTTATTTTCTTGGTCCCTAGAAAAGTACCTGGCACATAAATATTTAAGGAAGGAAGGAAGGAGAGAAGAAGGAAAGAAGGACACCATTGTTAATTCTTTATCATTATCTGTAATCTAGATGGATATTATTAGGGTGCCTATTTTCTTAGCGTTTTGAAATTTTATTACATATTTATTAACTTTTAGAATTTGGATAGGAGATAAGATAAAGCCATAGCTATGTTCCTAAGATGTTAGTTTTCACGTGCATCCATGTGAAGAGACCACCAAACAGGCTTTGTGTGAGCAATAAAAGCTTTTAATCACCTGGGTGCAGGCGGGCTGAGTCCGAAAAGAGTCAGTGAAGAGAGATAGGGGTGGGGCCGTTTTATAGGATTTGGGTAGGTAGTGGAAAATTATAGTCAAAGGGGGTTGTTCTCTTGCAGGCAGGGGCGGGGGTCAAAAGGTGCTCAGTGGGAGAGCTTCTGAGTCAGGAGAAGGAATTTCGCAAGGTTAATTGCTCAGTTAAGTTAGGGCAGAAACAAATCACAATGGTGGAATGTCATCAGTTAAGGCAGGAATCGGCCATTTTCACTTCTTTTGTGATTCTTCATTTGCTTCAGGCCATCTGGATGTATACGTGCAGGTCGCAGGGGATATGATGGCTTAGCTTGGGCTCAGAGGCCTGACACTAGTAACAGTTATAAAAGTGCTGCTTCCTCTTTCTCTACTAATGCTGCTCTCACAACTTTGATTTGTCATCCCCTTTGATTTCCCATCCCCTCATACCCTGTAGGACAGTTAAAAGGTGTTAAATTTCTAGAGCTTATGTGGATGAGGAGGTTTCATTCTCTCTCAAAACTCTTTAGTTATTTAGAGAATTATGCCAGCTGGTCAGGTTGAATTGATTGGAAGATCCATTTCTTAGTAGTGTCCCGATGGGTAAGAATCTGATTTTCAGGGTTGATGATTCTGAAACTTGAAGTTATTTTGTTAAAATAATAAGCATCCTGAGCTTGAGTTGAATTGAGATATTGATTTTTACAGTACAGTAAGTACCAATTTGTTAATTTATAATAAATACTATGTTTCTACTCATCAGGGAACATGTTTTGCTATATTTCTCCTCTAATATCTTCTCCATAAGAATATTCTAATAAGAAATGTGATGTTACATTTTTGCACTTAAGCTCCTATAAGAGTCCTCTGTTACTTTTCAGATTAAATATAAAGTCATGTCCGGCGTCTCTACTAAAAATACAAAAAATTAGCCAGGCGTAGTGGCGGGCGCCTGTAGTCCCAGCTACTCAGGAGGCTGAGGCAGGAGAATGGCGTGAACCCGGGAGGCGGAGCTTGCAGTGAGCCAAGATTACACCACTGCGCTCCAGCCTGGGCGACAGAGCGAGACTCCGTCTCAAAAAAAAAAAAAAAAATACAAAGTCGTTATAGATATAAAATGATGTTTAAATATCCAGTATCAAGCTCAAGTTATTTTTCTGTAACTCAAATTAATTTCTGTCTCTATTTCATCATTCTGATTTCAATCCCTTCTAGGCATTCTCCACATCCACCTTCCAGGGATTCTTTACAGTCCCAAGGTCTTGTCAATGCAAAATATCTGAGACAGGTCTCAGTCAATTTAGAAAATTTATTTTGCCAAGGTTAAGGATGCACCTGTGACACAGCCTCAGGAAGTTCTGAGACATGTGCTTGAGAGAGCGGGAGCATCGCCTCTTGGACAAGCCCCTCATTCTAAAGTTTACCTTAATAAAAAACTGCCTAAATCCAAAGGGCATCAGCCTAATGGCTAAGGTCAGCATGACCATAAAACACAAATAACATTTCCAACCAGAAACATTCCAAACTCCTCCCTAACCAGAGACATCCTAGCCCCAAGATAAACCCCCCTCTGGCAGGGAAGATGCTAGCCCTGAGATAATCCCTCTCCGGGCTGGAAAGACGTCTGCCCCAAGATAATCTCCCATCCTCCCAGAGAGATTCCAGCCCCACCATAAACTTCTTCACACACATAAACATTCCAAGCTTGTGATAAGCCACTTCACCCTAAAACCAATATATACTCTTGGTCTGTAAGAGAGAGCGCTCCTGACCGAAATGGGCCAGGACCACCTTTCAGGTTTGAGCTAAAGTAAACCTGTCTTTAACTGCCAGCTGTGTTTCGTGTTTCTTTCCTCTTTCTTCAACTCTCACAGTGCTCATGTGGTTGGGGGTACAGCTTACTTTTATACATTTTAGGGAGACATGAGTCATCAATCAATATGTATAAGGTGTACATTGGTTCAGTTCAGTAAGGCAGGGCAACTGGAAGGGGGTTATTCCAAGTTAGAAGTAGATAGACAAAAGACTGCACTCTTTTGAGTCCTTGATCAGCCTTCCACTGAATACACAATTTATTCCGGCTCAGTGAATCTGCATTTTTACATAAATGATAGGGCAGAGGAAGCAATCAGATAGGCGTATGTCTCGGGTGAGCCTCAGAGGGATAACTTCGAATGGAACAGAAGGCAGGTTTGCCCTAAGCAGTTCCCAGCTTGATTTTTCCCTTTAGCTTAGTGATTTTAGAGTCTCAAGATTTATTTTCCTTTCACAGTGTCATGTAGTGTTCAGGCAAAAATTTGAGGAAGGACCAGAATGTGGATCTTGGCTTAGCTCCAACAGGTTTACAGTGAGATATATGTCAGCTCGGTTGGCTTGGATACTCCAAGTTCTGTGACTCAATTGTATTCTGTGCCACACAGAACTTACAGAACTTTGGAGAAATTACCCATGCCTTCATTTTCTTAGACGCACCACAAACTTCCCTCTGGTGACTTGCTAGATTCCTTGTGAGCTGTCAGGAGCTGCCAACACCTCTCTCTCTCTCTCTCTGTCTCAACACCTCCCTCCCTCCCTCTGCCTCCCTCCTTTTTTCTCTCTCCATCTCTTCCCTTTCTCTGTCCTCTTTCTAGGTTTCTCATTATTCCCTCCCTCCCTCCCTCTCTATTTATCTGTCTTCCCGTCTCTCCACAGTTCTCTTTTTAATCTTGGAGATTATAAACAGAAGTCTCATGTTCCCTTCTATTTCTCTCAATTCATATTGTGAATACCAGGAATCCTTTTCCTAATTTGTGCATCTAGTTTCTGGAAATAAAAGCTGGAAGAGCATACGGTCTTGTCCTATATTCCTCCCTGCCATAAACTTCTCCCAAAACCAGTGCAGAGCCCATTGGAAATACAGGTAAAGAAGACAATAAAGGGAGGAAAAAGAATGCCTTACTGTCAATATTATGACATTTACAGTTAGGTTTCCATTTCATTTCCTTACTCATCCATATTTTCCCTACTTTCTCATAGCATCAGATGTGTTATAGCTTCCTGAATACGTTCGCTCCTCTATATTTCCTAATATTTGAACAATCCTACTTGTCTTTTGCCTGCTTTAAATGACTCTTCATGTGTAAACAACAGTATGTGCAACATGATGAAAGAGGAGAAAAGGATGCCACCACCAACACCTTTACATTGAAGTGTATCTGGGAGACAGCTCCCCCTACAGAATGGCAGCTAACCATGGGCCAACTAAGAAGCCAATTTGAGTCTTTCATTAAATGGTAGTAAGGGTAAATAATTTCTTTTTCAGGCAAAACACTGTAGATATAGATAGATAGATGATAGATAAATACGCACATATATGCGTGTGTATATACACAAACCCATATGTACGCTTAGAAGTGGGAATATTTGTTTACCTTTCAGATAGACCTGTTGAGCAGTTTGTGGCCCCTATATGATGCACACACCCTCCTTTGAAGACTGAATTTAACATACATTAACCTCTAACATTTTTGTATATTGAAGCTGCCATTTTGGTATCATGGCACCAATTTTTCAATAGTGTTATAATGTATTACTTGTCAATTTACCATTAGTTATTTTATGAGATTTGCAAGACAGATTAGTCACCTGATAGCAATTGTGATCTGCATTTGTATTTTCAGCAGAGCCTCCATAAAATATTTCTTCTTAATATGGATAAACATACACATTTTTATGAAGATTATAAATATCTTCAATATCGTAGGAGGGCATTTTCTGACCTTGCTCCTGAATTCTGAGGATAGCTCTTTCTATGCACTGATTAGAGCTCATCTGCACACACCCTTCGGTCAACTCCTTGGAAAAAGAGTTTTTCATAGTAAGGATTTAGATTATTATCATTCAAAGATGTTTTATTAACCTCCATCCACAATGTGCGTATTTCTACAGCTTTTTTTTCATAATTATAATAGGGAAGCCCTCAATATAGACTATAGATTTTTCTAGGTTCATTAGTCAGTTCCATCTAACTTTCCTTGTAACATCTATTTTAAATCTTGCCAAGGCCACTAATGTTACAATGCTGCTGAATTATATGATCACATTTTGGTTCTTATCTTGACCTATCAGTAGTTACTAGGCTTGTTTCCCTAAGAATAAGAAGCCCACTATCTCTGGGAAGTAGCTCTCTCAATAAACAGACATGGACAAGTCAACACTCAACTGTCAAGCATTCAATAACACTCCTCAAAACAAAATAATTTTTAAGAATCAGGCTTCTACCCATACAGCGTCAACTGTCATCATTCCTTCACTTCTTACCACTTGTTCCAACCATGCTGGATTTTCTTAAGTTTCCAAGCTTTTGCAAGTGCAACTCCTTCTCTCCAGAATGTGTGTCTCGTATTTCTCAACAACATATGCAGCACAGATAACTAGAAAACCAACTTTATGCAAAAACAATAATCCTGTTTCCTTTGTCTGAGTCAGTATTCTTCTTTGTGCCCCTAAGTACTTCCTTTGTGATAGCAATTTTTAAATTGTTGTATTGTACTGGCTTTTCCACAAGACAATAAGTTCTTTTGCATCGTATAGGAACTTGCATGTAGTAGCTAATACAGCTTTGCGGAATAAATTAAAGAATTAATCTCCATGCCTTTCTCCCTTTTTCATTTTTTTCATAACCTTTTCACATATAAGTATGTTGAAACTTTGAAAGTGAGATTATTTAGAAAAATAAGAATCTCATACCCCATGGTTTGCCAATATTTATAAACAAATAACAATAGAAAACATGTTTTTGCATTTAATTTTAAAACTGTTTGATGATCTTGTTGACAATAAAAACAAATTACCTAAATTAAAGCTAAAAAATGATAGAATGAATAAAATAGACATCAGATCTCTTTTGATTGTTTAATGTTTTTAAATTAAATATAAGATAAACAACATCTTAATAAAAATAAGACACACAAACTTTTTATTTTTCTAAAATTCTCATGATTTAGCAAAAAAGATCTTCATGGTATACCACATTTACCACAGGCTGAAATATAGTTTGCAAGGCAGGAAGTTTACATATTAAGCTTTGCTTATTAATTCCCTGAATTAGAATGGCTCTTAGAGGAAAAACAACTAATTTGCAGTCAGCTTGAAGAAATTGAATTGAGTGATGATAGCTATCTTTAAAGCTGGTGACCTTACATTATCCTGTTATATGCCTTAAGGGCATTAAAAGTACTCTAAATTAATTTGAGAGCCTACATAATAATATAATAATGTTTCCATTAATCACAAAATCCAAGACTAGTATGCCCCTTGGTGCTCTGCTGTGATTTTAATCTTCCTAATATGATTTTGTCATATGTCTTATTTCTAGAAAAGTTCTGTGATTTTTTTCAGACCTAATTTTCTTAAATTATTCACCTCTTTCTAACTCCTCCCAACACTTCTGAAGTTTAGAATGTATTTTTTCTGCATCATAAGTTAAGTCTTCTCCAGTGTTTAATGATACCTTTATGGTTGCATATAACAGATGAGCAGTGATGTTCACATGTCATGAAGATCCTGTGTGCTTTCAAAATGGCAAAAACTAGTAGTTTAACTTGTGCCAAGCACTACAATTTTTTATAGTAATACTTTGTGTTTCATCAGTCACCTTAGGGATAAGGTAACTGACACATAGATAACTTTAGTAATTTGCCCAACAGCAATCAGCTGGTAAGTAGCTCGAATCTAATTTCATTGAGCCTAAGTTGCCAGAAATGTGATTGAACATAGATGATCATTCCTCCCTTTACCTTCCTCTGACAAAATAAACCTGAATAACCAAAAATTATTAAAAAGAACAGAAAATTTGAAATAACCCTTGGACACTAGGTAGAGAATGACATATTATGCCACCCATGCCAAAGAATTCCTAGACATTATGCAGATAAAACTAAAAAGAAGTCATTGAGGGTAGAATTGATATGGACAGGAGGTAGGGAAAAACTGGGTAGAAAAGGGCAGGGTCATTGGCAAGGGCTCCACCCTCAAGCCTAGACCTGCAGCCCTAAATGAGAACATGCATTCCGGTTTTCCTGCCCAAATGTTGCCTTTTCCAAAACCACCCTGGCCTTCCATGCCCCCCATCCTGTACCCATAAAAACCCAAAGCTCCACTAGCAGAGGGGCAGAGTGGCACAGCAGAGAAGGAGAGAAGAGAAGAAGCATCTGAATGTTGAGAGGAGAAGAGGCAGCTGGACATCAGAGACAATGGTCAGAGAGGAGGTCAGCTGAACCCCAAGGGAAGATTATCTTTCCATCTCATTTCCAGCTCCCCACACCACTGAGAGCCACTTCCCCCACTCAGTAAAATCTTTGCATTCATCATCCTTCAAGTTCATGTGACCTCATTCCTCTTGGGCACGGAAAAGAACCTGGCTGCGGGTGCAAGAGGCTGTCACGCTGACTCCCTGCCAAGCTGGTTTAACACTTAGTCATCCTTGGAAGACAAATGCTAAGAGAGCATCGATTGTAACACATGCCCTCTGGGGCTCCAGAGGTCACAGGCAACCCCTACACGCTGCTGCACAGGCTAGTATGGGGTTTGTTCCTGCTGGCGCCCAAAGGCACTTGTCCTGGCTCCTGCACCCGTTCACCTGCGTGCTCCCTCTCCTTCAAGAGGTTTGAGTGCAGCACCCAGTAGACACCCCTGTTGTAAGTCCCATGAGGGGCTCAGGGGAACTCTCCGGTCTCAAAGTCACATTATTGTTGTAGAGAAATTTGTACCCTATCTCTGCAAGCAAATAAAGGGAACACTAAGAGATTTGAAAATATTGGACTGTCTCCTAGGGCAGCAGGCTATAAGAGACATAGGAACACAGTCCACCTGGAGAAGAAGCCAGCCTCAGTGGAAGGCTAATTATGGAAAACAGCTTTTGAGGGAAGAATATTCTCTATGCAGAGAGAACAATACAAGTGAAGAAGATTCTCACTATCAACTCGTTCACTACTTAGTCAGGCCACTGGATCACCAAAAGGGAGTTGACAATAAAAAATTTGAAGTAGAAGAAAATGCTGTCATAACAAGAATTGTTTGTACTTGGTGTCTCCATTTCTACTTCTTCCATTCTATATTGACCCTACACCAATACAACTTTTGCCTTCATCTCTCCACTGTAATGTCTCTTGTAAAGATCACTAATGACTTCTGTGTTGCTGAATCAAATGATACCATCTTGTCCTCTTCTTACTCAACCTATGAGCAGCATTTGATCCTGTTGATCATTTTTTCTTCCTAAATTGTTATTCACTTGGATTGCAGGAAGCCACAGTTCCTAATATTCTTTCTACCCTCTTCACTCCTCCTCAGTCTGTTTCCTTTACAGCAAGCTCCTCACTCTCCTTAATGATTAATATTGTCGACCCTGTGGCTCCAGACTTGGTTCTCTGTCATATGTGCTCTCTCTTGGTAATCTCATCTAGTTGCACAGTTTTAAACAACTTTTAATTACTTATGACTCTCAAATGCATATCTCCAGCCCAACTTCCTATGATGAACTCTAGATAAATATTTCTGACTGCCAATGCAACCTATCTTCTTGGATATCTTGTAGGAATATGAAACATAAATCACCCAATGCAATTTATGAATGTTTTCTACTAATCTGCTCTACCTGAAGTCCTACTCTTTTCAGTTAATGGAAACCCAACCTTTTAACCAGCCAAAAAGTTAAAGTTTGATCTGTAAGCAAATACTAGATTTTTTATGTTTAAATACTAATTATAGTGTTGCACTATATGAAGGTATTACCTGTATGAAAAGTAAAGGTAAAACTGTATAGAGTGAGTTAAATATGGCTATTTATATTACTCTTAAGGAAAATGATACATATGATACTAAAATGTTACCCATAGAAAACATGTTGCATATTCCCATTCTTTTACAGGGAAGTATTAGAATTTTATTATCTGCATAATAATCCATTGTATTAAAAACAATATCTTCTCTTTAATTTGCTTTTAAAAATTTTTTAATTTGCTACCAATAAACAGTTTACATAGAGAAATTGATGATGAAAATTAGTATTTATTAATCCATTTTTGTAAATACTTATTATATCTTGAGTCACCAATCAATAGTATTTATCTGCTGAGTAACCTGTAAGATTTACTGAAGTAATAAAACCTGAGATTTAAGGGCAGCCCCAGTTCTATTTTAATCCCCTATTTTAACTCCTACGTACTTAAATCTTAAAACACAAGAAACCACATTTTAATATTTTATTTTGACTACAATTTCTGCATTTTAAAAAGTACTTAGGTTATATTTTAAAATATGCAATTTTAAAATCCCCCAGGTCTATTGAAACAATTTTATCAGTAATTCCATGGTGTAAGGTAGAAAGAGTTAAGGAGGGCCAGGCGCAGTGGCTCACGCCTGTAATCCCAGCACTTTGGGAGGCTGAGGCGGGCAGATCACGAGGTCAGGAGATCAAGACCATCCTAGCTAACACGGTGAAACCCCGTCTCTACTAAAAAAATACAAAAAAATTAGCTGGGCTTGGTGGCACGCACCTGTAGTCCCAGCTACTAGGGAGGCTGAGGCAGGAGAACGGCGTGAACTCAGGAGGCGGAGCTTGCAGTGAGCTGAGATTGCGCTGCTGCACTCCAGCATGGGCGACAGTGAGACTCCGTCTCAAAAAAAAAAAAAAAAAAAAGAGTTAAGGAAAAAACATAGAGAATCTACGGATTTCCCCTTTAATTGCAATCCAAAAATGTCACTGGTAGAGAAGATGTAAAGTTCTGCTTTATTTCTAACATGGAAAGTGCTTAGAATCCATCACTCCCATGAGAAAGGGAACATAAACCACTTTTCTTGGACCTGTTAGAGAAATAAGGTCACAAGGTAAACCAGTACCCAGAATCTGTAGAGAAAAGAGGAACGCAGAGAATCACAATGAAGATCAGCTTACCTGGAGCAAAGACATAGTCATAAACTGATTGGACACAAAGTAGTTTTGGCTAATTACTGGAGGCTGAGTCTGGATGAACTAGCATGAGAGTGAGAAACTCCTGGGGGCAACAGTCATGGGGAGACTCTACACTTTTTATGAGTTCTCCTCCAGGAAACTAACTAGTTCTCATGATGAAAATTAGAGACATATCCCCTCATGTTTCTACTAGGGGTAGAGGAAAAGTAATCATTCTGAAGTATGTTTAGAGCAGGACTAAGACCTGCCCTCCAAGGGAAACAACAACCAGAACCAAACCTAATCTATCTGGGGAAAAGGCAATCAGCCACATTCTGCTCTAGTTTTCCTGTCTTCCTTATGACGGGAAAGATAAAAGCTAAGAAACACATATGAAGGCCATAGCTCAGAAATGCAGACCCACTAAAAGACTAAAATTTAATTTACAGGATTATAGAGCACTTTCCTTTCCCTCACAAAATGCCTTACCACCACATCACAAGGGCTCTAGAATAATAACAGTGCATTATAACTAACAGCGCTTGAAGATGCAGTTCAATAAAAGGAGGAATTATTAGAGACATCCAAAGACAAAAGAGGAGACAAAAATAAGAACATTAGAGGATGATAAAACCTGTGGCCCCTTCAGCTACTGCAAACATCAACACAGTCCAACTCCTAGACAGATTCACGTCAAGCTTCACACTAAAGGCTTATGAACGTCAGCTCCTATTATCCAATTTCCAGCTTTTAGTGAAAAATTACAATGCATATTGTGATAGTGAAAATTATGTGTCAACTTGGCAGGGCCATACGGTTTTCATATATTTGGTCAAACATTATTATTTGTTTTTACTTTTTAACTGACACACCAAAAAATGTACATACTTATGGGGTACAGTGTGATGTTTCACTATATGTATAAAATGTGTAATGATCAAATTAGGATAAGAAGCATATCCATCACATCAGACATTTATTATTTCTTTGTGGTGGGAACAATTAAAATCCTCTCTTCCATTTATTTTGAAATATAAAATATATTATTAACTACAGTCACTCTAGTGTGCCATGCAACACGATAATTCATTCTTCCTATCTAACTGTAAGTTTGTACCCATTGACCAACCTCTCTTTATGCCCCTCTTCCCTCTACCCTTTCCTGCCTCTGGTAACCACTAATCTACTCTCTACTTCTTTGAGATCAATGTTTTTACATTCTACATATGAATGAGATCATACAGTATTTGTCTTTCTGTGTCTGGCTTATCTCAATTAACATAATGTCTCCCAGGTTCATTTATTTTGCTGAAAGTGACAGGTTTTATTCTTTTATGGCTGAATTGTACTCCATAGTGTAAATATATTACGTATTCTTTATCCATCTGTTTGTTGATGGACACTTAGGTTAATTTCACATCTTGGCTATTGTGAATAGTGCTGCAATAAACATGAGTGTGCAGACATCTCTTGAACCAACCAATTTAATATCCTTTGGATATATACCCAGTAGTGGGATTGTTGGATTATATGGTAGCTCTATTTTCAATTTTTGGAGAACTTCTTCCATAGTGTCTTCTATGGGGGCTATACTAATTTGCATTCTAACCAACAGTGTAGAAGAGTTCCCTTTTCTCCACATCCTTGCCAACTCTTGTTATCTTTTGTCTTTTTGATAATAGCTATTCTAACAGGTGTGAGGCAATATATCGTGGCTTTAATATGGATTTCCCTGATGGTTAGTGATGTTGATCATTTTTTCATATACCTGTTGTCCCTTTGTATGTCTTTTTTTGGAGAAATGTGTATTTGGAATTTTTGCCCATTTAAAAAATTTAGTTATATCTTTTTGCTATTGAGTTGTTTGAGTTCCTAATATATTCTGGATACTAAGCCTGCTTCAGATGTGTAATTTGCAAATATTTTATCCAATTCTGTAGGTTATCTCTTTACTCTGTTGATTGTTCTCTTAGCTGTGCAGAAGCTTTTCAGTTTGAAATAATGCATTTGTCTACTTTTGCTTTTGTTTTCTGTGCTTTTGAGGTATTGAAAAAAAAAAAAAACACCTCTTCCCCAGATCAATGTTAAATGTTTCTCCTATGTATTCTTCTAGTAGTTTTACAGTTGCGTGTCTTATATTTAAATCTTTCTTCCATTTTGAGTTGATTTTTGTAGGCAGTGAGAGATGAAGTTCTAGTTTCATTCTTCTGCATGTTGATGTCCAGTTTACCCAACACCATTTGTTAAAGAGACTGTCCTTTCCTCAATGTGTGTTCTTGGAGCCTTTGTCATAGATTAGTTGACTGCAAATGCATGGATTTATTTCTGGGTCATATAGATACTCTATTCCATTGGTCTGTGCATCTTTTTTATGCCAATTCCATGCTCTTTTATTTACTGTTGCCTTGTTGTATATTTTTAAGTCAGGCAGTGCAATGTCTCCAGCTATGCTCTTTTTGCTTAAGATTGCATTGGCTCTTCAGGGTCTTTTGTAGTTCCATGCAAGTTTTATGATTTTTTTTTTCTATTTCTGTGAATAATGTCATTGGCATTTTGATAGGGATTAAATTATATCCATAGATTGGGAAGTATGGGCATTTTAACAACGTTAATTCTTCCAATCCTTGAACATTGGACATCTTTCCATTTATTTGTGTTTTCTTCAATTTCATTAGTCAATATTTTGTAGTTTTCATTGTAGAGATCTTTCACCTCTTTGATTGTATCTGTGAGGATGTTTCAGGATGAGGTTAACCTTTGAATTGGTAGACCGAGTAAAGAAGATTACACTCCCTTATGTCGGTGAGCTTCACTCAATCAGTTGATGCCGCCAAGAGATCAAAAAGGACAAGTACGGGAGAATTCCTCCGCCAAACAGTCTTCAGACTGGAACGTTATATTTTTCTTGCTTTTGGGCTGAAATGGAAACACTGAATTCTTGCTGGTTCTCTAGCCTAAAGGCTTCAGTTTTGAACTAGACCCCCACCATGACTTTAAATATAAAGCACAGATAGATTAAAGTAAAAGGATAAAGAAAGATATACTGTGTTAACACTGATCAAAGGAAAGCTGTTTTAACTCATAAAAATAGATATATTAATTTCAGACAAGGCAAACTTCTTATCAAGAAAAATTATTTGTGACAAACAGGGGTATTAAGTGATTTTTAAAATGGGTCAATTTTCCAAGAAGATATAAAAAATATTCACTTACTTGTGAAGAGAATATTAAAATACATGAAGCAAAAAAAAATGATAGAACTCCAAGAAGCAATAGAGGAATATGCTATTATGTCTGGAGACTTCAGCACAACACCTCTCTATCAAAAATTAATGTAGCCAATGAGCATAAAATCACTAAAGAAAGAGTTGTACTGAACAGCCCAATCAATCAATTGGATCCACTTTATACATACATGTATAGAATATTTCATCTAACAACAGAATGCATGTTCTTCTCAAGCTCATAGAAAACATTAAACAATACTGACTTCATTCTGTGCCATAAAACACACTTAAAAAATTTTTAAAAATAAAAATTATGTAAAGTATATGCTTAAAAATGATGGAATTACACTAGAAATTAATAACAGTAAAACCCCTGGAAAATCTGAAATATTTGAGATTAAAGAACATACTTCTAAATAATGTGAGTTAAAGAAGAACTCTCAAAATAGATTTAAAAATATTTAGAACTAAGTAAATACAAATAAAAACACAGGTTATCAAAATTTGTGGAATGCAACCACAGCAGTGGTTGGAGGAAAATTTATAGCATAAAATATATTAGAAAAAAAGAAATATTCATAATAAACAAACTGAGCTTCCACATTAGAAAAGTAGAAGAAGAAGAGTAAAGCCTAAATCAAGTAGAAAAGTAGAAGTAATAAAAATTAGAGCTTTAACAAATGAAATTGAAAAAGAAAATCCATAAGGAAGAAAAGTTCTTTAAGAAGCTGATTTTTAAAAAATGATCAATAAAATTGATAAGTGTCTAGCCAGGTTAGCAAAGCAATAAGAGAGAAGACACAAATGAACCATATCAAAAATGAAAAAAGAAACATCAGTACTAATTCTATGAGCTTTAAAAGGATGATAAATATTATGGACAACTCTATATCCACAAATTTAAGTCTTAGATGAAATGGTCAATTTCTTGAAAGATACAAAGTACCAAAACTCACTGAAGAGAAACAGATAATCTGAATATAGGATATTGAATCAATAATTTAAAACCTTCTTAAATAGAAAGCATCAGGCCTGTATGATTTAACTGATGAATTTTATTAAACATTTGTAAAGAAAATAATACCAGTTTTTCCATATATTTTGCAGAAAAAAATAGAACCAGGGAACACTTTCTAGTTCATTCTGTGAGGTACGCATTCCCCTAACACTAAAAACCAGGTAAGTACATTAGAAGGAAAGAAAACTACAGAGCACCTGTTGTTTCAAAACAACAGGTGATAGAGAGGATGTGGAGAAATAGGAACAGTTTTACACTGTTGGTGGGACTGTAAACTAGCTCAACCATTGTGGAAGTCGGTGTGGCGATTCCTCAGGGATCTGGAACTAGAAGCAATCCCATTACTGGGTATATACCCAAAGGATTATAAATCATGCTGTTATAAAGACACCTGCACATGTATGTTTATTGTGGCATTATTCACAATAGCAAAGACTTGGAACCAACCCAGATGTCCAACAGTGATAGACTGGATTAAGAAAATGTGGCACATGTACACCATGGAATACTATGCAGCCATAAAAAATGATGAGTTCATGTCCTTTGTAGGGACATGGATGAAGCTGGAAACCATCATTCTCAGCAAACTATCGCAAGGACAAAAAACCAAACACCGCGTGTTCTCACTCATAGGTGGGAATTGAACAATGAGAACACATGGACACAGGAAGTGGAGCATCACACACTGGGGACTGTTGTGGAGTGGGGGGATGGGGGAGGTATAGCATTAGGAGATACACCTAATGCAAAATGATGAGTTACTGGGTGCAGCACACCAATATGGCACATGTATACATATGTAACAAAGCTTGACGTTGTGTACATGTACCCTAAAACTTAAAGTATAATAATAATAAAAAAACACATAAACATGGAGTCACCATTTGACCCAGCAATTCCACTCCATGGTATACACCCAAGAGAAATGAAAACATATGTCCACACAATAACCTGTACACAAATGTTCATAGCAGCACTATTCACAATAGCACAAAGGTGGAAACAACCTACATGTTCATCAATGGATAAGTTAAAGGAAATGTGGCATAGTCATACAATGGAATATTATTTAGCCTTCAGAAGAATGAAGTTACACATGCTACAACATTGATGAAGCTGGAGAACATTATGCTACATAAAAAAGCCATTCACAAAGTACTACATATTGTATGATTCTATTGTCATGAAAGGCTCAGAATAGGCAAAATTACAGAGACAGGAAGTGGACTAATGATGGCATAGGCCTGGGGGTGTGAGGCTAGTGGAGGCATAAGGAAATGGAATGTGAATACTAATGGGTACTGGGTTTCTTACTGGGATGACAGAAATATTTTAAAATCGATTGTGGTGATGGTTGCACAATCCTGTGAACACAGTAAAAACAATTTTATATTTAAAAAAGAAAAACTACAGAGCAATAGCTCTCTCAAATGTAAATGTAAAAATTCTCAACAAAATATTAGCAAAATCACATAAAATATGTATAAAAACAACTACAACCCACAACCAAGTGAGATTTATCTCAGATATGCAAGGCTGGTTCAGCATTCCAAAATCAATAAATGTAATCCATCTCATCAAAGGCAAAATACATAAAGTCAATAACCATGTCAATTGGCACAACAAATATTTTAAAAATTCCAGCAATTTATTTAATATAAAATCTCTCAGCACTCTAGGAATAGAGGAAAACTTGCTAAGTTTAACAAAGATCATCTGTAAAATACTTACAGCTAACATGATACTTGATAGTGAGAAACTGGATACCTTCCACCCAAGATCAGGAATAAGGCTAGAAAGTAATGTCCTCTCTCCCCACTCCTATTCGATATCATACTGGGAGTCCTAGCTTGCACAAAAAGACAATAAAAGCCACACAAATTGAAAGGGAAGAAATAGAACTTTTTTTTTTCACAGGTGAAATGTTTGTCTATGTATAAAATCAGAAAGAATCAACAACAACAACAAAATCAATTGCAAATAACAAGCAATTACAGAGTGGTTGCAGGATAAAAGGCTAATATGCAAAAGCCAATTTATTTTCTATATACTAGCAATAAACAATTGGAATTTTACATTAAAAACACAATATCATTTATATTAGCACCAAAATAAATAAAATTATTATGTATAATAATCCAACAAAATTCACCAAGGATCTATATGCAGAAAACTACCAAACTCTGATTAAACAAATCAGAGAAGATGATACTTAGTCCAATGTGACAACACACTGTTCCTTAGACGTGTTGCAATGGACTGTACCACTTTAGTGTCCTTATTGTAAATTCTTTGTAAAGAGAAGCATCATTTTACAAGGAAAATATACTTTAAATTATCCCTTTGATACCTCAAAATTTTATGCTCTTTTTAACATGGTTCAAAATAAGATTAATGGTTCAGATATCATGAAAGGAAATGGCATATACTAACATTTTATAAATGAGTCATGGATATGTCCTACTTAGGAGTTCAACTGATCATTTGGATTATTTTTTGAGTGATACCTTGGTTCGGTGACCATGACCTGATTTTATGCTTCATCTTTTCCATTTCTATCAACCTGTTATACTGCTTGAAGCTCAGTTTACAAATCTGTAAAGTGGAACTGGAGATACGTCCGTTGCAGGGCTTAGTGAGAATCACGGATCAATTATGTATGTTGCATTGCATTTAATGAATGCTTACTAAGGATAACTTGGATTCCCTCTGTAACAATAGGTTCTCATTTTTATACAGAAGAGTGGTCACGCTGAAGATTGTGGTGTTAGAGATAGAATGGGATCCACGTGGACAGAGTAGATAAGACTGAAAAGTCTGACAGATCTTGGGTCTAATGATATCTGTATGTCCAGCTTACAAGGCGGTTGGGAAAGACAGCTGGGGAATGAAGCTGAAGCTTTTTTTTTTTTAAAGAGGCAAGGAATAATGACCACAAATACTTATGAGACTTCTTTTACTTTGTAATTTTTTATTTTTTCATTATCCCCATGGTGTCAAAAGACAGCAACTTCTAAGGGTATATGATGCTGAATAAATGTGTATGGGAGATATACAGTGGAGCAGCTGCTGTTTGATGAGCTGAGCGAAGACATTAGGAATAGGGTAAAGGGAAGCCATCGATTCACTGTAGCAAGGCAGACGAGTGAACATAGCCCTCCCCCAGATGCTTATATAAGAGCTCTTTGCTGCGCAAAGGTTTTAGAAAGCATGGACATTCGGGGAACCAGCAGCAGGATCAATGTCGCCCTTGACTGGGTCTTGCCAGTAACAATTTCATGCAAACTAATGTTACTCAACTCTTAGTAAATCTTAACACTCTGCTACTCATCTTATATGAATTCTCTAATTAAATCTTCAGAATAACTCTGTGAGGAAACTGTTTTATTGTCATTTTACAGGTGCAGAAACTGAGCCTTAAGAAAACTCAATAACTAGATCACACAACTAGTAAGAGATAGATAGGACTTGAAACAAAGATTGACTTAGGCCGCAAACTCTTAACAATTCTACTGTATTGTTGCCTAAGATACTAGCTCTCAACAGCATAGAATGAATTCATTTCAAGAATAATAATATCTACTATCTATTGAGCACTTACTGTAACTCATGTGTACTGCTCTACACACATTATTTTGTTTAATTCTCATCAAATCCCTTTGAGTTAGGTTTTATTTTTCCTATTTTACAAACGAAGACACTGAGGCTTATATAAGTTATTTGCCCAAGGGTACGGGCTCACAATACAAGAGCAAGGATTGAATCCAGTTGTGTCTGACTCTTAAATCTATTTTTTTAAGTACTGCAAAAATCAAGGGTATTAAAGTCAGAAAACAAGGACAAAATTGCTCTTATATAGAAGATCCCTATTATACCAACTGTAAAATAACAAGCAAGCCATGGCCATAAAATACTGTGGTAACCTGTGGAACCTGCCTTATTACTTTATAGTCACACTTCAAATTTATTCAATACACAATTATTGAGATTCTACTATATGCCATGCTCAACATTTTGCACAAAATAAATCAGGTTAATCTTACGATAGCTTTGGTTCAAAGACTGGTTCAGTCCTTTATGGTACTTTTCCTTTGTGTGGCTATGTTTTTGTAAAGGTTGTTTTCTCTTCCAACACAGCTTAACTCTGCCCTTGCACCTAAAAAAACAACATTCATCATAATGATTTTCAGTATCAGAATGACAGCAGCCTCAACATTTTGTTTCCCAGGTGAGGAATGAGCATGCTCATCCACATCACGGCAGAGGAAGCAAAAATCTTCTGCATGGCCAAAAAACTCACATCCAGCTCCCTCTTCAGTTTTTGAATATTAGCAGCTTCTTTGAATTTAACTGAAGCAGAGACTATTGTTGGAATAAAAGCAGCATTAATTAAAATTGTCTATTGAGTCCCATGACAAATTTGCTATTATAAGTTAAAGCAAAGAGAACATGATGCTGTGTTGTTTATAAGATAGAGGGAATTTCCTGGGAGTATTTGTAAATCATTATCAGGGCTTGTCCATGATTGTCAGGACCTTCACAGATAGAGTCTCAGTTTTAGAATATAATTCTTGGTGCCAAGATAATGTGTAAGCAAGAGATATAATTTGATAGATAAAGCTATTTAAATAAAACTTATGTATTCAACTGATTATAAAAAACATTACTGGCTGACTGTAGAAAGCCTGAAAAACATAGAAAACTATAAAGATAAAATTCAAATCACCTGTAATCTCTGGTTTTAGCAGCAACCACTCAATATTTATAGGATTTTGCTGTTGTTCTTAACCATATGTAATTTTACATATTGAGTTGTAAGTGAAAATAGTGTTTTTAATTTAGCATCCAATTATAAGAATTTGAACTCTTCATAGCCATCATTTACCTTGACTGGATTACGAACATCCTATAATATTTTTTTACAGTTCCTTTATTGTGAATCTTTTAAAAAATGGAACTCTAATGTATTTATCTAGACAAGAGTTATAGTATAAAAACTTTAATTTGCTCATTTATAATAAACTATATAATTATTTTCTTTTCATAAGTATTAATTATTCCAATCAATCGTTAATCTATCTTCTCTACAGGAGAACCAACCACTGTTCTGATTAAAATGACCAAAATTTCCCTTTCAAATGAATGCTCAGCCACCTCATTTACCATCAGATCATCTCCCAAGGTCAGCGTTACTACATCAGCTCAGCTAGTGCAACCTTGACAGTTTTGTGCATGTGTAAAATACGTGGGATGTATGTGTGTGTACTTGTAAATTCAATGAGGCTCTTTAGGGAGAAGCCTATTTGTAACTTTCTCCTTTTTTCAGTATTTTTAAAAATGGCTTTCAGATCTGTGGCATCAGTTCAGTCTCTGAGGTTCTTACAGAAACAAAACAAAAAAAAAAGTTTAACGCCCACTGATAGTCATTAGGGAAATTAGAGAACACTCCTAAGAAATACTTCTAATGTCTACCTATCACACCCTTACTTTCTGCCTATTTCAGTTTTTATCTGCAGTTTCTTGAAAAAGATGATCCATGCTAATGTAGTTTAAAATTTTCAAATAGGGAAGCAAAATAAAAGTGTGCTTTAGATAAAGCATTAAAGAAAATTAGTATTGTGTTGTTTATCTAACTTTGTACTTGCTGAAGGTGACAAGAGAAACTTGTTTATTAATTGATAAATATGAGCATAACTTTGTGTAAATGTCCACTTCTTTTAGAAAAATAGCAACTGGAGTTTACTTGTAGGCTAATGAACCCAGACAAAAGAGTCAGAGGCCTTAATAGCAATTACATGTCAACCACAAAGCCATTCGTAGCATAATCTTGCCAGTTATAAATGTGTTCTTATTATTTTTATAGCTGTTTTCCATGTTGCAGAAAGTAAACTACAGTACTAATAAAATATCGGAACTATAGACATTATGTAAGCTGAGCTTCTCTTCAAATTTCTTTCTGCCTTTCTGTATTAGAATCCATGTTCAAATTGTATACAACACTTCTAAAACATTTGCTATTACCTCTTTTGTATGTGTATATTAAAAATGAGATAGGCTGGGCATGGTGGCTCACGCCTGTAATCCCAGTACTTTGGGACGCCAAGGTGGGTGGATCACTTGAGGTCAGGAGTCCAAGATCAGCCTGGCCAACATGTTGACACCCTGTCTCTACTAAAAATACAAAAATTAGCTGGGTTTGGTGGCCCATGCTTGTAATCCCAACTACTCAGGAGGCTGAGCAGGAGAATTGCTTGAACTAGGAAGGTGGAGGTTGCAGTGAGCCAACATTGTGCCACTGTACTCCAACCTGGCCAACAGAGCGAAACTCGGCCTCAAAAACAAAACAAAACAAAACAAATAAATAAAACACAGTTTTATTCTTTCACACTGTGTCTCCTCCTTTGGGAGCATTTTGCATTTTTGGCCCTTATTCCCTTTCGTAGAAATGTTGAGCTAGTAATGTGAAGATTATTACTGATAAAAGGGCAGCTTCAGGTGAGTCAGTTCAGTTTTTATCTTATAATAAACTCAGATGATTTGGGGCTACTTTGAACTAGTTCCCACAAATTGCACATTTAATATAGTATTTTCTTATAAATTTGATACTATGAAAAATGTGACTTTACTATGCTAGTAGACTGTGCAGTGCATTTATAATGGCAAGTAGAGGTAACAATGCGTTTCAATTCCCTTCAAACACCCTATAGGTCATAATTATTAATTATGAGACCTAAAACAGTAACTGGGAAAAAAACTAAACTTATTATGGAATCAGATACATCTTAGGTGAAAAATAAATATTTATAAAATAAATTATCTTAAAATGTCTAACACCAAAATGTAAGTATATTTATTTCATTTATTTTCTTACACTTTTGAAATATTTAAGTTCATCTAAAATATTTAAGTTCATCTAGAAAATTATTCAACAAGTAAGATTGTTTTTGCTTTCATTTTAGATAATTGGGAATTCAAATAAAAAGGGATGTTATATCTGATCAAGTGTTCCTCCATTCATGGAGATTGGAGTAGAGACAATTGTGTTCCCTCAAATGGTTCTTGAACTTTACTTTTGTATATCAACACAAGTGCTTAAGTATTTAAAGAATAATTTTAACAAACCTAAATTGAAAATACAGTAATGGCTAGGAAATTTGATAAAGGCATTTGAAAATTTTCTACTCTGAAATTTTAAAGCATCCAGAGAATGTCTTATTTTTGAAATGCCAATTAAAAGGAGTAGGTAGATATAAGAAGATATATTTTCTCTTTTTTTTTAAATTATACTTTAAGTTTGAGGGTACACGTGCACAACGTGCAGGTTAGTTACATATGTATAGATGTGCCATGTTTGTGTGCTGCACCCAGTAACTCTTCATTTAACATTAGGTATATCTCCTAATGCTATCCCTCCCCCCTCCCCCAACCCCACAACAGGCCCCAGAGTGTGATGTTCCCCTTCCTTTGTCCATGTGTTCTCATTGTTCAATTCCCACCTATGAGTGAGAACATGCGGTGTTTGGTTTTTTTGTCCTTGTGATAGTTTGCTGAGAATGATGGTTTCCAGCTTCATCTATGTCCGTACAAAGGACATGAACTCATCATTTTTTATGGCTGCATAGTATTCCATGGTGTATATGTGCCACATTTTTTTAATCCAGTCTATCATTGTTGGACATTTGGGTTGGTTCCAAGTCTTTGCTATTGTGAATAGTGCCGCAATAAACATACGTGTGCATGTGTCTTTATAGCAGCATGATTTATAATCCTTTGGGCATATGCCCAGTAATGGGATGGCTGGGTCAAATGGTATTTCTAGTTCTAGATCCCTGAGGAATCGCCACATTGACTTCCACAATGGTTGAGCTAGTTTACAGTCCCACCAACCCTGTAAAAATGTTCCTATTTCTCCAATCCTCTCCAGCACCTGTTGTTTCTTGACTTTTTAATGATCGCCATTCTAACTGGTGTGAGATGGTATCTCATTGTGGTTTCGATTTGCATTTCTCTGATGGCCAGTGATAATGAGCATTTTTCATATGTCTTTTGGCTGCATAAATGTCTGCTTTTGAGAAGTGTCTGTTAATATCCTTCGCCCACTTGTTGATGGGGTTGTTTGTTCTTTTCTTGTAAATTTGTTTGAGTTCATTGTGGATTCTGGATATTAGCCCTTTGTCAGATGAGTAGATTACAAAAATTTTCTCCCATTCTGTAGGTTGCCTGTTCAGTCTAATGGTAGTTTCTTTTGCTGTGCAGAAGCTCTTTAGTTTAATTAGATCCCATTTGTCAATTTTGGCTTTTGTTGCCATTGCTTTTGGTGTTTTAGACATGAAGTCCTTGCCAATGCCTATGTCCTGAATTGCATTGCCTAGGTTTTCTTCTAGGGTTTTTATGGTTTTAGGTCTAACGTGTAAGTCTTTAATCTATCTTGAATTAATTTTTGTATAAGGTGAAAAGAAAGGATCCATTTTCAGCTTTCTACATATGGCTAGCCAGTTTTCCCAGCACCATTTATTAAATAGGGAATCCTTTCCCCATTGCTTGTTTTTGTCAGGTTTGTCAAGATCAGATACTTGTAGATATGCAGCATTATTTCTGAGGGCTCTGTTCTGTTCCATTGGTCTGTATCTCTGTTTTGGTACCAGTACCATGCTGTTTTGGTTGCTGTTGCCTTGTAGTACAGTTTGAGGTCAGGTAGCATGATGCCTCCAGCTTTGTTCTTTTGGCTTAGGATTGACTTGGCGATGCGGGCTCTTTTTTGGTTCCATATGAACTTTAAAGTAGTTTTTTCCAATTCTGTGAAGAAAGTCATTGGTGGCTTGATGGGGATGGCAGTGAATGTATGAATTACCTTGGGCAGTTTGGCCATTTTCACGATATTGATTTTTCCTCCCCATGAGCCTGGAATGTTGTTCCATTTGTTTGTATCCTCTTTTATTTCATTGGGCAGTGGTTTGTAGTTCTCCTTGAAGAGGTCCTTCACATCCCTTGTAAGTTGGATTCCTAGATATTTTACTCTCTTTGAAGCAATTGTGAATGGGAGTTCACTTATGATTTGGCTCTCTGTTTGTCTGTTCTTGGTGTATAAGAATGCTTGTGATTTTTGCACATTGATTTTGTATCCTGAGACTTTGCAGAAGTTGCTTATCAGCTTAAGGAGATTTTGGGCTGAGACGATGGGGTTTTCTAGATATACAATCATGTCATCTGCAAACAGGGACAATTTGACTTCCTCTTTTCCTAATTGAATACCCTTTATTTCCTTCTCCTGCCTGATTGCCCTGGCCAGAACTTCCAACACTGTGTTGAATAGGAGTTGTGAGAGAGGGCATCCCTGTCTTGTGCCAGTTTTCAAAGGGAATGCTTCCAGTTTTTGCCCATTCAGTATGATATTGGCTGAGGGTTTGTCATAGATAGTTCTTATTATTTTGAGTTACATCCCATCAATAGCTAAATGATTGAGAGTTTTTAGCATGAAGGGTTGTTGAATTTTGTCAAAGGCCTTTTCTGCATCTGTTGAGATAATCATGTGGTTTTTGTCTTTGGTTCTGTTTATATGCTGGATTATATTTATTGATTTGCATATGTTGAACCAGCCTTGCATCTCAGGGATGAAGCCCACTTGATCGTGGTGGATAAGCTTTTTGATGTGCTGCTGGATTTGGTTTGCCAGTATTTTATTGAGGATTTTTGCATCAATGTTCATCGGGGATATTGGTCTAAAATTCTCTTTTTTGGTTGTGTCTCTGCCAGCCTTTGGTATCAGGATGATGCTGGCCTCATAAAATGAGTTAGGGAGGATTCCCTCTTTTTCTATTGATTGGAATAGTTTCAGAAGGAATGGTACCAGCTCCTCCTTGTACCTCTGGTAGAATTCGGCTGTGAATCCATCAGGTCCTGGACTTTTTTGGTTGGTAAGCTATTAATTATTGCCTCCATTTCAGTGCCTGTTACTGGTCTATTGAGAGACTCAACTTCTTCCTGGTTTAGTCTTGGGAGGGTGTATGTGTCGAGGAATTTATCCATTTCTTCTAGATTTTCTAGTTTATTTGCGTAGAGGTGTTTATAGCATTCTCTGATGGTAATTTGTATTTCTGTGGGATCGGTGGTGATATCCCCTTTATCATTTTTTATTGCATCTATTTGATTCTTTTCTCTTCTTTATTATTCTTGCTAGTGGTCTATTAGTTTTGTTGATCTTTTCAAAAAAGCAGCTCCTGGATTCATTGATTTTTTGAAGGGTTTTTTGTGTCTCTATTTCCTTGAGTTCTGCTCTGATCTAGTTATTTCTTGCCTTCTGCTAGCTTTTGAATGTGTTTGCTCTTGCTTCTCTAGTTCTTTTAATTGTGATGTTAGAGTGTCAATTTTAGATCTTTCCTGCTTTCTCTTGTGGGCATTTAGTGCTATAAATTTCCCTCTACACACTGCTTTAAATGTGTCCCAGAGATTCTGGTGTGTTGTGTCTTTGTTCTCGTTGGTTTCAAAGAACATCTTTATTTCTGCCTTCACTTCGTTATGTACCCAGTAGTCGTTCAGGAGCAGGTTGGTCAGTTTCCATGTAGTTGAGTGGTTTTGAGTGAGTTTCTTAATCCTGAGTTCTAGTTTGATTGCACTGTGGTCTGAGAGACAGTTTGTTATAATTTCTGTTCTTTTACATTTGCTGAGGAATGCTTTACTTCCAACTATGTGGTCAATTTTGGAATAAGTGCGATGTGGTGCTAAGAATAATGTATATTCTGTTGATTTGGGGTGGAGAGTTCTGTAGATGTCTATTAGGTCGGCTTGTTGCAGAGTTCAGTTCAATTCCTGATATGCTTGTTAACTTTCTGTCTCGTTGAGCTGTCTAATGTTGACAGTGGGGTGTTAACATCTCCCATTATTATTGTGTGGGAGTCTAAGTCTCTTTGTAGGTCTCTAAGGACTTGCTTTATGAATCTGGGTGCTCCTGTATTGGGTGCATATATATTTAGGATAGTTAGCTCTTGTTGTTGAATTGATCCCTTTACCATTATGTAATGGCCTTCTTTGTCTCTTTTGATCTTTGTTGGTTTAATGTCTGAAGATCTACCAAGCCAATGGAAGACAAAAAAAAGCAGATGTTGCAATCCTAGTCTCTGATAAAGAAAATATATTTTCATTTCCCTATATAATATATAGCATATATTTGAATATAAATGTTAACTATATATTCATACATAATTATATAATAATCACATTCAAAAGACAAATGTTAACATGGGGAAATATTTGTAATTCATATACCAGAGAAATGGTTGACATCCTTATTTGGCACTCTAGTTAAATATTTCCCCTAGACATCAAATAAAATCTCCAGCTTAAAATACAGAAAACTCTATTTGCAAAACGTCTTCTTCCCTAGGGCTTTTCAGTTAAAATTAATGCCATCTTCATTCTTTTTTTTTATTTTTTATTTTATTTTATTTATTATTTTTTATTATTATACTTTAGGTTTTAGGGTACATGTGCACAATGTGCAGGTTTGTTACATATGTATCCATGTGCTATGTTGTTTTGCTGCACCCATTAACTCGTCATTTAGCATTAGGTATATCTCCGAATGCTGTCCCTCCGCCCTCCCCCCACCCCACAACAGTCCCCAGAGTGTGATGTTCCCCTTCCTGTGTCCATGAGTTCTCATTGCTCAATTCCCACCTATGAGTGAGAACATGCGGTGCTTGGTTTTTTGTCCTTGCGATAGCTTATTGAGAATGATGTTTTCCAGTTTCATCCATGTCCCTACAAAGGACATGAACTCATCATTTTTTATGGTTGCATAGTATTCCATGGTGTATATGTGCCACATTTTCTTAATCCAGTCTATCGTTGTTGGACGTTTGGGTTGGTTCCAAGTCTTTGCTATTGTGAATAGTGCCGCAATAAACATACGTGTGCATGTGTCTTTATAGCAGCAAAGGATTTATAGTCCTTTGGGTATATACCCAGTAATGGGATGGCTAGGTCAAATGGTATTTCTAGTTCTACATCCCTGAGGAATCGCCACACTGACTTCCACAATGGTTGAACTAGTTTACAGTCCCACCAACAGTGTAAAAGTGTTCCTATTTCTCCACATCCTCTCCAGCACCTGTTGTTTCCTGACTTTTTAATGATGGCCATTCTAACTGGTGTGAGATGGTATCTCACTGTAGTTTTGATTTGCATTTCTCTGATGGCCAGTGATGATGAGCATTTTTTCACATGTTTTTTGGTTGCATAAATGTCTTCTTTTGAGAAGTGTCTGTTCATGTCCTTCGCCCACTTTTTGATGGGGTTGTTTGTTTTTTTCTTGTAAATTTGTTTGAGTTCATTGTAAATTCTGGATATTAGCCCATTTTCAGATGAGTAGGTTGCAAAAATTTTCTCCCGTTCTGTACGTTGCCTGTTCACTCCGATGGTAGTTTCTTTTGCTGTGCAGAAGCTCTGTAGTTTAATTAGGTCCCATTTGTCAATTTTGGCTTTTGTTACCATTGCTTTTGGTGTTTTAGACATGAAGTCCTTGCCCATGCCTATGTCCTGAATGGTATTGCCTAGGTTTTCTTGTAGGATTTTAATGGTTTTAGGTGTAACATTTAAGTCTTTATTCCATCTTGAATTAATTTTTGTATAAGGTGTAAGGAAGGGATCCAGTTTCAGCTTTCTACATATGGCTAGCCAGTTTTCCCAGCACCATTTATTAAATAGGGAATCCTTTCCCCATTGCTTGTTTTTGTCAGGTTTGTCAAAGATCAGATAGTTGTAGCTATGCGGCATCATTTCTGAGGGCTCTGTTCTGTTCCATTGATCTATGTCTCTGTTGTGGTACCAGTACCATGCTGTTTTGGTTACTGTAGCCTTGTAGTATAGTTTGAAGTCAGGTAGCATGATGCCTCCAGCTTTGTTCTTTTGGCTTAGGATTGACTTGGCGATGCGGGCTCTTTTTTGGTTCCATATGAACTTTAAAGTGGTTTTTTCCAATTCTGTGAAGAAAGTCATTGGTAGCTTGATGGGGATGGCATTGAATCTATAAACTACCTTGGGCAGTTTGGCCATTTTCACGATATTGATTCTTCCAACCCATGAGCGTGGAATGTTCTTCCATTTGTTTGTATCCTTTTTTATTTCATTGAGCAGTGGTTTGTAGTTCTCCTTGAAGAGGTCCTTCACATCCCTTGTAAGTTGGATTCCTAGGTATTTTATTCTCTTTGAAGCAATTGTGAATGGGAGTTCACTCATGATTTGGCTCTCTGTTTGTCTGTGATTGCTGTACAAGAATGCTTGTGATTTTTGTACATTGATTTTGTATCCTGAGACTTTGCTGAAGTTGCTAATCAGCTTAAGGAGATTCTGGGCTGAGACAATGGGGTTTTCTAGATATACAATCATGTCATCTGCAAACAGGGACAACTTGACTTCCTCTTTTCCTAATTGAATACCCTTTATTTTCTTCTCCTGCCTGATGGCCCTGGCCAGAGCTTCCAGCACTACGTTGAATAGGAGTGGTGAGAGAGGGCATCCCTGTCTTGTGCCAGTTTTCAAAGGGAATGCTTTCAGTTTTTGCCCATTCAGTATGATATTGGCTGTGGGTTTGTCATAGATAGCTGTTATGATTTTGAGATACGTCCCATCAATACCTAATTTATTGAGAATTTTTAGCATGAAGGGTTGTTGAATTTTGTCAAAGGCCTTTTCTGCATCTATTGAGATAATCATGTGGTTTTTGTCTTTGGTTCTGTTTATATGCTGGATTACATTTATTGATTTGCGTATGTTGAACCAGCCTTGCATCCCAGGGATGAAGCCCACTTGATGGTGGTGTATAAGCTTTTTGATGTGCTGCTGGATTCGGTTTGCTGGTATTTTATTGAGGATTTTTGCATCAATGTTCATCAAGGATATTGGTCTGAAATTCTCTTTTTTGGTTATGTCTCTGCCAAGCTTTGGTATCAGGACGATGCTGGCTTCATAAAATGTGTTAGGGAGGATTCCCTCTTTTTCTATCGATTGGAATAGTTTCAGAAGGAATGGTAGCAGTTCCTCCTTGTACCTCTGGTAGAATACCATCTTCATTCTTACCATTGATTCAAATCAAAACTTTAACACTAATCTTTGACTCCTTTATTCTTTCCCTTAGGTCACTGCCCATACCCAATTTATTCTCAATTCCCATTAACTCCTCTAAAGTTTGTCCTGAACTATGCATTTCTTTTCTTCTCCACTCCTATCACCACCAACATTGACACTCAAATAACTCTTCAGTTGTTTCCCTCCTACCATTATTGCTTCCACTTGCTCCAGAACAATTCACTCTCTGTGCAGCAGGTTGAGAGTCATTTTTATCTTCATACAAATTATTTAAAGTCAGTCCACTAATTATAATATATAATAGTTTCCATTTGAAGCTAGAATGTATTCCAACAATTTTCCAAATCCTGCTGGTCATATGGTGTGTGTCTAATTTTATAGGAAATTGCCAAGCAGTTTTTCAGTGTCTGTAACTGCTTTATATTTTCGATAAAAGTGACATAAGTTCTTGTTTCTCCATATCTGCAGTGACAGTTCCTATTGTCATTTAAATTTTTTTTGAAATTAGAGTGGTCTCTAAATACCAATTTATTTCCTTTACCCTTTGTTGTTTAATACTGTAGAACATCTTTTTTACAGGCTTATTGGCCACTTATGGATCTTAATTTGTGAAATGCCTCCTCAACTATTTTGTCCATTTTTAGTGTCTTTTTTGTCTTCTGTTCGAGTTTTTAGATACATTAAAGCACAATGCATGAAATAAAAAAAAAACAAATTGTATTTAAATCAATCAAAACTTCTGTGAAACACAGTTAAAAAAATAAAAGGATAAGCCACCGAAATAAGGTATTTGCAAAAGATACATCTGATCATAGACTTATATCTAAATTATACAAGGAACTTTGAAACCCTAATGACCAAAAAAGAAAAAGAACCATTGAATATGGACAAAAGATCTGAATAGAGATCTCACTAAAGAAAATATGCTAATAGCAAATAAACATATGAAAAAATGCTCAGTATCATTTGTCATAAGGAAATGTAAACTAAGCAACAGTAAGGTACTACTATAGGCCTATTAAAATTTATAAAATTAAAAAACTGACAATGCCAATTGCTGGTGATGATAAGGAACAATCAGAACTTGCATGTGTTGTTGGTAGGAAGGCAAAATAGTCCAGTCATCTTAGAAGACATTTGACAGTTTCTCATAAAGGTAAACATTGTATTACCATATGGTCCAGCATTTACACTGGTATGTATTTGCTCAAATGATTTGAAAATGTACGTATATGAAAACACCTACATCTTCATTTATAATTGCCAAAAACTAGAAGCAACTGAAGTGTGTTTTAATAAGTACATGCATAAATACATTGTGGTACACACACTTGGAATATATTTTAGCAATAAAAAGGACTAAGCTATCAAGTCATGAAAAGGCATGGATGAATCTTAAACGTGTATTTCCAAATGAAAGAAGTCTGTCTGTAATGGGTGTATAATGTATGACTCCATTTGTATGACATCTTGAAAAAGGCAAAACTTTAGAAATATAAATAGATCAGTGGTTGCCCAGGGTTTAAAGAGGTGAAAGATCAAATAGACAAGCCACAAATGACTTCTTACGGCAGTTAAACAATTCTGTATACTACAGTATTGATATTATGTATGTATGGAACCCGTAGAATTCGATAGCACAAAGAGTGAGCCTTAATACATGCAAGTTAAAAAAAAAAAAACTATTTAGGAGATCCAGGAATCCTAGGGCAGAATGTAGATTGTGATGAAAAAAATATAACTGTATTGCAAATATAAGAAACAACCTCACTGAAGGGGTTAAAGAGATAAAGTTACTGAAATAAGTAATTTTGGAAACCAGTGGAGACTATAAAACTAAAGATTAAAGACTAAAGAACATGTACATAACACTTTACTTGACAAAGATTTTTTTCCACAAGTATACAGGTTAACAATTCTGAAACCCCTAGATATATCTATACTATATACATATACTGGAGTCGATCACTTGAGTCAAGAGACAGTAGATGGTAAGAGTCAAGTTTTTCACTGTTGGAATGAAAGATTGCAAATAAATAAGCAGAGAAGGCTAGAATAATTCATGAGGTGGTAATGGATTAGAGTTGGAGACATTAGCATAAACTCATATATAGCTTAATGTATATAGTAGATACAGATAGATACATATAGAAATATCTATAGATATGTTTATACACATATGTTTAATATATATATAAAACTATATATACATATAGGCACACAAACAGTGGTATGTTCTTGCTTGCCAGCTCAGAAGGCCTATGATGATAACCCGGTAGCAGCAAGCATACCCAGCTCTTGGTTTCTCATAGGAGAAATCAGCATTTACTGGAGAAATGGCAGATTCAGGACTTCAGTGGGGAATATATAAGCTTGTAATGCCAGAAAGTAAGAAAGTGGTTAAAAAGTACAAACAAAACAAAAACACCCTTTTAATAGGAGTTTATCAAAGAAACAGAGGAGCTCATTGAAAGAGCTCCAAATAGCCAAAGCTAACATACCTTGATTAAAACAACGAATAACACAGTACTGCATCGTAAGTCAAAAGTATAAAATACATTTCCAAGAAGAATAATTTTAAATAATTTATACAGATACTCCACCCTTAAGGAGCTGGAGTGTGATTTCCTCACTCTTTAAATGTGCCCAGCATATAGTGACATTCTTTCATATAGTGGCATTCTTCCAGACAGTACAGCACGGAAAGTTGGAAAGCAGGGGGCTTGTGACTACACTGGAGAAATCTGATAATTGCTACCTTAGCAAGTGACGAAAGCTAACATTAACAGTGAAAGTCAGGTTCATAGCACATACCCTTTATATGAGGTGCTCCATAAAAGGGCCATATATGCAAAGCAGCCCCCAAATGCCAAAGGAGTGTAGAAACAAAAGAAGGAGGAAGAGAAATCCAGTTTGTCAGTTTTAGGTGATTTATTAGGGGAACTTACAGAAAGAAGACTGGTCTTGGGCAGCTGCAAGACAGGTGGATCTCCACACTGTTACTCCCCAGACTTAAGGCTTATATACCATAAGGAAAAAAATACATGTGTTCTGTGCAAGACAATTAAAGGCTACCCTCCAGAAAAGGCAAGAATGCTATATGCATCATAGCCTATAATTTGCACAATAAAATCAATGTTGCTTTGTTCTTGTACTAGGGACGGTAAATAAAGCAGAAACCAGAAGGCATTCACTAAACTGGGGCTAATCAGGATATATTAGCAGCATTTTTAGGGCAATTAAGCAATTCTGTATACTACAGTATTGACAATCCATATTTATCAAACCCATAGAATCCTATAACACAAAGAGTGGGGCTAGTAGATGTGGATTAGCATCCAAGATGAAGTAACTTTTGTCTCCACCCCTCTAATCTGTCTTACAATCTCATGCCCACCTCTTCCATGATGGTCCGTGATCGTTCAGAGGAGAGGGGTGCTACAGTCATTTCAATGGTTTCAGTGACAAGTTGCATCAGTTAATTTTCTACCTGTAAGCAGAAGTCAAAACAAAAATACAAACAACAAGCAATGATACTTATGCCAGGCATAAGGCATAGAATGCCTTTTACTACAATGTTTCCCAGGATCCAAAGCAAGAGGCTTTTTGCAGCACTGAACAGCAACAGAAACAGATGACTGTTGGAGGAAATACAATTTTTAGTAGGTACTTGGTGGAACAAGCAAAATAATGGTGTAGGCTCACCTCTGCTGGACAGGACATAGGCAGTCAAATGATTATGTGATGGGGGTGCATACCAAACATGTTGCCCAAGGGGCGAAGGTGCCAGTATTATCTGTCAGGTTACAGGGGCAGCAAGATACCATGTTAAATGGCTGACCAAAGTTTACTTTAAAAGGAACCCTGTTCCAGTGTGTTGGTATTTGGAACATCTTGATCCAGACTCCAAAAGGATCAGCGGAGACCACCTTAGTTGACCAGAAAATTCCTTGCTCTCTGGTGAGAAATAACCTAGCTAACCTTAAGAAAGTTACCAGTCCAATTCTCATTCCGTTGTCCCCTATCCTGGCTCAAGATCTTGGGGGAGTTGGAAATAACATTTGCTGCTGACCTTTGATCAACTCCAGTAGATGTTTGTCTGTCAGACTTTCTTTACAACTCATAGTTAATGAACCCTTCTCTATGGTGATCCTGAGTCATTGGTATGTTGCCAGCCCTGTATTTTCTCAATGAATTCAAGTTTCTAATGACTTGAAGCAAAACCTTCACCTACCCATGCAAAGTATTGGAGTATGAGAGTGCTTGAAGTTTTGCCTTCACAATACCATATTTCCTTTCAATTAGCCTTCTGCTTGGTGATTATATGGCTCAATGTTGGACATCGTGTTCACTGAAATATCGTGTCTCAGTCATTAACAATGCATCAAGAGTATCCATATATGACACTGTTTTACTTCAAGCCATTAATGGTGACTATTTTGTTTGCCCTTTTGCAAGGGAAGGCCTGCAAAAATTCCATGGCATATGCCAGTGCACATTTTTGTTCCAAGCTTACTGGCAGCAGGGGTTTAATGTAGTCTATCTGCCAGTCTCTCACAGGTGCAGCTGTTCTATGCATATGTCCAGATATATATGGATGTGGCAAGGGCATATGGGAGCAAACTAAGCAGTTTGTTATTGCTGCTGCTACATTTGCATAGTGGAGGGGGCAATCTTGCTTCCTTTGCTGTTTTCTAGCCCATGCATGCACTGTGATGTCCACTATATTTATTACCCAATCAACCAGCTTGAAGATTGCAAAGGAGCCAATGTTCTCATTTTTGCTAGGATATCAGCCTCCATGTTACTAGTGGAAGTGAATCTAACAAGTGTGCTGAAACATGATACACAATTACACTCTCAGTGGGCTATTGTAGCCTTTTCCAAACGTCTTTCCACATGGTAGTTCCCCACAGGGATTTGTAAGGCACACACAAGTCATCCTAGGCCCACTGGGCAAGCCAAGTTATAAGAGCCTCAGTAATGCCCAACTATCTGTATAGACAACTATAAGCCATGGCTTGTGGGTCCAAACCAACTGTGCAGGTCAGAGTTCTGCCCATTGATTGCCCTGCTGCATTCCTATCTCAAACCAGATAGTATCTGTCTATGGATAGACAGCTATGCTAATACTATCTGTACACAGAGGTTACCTTGGCTCGACCCGTCTTAATCCCAAGCATATTTAGGGATAAGAGCCACGCCTTTGTGTGTCATCGGAGGCATCACCTGTGGAAGCTCCACAGCAGGGGCAGCACTAGTCTCACAGTGTGCTGGCCCTGAACATGCAGTTTATTTTTCAAGGGACTCGTGGAAGGAGCCCTACATTGTTGCAGGCATGCATGCCACTTCTGTAAAGTGAAGGCCTGAGCAATAGTTGAGACAGAACTGGAAAACAATCCCTCTAGGCAGACCTCAGTAGGGAGACCTGTTCTCTCTGTTTCCAGCAAAGCAGCACTTACGGGTTCAACTTGTGCAAAGCTTTGTATATGCCCAGGACCTGTTCAACTGGGGAACACTGGGTTTCAACACACTTTCATAGCTGTGACCAGAATCCTAGGGGAACTTCTTTCTCATGCGGGACTTGCGAGATGTGACCCTTATGGTCACATCTAAAGATATTAATATCCTGGGAAATGGGGAATCTAATGCTTGTGTTTAAACTACTAGTATTTTAGCTTTAGCAAATGCTTCTTCTCATTATTTATCCCAGCAGCAACTAGATTTCTTCATTTATTATTCTGTGTAGGGGATGCAAATATTGAGCTAAATGTGGACGAAAGCCTGCCAATATCCCAAAAGGCCTGGACAATGTTGTAACTATTTAACTGTTTTAGGCAAGTAAAAATGTATTTTGTCAATGACTGCCTGAAATAAGGCATGTGTTACCCAACCAAGCAACCCTTAAGAAGTTTACAGCTGGTCCTGGGCCTTATATCTTTGGCAATTGATGGCCCATCCTCTGCATTGGAAAAGGGTGCACAGTGCATCAAGGTATGTTGCTGTAGCAATGACAAATCTTCAGAAGTTAGCATAATATCATCAATATAATGCCTACAAGTCAGGGTGTAAAGGGATGCTGAAGAAGTCATTAACTAAATCTAACACAGCACGATATGTGCCTATATTATTTGTTCTATCACTTGAGTTACATTAGGCACGGCACCATGTACCTTGGATATCACCTCATTTAGTTCCTGGTTGTCTATGTGTCATCAGATTTTCTTACTGGCCATACAAGACTGTTGAAAGAACTCTAAGCTAGCTGCATAATATTAAGTATGGCCAGTTCCTGCATGGTGGCTGTAATTTCTTCTATCCCACCAAGAAGACAATATTGTTTCACTTTAACAATATGTTGTGGGGGAGGGAGTTGTAGGATTGAAATACCTTTTACCAGCCAGAGTCGTAAGTGGAATTCCCCCACAGACATTTGTAAAGCACATCCTAAAAGGACGTTCATACCCAAGATATTTTCTGAAATACATGAGATAAAGACAGTAGAATAAGCACCAGGGGACTCCACTCAAAACCAAGGAGAGGAGGAGTTTGTTTCACTCAGATTATTTCCGCCCCCTGCTCCCAATGACCACCTATAGCTGCCCATTTACTCAGCTGTCTTTCTGGGTTTCATGAATTAAGATGCATTATGCACCCGTGTCCACTAAAGCTAAGGTTCTCTGCTTGTTTTTGAACTCCAAGAGATTATGAGCTCCACCTGGGGCTTCCGGTCACCCCTATAGCTTTTCCATGAAGGCAAGTTTGGCCCCACCTCTAGTCTCTAGGCTGGAAAGGAGTATCACTCCTGGAACACAGAGATTGGGGTTCTTTTATATGGAGTTTCTTCTCCTCCTTCTTTTTGGGGCACTGGGAAGGGGTCTAAACTGTTGATCAAGAGTCAGGTCTTCTCAAAGGCTCACAATATAGAGTTAGGATGCTGGTCTATGTTTGTTTGTTTGTTGTCTACCCCAGCTGAGATCAGATCATGCCACATTTACTTCTAGAAATCCTAACGGGGCCTCTTTGACCTCCCTTTTTCAATCTAGCAAACTTTATTTATCTCATTTTCCCTTTAGTGAGCAGTTGGGCTTTATCTCTTCCCTATTTCCTTTTTCCAAAATCAGAAATGGCTTCTCTCACCTCACATACATCTTGTCCCACAAGGGAGACATGCCTCTTCTGGGGGCCACTTTGTCTCATTTTTTTCAGCTTTACTCCCTTCCAGGGATGTGCAGTCCTTATTGGTGTCCCATAGAGGCTAAGATTTCTCTTGGCTGCTGTTTAAAAGCTTTTGCTATGTCCAGTATTCCTGCTGAGTGCTGCATGTTTTGGGATTTTGCTTTCTGCAGCATGAGCAGTTTTGCTCTTAAGGGGAGTGAATAATTATCTTCCTCCTCGGAGTAAACCTCTATGCCATCATCTCACTCACAAATTGGTTTGCTGGAATTCCAGGTATATGCATCCTAGCTTGGTTTGGCAAGGACAGTCTTCACTTTCAGCCTGTGTAGCTTTCTTCCTCGCAGACATACAGAGTGGCAAGCTAAGGTTTACAACTGTGCCTCTTGAGTTTCAAGCTTATTCACCAAACCAGACACCAACACGGATGTGGAAGTTCTCATACCCTTTCCTCACTGCAATTCTTTCTCCAGCTTTCCTACACTCACCTCAGCAGTTACCTGTGGCCACTCCCACAGATCATAACAGTGGCAAACTCAGGGTCACAGCTCCAAGAACTTTCTTACCACAATGAATCATATTGCTTTTTTACTAACAAGCTTTCTAGACCTTCTGGTGTTCTGGGCATGTTCTCATACACTATAGTCCACAAGCATCTAGTAAACGGGCAACACCACCCCACACAGAGGAGGAGGAACCCCTAGGATTTCCCCCATGGATGCTTCTTTCTCCTTTCCCATACTTTAGTTACCTGATTCCTGGCTAGCTCTCCGTTTGTTCAGTGAAAACGTCCTATATGCACAGTAGCCCCCAAAAGCTGAAGGAGCCAAGAAACCAAAGGAGCCAAACGAATCCAGTTTATCAGTTTTGGGTTATTGATTAGGGGAACTTACAGACAGAAGTCTGGTCTGGGTGGCTGCAAGACAGTTTGGTCTCCACACTGTTGACTCCTCAGATTCTTTCTGTATGCTACAGGAAAGTTCTCTGCAAGACAATTAAAGGCAACCCTCCAGAAAAGTCAAGAATGCTGTATGCATCGTAGCCTCAGGTTTGTGCAGTAACATTAAAATTGCTTTGCTCTTAGTCTAGGAACAGTAAATATAGTAGAAATCAGGAGGCATTCAGGGGACTGGGGCTAATCAGAAGTCAACATGGCAGATTAGCATAAAGATGGAGTCACTTTTGTTTCCATATTGTGTGATGAAAATGGCACTTTACCTCTATGGTTCTCCTCTCAAAACCACTGAAAACAGTCTAATTATGAGGAAAACACCTCAGACAAATTCCAGTTAAGAAAAATTCCACAAAATATCTGAGCAGTACTCTTCAAATTTGTTAAGGTCGTCAAAAACAAGGAAAATCTGAGAAAGTTAACACACCCAACAGTAGCCTAAGGAGACATGATAACAAGGATCCTGGAATAGATAAAAGGACATTAGGCAAAAAATAAAGACATCTGCATAAGATTTGGACTTTAGTTAATAATGTTTCATTATTGGTTGATTAGGAGTGACAAACACACCATACTAATGTAAGGTTTTAACAATAGAGGAAGCTGGCTGTCGGGTGTGCGAAAACTCTTTGTCATATCTTTGCAACTTTTGTGTAAATTTAAAATTATCCTAAAGTAAAAAGTTCACTTAAAAAATATTACATTTAGTAAAATAAATTAGATAACAGAAGAATATACACTGCATTGACTCATTTGCATGAAAGTATAAGAAAGATCATTCTAATCTTTAGTGATAGAGAATAAGTAGATCAGCAATTTCTGGGTCCAGGGATGAGGACTGGATTGGGGATTGGCTGTTAACTGATGCAAAGAAGTATTTTCAGAGGTGACAAAACATTCTGTAACTTATTGCCACATTGATAAGTGTGAATATACGTGTGTGTGTATATATATGTATTTGTCAAAACTACACTTAAAATGTGTGCATTTTATTATATGTAAATTATACTCCAATAAAATTTTAAAAACCCCATTATAAATAAGGGTACTATAAGTGATTGGAGCTGGAAGATTAGGGAACACTCCAACCATGAACTTTCAATGTCACTTTGACTAGAAGCCTCATCCATTTATTTTACAAATTCTGCTTACAACTTTTAAGATACATCCTCCAATTCCATTTTACTAAAAATAGTTTTCAATATCTTGGGCTTAAGTCTTAGATACATCATTTAAATAAGAACATCTATTTTTAGTTAATTCAATGTATCTGAATCTGGGAGGAAAAAATATATCTTATAAAATTGGGGAGATATTTATTTATTTATTCACATACCGTATTCATTGGTAGAGAAGAGCTGATGACTGATTTGCTTCATCTTCCTTGGAAAAAACATGTTTGTTATGATTAGAGGCATTTTCTTTTGTGATTTTACATTTGACTTTTTTTCTATCTGGCTACTTTCTTTGTAGAAAATAATCCTCTCTGAGGGCCTGGTAATAATAATTTATATAATTCATTTTGTGCTATACAAAATGAAGATAATAGAAATAATAGTTTATGTGAACATAATATATATTTCAAATAATATAAAGAGATTCATACATGTTGTTTAATCTTGAGTCTGAAAGCCTTTCCAATTTAATAAGATGCCAAGAGAGCTATTAATAATTGAGAGCTGAACACTACCGTAAAGCGTGAATGCTGACTTCTTTAACAGGAAAAGAACGGCTTTTTAATTGGACTGGATGCTGTATTGACAGAATAACAAGAAAAAATTAAATCATTATTCTTTGGCAGCACAATGCTTCCTGTCCATACCAATGATGAAGAATAAAATAGAATATTGTCCTTTCTTCTTTTTATAAGCTATTGAAAATCACATGTAGATATTCAGTTGCATGTGTTTATTTATATACATGAGGTGCAGAGTAGTACACTAGGCAAGCAGATACACTTTACTGTTGTACATATTTCTACCACTTGGTGAAAACCAAGTTGACGACTTAGGCAAAAACCTTTTGTTATTTTCCATTTCCTTACGTAAGTGCAAAAAGATCTAGACTTCTCTGTGGATATGCAATTTTACATAATGAGGCAATATTTGTATTGAGAAAAGGTCATATGCAGTTTTACTTCAACTATCAACAGATTTTTTTATTATAAAAATATTCTAGCTGCCTAAACATCTTAACTAAAAAGGTATTTGCCTAAAACAGGTGTTTGAATGACCAAATGACCTGTGTAACATTTGAGTGACACTTAATATTATAACATGCCCTCTTCTTTTCTGTGTCCCATTTTCTCTATCAAAAATAAATTCATGGCCGGGCGCGGTGGCTCACGCTTGTAATCCCAGCACTTTGGGAGGCCGAGGCGGGCGGATCACGAGGTCAGGAGATCGAGACCACAGTGAAACCCCGTCTCTACTAAAAATACAAAAAAAATTAGCCAGGCGTGGTGGCGGGCGCCTGTAGTCCCAGCTACTCGGAGAGGCTGAGGCAGGAGAATGGCGTGAACCCGGGAGGCGGAGCTTGCAGTGAGCCGAGACTGCGCCACTGCACTCCAGCCTGGGTGACAGAGCGAGACTCCGTCTCAAAAAAAAAAAAAATAAATAAAATAAAATAAATAAATTCATACTTAATTATATACATAAACATAAAGATAAAATAGTGGCTGATCTGGCACCATTGCCTCAATGCAAGACAGATTTGCTGTGCTAGTGCTAGAGCTTCTTCTGCCCAATTCTGCTTCCATCACTTCCACCAGAAGCAAGAGCTTCTGCACAGCAAAAGAAACTTTCAACAGAGTGAACAGACAACCTACAAAATGAGAGAACATTTTTGCAGACTATGCATCTGACAAAAGTCCAGTATTTGTCATCTATAAGGAATGTAAACAAATGTGCAAGAAAAAAAAACCGTTAAAAAGTGGGCAAAGAACATGAAGTCACTTTTCAAAAAAAGACATACCATGCGACCAAAAATCATACGGAAAAAAAAAAGCCTAGGCGTCACTGATCACTAGAGAAATGCAAATCAAAACCGCAATGAAATATCATCTCACACCAGTCAGAATGGCTACTATTAAAAAGTCAAAAAATAACAGATGATGGTGAGGTTGCAGAGAAAAAGGAATACTGTTGGTGGGAGTGTAAATTAGTTCAACCATTGTGGAAGACAGTGTGGTGATTCCTCAAAGACCTGAAACCAGAAATACCATTTGACCAGAAATTGCATTACTGGCTGTATACCCAAAGGAAAATACAGTATACAGCCAAGAAGACACTTGTACTTGCACATTTATCACAGCACTATTCACAATAGCAAATACATGGAATCAATATAAGTGTCCATCAATGGTAGACTAGATAAAGAAAATATAGTACATATATACCAAGGAATACTATGCAGACATAAAAAATAATGAGATTTCATCCTTTGCAGAATATGGATGGATCCGGAGGCCATTATCCTTGGCAAACTAAGGCAGGAACAGAAAACCAAATACCGCATGTTCCCACTTATAATTAGGAGCTATCTGATGAGAACACATGGACACATAGAGGAGAAAAACACATACTGGGGCCTATTGGAGGGTGGAGGGTGAGAGGAGGAAGAGGATCAGAAAAATAACTAATGAGTACTAGGCTTAATACCTGGGTGACAAAATAATCTGTATAACAAACCCCCATAACACAAGTTTACCTATATAACAAACCTACACATGCACCCCTGAACTTAAAAGTTAAATTATAGAAAAAAAACAAAACACTAACTCAACAATGTACTGCAAAAAACAAACAAAGAGTACCTCTGAATAAACTTCTGGTATGCAAATCTCCATCTCAGAGTCTGCTTCCCAGGAAACCTGACCTGCAACAGCTGGTACCAGAAGTGGTTGAAGGAAGCAGATTCTAGAATGTGGTCTTGAAATTAGATTGATCAGCAACGAGGACCTCTTTAGAGGTGGTTTGGTGGAGCACTGACCACCCCTGACATAATTATACAATTACTAAAACTTTCAGTGTAGTGGTAAACTGAAAAGGGATACCACTGAAAAAAAGTGGATTACTTAAAGGTAAAAGAGAAACAGTAACTATAAGAACTCCATATGGAATTGGATGGCTATTGCTGGGTCCAGTAGATGCTTTAGAGAAAGGGAATAAAAGGTGAGTATGATTAATTACCAGTTAAAAGCTAAGTGTGAAAGACAGAGAGCCAATTTGGCAGCATAGCACATCTTCTGCATCCAGAAGGGAAAAAGGGTGATCAGGCCTAGAGGTTATTCATAAAATTAAGGGAAATCTAAGTGATGTTACATTTTCAACTCCATCTGGTGTGGACTTCAAGGTAAAGGCCCTGAACCGGGAAACTGGAATTTTGCCATAGAATGGAGTCATCTGGATTGATGCAGTATAAATTCTTCGAATTTCCCTGGACCTTTTGGCCTATAAAATTGGCCTACTTTTTCCTGTTAAAAGCTAGCTAGTGCTTACACAAGTCTTGAATATGATGGAGAGGCTCTGCCTTTCTAGAAAACAAATTATCCCCTCAGGATCTACCCATACTTACTTTCTAGGATACCAGTCTGATAATAACAGTAAATCAATACAAAACTTGGCTGAGAAAGTGCTGAGACTACTAAGAGAAAAAGGGCCTCTACACCAAACGAATGTGGGACCTAACCAATATATGCAACAGGAGCCAGGGAAGTATATACAGAAAAATAACCTGAGGACTCTGAATCAAGGAGGATGAGACATAAGAATGAGGAAGAGAAATTTTATCACTATAGAGCCCTCTTCCATGATATTTTAATGCCTTGCCAAGGATCCTGGGTTATGATACTAACTTACTGCCACAAAGATCTTTGGGAGTTTTGAGAAAACAATGGCTTAGATTAAGTAAAGTAGAAATGCATAATTGCAGTAAGAGATGCTGGAAGAAGGAACCAAAGGGTCAGAGAATTGGGCATGCTAGAGTGCACTCACTACATCAAGCCCAAAAGGGTTCCAGATGATTATATTCCCTGGGAAAGCCTGCAAGAACACTCCATTTACCAAAGCAGTGGATTGTTGGGAGGGATATCACTGAAATGATCAGTGCAGCCTGACCTCTGAGGCCTTTGGAATTCTTCCATGGCAGCTCAGGCTACAAGTGACTAAGCCAGAAACTTCTAGCCACAGTTGGGTAGAATTTACTTTCCCATAATCTGTTGGTCAAAACAGACTTAGGCCAGCCCAAATTCAAGAGAATAATAAATGAAATTCACCTCTTAATGGGAGTAGTGTCAAATAATTTGTGAACATCATTAACATGCCATATCCCACAGATAGAATATTTATAGATTCTTGGACCACAGTTGAAAGCTTGACTGGTTAGTCAGAGATTTGGAAAGAAAAGCATTTGAAACTCAGGGATAAGGAAGCTTGGAAAGGGGGAAAAATGGGAAACTCTGAAAGTGGGCACAAAATATTTGTATCACTTATGGTGGCATTATCCCACCAGAGAGCTTCTACTACAGAAGAGGCATTATACAACTAACTGGAAGAAAGACTTGGTGGGTCAACACTAGCTAGCCTCTGCAATTGGTCTTCCTAGTGTTGGACCAGTCAGGATATAAATAAAGTAGAGATGAAGGCAAAGATGGATGCTTAGCCTGGGCCAAACATCGTGTGTTACTACCAAGACTAATCTATTGCCTTTCATTGCTAAGGGAACTGGCAGCCACAGAAATCAATGCTGAATTTCTGATAAGGCACTACCTATCCAGTAAATCTGCCACCCATTCAATGATAAGTTGGTTACACTGGAGATCTTCCACACTGGAGGGGGCAGTGATTTATCATGACTGGATCTGATACATATTCCAAGCATGGGTTTGTTTGCCTTTTCTTTTTGAATGACTTTAGCCAGTACAACATCAGAAAGCTGACAAAGTGTTTGAACCAGCAATACAGTATCATGCGTAATAACTCTTTGGACTAGGCAATCCACTTCACAGCAAAAGTGTGCTAGAGGTTACATGACCATAGAATCGACTGGTCTTACCATAAATCTCATCAACCGGTAACTTCCATCCTGAACCAGTGATAGAAGAGTCTCATGGAGGTCAGCTGTGTTGCCAGTTTGGAGAATATTTCCTCCAAAGATGAGATGCCGTATTTTAAATGCAGAATGCCCTCCATAACATTGACAATTATATAGCAATATGCTTCCAACAGGTAAATAGGTTTGAGAACCAAGGAATGGAAGTTCTCCTTATCGTTATTCTCAGTCATTCACTTGGGCAATCTGTTTTTCCTGTGTGGGTTTAGAGTTTCTGGTTTTGAGAGAGGTGACATATCCACAAGTACACAAAATAAGAGTTCTTTAAACTTTAAGCTATGGCTGATACTTGGTCATTTCATGCTCCTTCTAACAAGAGACCTTCAAGGAAGAAATTTTCATATTAGCAGGGATAATTGATCCTCATAACCAAGAGGATGTTGGACTTATTTTACTTGATAGGATTTTCAATATGATTTTGAATGGAAATGGTAGGAATGTATATATGTGCCTTAGGACTGGTTATGAAAGCATGGAGAACTAGATTTGACATTCAAGTGATCCGGTTGGATATTTCTTCTCATTTCCTTACTCAATTTTGATGGTAAATGTGTCATCAAAGCAGCCACACTCTGAGAAGCCTATGGTGATTAAGGGCTCAGACCTCTTAGCAAACAAGGTGCAAGCTGGGAGTAAGAGTATCTAGATCAGGTAAGATGTAGCAGAAAATATGAAAAACTCTACAGAAAATAAAATAATTGGATGTGTTTTCCAAAACTTAGTATAAAGGAAACTCTAGGCTAAATTAATTTTCTAGTCAATTATGTTAAATATTTAAGTAAGAAATGGTAGAGTGCTTGTACAAATTCTTACAGAAAATAGAAGAGGAGGGAATACTTCTCAATTCATTTAATGAGGCTAGCATTTGTCTTATATGAAAGCTAGACAAAATCCTGGTAAGAAAAGAGATTATAGATCAATATCCTTCATGAACATAGACGCAAATCTTCTTAACAAAATTATAGCAAATAAATCCAACAAAACATTAAAATAGTAAGGCATTTTGACCAAGTGATGCTTATCTAAAACATACAAGGTTAATTTAATATTCAAAGATAAATCAATGTATTTTACCACTTTAATAGAATGAATGATCAAAATAATTATTACTTCAATGAATGCAGAGAAAGCATTTAACAAAATTCAGCTTTCATTTACAATAAAACTAAAGCTATAAATTAACTAGGAAGTGAAGAAATGTCACTAGAAGTGATAAATGGTATCTTAAAAATTACCTACAACTAAAATTATACTTATTGGTACAATACTGAATGATTTACGACAAAGTTTGGGGATAAGAGAAGTATGTGTGATCCTACCAGTTTTATTTAAAAAAGAGAAAAGACAAAAAAGAGCTTAAAGTTTGTAAATTAGGGAGCAAAATTGTTTTAAGTTTATATGATTATTAACACAGAAAATGCTAAGGCATCTACAAAAAGCCTACTAAAACTAATAAGAGATTTTGCAAGAAATCAGGATATAGGGTCAATACAAACTTAGTTGTATATGTTGGCAATAATTTAAAAATAATCTTATAGGAAAAATAGGTAAAAACATTTGTTTCTTTAGGTTATGCAAAGGTTGTTTTTAGACAGAACCCTAAAAGCACAAAATATAAAACAATGCCCAAATTAACTTCATTACAGATTCAAAACTCTATGTACAAAGAGTTTGTATCCTTTGTATAAAAAGAACTCTTACAACTCAATAATAAGTAGAAAATATACCTAAAAAGTGGATGAAAGATTTGAGCACTTTACAAAGGGAATAATATGTAAGAATAGGCAATAAGCACATAAAAAGATGACTAGACATCAAACAAATACAAATTAAAATCAAAATGAGATAGCATTAGACACTCACTAGATGAAAGTTAAGAGGCCTATGAATATCAATTGTTAATGATGATATAGGGCATCTGAAAATGTCATACACTGCTGATGGGAAGGCAAAATGGTACAGGATGTGAGGGAAAAGTTCAGCATTTGGAAAAATGATGGCTGTATATTAAAAAGTTAAAAATATATAACCAAGTAATTTCAATCCTAGGTATTTATACAAGAGAAGTGATTACATCTGTTAACACAAAGATATTTCTGCAAATATTCATAGGAGGATTATTCATACTAACTAAAACCTGGATTCAATACGAATATCCACCAGTTGATGAATAGTATACTAGTATGACATATATCCATGAAGTGAAACACTATTCAGCCAGAAAAAGAAACACAATATACACCACAACATAGAGTAACTTTAAAAAGTATTATTGGTAAAATAATTCAAATAAAATAGATAATTTATAACGATTATTTTAATTTGAAATTCCAGAAAATATGAAACTTGTTGTAACAGAACAATCAATGATTTCCTGTGGCCTGAGATAGAAGAAGAAGGTGGGCACAAGGTTGCAGGATCAACTGCAGAAAAGTTAGGAGAAAATATTTTAGGATGAGGGCACTGTTTTATATCTTTACTGTGGTGGTGGGTACACAGTTATATATAATTATTAAAATTCATTCAACTATGTTCTTTTTAAAATCTCATTGTGATAAAAACAAACATGAGATCTACCTCTTAATATGTTGCTAAGTGTACATTATTGTTGAGTATAATGCAATGTTGTTCGGCAAATGTCTAGAGTTTATTCATCTCGCTTAACTGAAACTTGATTATAACCACCTATTGATTATGGGAAATCTGCCCATTGATTATAACTACCTACTTCCCCCTTCCCACAGCCCCCAGGCTCTCCTCTTAAAATAGATTAATTTAATATATATGAATAATACTTCAATAAAAAACAATGCTTCATGTATCTTGAAGCATTGCTGCTAGATGTACACACATTTTGGATTGTTTTATCTTCTTGGTGTAATGCTACTTATTATCTCTGCTAATTTCCTTCTCCTGAAATTTACTCTGATATTATTATGTCCACCAATCTTTTGATTGGTTTCCCTACGGTATAACTTCTTTATCGTTTTTCCTTTAAACGTATCTTTTTTAGCATATTTTAAATGGGTTTCTGGTAGACAATGGTTTGGTTTTGATCTTTAAACCAGTTTCCAATCTGTATTTCATAGCTGGTGTGTTTAGATAGAACAAACAGGAAAGAGATAAATAAAATATTATAATTAGAGACTTCAACACTCTCTTCTTTCAGTTAAGGACTTCTTTCTTCTCTATTCTTTGACAAAAGAAATAGAAAATCTTAATGTAATAAACATTTATAGAATACTCCATCCAACATTATCAGAATAACTATTCTTTACTACTACACATGAAACATTTGTGAAAACAAACCATATCCTGGGTTACGACACAAACATTAATGAATTAAAGAGAATTGAATTAACACAAAGTGTCTTCTTTGGTCATATGACCCTAATGAAATTAAACCTGATGTCAATAACAGGAAAATGTCCAGAAAATTCCCTGCATTATTAAAAATCAAATAATGCAATTCTAAATAGTGGTTGGGTAAAAGTGGGTTCAGAATATACATTGAATTGATTTTAAACTAAAATACAATGCATTAATACATATGCGATGCAGATATAGCCATCCTTGGAGAGAAATTTGTGCCATTAAAATGCACATATTAAGAAAAAAAATTTCAGATAAATTTAAACTTCCACCTGGATAAAATAAGAGAAAACTTATTCTTTTTTATTTTTCTAGAAAAAAATAAGAGCAAACTAAACCCACGGAAACCAAGATGATACAATAAAGAGAAGAGAAAAATAAATAAAATTGAAATTAGAAAATAGAGAAAATAAATGAAACCAAACTTCGTTTTATTTTTAAGATCAATGAAGTTGATAAAGTGTTAGCTGGTCTAAGAAAAAGATGGACAGGAAACAAATTACTTAAATGAAAACTATCACTTCAGGGATATCACTGTAAAGACGACAATTATTAAATAGATAATAAGGGAGTACTATAAAGAACCCTAGTCATACAAATTCAAAAACATAGATAAATGGACCAATTCATTGAGACACAAAAAGTACCAATACTTATGCAAGAAGAAACAGAATACTTAGTAGTGTTATATCTCTTTTAAAAACTGAATTACTAGTTTAAAACCTTAAAAAAAACTCTTGTTTCAGATGGTTCCTATTGAAAATTATACTAATTTTTATCATCTCTCCAGGAAGAGAAAAGAAGTGTTCCCAACTCATTTTATAAAGCGAACATTACCCTGAGACCTAAAACAAAGACACTACAAAGAAAGAAGCTACAAACCAATATTCCAGATGGAAATAGACACAAAATATCTCAATAAAACATTATTGGATTGAATGCAGCAATATATGAAAGAAGATAAAGCATTATGACCAAACATGGTTTATCTAGGCTGGTCAACAACAAAAAATTGATCACTATATCATCAGATACTATTACAGACAACTAAATGCCCACAAACTGAAAAATCTAGAGGAGATGGAAAAACTCCTGGAAACATATAGCCTCCTGAGATTAAATTGGGAAGAAATAGAACTACTGAACAGATCAATAATCAGTAGGAAGATGATTCAGTAATATAAAATCTCCCAATCAAAAGAAAGAGCCCAGGGCCGGGTGAATTTACAGCCAAACTCTAGCAAACATGCAAAGAAAAACTAATTCCAATTCTTCTGAAAATATCAAGGAGAAGGGAATAACTTCTAACTAATTTTACAAGGCCAATAGCACACTGATACCAAAACCAGACAAGGACACCACCAAAAAAGAAAACTAGAGACCAATGTCCCTGATGAAAATAGACACAAGAATCCTCAATAAAATACTAGAAAATCAACTCCAACAGCACATCAAAAAGATAATATATACCATTATCAGGTGGGATTTATCTCAGGGATGCAAGTATGGTTAAACATATGCATCAATAAATGTCATGCATCATATCAGTAGAATTAAGGATAAAAATCATATGATCATATAAGTAGATGCAAAAAAACCATCCATGAAATTTAGCATTCCTTCATGATAAAAATTCTCAACAATCTAAACATGGAAGAAACATACCTAAAAGTATTAAAGGCCATATATGACAAGCCCACAGCCAACATCATTCTTCATAGGGAAAAACTGAAACATTCCCTCTAGAAACTGGAAAAGACAAGGATGCCTTCTCTCACCACTCTTACTCAACATAGTACTGAAAGTCCTCACTAGAGAAATGAGGCAAGAAAATGTATCCAAATTAATAAAGAGGAAGTCAAATAATCCCTTTGTGCTGAGGATATGATTTCCTATCTAGAAAACCCTAAAGACAACACCAAAAAACTCATGGATTTCATAAATTAATTGAGTAAAGATTCAGGATACAAAATAAGCATACAGAAATCAGTAGTGTTTCTATATGCAAATAATGATCTACCCAATGATCAAATCAAGAAGGCAATCCCATTTACAATGGCTACAAAATATAGCTATGATATATTTAGCCAAGGAGGTGAAAGATCTCTACAAGGGGAACTACAAAGCACTGATGAAAGAAATTGTAAATGACACAAACAAATGGAAAAACATCGCATGCTCATGGATTGGAAGAATTAAGATCATTAAAATGACGATACTGCCAAAAGCAACCTACAGATTCAATGCAATCCCCATCAAATTGCCAATGTCTTTTTCTATAGAATTAGAAAAACAATTTTGAAATTCATAGAGAATTTTCTATAGAATTAGAAAAAACAATTTTGAAATTCATAGGGAATTAAAAAAACCCCAAGTAGCTGAAGCAATCCTAAGCAAAAAGAACAAAGCTGCAGTCCATCACATTGCCTGACTCCAAATTATACTACAAGGCTATATTAACCCAAACAGCATACTACTGTTATAAATATAAACACATAGACCAATGAAACAGAATAGAGAACGAAGAAATAAAGCCAGATACCTACAACTAACTGATTTTCAAAGTGTTCACTTGGGAAAAGACACCCTATTCAATAAATGGCACTAGAAAAATTGAATGGTTATATGGAGAATGAAACTAGACCCATACCTCTCACCATATATTAACAAAAGTTAACTCAGGATGGATTAAAGACTTAAATATAAGATCTGAAACTATAAAAGTCCTCAAAGAAAAGCTATGAAAATCTCTCTGGATATTGGCTTAAGCAAAGAATTTGTGACCAAGTCCTCAAAAGCAAGCGGAGCAAAGCCGAAAAGTAAACAAATGAGACTCAATTAAACTAAAAAAGCTTCTATACAGCAAAATAAGCAATCAACAGAGTCAACAGACAACCTAGAGAAGTGAAAACCATGCCTCTTACAAAGGGCTAATATCTAGAATCTAGAAGAAACTGAAGCAACTCAACAAGAACCAAACGATATCAATAAAAAGTGAGCAAAGGACATGAACAGGCATTTTTCAAAAGAAGACATACAAATGGCCAACGTATGGAAAAGTTCTCAATATCACTAATCACCAAAGAAATGTAAATGTAAATTATAACCACAGTGAGATACCATCTTACACTACTCAGAATGGCCATTATGTAAAAGTCAAAAAAAACAACAGATATTGGTAAGGAGGGAAAGAAAAGGGAACTCTTATAAACTGTGGATGGGAATCTAAATTAGTACCACCTTTATGGAAAACAGTAGAATTAATTATAGAACTACCATTTGATCCAGCAATCTCACTACTGAATATATACACAAAGGAAAAGAAATTGTTATATCAAGAAGATACCTGCCCTTATGTTTATTGCAGCACTATTCACAATAGCAAAAATACAAAGTCAACCTAAGTGACCATCAACAGAGACTTGGATAAAGAACATTTGTGTGTGTGTGTGTGTATGTGTATGTGTGTGTGTGTCTCATAGAATACTATTCAGCTATTGAAAAAATGAAATCATGTATTTTACAGTGACATGGATGGAATTGCAGGCTATTATCCTAAGTGAAATAATTCAGAAATACGAAGTCAAAACAACATGTTCTCACTTATAATCGGGATCTAAACAATGAGTACACCAGGAAATACAGAGTGGAATAACAGACATTGAAGACTACAAAGGTTGGAGGGTGAGAGGGAGCTGAGAGTTGGCTAAATACCTATCGGGGACAAAGTTTACTATTCAGGTGATGGGTATATCAGAAGCCTGGACTTTATCACTATGCAATATAAGCATGTTAGAAATCTGTACTTGTACCCCCTAAATTTATAAAAATAAAACACAATAAATTTATCAATGTAATCAACAAATGGACTACAGAAGAAAAACTGCATCATCTTAATAGATATAGAAAATGAATTTATATATATCAACATCCATTTATGATAATTGCTCTCAGCAAACTATAAATACAAGAAAAGATATTTAATCTAAGAGTGTCTCTAAATTATTTACAAGTAATATCATATTTAATGGGAAAAACCTAAAGACTTTCCTCTCAAAACCAAAACCAGGGTGATATGGTTTGGCTCTGTGCCCTCACCCAAATTACATCTCGATTTGTAATACCCATGCATCGAGTGAGAGACCTGTAATCCCCACGTGTCAATGGAGGGAGATAATTGGGTCATGGGGGCAGTTTCCTCCATGCTGTTCTCATAATGGTGAATGAGTTATCATGAGATTTGATGATTTTATAAGGGGCTTTTCCCCTTTAGTATTCTCTTCTTCTCCCTCCTGCTGCCTTGTGAAGAGGTGCTTGCTTCCCATTCCGCTATGATTGTAAGTTTCATGAGGCTTCCCCAGCCATGTGGAACTGTTAGTAAGTTAAACTTCTTTCCTTAATAAATTACCCAGTCTCAGGAAGTGTGAGAATGGACTAATATAGTAAATTGGTACTGGTAGAGTGGGGTACTGCCACAAAGATAGCCAAAAACATGGAAGTGACTTTGGAACTAGGTAATAGGCAGAGGTTAGAATGGTTTGAAGGGCACAGAAGAAGAAAAGATGTGGGGAAGTTTGGAACTTTGTAAAGACTTGTTGAATGGTTTTGACCAAAATGCTGATAGTGATATAAACAATAAAGTCCAGGCTGAAGTGGTCTCAGATGGAGATGAGGAACTTATTGGGAACTGGAGCAAAGGTTACTCTTGCTATGCTTTAGCAAAGAGGCTGGTGGCATTTTGCCTCTGCCCTAGAGATCTGTGGAACTTTGAACTTGAGAGAGATGATTTGAAACTGGAACTTATGTTTAAAAAGGAAGCAGAGCATAAAAGATGAGATTTTGGACTGTGCATTTTTGAGTTAATGCTGAAATGCATTAAAATTTTAGACTTGGGAAGGCATGACTGGTTTTGCAATGTGAGAAGACATGAGATTTGAGAGGGACCAGGGGTGGAATAATATGGTTTGGCTCCATGTCCCCACCCAAATCTCCTTTTGAATTGTAATACCCACAGGTCAAGGGAGGGACCTGTAGTCCCCATGTGTCAAGGGAGGGAGGTAATTGGATTATGGGCCTAGTTTCTCCCGTGCTGTTCTCATGATAGTGAGTTCTAATGAGATCTGATGGTTTTATAAGGGGCTCTTCCTTCTTCACATTCTTTTCTTCTCTCTCCTGCCACTTTGTGATGAAGGTACCTGCTTTCCCTTCTGCCGTGATTCTAAGTTTCCTGATGCCTCCCCAGCCATGTAGAACAGTGAGTCAATTAACCCTCTTTCCTTCATAAATTACCCAGTCTCAGGGAAATTCTTTATAGCAGTGTGAGAATGTACTAATACACTAGGCAAACATTCTTGTCTCATCACTTATATTTAATATTATGCTACAAATCCTGGCTGATGAAAAAAGTAAAAAAAAAAAAAGAATGAAAGAAAGAAAAGACATACAGATGGGAAAGGAAGATATATTACCATTAAAAAAAAAAGCATTATTAACAGAATGCACAAAATCTCAAGAAATCCATAGAAATACCTCTTGGAATTAATAAATGAATTTAATAAGTTCACAAAATACAAAGTCAGTATACAAAAATAATTATTTCTGCATATTAGTTTTAAACTATTAAAAACCAAAACCCAAAACTTTTTAAAAAATGCACCATTTACAAAAATCAGAACCATAAAATAGCAAAGTATAAATCTAACAAAATAAAGGCAGAACTTGAAAGACAAAACTGCAAAATGTTAATAAAAGAAATCAAAGAAGTCCAAAATATAAATACGGATATTATTAAAATGTTAATTCTTCTCAAATTGATATAGATTTCACACAACCTCAATCAAAAGCCCAACAGGATCGTGTGGAAATATTTACAAGTTGAGTGTAAAGTCAAGTCAGAAAGCAAACAAATAAATGAACAACAAATATTAATAATTTCAAAAACTAATTTTCAAAAAGAAGAACAAAATTGAAGGACTCATATAAAGCAACAGTAACCAAGACAATATAGTATTGGCAAAATAATAAGCATATAGATCCATGGAAAACAGCAGAGACTGCAGAAATAAACACACAGATATGGTCAACTGATTTTTTTTTTTTAAAGGGAAAAAGGTATACAATAGTGAAAGAACAGTCTTGTCAACAAATAGTGCTAGAGCTGCTCAATATTCACATGCAAAAAGTAACAACCTCAATCCATACCTCACACAAAATATAAAATCAACTTAAAATGATACACAAAACTTTCATACCTAAAATTATAAAACTTGTAGAAAAAATGTAAAAGTCCTTTTTTCAATATACATGTTACCTTTATTAAAAGACTATTATCAGGCTGGGTGCAGTGGCTCATGCCTGTAATCTCAGAACTTAGGAGGAAGAGAAGGGAGAATTGCTTGTGTACAGGAGTTCGAGAGCAGCCAGGACAACATAGCAAGACTCTGTGTCTAAAAAAATAATAGCCAGATGTGGCGGCATGTACCTGTAATACTAGGTATTATACCTGTAATATAGGTAGTTGGCAGTCTGAGGGTGGAGGATTGCTTGAGCCCAAGAGTTTGAGGTTACAGTGAGCTATGATCCTGCCACAACTCTCCACTCTCCATCCTGGGTGAGAGAGTGAGATCTTGTCTCTTAAACAAAACAAAACAATTATCAATTAATACTTTCTATTATTCTTGTTTGTAGGGTAAACTGTAATGTTTTGATATATGCACACATTATGGAATAATTAAATCCATCTAATTAACATATCTATAACCTCACATATTTTTCTTGTGTGTAGTATAAAAATTTAAAATCCACTCTTTTAGAATTTTTGAATATATGATACATTATTGTTAACAATAGTCACCATGCTGTGCAATAGATTTCAAAACTTATTCCACTTGTCTAACTGAAACTTATCTTTTAACCAAAAATCTCCCTACCCCTAACCTTTGGTAACCACTATTTTACTCTCTGCCTCTATGAATTTTACTTTTTTAAAATTTCTAATATATGCAGTATTTTTCTTTCTGTGCCATAATATTTTTATTTCACTTGGCATAATGTCCTCCAAGTTTCTCAGGTTAGACAAAGATTTCTTAAATACAACACGAAAAATCAGTAAATTTAAAACAACAAATAAGACTTCAGAAAAATGAAAAACTTGTGTTATGTGAAAGGTACTGTTAAGAGAATGAAAAGATAAGCTACTGACCGGGAAGAAAATATTTTCAAATCATATATGTGATAGTAGACTTGCATGTAGAATGTGTAAAGAATTCTCAGAAATCAAATATAAGAAATCAATCTAATTACTTAAAAATGTCCATGAGATCTGAACACTTTATCAAACTGATGACAAAAGATACGCAATACTCTTAGTCATTATAGAGATGCAAATTAAAACTTCATGAGACACCAGTACATACTTATTATGATGTTTTTTAAAAAATGACAACACCAAGCACTTAGATGATGATATGATTTGGATATTTATCTCCCAAATCTCATGTTGAAATGTAATCCTCAGTGCTGGAAGGGGAGCCTGGTGGAAATGTTTGGGTCATGGGAGTGGATTCCTCATGGGTTGGTGCTGTACTCAAGAAAGTGAATAAGTTCCTTTGAGATCTGATTGTTTAAAAGCGTGTGGCATTTATGAGACATTACTAATATATTAAAACTCTTAAGTCATTTACCTTTAATCCATGGTTGGCCCTGGATACATAATTTTTGAATGGATGAATGAATGAATGAATGAATCATTGATTAATAACAAAATAAAAAATTAGGAAAATTTAAATCTCAGAAAACTTGTCTCTCAAATCAAAGTGAGAATTAATTGTATGATAAATATTTCTTTCAGGAACGTAAGCATTTCTGTTTTTATGTCTGATAATTGAAGATTGTTCTGAAAGTGACAGTCTTTTTAATATGCTTTAGTGCAGTCTTTAGTTTTCCTACATTTGATCTTTTAAGCAAGCCCTACATTTTCACACTAATATAAATTTTTCTTTGCTCATTATTTATCTCCTTCATTTAAATCTACTAAAATATTGTTTATGTCTTCAATTCTTTAATGTCATGTTCATTAAAGAGGAAATAAGGAGAAAAATTATTCTTATTTCCTTCTTTAAAGTTAATATCAAATATGTAATTATATACTTCTCATTAGATGTAGCTTACTTTATGCCACAATTGTCATCTCATTGATGATAGCTTCCAAAATTAACTCAATTCTGCTAATAATGTATTGTAGTTTTAACTGTCATGTTTTTCTGACTTAAATATGGAAATAAAAATTAAAGTACTTTTTAATATATGAACCATTCCTGGAGTTATTTTCAGGAACAGAAAACATTTTCACAGAACATATTGTTTGAATCTGTTAAAAGTGAATAAAGAGACACCCAGGTACCATCATCTCTAAACCTATTTCTGAAGGAGCTGACCCTTTCATTCTGTTTGATTCTCTTCCCTTTAATTACCCTACTTCCTGGCTTATATTTCTAATTTTAAAAATTCAGATTAGTTCCACATCTTCCATCTATGCCACATGTAGATTTAAGTAGCCTTCTATGCAAACATGACAAAAAGAGAAAGTAGTTCTCTTTTCAATAGACAAGACTGTCTCATTGAATGAATGGCATCTCCCATGATAAAAAGAAAAAAATAAAAATAATGCTTTTATAGTAAAAAGAAAGCCCCAATCAACTTTCATTACTCAGGAGACAACCACCTAGTTTGAATTAGGACTGTGCTGCTTACTGGCTACATCACCTTGGGCATGGTATTTGACTTATTTCTGCCTCATTGTCTTCTGAAATATGAGGATTCTATTAGTATCTATTTTATAGGATGACTGTCAGGTAAAAAGGACCAATATCTGTTATGCATAGAACAGTGAATGGCACACATTCAGTGTTACAAGTTGATAACATTTGTTGTTATTATAACCATTATTGATTCTCACTAAAACTGTGTAAGAAAGATAGGAGAGTAGCCACACCATTTTACAACAGCACAGTCCCTTACCTACAAATAACTTGGAAAAATCGGCAATATTATTCTTCTCTGAGAATCCAACATGAAATCACAACATAGCAAGCGATGAAGCTATATACAGAGATACTTTAAATAAATCAAAGGTCTCACAGGCTAGCTGGACTTCTCTATAACCTAACTTAGGTTTTAAAATCTATCAAAAAAGAAGTAAATTAGAATGAGATTTCTTAGTCACAGTAGCTTTTATAAAAGAGATCCAAAGATTCTGGTCAAAAATATGAATCTACCTTGTTCTTATAACATATATATTCCTATTGTGTAAGTATCTTTGATGCAATGGTATTTAGAAAAGAGGCTGGTCTATGATAAGTGCTCTATAAATAATAGCTGTTACTTATTATTTACTACTTATTTACATTATTGTTATTTTAATTAATATTGTCCTTTTATATTTTATCCTCAGAAAGTACACTTCAGATTCTAATTTCGAGTACTCTAATACACTGTGCCTTCACAGGAAGGATGCATAAAAAGAAGGTTGGAGGAGTAGCTAACATCTGTAAGAGTTCTACGTTTCAAACACTGGCATTCTAACATTGTACAGATATGTTTAGATGAGGTGCCTGAACTAAGAGTTGGGAAATCAGGTTTCTGAGATGGCAGGGCCCAGTGCCACAGTCCTGAACTTAATAGAATCACTAAACTAATCGGGGAGCTTTGACAAATAGATGGACAGCTATTCTCAAGTAAAACCCTAGTTTCAACTCTGGCCTCATGTGGAATTTCCTTTACAAAACTTCCGTACTCTAACTTCTATAGTTTCTCTAAACTTATGGTATAATGGAGTTTGTTAATGTTTCCTTTAAATGTTTAGTAAAATATCAATCACTCAAATTTTTGATGACTGATATTTCACACACTGTGTAATACTAGTCATCAAAAATAAATATACACATAGTCAAATTTTACTGTGTACTTAGGTGCCTACCACATGTGAAGCACCCTGCTGAGTACAGGAACCATGAAGCTGGGTAGGACAAAGGCAATCAGAACAGATCGATAAACTAGTAATAGCAACACACTGTGATACTAGCAGCAACCTTGGAGATACACAGAGAGAAAAGAAACTTGAAAATGTTAAACACTAAAATTAGAAATAAGCTGATGAGATCCTAAACCATGCTTATATGATTGTTCATGCTTTAGTGAAAAGATAAGAATTATTTCTAATTGCTTGGTTTTAAATGTGTACTTTTAAACTACAAAAGTGTGCTTAAATGTGTTCTTTCTCCATTAAGTACCTTTTCTAATAGTCTTTAAACTGTTAAATTCATTTTTATATAGCCTTTTTTTTAACCAATAATATAAAGGTAAAGAAAAAATGTGAATTAATGGAAAAGCACAGCCTTTTTCATATTAACCACTTTCAGAAAACAGTGTCCTCAGTATAGGGAGTTCCATATGCCTCTGAACTGAAGGCCTGCATTTTCCCCTAAATATGCACCATCTGCATGTAACATTTTAGTCATTCCTAAAACTTTTCAATCAAACTTTTATAAAGCTATTCAATGTTATTTTGTTTTATGTAAGAATTTCTGAGAAAAACTGGGATAATGATGTACATTTTAAGTACATTGTAATTGTTAGAACAATATATATATTATTATAACAATTACAATATATATTTAGTAACTAAAAATTCTGTGTTTTTAAGCCCTGAGTTTCCATTATCATCAAAGAAGATAAAGTAGAAAACCACTTATTTCATTTTAACTTCTAAGTATTATCAATTTCCTTACTTATTAAAATTTAGCAAAAATTACTACAGTGTTCCCATAAACACCAAGACTTTTACTTTTCCTTTTTACATTTTGAAAAGATCATATAGCAAATTCTTGCTTCTGGTAATGGTGAATTAGCTTGGAAATACTAATCCTACTGCCAATAATAATAATAATGAACTGTGAACAAAATATTAAAGGAATTACTTGAAGCAATTTAGAAACTAGAGAACACATAACTTTTAAAATATCCATATTTATTTATTTTTTCTTTGGGACATTCCTCAGTCTCCGCAACAACACAAAGATAATATTCAGGCACAAAGTCGTAGTCTTACTAGGTTGAAGAGTCACAATTTGGATTTCAGGGCTCTCACAGAACCTGGAAAATGAGAGTGTCAGTATCATAGACAGGTAAGCCTAACAATTTTCATACATTCTTGGTGGACAAATGAGCTGTGACAGTGCAAGGAGCTGAGAGGGAAAACAAAATCTAGAAGTCCGAACGTGCTGAACAAAGATATTAACAGCTTCTTTCTAGTGAAGGGAAGACAAAGTTTGGAGTTTAATCCTTCCAAGTTAGAGAGGTCTGGTAAACACCTCAGAATTTTCATGACTGCTACAGAACTGTCATAACCTAGGACTAAGGAACACGTTTCAGACATGATGGCATATCTTAAATTGGTCCACCTAACAAAGCCTAAAACCAAACTTCTTATACAAGATAAAGGCCATGAAACAAATGCCTGCTTGAACAAAATTCATTATTACTCGGAGGGAAATAACAGAATCTGCAGTCTCTAGCATACAGTCACACACCACATTATGACCTTTTGATCAATGACAAACTGCATGTAAGACAGTGGCCCCATAAGATTATAATGAAGCTGAAAAATTTCAATCACCTGCTGGTTTCGTAGCCATCCTAAGATCATAGTGCAATGCATTATTCACACGTGTGTGGTGGTGCTCGTGTAAACAAACCTACTGTTGCCAGTCATGAAAATATCGCACATACAATTGTGTACACTGCATAATAGTTGATAATGATAATAAATGGCTGTGTTACTGGTTTATGTATTTACTATACGTTTTAGCATTATTTTGGAGTGTACTTCTACTAATTAAGAAAAGGATAGCTGTAAAACAGCCTCAGGCAGGTGCTTCAGGAAATATTCCAGAAGACAGCATTCTTATAATAGGAAATGACAGCCCATGTGTGTTATTGCCTGGAGGACCTTCCAGTAGGATAAGATATAGAGGTGGGAGACAGTGATATTAATTTTTCTAACCCTGTTTTGGCTTAGGATAATGCGTGTGTTTTTGTTTTAGTTTTTAACAAAAATGTCTAAAGAGTAAAAAATAAAAAATTTTAAAAATAGAAAAATGCTTATATAATAAGGATATGAAGAAAGAAAATATTTTTGTTCAACTGTGCAATGTGGTTGTGTTTTAGGTGTTAGTTCAAAGTAGTCAAAAAGTTTTAAAAATTAAAAAGTTTACAAGGTAAAAGAATTATAATAAGCTAAGATTAATTTATTACTGAAAAAAGAAATTTAAAAAATAAATTTAGTGTGGCCTAAGAATACAGCGTTTATAAAGTCTACAGTAATGTACAGTAATGTCCTAGGCCTGAGTGTACCATTATTTTTCTTTTATACTGTATTTTCACTGTAGATTTTATATGTTTAGATACACAAATACTTACCATTGTGTTACAATTGCCTAGAGTACTCAGTACAGTAATATGCTGTACAGGCTGGGCGTTGTGGCTCAAGCCTGTAATCCCAGCACTTTGGGAGGCTGAGGTGGGCGCATCATGAGGTCAGAAGATCGAGACCATCCTGGGTAACATGGTGAAACCCTGTCTCTGCTAAAAATATGAAAAATAAGCCAGGCGTGGTGGTATGCGCCTGTAGACCTAGCCACTCGGGAGGCTGAGGCAGGAGAATCTCTTGAACCCTGGAGGTGGAGGTTGCAGTGAGCTGAGATTGTGCCATTGCACTCCAGCGTGGGCAACAGAGCAAGACTCCATCTCAAAAAAATAAATAAATAAATACCATCCTGCGTAGGTTTCAAGCCTAGAACAGTAAGCTATACCATATAACTTAGATGTGTAGTAGCCAGTACTATCTAGGCTTGTGTAAGCATACTCTGCGATATTCACACAATGATGAAATTGCTTAACAACACATTTCTCAGAAGGCATTCCAGTTGTTAGGCAAGGCTAGTATGAGAATGAGTATGAAGTCCCTAGCAGCAGACATAGGGATTCTAGGACTCTCTTGCAGTCTTTCTCTCCAGTTATCCCACGGGCTGCCCACAGGAAAGATCAGGAAGTATTGAGAGAAAACTTCCTCTATACTTCTGACTGGACGAGGAGAACAGTGCCCACTGTTCTTAAAGTATTTAGAAATAAATTTAATAAAAAATATGTAAGATCTCTGTACTGAAAAATACTGAGAGAAATTTTAAATGGTGTAAATAAATAAAGAGACATTTCACGTTCCTTATTTGGAAGATTCAATGTTGTTTAGATGGACATTCTCTGTAAATTGATCTACAGATTCCATGCAATCCAAATCAAAATCCCAGCGGCTATTTTCATGGAAACTGAAAAGTAAATTTCAAAATTAATGTGGCCATTCAAAGGACCTATAATAGTCAAACAATTTTGAAGAACAAACACGCAACACTTGAAAGACATGATTTGAAAATTTACTTTAAAATAAATTTAGTTTAGCCTAAGTATTCAGTGTTTATAAAGTCTACAGTAGTGTGCAATAATGCCCCAGGCCAGAGTGTGCCATTTTTTATCATGAGGTGCACCATTTGTATCTATTACACTACATTTTCACCATATATTTTATATCTAGATAGACAAATGCTTACCATTGTGTTACAGTTGTTCCATTCAAGACAGACGGAATATTGGAATAAGAATAGACAATTAGTTGATTCACTTGGAATACAGATCCCAGTCCATACATACACAATTAGTTTTTTACTAGAACAAGGAAGTATTAATTCTTTTATAAATATTCCTTAAGCAACTGTGTATCTCAATGGAAAAATTTGTATGGCAATTCTTACTTTATGCCATATAAAATAATTTTGAGATGGATTATATGAATAACATCTACATTTAAAAGCTAAATCTATAAAATATCTAAAAATCAACATGAAAGAAAACCTTCACCATCTTGTGGGTATGCAAAGATTTCCTGGAAAGGACATTAAAAACATTAATTGTTTTTTTAAAAATATAAAAACATAAATTTAGCAGTAAAAATGCCATGTATACTATATTAAAATTAAAACTTTCTGCTTTTTAAAAGACCTCCCTAAAAAGTGAAACGCAAGTCACAAGACAGGAGATGTTTGAAGTACATATAATTGATAAGAACTTATATCTAGAGTACAAATATGTTCCCTTACAATTCAAATATAAAAAGACAAATAAGCTAATTTTAAACATATCTGGCTAAAAGCCTTAAACAGACACTTCACATAAAAAGATAAACAAGTTACAAAAAAGTAGATAAAATGCTAACCATAATTAATAGTCATACAAATTAAAGCCACAATATGATATCCCTGAAATAGCTAAAAGGAAAAAGATTGACAATACCAAATATCTGGAAAGACATAGAGCAACCAGAAAAACCAGATCTCTCAAACATTGATGGTTGGCAAGAATGTGATAAAATATTTGAAAACTGATCATTTCTTTTTTTTTTTTTTTTTTTGAGAGGGAGTCTCGCTCTGTCCCCCAGACTGGAGTGCAGTGGCGCCATCTCGACTCACTGCAAGCTCCGCCTCCCGGGTTCACGCCCATTCTCCTGCCTCAGCCTCTCCGAGTAGCTGGGACTACAGGCGCCTGCCACCACGCCTGGCTAATTTTTTGTATTTTTAGTAGAGACGGGGGTCTCGATCTCCTGACCTCATGATCCGCCCGCCTCTGCCTTCCAAAGTGCTGGGATTACAAGCTTGAGCCACCGCACCCGGCCAAAAAAAACTGATCATTTCTTATAAAGTTAAATATATACTTCATGACCCAGCAATTCTACTCCTAGGTATTTATCTATGAGAAGTAAAAACATGTATTCACACAAACATTTGAACATGAATATTTATGGCAGCTTTATATATGATACCCAAAACCAGAAACAACCCAAATGTCCACCAAGAGCTGAATGGATAAATTTTGCAGCCTTGTCACACAACAGAATGCTATTCAACGTCAAAGAGAATGAAATACCAACATGGATCAATATGGGTGAAATGGACAAATCTCAAAAACATTTACATTGTATCAAAGAAGCCAGATGTGAAATAGTTCATAATGTATGATTCCAATTATATGAAGTTCTATAACAGGCCAAACTAATGTATGGTGATATAAATCAGAACAATGTTCACTCTCATGGAGGGGTGACAGGATAAGGACAATGTTTACTCTCATGGAAGGGTGATTGGATAGGGACACGAGAATTTTCTGGGGTGAGGGAAATGTTGCATATATTTATTGAAGTGACAGTAACACACACACACACACACACACACAAATGTATATACAGTCAAAAGCCATTGAATTACATATTTAAAATGTATGCATTTATTTTATGTAGTATATACTTTAATGAAAATAACAATTAGGGAAAGTAAATTAAAGGTCAGTGCCAATGGAAGCATAACCAAGGTTAGATATTGTGATGGTTAATACAGTGTGTCAACTTGATTGGATTGAAGGATGCAAAGTATTGTTCCTGAGTGTATCTGTGAAAGTGCTGCCACAGGAGATTAGCGTTTGAGTCAGTGGATTAGGTGACGCTGACCCACCCTCAGTCTGGGTGGGCACCATCTAATCAGCTGCCAGTGCGGCTAGAATGAAGCAGGCAGAAGAGGCTGACGTGCTGAGTCTTCCAGCCTTCATCTTTCTCCCATGCTGGGTGCTTCCTGCCATTGAACATCAGACTCCAGGTTCTTCAGCTTTTGGACTCTTGGACTTATGCCAGTAGTTTGCCAGGGGCTCTCAGGCCTTCGGCCATAGACTGAAGGCTGCACTGTTGGCTTTCCTACATTTGGAGTTTTTGGACTCATGCTGTCTTCCTTGCTCCTCAGCCTGCAGAGGGCCTGTTGTTGGACTTCACCTTGTGATTGTGTGAGTCAATTCTCCTTAGTAAACCCCCTTTCATATATCCATATATCCTGTTAGTTCTGTCTCTTTAGAGAACCCTGACTAATACAAATATAAAAGAGAGGATGTAGATTTAAGAAAAGGAGAGACCAAGGCTAAGATTTCTTGGTTTGCTGTAATTAAATGAAATGAAAAGATATTTGCTAAAATTAAAAGACCACATAAGAGTAGGGCTTATTATGAAGTAGGGATCAATCCAGTATGTGGGAAAACAAGGTTAGCTGATTATAGACAAAAAAGGATAGTCAGCGTATTTGTTTCCATAATCACCCTTAAGAACACTGAATTTGGGAGTCAAAAGAAAAAAAAAGTGTATAGGAAGAGAAGAGAGAATGGAAATGGAAGCTGGGAAAGTGTAGTGTGTAGTTTTCCAATTTTTCTTAAAACATTTTAAGAGGGTTCTATAAGCTGTGATTGATATTTTTTATCTCAAATCAAGAAAAATATTCTAGAATGAACTACTTAATCTGTCATTAAATTGATGTCATACGGTACAGGGTAACATAGTCTATAATCCCACCAAACCTCACACAGTGTTATTGTAAATACAAATTTAAAATTTTATGACAAATTTGGCAATATCTAAAAAAATTCAGATAGGTGCCCATAAATTCCTCTTCCAGAATATGCTTCTACAGAAATAGTCTCCTAAGTTTTGCACAGATATTTGTACAAGGATGTTTACTAGAATATTTTTGGAAGAAGGGAAACCTTATAAATAATTTAAAAAATCAGCAATAAGTATATTGATCAGAATTTTTGCCAGAAACAGATTGCCCACTTAAATTATGAAATTTTAGGAAGATTTAAGTGGAACAATTTGAAGATGTGTTGGTAACGTGTTAGGAAGGTATAGGGAAAGTGATGCTTCTAACAGAGGAACCAGCTGCTACCTCTGTACCTAAAGAGGAAAGGGGAGAGCCCGTCACCAGAGCAGAAAAGGAAAGGGTTACCCTCACTGGAGCTAGGAGCTGCGGTCAAATAATATAGCCAGCCCAAGACAATGCTCTAGAGAGGGAAGAACAACTCTCCTACCCTCTCCCATCTGTTGCTGGTGCTTTATTTTGGCTTAACCAAGTTGTAAGTCAAATGGTAAGGGAGCCTGCTGATGTACTCCGTGCAAGCTGGCCTCCCAGGACACGAAAAAGGATGGAAAAGGGTGGAAAATAAATATGGAATGGCATAAGAAAATATCTACACTTGATACAATGTTCAAAGTAATTTGCATTTATCCACTAAAACAAATTGGGGTATTTAAATTAAAAAGGCAAGTAGCTGAAAGGATAGATACATTGGTGGCTGTGTTAATAAATAGTAGACCTATGATAGAATGGTGGTATAAAATATCTATATATTATTTCTACCTATATTCATACCCATAGGTACAGGATATAACTAGCTTTCTATCTGTACATTTGAATATCAATATAAAATAAAAATATATTTGAAAATATATATGCCAAAATACTGTGTTTACTTTTAAGGAATTATGCATGTCATTGGTGACAATGGAAGAATTACTTTTCATAGTTGTATGACTTTTATGATGATGATGTATTACTTTTATGAATTTTTTAAATGTTAAAAAAACTGGGGCATGAAAAGGGGGAAAAAAGGCCATGGATCATTAGGACCCTGCATAACTTCACTAAGAATATTTTGTCACCTCTTTTAACTTTTATAGAGACTTTCTAATCATGTATTTTAGAGAAATGTGGAGAAGGATGATATGTGGCAGTTTATCAGGAAGTCATTGAGGACAAGTTGGATAAATTTATTTTAGTTGATCATATACATAGGAATCTTTGGATGCTAAATTTGCATATTGTCTATAGTGTCATGCTTTGCACTCTGTTCTTTGCCCTGTTTCGATCATTTTTATATTAGTGACTTACACCAAGTAATTAAACGACATGAGGAAGACATACACACTGAGCAAAATGTGTAATCTAGCAACCAAATGGACAGCTAAAAGAAATTCTGACAGTCAGAACGAATCAATAAAATAAGACATCATTAGATGTAAACATAAGGACCAAAAGTTAGGGAAAAAACAAAATGATTTACATATCTCTATGTACAGGATCAAATAAATATGGCTTAGCAAAATCATGTGTTTAACTTGAACTAATTGAGTCTTAACATTATCTTATGGCTCAATACAAAACTCAATTGGTTTATACTACACTAACAAAATATAATTTCAAGAAGGCTAATCAGATTATAGAGGGACTTACAGTAAGTGGAGCATGCGCAGAGAAGAGCATTCCTGTTGGTGACAGAGTTTTAAAACCATATATTTTGAGCACTGGTCAGAAGACAAGCTTTGGGGAGATAATTTGTAGATGAGATTCAAGCAGCTAATGCCCTTTAGATGCTTTCAAATCTGGGATTCTATGGTGCCTTATATTTTCCATCTTTTTTGTAGAGACAAATATTACTTCCTCTGGTCTCCCAATCAGCACCTCAATGCTGAATTTATATGATTCTGTTTTTTTTTTTCAACCTATGTGATGAAGAGAACTGTTAATAATAGGGCCAGTTTACTGAGCTGCTGAATTCCTGCTAGCCTGCAGTAAAATCATTTCCCATTTTCAAAGTTCTTCATGGTCTCTTTTTTCTATACATACATAATGTTTCATCTGTGCATATTCCTGCTTCTGCTTGCTTTTTGTGCTCCTCTTATCTTTTTCTCCTTAGATGACTTATTGCTGAAGCCTTATCTTTCTAGAACTATTTGCCTCCTATGATTGGCTACGTTTTACTTTCCAGCTTTTCTCTGACTAAGCTGTGATTGACACTTCACTCTGCTGAACTTTTACCTATTATTAGCAATATCTTTTATCTTCTTTTCATTATAAAACATCTGAAAGAATATGAAGTTCAGTTTTTTCAACTTTGTAACCTCTTATAATACTATATTTATATTTTGAAATTTATTCCCCTTTAAAAACATTTTAATGTATATATTTACCATCATTTTATCTATAAAATGAGTGTTAAGTATACAAGCATTAATTTTATAAATGCAAAGTATTTTATTATATCTGTGACATGTAGCTAATTTATTTCTTCGATCATGCAAGATAGTTTTTCTGTATTTCTTTCTTTCCTGACAACCATTATTTCTCCTCATGGAAAAGAGATATTCAGATTATTGATATTTAATAACTACTAGAAAAGATGCACATCAAAATCATTGCTTTTACTTCAATTATTCTCACATAATCATTCAAGGGAAGTGGTACAATCCATTAAAAACTAATCTTACTGTTGGTCAGTCAAGCATATGGATATTCCAAAAGAATGTACAATAAGACTCAATATTTGAGCGAGGTTTAAATAATATTTTAAAAACCATATAGTATTCGTAGAATTGGGGTTTCATAGGGTGGTCTGAAGTAGCTTTTCAAGTTTATATAATTTACCCTGAGATCCTAAATAGATATCAGGCTATTTTAGATTCAGGATACCTTATATATTCACTCTTCTTATGGTTGTAGGGAAAACTTTCTCTTTTGCAGGGATTACTTCCCCTACTCCAGGTCACTAAATGCTTGTGAACCCAGACTTTTATAGATATTAGCTTTAACAAGGCTGTCAGTAGTGTCAACTAAAGATTAGCTTCTTGATGTTTTTGTAACAGATACAGAAAAAAAGTCATCGTCTCAAAACCGAGTTGTGATATAAAATGAGTTAAGTATATTTAGTATGTGTTTGAGACCCAGACAGGCAGGAAGTGGATTGAGAAAGGAAATAAAATAGGTTCTCCACATCAGTAAGACATTGGGATTTTTATACATTCCTGAAATTGACTATTTGGAGAGCAGTTTGATATGTACGTTTGATAGTCCACTGAAATCAAACCTTGAATGTATAATAAGACTACTTTTAAAAGTCAAGTTTGAAAGTTTTAAAAGATGAAATGCACCAGAATACAGCTGAATAGAACAAGGCTGGGAGACAGACTTGGCTGTGTTGACGGATAACTTGTGATGAGAAAAGGGGATTATGGTCAGGAAGGGGACCACTCCAGTGCTCAGAGGTTGGTGGGCTCGTGAGTATCCACAAAAGATGCTTCCACCCTTTCCTTTTTGCCTCATGACTCAGATTGCTTTGTCTAAAGTCTTTTCATTATTATGTATCTATCAAAAAGGTACATTTTAACTTACAGATTGCCTTACAAATTATTGAAAAGCTGAACATTTCTACTTCAGAAAAGTAACAAGTACTATAAACTGAAACTTTCCTGAGTTTATTTGTAGGTTTTTATACTAGTTTTGTTTGTGTTTAGGGTTGTTTGTGACAATTATACACCATAGGATTTTACAGCACATTAGTTTATAATAATCAGCTTGGCAAAATTTTTAATGGAAGTTTTGCTGACTAAGGGCCCTCAAACAAAATCCACTGAGGACTTAATAATAAAATGAATATTCATGACATCTTTATGTTCTCCAAAGACTTTCTCTCTGCATACTTTTTAAGTAAGCAAGTATTAAAAGGAGACTTTTTCAAGAAATGTAACTAGAGACCATAATTTCAGTACTTAGAAATTGATAATTTAAAATATTTTAAAGTTAATTATATTAAAAGTGACAGTTTTACTCAGAAATTATTATAAACAGGACCAAAATACAGGGAAGTGTCTCCAGCACATACTGAGAGGCTAACATAAATCTGGAGGAAAGTCATTCTAAATTTGAAATTATATCTACAGGTATTACTCCTCTGATCACAAGTATTTAGCAGCACCTCTAGATGGTAGACAATTTTAGAATCTTAATTTCCACCACTTCTCTTCAGTTCATTTTGCTCTTAACAGACTGTTTCTATATTCATTATCTTCTCTCCTTTGTGGATTTGCACATCCCTGCCCTGGCATTTTCTTGTCTAGATTGTCTTCACATTCTGCCCCCACCATAAATGTATAACTTTCCTGCGCGTCCGAATTCAAACCCAGTTTTTTGCTTGAAGCTTTCCTAGACCCCAGCTAAGCATAAGTGATATCCACTTTTTGGAATTAGCTTGTTTATTGCCTGTGTAACTGATTTGACACCTTTACACATATCATTTTCAACTCGACCACACTTTCTTTTTAGTTTACTTTTCCATGTGCTGCATCATATCTTCCAAGCCAGTCCATGGGTTTCTCGAGGACATATGTCTGGTTCTACATAAATTAATCTGCTTTTAAATTCTTGAGGAGCAATCATAGTATTATTACATAGGAGATGCTTAATGAATATCAGCATTAAGCCAATGAATGAGTGAATTTCTCTGAGAAAAAATAGAGAGTACTGTCAAATTTTATAGAAGTAAATTTAAATATATACCAAAGTATAAAAATAAATGAAGACCACTCAAATAAGAACAAACAGAGGCAATTTATGCACAGCTTGCTCTAACAAAGGAGTCAGTCGCCATCACTTACATTTAGCAGAGACTCAAAGGCAGACAGAGGAGTTGAAAAGCTTTGTAGTAAATAAAACAGAAAGAGAGAAAACCCTTTAGGAATGCTCAGATTGAAGGTTGCTGACATGGAGAAGCTGGAGGCAGGCTAACTAGAAGGGGGGCAGCCTATGTGATTGGCTTAGGAGCCATATTTGGGTTTTTCCAGTTGGTTCTGCTTTTGATGTGCGTATGAAGGTTTGCAAAAATCAGGGAATCTGTCAGTTATTGACTAAATTGTGTTTGGGGGCCAATAGCTGAAGACATTATAGTTCCCGGGCTGGTTGCTGCAGAGGTTGTTGGTCAGAGTTTTATTTTCATAATGGTCTGGCCATATGTATCTTTTGGTATACCCAGTATCTCAGTATAATAATGGTATGTATGTTTCTAGTACGTTACAGGATGCCTACCTCTATATAGACTCTTTTTACATGATCTTTATGACAATTCTGTGGCCCCGATAAATATTAATATTTAATGTAACCAAGGAAAGAACTAAGGCTTGAGGAAGCAAACTGTCTTGCCCAATATATCAAACCCAGTAAAAGGTATTCGTATTTGGACTTAACAGCTTCTGGATTTAAGTTCAGACTTAAGATGAAGTGATTGTGAATGTGTGGAATCAGGCTATAGCTGGTACATATGAGAATAAAAGCTTAGGAAAATTCCATACAATTGCTGAAAGTTAACAAAAGAGTGTCTTGAGATTCTGAAGAGTATCTAGAGAAGTGGAACCCTCATTTAGAACATAGGTAAAAGATTCTGAAGAGTATTTGAAAGTAGGCATGTAATTGTAGTTCAAGCTTAAATATTTCTAGAAGGGATAAAGAAAAGGCAAGAAAGCATCAACGTTTCCAGTTGGAATTTCAGCATTTCTTTGAAAGTGGCTGCACCATCTACTGTGGGCAATTCTGTGCCCTCTGGGTGTTTGCAGTCTAATAGAAGAGAAAGACTTGAAAACAGTGGTGTTAGTACATTTTCAGAAGCTTCCAACTGGATGCAAGAAGTTTATTAGAGGAAATGTTTAAGGGATATGCAGAGTTGAAATGGAGAAGGGGTTTATTATTCATCAAAGTACTGCATACTAAAATACGTTTGGAAGAAATATTAGTTGAGAAAATAGTGCTGAGAGTAGGAACAGCTCCAAAGAGGTAGCAATAATTTAATCATGAGATAATCGTGTTACTAGGAATTGCTGCCTTAAAGCTAGGCAGAAAGTGAGAAGGATATAAAAGCACACGAAAAGGAAATTCATGCTTTTACACAGGTCTGGATGAGAATATAAAGAACAATGGGCTAGAAAATTTATTTAAGGATCGGTCAAAAGCTTAGTGGTATTTGCTTCCTTTAATCGTGGGTCAATTTTCACCTCCTCTGTGAAATACTCCCTGACTTCTCCCTCCCTCTCTAACCTCACAAGATGTTATGCCTGTCTTTCCTTGAATTTGACCATGACTATTTACTACTACCAGCAAATATTATTATGATGAGGATGTCATTACCATTGACACTGTGTTCATTCGTGCACGAATACCTCCTACTCATCATCTTATCATGTAGCAAGTCTATCACACACCAAAATTCAGTCCTTACTATAATTTATGGAAATAACAGAAGTCAGGAAGCTTCTTGTCAATGTTAATTCATTTCCCCTCCTTTTGAATTCTACTTTCTTAACTATAAGGAAATTATCTTACAGTCCCATTAGCACTTTCTGTATGCCACAGTGAATCACCTTTCCTACGAATCCCCAACCTGAAGCTCTAGATGACGTGTCTCTCCCGACACCATAAATTCAAGGAAAAGCCAACCTTTCTTGGTAGATGTCTGGATAATAATAACCTAAAAATGGATGCTCTGAGACAGATATGCTGCATGTGGCCTGTGTCTGAACTGCAGTCTCTGTGTGGCACAGTGACTCTTCAGTGTTACCATATTGCCTTCTTTACAGTTCCTATTGTATTCCTTGCCCAGAATATTATAAGCAATGTGGGTATTTGAGGAGTCAGTAGCTTCATTTCATCAATATGAAGGTAAAACTGAGCTATTCGACTAGTAGAATATATAATATCATGTAGAAATATTCCAGCTTTAGCTACCACTCACATTCCTACTCGATTTACACAGTCATCTGAGGGGATATTTTTTAGCTACCCAGGTCAATATTTGAGAGTGGAAAGCCCAAGACATGAGTCAGCTATTGGAAGTCTCCAGCTGCTTTGTAAATGCACTCTTTGGTCATGTTCTTATTTAGTTAAGCAGCCAGAGTACAACAGGGAAGATGGTTCAGTTCTGGTGATGAACTATCCGGAGATATTGACACATGGTTAGGTTTAGTCATGACCATCAGGATAAATTGAATGGCATGGCTTTAAGAAATTGAACTTTTTAGTGTCAACATGTGCCAATTCTGTTATATTTCCTTCACAGATGCCAGGTTACTTACAGCTTTGTGAAACATGAGTTTTGTTTCCCAATGTGTTTCTGTACAATAATATAGAATATTATCTTTCCTAACCACTAGTAGGTTCAATTTCCTATGATTAATGACATCTGCCACTTTGAACAGCAGGAATCTTTTGTTCTATTACTATTATTGCAACTACTATCATAAGATCAACTACCCACTACATTATCTTATTTCATTCTTTTTTTATTTTTAGTTTTGATTTTACTTTAAGTTCTGGGATATATGTGCTGAATGTGCAGGTTTGTTACATAGGTATACATATGACATGGTGGTTTTCTGCACCTATCAACCCATCATCTAGTTCTTAAGCCCTGCATGCATTAGGTATTTGTCCTAATGCTATCCCTCCCCTTGTCCCCCACCCCCTGACAGGCCCCAGTGTGTGATGTTCCCCTCCCTGTGTTCTTCTGTTCTCATTGTTCAACTCCCACTTATGGGTGAGAACATGCACTGTTTGGCTTTTAGTTTCTGTGTTAGTTTGCTGAGGATGACAGTGTCAGCTTCATCCATGTCTCTGCAAAGTACATGAATTCATTCTTTTTTATGGCTGCATAGTATTCCATGGTGTATATGTGCCACATTTTCTTTATCCAGTCTATCATTGATGGGCATATGGGTTGGTTCCAGATCTTTGCTATTGTAAATAGTGCTGCAATAAACATACGTGTGCATGTGTCTTTATAGTAGAATGATTTATAATCCTTTGGGTATATACCCAGTAATGGGATTGCTGGGTCAAATAGTATTTCTGGTTCTAGATCCTTGAGGAATCACCACACTGTCTTCCACAATGGTTGAGCTAATTTACACTTTCACCAACAGTGTAAAAGCGTTCCCATTTCTTTGCATCTTTGCCGGCATCTGTTGTTTCCTGACTTTTTAATGATCGCCATTCTAACTGGCGTGAGATGCTATCTCATTGTGGTTTTGATTTGCATTTCTCTGAAGACCAGTGATGATGAGCTTTTTTCATATGTTTGTTGGCCGCATAAATGTCTTCTTTTGAGAAAAGTCTGTTTATATTCTTTGCCCACTTTTTTTTTTATTTCTTATCTGAATCTTGAAAGTGAAGAGTTATCATTCCCATTTTGCAGATAGGGAAGCTGAGGTAGCTTCACAGAGTTAAGTAAACTGCCCCAAGTTTCCTACTGTCTATAGTCGAGTACAGACGCTCTCTGATAAGCCCTATGCTTATGCTCCTATGTCAGGCTTCCACCTGTGAAAACTTAATTACACCAAAATCCTCATATTTTACAAAGAAATATGGTTAACAATTAGGGTAAAGATGTGCTTTAAAAGGTTGTTCCTTGTTCTTCAGACTGATGCAGGCCAGGCAAAGCTCCAGATTGGAGCTTAGCCCAGGAGGGTTCTTGGCTTTACCCAGGAAAGAATTCAAGGGCAAGCCAGTGGTGTTAGACAGCAATCTTTTATTGAGTGGTATTGCTCCTTGCAGAGCAGGACTAACTCATTGGTAGTGCACGCAGAGTCGGCAAAGTATGGGTTCTTGATTACTCTACTTATACCCACTTATTCTCACTTTCAATTACATGCAAATTAAGGGGCAGGTTAATACGAATTGAGGGGGCATTATCTGGAACTTCCTAGGAAAGCAGTGGTATCTTCCAGGTCATTGCCATGGAAAGGGGCGGTAACTTCCATGCCATTACCATAGCATCTGTAAACTGTCATAGTGCTGGTGGGAGTGTCTTATGCTAATAAGCAATGAGGGTAGGTAGGGATTACTTTCCTAGTCATCTGCTGGTTCCTGCCAGTTTATTTTATCATGTCTGGACCAGATCCTGTATTGGTCAGCAGGGTTGTGACCAGAAAATAAGTCCTGCCAGCCTCTGACCTCAAAACTATAGAAGCATTAAAAAATGCAGAATTCTTAGGAAAGAGAGAACCTTCTAATAATCTTAGTAATTCCTTTCCCCCAAGTTTGCTGTGGTATAACATACCTTATGGATATCTTTAAGTTAAAGAGCTTTGTGTCACCAACTGACTTCCTCAGGTGTATTTTATTAGGTTTGTGTCTTAGAAAAAAAATCAGTTAAATTATTGGCAATTATATTTTTACGGCATCATTGTGAACAAGGGTTTAAACCAAAATTCTGTAAAAAAAGACTTTCATATGAAAATCTGTGTAGCTTTTCATGTTAAACCGACAGTATTGGAAATGATATGTGTGGCTGAAAAATCATTCAAATATCTGGGAATTTCTTTTTTTTAAGGTATCATATACAAGGCTTTAAACAAAAAAATTGGAATATAAAGATTAGTCTTGCATGAAAATATTAACAACTTTTAGTGTTAAAAAAAAACACGGGGGAGATTCTGTAGTTCAATTCATTAAGCTGATAGTTCATTAAACTGAATCTGTAGTTCATTAAACTGATTAATGGAAAATATTTGAAGAAAAAGTTTATATTTTAAAAATCTGGTATTTGCTCTGCATATCCATGAATCGAGATGGATCAAATTCTTTAGTTTTATCTTTTTAAAAATCAGTATTTTAAAAATCTATTTGAATTAGCTTTTATCTTTATACCAATTTGCAGAATCATTAATATAAACTCACACAGAAATTTCTGAGACATCTGATGTTTCATTTCTCTTTTCATAGCAGTTAAAATTGTAGGTATGTTACCTTGCAGAGACAGGACTTTAACATTCATAAAACACATTTACACATTGTAAACATGATTAAATTGAAAATAGACTATGAAAATGGACTGTTGAATTAGTGTAAAATAAGTTAAACAACTGAGAAAAAGGCTGTTCCAGGTCAAAGAAACATGATTAAATCCACATCTTGGAAAGGGCAGTCATTATAAATAATTATACTACCTGGCAAAATATAAAGCCCCTCCCTCCCCAATATGAACTGGTTTCAAAATGAACAAAAGGATATCTCACACACAGTAAATGTTTCATGTAAGAGGTAATATTTGTGACATGCCTTGAATAATAGCAGAAATTAAGACATAGGGATGATGTAAATGCTATATTAAATATTACACTAAAGTTCTGGGAGGAGGAAGCAGATTAGTATTATATCAGTGAATCATTTTTACCAAGAAATACAGTAATGAGGGTGGATCAATCTGGAAGCATGGCTAAGCCAGTCCAGTGAAAACAAGGGGTAGAAAAAACTGTTTCTTAGTTAAAGGAATTGGCTGCTACTTCAAGCAAGAAGAAGTGAAGCTGAGAAAGATAATCAAAACAAAATGTGGGAGGCTGTTACAAGTATATTGCAGGCGATAGGAAGCATAACTGGTTTGGTCACCTCTACAGAGGCTACAGCTCAGAACCTAATTTAGTGCTTGGAACTTAATAGTAACTGAGTATTTATTGAAGGAGTTCATAAATGAGTGATTGAATAAGATTTTACATCTTATTAAAGGACTGTAACTAAGTGAGAGTATGAATTTAAAATGAGTCAAGCTTAGCCTGAAACTAACAAAAGTATTAATTTAGGAGAAGGGTCCAATTTCAAGGGAAGGTGTATATTCGTTTTAAATTTATTGGTTTAAAAAACTCAACAGGATACCCAGGTGGAGATATCTCTAGCAGATAGTTGAAAATATGAGTGTGGCTCTTAGAAAAGAGGACGTTTGTTGAAATAAATAAATGAGCCCTATTCTTAGCAATGCTAACTTTTTATTATTTATTTAAATAATTTTATTAGATTCTGTTTTTTCTTTCTCTTGGTTAATTATAAATTTCTTATTTTTTCTATTTGTTCCACTCCCGCTCTGTTCCAGTTATCTATTGTTGAATAGAAAACCACCCCAAAACTTGATGGCCTAAAACATGAATTTATTAATACTATCTCTCACAGTATTTTGGGGGGTGGCTGGATTCAGCTGGATGATTAGTGCTCAGAGTCTCTCATGCAGCTGTCATCAGATCATTACAGGGCTAGAGCTACATGAAGTCTTCTTTATTCACATATCTAGATCTTTGTTTGGGATGACTGGAATAGTTGCAGCTGCTCCAGCAGCTACTCCAGTTGACTAGTTTGTCCTCATGGCATGGAGGCCTCAGAGTAGTCAGACTACTTCCATGAGTTGGCTTTTCCCAGAGTCAGCATTAAAAGTCATATTGATGAGAAGTCAAGCAGCATCACTTTCACTATATTGTGTGGGTCAAAGGCAGTCTAGACTACCTTTGCGGAGGGGACTCCCTAAATTACCCAAGTGATGATTCTTTGGAAGGTCATCTTTGGAGGCCAATTACCATATTTCTTTTTCAACCCCTATTACTAGTTATTTTTAATTGTGAAAAATTTAAATAATAACTATAAAGCAAATATCTACTCATGCAATACCACTTAGATCAACAAACAATATGGCCAACACAGTAGAAACTCCCTCACCCCCAATCCCACCCTCTGTGCCCCCCTCTTGAACACAATGACCTTCCTCCCCACTAGAGGTAATCACAGTCTTGACTTTTGTGAGAATCATTTCTTTGCTTCTTCTTAGAGCTTTACCATCTTTGGACATATCCCAAGGAAATATAGTTTAGTTTTGTTTGTGAATTTTATATAAGTGAAATTATACTCTATGCATTTTTGAGACTTGTTCAACTTTATGTTGTAACCATGAATGTTATTGTATGCAGACTTTTTTTCATTGACATTTCTGTGCAAATTCCATTATATGAATACATTGGGTTTTATATATCCATTTTAGTTTAGATTGACGCTGGGTTGTTTCCATGTGTCTATTATACATGATATGGCTATAAACACTCTTGGACATGACTTCTTATGCAGATTTGTAATATTTTCTCTTTATACCTGGAAGTGAAATTAATAGGCATTAGAAATTAAAATATTTAACTTAATCAGAGAAGTCAAACTGCTTTTCGAAGTGGCTAAACCCAACATTCCCACATGCAAGCTCTGTGAGTTCTCATAGCACCATATCCTACCAACACTTGGTATATTAAATATTTTAGTGTTTACTAATCTGGCAGATGAGTAGTGATATTTTGAAATCATTTTAATTTTAATACATCTGATAATTAATGAGGTGTAATAACTTTTCTTGTGTTTACTGGCCATTAGTATATCATCCTTTTGAAGAGCCTGTTAAGATATTTTCCTGTTTTTCTAATGAATTATCTATTTTCATCTTACCGATTTGTAGGAATTTTAATATTTCATGGATAGTAGTTCCACTTTGTGGTTTATCTTTTCATTCTGTATTGTGGCATAATTTGATAAATAGTAGTGCTTTGTTTAATGTATTCAAGTTTATCAATGTTGTCATTTTTTTACTTATTAAAAATGACATGATAATATGTTGTTCCTGTGAAATAGCTCACTCAAAATGGGAATGCTAATATATTAAAAAGCAAAAATGCATTAAATACACTGTTTTAGCTTTTAAAAACATTATATGAAAGCACCATAATGAATGATGCATTTGTAATAGAGAAAGCAAGGTCAGTGAGAAAACAAGAGAATCAGGGGCTGAGAAGAAAATAGAAACACTGTAGAGAAGGAGTAGTCCAAGAAGTTAGGACAACAGTTGAGGTTGTGCAGTGTCTCAAAAGAGGGAGGAGCATTGCAAGAATAAGGAATATTTTTAAGAGTATAAAATGTTACTGAGATTTCAAAGATCATGGAAGTTCAACTGCCTATCCTTGTCTTTCCTTGTCTAATTCTTATTTTTCAGCAAGATGCTGCTTTCTAGCATCAGGTGGTCAGTTCTTTCCTCCGACAGCCCCTTGGCTCCCTTTGCCTTCCTGCTTTTCTCACCAGTACAATTCTGTTTTGAGAGCCCCAGCTACATTGGGGATCCAGTACCAGGAAGGCTGTCACCCCTGTGCTAAAGAAAAATGAAAGCGAGTTGGACATGAGTGTGTACAGTGTGCCTTTCATGAGATACTTCTTTTAGCTGGACGATGGTCTACTACCTGGTTTTGCAACCAGGGTCCCTCGCACAGGGACCTTATTTGCAGTGGGAGATGACCTTGTGGCTCTTGTATGACCCATGACTACATTATGCCTACCTGACCATTTCTCTGGTGATGCAAGCCAAATGTGTGTCCTCTCCAGGACACTGGGGAAAACCTGGGCTGGGACAGCCCATTGTTCTTCAGATGGAAGTTGAACATTCAATACAACACGCTACCACAGGATGAAACAAGGGCAAAGATTTTTTTTACTTACTGTATTTTTTTAAAATTTTTTAGATGGAATCTTGCTTTGTTGCCCAGACTAGAGTGCAGTGGTGTGATCTCGGCTCACTGCAACCTCCACCTCCTAAGTTCAAGCAATTCTCCTGCCTCAGCCTCTCATGTAGCTGGGACTACAGTGCGCGTCACCAAGCCTGGCTAATTTTTGTGTGTTTTTTTTTAGTAGAGACAGGGTTTCACCATGTTGGCCAGGATGGTCTTTATCTTTTGACCTCGTGATCCACCTGCCGTGGCCTCCCAAAGTGCTGGGATTACAGGTGTGAGCCACCGTGCCTGGCCCAAAGATTTTTACTTACATATTTTGGGCAAGGAGGGCATAATTAATGGAGAGGAAATTATGGGTCACACGAGGCAGAAGTGGAGGGTCAGGCAGAGAGAGAGAGGCAGTGAGTAGCCACCAGCAGTATATATATGGGAATAAGATGTGGGTCACTTCAAGTCCGTGGGCAAATGTCTGAATGGTCCATTTAAAGAAAATAGCTGGAAAGCAGGGAGCATTGTCTGTTGGGCACGAGAGATGTTTCTCAATTCTTGTCTCTGGCCATCAGCTTGAGCCACTGGGGTGTGGTGAAGAACTGAAAGCTGTGTTAAGGGTGACTGAACCTTGCTTCTAGTATGAGAAACTTAAACTTGTATTCAAAATAGATGCCGAGGCAATGTAAAATGATAAGAATTCACTAAACACCCATGTTGTGGTGAGAGTCTTAAGACCTTGCTATGAAGTAACCCTGTCACTATGTACAGATGGGGACATTGGGTCACATGCTACTTTCATTGTTGAAAACTACCTATATTTACAGACAGCTGGGTATTAGGTAGATTTTACTGATTATTTTAATGTGTCATACAAGCCTCCAGTGTTCTTTCTCCAGTCATAACCAGGACTCAGCTTCCAGCCTCTACCCTTCTGTCATTTATTCTCTGGGGAAATTTAAAAAAAAGCCAAAGACAAACAGCCCCAATATCCCACTGAGAGAACCTTAAAGTGCCAATATATTTTAGAGTGGAATGAAAATAGATTTTCAAGTTTGACTTTACCGAATCTCTTGGTATCAGTTTCTTCATTTGGGGATAATTTTGTCCTACCACCAAACCCTTCGATTTTGCACATAGCTGAAACTCAATATGGGCTTTACACTCCCCAAAAATAATGCTGATAGAATAGATGAATAATAAACATCATATATTACATCATACATTACAATGAATTTTCTGCACTATTGTGGGATAGATGTCTTACATAACTAATGGTACATGATTTGTCTTTCACTATAACGTTGAATAACAATTTTAATTGGCTTTTCTTTTGTAGCTTTTAAATTAATATATGTATTTAAATAAGTGGTTTATATATATATTAACCATTATATATTATGTTAAATATAGCCATTTATTTAATCTAAGAAAGGATGAAAGGTAACTGTTTATAATAAAATGTTTTATAGGTAAGTTATTTTTTCTTTTGAAACTTTTAATGGAGTTAACTTCTGATGTTTTATTTTAAAATACTTTAAATGTTTTTTAAGCTATTAGCTAACAATACTATACTCTCTATGTGAAAAATATGGGTTTATTATTGTACCGGGGAGTAATATAGTTCTTTATTGCTTTTTAGTTGTATGTTCTCGCAAATAGCAGGCTGTCAAGAACCTTTCTGATATAATTGTAGTTGTAAGTAATGGCACCTCCTACCACCTGTTAGTTTGCTGCTGCTTATATGCTATGTGTTCTGAAAACACATAAAAAAGGCTTCTTTGAAACTTCATGATAAACAGGAATCTAGAAAGTTCTGAGAGAGCTTGAATCTAATGGCTACAAATAAGAGCTAAGTATTTCAAGCTCTAATTTTGGGCCAGTATATGTCTCGTGTTATTTTATTCCTTTCTTAGTCCTATAAAATAGGATTTTTTATTCCTTTCTTAATCCTATAAAATGGATACTATTATTACCCATATTTTACAGATGAGTTGAACAAGGAGACTCAGATAAACAAGAATTCTGAGTGGAGTCTTTTAATCTTTCTGACTTCTCCTCTTCCAAAATTGATAGAGCAACTATATAGGTAAACAAATAAGCAAGCAAAAAGCCCGCAGAAAACATCTCCTCTAAAACAAGATCATAAGAAATTCTCACGGACCCCAAAATATGATGGACGGAGGACAAACTGGATCCATATGATATTAGTGACTATTAGAATGCAGAGAAAAAGCAAGATACAAAAAAAGTCAGTAAGACCCACTTCCAGAAAGTTAGATTAGCAATCTAAGGACAGAAGTGGAAACTGGGACAGGCTTTTGCGGGCTCCAATTCTCAGAAGAGCGGAAAAGGACTGCAGGAAGATCTGCTGATATTGGCAAGTCTGGACCCAATGAAGCTTCCACACTAACCAACTGGAGCTCCTTCCAGTTCAGAGTCCTGTGCTGAAGAGAAACTAATGGGAGGAGAATTGAAATTAAGTTTACTAATATAAATATATATTCAAAATAGGTAAATATAAGGTCTGTGACCTCTCATTTTGATTACTTTGGCCCTCGCAAATGATACCGGTTGGCCTCATTCTGAAATTTGGGAGGTGGCTGCTCTGTACATTTGAGCCCTAGGGGCCACCACAGGGGTTTCAGGAAATTGCAGCGGAGCTAACAATCACGGTATGAGGAACGCAGGCTGCACTGATAATCCATTCTACTTAGCTGATCTGAGTTTGGAAACATGGACTCTCAATTTTCTTAACCGTTTAAGTATGGGTTCTATTTTTGTTGTTGCTTTTTTTTTTTTTTTTTTCCAAAAAGTGGGAAAGGAACTTGAAGTTCATAGCGTATCCCTTCTCATATTTTTAACATGTTTTAAAAATGTAATGATATTTCCAACATGTGAATAATTTTCTTGTTTTATTTTTGTTTTTTTTTTTTTTTTTTGAGACAGAGTTTTGCTCTTGTCGCCCAGGCTGGAGTGCAGTGGCACAATCTCAGCTCACTGCGACCTCTGCCTCCCGGGTTCAAGTGATTCCCTCACCTCAGCCTCCCCAGTAGCTAAGATTATAGGCACACACCACCACGCCCAGCTAATTTTTGTATTTTTAGTAGAGACAGGGTTTTACCATGTTGGCCAGGCTGGTCTCGAACTCCTGACCTCAGCTGATCCTCCCGCCTCAGCCTCCCAAAGTGCTGGGATTACAGGTGTGAGCCACCACGCCTGGCCAGAATTTTCTTGTTTAATTTCCCATCACATGCCATCATGTGGGCCTCAAATCATGAGGAAAGAGTGATTACTGGCAATACTCTGTTTTTGTTTGTTTGTTTGTTTTGGCACACGTCCATGCCCAATGCTGGATTTTTGAATCTTCTCATTTATAAATTATAAATCACATTCATTTTGGAACCATTGTTGAGAAAGAACCTTTTTTTAAAAAGATTTGTTTTTCCAAAGAGAACTCATTTGGTCAATAAGGAGGATGAAAGGATTCTTGTTTGAGATTTTTTTAAAATATCATCACTTTTAATTAAAAAAATAAATGAAAGACATTTAAAAATCATCTAGCAGGTAAGCTAGGAGCTTGTGTTACTTAATTTCTACACTCTGAGCAAGACTCTCAAAATGTGTGATTCTAACACAGGACAGCTTTTCTTACACACCCAGCTTCAAAGATTTGTCCTGGAGTACAGAACTATTAAGATGCTCTATTACTTTCCTAGAATTGTCATAACAAATTACCATAAACTTCATGGGTTAAAACAACAAAAATTTATTCTCTAACTTAGTACTGGAAGCCAGAAGTCGGAAATCAATGTGTTGGCAGGGCTCCACTCCCTCCAAAGACTCCAGAGGAGAACTGTACCTTGCTTCCTCTAACTTCCGGAGGCTTCAATCATTTCTTGTCTTGTGGCAGCAAAACCCAACTCCCTACAGAAAGGCTCTTTTCATGCCGTTTTCCTCCGTGCTAGTCTCCACACCCACTCTTCTTCTTATGAAGACACTTGCCATTGGATATAGGGCCTACTCTAATCCAGGATGATCTCATCTGGAGAACTTGAATTTAATTACATCTTCAAAGACCTTTTCCTCAGTAAGGTCATGTTCACATATTTCTGGTGAATTTACTTTTTGGGTTCCTAGTCAATCTACTATAGAGACTGATCTATAGATAGTAGAAAAGAACTTTTCATATAGTACTTGAAAATCTATCAGGGGTATAATATACCCCTTCAATATCATAATTAAAGTACAAAAATTTATCAACCTATAATAGTTAATGAAAAAAAGACATTTATATCTTGAGTTGATTCCTAGTCACAGCAAAAGTAAATACAACTTTATTAGCATTAAACAGATTTTGTTTTAGAGAATATTGCTACTTCACTATTAAGTCTCTCAGAATTATGGATTATACATCAAAATCAGGTTCGTGTGCCAGGATATTAAAAGGATAATTTTGTACCCTAGAAATGAAAGCAAACAGAAAATGCCAGAGGTACTTTTATATAATAGTTTCATGCTTTCATACTGGGCTGTGGCTATCTTGTTATTATCATTATTATAAAACGTTGTTACATTTTTCTCATTTGGTTTCAACCAGTTGTGTTTCTTGTGAGATCAGTGACCTGTGAATATAAAACACAGAGAAATCTAAAACAACTGGAATTTCTAATAATATAAAGTAAAAAATGTTCGCTTCAATTTGAGAGTTCTTTTTTTTATATTTCCCAAATAAGAGGCAGCAGCAAATTTTAAATCAGGAGCAATGGAATGAAAAAAAATCACTTCATGGGTTATTTTTAAGAGAAGATGGAGTCTTGAGTTGAGAAGACAGCAGGGAGAGTGGTGAGTGGGGGGGAGGGAGAGAAAGGAAGAAAAACAGGGAGTACAGAGGAATAAAGGAAGAGAGAAAGGAGATAAAGATGAGAGAGGGGGAAAAGAAGGAGAGAGGGAGAGAGGGGAAGAGGGAAAGAGGAGAGAGAGAGAGATTGCTACTTCTCTGGGGGTCTAGAAGGAAATGCTTGTGTTTTCTCTCACCCAGGAGGAATAATTAGCTAATAAGGAGGAGGGCAGCAAGGACTAGAACACAACATTTGTGAGCCTAAATCAGTAAGTCTGATTAAGCTCTTTTGTTTCTATTTCTCCACCAAATTTAAAAAATCCATATAATCAAAATCTTATCCTACCTTATAGAAATTTTTGCATGTGAAATCTGGGAAATTTGGGAAAGAGAATATTAAAAACTTAAAGCTCTTTATCGGAGCTAGTTTTAAAAAAATGTTTAATAATATGACTGATCAAAGACAGTAATGCTTACCATACATTTAATCTGTCCCCTGAGCCCCCATACTTTCCCATCTTTTTGCAGTGAGAAGGGAACATGTGATATGTGACATTCTGGCCAATAAAATGTGAGCTGAAGCAGTCAGTATTACTTCCCACTGGAGGCAGAGAAAATCCCCTCATGACTCTCCCATTCAGCTCTTACCCCTAAGAATGAGAGTGAAGGTCACATGTTGTTATTGGAAACTCTAGAATTTGAAACTGCCTGAAATGCTGAGCCATCACATTGAGTTAAGCACCCTGGAAAGCCCAACCTCTACAGTAAACTTTATAAGTGGGAAAGCTTAAAAACTATTTTTTAAGCCACTGAGATTTTGCAATGGAGTGTTCTCATAGTTTATACCTACCCTAATATCTAGGTTGTTTGAGGTTAGCTGAGGTAATCCCTTAATAGATATGAAACAAAATTAAATACTATGAAGTGGGGAGGCATTACATTTGCTTTTTAAAAATTGCGTTCTCTTTGATACTTTCTGATACTTTTGTTGCTGTTTAAAAAAAGCATAACTTTTTATTATCGGCTATATGAGTAATCATTATTTTCAACTTTACTAACAGAAAGATCTATGATTCCAAATTTCTCTTAAACATTTCTTAACCCTTGTTAACTTAGTTGATTTCTTTTCACACAATTAAAGTTGTATTAGAAAGACTGGAAATCATTAATCTCTTGATACAGAATAATTTCTTTCAGATGTTAGTAAATGATATACAGTAAACGCCATTTTCTTATATGTCTGGATTTTATACTTTCGCAAAAGGAAAATTTCAAACTCAGATGAATTATTTTTATTTTTTGAACATATTTTTGCAAAATGGGATGAATTTGAAAAAATTACCAAAACTTTGCTGGGTCATATAAATTATCTCCTTTTTATATGATTATATGAGTCCTATAGACTATAACCATTTTCCTTAAGTCCTCTGGGCCACCTAAGTAACTGAGCCCCTTCTTAATAAACTTGCATATCTGCATTGAAACATCATCTGTTAGTGATCTTGATGAAAGGGACATGTGACCCAAACCTACTTACCTGTAATCAGTGGTAATTACTGATATTTATTAAAAGAACTTGCCATTTCATGACACTTTTGGGCATCAAATAACACATATGCATCAAGGCTATGATAACTACTTGCTGTAGTTTCTTTTAGTAAATATTGGTAACCTCCACTGGTTAGAGAAAGGTAGTTGGGATCTGCATGTTCTTTTTTGTCAAGATCACTAACAGGTAATATGTTTCAATAAGTACATAACTCAGAATAAATTCTCTTGACCAGGAAAAAAAAACAGCTTATTATATGAGTCAGGAATTTCCTTACTTCTATACAACAAAGTAACAATGTTAAAATAAATTACCATACAGACAACTTATCACTGCTTCAATTTATATTATGTATAGGAATATGCCTTTTTTTTTTTTTTTTTTTGAGATGGAGTCTCGCTCTGTTGCCAGGCTGGAGTACAGTGGTGCAATCTGGGCTCACTGCAACCTTCGCCTCCCGGGTTCAAGTGATTCTCCTGCCTCAGCCTCCCAATTAGCTGGGACTAAAGTCACGCACCACTGTGCCCAGCTAATTTTTGTATTTTTAGTAGAGGTGGGGTTTTACCATGTTGGCCAGGATGGTCTCAATCTCTTGACCTCGTGATCCACCACCCTCAGCCTCCCAAAGTGCTGGGATTACAGGCGTGAGCCACCACACCTGGCTGGGATATGCCATTTTTAATATTATCTCCAGCTGCTTCATGTGGGCATTTTGAATAGGAATTGGTGGGGTGGGGGTGGGGAGACTCACTCTTTGCTTCCAGCATTCCTTTGGTACCCTCTAACAGTTTTTTTTTCTACTGATGACATATTACAAGGACTCAAATAATGTGGATGTACACTATAATCCCAACAGGTAATATCTGTTACAGGATTTTCTTTTTCCTGTATCATGAAACAGTAATCATTTTCTTGAGCCATTTAGACTAAGCCATGAATTAAACATGGGAGTGAACAGTTAACTGTATTTTTCTGCATATTTCAATGTGTTCAATTGTACAAATAAGTGTCATTCTACAAAAGGTTTTATATATTTAAATGATGAGTTAGTAGAACAATTGGGAGACACAGGACTTCCTTCCAACAAAAATAATACTTCTGAAAGGTAATAGAAAAATGCACTAGTAAATCTGTGATGTGTACTCTAAAAGTCATTAAAAAGAATCCAGAAACAAGCCCAAATATATACGATCAACTAATTTTTGACAAGCATGCCAACAACACACAATGAGGAAAGAATAGTTTCTTCAATAGATGGTGTTAAGAAAGCTAGATATCCACATGCAAAAGAACAAATAAATACACTTATTTTACACCACACACAAATTCAACTCAAAATGGATTAAAAACCTAAATGTAAAACCTAATACCACAAAACCCCAGGAAGAAAATACGGGAAAAGCTCCTGGAAATTGTACTTAGGAATTAGTTTTTGAATGTCGCAACTAAATCTTGGCAACAAAAGCAAAATAAACAATTGAGACTACATCAAACTAAGGAGCTTCTGCACAGCAATGAAAACAGTTAACAAAATTAAAAAGCAGCCTATGGATTGGAAGAAAATATTTGTGAGCTATATATCTGATAAGGGGTTAATATCCAAAATATATAAAAACCTCATACAGCTTAATAGCAATGAATAATAATAATTAATAACAATAACCTGATTAAAAAATGGGCAAATGACATGAGTAGACATTTCACAAAGAAGGCATAAAAATGGCCAATAGGTCTATGAAAATGCGCTAATCACTAATCATCAGAAAAATTCACATCAAAATCTCAATAAATTATCATCTCACAACTGTTAGAATGGCTACCATCAAAAAGACAAGACACAATACGTGTTGCTGAAGGTGTGGCGAAAAGAGAACCATTTCACAATGTTTCAATGGTCTTTACATTTTGTTTTGTTTTGTTTTTGCAGTGGCTGGTACCAGTTTTTCCTTTCCATATTAGTCCTTCCTTCGGGAGCTCTTCTAAGGCAGGCTTGGTGTTGACCAAATCCCTCAGCATTTGCTTGTTTGTAAAGGATCATATTTTTCCTTCAATTATGAAGCTTAGTTCAGCTGGATATGAAATTCTGGACTGAAAATTCTTTTCTTTAAGAATGTTGAATATTCATCCCTACCCTCTTCTGGTTTGTAGAATTTCCGCCGAGAGATCTGCTGTTAGTCTGATGGGCTTCCCTTTGTGGATAACCCCACCTTTCTCTCTGGCTGCCCTTAGCATTTTTTCCTTCATTTTAACCTTGGTGAATCTGATGATTATGTGTGTCTTAGGGTTGCTCTTCTCGAGGAGTACCCTTATGGTGTTCTCCGTATTTCTTGAATTTAAATGTTGGCCTGTCTTGATAGTTTGGGGACGTTCTCCTGCATAATATCCTGAAGTGTGTTTTCCAACTTCGTTCCATTCTCCCCGTGACTTTCAGGTACACCAATCAAATGTAGGTTTGGTCTTTTCACATAGTTTGATATTTCTTGGACGCTTTGTTTGTTCCTTTTCATTCTTTTTTCTCTAATCTTGTCTTCACGCTTTATTTCATTAAGTTGATCTTCAATTTCTGATATCCTTTCTTCCACTTCATGAGTTTGGCTATTGATACTTGTGTATGCTTCACGAAGTTCTTGTGCTGCATATTTCAGCTCCATCGGGTCATTTATGTTCTTCTCTAAAATGGTTATTATAGTTAGCAATTCCTCTAACCTTTTTTCAAGGTTCTTAGCTTCCTTGCATTGGGTCTAGTTAGCAATTCCTCTAACCTTTTTTCAAAGTTCTTAGCTTCCTTGCATTGGGTTAGAACGTGCTCCTTTCGCTCAGAGAAGTTTATTATTACCCACCTGCTGAAGCCTACTTCTGTCAGTACATCAAACTCATTCTCTGTCTAGTTTTGTTCCCTTGCTGGTGAGGAGTTGTGATCCTTGAGAGGAGAAGAGGCATTCTGTTTTTTGGAATTTTCAGCATTTTTGCACTGGTTTTTCTTCATCTTCATGGATTTATCTACCTTTGGTCTTTGATGTTGGTGACCTTCAGATGGGGTTTCTCTGTGGACATCCTTTTTGTTGATGTTGATACTATTGCTTTTTTGTTTTTCAGTTTTCCTTCTGTCAGGCCTCTCTTCTTCAGGTCTGCTGGAGTTTGCTGGGGGTCCACTCCAGACCCTGTTTGCCTTGGTATTACCAGCAGAGACTGCAGAACAACAAAGATTGCTGCCTGCTCCTTCCTCTGGAAACTTTGTCCTAGAGGGGCAGCTGCCAGATACCATCTGGAGCTCTCCTGTATGAGGTGTCTGTTGACCCCTGCTGGGCGGTGTCTCCCAGTCAGGAGGTATGGGGGTCAGGGACCCACCTGAGGAGGCAGTCTGTCCTTTAGCAGAGCTCAAGTGCTGTGCTGGGAGATCTGCTGCTCTCTTCAGAGCTGGCAGGCAGAAACGTTTTAAGTCTACTGAAGTTGCACCCACAGCTGCCCCTTCACCCAGGTGCTCTGTCCCAGGGAGATGGCAGTTTTATCTATAAGCCCCTGACTGGGGCTGCTGCCTTTCTTTCAAAGATTCCCTGCCCAGAGAGGAGGAATCTAGAGAGGCAGTCTGGCTACAGTGGCTTTGTGGTGCTGCAGTGAGCTCCACCCAGTCTGAACTTTCCGGCAGCTTTGTTTACACTGTGAGGGGAAAAATGCCCACTCAAGTCTCAGTAATGGTGGACATCTCTCCCCTCACCAAGCTCAAGCATCCCAGGTCAACTTCAGACAGCTGTGCTGGTAGCGAGAATTTCAAGCCAATGGATCTTAGCTTGTTGGGCTCCATGGGGGTGGGATCCACTGAACAAGACCACTTAGCTCCCTGGCTTTAGCGCCCTTTCCAGGGGGAGTGAACAGTTCTATCTCGATAGTGTTCCAGGTGTCACTGGGGTTCGAAAAAATAATCCTGCAGCTAGCTCAGTGTCTGCCCAAATGGCTGCCCAGTTTTGTGCTTGAAACCCAGGGCCCTTGTGGTGTAGGTACCTGAGGGAATCTCCTGGTCTGTGGGTTGCAAAGGCCACGGGAAAAGTGTAGTATCTGGGCTGGATTGCACCGTCCCTCATGGCATGGTCCCTCATGGCTTCCTTTGGCTAGGGGAGGGAGTTCCCTGACCCCTTGTGCTTCTCAGGTGAGGTGAAGCCCCACCCTGCTTCTGCTTGCCCTCTGTGGGCTGCACCCACTGTCTAACCAGTCCCAGTGAGATGGACCAGGTACCTCAGTTGGAAATGAAGAAATCACCCGATTTCTGCATTGGTCTTGCTGGGAGCTGCAGATAGGAGCTGTTCCTATTTGGCTGTCTTGCCCAGGAAAACCCATGTCAATTTTTAAAGAAAGAATAAATTCTATAGGCTTTACTGTCCTGCTGTCTCCATGTGTAAATTACTCCCACCCACAACCCCAACCCTATACACATAGTACTAATAGTGCCATTTCACTATTACCTGAGCTTCCCTTTCCCACTAAGTTTTCATTCCTTGAGAAACGAAAGATGATCAAAGCCACTGAGAAACTGGCAAAATGCCACTTATAGCAGCATATGTTTGGCAGCAGGACTTAGTCCTCCTATGAGAATGGAAATTCTTGGTAAATGCAAGTATGTATAAAAAGGGATCCATCCTCTGATGTATTCTCTTGCAGGGAAATGGATTTTACTCCCTTTGAACAGGCTCTATATGAATACTCTTTGAGGGAAAAATGATACTGCTTTTAATAAAAGTCCTTTCTTTTCATTTCTTTTCCATATCGTGCATCTGTTTCTTTTTCTATACCTTGGTGGATCTCAGTTTATTAAAAGTATTCTATCAGCAGAGTAGGAGGGAATTATTATCCCATGCTAGTATCTTTCTTTTGTTTTAACTTGATTCCACACTTCAACTTTAGTTTACTTCAGTTAATAGTAATAAAATAAACAGACCTTTCTACATTCTGAAAAAGAGCATTCTAGTTAAGTTCTTTAGAAGGTGAATTGAATTGTAGGTATAATATATTTGTAATGCAAAAAGTATTTTATATGTAACAAGGCAATTTATATGTATCTATCTAAGTAGACATGTGTGATAGTAATTATAAATGAACTATTAATAATTATCTAGTAAAATAAGTAGTTTACATAATAAAATATAAACATTAGCATAATAATAGAATAATGTACTAACATGTTTTGGACTGACATGTAAACCAACTACAATTTGTTGTGCTTTACCTGCACTGTCTCATTTAAACTTCATAATAATTCAATTAGTGAATACTCTTATTGTCTTAGTATGAGAAGTGAGGGAACTAAGGCACAGTGAGACTATTTTTAATAGGAATTAATGAGTACTTACTTCTGTGTTGGATGAATTAGCTATTTACCAACCAAATATTTACCTTAAATATATATTTAATATAGAACATGAATACATAATAAATATAAAATAGGATATAAGCATATATTAATATATTAAATATAAATTATAAATATACCTAATATATTAAAATATATAGTTACATATAAATATATACATGCACAATTGATAATATATAATAAAATATGCACATACAAACACATACACCAAAAGAAAGACAAAGAGAAATAATTTTCGCTTCCATGTGTCTTTTTGCATTTCTGCACATCTTGTGAGTGAGACCCTGTTTGTCCTCTTTTATTTTGAACTATTTTCATTTCAAGGATGTCTGTGTGGTAAATATCCTTGGAAGACAGAAATGGTGTCTTTGTCCAGAACCAAGAGAGGCTTGCTTATAGCCTTGGGAGATAGAGACAGTGCTACCCTCCACAGCAAAAGGTGGGCATGTTAGCCATTCATCAGAAAAGATTCAGGTTCCCTAAGCTTAGGGTTCCTCTCTTGTAATGCAGTCCATTGTATGTGCCAGTGGTGTCTTATCCTCTTCATATCTCTGTGGAAATTAGGATTGAGGAAGAAGAATGATAAATGCTGATAATGTGGCTACTGTTAATGTCTAATAAGCTTCTTTGCTCCTGACCCAAGCATCTTGTGTTTTCTGCAGGCATTTGTGAAACCGTGACAGGCTGGCTTGTTAGCTTACAAAGAAGATAAAAATCTCAGAGCCTTCATAGACTGTTTTTCTGCATTCTGATAAAAAAATTCTGTCTCTTTTCTGATCTTTCTCAATGTTTAAAAAGTAACAAAATGTACTTACTGACACACATCTTTTTTTTTTATTCCTGTCAAATAGCGGTATGGGAAAATGGTGGAGGGGCAAAACAAAGAGATCAAGAAAAGAAAATTTGGTCAAACTGCCACACACGCATGAAACTTGTGTGACTGTATATTTGCTGTCTTACTCTGTATCACATGCTTTTTGAACATTTGGGGTTAACGAACCTACTAATGAGACCCGTCTTCCTCTGAAGAATCAATCTATCCCACATTCTTTCTGTGCTGGGGGAAGAATATTTCCCCCATAAAATATAAGTTAACAGCATAAATATAATTTGGTGATAGAAAATAATTCTTTATAAGAGGTATTGTACTGAAAGATAGTAGTTCCTCTGAAACCAGGTAATAAATGTTAACTCCCTTTTAGTGAAAGTGAAATAGTTATTTATCTTAAACTTTTCTTAGCATAATTCTAGATATGTTAGAAAATGATACTACTAACAGCCAGTGCACTTTTTAGGTTTATAGCTATAAGAACAAATGTATTATATGATCATGTAAACATTATTTTACTGGTCAAGCATGGTGGCTCACACCTGTAATCCTAGCACTTTGGGAGGCTGACTTGGGCCAATCGCTTGGACCCAGCAATTTGAGACCAGCCTGGGCAATACAGCAAGACTCTCTCTCTCTCTCTCTCTCTTCAGTAAAAAGAAAAAAAAGTATTATTTTGCTAGCAGCAAATTATCACTATGATTTTTAAGGGTAATACCAATATTTGAAGTTAATGCTTAATATACATCAATATATTTAGCTTTAGGAAATAAATAGGGAAATTCCTTAGTAACTCTCATTTTTAAAAATTTATACCCAAGACAACTGGTTCATTTTGGGTTTGCTTGTATGAATTGATATATAATGTTTTATTATTTATTTACTTTTTAAGACAAGGTCTCGCGGTGCCACCCAGTCTGGAGGGCAGTGGCACAATCATGGCTCACTGCAGCCTCAAACTCCTGCACTCAAGTGATTCAACCTACCCAGTAGCTGGGACCACAGGTATGCACCAAAATATCAGGCTAAATTTTTCGTTTTTCATAGAAACAGGGTCTCCCTACGTTGCCCAGGCTGGGTTTGAACTCCTGGGCTCAAGCAATCCTCCCACATCAACCTTCCAAATGGTTGGAATTACAGGCATGATCCACCATACCCAGCTTGATTTAACTGTTTTAAGGCCAAAGCTCAAGTTTCCCATATTCTTTACACACTTAGATTATTCTCTGATTTGTGAAATAGTCTCTTCCTTTCCTAGCTCCTTGAGTCAGATGTATCTCTTCTATGTTAGGTAGGGTAATGCTTGCTGTTTTAACAAACCAGCTCCCAAATAAGCTAGGGCAGTCAAGTTCTTGTCCATGATTATACAAGCTACAGGCAAATAAAAACTGAAACTCAGTACCCTAAGACAATGAATGTTTATTTTTTCACTGATGTATAGTCCTATGCAGATGCTCTTGGCTGTTGAAGTATAGGGTTCTACTTCATAGTCATTTAGGGAAGCAGGATGATGAGGGTTGTGCCATTGCCAACACATATCTTCCTGGGTGATTATTCAGCTGGTGGAGAGAGACAGCAAGTTGCCCTGGGTGGAGAGTCAGTGGGTAAAGAGAGAAAAAAAAATATAAAAGTTTTCCCACTTCAAACCACTTTGGCAGAAAAGTGACCCATATAAATTTGTCCCATGTTTTACAGATACGAATTAGTCACGAGACCCCACTGAGATGCAAGAATGATGGGCAAGTGTAGTCCATTACTGGCCAGTCATGTCTTAAAAATAAACTCCCAACTACTGAAGGAGGTCATAAATTTTTGGTGGGCAGCTAATTTTCCCCACCTCATTCCCCACTCTTAGAAATTATTCTCCAAGTCCATTTAAAGGCCTATCTGTATGAATAATGCATTCATTTTATTGTTACTAAATATTATAAATGAGCCTGAAAAACATTCTGTAGCCACATGGAAACACTGATTCATTCTGCTATAAGTACTGTAGGGTTACACGAACTTACACTAGATAAGATCAGTGTAGTCACTAGGGAGCCATCAGCACAAGATATTATAATATATAATACTACTTTTATGTAACCCTACCTGTTGTAAGTATGATGTGAGGCCTATAAAGTAAATATGTATCATCAAACTTGTTTACATAATGTACCCTTCTCTAAAAAATAACAATACTAAGAAATATCCTTTCTAATTAGCAGGTTTTTCTCAGAACAATAAGATAATATACACATTCAGAACCAAAAGGAAATGCATTGAGTATATATGGAGAAGAAAAACATAATTTAGTCCCCAAAACATGTAGCTATTAATGCCTATATAAGTCCATTACGTTTTACACATGGATAAGCCAGAAGTTATGGCAGTCAAGTTCTTACCCATGATTATGCAGGCTATGGACAAATAAAAACCAAAACTCAGATCTTCCAGTCTTGTGCTATTTCTTAATCAAGCTGTGATACACTTTAGATATTTGTCTTCTCCAAATCTCATGTCGAAATTTTATTCGCAGTGTTGGAGGTGGGGCCTAGTGGGAAGTGGATCCTTCATGAATAGCTTGCTCCCTTCCTTGAGGTAATGAGTAAGTTCTCACTATTGAGTTTACAGGAGGGCTGGTTGTTTAAAAGAGCATAACACCCATCCTGTCTTGCTCACTGCCTCACCATGTGACACACCTGCTCCCCCTTTCCCTTCTGCCATGACTTATAGCTTCCTGAGGCCCTTACCAGAAGCAGATGCTGGTGCCATGCTTCTTGTACACCCTGCAGAACCATGAGCCAAATAATCCTCTTGTCTTTATAAGTTACTCAGCCTCAGATATTTCTTTATGGTTATGCAAACAGACTAACACAAGCTGACATTCTAGCAAGATGAAGGATGACTGGAACTGTGGTGGTGGAATACCATGGGTTTACTCTGGCTTCTTCTGAGTCTGTACTTTAGGCTATGATGAATTACAGTACCATTGGCTGTAGGGACTAACAGTAGTAGTAATTTTTTGAAAGTAATTTTATTCACCTATCTTTTTGTTATTTAATAAAACCTATCAAAAACATGAGGAGTGTCAAATGCACAAGAGAATTGAAAAAAAGATTTCAGGTAGCCATTGCCATATGTAATCTAGCACAATAGTTGTGGTTTCTGTCATTTGAAGTCAGCCACCAGAAGGTGCTTTATATAATGTTATCCCACTGGATCTTCAAATAATCCTTTGCAGCACTTATTATCAGCACGTATTTACCAATTTTACAGTGGAGAAAATAAGTAACTGAGTAAATAAGAGACAGAGTTGGTACTAATGTTGAAGAATGTCTTATCCTAGGCCATTCCCTTTCTCCATGTTTGTACTTTATTTTAATGTGTTTCAGAACAGAACATATGGTTAATCTAGTATATGATATTATTAGAGAGTGTATTAGGATTCTCCAGAGAGAGTCAATAGGAGATAGACAGAAAGATAGATAGATGGGTAGATAGATAGACAGATAGACAGATAGGTGACAGGGAATTTATTAGGGGAATTGGCTCATGTCATTATGGAGACTGAGAAATCTTGAGATGGCCATCTGTAAGCTGAAGGCCCTGGGATGCTGGTAGCATGGCTCAGTCCAAGCTCCCAGGTCTAAGAATCAGAGAAGTGAATGATGTAAATCTCAGTCTGAGACCAAAGGCCTGAGAACTCAGGAGGCTGCTGCTTTAAGTCCTGGAGTCCAGAGGCCATGAAACTGGAGTTTTCATCCAAGAACAGGAGAGGAAGAATGTTACACAGTTGCAGCAGAGGGATGGACACATTAGCCTTTTCCTGTTTTTGTTTTCTCTGAACTCCCTGAAGATTGGATGGTGCCCACCCATTGCACTTGTAAGCTAGTACAATAGTAACAATTTCTGTCATTTGAAGTCAGATACCAGAAAGTGCTTTATATAATATGATCCCACTGGATCTTCAAATAATCCTTTACAGTACATCTTATGAGCACATATTACCAGTTCTACAGCTGAGAAGATAAGTGACTAAATAAAGAAGTAAGAGTAAGAAGCCACACTGAGGACAAATCTTCCTCACCTGGTCCTCTTAGACTCACATGCTAATCTTTGGAAACAACCTTAAAGACACACCCCAAAATAATACTTTCCCAAGCTTTTAGGTGTTCCTTAATTCTGTCAAGTTCACACCTAAAACAAACCATCACAGTAAGCATTCTTAGGCACATTGTAACAATGGCTGCTTGCTGCATATACAATTAAATTTTTGGTGCTGAGGCTTGAACTGACTGTAAAAATGACTGAAACACTTAAGGGGTTGTATCTTAGAAGGTGACTTATTATTGCTCGTATATGGTAATTCAGATTCAAGGTTATTCAAGGAAATTCAATTTTTAGGATAAACCAGTTTGAGAAGACAGAAATGAGGTTCAATAAATATGCTCATTATAGGTAAGTAAGCTTTCCTGTAAACACAGCAAAATTTCAAAAAATAATTTTAGAAAAGAATTTAGAGCAATGTATACAAGAAAATGACATAAGACACAATTCGATTTTTGAAAACTAAGATATGTCACTTTACTCTTGAGAATAACTCCCACTGGCCACACTTATATTTCCCATTTGTGCTAGCTATTGAACTTATATACATGTGTCTAATGTCTGCTTGCCCAGGTATGCTGTAAACTGCATGAGACGGGGCTCAAGTCAGCGTCATTCACCATCACTTCTTCCTCCTGCACAGTTGCTTCTTCATAATGTTAGCTCTTAAAAATACTGATTAAATTAATTGATGGACAAGGTACTAGAGTTCATTAAAATTTCAAATAAATTAATGTACACTAATAGTAAGATGCAAACAACACCCACAAAAACATAAATTCTTCCTACTAGCCCTCCACCACCCAGGTTCATTCTCCAGAGGAAGTAATTGTTCATTATTTCCTATAAGTTTTCTGAACATTAATGCTTCTTTAAGCATGTCTCCACTTTTTCATACATTCATTTCTCACATCAAAATACGTACTTGAAATGTAAATATGTTTATTTATATAGCATCAAATCAGTTTAATAATCCAGACAAAATATTAATTGAATTGGTTGAATTATCCTCGTCCCTAATAGGTCATATTCTACATATTCCTAAAAACAAATTGCTTACATTCACTCATTTACTTGTGATTTCTTTCTTATAAAGGTAGTACACTGAATGTAGACCGTAACAATTGCATTTCAACACTAGTTGAGTTTTCAGGTAGTTTGAAATCAGAAAAAAATAACATGGACTTAAGATTTCACTTACAACATAGGTTTTTTTTGTTTTTTATTGTAGTTCTTTGGCCGTTTTGACAATGACTAAAAAGTTCATTGTATCTGATCATGTCCTCATCTACTTACTGGGTTCATTTGACTAGCAAGCAACCCAGGAGATGTAAAATGTAGGCAAAATAGTCACAGGGGTGCCTCTCTGACATACATAGACCCAGACCTTGGCACCCCTTCTGCTTACTAATTCTCAGTCATTGGTAGTAGGCTATTTACATTTTATTGTGTACAAGAATACTTTCATGAACTTTGATTTAAAATAATAGGATAGCCAGCTGTGACCTAGAAATTTTTTTTCTGTATTTGTATACAATTTCTGCTGAATTATTTCAGCAGAAATTGAGCTATATAGTATACATATTATTGAATAATATGTAAAAATATATGTAAATGAAAGCTATATTTTTAACATGAAAATATATTTGCAACCATAGTAGAGTTTATCATGTAGTTTAGCATAGGGTATTTCATAATCTATTGTATTTATATAAATAACATAGTCCTCTGTGCAAACCCAGATTTAAATCATGCTATTCATTCTTTAGGTAACTCTTTTTAAGATTTCCTTTGGTATATGTGGAATCATGAAGGGCTGCTTCGGTTCTAATTCAAAATTTAAATTTTTATCAAGTATATGTGTCTAAAGTTATAATTATGAAATTCATCTAAACCTATTTGGATGGTTTAATTTCTCTCTCTTCTGTTGCTTTTGGCTATCTCGTATCCTTTTACCAACCAGCCATGGTTTTCAAACTATGCCTCCCAAACCAGCAGCATAAAATCATCTGAGAGTTTCTTGAAGTTTAGAATTTCTGGTCTCACACCTCACTTACTGAATTAATATGCATTTGTTAAAAATGCATTTTATATTTTTAACAGTGGGTGCAGTGCAACCGGCATGAGCCGAAGCAGGGTGAGGCATCACCTCACCTGGGAAGTGCAAGGGGTCAGGAAATTCCCTTTCCTAGTCAAAGAAAGGGGTGACAGACAGCAACTGGAAAATCAGGTCACTCCCACCCTAATACTGCGCTTTTCCAATGGTCTTGGCAAACGGCACACCAGGAGATTATATCCTGTGCCTGGCTTGGAGGGTCCTACGCCCACGGAGCCACGCTCATTGCTAGCACAGCAGTCTAGAGATCAAACTGCAAAGTGGCAGCAAGGCTGGAGGAGGGGCGCTAGCCATTGCTGAGGCTTGAGTAGGTAAATAAAGTGTCCTGGAAGTTCGAACCGGGTGGAGTCCATCGCAGCTCAAGGAGGCCTGCCTGCCTGCCTTTGTAAACTCCACGCTGGGGGCAGGGAATAGACAAACAAAAGGCAGCAGAATCCTCTGCAGACTTAAATGTCCCTGTCTGACAGCGTTGAAGAGAGTAGTGGTTCTCCCAGCACACAGCTGGAGAACGGACAGACTGCCTCCTCAAGTGGGTCCCTGATCCCCAAGTACCCTAAATAGGAGTCACCCCCCAGTAGGGGCAGACTGACACCTCACACGGCCGGGTACTCCTCTGAGACAAAACTTCCAGAGGAATGATCAAGCAGCAACATTTGCTGTTCACCAATATCCACTGTTCTGCAGCCTCCGCTGCTGATACCCCAGCAAACAGGGTCTGGAGTGGACCTCCAGCAAACTCCAACAGACCTGCAGCTGAGGGTCCTCACTGTTAGAAGGAAAACTAACAAACAGAAAGGACATCCACACCAAAACCCCATCTGTACGTCACCATCATCAAAGACCAAAGGCAGATAAAACCACAAAGATGAGGAAAAAACGGAGCAGAAAAACTGGAAACTCTAAAAATCAGAGCGCCTCTCCTCCTCCAAAGGAACACAACTCCTCACCAGCAGTGAAACAAAGCTGGACAGAGAATGATTTTGACAAGTTGAGAGAAGAAGGCTTCAGATGATCAAACTACTCTGAGCTAAAGGAGGAAGCTCGAACCCATGGCAAAGAAGTTAAAAACCTTGAAAAAAAAATTAGACGAATGGCTAACTAGACTAACCAATGCAGAAAAGTCATTAAAGGACCGGATGGAGCGGAAAACCATGGCACGAGAACTACATGACGAATGCACAAGCCTCAGTAGCCAATTCGATCAACTGAAAGAAAGGGTATCAGTGATGGAAGATCAAATGAATGAAATGAAGTGAGAAGAGAAGCTTAGAGAATAAAGAATAAAAAGAAACGAACAAAGCCTCCAAGAAATATGGGACTATGTGAAAAGACCAACTCTATGTCTGATTGGTGTACCTGAAAGTGACAGGGAGAATGGAACCAAGTTGGAAGGCACTCTGCAGGATATTATCCAAGAGAACTTCCCCAACCTAGCAAGGCAGGCCAAACTTCAAATTCAGGAAATACAGAGAATGCCACAAAGATACTCCTTGAGAAGAGCAACTCCAAGACACATAATTGTCAGATTCACCAAAGTTGAAATGAAGGAAAAAATGTTAAGGGCAGCCAGAGAGAAAGGGCGGATTACCCACAAAGGGAAGCCCATCAGACTAACAGCTGATCTCTCAGCAGAAACTCTACAAGCCAGAAGAGAGTGGGGGCCAATATTCAACATTCTTCAAGAAAAGAATTTTCAACCCAGAATTTCATATCCAGCCAAACTAAGCTTCATAAGTGAAGGAGAAATAAAATCCTTTACAGACAAGCAAATGCTGAGAGATTTTGTCACCACCAGGCATGCCCTAAAAGAGCTCCTGAAGGAAGCACTAAACATGGAAAGGAACAACTGGTACCAGCCCCTGCAAAACCATGCCAAATTGTAAAGACCATCGAGGCTAGGAAGAAACTGCATCAACTAACAAGCAAAATAACCAGCTAACATCATAATGACAGAATCAAATTCACACACAACAATATTAACCTTAAATGTAAATGGGCTAAATGTTCCAATTAAAAGACACAGACTGGCAAATTGGATAAAGAGTCAAGACCCATCAGTGTGCTGTATTCAGGAAACCCGTCTCAAATGCAGAGTCACACATAGGCTCAAAATAAGGGGATGGAGGAAGATCTACCAAGCAAATGGAAAACAAAAAAAGGCAGGGGTTGCAATCCTAGTCTCTGATAAAACAGACTTTAAACCAACAAAGATCAAAAGAGACAAAGAAGGCCATTACATAATGGTAAAGGGAACAATTCAACAAGAAGAGCTAACTGTCCTAAATATATATGCACCCAATACAGGAGCACCCAGATTCAGAAAGCAAGTCCTTAGAGACCTACAAAGAGAGTAGACTCCCACACAATAATAATGAGAGACTTTAACACCCCACTGTCAACATTAGACAGATCAACGAGACAGAAAGTTAACAAGGATATCCAGGAATTGAACTCAACTCTGCACCAAGCGGACCTAATAGACATCTACAGAACTCTCCACCCCAAATCAACAGAATATACATTCTTTTCAGCACCACAGCACACCTATTCCAAAATTGACCACATAGTTGGAAGTAAAGTGCTCCTCAGCAAATGTGAAAGAACAGAAATTATAACAAACTGTCTCTCAGACCACAGTGCAATCAAACTAGAACTCAGGATTAAGAAACTCACTCAAAACCGCTCAGCTATGTGGAAACTGAACAACCTGCTCCTAAATGACTACTGGGTACATAATGAAATGAAGGCAGAAATAAAGATGTTCTTTGAAACCAATGAGAACACAGACACAACACACCAGAATCTCTGGGACACATTTAAAGCAGTGTGTAGAGGGAAATTTATAGCACTAAATGCCCACAAGAGAAAGCAGGAAAGATCTAAAATTGACACCCTAACACCACAATTAAAAGAACTAGAGAAGCAAGAGCAAACACATTCAAAAGCTAGCATAAGGCAAGAAATAACTAAGATCAGAGCAGAACTGAAGGAAATAGGGACACAAAAAACCCTTCAAAAAATCAATGAATCCAGGAGCTGCTTCTTTAAAAAGATCAACAAAATTGATAGACCACTAGCAAGATTAATAAAGAAGAAAAGAGAGAAGAATCAAATAGATGCATCAAAAAATGATAAAGGGGATATCACCACCGATCCCACAGAAATACAAACTACAATCAGAGAATATTATCAACACCTCTACGCAAATAAACTAGAAAATCTAGAAGAAATGGATAAATTCCTCGACACATACACCCTCCCAAGACTAAACCAGGAAGAAGTTGGATTTCTGAATAGACCAGTAACAGGCTCTGAAATTGAGGCAGTAATTAATAGTTTACCAACCAACAAAAGTCCAGGACCAGATGGATTCACAGCCCAATTCTACCAGAGGTACAAGGAGGAACTGGTACCATTCTTTCTGAAGCTATTCCAATCAATAGAAAAAGAGGAAATCCTCCCTAACTCATTTTATGAGGCCAGCATCTTCCTGATACCAAAGCTGGGCAGAGACACAACAAAAAAAGAGAATTTTAGACCAATATCCCTGATGAACATCGATGCAAAAATCCTCAATAAAATACTGGCAAACCAAATCCAGCAGCACATCAAAAAGCTTATCCACCATAATCAAGTGGGCTTCATCCCTGGGATTCAAGGCTGGTTCAACATATGCAAATCAATAAACATAATCCAGCATATAAACAGAACCAATGACAAAAACCATATGATTATCTCAATAGATGCAGAAAAGGCCTTTGACAAAATTCAACAGCCCTTCATGCTAAAAACTCTCAATAAATTAGGTATTGATGGGATGTATCTCAAAATCATAGGAGCTATTTATGACAAACCCACAGCCAATATCATACTGAATGGGCAAAAACTGGAAGCATTCCCTTTGAAAACTGGCACAAGACAGGGATGCCCTCTCTCACCACTCCTATTCAACATAGTGTTGGAAGTTCTGGCCAGGGCAGTCAGGCAGGAGAAGGAAATAAAGGGTATTCAATTAGGAAAAGAGGAAGTCAAATTGTCCCTGTTTGCAGATGACATGATTGTATATCAAGAAAACCCCATTGTCTCAGCCCAAAATCTCCTTAAGCTTATAGGCAACTTCAGCAAAATCTCAGGATACAAAATCAATGTGCAGAAATCACAAGCATTCTTATACACCAATAACAGACAAACAGCCAAATCATGAGTGAACTCCCATTCACAATTGCTTCAAAGAGAATAAAATACGTAGGAATCCAGCTTACAAGGGATGTGAAGGACCTCTTCAAGGAGAACTACAAACCACTGCCCAATGAAATAAAAGAGGATACAAACAAATGGAAGAACCATTCCATGCTCATGAGCAGGAAGAATCAATATCGTGAAAATGGCCATACTGCCCAAGGTAATTCATAGATTCAATGCCATCCCCATCAAGCTACCAATGACTTTCTTCACAGAATTGGAAAAATCTACTTTAAAGTTCATATGGAACCAAAAAAGAGCCCACATTGCCAAGTCAATCCTAAGCCTAAAGAACAAAGTTGGAAGCATCACGCTACCTGACTTCAAACTATACTACAAGGCTACAATAACCAAAACAGCATGGTACTGTTACCAAAACAGAGATATAGACCAATGGAACAGAACAGGGCCCTCAGAAATAATGCCGCATATCTACAACCATCTGATCTTTGACAAACCTGACAAAAACAAGCAATGGGGAAAGGATTCCCTATTTAATAAATGGTGCTGGGAAAACTGGCTAGCCATATGTAGAAAGCTGAAACTGGATCCTTTCCTTACACCTTATACAAAAATTAATTCAAGATGGATTAAAGACTTAAATGTTAGACCTAAAACCATAAAAACCCTAGAAGAAAACCTAGGCAATACCATTCAGGACATAGGCATGGGCAAGGACTTCATGTCTAAAACACCAAAAGCATGGCAACAAAAGCCAAAATTGACAATTGGGATCTCATTGAACTAAAGAGCTTCTGCACAGCAAAAGAAACTACCATCAGAGTGAACAGGCAACCTACAGAATGGGAGAAAATTTTTGCAACCTACTCATCTGACAAAGGGCTAATATCCAGAATCTACAATGAACTCAAACAAATTTACAAGAAAAAAACAACCCCATCAAAAAGTGGGCAAAGGATATGAGCAGATACTTCTCAAAAGAAGGCATTTATGCAGCCAAAAGACACATGAAAAAATGCTCATCATCACTGGCCATCAGAGAAATGCAAATCAAAACCACAATGAGATACCATCTCACACCAGTTAGAATGGTGATCATTAAAAAGTCAGGGAACAACAGGTGCTGGACAGGATGTGGAGAAGTAGGAACTCTTTTACATTGTTGGTGGGACTGTAAACTAGTTCAAGAATTGTGGAAGTCAGTGTGGCGATTCCTCAGGGATCTAGAACTAGAAATACCATTTGACCCAGCCATCCCATTACTGGGTATATACCCAAAGGATTATAAATCATGCTGCTATAAAGACACATGCATATGTATGTTTACTGTGGCACTATTCACAATAGCAAAGACTTGGAACCAACCCAAATTTCCATCAATGATAGACTGGATTAAGAAAATGTGGCACATATACACCACAGAATACTATGCAGCCATAAAAAACGATGAGTTCATGTCTTTTATAGGGAGATGGATGAAGCTGGACACCATCATTCTCAGCAAACTATGACAAGGACAAAAAAACAAACACTGCATGTTCTCACTCGTAGGTGGGAATTGAACAATGAGAACACATGGACACAGGAAGGGGAACATCACACACTGGGGCCTGTTGTGGGGTGGGCGAAGGGGGAAGGGATAGCATTAGGAGATATACCTAATGTTAAATGACGAGTTAATGGGTGCAGCACACCAACATGGCACGTGTATACATATTTAACTAACCTGCATGTTGTGCACATGTACCCTAAAACTTAAAGTATAATAAAAAATGCATTTTTAACAAATGCGTATTAATTTGAATCAATACACATAAAAATTTCCGAAGCACTGCTATCATATACCACTACTTACTTGTGCCTAAATAGACCCAAAGTTTGAAAGTAGTTGATTCTCTCTTCTCCTAGCATCATATAGGGTAATGCACCCTACCCTTGGCCAATCAGAACACCACAAATTTAAGACTTCCTTGATTGGTTCGGAGATGATTAAGTGGCCCAGCCATGCAAGCCAACATTTCCCATGACACTTTTGCCAGGGCTATCGAAAGCAGTTCTCTTTCTTATTAAGGTTGCTTAGCTTTTAGAATTGAGTTCTATATTCTTGATGGCCAACTTTTTCACTACATAGAGGGTGCTTGCCTAAGAATAAAGCAGACATAGAGGAATAAAATAAAGTTGAGATGGAAAGAGCAATGGACAGATTGAGAGAAGAGAGGGGAGGAGCGGAGAGGAGAGGGGAGGAGTGGAGAAAAGAGGAAAGGAGAGGAGGGGAGAGGAGGAGAGGGGAGAGGAGGGGAGGGGAGACGAGGGGAGGGGATGGGAGGGGAAAGGAGGGGAGGGGAAGGGAGAGGAGGGGAAGGGAGAGGAGGGGAAGGGAGAGGAGGGGAAGGGAGAGGAGGGGAAGGGAGAGGAGGGGAAGGGAGAGGAGGGGAGGGGAGAGGAGGGGGGAAAGGAGGGGAGGGGAGGGGAAAGGAGGGGAGAGGAGGGGAGGGGATGGGAGAGGAGGTGAGGGGAGGGGAGAGGAGTTGAGGGGAGGGGACAGGATGGGAAGGGATGGGAGGGGAAAGGAGGGGAGGAGAGGGGAGGAGGGGAAGAAGAAAAGAAAAAAGGAGGAAAGAGAGAGAAAGGAAAGGGAAATAAAGGGAGAGGAATGGGAAAAATATCTTTAAGTGCCTAATAACAGCTGTGCCTTAAACCACCGTTACCTGTGGGATTTCTCAATTACATAAGTCATTAAATTCCATTTCTTAAGTTGGAGTTGGGTTTCTAACACTTGCAAATGAAAGTATCCTAATTGTACAGATGATGAAAGTGTTTCCATGAGGAATTTAATTACTAAAGTACCAGACAACAGTCTCTTGGTGTGCCTTACATTTAGAAACATGCTTTAATTTTCAGCCTGAGCCAGATTTACTTTCTAATGTATTCAACAAAACAAGTTCATGTTTTACATTCCTGAATCTCAAAACATGTGGTTTCTCTTGAATAATTAAAAATGTGACTGCTAGTGATCTTGTTATAATGGCTGTCTTGGTATGAATTGATCAAAATACAGATTAGTGTTTTACTTTATTATTAAAAACACTGTTTCAACTTCTTGTTACATTAGTGATTTTAAATCTGAACACTTTCTGAAAACCTGTTTCATGTTTTGGACACACCACAAGCAAACAGATTCAATGTAGATGGAAAAAAAACAAACTTTCTTTTCCTTCTCACCCTTCTTACTGCTCCCTGCCATCTTTCAAATTTCTTATCTTTTTTTTTTTTTTTTTTTTTTTTGAGACAGAGTTTCACTCTTGTTCCCCAGGCTCGAGTGCAATGGCATGATCTCAGCTCACTGCAACGTCCACCTCCTGGGTTCAAGCGATTCTCCTGCCTCAGCCTACTGAGTAGCTGGGATTACAGGCATGTGCCACCATGCCCAGCTAATTTTTTTTTTTTTTGGTAGAGACAGGGATTCTCTGTGTTGGTCAGGCTGGTCTTGAATTCCTGACCTCAGGTGATTGCCTGCCCCGGCCTCCCAACGTTCTGGGATTACAGGTGTGAGCCACCGTGCCCAGCACCTCCTCTTTCTTTTAACTGTTATTCTTGAACCAAATAGTGGACACCATTTAAACCAAAACCTGTTTTTCGAGTCAACTTGGAATTAAGCAGTTTGTCATATTTTCTTCACACTGTGAAAATCCAGTTATCAAATTACCAAGTAGATATTACATGCCATCCTCATGGGAATTTTTAAACATATAAAACATTGCAAAGGAGATATCGGGGTTAAAATATATTGAATCACTGGGCTAATTTAATAATTTGAAAATGATGGTATGCATTCTTAAACTGTTTTATTTTCTGATAACATTTTCATAAAATTTCAGGCAAGCCATCACAAAATTGAATGTTTCAATGTGCAGCATTATTTCTGTATCAATATCTTTACGTATCTATGATAAATAAGACTTTTCAGTGTTGAGTAAGGCTGATGGTGATAATAGTTCCTAAATCTAAAATGGTAAGCACAACTTACCTACCTCATGCAAATCCATTTTGTTTTCTTATTTTGATTTTTTTTAGTTGTACAAAATTATAGGGTACATGTGAAGTTTTATTACACATATCTAGTGCATAGTAAACAAGTCAGTTATTTAGAGTTTCCATCGCCTGAGTACAATACATTTTTGTTAACTGTAGTCACTCTACTCAACTGTAAAACATTTAATTTGCTCCTTCTTTCTAACTGTATGCTGATACCCTTTAACACACTTCTCTTAAGCCTTCCCTGTATCCCCCACTCACACTTCCCAGTCTCTGTCTTCCCATTCTTTATCTCTACATGATCAAATGTGTTCACTTCCACATATAAGTGAGAAAACATGTTATATTTGTCTTTTGGTGCCTAGCTTATTTCACTTAACATAATGATTTCCTCTATCCATGTTTCTGCAATCCATACACAATGCAATAGTACATGACCATAAAAAATAATGAAATACATATGTAAGTGATATATATACACACATATATGTAATAATATATGTACATATTCATATTTATAAGTATATATTATACTTACATAAATATATAAATATATATTTATAAATGCATTTATACATATATTTCATTATATAGAAGTCATATATATTTATTTTCACAATGGAATATATATATATAGTTTTTATGCACTCATCCATTGATGGACATGGGTTGAATTCATATATTTTCTACTGTCATTAAAGCTGCAATAAGCTTGTGAATACAAATATCCCTGTGATACACTGATTTCTTTTCCTTTGGGTAGACACCTAGTACTGGGATTTCTAAATCAAATGGTAACTCAGTTTTTAGAGAAATCACAAGTTTTCAATAATGGCTGTGCTAATTTATATCCACACCAATAACATACTGTATATAAGAGTTTATTTTCCTCCACATGTTTGACAAAATCTGCAACTTTTTGTCTAAGTTCTAATGAACCAATTTTCATTTTGTTGGCCCTGTGCATTTTTTAAAAAATTCTGTTTCATTTAATACTGCTCCGTACTTGATTATTTCTTTTCATCTGTTATTTGGGGTTTGGTTTGTTCTTGATTTTCTAGTTCCTTCAAGATCGTTATCTTTCTACTTTTTTGATGTAGGCATTTATTCCTACAAACTGGTTTTATGGTATCTCCCAGGTTTTGGCATGCTGTATTGCCACTTTCATTCGTTTCAAGAAATTTTTAAAACTTCCATCTTAATTTCTTCATTACCACAATAGTGATTCAGGAGAATGTTGTTTAATTTGTATGTGTTTGTAGTTTCCAAAGTTCCTCTTTGTATTGATTTCTACTTTTATTTTGCACTCTACAAAAATAGTTGATGTGATATTATGTGTTTTTTTTTTTTAGATTCGTTGAGGCTTCTTCTAACATATAGTCTATCCTGAAGAATGTTCCATGCACTGATTAGAAAAATGTGAATTCTGTAGCTGTTGAAAAAAATGTTCTGTACATGTTAGTTAGGTCCATTTGGTCTAAAGTCCAGTTTAAATCTAAAGTGTTTTTGTTTATTTTTTGCTTAGATGTTCTGTTTAATGTTGGGAGTGGGGTGTTGAAGTCCCCCACTATTATTGTATTGTAGTGCACCTCTCTTTTTAGATCTAGTAATATTTGTTTTATAATTCTGGTTCCTCTAGTGTTAGCTGCATATATATCTAGAATTGTTTTATCCTTTTCCTGGATTGATGCCTTTATCATTATAATGAGGCACATGTAAGGCATCAATTCAGCAAAAGGATATGCATTGTCTTTTTAAAAATATTTTTGACTTAAAGTATGTTTCATCTAATATAAATAAAGCTACTTCTTTTCACTTTTGGTTTCTTTTCATGGAACATCTTTCCATGTCTTTGCTAGCAGTCTATATAAGTTTTTCTGATAAGGTGAACTCCTTGTAAGCAGCAGATAGTTAGATCAATTTTTTAAATTCACTAAACCTTTGTATATCTTTTATATAGAGAATTTAATCCATTTTGTCTAAGGTTAATATTGATATATATAAGGCTTTGTTTTTGTAACATTGCTAATTGTTTTCTAGCTGTTTTACATAGTTTCTGTTTCTTTTTATCTTAGTATTTGTCATTGTGGTTTGGTGGATTTCTGTAGTGATACCACTTGAGTCTTTTTTCTTCCTCATGTGATTGCTTAACCAGGAGTTTTATACTTTTCTGTGTTTTCATAATGGTACATATCATCCTTTGCTTCCAGGTATAGGACTCCTTTGAGCATTTCTTGCAGAATCAGTTTAGTGGTAACAAATTCCCTCAACATTTGCTACTCTGGGAAATACTTTATCTCCCGTTTATGTATAAAGGATAATTTTGCTGAATGATATTCTTGTCTGTCATGATTTTCTTTCTGTACTTTGAATGTTGTATCTGATTTTCTTCTGCCCTGTAAAGTTTCTGCTGTGAAATCTGATGGGGATTCCTTTATAGGTGACTAAAAACTTTTCTCTTGCTGCTTTTAGGATTTGCTCTTTGAGTTTAGACAGTCTAGCTATAATGTGCCATGAAGAAGACCTTCTGCATTCTATCTGCTTGAAGATCACTGAGTCTCCTGTCTCTGGATGTCTAAATCTCTTGCTAGGCCTAGCAAACATTCATCTATTATTTTGTTAAATAGGTTTTCTAATTCTTTAATTCTCTATTTGCCCTCAGGGATACAAAGAATTTAATATTTGGTGGCTTTTTATTGTCCCAAACATCATGGAGGCTTTGCTCATTCTTTTTTATTGTTTTTTTCTTTATTTTTGTGTGACTGAATTATTTCAAAAGACCAGTCTTCATTTTCTATGATTCTTTCTTCTGCTTGGTCTGGTCTATTGTTGAAGCTTTCTAATGCATTTTGTATTTCTTTTATTGAATTCCTCAGTTTCTGAGTTTCTATTTGTTTCTTTTTAAAAATATCTTTCTCTTTGGAAAATTTCTCATTTATATACTAAATTGATTTCCTGATTTATTTGTATTATTTTTCAGAATTATCTTGTATCTCACTGAGTTTCTTTAAAATTAATATTTTGAATTCTTTATCTGAGATTTTGAGAATTTCTGCTTGATTAAAAATCTGTTGCTGGAAAATCATTGTATTCCTTTGCAGGTGTCAAATGTTCTTGCATTTGCATTTATCCTGTGTCCTTATGTTGATATCTTTGCATCTGGTGTAATAGCCATTTTTTCATATTTTTGAATGGACTTTTGTAGAGGATGACTTTTTCCCAAATATGTATCTATGGTGTTGATTGGGTAGGGCACTTTGGATGTGATTTTGTATACATGCAATAGTGTAGTCTCTGTATGATTTCTTTGACTGTAAACAGCATTAGAGATATCTGCGATTTCCTTAGTGGGTTAGGGTGCAGTTATTAGTGGAGGTTGTAGTAAAGTCATACTGGGGATGGGGATGTCAGGTAGCCAGTCTTCAGGCCCTAGTGATGGCAGCAGTGGGCTGAGCATTCTGATCCTTATGCCTTAGGGTGGCATACACTCACACCTGTGGTAGTGGTTACTGGAGGGCCAATTCTTGGGCCTCCAGGTGGCTAGCTTGAATGCTGATAGTTGCAGAGATGGACCAGGCAGGTTTTCCATTTACTGGATCCCTGGACAGCTTGTTTGTATAGGCAACGCCAGTAGCATTAGCAGGATGATTCTTGAGTCCCAAATCATGTACACTGATGTTAGTAGTGGCTGCAATGGGCTGAGTAGGCCAGTCTCTGGGCCCTCAGGTGGTGCTTGTAGGTAGGTGCCAGATAAGGTGGTAAAGGCCAGGAGTTTAAGCTGAACATTAGGCCCCCAAGAGGAGTGCTCAGGTGCCCAGGGTGATGAATTGCTTTGGGCAATCTCTAGGACCTTGAACCATGTGCTCTGTCTTAGAGATGGGGGCAAAGTTGGGTTTGGCAGGCTTGTGCTCAAGCCTCCCAAATGTGAGAACAGCCACTAGCCAAGGTTGGTGGGTTGAGGGTGATCCTCAGCACCCAGGTGGAATGCTGGGTGAGCAGTGGTGTTAGCCCCACTGAGGAAGGTGAGGCCAGACTCAGTGGCCACAGTCTAAGCTAGCTGGTGGGGAACACATGTCCCTCTCATGCCCTAGTCACAGTGGGTCTCATCTCTGAGCCCTGGTAGTGGTAGCCCACACCTAGCTCACACCTCAGGCCCAGCTACAGGAGCTCCACCATAAGTCCCAGTGGTAACTCATGTCCCACTTGTGTCCCCTTCTCAGTCCTGGCAGCACTTGCTTCTCAACACCAGTAGCTGAAGCCCACACCTCAGCCTTGGCTGCAGCAGCCTATTCCCAGGTCATGGCCCAGTCCCAACAGCAACTGCCCAAGTTTTCCTAGCACTTTAGGGTAAGGGCTGCTGAGCCCAAGGACAATATGCAGTCTAATAAAGTCTGGGGTTGAAAATGGTGTTTTGCTGTAGCCACCTATGACTCAGAAAGGGTGAGGGAACAAGTGCAAGCTCTCTCCCTAAAGCTGTTCCATCTCATTGTCTCCTGGCACTTCCTTATATTAGTTTCAGGTCTTGAAAGGGTTGAGGGGCTCTCCTGTTGCCAGGATTTCAATGATTCCATGCTGGGGATGTGAGATGCTGGGAAATGCTCTCACTTGCTCTTTCCCTACATTGGGCAGTTCCTCCTGGCTTCCAGCTCATACCAGCCAAGCAGGCTCTCTGTCTTTTTTTTTCCCTTGCTTTTGTTGTTTCCTGTCATTTTTCAGTTGAATTCTAGTGTTATCTCTTGGATAATGTATTTGAAGTATGATTTCGCACTATTTTGGATCTTTTAAGTGGAGAAGGTGAGCATGAAATGATTCTAGTCAACCAATTTGAAGTCCACAATAGATAACTTCAATTTTCTTTAAGTTAGAACTGTTTAACAGAGAGAAGAACAAAAGCTATTTTTCATTTAGTCAGTCAACATACGTCTATTGAATACTTATAATGTGTTAGACTCTGTGGTAAGAGGTAAAAATTGGAAATCGGTAAGTCATTGTGTGGTGTTGTAATACAGTGAAATACATTGTATTCTAATATAATGAAATACATTAGTAGATTTGTAGGAAGTCTGGGAGAAGGAGGTCTTATATGTACTCCTGGGGATCTTTATCAAAGCATCCAATGCCCCAGTTTTTTCTTCCCAACGCTCATCTGCAGATCTATCAAAATTAGGAGTTATTCACATGAAAAAGCTTTCCAGGGCTTGATTTACTCCAAATTTTCCAAACTCCTCACCAATTTATAACCACTATATGATGTTTCCAACAAGGTATTCCATGAGATCAGTGACAAACAAATAGTTTTGTGTAACATAGAGTTGGAGAAGTAAGGGAAATTTCTAGTTGCTATTGTGATTATTCTTTCTGTATTTGAGGTGAGCCTTGAAGGACTAAAAGGGTAAAAACAGATGGGAAAGGGAAAAAAGAACATTTCCGCTTATGGAAATACAAGCATAATAATTACTAACATTATGAAGCTCTTACTGTGTGCTGTACACATCCCTCAGGTCGTTGACATGGAGATAAAGGACAGTGGTTACATGAATTTCCTCTGGTTTCCTAGGTAATGAATGACGGAGCTTGGATGTGGCTCTCAGCTTTCTGAAAGGATACTTCAAAAAGAATGTTCTAAGCTCAAAGCTGGTTTCCATAAGGGTAAGCACTTAGGCAATAATGATCAGTTTAAATGCACCAGTGTCACTACTCATTTTGGTTTATATGGTAAGATGCATAATGTATATAACATACAAACATAAAATGTATATATGAAAATATGTATGTATAATATATCTCTCTCCATATATATGCATATATATGTATATATATATGCATATATATATGTGTGTATATATATATATGCGTATATATATGGATTAATTTTTCTCAACACCAGTAGCTGAAGCCCACACCTCAGCCTTGGCTGCAGCAGCCTATTCCCAGGTCATGGCCCAGTCCCAACAGCAACTGCCCAAGTTTTCCTAGCACTTTAGGGTAAGGGCTGCTGAGCCCAAGGACAATATGCAGTCTAATAAAGTCTGGGGTTGAAAATGGTGTTTTGCTGTAGCCACCTATGACTCAGAAAGGGTGAGGGAACAAGTGCAAGCTCTCTCCCTAAAGCTGTTCCATCTCATTGTCTCCTGGCACTTCCTTATATTAGTTTCAGGTCTTGAAAGGGTTGAAAAATTAAGGATTAATTTTTCTAAATTGAATTTTAAAAGATATTTTATGCTTCTTTTCCATTCAAATATGGTTAAAAGCTAACCTAATTCAAGGGAAAAGGCAGGAAAGTGTACAGCCAGCCTCAAATCCCAGTTGAAGGAAAAACACTTTTTCGGTGGAAGAAGTTCATCAGTATTCTTCATAAATACTATCTTCATAAATATTATCAAGTGAGATTAAAACTATTATGCATTTTAAAACTTCTTCAGGGGCTGCTTTTTCCATTTGGTTCCACGTGATAGCTTTTCTTTTTTTTTTTTTTTTTTTTTTTGAGACGGAGTCTCGCTCTGTCGCCCAGGCTGGAGTGCAGTGGCGCAATCTCGGCTCACTGCAAGCTCCGCCTCCCGGGTTCACGCCATTCTCCTGCCTCAGCCTCTCCAAGTAGCTGGGACTACAGGCGCCCGCCACCACGCCCGGCTAATTTTTTTGTATTTTTAGTAGAGACGGGGTTATCACCGTGCTCTCGATCTCCTGACCTCGTGATCCGCCCGCCTCGGCCTCCCAAAGTGCTGGGATTACAAGCGTGAGCCACCGTGCCCGGCCGATCGAAGTAGATTTATGGCCCTGTGAGTGGCATTTGTTTTTGTAGAATTTTATTTTCTCATTAAGTGGCTTGCCCATAAAAAACAAGGCAGCTCTAGTTCTACACAGTAGTGAAATATGAGAACATTTCTAGTAAGAAGACTAGGCTACAGGGCAGGGTGGAGGTGTGGAGAGAGAGAGAGAGAGAGAGAGAGAGAGATGTTCAGTCATTGTAATTGTATCTAATCATCACAGCATCACAGAAATGGAGAAGCTACTACAAAGGAAGAGAAGTCCTACTGCCCTGTCGGGATAAGACATTCCATTTTTTGACAGAATTTTCAGAGTACAGAAATAGTGTTTATATTTGTTGGGAAGTCAGAGATGACAAAGTATTGTTTGGGGCATATCTAGATTTGTCAAATTGGTGCTCATAATTTTTCATTTATTCTTGATGTGATTATTTCTTAGCTTTCAGAACTGAGGAGTTACTAGTCAGTCAATCATTTCAGCTAGTATCCTCTTAGTAGACTAATAAAGTTCTATTTTTTTCTTCAACTTTTATTTTAAGTTCTGGGGTACATGTGCAGGATGTGCAAGTTTGTTACATAGGTAAAACCTAGGTATTAAGCTCAGAATCCATTAGCTATTCTTCCTGATGCTCTCCCTTCCCCTGTCCCAAGACAGGCCCCAGTGTGTGTTGTTCCCCACCATGTGTCAATGTGTTCTCATCATTCAGTTCCCACTTATTAGTGAGAACATGAGGTGTTTGGTTTTCTGTTCCTGCATTAGTTTGCTGAAGATAACGGCTTCCAACTTCATTCATGACCCTGCAAAGGACTTGATCTTGTTCCTTTTTATGGCTGCATAGAATTCCATAGTGTATATGTGCCATCTTTTCTTTATCCAGTTTATCATTGGTGGGCATTTGGGTTGATTCTATGTCTTTGCTATTGTGAATAGCACTGCAATGAACATACATGAGCATATATCTTTATAATAGAATGATTTATATTCCTCTGGGTATATACCCAGTAATGGGATTGCTGGTCCAATGGTATTTCTGCTTCTAGATGTTTGAGGAATTGTCTCACTGTCTTCCACAATGGTTGAACTAATTTACATTTCCAACAACCATGTAAAAGCATTCCTTTTTCTGCACAACCTCACCAGCATCTGTTGTTTCTTGACTTCTTAATAATTGCCATTCTTACTGGTTTTCGATTGTATCTCTTGTGGTTTTTATTTGCATTCCTCTAATGATCAGTGTTGTTGGGCTTTTTTTCATATGTTTGTTGGCCACATACATGTCTTCTTTTGAGAAGTGTCTGTTCATGTCTTTGCCCACTTCTTAATGGGATTGTTTGTTTTTTTCTTGTAAATTTGTTTAAGTTTCTTGTAGACTCTGGATATTAGACATTTGTCAAATGGATACATTACAAAAATGTTAAGGGCAGCCAGAGAAAAAGGCCAGACCACCTACAAAACGAAGCCCATCAGGCTAACAGCAGATCTCTCAGAGGAAATGCTACAAGTTAAAAGTGATTGGGGTCCAAAATTCAACATTCTTAAAGAAAGGAATTTCCAACCCAAAATTTCATATCCAGCCCAACTAAGCTTCATAAGTGAAGGAGAAATAAGATCCTTTTCAGACAAGCAAATGCTCAGGGAGTTCACCACCACCAGGCCTGCCTTGCAAGAGATCCTGCAGGAAGCACTACATATGGAAAGAAAAAACTGTTACCAGCCACTACAAAAACACACTGAAGTACCCAGACCAGTGACACGATGAAGCAGCTACATAAACAAGTCTGCAAAATAACCAGCTAGCATCATGACAGGATCAAGTTCACATATCACAATATTAACCATAAATGTAATTGGGCTAAATGCTCCAATTAAAAGACAGAGAATGGCAAGCTGGGTAAAGAGCCAAGACCCATGAGTATGTTGTATTCAAGAGACCCATTTCATGTGCAAAGACACACATAGGCTCAAAATAAAGGGATGGAGAAAAATTTATCAAGCAAATGGAAAACAGAAAAGAGCAGGGGTTGCGATCCTAGTTTTGGACAAAACAGACTTTAAACCAACAAAGATCAAAAAAGACAAAGAAGGATATTACATAATGCTAAAGGGCTCAATTCAACAAGAAGAGTTAACTATCCTAAATATATACACACCCAATACAGGAGCACCCAGATTTATAAAGCAATTTCTTAGAGACCTACAATGAGATTTAGACTCCCACACAATAGAGTTCTCTTTATACTGCTTTTCATGCAGCTGTCACTATGTTTCTGGCTATTTAACTATTCTCTTAATGTGTTGAGCATTTAAAAGGTGTAGAGATAAATTAAATGATTACACCCAGTCCATGCATGTAATATTTATGTACAATATTATGAATTATGCCATTTACCTTTTATTTGGCTGTAGAATGCCTGCCTTTTGCAAATTGAAGATTTGAGTGAAATCTCAACAAATAACATCAATATGGAAAGTTAAAATTTAAAATAGAAGCTATAGGCTTCATAATATGCCACCTCAGCCTTTTTATGTTTATTCTTATTTTTTAGTTCACTGTTAAAGTTTAGAATAGTATTAGATTTACAGATAAGTTAGGAAGAGAGTACAGAGAGTTCCTATATGCCCTCCACACAGGTTTCCCTATTGCTAACATCTTACATTAATATACGTTTTAATTTGTCACAATTAATGGACCAATATTGTTATATTATTATTACTGAAGTTCATACATTATTTCTGTAGTTTTTACCAAATGTCCTTTTTCTATTCAAGGATCCTAATCAGTATATCACACTACATTTCATTGTGATGACTCCTCACATGCCATGCCAGTTTCTTTCTTTTTTCCTCTCATAATTAGACTGAAATTATATTTTTGGGGGGACAAAATCCACAGAAGTAAAACACCATTCTCATCACAACACATCAATAATCCTACAAGCTATTAACATGACTTATCCTTGTCAATGTTATATTTGAACACCCGGCTATAGTAGTATTGTCAGGTTTCTTCACTGTAAAGTTACTCCCCACCTTCCATGCTGTACTTTGGAAGGCAGTCACTATGTACAGTGCATATATAAGGAATGTGGAAGTATGTTGCACCTTCTTGAGTAGAGATTAGCTATATGAATTATTTGGAATTCTTCTAGATGAGAGAATTATCTATTCCTCTTATTTATTTATTCAATCATTTATTTATGTCAGTATGGACTTATACAATTTTATTTTATATTTTAGATTATTATTTAATACAAGTTTATCCATTTTGTTGTTCAAATTGTTTTAGCTTTGGTCATGGGTATTCTTTTGTTTAGCTACTTTATCCCTTTGACATAGTACCATCATCGAAGGTTTGTTTATTTGTTTTGTTTTTAGCACTACAAAATGCTCTGAATACATCTTGTTTATCTTCTGACTCAATCCTAGAATCAAGTATTTCTCTATGGAGCCCACTGTCTTTTATTGGAGTGTGGTATTAGAACCCAAGATTTGTGTGCTAGTTATATTCATTATGACTGAAGTGTCAGTACTTCTAAGCCTTTTCAGCTGACAGAGGAAGTATATACTAATAAGCTAAACATGAGTTTATACTGATGTTTTCAACTCTAATCTAATACCACATGAATCATTTTAGACTTATCCCCTTGCTGGTCCATAATCTTCCAATCCAACAGTGAGAAAGTCTGGCCCTTAACATCCGCCATCCTTTTAAATTCTCTTGATTAGTGTGGCTTCATAATTAGCCTTAAAGTTGTATACTGTGAGTCCTGCAGTTTTTTTTTTTAGCATTTTGTTGGCTCACTTGCATTTTTTTTTTTTTTTTGAGACGGAGTCTCGCTCTGTCGCCCAGGCTGGAGTGCAGTGGCGCAATCTCGGCTCACTGCAAGCTCCGCTTCCCGGGCTCACGCCATTCTCCTGCCTCAGCCTCTCCGAGTAGCTGGGACTACAGGCGCCCGCCACCACGCCCGGCTAATTTTTGTATTTTTAGTAGAGACGGGGTTTCACCGTGGTCTCAATCTCCTGACCTCGTGATCTGCCCACCTCGGCCTCCCAAAGTGCTGGGATTACAAGCGTGAGCCACCACGCCCGGCCCTCACTTGCATTTTTATATAAATTTTGGAATTAGTTTGTTTATATAAAATAGCTTGCTCAGATTGTGATTGTGATTATCAAATAAATAGATCAAATTGGGAGGAAATTGTGTTTTAAGAATATTGAGTCTTCCAATCTAAGAACATGAAATATCTCTCTACTTGTTTAGACACTTTTTTTATCAGTATTTTGTTTCTGCATACAAATTCTGTATGTGATTTTATACTTAAGTACTCCATTAATTTGGTGGTATTGTAAATAGTATAGCTTTAATTTCAAACTTCAATGATTCATTGTTCTTATAAAGGAAAGTAATTGAGATTAATATTGATATTGTATCTTGTGACTTGGCTATACTTGCTTATTAGTTCCAGGAAGTGAATTTTGTTGTTGCTGTTGCTGTTGTTATTTACATTCTTTGGGGAGTTTTGTTCTGGCAATTATATTATTTGCAAATAAAAAAGTTTATTTCTTCCCTCCAATCTGTGCACATTTTATCTTTTTCTTGTTTTATTGCACTAGCTCTGACTTTTGGTAGGATATTTAACAAGATTGGTAAGGTTACTTTGCCTTTTTCCTGATATTAGGGGTGAAGCATCAGTCTCATCATTGAGCATGATGTTAGATGTAGGACATGTAGATTTCCTTTCTTAAATAAATAAAGTTGAAGAAATTCCACTCTATTTCACAGTATTGAGAGTTTTTATCATGAATGGATATTGGATTTTATCAAATGCTTTATCAACATCAATTCATATTATCATCTCTGATTTTTTTTCTTTTGCCTGTATATGTGGTGGATTACATTGTTGTTACATGCTGAACTAGCTTTATATACCCCTAATGAATTCCACTTTTTTCTTGTATAAACTGTTTTCCCATATTGCGGGATTCCATTTGTTGATATTTTGTTTAAGATTTTTGCATATATGTCCATGAGGGGGTTGTTCTGTTGCTTTCTTTCTTTGTAATGTCTTCAGCCAGTTTACATACTAAGATAATTCTGGTTTTAGAGAATACATTAGAAAGTGTTTTCTCTGCTTCTATTTTCTGGATAAGATTGTGGAAAATTGGTATCATTTCTTCCTTAAGTACTTTGTAGAATTCACCAGTGAAAATATCTGGGCCTGGTAATTTCTTTTGAGAATCTTGTAAAATATTGAATTAATTCCTGTATAGAGCAATTCAGGTCATCTATTTCTCCTCGTGTGGATTTTGGTCCTTTCTGTCTTCCAAGAAATTGCTTTATTTCATCTATATTATCATTTTTTTATGTGTACCATCACATTTACTTTTCAAATCACACTTACAACAATACTACTGCACATGGTAGTCATTAAAATTATTTGATGAATGGATCAGCACATGAACAGCAGGAATGCATTTATTTTATTTTATTATTATTATAATTTAAGTTTTAGGGTACGTGTGCACAATGTGCAGGTTTGTTACATATGTATACATGTGCCATGTTGGTGTGCTGCACCCAGTAACTCGTCATTTAGCATTAGGTATATCTCCTAATGCTATCCCTCCCCTATCCCCCCACCCCACAACAGTCCCTGGAGTGTGATGTTCCCCTTCCTGTGTCCATATGTTCTCATTGTTCAATTCCCTCCTATGAGTGAGAACATGCGGTGTTTGGTTTTTGGTCCTTGCAATAGTTTGCTGAGAATGATGGTTTCCAGCTTCATCCATGTCCCTACAAAGGACATGAACTCATCATTTTGTATGGCTGCATAGTATTCCATGGTGTATATGTGCATTTTTTAAATTACAAAACTGAGAAATGAGAACTAACGGTGTTAGAGACTAAAGATACTGACTCCATTACTTTTATTATGTTTTTATGTTAATTTTGACTGCTTGTTATTGAACCCTTCCATTTGGTGGTTAAAATATCATTGAGGCAAGTTTTTAAAGATTTTTTTCCCTATTATTTGTAATGATTTATTAAAGTAAAAATGTATTTCATATATGTATTATTACTAGTTTGTTAAATTATTTCAAAGTTAAGGTTCTAACCAACATCAGAAAATAATGGCAATGAGTATATAAGAAACAGATTTAGACATGTTAGGCTCTCAGGGATGAAGAAATTTTTTCTTTCTTTTTTGACACAGAGTCTCCCTCTGTAGCCCAGGCTGGAGTGCATGGTACGATCTCAGCTCACTGCAGGCTCGACCTCCCAGGCTCAGGCAATCGTCCCATTCAAGCCTTCCAAGCATCTGGGACACAAGTATGTGCCACCACACCTGGCTAATTTTTATTTGTAGAGATGAAGTCTCTCTGTGTTGCATAGGCTGGTCTTGAACTCCTGGGCTCAAGCAATCCTCTCACCTCAACCTCCCCAAGTGCTTGGATTAGAGGCATGAGCCACCATATCCAGCCTAAGAATTCTTTTATTTGCTTTGCCACTAAGCTGTTTCTTCAGTACAAGCAGTTATTTAAGCTCTTTTAGAGCCGGGGGGCAATCTATGGCCTGCCACCTGCGTTTGTAAAGTTTATTGGAACACAGCAATGCTTATTCATTTACATATTGTCTGTGGCTGCTTTAGAAATACAATGGCAGAGTTGCAACAGAGACTGCGTAACCCACAAAGCCTAAAATTTTCTCTATCTACAATTTTAAATTATTACCTTCATTTTATTTTACTGGCTTTATTTATTTATTATTTTGATTTTTTATTTCCATAGTCTTTTTGGGGAACTAGTGATATTTGGTTACATGAATAAGTAGTATTTCCTTAGTTGGAGTGTTGATCTCTTTTTTATTTCTAACATCGATAATTTGTGTGTTCTCCCATTTTTGTTGTTGGTTGAGATACTTAAAAATGTGTTGATCTTTTCAAAAAAATGAATTTCTAAAACCATCTTCCCTATTGGTTTTCTACTTTCAATTTCATCGATTTCTACTCTAATTTGTATTACTTCTTTTTATTTATGCACTAAAACTTAAATCCCTCTTCTTTATCTAGTTTTCAAAAGTAAAATATTAGGTTTTTTATTTTAGATCTTTCTTATTTTTTGACATAAGCATTTAATGCTATAAATTTCTCTTTATGCATTGCTTTTGGTGCAGCCAACAGATTTTGATAATTTGTGTTTTCATGTAGTTCAAAATGTATTTAAAAGTCTCTTGAGACTTTTTCTTTGACTCATAGATTATTTAGAAGTGTGTTATTTAATTTCCAAATATTTGAAGAGTTCCCAGCTATTTTTCTATAGCATATTTATAGTTTAATTCCACTGTGGTCTGAGAACATGCTTTGTATGATTGCTTGTTTTTTAAGTATGTTAAGATATGTTTTTTGCCCAGAATGTGGTTTACATTGGTGAATGTTGCATGTAGCCTTGAGAAAATTGTGTGTTCTGCTGTTGCTAAATGGGATACTCTCTACGTGTCAATTAGAACAAATTGATGGATTGTGCTATTCTGGTCATCTATGTCTTTACTGATTTTCCGCCTGCTTGATCTAGCAAATGCTAAAAGAGGTACTGATGTCCTCAAATGGGAATGGATTTGTCTATTTCTCCAATCAGTTGTGTCAGCATTTTCTGCATGTATTTTCACGTTCTTTTGTGAGTTACATATGCATTTATGATTATTATGCTTTCTTCAACAATTGATTATTTATCATTATGGAATACTTTTGTTTACTTCTGAAGCTTTTCCTTGTTCTGAAGTCCTTTTTGTCTAAATGTAATATTGCTACCCCAGCTTTTTGTTTGTTTGTTTGCGTGTTTGTCATTCAGGCTGGAGGGCAGTGGTGCAATCTCAGCTCACTGCAACCTCTGCCTCCCGGGTTCAAGCAATTCTCTCTGCCTCATCCTCCCAAGTAGCTGGGATTACAGGCACTTGCCACCACGACTGGCTAATTTTTGTATTTTTAGTAGAGATGGGGTTATGCCATATGGGCTAGGCTAGTCTCAAACTCCTGACTCAGGTGATCTGCCTGCCTCAGCCTCCCAAAGTGCTGGGATTACAGGCGGGAGCCAACGCGCCCATCCTACCCCAGCTTTTTAAAATTAGTGTTACGATGATGTATCTTTCTCCATCCCTTTGCTTTTAAATTATTCGTAAATTTATATATGAAGTCGGATTTTGCAGATAATATATAGTTTGGAAACATTGTTTTTAATCTACTCTGACAAAATTTTTCTTTCAATTAGTTTATTTAAACCATTTATACATTAAGTGATTATTAACGTGGACTAATATTTATGATATCTCAAAGTCTTTTTAAAATTTATTGGCTTATTTCTTTCCCTACCTTCTGATTTTTCTTTATTTAATTGAGCATTTTACATGATTTCACTTTATCTTCTATCTTAGCATACAAATTATATTACTTTAAAAAAGGTATTGGTTGTCCTAGAATTTACAATTTACATTTTTATCTGTTTTGTCTACCTTCAAATAACACTATACTGATTAACATGTAGTGCAAGTACTTTATAAGAAATTATTCCCAGTTTCTCTCCCCTTTCCCCCGATATTGCTGTCACTCATTTCACCCATTCATAATCACCCAATACATTGTTACTATTATTGCTTTAAAAACTATCTTTTACCTCAATTAAAAATTAGAAAAAAGATTGTAATTTACCTTCATATATTCCTTCTTCAATGCTTTCTTTTCTTTATGTAAAATCCAAATTTCTGACCTTTATCATTTTCATTTTCTTTCTCTCTGAAGAACTTTTTTTTGTAACCATTTTTTGGCAAGTCTGCTGGTCATATAGGTTTTTTTTTCTTTGTTTACCCTTCACTTTTGATGGATAATTTTGCTGGATAAATTCTAGGTTGATGTATTTATTTATTACTTATTTAATTTTTATTTTTCGTTTTTTTTATTGTACTTTAAGTTTTAGGGTACATGTGCACAATGTGCAGGTTTGTTACATATGTATCCATGTGCCATGTTGGTGTGCTGCACCCATTAACTCGTCATTTAGCATTAGGTGTATCTCCTAATGCTATCCCTTCCCCCTCCCCCCCACCCCACAACAGTCCCCAGTGTGTGATGTTCCCCTTCCTGTGTCCATGTGTTCTCATTGCTCAATTCCCACCTATGAGTGAGAACATGTGGTGTTTGGTTTTTTGTCCTTGCGATAGTTTACTGAGAATGATGATTTCCAGTTTCATCCATATCCCTACAAAGGACATGAACTCATCATTTTTTATGGCTGCATAGTATTCCATGGTGTATATGTGCCACATTTTCTTAATCCAGTCTATCGTTGTTGGACATTTGGCTTGGTTCAAAGTCTTTGCTATTGTGAATAGTGCCGCAATAAACATACGTGTGCATGTGTCTTTATAGCAGCATGATTTATAGTCCTTTGGGTATATACCCAGTAATGGGATGGCTGGGTCAAATGGTATTTCTAGTTCTAGATCCCTGAGGAATCGCCACACTGACTTCCACAATGGTTGAACTAGTTTACAGTCCCACCAACAGTGTAAAAGTGTTCCTATTTCAACACATCCTCTCCAGCACCTGTTGTTTCCTGACTTTTTAATGATCGCCATTCTAACTGGTGTGAGATGGTATCTCATTGTAGTTTTGATTTGCATTTCTCTGATGGCCAGTGATGATGAGCATTTTTGCATGTGTTTTTTGGCTGCATAAATGTCTTCTATTTTACTTTGTTGTCTTTTACTTTGTTTTCGAAACTTCATTTTCACTCTCTTTTTGCTGTCATGGTCTCTGATGAGAAGTCCACGGTTTTTCACCTCTGCATTCTTTTTAGATTTGTGTGTGTGTGTGTGTGTGTTTGCTTTCCTGCTGTTTAAATATGGCATGCCAAAATCTATTTGTTTGGTATTTATTACGCTTCACTTTATCTGAACTTTCTGGACCTGTGATGTGGTATCTGTCACTAATTTTGGAAAGGTCTTAAGTATTTCAATTAAGTATATGTTACACTTTTATATATTGTCCCACAGTTCTTTGATGTTTGGTCCTCATTTGTTTGTTTGTTTTAATATTTTTTTTCTTTTTGCATTATAATTTGAAAAGTTTTTATTGACCTATCTTCAAATTTATTGATTCTTCCTTCAGTCATTTCAAGTCTACTGATAAGCTCACCGAATGTATTCATTTCAGTTACTGTGGTTTTTAATTCTAAAGTTTCCCTTTCAATATTCCTGAGTTTTTATCTCTCTGCTTACATTACGTATCTGTTCTTCCATGCTGTTTATTGTTGCTATTAGAGTTCTTAACATATTAATCATAGTTATTTTAAAATTCCTATCATATAATTCCAACATGTATGTGATATCATGAGGCTGGTGATGAGTTCTGATGATTGCCTTTTTCTCAGAGTGTTTTTTTTTTTTTTCTTGCATTTTGACATACCTGGTAATCTTTTTGTTTAAAGTCAGATACAATGAATTGGGTAATAGAAAGTGAGATAAACAGGTCTTTACTATGGGGATTTATGCTCATCTGTCTAGGAGTTGGACTGCATGTAATATTTGTCATAGCTACAGGCACTAGACAATTTAACTTCATTTCCTGTTCTTGTTTTTCTCTCCGCACTTAACTTTGGGCTTTCCTATGTGCTCTTTGTCTGGGAGGACCTGCATCTCGCATCTCTTTCAGCTGTGATTTACTCTTATGCTACCGGCTATTTTTGTGTGATGGTAAATTGTGGGCAAGGGGATATGTTCTACAATTGTCCAATTAAATTGCTTGCAAAGTTTTTCTCTCATCGTTTTAGTAATCCTAATTGCATCTGTAGAATATTTAAAAAATGGTTTAGATATTGTTGACTCATACTAACTAAATTGTCACTGCTTTTTCAACAAAAATAAATTGTGATATGAATAAATAGTTCACACCAATTTACTTGCCTCTAAAGAATGGAAATAAGTTCTTAAAAAAAAACAAAAAAATAAGTTTATCATTTTTGCAACATTTTAATGCAAGGAGATATTATAAAATTCCTAAAAACAATCATTTGGAATTATTTTTAATTTAAACTCATTTAGATACAGAGTGTACATATGTAGGTGTATTATATAGAGATATTGCATCTGCTGATGTTTGGGGTATGGATCTCATCAATCAGGTAGTGAGCATAGTACCTGATAGGTAGTTTTTCAACCCATGCCCCCACTACCTCTTTCTGCCCCAGTAGTCCATAATATCTATTTTTTCTCGTAGTATCTATATTTATGCCAATGTGTGCTCAATGTTTAGCTGCCACTTGGAAGTGAGACATATGGTATTTGGTTTTCTGTTGCTTCATTAATTCATTTAGGATTGCTCCAACATGTTGCTGCAAAGGACCTGATTTCACTATTTTTATGGCTACAATGTATTCCATGGTGTATATATACCATAATTTCTTTATCCAATACACTGTTTTTGGGCACCTGTTATTTCCGTGTCTATTCTATTATGAATGGTGCAGCAATGAGCATACGAGTGCATATGTCTTTTTGGTAGAATGATTTATTTTCCTTTGGGTATATACCCTGTAATGGGATTGCTGGTTTGAATGGTGGTTCTGTTTTAGGTTCTTTAAGAAATCTCCAAACTGCTTTCCACAGGGGCTGGACTAATTTACATTCTTACCAGCAGTGTATAAGCATTCCTTTTCTCTGCAGCCTTATGGGCATCTATTGTTTTTTGACTTTGTAATAATTGCCATTTTGACTGGTGTGAGATGGTATCTCATTATGGTTTTGATTTGAAATTCTCTGATGGTTAGTAAAGTTGAACATTTTTTCATATGATTGTTGCCACTTTTATGTCTTCTTTTAAGACGTGTCTGTTTATGTCCTTTGTCCATTTTCAGTGGGGTTATTTGCTTTTTACTTGTTGATTTCTTTAAGTTCTCTATAGATTCTGGATAATAAGCCTTTGTCAGATGCATGGATTGCAAATATCTTACTCCATTCTGTAGGTTGTCAGTTTACTCTGTTGATAAGTTCTTTTGCTATGCAGAAGATCTTTAGTAAAGTAAAGCCCCATTTGTCTATTTTTGGTTTGGCTGCAATTGCTTTTGGGGACTTAGCCATAACTTCTTTGCCAAGGCTGATGTTGAAAAGAGTATTTCCTAGGTTGTCTTCTAAGATTTTTATAGTTTGAGGGCTTATATTTAAGCCTTTTATCTGTTTTGAGTTAATTTTGTGTATGGTGAAAGGCAGGGGTCCAGCATCAATTCAGCACATGGCTAGTCAGTTATCCTAGCACCGTTTATTGAATAGGGAGTCCTTTCCCCACTGCTTGTTTTTATCAGCATTGTCAAAGATCAGATGGTTGTAGGTGTGGGCCTTTATTTCTGAGTTTTCTATTCATTTCCATTGGTCTATGTGCTGTCTTTGTATCAGTACCATGCTGTTTTGGTTACTGTAGCTTTGTAGTATAGTTTGAAGTTGGGTTGCGTGATGCCTCCAGGTTTGTTCTTTTTGCTTAGGATTGTCTTGGATATTCAGGCTCTCCTTTTGGTTCTATATGAATTTTAAAATAGTTTCTTCTAATTCTGTAAAGAATGTCAATGGTAGTTTAATGGGAATAGCATTGAATCTATAAATTACTTTGGGTAGTATGGCCATTTTAATGATATTGATTCTTCCAATCCATGATCATGGAATCTTTTTTCATTTATTTGTGTTGTCTAATTTCTTTCAGCAGAGTTTTTTGGTTCTCCTTGAGGAGATCTTTCACCTTGTTGGTTAACTGTATTCTTAGGTATTTCATTTTCTTTGTAGCCATTGTGAATGGGATTGTGTTCTTGATTTCACTCTTGGCCTGGACGTTGTTTGTGTATGGAAATGCTATTCATTTTTGTATACGATTTTGTATCCTGAAACTTTACCAAGGTCATTTATGAGTTCTAGAAGCATTTTGGCAGGGTCTTTAGGATTTTCTAGGTATAGAATCACATTGTTCGTAAAGGAAGATAGCTTGACTTTTACTATTCGAATGCCTTTTATTTCTTTCCCTTGCCTGACCACTTCTATTCAACATAGTACTGGAAGTCCTAGCCAGATAAATCAAATAAGAGACAGAAATAGAATTTTTTTAAATTAACTTTTTTTTCTCCTTCTTGTCCCATGATCCTCTCCCCCTCCTGTCAAATCATGATAATTTACTTATCTTAAGGATATTTCCTCTCTACTTTGTCTTTTATTCTCTAATTTCATAAAATTGCTTGATACTACTTGGATATTTGTGGATACTGAGACAAATATAAAGTTTACAGTTTCAGTGATGTCAATGACTAATGAAACCCGGAGTTTATGTAGTGAACTAGAAAACAGAAACACAAGTTTCCATGAGAAGAGTAATATGCAGGATGAGAATTAATTCAAAGGGTAACAGTAATAGGTATTTTCTATTCAAAATATCCTGGAAATACTCTACTTATAATATTTTATTTGTAGAATCCTAATACTGGGAAAATATTACCTTATTTTTAAAAATATTTTAAGCCTTCCAGCAGGTTTCTTCAACCCTCTGAGAATACAATTTGTCCTCTAACTAAATATCCATTTTCAAAATTGGAAGGAAAGAATGGTCCATTCTGGCTTTACCATATTAAACACAAAACCAACTGTTCAGTTTAAGTTATGCTTAAGAGAAATTATAATCTCAGCTGCCATTTCTCATATCCTGTTAAAATATATCAAAATATTTAGTGTACTCTAGTTATTTACTTGTCCACTTCTCTTACATTTCAAGTTTATTTCCAAGCCTGTCTCTTAAAACTTCAAGATAATTCTGTCTTTACCTCTAATCATCTAGATCATTCCTTTCACAGTTAGGCAGATGACAAGTATGAGGAGACAGCTTTTGGCTGACATATATAATTCTTATTGCACTAATATTATTGTTATCTTGTTGAATTGTAATTGTTGTTGTCTAGGTTTAAATTCCTGTTCCATAAATTGCCAGTTATGTGACCTTTAACAAATTCTCTCTGTCTCAGTTTCCTCATCTGTAAAATGAAGGCAATTATATTACTTAACTGATAGAATGTTGTAAAGATTAAATTTGTTAATTCACAAAATGTTTCAGAAAAGTGTCTAGCTCATAATAATTGCAAAATGTATATTCACTGCAATTACTGTTAGTATTATAACTATTACAACTGGTTTGGAGGGGATATAGTGTCTCACCTGAATACTAGGCCATTTATACTAAATCCTTGAGGAGAGACAGGCCTATGAAAGCATTGCACAATTATGTCAGGTGTCGTTCACATGGACTACTATAAGATTGGGATACCTTGGACTTTGGGCAACTCTAGGCACATGTGACTCGTTTTTCCCAGAAACAGGACTTAGAAAGGAAAGAAAGTGGAAAGATCATGAATCTCAGCCTAGTTTTTATATCTGCATTTCTCTAGTAGAGTTATTTTACCTCCCTGAGCTGTGGTCTCATCATTTGGAAAATAATACTCAAAAGTCATGGCGGTTGTGAAGATTAGTATATATAGACATGCTTTATATAAAGCACATAGCATTAATAAATCTTTTTTAAAGTATAAAGTATTCTTTATTTTTTAACATAAAGTTTTATACTACATATAAAACACATAGTATTAATTATTTAAAAAATCAGATTTCCTTCTCCCTCTCCTATTATTTCTTTTTCTATTAACTAAAGGGCAGAATCTTCTTATCTAAAATTTACCCAGAGAGATATAAAGCAGAATAGGAAAAAATACCTGCGTGGCAAAACCATGCAGTTGTTACATGGGGATGGATCGAGTGAAAGCAAATGAAAAAAACTAGCCATGTGCTTGTACCTTGTTCCTGTATTGGAGGGCTAGAATATAGATGTCTCAAGGCAGCGGGTGAATTGGAACAGGTCTCACCAATAAGGTGACTAAGACATAAGTAGAACTTTGAATTTTATCGACATGTATGAGCTTACATTCCTTTAACTATCTCTTACTATCCTGTTCTTACTTTTGAGAGTTCCAGTTCACTTTCAAAGAGAAAGGACACAGATTTGAGTCAAAGTGCTGGAGGTGGGGGTCCAGGCACTGTCCTCTGGTCCCAGCCAGAGGACCAATGAAATGACTTGAAGGAACAGGGTAATGGCAAAGTCCGAGCCACTTAGAAGCCTAAAGATTTTTATTTTTCTGTTAATTTTAGGAGGCTAGGTTTGGTTTTACAATTAATAACCCCTTATAGGAAGCAGGAAACACTACCTCAACTCCATGTCTACATTCTTGACACAAATAGCACTTTTATTCTTCTAAAATCACAAATATCTAAAAAAATGTGAGGGCTTCCCAAAGGGATAAGGGCTTGGAAAGAAGCATCTTTCAAGAAAGGTAGGCATATTTTCCACGTTCATAACTTTTTTACTCCAGGCTTAATATGCTCCAATGAAGTATATGTCGTAGAACCTTCTCGCTTCACATCAGTGATTTTTCAGCCTTAGCTTGATACTAGCAGCACCATGAGAACATTTAAAATACAACGATGCTCATGCTGATTTAATTGTTCTGGGAATTGGTATTTTTTAAAGTTCCCAGGTGAATCAATATAAACTTAGGTCTCTGAACTACTGCTTTGTGCCCTCAGACCTGCGTTCTCAGGTTTTAACTGGAAATTTAGCCCATTGTCTCTAGGTTTGCCCTTTGTAACAGTGAAGGAAAGAATGCCCTGGGTATTCTAGAACAGTACTTTAAAAGTTTGAAAATAAATCAACCCTTCAGTCTCTTTTATCAGATGACTCAAACTAGTGCCTCACACTTTGCCTCTTAGAAGCCTTTCCATTCTTATTATTATTTTTGTAATTCTCAGGAGGAATTCTTATAATGTTAAATATGTTGAAAGGTGAAAGACAGAAGTTTGAATAAAAGGCTTTACATTAATTATAATGGCAACATTTATCAACAATTACCTATTATTCATCTGTAAACACATTCTTACAGTGTATTAACATTTCACTATTCTTTGAAGCAGTGACTGCCCATTGGTCTTGTTTACATTCTGTTATAATTCCACATCTCCCCAAAACTTATTCTGGAGATTTTCTTTTTATTATTATTATTATTATTGTTATTATTATTTAAGTTTTAGGGTACATGTGCACAATGTGCAGGTTTGTTACATATGTATCCTTAGTTTTTTAAAGTCTTTTGTTGAGAAGAGCCTACTTAAACTTTTTATTAAACTTACTGTGATAAGAGAGGGCACTATTGAGGTATAAGTTTCAAGGAAAGACTTTGTGGAAAACTCATATATATCTTATTACTGTAACATTTAGATATATTGGATTCCTGGTTTAAATTCTGCCTGAAGCTTGTCAGGTGGAAGTAAAGCAAGGGAAGAAAAGTATCTTAAATTTAACCTATCAAGCAAAGAGTAAAATTTTTCCCAAAAGCAATGAACCATTTAATTTCCACTAGTTACCTGGGAAAAAATATCCTGTACTACCAATCAAAGAAACTTAAAAATGAGAATAAGCACTTAGTCTTCAGAGACTCCAAAAATTTTGGTTCAGGGGAATTAGAGTCGAAACATTCCTCTCAAAATAGCCTTGCATAATATTTTTGTTTTAACAAATTAAATTTAATTTGGCAGAAGATTGGAAAGAAAGCTCTTTGGGAATTTAAGATTTGCTCCAAGTCAACAAAGAACTATGTAAGCTGGGCAAGCTCAGTATAATGAAGGGGTAAAGAAGCAGATCCTAAAATAAAGAGGAGATAATATTTTAAGATGTCAAATAAATGACATTTGCAACTTACTATATTTGCAGTTACAACCTACTTACACTTAGAGTTGCAATCTACTACACTTATGCTAAGTTTTAGGTAAGAAGGCACATAAGCATTCATACATGTGAGCCTGCATATATACACACTTAGAAATAAATTTTAATTATTTTTTAAGCTAGCCCTACAATTAAACTTCTAGAATGATGAGGCAAAGGGGACTGAAGAATCACAATATTGGTCTCACAATTAATCTTAAGATAACCAGTCACAAAGAAATATTTTCACATAATAAGTAAAAACACTAAAGTAAGTAAAAATCTATTTGTTATGTCTAGAAAATTTTATCTTGCTCGGTTCATGAGAAATTGATAAAGCTGAAGAGGATTCTATTTAATGTAGGGTCTGGCTTGTATGTGGGAATACAGAAAGCATATAAACTTATTTTTATGATTTATAAAACTAGATTGTAAAAGTTATTGTGATCATTATTGACTAAACAGATGGTATTTTAAAGTTTATCTACAATTAATTATCATGTCATTAGCAAATCTGCCACTTAAATTCAAGCAAAAATTATTGATCTCAATATTGATGGTTTAAAAATTAGAAATGTATCATCTGACTAGAATGATCTCCATTGTAAAATATCAGAACTTGTCCTCAGGTGAAAATCCTGCTGTTTTAGACACACTAGGATGTAGAATTTTAGCAGTCTCTTTAGAAAAGTCTTCCTTGGTCTCTTTCTCTGTAAATAGTCAGTCCATCTATAATGGTGGGTCCAAAAGAACCATAATTCTACCACATTACCCTGGTTCTCTAGCAATACTGGAGGACTATGGTAAGCAGTTGACTTGTACTTGGTCTAATATATTTTCCTTCAAGAATGTGAACTGAGGGATGCAGAGGATGGGACTTGCATGCTGAGTCATTTTAATGGTGGACTCTAATGAAAGATCCACAAACTGTTGATACCAAGATCCTTACTCCCCACTGCATCCTTTCTCAAGAGTTGTAGTTTATTATTTTAAAAATGTTATAAAATATAAAATGTTATAAAATTTACTGTAGTAAATTTTCTTTTAATATTGAAACTTCCTTATGTTGATTCTATTATTGTACACCAAAGACTTTACCACAAGGATTCATGACAGTAGAATTTAGAAAAAGATTTTAAGGAGACAACTAGTTCAACTCCTTCACTTTAAATGAAGAAATTGACACTCATAGAGCTGGAGTCAATTGTTTAATATCTAGAAGAACCAGAGATGTGGTGTGGACATTAGTTCTTATTTTTGCTGAGTGTGCCATTCACATTCCTGACTTTCACATTCACTTGACTTTCACCTCAAGAGCTTATGAAGACAGGCCTCTTGGTTTAGTAATCTGTATAGATATTATGTTTTTTCTTCCCACTGCTAAATTTTTCACCTTTCATATTCTGATTATGTAACTACTTTCACTTTATAACTAAAGCAACAGGGCCACAGATTTTTACAAATGCTCTAGCTGGCCAGAGCCCCAAATTAAGCTCTTTCAGATTGCTACAAAGAAGAACTGATACCAATCCTACTGAAACTGTTCCAAGAAATCAAGGATGAGGAGTTTCTCCCTAACTCATTCTACAAAGCCAGCATCATTGTAATATGAAAATCAGGCAGAGATATAATGAAAAAAGAAAACTTCATGCCAATATCCCTAATGAAGATTGATGCAGAAGTCCTCAACAAAATACCAGAAAAATGAGCCCAGCAGCTCCTCAAAAAGCTAATCTATCCTAATAAAGTAGGTTTTATTTCTAGGATGCAAGATTGATTCAACATACACAAATCAGTAAATGTGATTCACCACATAAAAAGAAAGAATCAAAAACAAAAAACATATGATCATCTCAACAGATGCAGAAAAAAGCCTTCAACAGACCAGGCATTGAGGGACTATACCTCAGAATAATAAAAGCCATCACAACAAACCCATTTTCAACATCATACTGAATGGGCAAAAGATGGAAGCATTTTTCCCTTGAGAAGCTAAACAAGACACTCTCACCATTTTTATTCAACATAGCACTGGAAGTCCTAGCCAGAGCAATCAGGCAAGAGAAAGAAAAAAACAGGGCAAATAGAAAAAGAAGTTAACTATCTATCTTTGCTGACAATATAATTCTTCTATACAAAGAAAACCTCAAAGACTCCATGAAAAGGTTCCTGGAATTGATAAACACATTTAGTAAAGTTTTAGGATACAAAACGAATGGAAAAAATCAGGAGTATTTCTATATACCAAGAATGGTGTAGTTACGAACTAAATGAAGAACACAATCCCACTTATTTTAGCCATAAAGAAAATAAAATACCGAGTGTATTAGTCCATTTTCATGCTGCTGATAAAGACAAACCTGAGACTGGAGAAAAAAAGAGGTTTAATTGGACTTACAGTTTCTCATGGCTGAGGAGGCCTCAGAATCATGGTGGGAGGTGAAAGGCACTTCTTCCATGGTGGTGGCAAGAGAGAATGAGGATGATTTAAAAGTGGAAACCTCTGATAAAACCATCAGATCTTGTGAGATGTATTCACTACTGCAAGAACAGTAAGGGGGATCCGATCCCATGATTCAAATTATCTCCCACTGTGTCCCTCTTAAGACATGTGGAGAATATGGGAGTACAATTCAAGATGAGGTTTGGGTGAGGACACAGCCGAACCATATCATTCCACCCTGGCCCCTCCAAATTTCATGTCCTCACATTTCAAAACCAATCATGCCTTCCAAACAGTCCCTAAACTCTTAACTCATTTCAGCATTAACCCCAAAGTCTACAGTCCAAAGTCTCATTTGAGATAAGGCAAGTCCCTTCCACCTACAATCCTGTAAAATCAAAAGCAAGCTTGTTACATCCAGATACAATGGGGGTATAGGTATTGGGTAAATACAGCCATTCCAAGTGGGAGAAATTGGCCAAGACAAAGGGGTTACAGGCCCCATGCAAGTCCAAAATCCAGTGGGGCAGTCAAATTTTAAAGTTCCAAAATGATCACCATTGACTCCAGGTCTCACATCCTGGTCATGTGGATGCAAGAGGTGGGTTCCCATAGTCTTCGGCAGCTCCACTCCTGTGGCTTTTCCAGGGTACAGTTTCCCTCCCAACTGCTTTAATGGTCTGGCATTGAGTGTCTGTGGCTTTTCCAGGTGAACAGTGCAAGCTGTCGACGGATCTACTACTCTGGGATCTGGAGGACGGTGGTCCTCTTCTCACAGCTCCATTAGGCAGTGCCCCACTGGGGACTCTGTGTGGAGATCTGACCCCACATTTCCCCTCCACACTGCCCTGGCAGAGGCCCTCCATGAGTACCCCACCCCTACAGCAAAATTCTGTCTGGAAGTCCAGGTATTTCCATACATCTTCTGAAACCTAAGCGGAGGTTCCCAAACCCCAATTCTTGACTTCTGTGCACTCACAGACTCAATACCACATGAAAGTTGCCAAGGCTTGGGGCTTGAAGCCTCTGAAACCATGGCCCTAGCTCTACACTGGCCCCTTTCAGCCACAGCTGGAGCAGCTGGGATGCAGGGCACCAAGTCCCTAGGCTGCACACAGCACAAGGACCCTGGCCCAACCCAGGAAACCATATTCTCCTAGGCCTCCAGGCCTGTGATGGGGGGTGCTGCCATGAAGACCTCTGACATGCCCTGGAGAAATTTTCCCCATTGCCTTGGGGATTAACATTCGGCTCCTATTTACTTATGCAAATTTCTGCAGTCAGCTTGAATTTCTCCTCAGAAAATGGGTTTTTCTTTTCCATCACATTGTCAGGCTGCAAATTTTATGAACTTTTATACTCTGCTTCCTTTATAAAACTGAATGCCTTTAACAGCACCCAAGTCACATCTTGAATGTTTTGCTGCTTAGAAATTTCTTCTGCCAGATACCCTAAATCATGTCTCTCAAGTTCAAAGTTCCGAAAACCTCTAGGGCAGGGGCAAAATGCCACCAGTCTCTTTGCCAAAACATAACAAGAGTCACTTTCCTTCCAGTTCCCAACAAGTTCCTTATCTCCATCTGAAACCAACTTAGTCTGGACCTTATTGTCCATATTGCTATCAGGCTTTTGGTCAAAGCCATTCAAAAATCTAGGAAGTTCCCAACTTTCCCACATTTTTCTGACTTTTTCTGAGCCCTCCAAACTGTTCCAACTTCTGCCTGTTACCTAGTTCCACAGTCGCATTCACATTTTTGGGTATGTTTTCAGCAACACCCCACTCCTGGTACCAATTTACTGTATTACTCTGTTTGCACACTGCTGGTAAAGACAAACCCGAGACTGGGAAGAAAAAGAGGTTTAATTGGAGTTACAGTCCTGCATGGCCGGGGAGGCCGCAGAATCATGACGGGAGGCAAAAGGCACTTCTTAAAAGGAGGCAGCAAGAGAAAATGACGAAGATGCAAAAGTGGAAACCACTGATAAAATCATCAGATCTCGTGAGACTTATTCACTACCATGGGAACAGTATGGGGGAAACCGCCCCCATGATTCAAATTATCTGCCGCTGGGTACCTCCCACAACCCATGGATATAATGGGAGTAAAATTCAAGATGAGATTTGGGTGGGGACACAGCCAAACTATATCACCTAGCAATTCATCTAACAAAAAAGGAGAAAGATCTACACAAGGAAAATTATAAAATACTGCCAAAAGATATCGGAGATAACACAAATAAACAACAACAAAAAAAATTCATAGTCATGAATTGGAAGAATCAACAGTGTTAAAAGGGCCATACTGCCAAAAGCAATGTACAGATTCAATGCTATCTTTATCAAAATACCAACATCATTTTTCACAAACTCAGAAAAATCTATTCTAAAATTCATATGGAATCAAAGGAGAGCCTGAATAACCAAAGTAATTTTAAGCAAAAAGAACAAAAATGGAAGCATCACATAGCCCAACTTTATAATATAAGGCCATAGTAACAAAAACAGCATGATACTGGTAGAAAAATAGACATATCAACCAGTGGAACAGAATAGAGAACCCACACATCTACAACCATCTGATCTTCAACAAAATTGACAAAAATAAGCAATAAGGAAAAGACTCCCTATTCAATAAATGGTGCTGGGATAACTGGCTAGCCTTTGCAGGAGAAGAAAACTAGACCCCTGCCTTTCACCATATACAATAATTATCTCAAGTTGAATTAAAGATTTAGATGTAAGACCTCAAGCTGTTAAAAACCCTAGGAGAAAACCTAGGAAATACTCTTCTCCACATCAGCCTTGGCAAATTTATGACTAAGAAACCAAAGCGATTCAAGATAAATGAAAATTGAGAAATAGGACCTAATTAAGCTAAAGAGCTTCTGCACAGCAAAAGAAATTACCAATAGAATAAACAGCCTAAAGAATGGAGGAGATATTTGCAAACTATGCATCTAACAAGGGTCTAATACCCAAAATATGCAAGGAACCTAAACAAATCAACAAACAAAAGACAAAACATTTAATTAAAAAAACTGGGTGAATGACATGAACAGACACTTCTCAAAAGAGAGCATACAAGTGGCAACAAACATAACAAAATATGCAATATCTGTAATTATCAGAGAAATACTAATGGAAACCATAAGGAGATTACCATCTCATAAAGGTCTGAATGGAGATTGTTAAAAAGTCAAAAATTAACAGATGCTGCTAAAGCTGTGGGGAGAAAGGAACACTTATACTCTTGGTAGAAATATAAACTAGTTCAGCAGTTTGGAGATTTCTCAAGTATCTGAAGATGGAATTAGCATTCAATCCAGCAATCCCACTACCATATATACCCAAAAGAAAATAATTCATTATATCAAAAAGACACATGCACTTATATGCTCATTGCTGCACTACTCACGTTATAAAGATCTGGAATCAACCTAGGTGCCAATCAACAGCGTATTGGTTAAAGAAAATGTGGTACATATATACCATGGAACACTATAAATTCATTAAAAATAATATAATCATGTGATTTGCAGCAACATGGATGGAGCTGGAGGCTATAACCTTAAGTGAACTAATGAAAGAACAGATAACCAAATACCACGTGTTCTCACTCATAAATGGGAACTAAACATTAGGTACACATGATCGTAAATATGGGAACAAAATATGCTGTGGATACTAGATGGGGGAGGCATGAAAGGGGACATGGGCTGCAGAAACACCCGTTAGGTACTATGCTTACTGCCTGGGTGAAGGGATCACTGGGAGCTCAAGCCTCAGTGTCATGCAATATACCCATGTAACAAACCTGCATGTCTTTAATCCATAAAATTTTAAATTATGAAATAAAATAAAATGTATGTAGGTAGAGAAAATTTAGAATGATAAATAAACAAATATTTATTAGAATCTTATTGATTCTTTGGTGTGTGCCAGAGACTGTTCTAGATGTGGAGAGATATAGCAGTGAACATAGACAAAATCCTTAGGGGAAAAGACAATAAAGATATGTAGGTAAAATATACAGTCTATTTTGTTGGAGTAAGTTTTAGGAAGAAAAATACAGGGAAAGGAAATAGATTTGTGTGGTATGGTATTGTAATTTTAGAGAGGGTGGCTTCACTAAGAAGAGGGTTACATTGCTTTGCAATAAAATCCTGAAATAAATAATAAGTGAGCTATATAAATGCCTGGAGACAAGCACTCCAAAAAGAATAAACAGCAAGTGCAAAGGCCCTGAGGCAAGAGTATATCTGTGCTAGAGACAGCAAAAAGGCCAGTATGCCTGGTGCAGAGTGAATAAAAGGGAAAATCTGACTTCATAGGAGATGAAGTCAGAAAGATAATTGGAGAGAGAGGACATAGATTACATAAGGCTTATATTCTGTTGACTTTGTCTTTATTTTCATGAAAAACCATTGTGGGAATTTGAGGAGAGGAGAGGTGTAGTTGGACTTAATGTTTCAATATAAGATATCCCTGTGGCTGTGGAGTGGCCTTTAGGGTAGAAGCAGGAAGACAGGAAGTATTTGCAGTAATTCAGGAGCAAGATAATGAAGGCAATAGTGGGTAAGATGCAGGAAGACTTTGGATATGTCTTTTCAAATGGAGCTGACAGGATGTATTGATAAATTGGATATGCAGTATGTGAAATAAATAGAAATCAAGGAGCAACTCATTTTTTTTATCTGAACAACTTGAAAATTAAATTGCCACTTGCCAATGAATATCCTAAGATTACGACAGATGCCACAGGCTCTGTAAAAATCAAACTGATATGGGATGACAAGAGGTAACGACAGTCCAAGCAGAAGTTTCCCTAATGTCTGACACACATTCAGACAACTCTGAGTGTTCACTGTAAGCCCAACCCCCAATTGGATAGTTTTCACCCCAACTTCTGAAAGACATTGCAGCCATCTGGAATTGCTCATCAGAAAACCTTTACTATCTTTATAGGCAAGGTGCATGGTTCAACTATTCTGTAATTTTACAGTATAGTCGAATGACATATTGACATGACCATTTTTCCTTATTTTCCTACCAAAAGCATTGATTTGCGAATGAAATTCATCATTTAAATGTTAAATTTCTTGTAGTAGGGCCTGAATTGGGGTTAATTGAAGTTCCAAATACGATCTTGTTGCAAATGTTTCTTATATAATTAATACTTGTATTTAGGATTAAAGTTTATTATTGTTATTTTGTCAGTGACAGCAGAAGAGCATTAGATTATCACTTAACAGAAAACATAAGGAATCAGAGCAATTGATTCAAATTCAACATGTTCTCATTTTTGTGCCAACTTTAAGTTTATCTGTGAAAGTGAAAATTTTATTTCCAAATAAAACTGATTTTAGATGAAAGATTTATTTTGTTTTACTCTACCCCAATAATAAACCATCTGCTCTATGACCTTGAGTTTCTGTAAGCCCAAGAGAACACAGTGCCACCTGCTAAGAAAGAAGGAAGGGAGAGAGAATGCAGGGATAATTACTTCTATCCTCTTTAAAGACATCGTCTACTTCTCATAAATATGAGCCACTCTTCCTTTCCTGTTTCCTATAAACCTTAAAAACAACTGATCACTTTTTGCAGAAGTCTCCTCCGTGGTTGCACATTCATTTAGTGCTGGTACATGAGTAGATTCCAACATTTTCAGTTTTTAAATAGAAAAACATGTGTGTGCCTTCACCAGAAAAAATAATGAAATTTTCTTTTTAAAAAAATTTAAAAAATTATATTGTTTGGGAAGAGATATGCTTTCCCATGTGAGTTTCTATTTACTAGATTCAAGAATATTAAAACTCATTATCCATTTATTCATCCCTTCCCTCTATAAGTGTTTATCAAACAGACATTTGTTTATTGTGCAAGGCATTTCCTGCATATTGACAATAAAAGTGAATAAATCAAGGTCTGCCTTTAAACAACATACAGTAAAAACCACAAACGACTATATAGAAAAATAAATGCCACCACTATTGTTCAATAGGACTAATATAATACCCCTCCAACTCATCTTCCTGCTTCAGCTCTGGACCCCTATGGTCTATTTTCCACAGAGCAGCCAAATTAATTGTGAATGTAGATTAGCTCACATCATTCTTCCCTCCAAAACCCTCAAATGGCTTCCAATCCCCCTTGAAATAAATTTCAAGGTCCTTACCATAGAAAGGTCACAACCTACAATTTCCTACGTATTTTTCTTTTATTTTTTTTTGGAGATTGAGTCTCACTCTCTTGCCCAGGCTGGAGTGCAGTTGCATAGTCTTGGCTCACTGCAGCCTCTATCTCCCAGGCTCAAGTGATTCTCATGCCTCAGCCTCCCAAGGAGTTTGGATTACAGGAATGTGCCACAAAACCCAGCTAATATTTGTATTTTTAATAGACAGAGTTTCACCATGTAGGCCAAGCCAGTCTTGAACTCCTGGCCTCAAGTGATCCACCTGCCTCAGCCTCCCAAAGTGCTGGGATTGAGCCACTGCACCCTGCCAAATCCTACATGATTTGACTCAACTATGTCTCTAACTGCTATCCCCACCATCACTGTGTCTGTGACACTTTGACCTTCTTGCTCTTCTTACAGTTCCCAAACATGTTCTTGCTTCAAGAACTATGCAACTGCCTTCATTCTGCCTGAAATGATTTTCCACCATATTTTCTTATGATCCACTCCTTTCAAGTCTCTTCTCAAATGTCATCACCTTAATGTCCTTCCCTGACTGCCCCATTCCTTTCTAAAGTAATGAGGAATTAGTGAAGGATTCTATTACATTGCACTGCTTTGTTATACCATTTTGCACTAATTGACAACATATTTTTATTTATTTATTATACACAAACACTCCTCAGGTTGTAAATTTCATGAAGCAAGAAATTTTTTACTTTTGTTTACTTTTTTAGAGTAGTAACAAAGTTTTTAAACATATATTTTAAATTTATGGGCACTTGGTGTATATATTTATGGGGTACATGAGATGTTTTGATACAGGCATGCAATGTGTAATAATTACATCATGTAAAATGAAGTATGCATCCCCTCAAGTATTTAACCTTCATGTTAAAAACAATCCAATTATATGAATTCTTTTTAAGTGTACAATTAAATTATTATTGACAATAGTCACTCTGTTGTGCTGTTAAACACTAGGTCTTACTCATTCTTTCTCACTATTTTTTTTTGTACCCATTAACTATCCCCACCCCATACCAACTATCCCACTACCCTCCCTAGCCTCTGATAAGCATCCTTCTGCTCTCTATGTCCACAAGTTCAACTGTTTTGATTTTTAGATCCCACAAATAAGTGAGAATATGTGATGTTTGTCTTTCTGTGCCTGGCTTATTTCCATTAACATAATGACCTCCAGTTTCATTCATGTTGTTGCAGATAACAGAATCTCATTCTTTTTTATGGCTGAATTGTACTGTATTATGTATAAGTATCACATTTTCTCTATCCATTCATCTGTTTGATGAACATTTAGGTTGCTTCCAAATTTTGGCTATTGTGAACAGTGCTGCAACAGACATAGAAGTGCAGATATGTCTTCGATATACTGATTTCCTTTCTTTGGGGTATATACCCAGTGCTGGAATTGCTCAATCATATGCCAGCTCTATTTTTAGTTTTTTTGAGGAACCTCCAAACTGTTCTCCGTAGTAGTTGTACTAATTTACATTCCCATCAAAAGTGTAGAGGGTTCTCTTTTCTCTACATCCTTGCTAGAATTTGGTATTGCCTATCTTTTGGATATATCATTTTAAGTGGGGTGAGATGATATCTAATTGTAGTATTGATCTGCATTTCTCTAATGATCAATGATGTTGGGCACCTTTTAATATTCATGTTTGCTGTTTGTATGTCTTCTTTTGAGAAATGTCTATTCATATACTTTGCCCATTTTTAATTGAATTATTAGATTTTTTCTTATAGAATTGTTTGAGCTACTTATATTCTGGCTGATAATCTCTTGTCAGATGGGTTATTTGCAGATATATTCCATTCTGTGGGTTGTTTCTTCACTTTGTTGATTATTTCCTTTGCTGTGCAGAAGCTTTTTAACTTGACGGGATCCCGTTTGTCCATGTTTGTTTTGGTTGCCTGTGCTTGTGGGATATTACTCAAGAAACCTTTGCTGAAATCAATGTTGTGGAGAGTTTTCCTGATATTTTCTTGTAGTATTTTTATAGTTTGAAGGCTTAGATTTAAGTCTTTAATCTATTTAATCTTTGTTTATGGTAAGATACAGGGGTCTAGTTTCATTCTTATGCATATAGATATCCAGTTTTTCCAGCAATATTTATTGAACTGACTATCTTTTCCACAATATATGTTCCTGGCAACTTTGTCAAAATGATTTTACTGTAGGTGTATAGATTTGTTTCTCGGTTCTCTATTCTGTTCCACTGGTCTATGTGTCTGTTTTTATGCCAGTACCATGCTGTTTTGGTTACTATAGCTCTGTAGGATACTTTGAAGTCAGGTAATGTCATTTTTCTCATTTTGTTCTTTTTGCTTAGGATAGTTGTGGCTTTTTGGGCTCTTTCTTAGTTCCTTATGCATTTTAGATTTTTTTTTGTATTTTTGTGAAGAACGTCATTGGTATTTTAATAAGGATTGCATTAAACTGGTAGATTGCTTTGGGTAGTAAGAACATTTTAACAATATGGTTTCTTCTAATCCATGAACATGGAATGTCTTTCCATCTTTTGGTGTCCTCTTCAATTTCTTTCATTAGTGTTTTATCATTTTTATTGTAGTGATCTTTAACTTCTTTGGTTAATTCCTAGGTATTTAATTTTATTCATGGCAATTATGAATGGGAATGCTTTTTAAATTTATTTATCAGATTGTTCACTATTAACATATAGAACTGCTGCTAATTTTTGTATGTGATTTGGTATCCTACAACTGTCCTGAATCTGTTTATCAGTTCTAATAGTTTTTTTGTGGAGTCTTTAGGGTTTTCCACATATAAGATCATGTCATCTGCAAACAAGGTGTATTACTCTATTCTCACATGAGAGAATAAAGAACTACCTGAGACTCGGTAATTTACAAATAAAGAGGTTTAATTGACCCACAGTTCCAAACACTGTCCAGGAAGCATGGCTGGGAGGCCTCAGGAAACTTACAATCATGGTGAAGGGGAAGCAAGCACATTTTATCATGGCAGAGCAGGAGAGGGAGTGAAAGGGGAAGTGCTACACAGTTTTAAACAACCAGATCTCTTGAGAATTCACTCCCCACGATGAGAACAGCAAGGGGGAAATCTGTCCTTATGATTCAATCACCTCCCACCAGGTACCTCCCCCAGCATTGGAAATTACAATTTAACATGAGATTTGAATGGTGACACAGAGCCAAACCATATCATTCTGCCCCTGCACTCTTCCAAACATCAAGTCCTTCTCGCATTTCAAAATACAATCATGCCTTCCCAACAGTCCCTCAATATCTTAACTCACTCCAACATTTACTCAAAAGTCCAAACCCAAAATGTCATCTGAAACAAGGCAAGTCCCTTCTACCTGTGAACCAGTAAAATAAACAGTAAGTTAGTTACTTCCAAGATACAATTGGTAAATAGACCCATTCCAAGAGGGAGAAATTCGTTAAAACAAAGGGGCTACAGTCCCCATGTAAGTCTGAAAACCAGGAGGGAAGTTGTTAAATCTTAATGTTCTCAGATAGTCTCCTTTGGCTTCATGTCTCACATCCAGGCCACGCTGATGCAAGGAGTGGGCTCCCAAGGCCTTGGGCAGCTTCAACTCTGTGTCTCTGCAGGGTACAGACCCTGTGGCTGCTTTCATGGGCTGGCACTGAGGCCTGTGGCTTTTCCAGGTGCATGGTGCAAGCTGTTGGTAGATCTATCATCCTGTGGTCTGGAGGGCAGTGGCCCTCTTCTCATTAGGCAGTGCCCCATTGGGGACTGTGTGTGGGGGCTCCAAACACACATTTCTTGTCTGCTCTGCCCAAGCAGAGGTTCTCTGTGAGGGCTCTACCCCTGCAGCAGGCTTCTTCCTGAACATCCAGTCATTTTCATACATTATATGAAATCTAGGCAAAAGCTACCAAACCTCTACTCTTGCCTTCTTTGCACCCATAGACCCAACACCTCATGTAAGCCACCAAGGGTTGGGGTTTGCACCCTCTGAAACAAGAGCCTGAACTGTACCCTGGCCCCTTATAGCCATGGCTAGAGATGGAGTGGCTGGGAAACAGGGAACTATGTCCCAAGGCTGCACAGAGCAATGGGGCCCCAGGCCTGGCCCACAAAACCATTTTTCCCCCCGGACATGCAGGCCTGTGATGGGAGGAGCTGCTGTGAAGGCCTCTGCAATGTTCTGGAGGCATTTTCCCCATTGAATTGGCTATTAACATTTGGATGCGTTTTACTTGTGTAAATTTTTGCAGCCCTGAATTCCTCCCCAGAAAATTCCTCCCTCCTCATGGTCAAGCTGCAATTATTTTAACTTTTATGTGCTGCTTCCCTTTTAAATATACATTCTAGTTTCAGGGAATTTCTTTCTTTATGCAAATGATTATAGGCACTTATAAGCAGCCAGGCCACATCTTGAACAATGCTGCTAGATATTTCTTCTGCCAGATACTCTAAATCATCTCTCTCAAGTTCAAAGTTTCACAGGTCTCTAGAGCAGGGTCACAATGCCACCAGTCTCTTTGCTAAAGCATAGTCAAGAGTGACCTTTACTCTAGTTGCAATAAGTTCCTTATCTCCACTTGAGACCACCTCAGCTTGGACTTCATTGTCCACATCACTATCAGCATTTTAATCCAACAATTTAACAAGTTCCTAGGAAGTTACAAACTTTCCCTCATCTTGCTATCTTTTTCTTAGCCCTCCAAACTCTTCCAATATCTGCCCATTACCCAGTTCCAATGTCAATTCCACATTTTTAGGTATCTTTATAGCACCCCCACTTCTCAGGTACCAATTTTCTGTATTAGTCCATTCTCTTACTTCTCTAACGATCTACTTGAGACTAGGTAATTTATAAGGAAAAGAGGTTAAATTGAATCACAGTTCCACAGGCTGTAAAGGAATCATGGCTAGGAGGCCTCAGGAAACTTAGTCATGGAGGGAAGTGAAGGGGAAGCAAGCATGTCTTACCATGGTGGAGCACGAAAGAGAAAGAAGGGGAAAGGCTACACACTTTTAAACAACAAGATCTCATGAGAACTCCCTCACTATCATGAAACAGCAATGGAGAAATCTGCCCCGATGATCCAATCACCTCCCACCATGTTCCTGCCCCAACATGGAAATTACAATTCAACATGCTGTTTGGGTGGGGACACAGAGCCAAAACATATCACAAGGCTAATTTGACCTAGTTCTTTTCAGTTTGGATACCCTTTATTTCTTTCATCTGATTGCTGTTACTGGGATTTCCAGTACTATGGAAAATGCTTTTTCAACATCAATTGAAACAAAATACTAGCAAATAGAATTCAATAATACTTTAAAAAGGTCATTTATCGTGACCAAGTGGTATGTATTGCAGGGATGCCAGCATGGTTCAACATATGCAAATCAATAGTGTGACACATCATTTGTTTAGATTTGCATTTCCAGTCTCTAGAAGTGGGCCTGGCCCAGAGGATGTATTAGTCTGTTCCCACACTGATACAAGAGGTGGGCTATCATGGTCTTGAGCAGCTGCATCCCTGTGGCTTTGCCAGGTGTATCCCCCTTCATGGCTGCCTCCACAGCTGGCATTGAGTATCTGTGGCTTTTCCAGGCACACAGTGCAAACTGTCATAGGATCCGCCATTCTGGGGTCTAGAGCATGGTAGCTCTCTTCTCACAGCTCCACAAGTGGCGGCAGTGCCCTAGTGGGGACTCTTTGTGGGGGCTCCAACCCCACATTTCGCTGCTGCACTGCCCTAGCAGAGGTTCTCCGTGAGGACTCTGCCCCTGCAGCAAAGTTCTGTCTGGACATCCAGAGTTTCCATACATCCTCTGAAATCTAGGTAGAGGTTCCCAAACCTCAATTCTTGACTTCTGTGTGCCTGCAGGCCCAATACCATGTGTAGGCCACCAAGGCTTGGGGCTTGCACCCTCTGTACAGTCATGGGACTTGGTGCCCTGAATGACAGCTGTAAAGGGGCCTGAGTTGTACGTTGGCCCCTTTTAGCCACAGCTATCATGCAGGGCACCAACTCCAATGACTGTACAGAGCAGGGGGCACTGGGCCCAGCCCATGAAGCCATTTTTCCCTTCTAGACCTCCAGGGTGCCATGCAGGTCTCTGACATGCCCTGGAGATATTTTCCCCATTGTCTTGGTGATTAACATTGAGGTCCTGGTTACTTATGCAAATTTCTGCAGTCTGTGGCCTGAATTTCTCCCAAGAAAATGGGTTTTTAGTTTTTGTCACATCAGCAGGCTGCAAATTTTCTAAGCTTTTATGCTCTGCTTCCTCTTGAATGCTTTGTCACTTAGAAATTTCTTCCACCTGATACCCTCAATCATCTCTCTCAAATTCAAAGTCCCACAGATCTGTAGGGCAGTGGCAAAATGCCACCAGTCTCTTTGTTAAAGCACAGGGAGATCATCTTTGCTCCAGTTCCCAACAAGTTCCTTATGTCTATCTGACACCACCTCAGTCTGAACTTCATTGTCCATATCACTATCAGCATTTTAGTCAAAGCCATTCAACAAGTCTCTAGGAAGTTCCAAACTTTCCCACATCTTCCTGTCTTCTGAACCTTCCAGTCTCTAGGAAGTTCCACACTTTCTCACATCTTCCTGTCTTCTTTTAAGCCCTTCAAGCTGTTCTAATCTCTGTCTGTAACCCAGTTCCAAACTTGCTTCCACATTTTCTGTATCCTTATAGCAGTACTGCACCCCAGTACCAATTTACTGTATTAGTCTGTTCTCATGCTGCTATAAGGAAATATCTGAGAATGTGTAATTTATAAAGAAAAGAGGATTAATTGACTCACAGTTCCACATGTCTAGAGAAGCCTCAGGAAACTTATAATTATGGTGGAAGGCACCTCTTCACAGGGTGGCAGCAGAGAGAATGAGTGTCAAGCAAATGGGGAAAAGCCTCTTATAAAACCATCAGATCATGTGAGAACTCACTATCATGAGAATAGCACTGGGGTAACTGTCTCCATGATGTAATTACCTCCCACTGGGTCCCTCCCACAACATGTGTGGATTATGGGAACTACAATTCAAGATGAGATTTGAGTGGGGACATAGCCAAACAATATCAGAGGGTGTACTCAACAAATACTAAATGATTTTACAAAGTGGGAAAGCACAAATGGGCAAGCCTATTTAAATTTAAAATCCAAACATTTTAAATGAATAGGGAGCAGTATTTAGAGAATCTCTTTAGAATTTTCATAAAATTAACCCTTTTAAATTTATTCATCTGAATTTTTAATGGCTGTATTTAAAATGGCATAACTAACTGGTCAGAATACCCATTTTCCATGTTGGTACCTCCTACACTTCTTTGCCATCCCTTCACTGATGAGGAAATAACTGCACACAGTTCTGGAAAATAGGAAATCCAAGAGATCAAGGTGTCAACGGATTTGGTGTCTGGTGAGAGCCCTTTCTCATATATGGTGCCTTCTATACATCTTCACATGGCTGAAGGAATGAGCAAGATCCCATGGGCCTCTTTTATAGGGGCATTAATTGCATTCATGAGAAACGAGTCCTCATGACCTCATCATTTCCTAAAGGGCCCATCTCTTAATACTATCATATTGGATATTAGGTTTCAACATATGAATTTGGAGGGTCACATAGCAGTGGGTTAGGTAGGACACAGAATATGAAGTGCTCATGGAAAACTGATCAAGCCAGGATATTTTCAAGAAAGATTTAAAAAAGGAGTACACATTAGAGTAGTATTTGGTATTGGCTCCTGAGTTGCAGAGCTCACGAGTTTAGTTTTCTGGACACTGTTTTCTGCTTCTTTCAAATCATCAGAGTGCTCAATCTATCTTGAGAACTTAATTTTGGCAAGTTTTACCTCATATGGTTAACACATTTTGACTTTACCATTTTTTTTTTCTTTAAATGGTGGCAAAGCACATTAGATTAGCAAACCAAAATGTACTAATTGTAAAATATTTCTTCTAATAAAAATAGATGATTATATTACTAAAAAGAACAATTTTAGAAAAATATCAAATTATGAATTAAGACATTCCTCATTCTTATGTGAATTAAGAAATTCTTCACTCTTACACAAGCTTTCATGTTACGACCCATTTTTCTCTACATCTTGCATTCAGCTAGGTATCTAAGAGTTTAGATGATTTTATGATATGTGGCTAAGGGGAAGATCACTATATTAGTGATATCAAATAATGTCTTTCTTTAATCTAGTGAAAATGTCTGGTATAAATTTGAGGGGGTAGGGCACAGGTATTTTTGATTTTTACAACCTGTTGATCTGTGAAGACAGATAGTTTGACTTCCTCTTTCTATTTATATGCCTTTTATTTCTTTTTCTTGCCTGATTGCTCTGGCTAGGACTTCTAGTACTATGATGAATAGGAGTGGTGAGAGATGATATCCTTGTCTTGTTCTGGTTCTGAAGATAAATAGGTTCAAGCTTTTGCCCATTCAGTATGATGTTGGCTCTGGGTTTGTCATAGATGGCTATAATTTTGAGGTATATTCCTTCAAACTTATGTTACCTAGTCTGTTGAAAGTGTTTAACAAAAAACAATGTTATATTTATCAAAATCCTTTTATGCATCTATTCAGATGACCATGTGGTTTTTGCTTTTAGTTATACTTATGTGATGAATCACATTTATTGATTTGCATCTGTTGAACAAACCTTGCATCCCAGAAATAAAGCCTACTTCATCATGGTGGATTAGCTTTTTGATGTGCTGCTAGGTTTGGTTTGCTAGTATTTTGTTGAAGATTTTTGCATCATGTTCATCAGGAGTATTGGTTTATTGGTCTGAAGTTTTCTTTTTCATTGTGTCTCTGCCAAGTTTAGGTACCAGAATGATGCTGGCTTCATAGGGTGAATTAGGGAAGAGTCCCCTCTTCCTAGATTTTTTGGCATAATTTCAGTGGGATTGGTACCAGCACTTCTTTGTATGTCTGGTGTAATTTGGTCATGAGTTCATTGGTACAGGGCTTTTTTTCTGATTGATATTGGTAGGCTTTTTGTTGCTGATTCAACTTTGAAATTAATTATTGGTCTATTAAGGATTTCAATTTCTTCCTGGTTCACTCTTGGGAGGTTGGATGTTTCCAGGACTTTATCCAATTTTCTAGGTTTTTAGTTTGTGTGTATAGAGGTGTTCATAGTAGTCTCAGAGTTTTTTTGTATATCTGTGAAGTCAATGGTAATGTCCCTTTTGTCATTTGTGATTGGGTTTACTTGGATTTTCTGTTTTGATTTTATAGCTAGTAAACCCCATACTTTCTGTTCACAGGGTGCTAGAACTGATGAACAACTTCAGTAAAGCTTCAGGATACAAAATCAATGTAAAAAAATTAGTAGCATTTCTATACACAAATGGTATTCCAGAATGCAATCCCATTCACAAGAGCCACAAAAATAATAAAATACATAAAAATTCAGCTAAGCAGAGAGGTAAAAGATCTCTACAATGAGAATTACAAAACACTACTGAAAGAAATCAGAGATGACAGAACCAAATAGAAAAAAACATTTCATGTGCATGGATAGGAGAAATCAACAGTGTTAAAACGGTCAAACCACTCAAAGCAATTAACAGACTTAATACAATTCCTATCAAATTACCAATGCCATTTTTCACAGAATTAGGAAAATATATTCTAAAATTCACAAAGAATCAAATGAGAGCCCCCAAAACCAAAGAAATCCTAATCTAAAAGAACAAAGCTGGAGGTATCACTCTATCTGACTTCAAACTATACTTCAAGGCAACAGTAACCAAAACAGCATGGTACTGGTACAAAAACAGACACATAGATCAATGGAAAAGGTTAGCAAACCCAAAAATAAAGCCACACACCTACAATCATTTGATCTTCAACAAAGTTGACAATAATATATCATGGGAAAAGGACTCCCTATTCAATAAATTATGCTTGGATAACTGGCTAACCATATGTAAAAGATTGAAGCTGAACCCTTTTATTATATAAAAAAATTAACTCAAAATAGACAAAGACTTAAATGTAAAACCTAAAACCATAAAATCTCTAGAAGAAAACCTAGGGAATACCTTTCTCTACATATGCTTTGGCAAATATTTCATGATCAAGTCTCCAAATGCAATTGCAACAAACACAAAAATAGATAAATGGGACCTAACTAAACTAAAGGATCTATCTACAGAGTAAACAGATAATCTACAGGATGGGAAAAAATATTCATAAACTATGCATCCAACGATAGACTACTATCCAAAATGTATAAGGATAAGTTAAATCAACATGCAGAAACAAACAATCCAATAAAAAAAATGGGCAACAGACATGAACAGACACTTCTTAAAGGAAGACATACCCCTGGCACTTCCACCAAAAACAAAACAAAACAACAACAACTAAAACACCAACAGCAAGAAAGAAGACATACACATGGCCAACAAGCATATGAAAAAATGCTCAATGTCACTAACAGAGAAATGCAAATAAAAGCCACAATGAGATACCATCTCATACCAGTCAGAAAGGCTATTATTAAAAAGTCAAAAAATAACAGATGTTGATGAGGTTGAAGAGAAAAAGAAACACTTATACACTCCTAGTGGAAATGTAAATTAGTTCAGCCACTGAGGAAAGGAGTTTGGAGGTTTCTTAAAGAACTTAAAACTACCATTAGAATGAGTAATCCCATTATCAGGTATATACCCAAAGGAAATATATCATTATATTCATTCATTATATAAAAAAGACACATGCACCCATATGTTAATCACAGCACTATTCACAATAGCAAAGACATGGAGTCAACCTGGATGCCCATCAGTGGTAAACTGGATAAAGAACATGTGGTACATATACACCATGGAATACTACACAGCCATAAAAAATAAAATCATGTCATCTGCAGCAACATGAATGGAGCTGGAGGCCATTATCCTGAGCAAATTAATGCAGGAACAGAAAACTTAATACCACATGTTCTCATTTATAAGTGGAAGCTCAACTTTGAGTTCCCATGGATGCAAAGATGAGAACAACAGACACTGGAACCTACTTGAAGGATAAGGCTAGGAGTAGGGTGAATTTTGAAATACTACCTATTGAGTACTAAGCTCACTACCTGGGTAAGAAAATAGTTTGTATATCAAACCCCAGCAACACACAATTTATCCATGTAACAAACATACATATGTATCCCCCATACCTAAAATAAAAGTTGGAAAACACAAAATAAAACTTGTTGGCATCTTTTAAATCACCTAGAAAGGAAATGACTACTCTGACCAAAAGAATAACCCGTAGTATTCCTCGAATATCGTCTAACTTTGGATATTGTTTTAAAAAGTAGGTATTAATGTTATTAAGGTATGGTGAGGCCAACAGTTCAGGAGAAAATTGCCAATCAAAAAGCGGCTTATTTAAGCTCACAGAACCCCCAGAAATGAGAGGGCATGACACACCATGAAGAGGGGAGTGGCACATATGGAAGCACCATGGTCAGTGCAGAGGCAAAGGCAGCAGGGCAAAACATGGGCAATAGCCTTTATTGTGGTTTCTCCCAGAAGAAATGGGCAAGGCAGGGTAATCAATACAATGATTGGCTAGTTTGAGTAATTTCAGGGGGCTCTGAGATATAGGATCTGTCTCTAGTTATCTGGTATCTGGTCAGTGTAGGTGGATAGTGGTGCATAGTGTGAGCCCTGCGAAAGCCCTAGAAAGGGGATGTTTGGGGTATGGTCTCTGGATTGATTGGTTTGCATGTGAAAGTTATGCTTGCAGCCCAGTCACTTACTACCTCTAGGAGTTGGTAAGCTCTAGGAGGGGCAGTCTCTTCAGAGTCAACAAGGCCCCAGATGTCAAAACATCAGAGACAAAATGGTTAATACAGATATTGAAGCTTATATCCATGTCTAGAGGAGCTCGTGTCTCCTTGGACGTAGTAATATATACCTAATAACTCCCAAAAGAAATATAAAATGGATTTTCCTTGGGTATGAACTACAACAAGCAAAGCAGACGTACTGAGGAGAGTTTACATTTCTTTCACTCGAAGAGAGAATTTAAAAGAGCCTTCAGATTATAGTTAGAATTCCCTGGAGCCTGCCAGATTGCCAATCTCTCTGCTTGGAGAAAATCGTTAAAAGGATCTTTCACCTAGGCATGATAGTAAGCATATTGTGATGTCCTCAAAAAAGATCCAAGTAATTTCTGACTTACATATTTGCCCCTAAAAGTTATGTGTTTTCTCTTTATGCAGAAAAAAATGTTCATTGCAGATCTTATTTTATTATACCAAAGTTGCTTTTTAAAAATATACTGTAACACCACACTGCAACTGCTTTTTAAATTACCTTTCTTGCTGTTTACCAAATATGTTTTTTTTTTCTCTAAATGATATTCAGGCAGCTTCAAGGGAAAATCTGTTAATGTCCCCCAAATTTTCATTTTTTACCAGTTTCCCCAATTCTTCAGCATGGTATGGGAAAATATATTATGACAGCTCCCATGCACCCTTCAGAGAAAAATCTTGATGAAGTTAGTAGAGATCTATGAAGAATGTGGATTCACTATTAAGAATTACCTGTGGGATCTGCCAAGTTGCTGCTATCTATCCCACACATGGTGCTCATTAAAAAACCCCTCAGTGCATGATTTATTGATTAGAGACCAAATATTCTGGAAAAGTCAAAAATTACTCTTTGGATGGGATTTTAAACATCCTCTCTTATATCCCACCAATGTATTATGCTTTAGATACATTTGAACCAAAGAAAAACATCTGAAAAAATTCTATTCTACTTTCTAGTTCATTACTAGGATTGTTTTATTACAAGATTACATAGCTGGAAAAGATTTAAACAACAGAATTTTTGTTAACCGTATATTATCAGTCATATTAAACACTAAAAACAATTTTCAAAGATGTTATTTAAAATCTAGTATTAAATTAAATACTCAAGTATTAAAATGCACTGAAATGCTTTCTAGATGTAAGAGTTAGAATGAATCAAGCCATATTTTTATTCCAAAACAGAATTTCTTTCAATTTAGAGGAAAAATATCAAAATATCAAATTTTTTTCTTCTCCACCTTCTCAGATTGTGGAGGATATTTCCTGAAAATACTTTAATCCAAAAAATGTGTCATTATTCTGTGCCAGCATGGGGTATGAGAAATAAACTCTTGTTTTCCAAATAGTAAAGAAGATTGACATTAAAATAATTTCATGCAAACAGTAGGTGTATATAAGTAGAACAAATGAAACAAAATGTAGAACAGATGGGCAGATAACATGGCGTATTCAGTGGACAGGATACTTTTAAAATCTACCCTTTTAAAAGAAAAAAGTCTGAACAACGACTTGAGTAGAGCAAAAAACTAGAAGTAAGATAAGTATATGAAGGTATCTTCTAGGAGCCATTTTAGTCATTCATTCATTTTCTTTTGTTTTTCTTTCTTCTTCTTTTTTTTCCTTTTTTTCTTTTTTGAGATGAAATCTTGCTCTGTTGCCAGGCTGGAGTGCAGTGGTGCAATCTCAGCTCACTGCAACCTCCGCTTCCTGAGTTCAAGCAATTCTCCTGCCTCAGCCTCCCAAGTAGCTGAGATTACAGGTGTGCACCACCACACCCGGCTAATTTTTGTATTTTTAGTAGAGATGGGGTTCCACCATGTTGGACAGGATGGTCTTAATCTCTTGACCTCGTGATCCGCCCGCCTCAGCCTCCCAAAGTGCTAGAATTACAGGCGTGAGCCACTGTGATCGGCCTATTTATTTTCTTAATTTCAAACCTTCATTAAAAAGAGTACTGATGACCTATTATATGCTGGAATTGAAGAAACTATGGTAAAGAAGTCACTGTTTTTTCATCATAGAATTTAAAGATTGTCCTGGGACGATGGAACCCATACAAGTTATAACAAGAAGAGGACAAGAGTGACCATTAAGTATGAACTTCTTTAGGAGAATATAACAGGTTTGGAAGATCAAGGAATGAAGGTATGTTTCCTGGGGCAATAATATCAAGCAGAGATGTAAAACACATGCCTGAGCAGTAGAAAGGAGAGGAGGTGGAAACTGGAAGAGAATCAGATTAAATAAATAGACACATGGCTGTTGGCTAATGCACTGAAGCAGAAAACACTGCAGGAAGAATAGTTTAGGAAAAGTTTATGAGTTCATTTTTGAACATGTTGAGTTTGGAGTGCTTGTGTGACAGCCCAGCATCCTGCCTTGCAAACTATTATATATACAGTATAAAATGTATAGTGAGAAGACAGCTCTGGGTTTTGTCAGTCAGCATGAGCTAGATATGTCACAAAAACATTTCAGCGAGTTAGAACAACAAGGTTTATGTCTTGCTTTTGCTGTATGTCCATTGCAGGTAAGGAAGGGAGCTTTTTCACTCAAGTTATTATTCAGGCACCTGGATGACTGATGCCTTCCCACGTTGTGATGCTTTCGTCTCTATTTGAGGCTTCACTGTTTACCATAGCAGGCCAAGAGAATGTGTGCAAAGGCTTATAAGCTCAAAAATGTTTCTGTCCTGAAGTGACACTTGTCACTTCCATTTACACTCCATCAGCCAAGGTAAATTATATGACCTCTACTGATTTCTACAGGGAATTAGTAGTTTCTCGTTATTATTTAGGTAGAAGAAAAGATGCAGAAATTTTGGTGAGTGCTAGTAATATCTATCACAGGATTGATGGTATTAATTTAGGTGTCTTTAAGATATGTCCTATACAGTGGACACTCATCATTTAGTCAGTCTTCCCAAGGCAAAGGCCAGGATAGTAATATGCCAGACACCCTTAGAGTTTTAGGAGAAGGCATGTGACTTAGATTTCTGTAGTCAGTTGAATCCACTTGAAATTCGCATTAAAAAGTTAGCGCTATGAAGAGGTGACCACTTAAAGGCAAATACACATGTCCAATACATGTAATGACAGAGGTATTTTTTTTTTCTGCATAGGTTTGTGGGTGGGGGAGGTAGGGGGCAGAAGATCAGGCATCCAATCCTAAAAGCAATCTGTTCCAAGTGGCATGGTCATGGTATCTATTCCAGAGTAGCCCATGTGGTGTATTGTATTGTCATTGATTTTGGGAGGGTAGTTTCAAAATCTTGCCCTCCAGTTCTTCCTTAAGTATGTATAAGTTATATAATACCGCTTTAAAATTCCATTTTCTCCTTAAATATGCCAGAATGTTTTCCCATGTTTGCAACTAAGAACACTGACCAATATAAAATTTGGCCTCAAGAGAGGCAATAGGCTCTCAAATAAATAGAAATCACTGAATAGTTTATTTATTTATTTATTTATTTATTCTTTTTTCTTTTTTTATTATTATTATACTTTCAGTTTTAGGGTACGTGTGCACAATGTGCAGGTTTGTTACATGTGTATCCATGTGCCATGTTGGTGTGCTGCACCCATTAACTCGTCATTTAGCATTAGGTATATCTCCTAATGCTGTCCCTCCCCCCTCCCCCCACCCCACAACAGTCCCCGGCGTGTGATGTTCCCCTTCCTGACATAGATCAGTGGAACAGAACAGAGCCCTCAGAAATAATGCCGCATATCTACAACTATCTGATCTTTGACAAACATGACAAAAACAAACAACGGGAAAAGGATTCCCTATTTAATAAATGGTGCTGGGAAAACTGGCTAGCCATGTGTAGAAAGCTGAAACTGGATCCCTTCCTTACACCTATACAAAAATTAATTCAAGATGGATTAAAGACTTACATGTTAGACCTAAAACTATAAAAACCCTAGAAGAAAACCTAGGCAATATCATTCAGGACATAGGCATGGGCAAGGACTTCATGTCTAAAACACCAAAAGCAATGGCAACAAAAGCCAAAATTGACAAATGGGATCTAATTAAACTAAAGAGCTTCTGCACAGCAAAAGAAAACTACCATCAGAGTGAACAGGCAACCTAAAAAATGGGAGAAAATTTTCACAACCTACTCATCTGACAAAGGGCTAATATCCAGAATCTACAATGAACTCAAACAAATTTACAAGAAAAAAACAAACAACCCCATCAAAAAGTGGGCGAAGTACATGAAGAGACCCTTCTCAAAAGAAGACTTTTATGCAGCCAAAAAACACATGAAAAAATGCTCATCATCACTGGCCATCAGAGAAATGCAAATCAAAACCACAGTGAGATACCATCTCACACCAGTTAGAATGGCCATCATTAAAAAGTCAGGAAACAACAGGTGCTGGAGAGGATGTGGAGAAATAGGAACACTTTTACACTGTTGGTGGGACTGTAAACTAGTTCAACCATTGTGGAAGTCAGTGTGGCAATTCCTCAGGGATCTAGAACTAGAAATACCATTTGACCCAGCCATCCCATTACTGGGTATATACCCAAAGGACTATAAATCATGCTGCTATAAAGACACATGCACACGTATGTTTATTGCGGCACTATTCACAATAGCAAAGAGTTGGAACCAACCCAAATGTCCAACAACGATAGACTGGATTAAGAAAATGTGGCACATATACACCATGGAATACTATGTAGCCATAAAAAATGATGAGTTCATGTCCTTTGTAGGGACATGGATGAAACTGGAAACCATCATTCTCAGTAAACTATCACAAGGACAAAAAACCAAACACCACATATTCTCACTCATAGGTGGGAATTGAACAATGAGAACACATAGACTGAATAGTTCCTTTAAACAGGTTGTGATTGAAGGCATTGAAGATCTAGTTAATACAGAACTGGGAACTCTATTGTTTAATGACATTGCATGTTAAACAGTTACTTAAATTATCCTGTAAAATAGAATGGCTATTGAAGTCAAGAGTTGAAAAAATTAAACAAACCTTGTAGCTATTGATAGAGAACGAGAGGAAGTACTAAGGATTACAAAGAGGAGGAAGGCTGGCTGCTTCCAGCTGCACTGGAGAGCTTAATAACAGAAAATGGTAAGGTTAAAATTTAAAGTCTTGGCTCAAGGTGTAGTAAGAGAATTGGGATCTTACTATGTCTGTGCCAAAAGTATATTTTGTTGCAATAAGAGTATTAACATAACCAAGCATCCTATCTGATGCTCTGGGTTGCTGAATTTCAACTTAAGTTGAATTCATATCTTTGTCAGATTTTTAAATAACAGCATGTTGAATGAAAAAGAATGAGATACCAGAATCAAAAGGGGGAAAATCTGACAGAACCCCAAACACTCATGGAGTGTCTTGCCAGCAAAACAGCACCTATTTGCCAGTCCGTTTAGGCTAGTAATGCCTTGCCTCAGTATCCCTAAGATAAGTACTCTGCAAGGAAAGCAAATTGCTTATATGTCGCTTCTCGTTACCTCTTATTGCCTATAATTTAATAGCCAGAATCAGTCAGATATTTTAATTGGTTGCTCAGTTAGTTGACTGAAAGTTATGCACAAAGGTGACCTATGCTGAATGAATGAAAGGTGCCATAAAATCTTTTGAATTAAAGAAGATAAATTAATGAATTATTGCAAACTTGGAGTGACTCTATTCCCTAAATGGTTCCCTGAAAAGACCCAGAAGCTTAGAATGTAGCTGTTAATAGATATGGCTGCATTCAAGTGCAGTCAAGACTCCATCTGCCCTGGGCAACTTTCTGAGACTTGGGGATTGGCTCGCAGTGAATCCTAGGCTTCTGTTGTCTCTTTTTGCCCATCGGTAAGTAATATATCCACTTCATGTAACTTGTTGAGTATGAATATGTTCTGTTTCACCAGACTCAGACACGTTGGTGACCAGAAAATAATGAAATTGCTTCACACAGGGCCCTGCCATTTTGAAGTTTCAGAATATCCTGTAATATAGAACAATATAGAATATACTATTGAAAGTGAAAGGCCAAGTTGCTGTACTTTGCTCCATAAGTCACAAAGAAAGAGGTACAGTGGATTTCTTTGGATGTTGGAGAAAAGTATCACTACAGTTCAGTTGGATACTCTGATTGATTTGGCTAGTGATGCAAAAGCATGACTTTTTTTTTTTTTTTTTAAACGGAGTCTCGCTCTGTCACCTAGGCTGGAGTGCAGTGGCACAATCTCGGCTCACTGCAACCTCTGCCTCTCAGGTTCCAGCGATTCTCCTGCCTCAGCTTCCCAAGTAGCTGGGACTACAGGCGCATGCCACCACGCCTGGCTAATTTTTCATATTTTTAGTAGAGACGGGGTTTCACCATGTTGGCCAGGCTGGTCTTGATCTCCTCACCTCGTGATCCACCTACCTCGGCCTCCCAAGGTGCTGGGATTACAGGCGTGAGCCACCGCGCCCAGCCAAAAGCATGACATTTTTAAATGTCTGCTTAGCAAGAGAAAATCTTTAGGCTGGACAACACTCCATGAAGGCAACTCTGCAATGTGCTTTATAACAGTAAATCCAATCATTTCCAAAGTATCTGTCACAGAAGATGATACTGTATAAAGTTCGTGTCGAGCCTTAATAGGAGAGTCATGCTGTAGGTACCTAATGTTTTAAGGCAAAGTTCATGGCAAGTTACTATTGTTTTCATTAAAAGTTTGTGTTTTTTTTTTGTTTTTGTTTTTGTTTTTTGGGTTTTTTTGGCAGAAACGATGTACTGGGAGTCACTAAACAACTGATGATAGAGCACCAGATGACCTGAGCTTATGCTCATGGACTTGGTGTTACCTAATACTCCAAGCTATACAATTGGTTGGGTCCAGAAATGATCCATCAATTAGAAATGTTATAAATACAGGTTTGACTTCAAGCAGGTCCTGAAGTACAAGTAAGTTGCATGAGCAGATATTTCTGTCAAGGATAACAAAACCAGACACTAAAATGTTAAGGACAAATTTTAATTAGTGATAACTTATTGCAACAGGGAAGAGGGTCCAGTATGAACAGAATTCAATATCAACTGTCATGAAATTCACTGGTCCTACCACAGATACTGTGATCGATAAAACTCCCCCTTTTTGAGAACATGAAGATATACTTGTTTATGGATAGTCACATTAGGATAGGTGTGAGCATTTTGCTATTTGGAGGATTAAATTTAGCAGAAGAATATACAATAATGTCAGACAGCTAACATTAACTGTAGAGGTGGACCTGTGCCATTTCTTGTCACCTAATATTTTGGAGAATTCTATTTTCTATAATCTTTCAAACTACGAGTCCTGTTTTTCCCGACTAGAATTCAGAAAACTCACATTTGTAGGTTGCTTACAGTTTTAACAAGAACGGATATATGACCTAAGTTCCAACACTAAGATATGACTTTAACAGACATGAATGCATAAACAAGACAAGCAAGAAACCTGTTCTACATGGGGGGAAGAATAGTGGTAGAAGCCTCCCGTTCTTCAGAGGTGGCAGTAAGATTTTCACTAGCACATTTTCCCAGCGTAGGCACTGTTTCTGTAATCAGCCTTTAGCCTAGCTCTGAGTCTCCCTGAGATTTTGTAAGCTTTCTCATAGTCTGAATAAATTCATTTTCTGTGTAAGTTGGTTTGTATACAGTTATTTGCACCTGGGTACTGTGACCCATACAGTAAAATTATGGTCACCGAAACCACAAGAATAAATCATTTCACATTGGAATAGAGCATATAAAGCTAAAGAAGGCCTGAGAACACACTCCTGAGAAACTTTACATTCAATCATGTGAAGTAGGTGAAGTTAACAAGAGATAAGGATAAAGAGATGCCAGAGAGGTAGGGAAACAATACAGGGTGCATGGATCATGGTATCCAAAATTCAGAGTGTTTCAAGAGGAGAGTGATCAAACTGTTGAATGCTCCCAAATGAGCAATAAGTGAGTAATAATAATGTTTGTGATATTTACCTGATTATATAATTTCATCATCACAAGAAGCCTATCAGAAAGCTAATAATTGTTGCCATGAATTAAGAAGAATTGGGATGGCAGGGAAATAATAGTAGACATTGCAGATAACTATTTAATTGTGATGAGAAAAAGAATGTTAGTTGGAGAAAGATAAGGGATTCAGGAAGGTTTGTTTGTGGTATGGAAAGTTGGGGAAATTTAAAGATAAAGAACAGAGGCATATCAGCCATGTTTCTTGTGAACATAAGAGAATACATGATCCAAAACACAGATACTTCAACGAGTCTTTTTTAATTGTAAACTTGGTAAAGAAGAGAAAATGATGGCAGATGGGAAGGTTTATGTTTGCTAGCAGGAAGTAAGTTAAGAGAATTCCTGTTTGTCCTAATTTCTATGTAAAGTACAGGACAAGGTTATCTGCCAAGAGAGGAAATGAGAGGTTATAGGTCTGAGGAAACAAATGGTTTGAGAGAGATCTTATAGAAATGAGAGCACAGTAATTAGAAGAACAGAAGAGGTTCAGTGTTATGGCTAAATTAGGTCTTCCTATGTGATTTTCTCAAGGAAAGCTCATCAAATGTGTTTAGGGTACAAATGACCAATCACTGCAATCACTACCATTATCCAGAGTTGGGGAACTGGAAACATAAGATAAAAATACTTGCCATTGTCTTTGTCAGTGGAATGTAGACATATAGACACTATGATAAAAACCAGAGAGAATAATGTGGTCAAGGAGAAGGGGGTGATTGACCTTAATGTGGGACTGTTTCATACAGATTGTGCCCCTTAATTGAGTAAACGGAAGACTTGGGGACTGGGTGTATGTGAGGTACAGAAGTACTCAGGACAAAAACAATGCCCTCTGAAAATGTCTTGGTTTTGATAATCTACTCTCTATGTATTCTAAAGAACATAGGGAAACAGCTCATACATGTTTCTCACGAAATATTAACCTTGGGTTGTAAACTCAATTCAATTCATTTAGGTATCTTGTATTACCATCTTGTCAGTAACACCTGGATCACCTGGAGAGTCTAGGCAGAATTACTCAAGACATTGCAGATACACTCAGGTATCTAGTAATATCAAGCAATAACTAGCACCTTGATATAATTAACAATAACATTTTACTGTGCTGGTAGGGCCTTAGGCAGATACAGCCATCAATTGAATAGACAAATCAATAAACCAGTATTTACATTTAGATGGTTGAAAACAAGACAAAAAAAGAAACAAACAAACAAAGACATTTCTCAGAACATTCTGGGATTTTACTTTCCAATGCTAGGATAGTGCTGAGCTTATCAGTTACTTTTATATGATGTTTCTTATAATCTAAAAACAGTATGACAAGGGGTATCAGTTATGGTGTCTGGAAAGTAGTCTCTAAGGTGACTGAGGTAACACAGGAAAAGTAAAATAATCTTCTATAGATAGCAAGTTAAATTTGCTAAACTGGAGGCTGAGAATCTAAGTTTGAGTATTTCTGTCTATCTTGTTTCTTATATATCCTATATTTTCCCACTTTTTTGAGCAGCAAGAATAGATCACTTTCATTGTTACTGTTTAGGGAATACTTATGAGTGTTTTATCAGAAAGTTAATACACTTTAAATGTAAAATGTTAGAAGATTTGTAGGCTTTCCAAGTATCTGATTGCATATTGGTTAATATTTCTTCCCAAGGAGAAAGCAATACCTAATTTAAAACAGAAGTTATAATAGAATTAGTGTTTGCTTTATAAAACTGCTTCAAAGCTATTCTGTATTAACTGAAGGATATATTTATTTATCCCCAATTAGCTCCCACGTGAGGTTCTCATGGAAGGTAGTTTTGCCTATGTATGCTTAAACAAATTATTTGCTCACTTATTTCAGATTACATAGGGTAATAATGGCTATGACCACTTCAAAGGTCAGCTAGTGGCCCTGAACTGTGGCCAAAGTATCTGAGTTGCCCATTTCTTAATATAAATGATTGAATAAGACAATTACACTTAATGCATATCAGGCTTAGCCTAACGCACAATTGCAAATGGTAAAGAATTGAGTCCAGTATCTTTTCACAAAAAATAGCCCTGTATGTTGCTTTTTATGTTTTGTTTTTGTTCTGCAGATGCAGAATTGGATTAATCATGATTCTTGGGTCATGATACACTTTCACTGTTGGTCCATTCATAGTATTCTCTCCTTCCTCTCTCCCTTCTTTCTCTCCTTCCTTCCATTCTTTATTATGTGTATTAGTTTTCTTTTTATAGTGAAACAATCATGTACAAATCCAAAGCAAAACTTAGGAAATCTTACACAATAACTTACACCTAATATATGGTTGATCTTGGCTAATCTGTTCCCCTGCCTTCTGCTAACTTGTTAACATTATCCTGAAATGTCTCATGGCTTCCTACATTTCTCTTTTATAGAGCTTATCACATGTATATGCATCCACAGACATATATTTTCATTTTTATTACTTTTAATTCTATAAAATGGGTTGCATGTTGTATGTAATCTTTTTTTTTCACTTTTGAACCATATTGCTATATATCGCTGTAATTTAACTACTGGATAGTGTTTCATCTGATAAAGGTAATACAGTTTACTATCCCTCTAACTCATGAGCATTAAAGAGTTTGCTATTACAAACAGTAATGGAATATTCTTTAATTAATAAATGTTCCCTCTTGTACTTATGGAGGAGATTCTTCTGGGTATATACTTAGGAAGGCAATTACTATACTGTAGGATACATTTATATTTGCTATGGATATTTATCCAGCTTTAGTAGCCATTATTTAAAACTAAATTAAGAAAGGAAAACGAATAGGAAGTCTTTTTTCTTTAACGACATTTCAGAAGTAACATGATCTATTTTTGACTTGAAAGAGTTCAACAGTAAATAATGTAGAAAAATTACTTATAAATGGGTGTGCTTGTACCTTGAGAAGCTCATTTTGTCATAGTGTCTTTCATTTCCTTATACTCATTGAGATTAATTGTAAATAAAATGTCATACTGACACAGTTATAACCCAATATTTGGCAGGTATATGATACCAAAAGGAGATGAATAAAGGTCAATTTTATATGGAAATATTGAAAATATTTTCTCCATTATAAAGAACAACTTTCAGGGAAGATGATGTCTATATTCATAAATCTATCACTTCTTGCCTTATTAACTTTTATTAAATTGTTAGATTTTCAATATTTCCTACAATGTGACATACTGCTTTTGTATTATCTCTACCCACTTTAACACATTCACAATTACTACCATGCCAGTAATTTTATTTCCAAAACTGAAATTGGTGAAAGTCAAATCATGTTGCATCCCCTGGCAGCAGGGATCAAGTCTAACTCTTTATTATGTAATTGTCTATTCAGTGTATTCTGCTTGTAAACACTGCGTCTACAATATATGTTTCGTGACATTCTAATGAATTTTTCATATTTCCTCTGAATAGCAGGTTGACTTGATGGTAGTCCTCAGACTATTAATAAATTCTGCCATCATTCTGCCATAATTGATCCCATTTATTGCTGTTTCCTTTGCCCCATTTTGAGGAGAAAATATAGATCAATTTGCATATAATCCCTTTGAATACACAAAATTTGCTATGAATTACTCTCTGTATTGTTCAGCTAAAGTATCCATGAGCAGATAAAGGCTTATCTGTTTTTTGAGTGATTAAAGGTTTGAAGCAGACATAGTAAACGGTAACTGTTGAAAGTGAAGCAAAAGTAAACTAAGCTCTCATTTCTTAACTTACATTCATATGCTGAGGCTTTTCCGCATTTTCGTAGCTTCCCTTTCTCTGGAGTTGGAAAAAAAGATGGGGGCCTAATAGAGTTCCAGATTTGTAGAACAGTGGAGCAATCAGTATTGGACTGCATCAGCTGTCTGGTCCTTCTTTCTTACTACGAAATGCACCTCATAGGAAATGATAATTGAAAGCACAGCATCATTCATTCATTCATTTATCCAATAGTCAATCAAAACTATACATAAATATATAAAGCCTAAATCCTTCTTTCCACTGTGTCTGAGCAATACACATAACCTCAAGACATTCTTTTCTCTAAACATAATTTTATTTTAGATACTAAAGGAAAAGACATACATGACAACTTTGTCACCTACAGGCTGTGCAACACTTGATGCAGTTCTTCAGTAACCTAGTTAAAAACTATGACAAGTGATGGCTGTCAAGGGTGGAAAAGGTTTGAAATTTCTATGATCAGTCCACATATCACAAACGAGTTGAGACACCCAAGTTCATCTGTAAGGAGGATAACTAAAAATGGAATATATTTTTTTCACAAAAATAATTTTATACATAGTGATGAGTTTTTCATCAGGACATAAAGTCAGCTTAATTCATGATGAACTTAATGTACCTTGTAGTGTTATTTGATTTATAACTACCCACAATTGGCAACATTTTTTTCCTAAAGAAAAAATATTTTCTAAATTTCAATTCATTCTTCACCTAGGCAACAGCATCTAGAAACAAGGTAACTACAAGAGAGACTACATCTGCCTATATGACTAGATTTGCAGATTTGTATTCAGTTATGGTCCCTGTGAAGGAAAGGAAAGGAAAGTCGCATGGATTGGAAGTCATCAACGGTGCTTCAAACTTATATTCACTCACCTACTTAGGTGCAAATCATTCACAATTTGGAAAATTGTTCCCCATTGCAAAATATGCTTCATCTTTTCTAACTCCCATGTGTGACAGAGAATGAGGAAACTAATAGTAAGTTTACAAATTAATACAGCAATGCAGTCAACAACTATTGATCATTTACTATGTTCCAGAAACATAGCACAAACCTACGCTAAACATCAAGATTTAAGTTTTGAAATACTCTTCCAATGGCGGGTGCAGTGGGTCACACCTGTAATCTCAGCACTTTGGGAGGCCGAGGTGGGCGGATCACGAGGTCAAGATAGAGACCATCCTGGCTAACAAGGTGAAACCCTGTCTCTATTTGTAAAAATACAAAAAATTAGCCATGCATGTTGGCATACGCCTGTAATCCCAGCTACCCTGAAGGCTGAGGCAGGAGAATTGCTTGAACCTGGGAGACAGAGGTTGCAGTGAGCCTAGATCGCACCACTGCACCCCAGCCTGGGCAACAGAGCGAGACTGTCTCAAAAAAAAAAAAAAAAAAAAAAAAAAAAGAAATACTTTTCCAAAATGTTCAAAGTGTAGTGGCCAATATCAAGTTTACACACATTAATTTTATTTAAAAAGTAGTTGTAGTTCAACCAATGAACTGTATGAGTCAAGCTTACTGTTTCATCTTTCCGACATTGTTTTATCACCTATAAAATGAGGATAAATGAACTTGAAGGGTTCTTCAGTTGAAAAATTGAGTGGACTGCCAATGAAATTGTCAATAAATGAAATCACACGGTCCAAGGGGGTGTGCAGAATTCAAATTCAGTTCAGGCAGGTCAGATTGGGAGATGGTGGGTGTGTGGTAGCTTATGCTTCAAAGAACAGTGGACTTTAGTGCAAAGTAACTAAAAAAGTTATAGTTCACATGAGGCCCGTGTTGACTGATGCAGTATTAGCTAGTGGCTGGAGTATGATTGGATGCTGAGAGAACTGAAGAATAAAATACTGCAAGTATGTTCTAGCTATGTTATGGAAGGCACTCACAGGAACAAAGAAGGATAATAGGACAGTAGTTCTACAGGTATATTAGTTAAGGGATCAGTGGGTCTAAGCTACAGAAACTGTCTTTGGTTAACATAAGCAGACAAGTTATAGCTTTGCTTAAAGAACAACTGTGGTAGCTCATAGATTCAACTGGAAAGCTGGAAGATCATATTTGGAAAAAGGCAAGAAGCAGGTAGCTCTGAGGGCTTAGCACCAAGAACTACTCAACAATTTCATCAGTGTGTTGCCATCACAAAGGGTGACCTACAACTGATTTCAGTGATTCTGCACAGGATTGACATTCCAGAGAAGGAGCTTCCAAATGGCCTAGCAAATATGTGAACACTTCTCAACTAGAAAAAAACAGCATCTTGATTTTTCAGCCTTAAAGAAGACTGTGCATAATGGGCAAGAAAATTCACAAAAGGAAATTAGGATGTTATTTCCAAATCCACTATCCTTAGCCAGAGCAAGGGCCAGGATCCATATTCACGGAGAACTGGAATGGTAACAAGGAGCTAGGGCAGGAAGCCTGGGCATATGAACCTTGCACAAAGAATTGTCACCTAGGCTGTAGGCACCTGAATTCTATTCCACGGCTCCCTCACTGGTAGGAAAGAGGTCTCCTAAATATACCACTGGTTCCAGATCTCACCAACTGAAAACCTCTGAAGGACTGATTCATCTCTGGCATACTAACAAGTTAAGTGTGTAATTAAGCACTTTCCACAGTTTCAAGCACACAGAAATTATGAGTAACATTAACATTAATGTTGATATAACATTATTATAACATAATCATCATAGTTGCCATTAAACATAGGTTGAATGAGAAGAGATTCAGGGAGAGAAACTATTTCAGTATGGTTTGGCTTTAAGTCCACTTAGAATTCAGGCAGAATACTTGGAATAGGAGAAGATACGAATACATAAAATTTAATACTGTCTCTGACACTATCTCCGTGACTCTGGACAAGTCACTGAACCTCTCTGCACCTGCTTCTTCCTATGTAAAATGGAATTAATAGGAATAGTAATACTACCTATTGTATAGGGTCGTTATGAGAACTGAATGAGATAACACATGAAAAGTGCTTGGGACAGTGCCTGATCCATAATAAACATTATATAAGTGTTATTTCCTTTTCTTAGTATCATTATTATTACTTTAGAGTTCACAAAGTGCTTTTCACATATATTAATTTCATTCATGCAAACCATTCTGTGGTGAAGGTATTCTTTAAAATTTTAACAATAAAAAATAGATATTTTTATGATATGGATAGTGATACTCTCATCTTTTAACTGTGAGTCTATTCTACTAGACCTTATAGATGTATACAAAATTATATCACTGAAGGACCTCCATGGAGACAGAAAAAAGACAAAACTCCCCAATTCTGGGTAATAACATTTAATAATAATTGATGGTTACATTTAACATTTAATAATAATTGGTAGTTATATTTCACAATTTTAGTGATGTATACATAAATGATTCTAGCAGAAATACAGATAGTCTTTGTTCTTCATGAATAAAAAACAGATGCTCTCTTTTATAATGAGAAAATAAGAATATTAAATGACTTGTCCTAAGTCACAAGATTACTTGGCCAACGATGGTCCTCTACCCTCTTTCCTCCCATCTCCACCCACAACCCCACACCTCCCCACTTCTATTTGTATCTTCTGCAAAATGGTCTCTCTGGGCTTCATTGCTGTTTTAATATGGTAAGAAACAGAAAGGCCTATTTTTAAATGAAACTTTAATATAGTGCTGATTAACAAGGCACAGAGCAAGTAAAGGTCCTTACATCTTTTCCCCAAACCTAAGAAAAATGAGTAAACAATATTTGTCCAAATAAAGTATTTTTGGGGGGAAAATATCACAGAGTTGTTTCTAATTATTGAAATTTTATATATTTTCTCTTGTGATGTAAAAAGTTATAAAGACATTTTCTAACTTCATAAGATGGTTCAGAAATGTCAAACACTGTCAACAGGATCATACTGATTAATGCTTATCCTGAAATAGAGATTTTTTTCTTCTCCTTTACGACAAAAAGTATAATTTTGAAGCTAGTGTAAACTATGCTTCAAATGTATTATTTATTTTCACTTCTAAGTCTTAGGAATTAACTCTAATCCACGTATGGATGTCTGATCTTGATCCTTGTATTTTGAAAGATTTAACTCACTTTATCCTCAGAAAGTGTTACTCAGACTGACTTACAAAGCAATCAGATAGCAAAGTAGAATTTACGTCTATTTCTTTTAAATAAATGCCACCAATTTGGCCATCTCTAGCACCTTACTGCACTTCTTTTATTCTTCCAAATATAAAGGAATATTTCAGTTATCAAATTTTACTTAATATAATGTAAATTTCCCACCGCTATAATTATCATAAGCACATGCTGCGTATGTCTAAAAAGAACACTTTAAGAAGTGTGCAAACTGGAGTTCTGCTGTCAGGATAACTTTATGCGCTACACTCGGTTTCTACTTCTGCAGTTAGGAACATGACAGCTGTTTGTATCTGAGTGCCAAGAATGTGGAGTACATGTTGACTCAGTTGCTTGCTGCCTATCTAAATCCTGGCTTTGATTTTTTTTTTTTCTAGCTGTCATCTTGGCCAAATTATTTAAATGCCCTGTGCTTGCTTTTCACCTAATTGGAGATAATCAGTATACTTACCTCATAGGGTTGTTAGAAGGATTAAACAAAATAATAAAGAACAACTATGGAGTGCCTAGCACATATCAAAAAGGCTAAATAAATGCTGGGTACTATCTTCCTTACTAAAGTGATGGTGCAAAGCCATATGGATTATGGTATGTGATTTTCTTTTAAATAGAATCTCTGGAATAGAATTCTATTTAAAAGGGATTCACCACATGAGCCACGATTATACAAGCCTTAGAAATTATTTTTTGAAGGCTTCACTTGGGAATAGTATCAGCATATTAATTTGGAGCTGGAGACACCTTCACATTTCTATAACATTTCTTCTAGCTTTTTTTTTCATTTTACACTTGGAATGGCTATGTTTGCTTCGCCCAGTCTCTTATGTTCTCTTCTATTAATAGATTTTATCAAGTTGCAAGATAAAATGCCTAGTCAGCTATGGCAAACTCCACTTCTTAGTCCTGACATGGTGGAAGGGGACATGCTACTATTTTTTCTTCTTCTTTTTTTTTTTTTTTTTTTTTTTTTTAACTGACAAGGTTTTTCTCTGTCATGTAGGCTCACCTCAAACTCCTGGCCTCAAGCGAGCATCCTGCCTCAGCTTCCCAAAGTGCTAGGATTAGAGGTGTGAGCTACCGTGCCTGGCTACCTTCCTCATTTTAAAGGTTCATGTCACTCTTTGCAGTGGACTGGCTCTGGAACTATCCTAAAGAGAAATGTCATGCCAGGGAGATCCCAGGGTGTGTTCCATGTCCTCAATGCAAGATAGAACAGAAAGGCACCAACGGTCGTGTTACTGCTTGTGGTGGCTCCCCTTAAAAACTCCAGGTAAAATTATAGGAAATATTTTCTTTTTCAAACTTCAGAATTCGTTTCAAGAGGTTTGGATCTCTTTTTAGAAAATGTGGAATTCGAGTGTGTGTTTGAGAGAGAAATAAGAACAAATGCCGGTTTAAGTGTCTGGCATTTCCAGTGTTCCTGAAATGATTACTTATTCATGAAAATATCTTCTTAGTTAAGTCGTTAGAGCTAACAGCAGAGATTGTTCTGTTCCCTCCCCATGTGTCAGGGGTACTGTCCTTAGGCAACTCTGGAGCTCACAGTAACATAGTAAAGACCCAAAGTGGTAGAATCAAATTAAGCAGCAAAGTTGAACCAAATTCAGCATTGTTTATTAATTATTTATAGCTCAACATATTCTAGAAGGATTTGTGGCAGCTAGAATTTCATCTCTAGAGTTGAGAAATAGAATAATATGTTTATAAGTCAGTTATATTTACTATATGTATTAAACAGATCTCCTGGAATAAAAGGAATATTCTGATATTACTTGGGGCAGCTAATAAGAGGAAAGTAACACACCATGTGTGCATCTCTCTGCACATTCATTGCTCTATCCCAGGACAAATGCAAAAAACTATAGTTAATTTGATCTAAACCCAGATTATAATAATTTTTAAAGTACTACCATGGGGAATAAAGATATATTTTAGTAAGACAGCTAAAAGCTAAGTATTAAAATGCTATTTTTGAAGTGCTATTAAGGTTGATCTGTTTATAAATATGCTACTTCAGTGAACCTGGGATAATTTGGTTTCCAAAAAATCCTCCTTTGGAATTTTAAGGCACATATAAGGAAACTTAAAAAAAAATAAATACTATAGGATGACTAAATTTCTACTTTCTGAATAATTTTATAAGTATTAAACCTTCCCAATCAGTAAAAACAATATTAGTGCTTCTCAAACATTAGTGGACATCAGAATGACCTGGAAGACTTGATAAAACACAGAATACTGAACCACAACCCTGGTGTTTCTGATCCTGTAGTGGGTCTGGGGTGAAGGCTTAAAATTTTTATTTCTTTTTTTTTAATTATACTTTAAGTTTTAGGGTACATGTGCACAATGTGCAGGTTTGTTACATATGTATACATGTGCCATGTTGGTGTGCTGCACCCATTAACTCATCATTTAACATTAGGTATATCTCCTAATGCTATCCCTTCCCCTCCCCCCACCCCACAACAGGCCCCAGTGTGTGATGTTCCCCTTCCTGTGTCCATGTGTTCTCATTGTTCAATTCCCACCTATGAGTGAGAACATGTGGTGTTTGGTTTTTTGTCCTTGTGATAGTTGGCTGAGAATGATGGTTTCCAGCTTCATCCATGTCCCTACAAAGAATATGAACTCATCGTTTTTCACAGCTGCATAGTGTTCCATGGTGTATATGTGCCACATTTTCTTAATCCAGTCTATCGTTGTTGGACATTTGGGTTGGTTCCAAGTCTTTGCTATTGTGAATACTGCTGCAGTAAACATACGTGTGCACGTGTCTTTATAGCAGCATGATTTGTAATCCTTTGGGTATATACCCAGTAATGGGATTGCTGGGTCAAATGGTATTTCTAGTTCTAGATCCCTGAGGAATCGCCACACTGACTTCCACAATGGTTGAACTAGTTTACAGTCCCACCAACAGTGTAAAAGTGTTCCTATTTCTCCACATCCTCTCCAGCACCTGTTGTTTCCTGACTTCTTAATGATGGCCATTCTAACTGGTGTGAGATGGTATCTCACTGTGGTTTTGATTTGCATTTCTCTGATGGCCAGTGATGATGAGCATTTTTTCAGGTATCTTTTGGCTGCATAAATGTCTTCTTTTGAGAAGTGTCTGTTCATATCCTTCGCCCACTTGTTGATGGGGTTGTTTGTTTTTTTTCTTGTAAATTTGTTTGAGTTCTTTGTAGATTCTGGGTATTAGCCCTTTGTCAGATGAATAGATTACAAAAATTTTCTCCCATTTTGTAGGTTGGCTGTTCACTCTGATGGTAGTTTCTTATGCCGTGCAGAAGCTGTTTAGTTTAATTAGATCCCATTTGTCAATTTTGGCTTTTGTTGCCATTGCTTTTGGTGTTTTAGACATGAAGTCCTTGCCCATGCCTATGTCCTGAATGGTATTGCCTAGGTTTTCTTCTAGGGTTTTTATGGTTTTAGGTCTAACATGTAAGTCTTTAATCCATCTTGAATTAATTTTTGCATAAGGTGTAAGGAAGGGATCCAGTTTCAGCTTTCTACATATGGCTAGCCAGTTTTCCCAGCACCATTTATTAAATAGGGAATTGTTTCCCCATTTCTTGTTTTTGTCAGGTTTGTCAAAGATCAGATGGTTGTAGATATGTGGCATTATTTCTGAGGGCTCTGTTTGGTTCCATTGGTCTACATCTCTGTTTTGGTACCAGTAGCGTGCTGTTTTGGTTACTGTAGGCTTGTAGTATAGTTTGAAGTCAGGTAGCGTGATGCCTCCAGCTTTGTTCTTTTGGCTTAGGATTGACTTGGCGATGCGGGGTCTTTTTTGGTTCCATATGAACTTTAAAGTAGTTTTTTCCAATTCTGTGAAGAAAGTCATTGGTAGCTTGATGGGGATGGCATTGAATCTATAAATTACCTGAAGGAGAACTACAAACCACTGCTCAATGAAATAAAAGAGGATACAAACAAATGGAAGAACATTCCATGCTCATGGGTAGGAAGAATCAATATCGTGAAAATGGCCATACTGCCTAAAATATTTATTTCTTACAAGTTTCCAAGTGATGCTAATATGGCTGGGTTGGGGACCACATTTGAGGACCACTGCTTTATATATGGTCAGAGACAACTAAGGTTAATTAACATTATCACCTGGAAATCTTGCTGCTCCAGTGGACTGACTAAACACTTACATAAACACAACTACTGACAGAAATACAACAAAAGTTCACCAACAATTTAAGCAGCTAGAGCAAAATTTAGATTAAAATGTCAGAAGAAAATACTATAAATATAGGGTAAATGCCCATGAAATATATAATTGAATTATTTAAATGTCTTAAATGTTAGAACATTATTTTATTTTCAGAAGCTTTGCTTCCTATTAGAGATAGATCTTTAAAATTCCTTTCATATTAAATAAAAACAGATGACTGTCATATTAAGTAAAAAACAAAAAAAGGGGCTGAGTTTATTTTGTATGTGTTTGTAATACTCTGTAATATTTAGAAAGTTTTTACAAGACCAGTATATTTATTAACCAGATAAATTTTGTATTGTACAATTCTATAAATAATTCAGAAAGAATAAATTAACTTTTAACAATAATAAAATCCTATATATTTTTTCAATATTAGATAAACATTAACAAGTTAATTATCTCCTTCAGCAAATATTGATGTAGTTGGGTCGTTATATTGACTGCTAAAAGAAAGCTTGGTTTCATAAATCTGACAAAAGTTAAAGCTTAGTATGTTTTATTTTTGCAAATAATTGGTTGTAGACACTTGGTGCTTCATATTTTATGAATAAATGAAATTAGGTTATAATAGAGCAGAGCTGTCAATATTTTCCCCACAATATGGCGTTCAGAAAATCTGCAAATGTACATAAAATTCTGGAAATGCAAATGACTTGTTTCCCTGCCTCTCTTGAAACATGCTGACCTTGGCTAAAAGACAACAAATACCATTAAAAATTACAAGGCCTGTGAGATAATTGTATATATTTTTCCAAGAACAAACCAATCAGATTTGTTTTGTCTCCCCATTTTGCTTATCATTACAGCCTCACAGTCTACCTAAACACCTCTGGAGGGAGCTCTGTACCTTTTAGGACATTATTGTTTGAAGACAATCTGTAACTTGGCTACGGTCTTGAGTAGCAAGATGCTACAATCTTGAAAAGGTCAAAGATGCTGTTCCTCTGGTTTGCTTATAGATAGGACAACTTGTTTACAGCAGTTAAAAAATCCAAAATAAGCTAATCATAAGCTAGTAATTTCCACTGTTGTGCCTTAAGGTTCATAGTTAAGCATGTATAAAGCTTTGAGGACAATTGCAAAGAAGTTGTGTTTGTGAAAGTTTCCTGAAGTGCCAGGACAGCTGCACATAACAGGCAGTGCAGTAAAGTAGGAGTGTGGAATTGGAAGATGGACTTCCTCAGGATGAAAGCTAATTGCCACTTCCTGGTGTTGTGGGCAAGTTCTGAGTTCTTCATCTTTAAAATACAGATTCAGGAAATAACTGTACCTTTCTCATACAGTTGCTGGGAGGATCAAAAAGGTTAATATATGTAAAATGCCTAGGTAAGTACCTGGCTATTTGGTATTATACATATCGTATATATATGTATAATATTACTTATTCATATATTTTATTATATAAATGTATATAAAATTTAATATATATTTACTCTCATATAAAATATATATTTATTATAACATAATAAATAGTATAAGAGTTATAGCAATTATCATCACTTTTTATTTCCTTCATTTTTATGATCATTCTATGGTTCTCTTTATTTCCTGTCCTATCTTATATCCAGTTTCAATGCTGCCCAATTACTACTGACTCCATTACTCTTATCCCTAAAACCTTAATTCTAAAGCTAGACATTACCTAAATATAAACTGTTATAATATTCTTAAACATTGTAATACCAGTTTAAATCATTCATTCATTCACTGCTTTACTGAAACACAGATAAAAATGTCTCATTTTATCATTTTATCTTCTTTTTGACCAGTAGATTTGGACCTTAATACTAATTTACTACACCATTCACTCTGATATAGACTGAAACACAGGATAATGAAAGTTTAAGTACCATATACTTGGTGGAAGTTAAATGTTTATATAAAATGGATACCAAATGGAAGTAAAATGTTTCTCCATTTTGTGCATTCACAGTGATCCCAACATCTTGCATCTTCTTTTATAATAAATACATTTCCTAGGCTAATTTTCAGACCTTGAAGCCTTGGAGACCACTGAAATTAATAAATTTGTTGTAGTTCCAAAAGTTTCTTAACTGATCATTACATTGGCTGGCTGCAATGGGGAAAGGGCCATTGCTGGTACTTGTGTATTTACCAATCTTGTTTCATCACAATGAAAGAAGATGAAGGTGTCATGGAAAGTGGATTTTGTGTAATGCCATCAACTGAAGTGATGTCCATAAGCCTTCACAGGTGTTCACAGGAATCAGACATTAGAAAAATCCCTCCTAATCCAAGATTTGGAATATCCTTCTTGTATTCAACTGGTACTTGTTGTGAAGTAAATTATTGGCCCTAATTACCTACCTACATCCATGCTCATTGCCATGTAACTGCAAGTTCTCCCACTCAAGGTGACGCCTGCTCCCCTGTCACTTTTCTTTGGGCTTGACCATTTGATGTACTTTGACAATGCATGTGGATGGAAGTGCTAATGTGACATTTCTCAGCCTAGCCTTTAGTCTTGCTCAACTGCCACTGCCATGAGAGGAGCTGCCACTGCCATGAGAGGAGCTTCCACTGAGAAGCTACTTCCCCCTGAGTCTGGTTCTCAGAATATGCACATGTGGAAGAGAAGAAAGCCTGACTTTTAGCAAGAAGCCTATTCCTGTGGTATGTGCAACCTGAGCAGAGCTTTTCATTAAAGTCCAGTCCAAATCAGCTGATCCTTGAGTGACCTGCATATATCTGAGAAATATTATTGTTGTATACCACTGATATTTTATGATTATCTGTTACATAACAAAAGCTGACTGACATACATGTAGTTTCAGGATTATCAAAAAGGCATTATCTTTTCAAAAATGCTAGAAATAATTCCAAAGATAATTGTGCCAGATGACATAATTGTATATACATTGTAGGTGGAATTAGCAAGATTACTTTTAATGCCAATGACATTTAGGAATGCTAATTAACTTATGAAACACTATCACATATCATTAATAAAGGAAATTTATATTTTGTGTTCTGTAAATGGCTCTATAGGAAACGTAACATATACTCATTAAGTTTGTGGTTATGATTTTAATCGCTGAAATAAAGTCAATGAAATTGTATAACTGAAAAATTCAACCAAATAACTATAAATTTCATTTTTAGATGGATATTAGAATTTATAAAGTATCTCTGGTGACTTAATTGTGTACTATTTAACAACTATTATAACATATTTAATCAACAGAATTGAAACAAGTATTTGTTGAAAAACAAAGAACATTTTAAACAACTAATAGTATTTTCAAAAGAGCTCGACCAATGTTTTAGCCATATGAAATAAAAAGCAATTAAGTTTCCAAAGGTTAAAAAAATTCTGCTTCTATATGATTCTTGTCTAAGATGAAAGCAATGATGTAAGTTCAACTATGTAAGAAAAAGTTTTTAAAATTGCATTTATGACCACTTATATTCCAACACTTTGTGTTGATAATGCAACTAAACTTTAAAAATCTCTTTGATTACCATTTAGCATCAATTACATGGAAATCTTTTACAACTTCAATATCTTTTAAGAGATGCGACAGACAATTAATGGTCCATTTTACAGAATAATAGAGCTAAACCATATTAAGTGAAATAAAATACAGTTACATGGGAATAAGGATGGCATTACCAACTGAAACTGGCTGATTTTAGTATAGAAATATGACTCATAAAATTTCATACAATTTAAGACTAACCATTAAGTTGAATTGATAATTATATTTAGAGATCAATTCTAAAATGCGAATTAAAATACTATTGAAAATCTTTTCAATATGAGATTTTCATATATTCTACTTTATTATGCTTCAAACGTGGTAAATTGCTAAGGAATGGAGTTATTTTTAAGAGTTTCTATCTGTGCTGAGTTCAAAAGAATGCCCACTCTCCATAAATAAAAAGTAAACAAAGGAAATGTATCAGAAAGTTGGAAAATAGTTTCATCATGCTTCTGAAGAAATTTCTTGATTTCTTGGTCATCATGACCTATACCTGAAGTGTTGCCTTCTTTGGTTTCCTTTTGAAGAAGCTGCTCCAGAACCCAGAACAGGTAAAAAATGTTTTCATAGCGTGACACATCATAACTGGCTTGCTCCTACAAATAAACAACAAATTCCTTTAAAAAATTGGGTATAAATTACCTAAGAAAAAAATATATATAAATAAAACATATGTATTATATACATAATATATGCAATATATATATATCATGGAATACTATTGCAGCTATAAAAAGAGAACAAAATCGTGTCTTTTGCAGCAGTGCAAATGCAGCTAGAGGCCATTACCTAAGCAAATCAATTAATGCAGGAACAGGAAACCAAATGCCACAGATTTTCACATATAAGTGGAAGCTAAACATTGAGTACACATGAACAGCAAGATGGGAACAATAGACACCAGGGACTACTATAACAGGTAGGGTCAGAGGGAGGGGGTAATAACTGAACAACTACCTATTGGGTACTGTGCTCACTACCTCGGTGAAAAGATCATTTGTATACCAAACTGCAGTGACACAGAAATAATCCATGTAATAAACTTTCACATGTACCCCGTGAAGCTAAAGTAAAAGAAGTTAGAAAAAAAAACCCAAAAAAATAGTTGAATTGGACTATATTGAACTAAGAAGCTTCTGCATAGCAAAGGAAACGATCAAGAGGGCAGAGGTAACTTACAGAATGAGAAAATATATTTGCAAACTAATTATCTAAATAAATGGACTAATATCCAGAGTATGCAAGAAACTCAAGCAATGCAACAATAAAAAATAAATAATCCAAGTAATAAGGGGGCAAAGGACATGAACCAACATGCCTTAGGAGGAGACATACAAATGGGTAAGTTATACAAAAAAATGCTCAACATAATCATCAGGGAAATGCAAATAAAAACTACAATGTGATCCATCTCATTCCAGTTACAATGGCTATTATTAAGAAGACAAAAAAAAAAAAAAAAAAAAAAACAGAAGCTGGTGAGAATGTGGATAAAATGGAATGTTTATGTACTGTTAGTAGGAATGCAAATTAGTGTATCCATGGAAAGCAGTATGGTGATTTCTCAAAAAAAAAAAAACAAAAAATAGAATTACAATATAATCCAGCAATCCCACTACTACTTGTCCAAAGGAAATTAAATCAGTCTATCAAAAGGATACCTGCATCACCATGTTTACTGGAACCCTATTCACAATAGCCAAGATCCAATTCTGTGAAGAAAGTCATTGGTAGCTTGATGGGGGGATGGCATTGAATCTATAAATTACCTTGGGCAGTATGGCCATTTTCATGATATTGATTCTTCCTACCCATGAGCATGGAATGTTCTTCCAATTGTTTGTATCCTCTTTTATTTCACTGAGCAGTTGTCTGTAGCTCTCCTTGAAGAGGTCCTTCACGTCCCTTGTAAGTTGCATTCCTATGCATTTTATTCTCTTTGAAGCAATTGTGAATGGAAGTTCACTCATGATTTGGCTCTCTGTTTGTCTGTTATTGATGTATAAGTATGTTTGTGTTTTTGTACATTGATTTTGTATCCTGAGACTTTGCTGAAGTTGCTTATCAGCTGAAGGAGATTTTGGGCTGAGACGATGGGGTTTTCTAGATATACAATCATGTCATCTGCAAACAGGGACAACTTGACTTCCTCTTTTCCTAGTTAGTTGAATACCCTTTATTTCCTTCTCCTGCCTGACTGCCCTGGCCAGAACTTCCAACACTGTGTTGAATAGGAGTGGTGAGAGAGGGCATCCCTGTCTTGTGCCAGTTTTCAAAGGGAATGCTTCCAGTTTTTGCCCATTCAGTATGATATTGGCTGTGGGGTTGTCATAGATAGCTCTTATTATTTTGAGATACGTCCCATCAATAGCTAATTTGTTGAGAGTTTTTAGCATGAAGGGTTGTTGAATTTTGTCAAAGGCCTTTTCTGCATCTATTGAGGTAATCATGTGGTTTTTGTCATTGGTTCTGTTTATATGCTGGATTACGTTTATTGATTTGCATATGTTGAACCAGCCTTGCATCCCAGGGATGAAGCCCACTTGATCATGGTGGATAAACTTTTTGGTGTGCTGCTGGATTCGGTTTGCCAGTATTTTATTGAGGATTTTTGCATCGATGTTCATCAGGGATATTGGTCTAAAATTCTCTTTTTTTGTTGTGTCTCTGCCAGGCTTTGGTATCAGGATGATGCTGGCGTCATGAAATGAGTTAGGGAGGATTCCCTCTTTTTCTATTGATTGGAATAGTTTCAGAAAGAATGGTACCATTTCCTCCTTGTACCTCTGGTAGAATTCAGCTGTCAATCCATCTGGTCCTGGACTTTTGTTGGTTGCCAATTTCAGAGCCTGTTACTGGTCTATTCAGAGATTCAACTTCGTCCTGGTTTAGTCTTGGGCGGGTGTATGTGTCTAGGAATTTATCCATTTCTTCTAGATTTTCTAGTTTATTTGCATAGAGGTGTTTATAGTATTCTCTGATGGTAGTTTGTATTTCTGTTGGATCGGTGGTGATATCCCCTTTATCATTTTTTATTGAGTCTATTTGAGTCTTCTCTCTTTTCTTCTTCATTAGTCTTGCTAGTGGTCTATCAATTTTGTTGATCTTTTCAAAAAACCAGCTCCTGGATTCATTGATTTTTTGAAGTGTTTTTTGTGTCTCTATCCATGTAGTTGAGCAGTTTTGAGTGAGTTTCTTAATCTTGAGTTCTAGTTTGATTGCACTGTGGTCTGAGAGACAGTTTGTTATAATTTCTGTTCTTTTACATTTGCTGAAGAGTGCTTTACTTCCAACTATGTGGTCAATTTTGGAATAGGTGTGGTGTGGTGCTGAAAAGAATGCATATGCTGTTGATTTGGGGTGGAGAGTTCTGTAGATGTGTATTAGGTCTGCTTGGTGCAGAGTTGAGTTCAGTTCTAGATATCTTTGTTAACTGTCTCATTATTCTGTCTAATGTTGACAGTGGGGTGTTACAGTCTCCCATTATTATCATGTGGGAGTCTAAGTCTCTCTCTTTTTAGGTCTCTAAGGACTTGCTTTATGAATCTGGGTGCTCCTATATTGGGTGCATATATATTTAGGACAGTTAGCTCTTCTTGTTGAATTGATCCCTTTACCATTATGTAATGGCCTCCTTTGTCTCTTTTGATCTTTGTTGGTTTAAAGTCTGTTTTATCAGAGACTAGGATTGCAACCTCTGCCTTTTTTTGTTTTCCATTTGCTACTTTAAAGTTCATATGGAACCAAAAAAGAGCCCACATTGCCAAGTCAATCCTAAGCCAAAAGAACAAAGCTGGAGGCATCACACTACCTGACTTCAAACTATACTACAAGGCTACAGTAACCAAAACAGCATGATACTGGTACCAAAACACAGATATAGACAAATGGAAGAGAAGAGAGCCCTCAGAAACAATGCCACATATCTACAACCATCTGATCTTTGAAAAACCTGACAAAAACAAGAAATGGGGAAACAATTCCCTATTTAATAAATGGTGCTGGGAAAACTGGCTAGCCACATGTAGAAAGCTGAAACTGGATCCTTTCCTTACACCTTATACAAAAATTAATTCAAGATGGATTAAAGACTTAAATGTTAGACCTAAAACCATAAAAACCCTAGAAGAAAACCTAGGCAATACCATTCAGAACATAGGCATGGGCAAGGACTTCATGTCTAAAACACCAAAAGCAAAGGCAACAAAAGCCAAAATTAACAAATGGGATCTAATTAATCTAAAGAGCTTCTGCACAGCAAAAGAAACTACCATCAGAGTGAACAGGAAACCTACAGAATGGGAGAAAATTTTTGTAATCTACTCTTCTGACAAAGGGCTAATATCTAGAATCTACAATGAACTCAAACAAATTCACAAGAAAAAAAACAACCCCATCAACAAGTGGGCAAAGGATATGAACAGACACTTCTCAAAAGAAGACATTTATGCAGTCAAAAGACACATGAAAAAATGCTCATCATCACTGGCCATCAGAGAAATGCAAATCAAAACCACAATGAGATGATACCATCTCATACCAATTAGAATGGCGATCATTAAAAAGTCAGGAAACAATAGGTGCTGGAGAGGATGTGGAGAAATAGGAACACTTTTACACTGTTGGTGGGACTGTAAACTAATTCAACCATTGTGGAAGTCAATGTGGCAATTCCTCAGGGATCTAGAACTAGAAATACCATTTGACCCAGCCATCCCATTACTGGGTATATACCCAAAGAATTATAAGGACACATGCACACGTATGTTTATTGTGGCACTATTCACAATAGCAAAGACTTGGAACCAACCCAAATGTCCAACAATGATAGACTGGATTAAGAAAGTGTGGCACATATACACCATGGAATACTATGCAGCTGTAAAAAATGATGAGTTCATATCCTTTGTAGGGACACAGATGAAGCTGGAAACCATCATTCTCAGCAAACTATCGCAAGGACAAAAAAACAAACACTGCATGTTCTCACTCATAGGTGGGAATTGAACAATGGGAACACATGGACACAGGAAGGGGAAACATCACACACCGGGTCCTATTGTGGAGTGCGGGGAGGGGAAGGCATAGCATTTGGAGATATACCTAATGTTAAATGAAGAGTTAATGGGTGCAGCACACCAACATGGCACAAGTATACATATGTAACAAACCTGCACGTTGTGCACATGTACCCTAAAACTTAAAGTATAAGAAAAAAAAAGATATTGGCTAGTGATTCAATATTCTCCCATGTTTTATTTTGCCTGAGTGAAAAATCTTGCTATTTGAAAATAAAGTTTGCAGTTTAACCACACCTTAAAAAAAATAGCCAAGATCTAGAATCTATCTATCTAAGCATCTATCAACATAAGAATGTATAAATGTCTCAGACGCTGTAGTGCACAGTCATACAGAGCTAGTTCAGATGTTTCTCTTTCAAGCCATGGTCTCTTGAGCCTGCCCATGCTCTGGGTGTAAACATAGCAGCCATAGAGAGCTACATCCACAGTGAACTCTGAGCCTGCCTGTCCTCTCTTTCTTGGCTTCCCAGGTGTTTCATAATCACCCATGCCTTGCATAGAGTTACCAATGTGGCAATGGATGCACCTGTGCCCTGAGCCCAGTGCCATTACTGCCCCAGACTCCAGAGTCAGTATTCCTTCCCTGTAAGCCTGTACTTTAGGCCCCAGCTCTATGCTTGACCAACTCATCAGACTCCAGTGCCACCACGGATATAAAAGGGCTAGCAAACTTAACCCAATGCCAAAATGGATTTATTCAATTACAACTTCTCCAGCAGGAAAATAAAAGACTGAAAGGACCCTAGTAGTGATTGTTATTAAAGGTCCCAGCAATTCTCATCACAACTGCAGATATCCACAGTGTTTGCTGCTAAGGATGCCTGCAATCTTCATCAACCTTGACATCAGCTGATAGAACTATACAGAGACTATGCAACTTCACCCTTGGTGCTGGAACCTCTGAACTCCAACCAGCAAGCACCGCTGTACACACCCACCCCATAAGGCATGATCTTTCAACACCAAAACTACTATGCAGAGTCTGAATAAATGACTTCTCTACCAAATGTGCAGACATCAGCATAAAGCAACAAGAAACATTAAAAACCAAAGAGGCATATCACCACAAAGACCACAATATTTTAGTAGTTGCCCCAAAGAAATGGGTATGTGCAAACTTTCTGAGAAATAAATAATTAAAAATAATTATTTTAAGGAAGCTCAGCAGAGTTTAAGAAAATACACAGAATTAGTTTATTCAAATCAGGATAACAATTAAAAAATGATAAATTTTACAGAGATATTAAAATTGTATTAAAAAAGAAAAATTCTGGGGGGCTGAAAATACAATAAATAAAAAAATATTTTCAATAGCAGAATGCATCAAGTAGAAAAAAAGATTTAGAGACAAGTTATTTGAAAATATGCAAAGAAGAGAAGAAAACCAAATTTATGGAACAAAATCAAAAGATCAAGTATTGTAAATTATGAGTTAAAGAAGAGAAAGAAATATAAAGGGACAGAAATCTTATATTATTTAAAAAAAAAAAAGCTGGCCCGGCTCAGTGGCTCACGCCTGTAATCCCAGCACTCTGGGAGGCCGAGGAGGGCGGATCACAAGGTCAGGAGACCAAGACCATCCTGGCTAACACAGTGAAACCCAATCTCTCTCTACTAAACATACAAAAAATTAGCCAGGCATGGTGGCACACATCTGTAGTCCCAGCTACTCAGGAGGCTGAGGCAAGAGATTCACTTGAACCTGGGAGGCGGAGGTTGCAGTGAGCTGAGATCGTGCCACTGCACTCCAGCCTGGGAGACAGAGTGAGACTCTGTCTCAAAAAAAAAAAAAAAAAAGCTGAAAATTTCTACAATCTATAGAAAGATAAATTTTCTGATACATAAAGGGCAAAGGTGTCTAATTATATTCAATCCAAACAAAACTGTACAAAAACATATTATAGCCACGGATTCAAAAATCAAAGTCAAAGAGAGGATCATGAGAGTAGCAAGAAAAAGAAGCATTATCACATACTGAAAAAGGAGTTTTCAGTAAGGCTATGAACAGAATTTTTAGAGGTCAGAAGAGAGAGATGATGTATACAAAATGCCCAGAAAAAACAAAGAACCCCCCCAAAACAAACAACAACAACAACAACAAACTGCCAACTGAGACTAATTTATCTGGCAAAGCTGTCTTTCAGAAATGCATAAGAGATAAAGAATTTCCCAGACAAAAGTGAGAGAGTTTATCAACCCCCAGAACTGTCTTAAAAATTGTGAAAAGGAATTATTTAAGGTAAGAAAATGATGCTATTAGTAACCTAAAACATGAAAGTATAAAACTCACTGGTAAAAAGCAAGTAAGTAAAAAGTAAAATTAGAATATTCTAATACTGTAAAAGTGGCATGTAAATCACTTAAATCTTAGTATGAAGCTTAAAAGAAAAAATACTAAAAATAATAATAGCTAAAATAATCTTTTAAAGGATACACAATATAAAAAGATGCAAATTGTGACACTGAAAACATAAAATGTGGGGAGATAGTAGAAGTGCAGATTTCTTTATGCAATGAAAGTTAAATTAGATTTACAATAGCAAAGACATGGAATCAACCTAACTGCTCATGAACCATGGACTGGATAAAGAAAATGTGGTGCATATACATCACGGAATATTATGCAGTCATAAAAATGAATGAGTTCATGTCCTTTGCAGCAACATGGATGGAGCTGAAGGCCATTGTCCTAAGTGAATTAAAATAGAAACAGAAAACCAAATCCTGTATGTTCTCATTTATAAGTGAGAGCTAAATATTGGGTACACATGGACAAAAAAAGAAGAGCAATAGATACTGCGGCCTACTTGAGAGTTGGGGGTGGGAGTAGAGTGAGGATTGCAAAACTACCTATTGAGTACTATGCTTATTACCTATGTGAAAAAATATTCTGTACACCAAATCCCTGTGACACCCAATTTACCCATGTAATAAACTGCACATGTAACCCGTGAACCTAAAATAAAAAAAGTTGGAAAGAAAATTAAAGCTACATTGTTATCAGCTTAAAACATACTGTTATAATTATAAGATGCTTTACATGAGTCTTATGGTAACCACAAAGCAAAAAGCTTTGTAGATAAACAAAAGATAAAAAGTAAAAATTCAAAGCATAACACTAGAGAAAAATATGTAATTGCAAAGAATGTAAGAGAAGAAGGAAAAAAATGTACAAAATAACCAGAAAACAACAAAACCACAGTACTAAGTTCTTACTTTTCTACAATTACTTGAAAGTAAAGTAAATGGATTAAGTTCTCCAATCCAAAAACATTGAGTGGCTGAATGGATAAAAAAATATTACCCAATTAAATGCTGCCTACAAGTGACTGACTTGACCTTTAAGTACACAAATACACTGAAAGTGGAGGGATAGAAATAGATATTCCAAGTAAATGAAAACCAAATATAGAAAGGGCAGCTATACTATATATAACATAAATGTTCCTATAAATGTAATGCACCACATTATCATAATGAAGAATAAAAGCCATATGATAATCTGAGTAGATATAGAAAAGGCATCTGACAAAATTAAACATCATTTCATGCTAAAAACTTTCAATGAATTAGACAGAAGAGATGTACCTCCACAAAAGAAAAGCTATATATGACAAGTCCATAGTTAACATCATAATCAATGGTAAAAAGTTGAAAGTCTTTCCTCTAAGACCAAGTACAAGACAAGGATACCCACTCTTTCCACTTGCATTCAACATAGTACAGATGTTCCTCAACTTACAATGGGATTACATTTGAATAAACCCATTGTAAGTTGAAAATATTTTAAGTTCAAAATGTGTTTAATAGATCTAACCTGTCAAACATCATAGTTTAGCCTAGTTTACCTTAAATATGCTCAGAACACTTACATTAGATTATATTACATTTGGAAAGAAAACATCTAAAATAAAGCCTATTTTATAATAAAGTGTTGACTATCACACATAATTAACTGAACAGTCCTCAAAGTGAAAAATAGAATGGTTTTATGAGTACTTGAAGTGTGCTTGTGCTGACTGTGCATTGCTTTGACACTACTTTAAATTGAAATTTTCTAAGTTAACCATCACAAGTCAGGGACTCTGTACTGAAAGCCCTTGCCAGAGCAGTTGGTCAAAAAAGAAAAAAAAGGAAATAAAAGGCATTCAAGTTAGAAAGAAAGAAGTTAAACCATCTCTGTTTGTAGACAATATAATCTTATCTTATATATAGAAAACCCTGAAGACTCCATCAAAAAATGTCAGAATAAATAAGTAAAGTGGAAGGTGTGAGCCCCCAAAATCTGAGACAGGTCTCAGTTAATTTAGAAAGTTTATTTGCCAAAGTTGAGCACATGCGTCCGTGACACAGCCTCAGGAGCTCCTGATGACATGTGCCCGAGGTGGTCAGAACACAGTTCGGTTTTATACATTCTAGGGAGACATGAGACATCAATCAACATATGCAAGATGAACACTGATTCAGTCTGGAGAGGCGGGACACTTGAAGCAAAGGTGAGACTTGAACCCAGGTGGGGGCTTTCTAGGTCATAGGTAGATAACAGACAAATGGCTGCATTCTTCTGAGTTTCTGATTAGCCTCTCTAAAGGAGGCAATCAGATATCCATTTATCTCAGTGAGCAGAGGGGTGACTTTGGATAGAATGGGAGACAGGTTGGCCCTAATCACTTCCCAGCCTGAATTTTCCCTATAGCTTAGTGATTTGGAGGCCCCAAGATTTATTTTCCTTTCACAAAGGATACAAAATCAATATACAAAAATCAGTAGTGCTTCTATACACTTAACAATGAACTAGCCACACAATCAAGAGAATAATTCCATTCACAATAGCTACAAAAATCCAAAATACTTAAGAATACATTTAACCAAGGAGGTGAAAAAACTATACATTAAAAACTATAAAATTCTGATTAAAGATATTGAAGAATATACAACTAAACAGAAAGATGCCCATGGTTCATGGACTGGAAGAATTAAATTGTTAAAATGCCTATAGTATATCAAAGTAATATACAGATTCAATACAATTTTTATCAAAATTCCAACAAATTTTGTCACAGAAAAAGAGAGAGAAAAAATTTTAATAATTGTAAAGAGCTATAAAATACCTCAAATAGCCAAAGCAATTTTAAACAAATAAATAGGGAAAAGCTGAATGCATCATACTACCTGATTTCAAAATCTGCTACAAGACTATAATAATCAAAACAGTATGGTATTGGACTAACAACAGACATAGTCCAGTGGATAAGAATAGTGAACCAGAAATAAATCCACAAATTTATGGTCAATTGCTTTCCCAGAAAAGAACAAAAATATACAGTAGAAAAAGGACAATCTCTTCAATGAATGATGCTGGGAAAACTGAATATTCACATGTAGAATGAAATTAGACACTCATCTCACACCATATACAAAAATCAACTGAAAATGGATAAAACATTTAAACTTAAGATCTGAAACTGTAAAACTGCTACATAAAAAAGGAGAAAGCTCTATGACATTGGTCTCGGCAATTATTTTTCGGATATGATCCCAAAGTACAGGCCAGAAAAGAAAAGCTAGTCAAATGGAATTATACTAAGCTAAAAAGCTTCTGAACAGCCAAGGAAACAATAAACAGAATGAAGAAATAACTTGCATAATGGGAGAATATATATTCAAATCATATACCTGATAAATGGCTAATATTAAAAATATGTAAGAAAGTCAAACAATTCAATAGTAAAAAAATAAACAGCCTGATTAAAAATGGGCAAAGGACCTGAACAGACATTTCTCAAAAGAAGACATACAAACAGCCAATAGGTATATTAAACAATGCATTAACAATACCAATCATCAGGGAAATGTAAATTAAAACCACGATGAGGTATCACCTCATACCTGTTAGGATGACTATCATCAACAAGATAATAGATAACTGTTGGTGAGGGTATGGAGAAAAGGTAACCCTTCTAAACTGTTGGTTGGAATGTAGATTGGTGAGTTATTACAGAAAACAGAGATGCCTCTAAAAAATTCAAAAAAAAAATGTTACTAGCCTATGATCCAGTAATTCTACTACTGAGTATATATCTAAAGAAAATGAAAATCATTATGTCAAAGAAATATCTGTACCACTACATTCATTGCAGCATTATTCACAATAACCAAGATAGGGTTATTGTGTGCACCAACTTATGTGTCCACCAACAGATGAACAGGTGAAGAAAATGTACTATATATACACAATGAACTATTATTCAGCTTTAAAAAAGAAAAGAAAATCCTGTCATTTGGGATAACATGGATGAACCCAAGGACATTATGTTAAGTTAAAGTATCCAGGCACAAAAAGACAAATACCACATGACCTCACTTATATATAGATACTAAAAAAGTTGAACTCATAGTAACAGAGACTAGAATGTTGGTTACCAGAGACCGAGGAATAAGGGTACTAGGGAGATGTCAACGGACACAAAATTTCTGTTAGATACAAGGAATAAGTTCAAGACACCTGTTGTGCATCATGGTAAAGTTAATAACAATAAGTATATACCTGAAAATTGTTTTAAGAAGTATATTTTAAGTGTTCTTATCACAAAAATATAAGTATGTATATATAAAATATATATTCCCTTGATTTGAAATGACTTTTACTCTGAAGTTAACTCTCTATGGGCCATTTACTAACTAGCTTGAAACTTCTGAAGCATAGGAGAAAGCACCAAAGCAGCTAACAAATAAGCAGGGGCTTAGCAAGGGCCCAGTGCAGTAGAGCATCTGACTGTGCTTGCAACAATGCTCAAATGCTCAAGAACAGAGTCAAAAAATCACATGCAAGTTATATACCTACTTACATACATAAAATCAATGAACTCATGATTACAACAGAAGCACATACTGGTTTAAAAGTATGTTTCTTCCAAAGGTTGTGTTATATTCTTTCTCTCTCCCCATAACCTAGGTGTTGGGCCTATACTGAGGGAGTATAAAGCTCTGGTTAGAGCAGAGTACAGTTAATTAGGGGAAATTTCCTAGAGATGAATTGTGAGGCAGGGCACAAAGGGAGTGAGGGGTATACATTGGTGAATCGTCTTTTGATCCAAGTGCCCAGAAAAGAAGGATGAAAAGACTCAGTAAGTATTAATCCATTTTGCTTTATACAGATAATGGCCATTATCTGCCTAAAATGTTGAATCCAGGAGACTAGTTCTAAAGGGTTTATGTCTAATATGTGTGATAACTTTGGAAAAGTTCTAAAACTGTTAGTATTTTGGATCTTGACATTTTACCCTTTTTTCCTATGGGAAACAGTTCAACAAGTATGCATGTTGTGTACATAAGTATTTGTGAAAGAAATATATATATATATGTATATAAAACATACAATTAAAAAAAATTTGTCATTATATGACTTATTTAAAAATGATGATTTTCTCATTAATCTATTTTACTTTTCACAAGTCTGTTTCTTGAAGCTGAATTTATGTAACAAGGTAATAGCAAAATGAGTAAACTGAAAAAAAGGCCTACAAAGAGGAGTTTGTAAAAGAATCACAAAAAGAAAAGGATGATTTGTATTTGTCTGACACAAACATCTACTGAAACTCCCAATAAGGACATATGTGGCAGAGGCCCTTGTGGGTTGAGATCTTTGAGAAACTAGAATATTACTTTGTAAGTAACATTCTTTTGGGGAATTCCTTCTTTGTAAAGGAATGCTATCAAATTAACATATATTAATTGCTTTGTTAAATCCCAATTCAGTCATTTACTAGCTATATGATCTGGGAAATTTATTTAACCTTTCTAAACTTCATTTTCCTCACCTAAAACTTGGAAATAATAACAATAACTCCTCTATTGGGATGCTGGGAGAATAAGATTATATATTTAAACCACAGCATAGGAGTATACACGTTCAAGTAAGTGTTATCTACTGTCTGTTATTATCGTTACTGTCATATTTTTACCCAAAGTGAAAAAAACAGTCTCAACTCTTAAGCTACTTTGTATCTAGAGAAAAATTACTAGTATTATTCAAGTACTACACTGTGGTGAATTATTGGAGGCATTTCAAGCTCATTGTGAATTGCTCATCTAGAGATGTGTAAAGAACCTTATCTACGTTTCCCTATCAAGAAAATCCTTCATAGACAGTAGTAATCTGTAGTAATTATCTTGTAGTAATCTACAAGATAATTCCTTTTTGCATAGAAGGATGGTACTAAGGAATCTAAATATGAATTGATTATTTTAAAGATTTTCTAATATCACAAGACCCTGAAGAAGGTGTAAGTGTGTGTTAAAGAGTCTTATGAGACATGAACAACTGAAAAATGGTCCAATCAACCAATTCCCTATCTCCAACACCCTAATGTAACACAATATTTACAAAACTAGCTTGATTTCTTTATTTAAACATATTCTCAGGTTATCTGAATAATGCCAGATGGATAAAGTTGTTCAAGTCTATTCTAAAGGAAAGTTGATGTGATTTTCTGATCCCTAAGTAATATGCTCTTTTAGTGTCTAACCCAATATCATCATAGATTAAATCCCAAGTGCCTTAAAAACTTATCTTCACACATTTCTTTGGTGAAATATCCTGTGATTTTACTCACATTTATCACTTTCTTGGTCATTGGATTGAGCAGACTGGTGGATATGGTGATAAAATAGATGCCACATTGATATAAATTCTTGATCTCTTCACAAAGAGAGTTCATAATATATAGAGTTTGCATTTCTCTGTTCTCACAGATCTCTTCAGTCAATGTTCAAAAACTGTACCTTGCAGCTGTACTACTTTCTCAGTACCACTGTCTTAATTATGGGGCTGTCAACCCCACTTATAGGAAACTTTCCCTATTTTATACTACAATATTACAATCTAAAGCTGGAAATCTTTTTCAAGTACATATGAAAAGTAAATAGATCATTTGTTAGTCTGGACTTCCATCATCACAGTAGTTCTTAACAAAACAATACTGATCAATCTGTTTATTAATACAGGGTTTATTATGTGAAAGAACAAGGTTCAGGAACTGGAATAAAAGCAGCTAAATTCTCTAAGAACTAACTCAGCTGGCGGTACTTAGAAATTTAAAACTTACGTGTCTGTTTGCATTACTCTAGTCCCTTCCTCCCTTCTGTCCTATCGCAAATATTTATTGGGTACTTTCATGTGCCTAACTCAAGGGTAGGTGCTGTGGATATAGGGATGAATAGGTCATGATCTCCACCTATAAGAGTCCCTGGTATATATCTAAGGAGATAAAGAAGTAAATAAATAATGGCAATGCAGAGTGCATGCTGTATAAAAGAACTCTAAAGGAATAGTCATAGAGTGAGAGATGATGCTGAAGGGCAGGAAGTGAGCTGAACCATGAATGATGATCCTGCAGACTCAATTCCTTCTAGAGAGTATGGCAGCATTCTTCAGGAAAGGTGACTTGAAAACTGTCGGTATAGGAAAAAATGTCTGTTTGGCTGCTACCAAGGAGTATCTGCTCTGCTTAGTGATGATGCATTGAGACAAGGAGGAGGCAGAGAACTTAAACGAAGAGCAGGGAGAGGTGTCGTTAATCTCTGAAACAACTCAGAATAATCCTTACAATTTAGCTTTCCGTAGGACAATGGAACCAGATTTCCCTGATGTGGGCAGTCAAGGGCCAAATCAATTTTATGTGTTAACAAAATCTCAAAGAGTATGTGGGATCCATGAGGACTATAATCACTTACATTTATACTTATATCTCTGAAAGAAGATATGTATAGACATGAGGAAGCATAAAAGCAGTATTCTTGGGAGAGAATGCAATACTTCACTGCGTTAGGCTAGTAATTAACACAGGGCTTGAGAAAAGAAGTCAAAGCTGGTGAAACATATGGTATATATTGAAAAGTAGAGATCTGTATGTCCATTATTGATGGAAAACAAATGTTTAAATATCCAGTGAGGGTAAAACCCACAGAAAATATTCTTCCTAGAACTCTAAAGATTTTCTATAACAGCATCAAACTCTGCCCAACCAGGCAAAATACAGGAGCCAGATCTGTTGGAGAAGCATCAGTGACTGCCCAGCCAGGCAAAAGACACAGGCTAAAATCATTTCCTAGGTAGTGCTTAAACTTTGAAAAATTTACCAAAGTCAGCAGGTATACTTTTTAGGAGCAGTGGATACAAAACCCATGATTAGGGACAACAAGATTGGCTCACAAGGAGCAGAACCTTTCCAATAATTTTGTTTAGAAATTGAAAGTAAATTTTATCGGCCTCAGATTATTACATTACAAAAGACAACTGAACAGAGCTGACTCAAAGAAATTAAAAGGCATCATATTTATCCCTTTTTATTCCTATTTTTAATATGTATCATCACTAATTCCATACAGTTTATCAGAACATGACATGCAAGACTTAGTGAACTGCACAACAAATGAAAAGAAGAAAAAAAGTTGTATGTATTCTGTATTCTTATAGACACTTGTATTATGTTTATTTTTTCTGTTTTTTAAAAAAATACAACCAATCACCATTCACCACACCTGCCTTTCTTAATCAAGTTTTTTGCGGTATAATTTAGGTACAGTGTAATTCACCCTTGTCAAGTCTTTATGTACTAATATTGATAAATTACTTTTTAGAACAAAGAAATATCATAATATTAAAAATTTCTGCATAAAGAAAAAGTAATCATACACGTATATATTATTTAATATTTCAGACACTTTGTCACATTCTACATAATTCTTATTAAAAAATATAAAAACCATTCAGTAAGTCTGCTTCTAACTACAATTCATAAAATACTTCACATTTAACTATAATTTTGATGCCTGAAGATAATCTAGAGAAATTTTTTTCCACTTAATAAACAGTAAACATATTTTCTCTTAGTTATGATTTTCCTTTTTAAAAATAATTTCAACTTTTGTTTTAGATTCAGGGGGTACATGAGCAGGTTTGTTATATGGGAGAAATTTTTTTAAAGAAGGTTCATATGTAATACAAAAAGCTTAGGAGAAGGAACTAGACTTCAAACTATGAGATAGTTTTCCTAATTTAACTATTTTCATAATCTTCATGTTAAGAAACAGCTGGGGCAATTTATCTGTCACAGAAAAAGCCAAACGGTCCCAGAAAAAGCTTTCTTGTGTTAGGCAAGAGTTCTTACCTGATGATAAATATTTTTGAAAAAGGAGTATAGAACACGAAAGGGACTTTGGCTTATTGATGCTTTTATAAATTCTCTTCAAATAACACTTCCTTAGTGGCTAAGTCAAGCACAGTGCTAAGACAGAAATTACACAACAATCAACAAAGAGGACGGCTTTGTATCCTTTAGGCCTTACCATTCATTGCAGCGTTACATATGTAAATAATTATAGAACAACATGAGATATCTATAAGACGGTTATGTCCAAAGTGTTACTGTAGTAGTGTTGCTACTGAATGAGTTATAGTCGACAGGAAGTCAACACTCAGCAAATCTCTGTTTAGAAAATCAAACTAGCAAAATCTTCAAAGTACAACTAAGTACATTCTGGGAAATTCACATTAGCTTAAATGCACGGAAAATAATGCAAATGGGAGAACAACTTAGGATGCATATCTTAATACACACGTTTAAAAAACTGGTTCTTGTAGCCTTTTAAGATAGCTGTTGAGTGGCACCTGACACTCACCTTCTCTACAAAGCAGGAGCAACAACAGTCAGTAGATAATCAAACATCAAATAAGAGTGTCTAAGAGAGAACACTGGGATGCAGCAAGGCAATGACAGGGGCATGGAAAGAGAAAGAAGCAAAGAAGACAGCCTGGCCAGGATTGGCTTGGAGCCAGAAGGCACTCTCCATTGTGGGAAAAATATCTTTTTCCACAGACATCCCCACTGCAGGCTCCTGCAATCCCAGCCATGGGAGAGTTCCGAAGCCCTTGTGGGCCCTGAGACTAGCATGTGAAGTTTCCTGGAATCTAGGCAATTCCATTGTTACAGAGAGGGAGTTTGTACTGGGTCCCACACTCTCCCCAAGATCCAAGCAGATGCAGCATGGAGCCACTTGGAGAGTCCAGCCTCCACCAAACTACATACTGTTTGGGGCCCAACCGCCCCTCTATCTCCACGTCACTGAAGTCCTACTGACATCATCCTACATTTATCCAGAGAGCTGCAGTGACATAAGGCCAGTTGGACTGAGTGGAGGGGCTAGTTCTCAAGCATTCTCACCCATGCAGTGTCCTATAGCCTAGGAAATGGGCTGCCTCCAGGACAGAGAGAGTAATAGAATGCACTCACTAGAGCCTGAGAGCCACCTGCGTGAGACTGATGCCACTGACAGTAACCCTGCCCCCTCCAGCAGTAGGGCCAGAGAACACCTGCATGCACCCTAAGGGGGTTCTGGGACAAGCCTGTACCACCAACTGTCACCACTTCCAAGGTCTGAGCATGCCATGTGGAGATCCAGGGTTAAGCCTGCCCTACCCAAGTCAGCCCATGCCCATGTGTACCACTGGGGGATAGGATCACCCTGCCTACAGCCTCTTGCAGTGGCACCTATGCATAATGTCTAGGAGCCTAGAGATCAACCTGACCTTACCACCACCGGCAGCATTCAACAGGGAAGCTTGAGGAAAGGTTGCCTTTACCACCACTGCTGCTGGCAATGACATGCAAGCACCATCATGGGGAGTAGGGGGTGGCTTGCACAGACTACCACTACCACCACACCCACTATGTACACCACTCAAAGGCCTGAGGACATGCCTGTCACTAAGCCCACCACTGCTACTGACAACACACAAACAATTACTGACAACACACAAACAATATGCCTGCAAGTCCAAGGACCGGCTCACCCAGACATATTACCACTGGTGTCAGTGGACACTGCCTGGGGGCCAAAGAACTGGCAAACCTGTGCCCAAGGACCTGCCCTCTTGATGCTCCTGTCCCCAGCAAAGTCTCACCACAGCATCCACTAACAACTGCAGCCCAAGCAAATGAGGAAGACACAAACTTGACATTGATTACAGCCGCCTCAAATCATACAAAATCTAACCTACTGTGCACACCCACATTCAAAGCAAAATAATCTTATTGAATCAACATTATAGATACATCAATAAAAAAGTCCCTATGAAAATCAATCCATCAAACTTGAAACAGCAACTGTTGTACCATATGCACAAATTTCAATGTAAGAACATGAAAATATGAAAAAGCAAGAAAACATGACAATTTCAAAGGAATACAATAATTTTCATTAAAAGATACCAACAAAAAGGAAATTCATGACATGACTGAAAAAAAGTTCAAAATAATAACATTGAATAAACAGTGAAATACAAGAGAGCAAAGGTTAAACAACACAAAAAAGTCAGGAAAACAATACATGATCTAAAAGAGAAATTCAGAAGAGATAGATATCATCAGAACAGATATCAAACTGAAATACTGGAACTAGAGATTTCAATAAATATAATCAAATCACAAAAAGGCATCTTCAACAATAGACTTCATAAGCAAAATAATTGTTAAACTTGAAAATAATCTGTCTGACAAAAAAAGGAGAAAGAAAAAGAATGAAGAAAGCATACATGATATATGAGACACCAGAAAGTGAAGAAATACATGAATTTGCAGTGCTGTAGAAGGTGAGAAGGTTGGCAAAATAATAGAAAACATATTTAACAAATTAATAGCAGAAAACTTCCCAAGTCTTGCAAGAGACACAGACATCCAAATACAAGGAGCTCAAAGAATCCCAAAAAGATTCAACTCAGAAAGTTCATTTCCAATGCATGTTAGAGTAAAACTGTCAAAAGTAAAAGACAAAGAGAGAATTCTAAAAACAGCAGAAAGAAGTATCTGTATTAGTTCATTTTCACGTGCTATAAAGAAAGCCTTGAGCTTGGATAATTTTTAAAGGAAAGAAGTTTAATTGACTCACAGTTCTGCAGGGCTGAGGAGGCCTCAGAAAACTTACAATCATGGTGGAAGGGGAAGCGAACATATCTTTCTTCACATGGCAGCAGGAAGAAGATGTGCCAAGTAAAGGAGGAAAAGCCCCTTATAAAGCCATCAGATCTTGTGAGAACTCATTCACTATCATGAGAACAACATGAGGGTAACCGCCACCATGATTCAATTACCTCCCACTGGGTCCCTCCCACAACATGTGGGAATTGTGGGAACTATGATTCAAGATTAGATTTGGATGGGGACATAGCCAAACCATATCATTCCACCCCAGCCCCTCATAATCTCATGTCCTCACATTTCAAAACAAAATCATGCCCTTCCAATAGTCCCCCAAAGTCTTAACTCATTCTAGTATTAACCCTAAAGTCAAAGTCCAAAGTCTCATCTGAGACAAGGCAAGTCACTTCTCTCTATGAGCCTGTAAAATCAAAAGTAAGTTAGTAACTCCCTGTAAGCAATGGGGGTACAGGCATTGGGTAAATATGCCTGTTCCAAATGGAAGAAATTGGCCAAAACAAAGGCGCCACAGGCCCCATGCAAGTCCGAAATCCAATACATCAGCCATTAAAGTTTCAAAATGATCTCTTTTGACTCTATGTCTCATATTCAGGTCACACTGATGCTAGAGGTGGGCTTCCACGGCCTTGGGCAGCTCTGCCCCTGTGGGTTTGCAGGGTATAGCCCCCTTCCCAGCTGCTTTCATGGGCTGGCGTTGAGTGTCTGCAGCTTTTCTAGGCACACAGTGCAAGCTGTCTGTGGATCTATGATTCTGGGGTCTGGACGATGGTGGCCCTCTTCTGACAGTTCCACTAGGTAGTGCCCCTCTTCTGACAGTTCCACTAGGTAGTGCCCCTCTTCTGACAGTTCCACTAGGTAGTGCCCCAGTGGAGACGTACATGGGGACTGCAACCCCACATTTCCCTTCCACATTGTGCTAGCATAGGTTCTCCATGAGGGCTCTGCCCCTGCAGCAAACTTCTTCCTGGACATCAAAGCATTTCCATACATGCTCTGAAATGTAGGCAGAGGTTCCCAAACTTCAATTCTTGACTTCTCTGTACCCACAGGCCCAACCCCACATGTAAGCCTCCAAGTCTTGGGGCTTACACCCTCTGAAGCAATGGCCCGAGCTGTACCCTGGCTCCTTTAAGCCACAGCTAGAGCTAAAGCAGCAGGGACGCAGGGCACTATGTTCCAAGGCTGCATAAAGCAGGGAGGGCCCTGCGGCTGGCCCACAAAACCATTTTTCTCTTCTAGGACTCCAGGCCTGTGATGGCAGTAGCTGCCATGATGGTCTCGACATGCTCTGGAGACATTTTCCCCATTGTCTTGGCAATTAGCATCTGGCTCCTTGCTACTTATACAAACGTCTGTAGCCAGCTTGAATTTCTCCCTAGAAAATGTTTTTTACTTTTTCCACTGCATTGTCAGGCTGCAAATTTTCTAAACTTTTATGCTCTGTCACCTCTCGAATGATTTGCTGCTTAGAAATATCTTTCACCAGATACCCTAAATCGTCTCTCTCAAATTCAAAGTTCCACAGATCTCTAGGACAGGAGCAAAATACTGCCAGTCTCTTTGCTAATGTATAGCAAGAGTCACCTTTGCTCCAGCTCCCAAGAAATTCCTCATCTCCATATGAGACCACTTCAGCCTGGACTTCATGTCCATATCATTATCAGCATTTTGGTCAAAGCCATTCAACAAGTCTCAAGGAAATTCCAAACTTTCCCATATCTTCCTGTCTTCTCAGCCCTCCGAACTGTTCCAACCTCTGCCTGTTATCCAGTTCCAAAGCTGCTTCCACATTTTCAGGTGGGGACAACAGCAGATACCACAGAGAGTGGGGTGATTTACAACAGCATCCCACTCTCTGTGGTATCAATTTATGTTTTAATGCTGCTATGAAGAAATACCTGAGACTGAGTAATTTATAAAGGAAAGAGGTTTAATTGACTCACAGTTCTACAGGGCTGAGGAGGCCTCAGGAAACTTACAATCATGGAGGAAGGGGAAGCACATATGTACTTCTTTACCTGACAGCTGGAAGTAGAAGTGCTGAGCAAAGGGGGAAAAGCCCCTTATAATGCCATCAGATCTCATGAGAATTCACTCACTATCACGAGAACAGCACAAGGGTAACTGCCCCCATTATTCAATTATTTCCCACTGGGTCCCTCCCACAACACACTGGGATTGTGGGAACTACAATTCAAGATGAGATTTGGGTGGGAACACAGCCAAGCCATATTAGTATCAAATCTCATATAAGGATATTCCCAGTAGACTAAGAATGGATTTGTCAGCAGAATCCTTAAAGGCCAGAAGAGAATGGGATAATATATTCAAAGCATTGGAAAAAAATCTGTCAGCTAAGAATATTATGCCCATTAGTTATCCTTCCAAAGTGAAGGAGAAATAGTCTTTCCCAGACAAATACTGAGGGAATTCATCACCAGTAGACTAGCTCTGCAAGAAACACTTTAGGCAGTCCTGCATCTGGAAGCAAAAGGACAATATACATCACCATGGAAACAGGAAGGTATTAAACTCAGGGTAGAGCAAATGCAAAAATAAGAAAAACAAAGGAGTCAAATGTTGCCATTAAGAAAGTCAGGAAACCATAATGACAAACGGTAAGAGAAAAAAAAAAGAAAAAGGATATACAAAAAATTAGAAAACAATTAACAAAGTGACAGGAGTAAGTCCTCGCCTATCAATAATATTCCAAATGTCAACAGAATAAATTATCCACTTAAGAGATATAGCCTGGCTGAATTGATTTTAAAAATTGACCAAACTATAGGCTGCATACAAAAAGTTCACTTCCCTTTCAAAGATGCATACAAAGTGAAGGAATGAAAAAGATATTCCATGCAAATGGAAACCAAAGCAAACAGAAGTAGTTATAAATGTATCAGACAACATAAACTTTAAATCAAAAAGTATAAAAGGAGATGAAGATAGTAATTATATAATTATAAAGGAATGAATTCAGGAAGATAATATAATAATTCTAAATACACATGCACCCAACACTGAAGCATCCAGATATATAAAGCAATACCAATAGATCTAAAGAGAGAGACAGACTCCAATGCAATAACAGTTGGCAATTCTAACATCCCCTTCCTAGCATTAGATCATTTAGAGAGACAATCAACTAAGAAAAACAATCTGAGCAATAGACCAAATGAACCTAACAGATATTTGCAGAATATTTTATCCAACAGCTGCAGATACACATTATACTTACCAGCACATAGAACATTCTGTAGGATGGACTATACATTAGGTCACAAAACAAGTCTCAACAAAATTTTAAACATCAATATTATGTTTAATACTTTTCAGATCACAATGTAATAAAACTAGAAATAAATAAGAAGCTGGGTGCGGTGGCTGTTGCCTGTAATCCCAGCACTTTGAGAGGCTGAGGGGGGCGGATCATCTGTGGTCAGGAGTTCGAGACCAGCCTGGCCAACACGGTGAAACCCCGTCCCTACTAAAAGTACAAAAATTAGCCGGGCGTGGTGGGGGGTGCCTGTAATCCCAACTACTTAGGAGGCTAAGGCAGGAGAATCACTTGAACCCAGGAGGTGGAGGTTGCAGTAAGCCGAGATCAGGCCACTGCACTCCACTCCAGCCTGGGTGACAAAAGTGAGACTCCGTCTCAAAAAAGAAAAAAAAAAGAAAAGAAATACATACTAAGAGGATATTTGGAAATTGTACAAATAAATATAAATTAAACAAAATGACCATGAATGACCACTGGGTCAATGAAAAACTTAAGAAGGAAAAAAAAAACCTCTCGAAACAAAATAAAATGGAAACACAACATACTGTGAGATCCCAATAAGATTCTACAAAGGCAGTGCTCGGAGGGAAGCTTACAGCAATAAATGTTTACCTCAAAAAGTAGACAAATTTCAAATCAACAACATAACAATAAACCCCAAGGAACTAAAAAAGAAAGAACAAAACAAATCCAAAATTAGTTGACAAAAAGAAGTATAAGGAATAGAGCAGAACTAAATGAAATGGAGACTAAAAAAATACAAAGGATAAATTAATCAAAAACTTAGATTTGTGAGAAGATAAACAAAACAGATAAACCATTAGCTGGGCAACCAAAAAAGAAAAAAAGAGAGAAGACCCAAATAAATAAAATCAGTATGAAAATGGAGACATTAAAACCAAATATCACACAAATACAAAGCCCCATTAAATATTAATATAAACAATTATACTCTAACAGGGCCAGGTGCGGTGGCTCATATCTGTAATCCCAGCACTTTGGGAGGCCAGTGGGCAGATCACTTGAGGTTGGGAGTTCAAGACCAGCCTGGCCAACATAGTGAAACCCCATCTCTACTAAAAATAGAAAACAATTAGCCAGCCATAGTGGTGGGTGCCTGTAATTCCAGCTACTTGGGAGGCTGAGGCAGGAGAATCGCTTGAACCTGAAAGGCAGAGGTTGCAGTAGGCCGAGCTTGCACCACTGCACTACAGCTTGGGCAACAGAGTGAGACTCCATCTCACAAACAAAACAAAACAAAATAAAACAAAACAAAACTAGAAAATCTAAAAGAAATGGGTCAATTCTTGGACACATACAACCTACCAAGATTGACTTGGGAAGACACAGAAAACATGAGCAAAGCAATAATGAATAACAAGATGGAAATCAGGAAAGCCTCTCAACAAAGAAAAGTGCAGGACTGATGGCATTACTGATGAATTCTGTCAAACTTATTAAGAAGAACTAACATGAATTCTTCTCAACTATTCCAAAAAAGTTGAGGAGGAGGGAATTCTTCCTAACTCATTGTATTATGCCAGTATTACTCTCATAGAAAATAACAGATAAGGAAACAATTTAAAAAAGAAAACTACAGGCCAATATCCCTGATGAACATAAATGCAAAATTTTTCAACAAAATACTAGCAAACCAAATCTAACAGCACATCAAAGTGATAATACACCATAATCAGGTGGGATTTATCCTAGAGATGTAAGAATAATGCAACATACACAAATCAATAAACAAGATACATTATATCAACAGAATGAGGAAAAAAATGATAATCTTAGATTCAGAAAAAGCATTTGGTAAAATTTAACATCCTCTCCTGATAAAAATTCTCAAGAAAGTAGGCACAGAAGGAACATAACTCAATATAATAAAGGCCATATACAAAAACCCACAGCTGACAACATACTGGACTGGGAGAAGCTGAAAACCTTTCGTCTAATAACTGGAACAAGACAAAGATGCCCACTTTTTTAACTGTACCTATTCAACATAGTACTGGAAGTCCTAGACAGAGCAATCAGACAAGGAAGAAATAAAATGCATCCAAATTGGAAGAGAGAAAGTTAAATTATCCCTCTTTGCAGATGACGTGATCTTACATTTTAAAAAAACCTAACAACTCCACCAAGAAACTCTTAGACATGATAAATTCAGTATAGTTGCAGGATACAAATCAATGTACAAAAGTCACTATCTTGGCCAGATGTGATAGCTCATACCTATAATATCAGCACTTTGGGAGGCTTACGCAAGTGGATTGCTTGAGCCGAGCAGTTTGAGACCTGCCTGGGCAACATGGCAAAATCTCATCTCTACAAAAAACACAAAAATAAAAATTAGCTGGGCATGGTGGTGCATGCCTGTAGTCCCAACTACCTGGGAGGCCAAAGTGAGAGAATTGCTTGAGTCTGGAAGGTTGAGGCTGCAGTGAGCTATGACTGCACCACTGCACTCTAACCTGGGTGACAGAGTTAGCCCCTGTCTCAAAATTAAAAAAAAAAAGAGTCACTAGCATTTCTATACAGTAAAAACAAACTATTTGAAAAAGAAATCAAGAAAGCAATCCCATTTAAATAGCCACACAAAAAACACCTAGGAATAAATCTAACCATAGAGGTGAAAAAACTCTATAAGGAAAATTACAAACTTCTGATGAAAGCAATTGAAGAGGATACAAACATATGGAAAAACATTCCATGCTCAGGGATTGGAAGAATTAATCTTGTTAAAATGACCATACTACGCAAAGTAATATAAAGATACAATGCAAAACCTATAAAAATATCAAAGACACTCTCCAAAGAAATAGAAAAAAACAATCCTAATATTTGTATACAACCACAAATGAACCCAAATAATCAATTCAATCCTTAGCAAAAAGTACAAAGCTGGAAGCATCACACTACCTGGCTTCAAAATATACTACATGGCTATAGTAACCAAACCAGCATGGTATTGGTATAAAAATAGGCCCATCCACCAAAGTAAAAGAATAGAGAACCTAGAAACAAATGCATGTATTTACAGCCAACTGATCTTCAACAAAGGTATCAGAAACACACATTGGGGAAAAGACACCCTCTTCAATAAATGTTGCTGAGACAACTGGATATCCAAAGGAAAAAATAATGAACCAAATCCCTATCTCTCATGATATATAAAAACCAACTCAAAACAGATTGAAGATTTACATGTAAAAGCCCAAATTATAGAACTACTAGAAGAAAACAGGGGAAATGCTTCAGGATGTTGGTGTAGACAAGAATTTTATTGCTATAAATTCAAAATCATAAGCAACAAAAACAAAAATAGACACATATTACTATTACATTAAACTAAAAATCTTCTGCACAACAAAGGAAAAATCAACAGAGTGAAGGAACAATTTGTTAAATGGGGGAAAATATTTGCTAACTGTTCATCTGACAAGGAACTAATATCCAGAATATACACAGAATTCCATGAAGTCAACACCAAAAACAAATAATCTCATTAAAAAGTGGGAAAGGAATCTGAATAATTTCTCTAGAGAAGACATACAAGTGGGCAATAGGTATAAGGAAAAATACTCAATATCATTAGTCATAAGGGAAGTGAATATAAAAACAAAATGACATATCATCTTACTTACTATTACAATGGCTATTATCCAAAAGACAAAAAATAACAACTGTTGGTGAGGATGCAGAGGAAAATAACTGTTGGAGGGAATGTAAATCTGGATAGTCATTATGGAAAACGGTATGGAGGTTTCTAAAAAAAACCTGAAAGTACAACTACCATGAAATCCTGCAATACCATTACCAAGTATTTATCCAAAGAAAGGAAATCAGTATATCAAATGTACACATGCACCCCCACTGTTCATTGTAGCACTATTCACCTTAGCCAACATACGGAAAAAATACAAACTGTCCATCAATAAATGAATAAACAATGACAAAGTGATATATATATATCACATAATAGCATCTCATTGCATATATATGTATATAAACATACATACACACAATAGTATGGTGCCATAAAAAAGAATAAAATCCTGTCATTTGCAGCAAAGTGTCATCTGCAGATGGAACTGAAGGTCATTATGCCATGTGAAGTAAGCCAGGCAGAGAAGACCAACATTGCAGATTGCTACTCATATGTGTGAGCTAAAAAAGTTGCTCTCATGAAGGTAGAGATTAGAATGGTATTTAGCAGAGGCTCACGGGGGGAGGCAGGGTGGGGTTGGAGATGAAGAGAGGTTCGTTAATGTTTACATGCAGTTAGAAAACATAAGTTCTTGTGTTCAATAGCACTGTAGGGTGACCATAGTTAACAATAATTTATTATATATTTCAAAATGGCTAGAAGATGAGAAATGTTCCCCACACAAAGAAATGATAAATGTTTGAGATGAGGCATATCCTAAATACCTTGATTTGATCATTACACATCGTATGCAAAATATCACACATACTCCATAAATATGTGCAATACATTAAAAAAGACACTACTAAAAAAGCTCATCTTTTTTTCAGATACATATGGTAAAACTAATACCATGTATTCTGAGAAACTACCTACATTTGTGAGATGGATCAATTAATTTACTTAACCGATGCTTGTATGAACCTGGACATACGCTTTATAAGCAATTATTTTCTGGAAAAAAAATGTCCATAGTAAGTTCACTATCATTAGCTAATATCAAAGATATATCTAAAATAAAAATTGAGCAAATTTTAAAAGTACTTGTATTTTTTCTTAATTTTAGTCTGAGATTTTAATAAATTTTACATTTTTGGGGAACTAAATTAGAAGAGTGTTACATTCTTTCTTCAAATTAACGTCCCAATATATTGTCTGGATTTGATATAAACATGACATGAAAAACTTTACATAAGATAATATATTTAATACTACAACGAAAATGTCAAGCATCTGGTAATTTGCAGGCCCTGAGACAGTGAAAAGGCTTCCACAAAACCCTTCCTGGTAGACTACACAAAGTAGTCTATGCAGGAAAGTCACTGATACCTCTCAACTCACATCAGAGCTAATTCATATCCTCTCAACCCACATCAGAGCTAATTCTGATGGTAAGAAGTTCAGAGGACAAAATGCTAAGAAAGGAGATTCCTAAAAGTGAGAATTGAGAGCAAAAGGTAAGATAGAAAAAAACCATACAACTCCAACATTAAACTTTCTGGGCCTTTTAGAGTGGGAAAGAAACTCAATATGCTTGCATTGCCTCCAAGAATATAACTACAACACAATTAAAAAACAGATGATTATTCTGAAAAATGTGGAAATAATGGAGATTGAGTATAATCATGTGCTTGATGATTCAATCAATCATGGCTATTTAAAACACCAATAATTCTGTGAACCACCAGGTTTGGTGTAGTTATCTGGTTAGTGAACACACTGATTCACTGGGAGGGTGATGCACTCTGATTCCATGGGAAGATGGGTTCAGGACTCTTCCAGACCTCACTTTATGTGTTTCTTATTTGGCAGATCTTGATTTATGCATGTGCTTTCCTGAGTTCTGTAGGTCACTCTAGCAAATTATTGACTTAAAGGAAATTGCAGGAACTCTCCCATATTTGAATCCATTTGTTTTGAAGTGTAGGTGGCTTGGAAACCTAGGAACTTGCAGTTGGCATCTGAAGTGAGAGCAATCTCACTGGTAACTGTGCCTGTAACCTGCAGTGCCTGCACTAATTACAGGTGGTTACCATCATAATTGAATTGAATTGGAATACACTAATGTGTCTTGAAATTGAATTAAATTATGGGAATGTATGCAAATGACCTAAGGAAGTCACAAAAAATATAAAATAAATTTCACAAGACTTTCCCCTTATATTTCACACTTTCATTACCTCATATAATACTGTTCAATTAGCTACCCCTTGATGTCTAAGACACTTTCACTTTTTCCAGCTCAAAATCAGTTAATACAGAAGATGGCATAGGCCATCCAAAAAAATAGATGCTCATAAGCATCAAAGGTGTGAGGAAGGGAGAGACATAACCAACAGATGAGCACATTTAAACAGATCTACCCCTGTGTTTTCCACTAAAACCCAGATGCAAGAGCTGCAGCATATAGCTAACCATGTGGAAAATGCAACTAGCTATGTGTTTATATGTATGGTTTCTACAAATTTGACCTAGGCAGTTATTCAAAATATAGAATGAGTCAGAAGTCATTAGAAACACTTAAATGTTCTTTTGTGATACTTCTATATAATAAAATGAAATTTTGAAAATGGTATACTTTGTCCAGAATGTTTTGGGTTTTTTTTGCTAAACATTAGACCCAGGAGGCTCTTCCTGAAAAAAAGGGTTCTGTAGTTGAAGATTAAAATGATGGAATAGTATAATTCTCTTGTTGGAGACCCATAATTTAGGAACTTTCAGATGCTTTCAGCAAATTAGTCTGTTTACCACAACATTTTGAACATAGAAGGCTTTTTTGTTTATTCACAGAGAATCAGTGTCCTGCAGAACACAATGTTGAGACTAAAGTGATTTAAAAAAGGCCAACATAGGCTTAAAAAAAAAAAAAAAAAGGACAGTAAGTAGTTACAGAAAAAAATCTAGACACTTTCAGATGTCAAAAAAAAGATGAGGTCATGTTTACTGACATCAATAAACATATGTACTCTAAAAAAATACACTAATCTTATTGCAGGCTGATTTTTAATTTTAATTTAAAACCATATAAAATATATCTGATTTTCTATATGTAGAACCTAATTTTTTTTTAGATCCAGAGCTAAAAGACTACTTCACTAAGGTGACTAACTCAGAAAGGAAAATTTCTATCCATTTTCCTGAAATTGTTTTGTTGAAGAGAAATCCATTAGTAAGCTTTCAAGAATTTTTCCATTTCAAAGAGTCATTTACATTCCTCCACAGGCAGCCTGTTTTTGAAGCGTGCAGCAGGATGATGGCTGGTGTCTTCTTTCAGAACTAGTGTCACTTAAGAGGTCAAGAACGCTTGGGTATGTTCTTTGCAGATTCTTTCAGAGTAAGCAAAAAAGTGACTTTCTGTTCTTTCTGTTCATACTTTTATGTTTAACTTAAGACTTTGGGAAAGATGAAATATTTTCCTTATTAATTTTCTCCCAAAATTTATCATTAAAAATAACATATTCTTTATACAAAATGGCATAAATACAAAGTGGTATCGGTGATTTAAAAAATACCCACAATACACGGTGAAACCCGTCTCTACTAAAAATACAAAAAACATTAGCCGGGCGTGGTGGTGGGTGCCTGTAGTCCCAGCTATGCAGGAGGCTGAGGCAGGAGAATGGCGTGAGCCCGGGAGGCGGAGCTTGCAGTGAGCCAAGATTGTGCCACTGCCCTCCAGCCTGGGCGACACAGTGAGACTCCGTCTCAAAAAAAAAAAAAAAAATACCCACAATAATACATTCAAGAGAGACAAATACAGTTCTTGCCATCATAAGGCTTCTACTCTGGCAATGTGGACAGACACTAAATGAGTAATTGTGTAAATAATCATTAAGTTCTATGATGGAAAAATGCAGAATTCTCTGATAGAACTTCACTTATTATCACAGTTATTTCTGTCTGCATATAATACTGCTTCTCAATGACTTTTCTGTTTTTCATCAATAATAAAAGCGATCTCATTCTAAAGCACAGGTGCCCAAACAGAATAGCATTTTTTAAGATAGTTTATTTAAGTATATGTAACAGTCTCTCTATTCTCCCTTGTTTTGGGTTTGCTTCATACATGTGGGGGATCAGATATGGATTCTGAGGACGGAATGTGAAGCCCCAAATACTCTGGGAAGTGCATTTTTGAAAGCAGATCCTGTAAGGCCCCTGGTCTTGTGTACATTGACAGGTTATTCCTAACATGGCATGTTCTCCTTGTACAGATACCATCTCAGGCAACTTCTAAAGCTGCAGAAGTATATACCGCAGATGGTCACAAAGGTCACTGCTCTCAGGGGCACTTTTATCTCTTCAACTCCAATAGGCTTGGAGTAGCATAGAGAAAGGGATTTTTCAACTTTAACATTGAGAAAAGTATGCTGTTTGCCATACCATAGTTATGAAATCAAAATGTAAGTATGTGTGACCTAAGAGTTCTAAATTCAGTATTTTGCATAGTTTCACAGAACATTTAAAAACTAGATTTGAAGGGGAGAATAAGCCACTTATAATTAATCTCTAATTTGGTTTAACTCCATCCATGTGGTTTAACATTTTAAGTGTGGTTGATGTGCATGGTGTTTATTCTATCTATAATACAAGAGAATTCCAAAACCTACTTTTCATGTCATCATTTTATAATTCTTGATGCTTGACTCAGTTTTAGAAATGAAGAAACAGGCAGTTAAACTTTCACAATGTTCATAGCATATAAACAGAAAACACTGTCATATTTTATTTAATATATTTAATTACTTATATGAGAAAATAATATTTACATGATTTTTATTCTAAATTCAAAGGAAAATAACTATACACATACATTTTAGTTAATTTGTTTTCTCAGGTTACTCATGTTTAGGCAGATATAATAATACTCTTTTCATGCTGAAGGAATAAATATCTGGTCTCCTTAATGATTCTATTTCTCAGCAACATTGAAAAAAATTGGATTCTGATTGCTTTGAAAAGGTTAGTAGTTTAGGTCACTGAGTATGCAAACCTCATGAAATTTCAAATGCTTTCCACCTTCGGTCAGTGTCTATACGTTGCCATACTATATGCATTTTCATGTAGAAGCCTGGATTACAGATTAAATTTTAAAATGCTCCGTACTAGACCCAGACCTCTGTAATTTTAAGTTAAACCACGAGATTTTTTGACTTGACAGATTTGACCCACAAAAATATCAATTTCACATGATTTAATGTAATAAAAATATATTTCCATAGCAATAAATAAAATTCACTTGAGTGGTTTGTTATCTGTTAATTAAAAAAATAAAACAAAAGGAAACAGAACAAATCCAACAGCAAACCTCTGAATAAATATCTACAGGTCATTTGAAATTAAAACATCCATTATAAAATAAAGTGGTTATTTATGATTTAGGATGTTAACATTCTTTAAGCCCAGATTGTTAATGGCCGACTATTCATGTCATGAAATTAACTTTTAAATGATGACTATCTAAAGTTTGCACAATGTCTCCATAATTTCTCTATTATTATGTTCATTTTTTCTGAAGACGTAAAAGCTCCTTTGTTATTAATTGTGAATTTTACCTAAAAAACTATTTAAAATCATTTATAGTAGGCATCAGGAAAAGTCCTATGATTTATTTAACACTTCATCTTTGGAATATCAATAATCAGTGGTATTTAATTTACTAATTCATTTGTATTTGTCATCTAAAAGTAGTGAGGCCTTAAAATCAAGAGGTTTTTTTTATGTATGTACTTATTACTTATTTTATCTGATCCAAATAGAAAAATGTATGTAGAAACCCAAGGAAATCAGCTTTTCCCCAGTAACACAATGCCAACTCTGATGACTGCTTAGTACCTGAATCAAACCAATCTTTCAAAACTTGTTACTGCAAGTGAATTGTTTGGCACATTATATTATTAATTGGCTGAATTATATTTTAATTATTAAAGACTGAGAATCATTAAATACTCCCTGCCCATCTATTTTCATTAGGTTCAACTCATTATGACTTGGTCATCTGTATTCCCTTGTGAAAAGTACCAATACAGTTTTCAGAATAGTCACACCATGGATTATCTTTTACAAGCAATCTTTTCTTTTTTTTGCTCTCACTTAAATTGTTTTTTATTTTCTTATTGGGTCTCAATAAGAATAAAACTTTTTGAAAGGAGGGAGAATCATTCTCACATCTTCTAGTGCCTTTTCTTGGGCTGCTTATCCAATAAGTTTTCCAAAAAAACAAATAACTGACTGCTTGGTTTCTGGAGCACACCATTTTTGCCCCTCCAAAACAAAACTATTAGGGAGACAGACACAACAATTTCAAAGTATTCATTTTGTAAAGGGCCAGAGCTGACATTTCTGAATATTACAATTTAAGATTGTTATTCAAGTTTGAACCATGAGCCATCTACATAGATATGTATGTGAGTCAAAAAGGTTGGAAAATCTAAGTGTCAGAAAATCTTCCGTTGTCAGCAACCATCAGTTAGATGATACTTCAGGGAAATGGCTTAATCTTCCTTTGTTCTGAAAACTGGCATTTCAACTGTCAAAAGATTGTTTTCTGAATATTTGGCCATAAAAAGCTGAGCAATGACATATGTTTCAACACAACTTTGAAGGGTAATGCTCCAATTAAAAGACACAGACTGGCAAATTGTATAAGGAGTCAAGACCCATCAGTGTGCTGTATTCAGGAAACCCATCTCACGTGCAGAGACACACACAGACTCAAAATAAAGGGATGGAGGAAGATCTACCAAGCAAATGGAAAACAAAAAAAAAGGCAGGGGTTGCAATTCTAGTCTCTGATAAAATAGACTTTAAACCAACAAAGATCAAAAGAGACAAAGAAGGTCATTACATAATGGTAAAGGGATCAATTCAACAAGAAGAGCTAACTATCCTAAATATATATGCACCAAACACAGGAGCACCTAGATTCATAAAGCAAGTCCTGAGTGTCCTACAAAGAGACTTAAACTCACACACAATAATAATGGGAGATTTTAACACCCCACTGTCAACATTAGACAGATCAAAGAGACACAAAGTTAACAAGGATACCCAGGAATTGAACTCAGCTCTACACAAAGTGGACCTAATAGACATCTACAGAAATCTCCACCCCAAATCAACAGAATATACATTTTTTTCAGCACCACACCACACCTATTCCAAAATTGACCATATAGTTGGAAGTAAAGTTCTCCTCAGCAAATGTAAAAGAACAGAAATTATAACAAACTGTCTCTCAGACCACAGTGCAATCAAACTAGAACTCAGGATTAAGAAACTCACTCAAAACCACTCAACTACATGGAAGCTGAACAACCTGCTCCTGAATGACTACTGGGTACATAACGAAATGAAGGCAGAAATAAAGATGTTCTTTGAAACCAATGAGAAAAAAGACACAACATACCAGAATCTCTGGGACACATTCAAAGCAGTGTGTAGAGGGAAATTTATAGCACTAAATGCCCACAAGAGAAAGCAGGAAAGATCTAAAATTGATACCCTAACATCACAATTAAAAGAACTAGAAAAGCAAGAGCAAACACATTCAAAGCTAGCAGAAGGCAAGAAATAACTAAGATCAGAGCAGAACTGAAGGAAATAGAGACACAAAAAACCCTTCAAAAAATTAATGAATCCAGGAGCTGGTTTCTTGAAAAGATCAACAAAATTGATAGACCGCTAGCAAGACTAATAAAGAAGAAAAGAGAGAAGAATCAAATAGACGCAATAAAAAATGATAAAGGGGTATCACCACTGATCCCACAGAAATACAATCTACCATCAGAGAATACTACAAACATCTCTACGCAAATAAACTAGAAAATCTAGAAGAAATGGATAAATTCCTCGACAAATACACCCTCCCAAGACTAAACCAGGAGGAAGTTGAATCTCTGAATAGACCAATAACAGGCTCTGAAATTGTGGCAATAATCAATAGCTTACCAACCAAAGAGTCCAGAACCTGATGGATTCACAGCCGAATTCTATCAGAGGTACAAGGAGGAACTGGTACCATTCCTTCTGAAACTATTCCAATCGATAGAAAAAGAGGGAATCCTCCCTAACACATTTTATGAGGCCAGCATCATCCTGATACCAAAGCCTGGCAGAGACAACAAAAAAGAGAATTTCAGACCAATATCCTTGATGAACATTGATGCAAAAATCCTCAATAAAATACTGGCAAATCGAATCCAGCAGCACATCAAAAAGCTTATACACCATGATCAAGTGGGCTTCATCCCTGGGATGCATGGCTGGTTCAACATACCCAAATCAATAAACGTAATCCAGCGTATAAACAGAACCAAAGACAAAAACCACATGATTATCTCAATAGATGCAGAAAAGGCCTTTGACAAAATTCAACAACCCTTCATGCTAAAAACTCTCAATAAATTAGGTATTGATGGGACATATCTCAAAATAATAAGAGCTATCTATGACAAACCCATAGCCAACATCATACTGAATGGGCAAAAACTGGAAGCATTCCCTTTGAAAACTGGCACAAGACAGGGATGCCCTCTCTCACCACTCCTATTCAACATAGTGCTGGAAGTTCTGGCCAGGGCAATCAGGCAGGAGAAGAAAATAAAGGGTATTCAATTAGGAAAAGAGGAAGTCAAAGTGTCCCTGTTTGCAGATGACATGATTGTATATCTAGAAAACCCCATTGTCTCAGCCCAAAATCTCCTCAAGCTGATAAACAACTTCAGCAAAGTCTCAGGATACAAAATCAATGTACAAAAATCACAAGCATTCTTGTACACCAATCACAGACAAACAGAGAGCCAAATCATGAGTGAACTCCCATTCACAATTGCTTCAAAGAGAATAAAATACCTAGGAATCCAACTTACAAGGGATGTGAAGGACCTGTTCAAGGAGAACTACAAACCACTGCTCAATGAAATAAAAGAGGATATAAACAAATGGAAGAACATTCCATGCTCATGGGTTGGAAGAATCAATATCATGAAAATGGCCATACTGCCCAAGGTAATTTATAGATTCAATGCCATCCCCATCAAGCTACCAATGACTTTCTTCACAGAATTGGAAAAAACTACTTTAAAGTTCATATGGAACCAAAAAAGAGCCCGCATCGCCAAGTCAATCCTAAGCCAAAAGAACAAAGCTGGAGGCATCACGCTACCTGAATTCAAACTATACTACAAGGCTACAGTAACCAAAACAGCATGGTACTGGTACCACAACAGAGACATAGACCAATGGAACAGAACAGAGCCCTCAGAAATGATGCCGCATATCTACAACTATCTGATCTTTGACAAACCTGACAAAAACAAGAAATGGGAAAAGGATTCCCTATTTAATAAATGTTGCTGGGAAAACTGGCTAGCCATATGTAGAAAGCTGAAACTGGATCCCTTCCTTACACCTTATACAAAAATTAATTCAAGATGGATTAAAGACTTACATGTTAGACCTAAAACCATAAAAACCCTAGAAGAAAACCTAGGCAATACCATTCAGGACATAGGCTTGGGCAAGGACTTCATGTCTAAAACACCAAAAGCAATGGCAACAAAAGCCAAAATTGACAAATGGGATCTCATTAAACTAAAGAGCTCCTGCACAGCAAAAGAAACTACCATCAGAGTGAACAGGTAACCTACAAAATGGGAGAAAATTTTCGCAACCTACTCATCTGACAAAGGGCTAATATCCAGAATCTACAATGAACTCAAACAAATTTACAAGAAAAAAACAAACAACTCCATGAAAAAGTGGGCAAAGGACATGACCAGACACTTCTCAAAAGAAGACATTTATGCAGCCAAAAAATAGATGAAAAAATGCTCATCATCACTGGCCATCAGAGAAATGCAAATCAAAACCACAATGAGATACCATCTCACACCAGTTAGAATGGCCATCATTAAAACGTCAGGAAACAACAGATGCTGGAGAGGATGTGGAGAAATAGGAACACTTTTACACTGTTGGTGGGACTGTAAACTAGTTCAAGCATTGTGGAAGTCAGTGTGGCAATTCCTCAGGGATCTAGAACTAGAAATACCATTTGACCCAGCAATCCCATTACTGGGTATATACTCAAAGGACTATAAATCATGCTGCTATAAAGACACATGTGCACGTATGTTTATTATGGCACTATTCACAATAGCAAAGACTTAGAACCAAGCCAAATGTCCAACAATGATAGACTGGCTTAAGCAAATGTGGCACATATACACCATGGAATACTATGCAGCCATAAAAAATGATGATTTCATGTCCTTTGTAGGGACATGGATGAGGATGGAAACCATCATTATCAGCAAGCTATCACAAGGACAAAAAACCAAACACCACATGTTCTGTCTCATAGGTGGGAATTGAACAATGAGAACACATGGACACAGGAAGGGGAACATCACACACCGGGGCCTGTTGTGGGGTAGGGAGGGATAGCATTAGGAGATATACCTAATGTTAAATGATGAGTTAATGGGTGCAGCACACCAACATGGCATGTGTATACATATGGAACTATCCTGCATGTTGTGCACATGTACCCTTAAACTTAAAGCATAATAATAAAAAAAGAATTAAAAAAATTAAAAGCAAAGAAAAAATCCTGACAGCAAGAAAGATAAGGAATTGATGAGTAGAGGTAGCATTATTCTGGTTGCAAATCTTATACTGATTTTATCAGTTTCACTCAACAAAAAATTATACAAGTAAATATGGTAGTTTTAATGTCTCAAATTATTTAAGAAAATCTAAGATACAGAACATATGTTAGTTTGACTGCAGAGCTTCTGTGAACAGATCAACAGTATCAATACTTAATGAAAGGAAAAAACTTCCATGTAAAAAAAACTATATATATATATAACTATATATATGTATAACTATATATATATGCAGATTTCAAGTAAAATCTCTTAAATAGAGAAGTGTCTAGAGCCTCTGCAATAAAATTCCCTCGATTCTCCCTTCTTTTTCCAAATAACTGTTTTATAAATCTGTGTTTTTAGAGTAGAAGAAGTCTAGATGTTGAAAGTGATCAAAAATAAAGGAAGATAAGAAGCCATATCTAAAGTTATTGTCCTCAGTCTTTAAATCAAAAGAAAGACAAAGCTATTAAGCAACACTGTCCCAAGAATGAACCTAGGATAGATAATCTAATCTACCTATAGCATAGGTATTAATTCACCTTTACTCCTGATCCTGTGATCATCCCTGAGGTCCCAACCAGCAGTGCGCACATGCCACACAGCCTGGTCACTGAGGTGGAAAAGAAGAGATCGGCAACTAGAAGAACAGCACCCATGGTTCATACGGCACTCCTTGTTTGAGATCTGCTCCCTTGTCTTTCATCTGGATCCATCTCTTACTTGGCCCAGCCGGATGCCTAATGCAGGAGTCCTCAGAAAAGTTACTCACTCATTCAGTATTTATATACTGAATATCAGCTCTGTGCCAGAGACTGATTTAGGTGATGGGAATATTGCAGTGAGCAAAACAAAGTGCTTCCTGGACCTTACATTCCAGGGGAGGGAGCCAGAGAAAAAGCAAATACATATAAGTTATGTCAAATAGTAAGTGCTACAAAGGAAACTAAGTTACAGTGGGGAGGGGGAACATTATGAAGCTGTGTCATTAGATAGAATAATCAGTTATGACATTTGGATTAACCTGTGTTCTCACATATTCATATGTTGAAGCCCTAATCCCCAATACTATAGAATGTGATCATATTTAGAAACAAAGCCTTTGAAGAACAGATTAAGTTAAAATGGATCCATTAGGATGTGCCCTAATCCAATCTTCCTGATGTCCTTATTAGACCTGGAAATTTGGACACAGGAAGAAACACTAAGGGTGCATGTACAGAGAGGGATAACCATGTGAAGGGGCAACAGAAGGGCAGTCATCTGCACGTCAAGGAGAGAGGGCTCAGGAAATAAACCCTGCCAGCATCTTGGTCTTGGACTTCCAGTCTCTAGAACTGTGAGAAAATAAGTATCTGTTAAGCTACCCAGGTTGTGATATTTTGTTATAGTGGTCCTAGCAAATGAATACAGTCAGGATGGACCTCTCTGTTGGGATGGCAGAGTTGACATTTGAACACTAGCCAAGATGAAGTAAAGGAGTGGATTGCGAATATTTGATGAAGAGAATATCAGGAAGAAGGGGAAGCAAGTGCAGAAGTCGTGAGAATGTTGCATGCCTGGGATAAATATTTGGTGAATACGAGAGTGGCTGATTGGATGGGTAAAAGTGGGTACTCAATACTTACCTGTTTAATTGGGAAGTATGGAGATGTACTGAGTGCCTATCAGCTCCCCACAACTCCTGGACATTCCCTCTTGTCAGAGCTCTGGCTGGACACAGACATGTCACTGTCTTATAGGGAGGCTTCTTAGGGCTATCCTATCACCCACTAAAGAGAGGAAAGGGGGCAAGTACTACAATATAGGTGGTCCCCAACTTGCAACAATTCAGCTTATGATTTTTCAAATTTAAGATAGTATGAAAGTGATACACATGCAATAGAAAATGTACTTTGAATTTTGATCTTTTCCCAGGCTGTGCGGTTGTAGAATACTCTCTCACCATGATGCTGAGCAGGGACAGTGAACCACAGCTCCCAATCACAGTCACCAGGGTAAAAAACAGATATGCCAAAGTGGACTCTGTTGCCAGATATTTTACTAAACTGTAGGCTAATGTAAGTGATCTGAGCACATTTAAGGTAGGCTACACTATGGCATTTTGCAGGTTAGGTGGACTAAATGCATGTCCACGTTTAGAATGCCAAGGAAATGAACAAAAGAATCATCACTTAAGTTTAGATTAAGTGATGTAATATTACTGAATGTCACTTTACTTTGTAAAGCAGTATGTCCAAACTCTACAGTTAAATGGATATATCTTTTATTTGGCTTTCTTTAATTCTGCAACGACTTTTTTTAAAGGCATTTAACAGAGAGGTTCAGGGACAGTTTTAGGAGACAACATATAATTACATGCCATTCAAACTGTTTACAAACATGAATGTTATAGAGCTAGCCACACTGTAATTACATTCTGAGTGAAGCTGTGATATGCTGGTTTTCATCAGGTAGTTCCATTATTAAAAGTTATTTTGTACAGCAAAGAACTGAAGTTTCCAAAAGAAGCTTGTGTTTTGAATTTGTAATGACTACCTACTCATCATATTGTTTTCTGATAATAAATTACTGAAACTACTTCTCCCTTTTAAAATGACTACTGAAGTACAGTTGTTTTAGATTAAATATGCCAGTGTAGGTTTGGTTTGAGGGAGATTTTCTGCTAATTCTGCATTTTTTACAAGTGCTTGTGAATTATGTGTAAAGAAGACTTTTACAGTAATAATGATACGGCTCATTTTTCATATTTGCATGCTTAGCACCATTAGTTGGACTCCTTAACATTCAGATGAAATCTCACTTTGTTTTTGATTAATCATAGAATTCTACAGTTGGAAGTGACTTAGACCATTTAAGTTCCTCACAGGCAGTCCATCTTTTTTATAAATGAAGAGACCTCAAGTCAAATAAAGAGAAACCAGGACTTTTTCAGGACCATAGAGCAAGTGGCAAAACCAGAGGTAGGCTTGGAATCTTGACCCCTCGTGTTCTTTCTTCCTATTAAAACACAAACAAAAACAAAAGCCTACCTAAAAAAGATATTTGAGAAAGTATAATCATGCTGTAAATTTATTTTAAATTGAGTTTTATTTTGTAGATCTAAATACAGATATCATATCATAAAAAGTTGTTTTCTTTGAATAAACACAGGAACAGAAAACCAAATACCACATTTTCTCACTTATAAGTGGGAGCTAAACATTGGGTACACCTGGACACACAGATAGGAATAACAGACACTGGAGACTGCTAGCGGGGAGAGAGGGAGAAGGGCAAGGGCTGAAAAACTATCTGTTGGCTACTATGCTCAGTACATAGGTGACAGGATCATTTATACTCCAAACCTCAGCACCAGGCAATATACACATGTAACAAACCTACACATGTACCACTGAATCTAAAATAAAAGTTGAACTTATTTTAAAAAAAACATATTTTTAAATTTTTATTATTGTGTTAAAGGTGACATGTCAACTTTATTCAAGTTGGAACTACACAGAAAGGGGGAGTCACATTTCTTCCTCAAGATTTTAAAGTGTAGAAGGACATAGATGTACAAGGACACAAAACACTAGTGAACATAATTGAATAACAGTCCTAGATACCATTAGGACATCTACATTTCTAGAATATTATTGGCTTCATTAAAATTGTCATGGGAAAGTTTCCCTCTAAGATAATTATTTGTTTTCAAATGTGATTTTATCTAAATTTCCCCAAGAGTCCAAGTTTGCTTGGATCATTTTGATCTTAACATTAAATTACAGTAGTATAAGGAAACGGGAAAAACATGGTACCAATATTTCTTCAGCTCCCTTAAATGGTGTGCAGTGTTCCCAGACCACCGTTTAGAACCTTTTAATAGCTTTGTATTTTTACCAGAATAGGATTTTATGTTTTTGGGGAATTTTTGCTGGAAGAAACGTGACTCTATTGATGCCATGTATGTTACTGCTGGTCTTTTCTCATGTTCACTCCTGAATCTTAGCCTTGCCTACTGTGGCCAGGCACAGTGGCATGCACCTGCAGTCCCAGCTACTCAGGAGTCCAGGGCAGGAGGATTGCTTGAGCCCTGGAGTTCCGAGGTGTAGTGTGCCATGGTCATGCCTGTGTATAGCTACTTTAACCCAACCTGAGCAACATAACAAATCCCAGCCTCTAAAAATAAATAAATGAATGAATAAAAAGTTGCTTTCTGGAGAAATGTTTATGTAAGGTGGCAGAGTTGTTTTTTGTGACCCCTGAAAATGGCAGGCAGTTTAAAAGCTTCACCTGCTTTTAGTTTCCTTACTTTTAAAACTAAGTGGTCATAGCTGAAGGAACCCTTAGCTTTTCTGTATGTGTATATGGACCTGGTCATCTAACCCACCTCATGCTATTTTTTTTTACCTAGAGTGCTCTTCCTGCTTCCCTACACAAAAAGGTGGTTTCTCTCTAGGCCTTCAGCTTCCTTGAGGGTCCCATCATGGATATGTCTCCATCTCCTGTTTCAGTCTGTCTCAGTATTCTATTTGTTTTCTTCATTTTACTCATCATTCTGTGTGTATATGCATGCATATGTATTTTTAGCCATTTATTTCCTATCTCCTCTGCTAGAGTGTAAACTCCTACAAAGCACATACTACATCTTCTGGTTTCACTACCATAGAACTCCTGTATTTTATGTAGCATATAGTAGCCCATTGGGTAATGTTATGTGAATGAATGACTACATGAATAAGTCACTATGTGATACATGTAATGTGTTGTTTAACAATGGTTTTAGCTTTTTGCTATATTTGACATGATTGTAAAAGATATAGGACCCTTCAAAGCACGTTTTAAATCTCTGAAACCTTGAAATGGGTATGTAAACTAGACAGAAAGTAGTTTTAGCTATTGCTAGTGATTTGTCAGCCTTCAAAAAATCAGAAATCCAGGATCTTGGAAAGGGATTTTTATCGTTAATAACAAACACTGAATACTGTTACAGATTGTTTTATACTAAATAAATGTCTTAATAAAGTTTTATGACAACATAATTTAACAGATTTTGAAAATGTGAAAATTGTAAGAGTTTCAATGAAATGCATATTACATGGTAAAATGCATATCATATAGCATGAGAGATGCATATACCCTTTAATCTTGGCACTTTGGGGGAACTCTAGGACACAAGGAATTTATCAAATGATACTTTTCATGGGATTACTAAGTTGAAGTCTTTATTTTTTTTGACAAAGAAATTGTAATCCAGAGAGATCAGGTGATTCAACTATTTCAAGTCCTTTTTCTAGAATGTGATGATATAAATCAATACATTACTGACTTCTCCAAGGTCACACCAGCAGATAGTGGAATTTAAAATAAGAAAGAGCACATGCTTCAGAGCCATAGACACTTTGTGAGAACCTCAGCTCTATCATGACCCAGGTCAGCTTCACTGTTTCTTTATCTATATGATAGTGATGATTATACTAATGCTATGGTTTGAATGTATCCCCCAAATGTTCATGTGTTAAAAACTTAATTGGCTTTGTAACAGTTTTAAGAGGCAGGGCCTTTAAGAGGTGATTAGGCCTTGAGGGCTCTGCCCTAATGAATGGATTCATGCTGTTATGACAGGAATAGGTTAATTATTATAGGAGTGAGTTCTTGATTAAAGGTAAGTTCAGCTCCATTTTCTCCCTGTGTCCTGTGTTCATTTACCATGTGATACCCTTAGCCATGGGATGGCCCTCACCAGATGCTGGCACCATGCTCCTGGACTTCCCAGCCTCCAGAATCATAAGTCAAAAAAACTTCTGTTCTTTATAAATTACTCAGTCTGTGGTTTTCTGTTATAGTAGCAGGAAATGGACTAAGGCAACTACCTAACCCATTGTGGTTTAAATAAGAATTTACGTATCAAGTATCTAGCACAATGCCTGTCCACACTTGGTATTCCATAAACATTAGTTTCCTCTGCCTTCCCTTAAATGCCATCTCTCCTTATATAATGTCTAATAACAGGAACCCCACTATGTTTCTGCCAAATCAATCTGTTTATTAATTAAACCTATTAAAAATATTAATCATAATGACTTACAAAAATATGAGGCAAAGTACCATAGTAACTCCAATGACAAAATGTCTCAGGCAGTACCTCTCAAATTAGAAACACAAACAGAAAAGATGTGGAAGATATGAAGGAAAAGGAGGGAAAAAAGGAAGAGAATGAAAAATGCAGAGTGCAATTTTAAATGTTAGGGTCATGCCCATTCATACAAGTCTTCTATTAATCTCTTGCAGAATAGATACTTGCCTCTTGTGAGGCAGCTACCAATTTAAGGCTAGAAGTATAATGTGCAACATTTAAGAAAAAAATGGAGTTTAAAATTCATACTGATAGAAATCCTAGAAATACCCACTTTGAATTTAATTATTTATTTCACAAAGATATAAAAAACTCATTTTTAGCTGAAGCAAATGAATGTAATCACAATTCACTCTTACTAGTGAAAGTGTCACTATAAACAGGATGTGTGTGTGTTTGTGGGTGTGTGTGAAAATATATATATGTTTTATATATGTGTTTACGTATGAATTGTTTATATTTTTTTCTAAATCTCTTTTTTTTTTCAATATACAGATGGAGGTGGAGTCTACAGAGGCAGGCAGGCCCCTTGAGTTGCGGTGGGCTCCACCCAGTTCGAGCTTCCCGGGTTGCTGGGGGCTTTGTTTACCTACTCAAGCCTCCGGGCAATGGCAGGCGCCCCTCCCCCAGCCTCGCTGCTGCTTTGCAGTTTGATCTCAGACTGCTGTGCTAGCAATGAGCAAAGCTCCATTGGCGTAGGACTCTCCAAGGCAGGCGTGGGATATAATCTCCTGTCATGCCGTTTGCTAAGACTGTTGGAAAAGCACAATACTAGGGAGGGAGTGACCCGATTTTCCAGGTGCCGTCTGTCACCACTTTGTTTGACTAGGAAAGGGAATTCCCTGACCCCTTAAGCTTCCCAGGTGAGGCGATGCCTCACTGTGCTTCGGCTCATGCTCGGTGCACTGCACTCACTGTCCTGCACCCTGCACCCACTTTCCGACACTCTCCAGTGAGATGAACCCGGTACCTCAGTTGGAAATGCAGAAATCACCTATCTTCTGCGTCGTTCACACTGGGAGCTGTAGACTGGAGCTGTTCCTATTTGGCCATCTTGGCTTCACCCTCTATTTTTTTTTTTTTTAATTCTTTGCTGTGGCTCTACCAAGGCTTTTGATACTCACTGGCTACAAAACATGTCCTAGAATGATGTTTCCCAAAATGTGTTTGGTTAAAAGATGTTTCATTTAGACATGTTTGAAGTATGCATGATAACAACAAACAACCATATGGTCTAATTATAAAAAAAAGATCATCAGAAATATTACGTCTACCAGTAAGAATAATAAAAATACAAGAACTATCATGAAGTATTTACTATGTGTCAGATACTGGACTGAGCACTTCATATGTACTACATCATTAATCCTCACAATAATTTCACAAATGATAAAACTGAGCCTTAGAGTAATTTAACTTGCTTAAGTTCATCCAAGTACTCCGTGCCTGAAGCAGATTTTGAACTCATATTCGCTTAACTCCAGAACTCAACCTTGTATGAATATACATGTAGCCTTTCAGAGAATGCACTTGCAACGTTTAGAATGAGAAAGCACATGTAAAAAAAAAAGACATGAAAAATATTAAGATTTATAAAAGAATATAAATTTCTGTGGCATGGACGTTTAAATCTTATTAAATGCCTGATTTTTCCAGGCATTTAATCTATGTTAACAGAAATAGTTGACCTATGTTGACATAGATAGTTTAAGAATCCAAAAACCAAAATTTAAAAAGTGGAAGCTGTTGTCTAAAAACAAAACAAAAACAAAGCCTTTCAATGAAAGAACCAGGCCTAGACAATTTTATAGACAAACTTTATCAAGCTTTAAGACGTAGATATTAGGTTGGTGCAAAAGTAATTGTGGTTTTGCAATTAAAGCAATGGCAAAAATCACAAGTACTTTTGTACCAACCTATAATTCCCATAATTCCCTTCCAATCTAAGCCTCTGCAACCAATCAAAAGGGCACTGTGGAACAAGACATACAAATGGAGATTGTGCTATAGCGAAGAGAGGCAGACAATGAGGTGACCATTATTGGATGGGAAGGATCAATTCAGATAACTTCTATGAGGGTGATGAGGTTGGGAGAAATTCTACATCAGACACTGCCAAGATAATCCTCTCTGAGAAGGTGATACTGTTATTAGATTAATGATGCTCTGAGAGACAAGAAGTGGCTGAACATGATATGAGAAAGCTGCATTTCAACGACAAAGAACAACAAGTGAAATACTCTGAGCCAGAAATGTGAGGAACACGTTCAAGAAATAGAAGAACAGACTAAATGTTCATATGAAGAGGGAGAGAGATATGAGATCATTTTGGAGAGGCAATTTCAGTGATTCAAGTGATAGATGGTGGCATTAGTTATTATGGTGGTTACAGAGGAGACCATGAAAAGTGGAGAGCTTTGAGTTGTATTTTGGAGACACTGATATTCAATATACATGTACTATATATACATAATATATATGTCTATATATCCATTTTGCTCTTAATATGGCCAGGGAGACATAAATACAAAGTAAAAACTCTCATTTTATCAGTGGTTTGACATAAAATACTTTGAAATGTCATAAAGGCACTATCAGAAAGTGTGAGCTTGGAATAAGAAATGTAGTTTATTAATAATAAAAAGATGTTTCTTAATGAAATAAAATCATTTTATAGCATTTCAATCCGTCTTTCTTATCCCTGTTAACACTTATCTGAATGTGAATAGGTTTTCTATTAAAGTACACTGACCAGAATGCTTAATGAATCTTTCTAGACTACATTAGGGCTCCACTTTCCACTGGAATCATAAACAAGCTAAGTAACAGATTTAGGTGCACATAGCAGCTGCTATCAACTCCCTGCTTCTGACATCTTTCAAATTTTATTTCACAGATTTTTCACAATCACTTTTAGAAAATCATGTATTAAAGTAGAGAGAGAAGTGGAACAAGGCCAGAAAAATCCACATTCTGCTGCTAATGAATAAGGGATACTGAGTCTCAGTTTATTCATCTGCAAAATGAGAATGCTCAATGCCCATCATGCTTCTTGTAGCATTATTCTAAGAAGCAAATAAGTGATGTGAAATGAATTTTGGAAATCGTAAGCTGTAAGATTTGGTTATTCTGTAATAATTTATAATTCTTGGAAGCACATGAATTTAATAATATTCTGAGATCAAATAGAATAAAAGCTAATAAAATCAGTTCAGAATAATTATAAAATTTGCATCTGGCTTTTGATCAATGGCAGATTTATGATGTAATGATCACTGTGGATCAGAAGTACTCTGCTCCTGGTGCCCAGGTGGGCAGAGCTTCATCTCTAAAATGAAAGTGTGGGAATCACCAAATATTGCATTTCAAATGCATCTGTGAGTACGTGAGATCAGTAAGCAAACATCAAGAGACTCTTTTTCCATGATTTAATATGCACGAGTAGCCCCAATAAGAATCCTTTCTGATATGAACAGACACTTCTCAAAAGGAGACATTTATGCGGCCAAAAAACATATGAAAAAAAGCTCAACATCACTGCTCATCAGAGAAATGCAAATGAAAACCACAATGAGATACCATCTCATGACATTCAGAATGGCAATTATTAAAAAATCAGGAAACAATAGATATTGGTGAGGCTGTGGAGAAATAGGAATGCTTTTACACTGTTGGGAATGTAAATTAGTTCAACCATCATGGTAGACAGTATGGCGATTCCTCAAGGATCTAGAACCAGAAATACCATTTGACCCAACAATCTGTTACTAGGTATTTACTCAAAGGGATATAAATCATTCTACTCTAAAGACACATGCACATGTATGTTTATTGCAGCACTATTTACAATAGCAAAGATATGGAACCAACCCAAATGCACATCAATGATAGACTGGATAAACAAAATGTGGTACATATACACCATGGAATACTATGCAGCCATAAAAAGGAATGAGATCATGTCCTTTGCAGGAACATGGATGAAGCTGGAAGCCATCATCCTCAGCAAACTAACACAGAAACAGAAAACCAAACACCGCATGTTCTCACTCATAAGAGGGACTTGAACAATAGGGACACATGGTCACAGACAGGGGAACAACACACATCAGGGCCTGTTGCAGGGTGGGTGGTGATGGGAAGGAACTTAGAAGAGAGGTCACTAGGTGCAGCAAACCACCATGGCACACGTATACCTATGTAACAAACCTGCACGTTTTACACATGTACTCTGTTTTTTTTTTAGAAGAAATTAAAGAATCCTTTCCTTACAAAATTACTTTTTTTCCATTAAAGGTGCCTAAGATTCAGAATGCCAGATTAAAGGGAATTACAAAAAAAAAAAAAAACTTATAGTATATCCTGCTTAAACTGTATAGAAACTCATTAAAATACTTTGTTACGGAAATATACAGAAGAGAATTTAAAGGAAATAACTATTCCAACAAATCCTACTAGCTGGCGAAAGGTCTAAATCAGGCTTTTAAAAATATTCTAATAGTCAGTAAACAGGTCTTCCTAACTGCAGTCCTTGAAAGGCCACCTTAAATTTTATTAAAAGGCACAAGATGTTTTTTGGACACCATTATTAGCCAACAAATATTTATGGAAATCTGATATAGCAGGATCATGAATTACAATTAAATGAAAAAGAAAAAAAACTGCAATTGCTATATGCATAGATAATGTATTGTACCATGTAAGTTAAATCTTATCTAACAAAATAACTCAAATAATTTAATGCATAATCTTTTTTGGCATTGCAATTATTTTTTGAATAATATTAGTATTTATTTAAAATGTTCTGATCAGTTGTATATGCCTTTGAGCATTAATGCATTAACTAGACTAGGTACATCTATCAGGTGACATACTTAATATGCCATGATGCTAAAATAAAAAGTCCAACTCTTTTGTTCACAAACAACATAGCAATGGAAAACAAAGTCAAATTATTTCTTTATTCAAGGGTACTTCTTTACAGCCAGTATAATAAAGATTCCTAAACAAATTACTCTCTGTTAGATAACTGAAACTATTGTATAATTTTAGATGGAAGACTTCATTGTAGATACGACAGATAAAACTTATACCTGAATATGATTCCTTTTATAGTTTTAGGCATTATAAACACAGAAATATGTCATCACATTATCACACAAATTACTGAAAAGTACACACCCATACAAAAGCTGATGTTTCTTATGTACTTCGAATGAACTGTGACGCAGACTACATCTGATCAGCAGTGACTTGAACATCATTATGCACAGTATTCCCTCAATACATACGGTTAAAAACATGGCTTCAATAGAAGAAATTCTGCATTTCAAAAAGAATCAAATGTATTCACCAACTGTTGGATTTCAAAGTTACTGTGGGAGGTAACTTCATGTAGCAACATTGTTTTGTGGAGAGAAAAATCCTGATTCTACACTCTGTTAAAGGAATTCATGTAACTCAGCCTAACAAAATTTGCAGCTGGCATGGATAATGTGGTCAAAGTGGCCCCAGTGATTTAAAGTGACAAGGTCAGAGGGGCCAGATGGACAGATACAATTAGGTAACTCATGAGTAGCAGAGTATTCCAACACAATTCATATACTTGTGGCTTTGCTTTAATGGGGTGGGGGACAACAGGTGACAAATTGTGGCACTGGAGGTTTCTAGTTATCACAGGGGATAATCAGGAATACCTTTAAATTATTGGCTGTGTGAATGATAAATTTTTATCAAAGCAACAGAAATCATTCTTTGTGATGAAGCCAATGTCCCACTCCTTTGAACAATGCTCTTTCTCCACTGAATTCATCAGTAAAAACTTCCCACTGCTTCAACTATTTGCTTAATAGCAAACAAAATTAAATTAGATCCGTATTTTTAAAACATTCTCCTCTCTAGGTCTTTTAAGTAATCAGTAATTACCAAAATGAGAAATTTTGTCCTGGATATGACTCTGAAATACAACTATCAAGGCTGTGTGAAATATACATAGTTCACAGTTGCCAACACAACGTAAAACTTCACTCAAAACCCTCTCTAAAAAAACTGCTGGGAGATGTACTCCAGAAAATAGAAAAATAATAGATTCTAGAAAGAAAAATTTGCAGCTATAAAAATGGAATACACACAGACATACAAACTGGTATTAATGTACAAAGCCAACCAATCAAATCAAAATTGTGGTAGGGAGATTAGCAAAATGCAGAGTTTAGTCCTAATAATTATTAATATATAATACAAAAAGTACTCAGAACACGGAACTGAAATCTCAAGTGGGCACAAAATGTAAAGAGGTGTGCCTTGCTCAGTGTATAGGTAGGTGGATAAGATGAGAGTGCTTAGGTCTTTTTTTTTTTTTTGGTCTGGGAAAAATACTGATTATCTCTAGGCAGTGACTCAAAAAATACACATTTCAATATATGAGTAACTAGAATACATTACTTCAAACCAACAGAAGGGAAAGCACCATAAAAAAGACAGGAAAGAGAAAGCAAAAATAAACAAGTTATCATAGTAAACAAACAAAAAAGGTGGTAGGAATAAATATTAAATGTGAGACAGAAGAAAACAACGCATCACTAATTACTGTATTTAACTTGATCTCAACATAGGGCCCCACTTTCTTCCTTCATAAAAATTATCAAAATTTGCAATTATTTTATTCTTGTTCAGGGTCTCCCCCTCCATCTCTACCACAGTAAAAAGTATGTGCCACAAGGGAATAAGTTATCACCTTATTATTAACCAATATGTTTTTAGTAACTTGCATAGTGCCATATGATGTTTACCTTCGACAAATATAAAATAAATTAACAAAGCACTAAATAAATGAATAGATGACAGATACAATAGAGAAATGCTAAAAAACCCAAGTAAGCATGGATATATAACACATAGAACTCAAGGTGAAACCACTGAATAAGATAAAGTTATTTCATATTGAGAAAAGTTATGATCCCCCACAAAGATATACTAGTCAACTTACAACTGAGATGCAAAAAGTGAATAAACAAATAAAACAAAAAACTGTCAAAAACAGAGGCAGCAGATATATCTACAATAATATTAGAAAAAAACTAATATTTCTGAGATAAGATGAAGAAGACAAAAATATAACTAGTTAATGAACATACACAGAAATTGTTATGCAAGGAACAGTATTTTCTTTTGAAATAATCATGGAACATTAAGAAAAATACAACAGCTGTGTATTAGGTCACGAAGAAAATTTCAAAACACAACAAAAAGTGTAAGTCAAAGGCCATTTTTTAACCATAATGCAATTAAATTTGAATTAAAAAATAGACCAGCAAGAGTGCCTACAATAAATTCAAACCACCTGCAAATAAAGACGCAAGACTCAATATTGTAAAAATGTGAAATTTTCTGATACTAAAAAATGATTGCAATCTCAGTGAAAATTCTAAAAAAATACTTTAATGATATCACCAAGCTGATTGTAAAGTTAACTAGGTAAATAATATCAAAATTATCAAAATTTAATAAGTATATTTTTAAAACCCCAGGATCTGACTCATATAATTGAAAGGTACGACAAAGCCTCATGCTGCCTATCAGATGAATGGCAAATCAGCTGTACTCAGAGGTTGCATTCTACTTGGAATTCAGCTTGAGAAATCTGTTATCACCTCTATAAAAGCAGTAATAGTGATCAGCCAATAGATTGTTAAGATTTAAACTTTTCAAAATTTCAACATTAAAATTAGTGGATTTTGTTCAAAGTCTGCATATCCCAACTGTTAAGAAATGCATTCATTCACATGCTGTACTTTATTTGCCAGATATTTTCTGTCTTATACCTAATGACACTTGAATTGCACTGTAGGGTTTCCAATGTTATTTCACATACCTGACTGTAGCATCCGTTAGACAGGTGCATTGATATTCTTCTAATATATATATAGATATGTTATATATATTAGATATGTATATCTATATATTTTATATATCTTACATATTTTATATATGCATATTTTATATCTATAATTTATATCTATATATCTAATATATTTATATATTTATTTTATATTTATATATTTATTATGTATCTATAATTTCATATTTATATATAATATATATTATCTATATAAATATATATTTAATAAATGTATGTATATATAATTGTTTTATATTTATATTTTATGTTTATATTATATTTTATATTTATTTTATGTATTATAAATATATAAATTTTATATTTATATAATATTATATATAATATATAAATTATATATAATATATTATATATAAATATTTATATATTATATATATTTTAAAATATATAATATAAATTTTATATTTACATATAAATATTATATTTTGTATTTATTATAAATATTATATATATATACACACACATATATATAAAAAATAACAGCCTCAAAGCTGTTTGCCAAAATCTGTGTAGCTGTGAGTGATGAGCTGGGTCTGGATGCTGGGCCTTAGACATGCTCTTGCAAAATACATTCTGTAGCCCTGAGAGGACCAACACTGGGAACCTAGACTCACAGCTGGAGATGACAGGGCGTTTCCAAAATTATGCAACATGCTCATGACCCATGTCACTAAATAGGTTTTCATTATTCTATTTTCCTTCTTCATTTCTCAATTCATCAAACTGTTAACAATACTAATTTCATGGAGCCTGTCCTTCCTGATAAATTCAGGCAACCTTTTATGTATACAATGGCATAGGTAGGGCTTTATGAGAACGTAGGACTGGGATACCAGATTCTGAGATTAGGTAGGCACCTGAGTTTAGTCTGAAAGAAGGGAAGGAGTCAGAAAAGAGAAGGAAGGGTAGGTTCAGGAATGGCATTCCAGGTAGAGGAGCAGTGTCAACTACGGTAAAGATATAAGAAAGACAATAATGTACTTAAGTGTACACTGTGGGAGATGAGGCTGAAAAGGCAGACAGGGCTGGTTCATTAGAGCTTGTTCACTGTGCAAAGGAACTTGCACTAAAGAGACAGGATAAAATTCTTGCCAGAGAAAGGATGTAAGTAGGAAATAGTTTTTGATAGAGCATTCTGGAAATTGTCTGAAGTACTGATTTCCAGGGCAAGATACCAGAAGAAGAAAATTTTATTAGGAGAAAACCAGCAATTTTTTAAATGTATTGACAGATTACTCTTGTATATATTTATGAGGTATAAAGTGATGTTATGATTTTTAAATTCAATGCAGAATGATTAAACTCGCATATCATGACCTCAAATACTTAACATTTTTGTGATAAGAAGATTAGAATATTCCAATAGAGTACTATTCTCCTAGCAATATTAAAATGGATAGTTCATAAGAATGCACAGTACATATTTTAAATTCTCCTTGTAAAGAACTTTGTTAAAGTTCTATTTAATCCACTGTTTCAATTATCATTTCTGGATTCTACTCATTCCACATTGCATTAAACACACATGTGTTTCCTTAATAATGTGACAGTTGTGTTTCCAATAGAGAAGGGGTGAGACTTTTCTGGAACCACCTTTTCAATAGTAGTACAGTTATTCCCCATTTAATCTTTACTTTCTAAAACCAATCCCACTAGTAAAGCATGGAAATCTTTTTACTTTGTCTATTTTAATAATCTTCCAAGCATACTCATTAAGGAACTAGAGTTTAGAGTAACATAGACCTCAGCCTTACTAACCATAAGCAGTTTGTCCATCTTCTTTGAACCTCAGTTCCTGAACTAAAATAATAGATCTTCCACAGGGAGGTTTGTAATGTTTAAATTACAGTAATTGTCTTTTTTTTTTTTTTAGATGGAGTCGTGCTCTGTTGCCCAGGCTGGAGTGCAGTGGCACGATCTCGGCTCACAGCAACCTCCGCCTCCCAGGTTGAAGCGATTCTCGTGCTTCAGCCTCCCACATATCTGGGATTACAGGCACCCACCACCATGCCTGGCTAATTTTTGTAATTTTTTTAGTAGAGACAGAGTTTCACCATGTTGGTCAGGCTGGTCTCAAACTCCTGACCTCAGGTGATCTGCCCGCCTCGGCCTCCCAACGTGCTGGCTGGGATTACAGGTATGAGCCACCACACCCGGACCTAAATGCAGTAATTTTCCTAAGTATCTAGCACAGTTTCTACATACAGGAAGGGCTAACCGCTCCTGCCCCCCACCCCGCCGCCACAATATCTATTATTATTATTTTGGGGTTAGCATAAGTTGATCCTTAAATTAGTGGCCTTGAAACCAGTGAGGTTTTCATTTTAGCTCAGGCACCAGTTTCTGACCTTAGAAAAGTTATCACCTCATCTATAAAACAGAGGAAATGATACCTATACCAGGCGGTAGCTTTGAGGATTAAATGAGATAATATAAGTCAAGTGTGTAGCTTGGTGCCTACAGCAAGCACTCAGGACATGTTTATCACTAATATGACCACCCCACTACCACAACCACCTGTTATTATTACTACCTTTTCTATGCTCTGTAATAAGTGTAACAAGCCAGACACAAATGGTGTCTACATACAACTCTGTAGATAAGCTACTGTTATATGGCTATTATTACTAGGGTAAATTACACATTGGCCACATTTTTTTCCTTCTTCTTATCTTTATCTCCAACCATATGTTTTAATTTTTAAATAAAAATATTTTTATCTTACTAAAAAAGATGTACATAGTACCATGGAAATTTAGATAATCTGGATTAGCAAAAAAAAAAAGGCATCTATAATCCACCACTCTATAATTACTGTTGACATTAACACTGCATTGTACATTATTCATTTTTTCTATTCATTTCAGGTTTTGATTTTGATTTTCTTTAAGAAAAACATTTTAAAAGAAAAGTATATAAGATATTGAGCATATTGGCCAACTATTTAATTTCAAATATTGAGGGGAAAAATTGTTGGGGTAAATAATACTATCTCTTATTTAGATATAAGGGGTAAAATTAATAGCGAGTCATGAATAGAGTAAATTTCTCAACTAAAAACCTTAACCAGAGTTCATTGTAGATTCTGGATATTAGCCCTTTGTCAGATGAGTAGGTTGCAAAAATTTTCTCCCATTCTGTAGGTTGCCTGTTCACTCTGATGGTAGTTTCTTTTGCTGTGCAGAAGCTCTTTAGTTTAATTAGATCCCATTTGTCAATTTTGGCTTTTGTTGCCATTGCTTTTGGTGTTTTAGACATGAAGTCCTTGCCCACGCCTATGTCCTGAATGGTATTGCCTAGGTTTTCTTGTAGGATTTTAATGGTTTTAGGTCTAACATTTAAGTCTTTAATCCATCTTGAATTAATTTTTGTATGAGGTGTAAGGAAGGGATCCAGTTTCAGCTTTCTACATATGGCTAGCCAGTTTTCCCAGCACCATTTATTAAATAGGGAATCCTTTCCCCATTGCTTGTTTTTGTCAGGTTTGTCAAAGATCAGATAGTTGTAGACATGCGGCATCATTTCTGAGGGCTCTGTTCTGTTCCATTGATCTATAACTCTGTTGTGGTACCAGTACCATGCTGTTTTGGTTACTGTGGCCTTGTAGTATAGTTTGAAGTCAGGTAGCGTGATGCCTCCAGCTTTGTTCTTTTGGCTTAGGATTGACTTGGCGATGCGGGGTCTTTTTTGGTTCCATATGAACTTTAAAGTAGTTTTTTCCAATTCTGTGAAGAAAGTCATTGGTAGCTTGATGGGGATGGCATTGAATCTATAAATTACCTTGGGCAGTATGGCCATTTTCACGATATTGATTCTTCCAACCCATGAGCATGGAATGTTCTTCCATTTGTTTGTATCCTCTTTTATTTCATTGAGCAGTGGTTTGTAGTTCTCCTTGATACACCATGGAATACTATGCAGCCATAAAAAATGATGAGTTCGTGTCCTTTGTAGGGACATGGATGAAACTGGAAAACATCATTCTCAGTAAACTATCGCAAGGACAAAAAACCAAACACCGCATGTTCTCACTCATAGGTGGGAATTGAACAATGAGAACTCATGGACACAGGAAGGGGAACATCACATTCTGGGGACTGTTGGGGGGTGGGGGGAGGGAGGAGGGACAGCATTAGGAGATATACCTAATGCTAAATGACGAGTTAATGGGTGCAGGAAATCAACATGGCACATGGATACATATGTAACAAACCTGCACATTGTGCACATGTACCCTAAAACCTAAAGTATAATAAATAAATGAAAAAAAAAAAAAAAAAAAAACCTTAACCAGAATCCAAATGACTTAGAACACTCAGTATGGTACTTTTGGAGAAACATAAAAATAATAATTCAAAAACCATATGGCTTATTTTTAAAAAAGAAGCTCATGGTCATATAGAATTAACACAGTCTCTTTAGTTCAGCTAATCTCCAACAAGAACTGACATTTACAAGTATCATAATCTCCAAGATTCATAACTGTCAAGAAAATGTTGAATTATGTTGAACTTTTTGTTAAACAAAACACAATTAACTAGAGTAGCCCATTAGTTGACTATTCTAGTGGAATGTTGTAAAGTCTTTGAAGAATGAATAATCAAAAACGGATCTCTAACGTTGTTATTTTTTAGATTGTACTTTCTAGACCTCTCATTATCTCATTCCTTATTCTTCTAACAGAACCTAATTTATGTCCTGATATAGAACTATTCATGAAACATACATGGGAGGGGATACAGGCCATATTTTAGATGTAACTCTTCTGAAATACTAAACCTCAACATTTTCACAGAAAGCAATACTTCTCCAGACCTTGGTCTACCACAAGATTTCATTGCCGTTTTCAAAGCACCCTGATGCACATTGCCTCATGCTTTTCATAGGCCTTTAAGTTATGTAGTGCAGACATTGTGATCGTTGACTTACAACAAAAGAACTGAGCGTTAAAGATATTAAATGCAATTTTTTCCTAAGGCCACAAATCCCTGAAATTGCAGAGATAGCATAGCACTTTTGTTTTTGCTATTATTAAAATGAACAACCTCGGACAAGTCACTGAAACTCCTTAAAAGTCTTTTATCTTACATTAGTAAAATGCAAGGATTGGTCTAGATTATCTTTTATTTTCTCTTGATGTTCTGTAAATCTATGAGCTATAACACACTAGGGCACAATGCTCTAGGTATTAGAAAACCAAGTTTTGCTGGCATTAACCTGTCCTTTTTTTTTATTATTTATTTATTTATTTATTTATTTATTTATTTATTTATTTATTTATTTATTTTTTGAGGTGGAGTTTCACTCTTGTTGCCCAGGCTAGAGTGCAATAGTGCAATCTCGGCTCACTGCAACCTCCACCTCCCGGGTTGAAGTGATTCTCCTGCCTCAGCCTCCCAAGTAGGTGGGATTACAGGCATGTGCCACCACGTCTGGCTAGTTTTGTATTTTTAGTAGAGACGGAGTTTCTCCATGTTGGTCAGGCTGGTCTCAAACTCCCAACCTCAGGTGATCCACCTGCCTCGACCTCCCAAAGTGCTAGGATTACACAGGTGTGAGCCACCACACCCGGCTTAATCTGTCTTATTGGCTTTATTGATTTCTTTTCCTATACATAGTTTTATGGTCTGAATGTTTGTGACCTCCTAAAATTCATATGTTGAAACTTAATAATGTGATGGAGTTAGGATGTGGGGCCTTTTGGGAGATGATTAGAGTCATGAGGGGAGAGGCCTCAAGAATGGGATTAGCGCCATTATAAAATAGGCCCTAAGGCGCTCATTCTCTCTTCCACCACGTGAGGATGCAGCTAGGAGGCACCATTTATGAATCAGGAAACAGCTGCCAATGCCTTAATCTTGGACTTTCCTGTCTCTAAAACTGTGAGACAAAAAAAAACAAACAACAACACAAAAAACAAAAACCAAAAAAATAAAAAAAGCAAAAAAATAAAGTTGGTTATTTATAAGCAACCCAGTATATAGTATTTTGTTATAGTAGCATGAACAGAATAAAACACATGGGAAATTCCCAAAGTATGGTTCACAATCTAATGTGAGGTAAAAACTATCAGAATAAAATGAATATTAGTACATTATATGTCTCTTTGTGTCAACATTTGCACTGATTATATATAAGCCATGGTGAATAAAACTGTGGGCATCTTAGCCCTTCTGATGACTGCAGAATCACTTAAGAAAGTTATTTTATTCATGAATTTTTATTTTCAAAGTTTTTTATTGCTGTTGTTTGCTTTGTTGTTTTTAACCATGTGCCATGTCCCATGACCCTCTAAGGTTTTCTGACACAGGGAGGCTGAGGCTCAGCTAAGAGAGGGACATTTAAATTCTTAGAGCAAAGCTACCACGCTTAGATGGCATTTTTATTTCTACAGAAAGGAAACAAAATAGTTTAATTATATTTAAGTTAAATAAGATAATTTGATTAAAATTCCAAGAATAAAACTTTGTTACAAATTTGAATCCCTAATTTGGTCCACTTATGTATAGAACTTAGACGTTCAATTCATTTTTAAATGATTTCCCAGACCCATTTACAAATAAGCAAGTTAAGTTATATTCCAATAGGAATGTATGTCTAGGTCATTAAAGACTAACCAGATACCATGTAGTAAAAGTTCACTCTTTCAGAAGCTATCACGATCTCCCCTTTCAAATCCCTGCTTTTTTTTTTTTTAATTATACTTTAAGTTCTAGGGTACATGTGCACAATGTGCAAGTTTGTTACTTATGTATACATGTACCATGTTGGTGTGCTGCACCCATTAACTCGTCATTTACATTAGGTATATCTCCTAATGCTATCCCTCCCCCCTCCTCCCACCCGACAACAGGCCCCAGTATGTGATGTTCCCCTTCCTGTGTCCAAGTGTTCTCATTGTTCAATTCCCACCTATGAGTGAGAACATGTGGTGTTTGGTTTTTCGTCCTTGCGATAGTTTGCTGAGAATGATGGTTTCCAGCGTCATCCATGTCCCTACAAAGGACATGAACTCATCATTTTTTATGGCTGCATAGTACTCCATGGTGTATATGTGCCACATTTTCTTAATCCAGTCTATCATTGTTGGACATTTGGGCTGGTTCCAAGTCTTTGCTATTGTGAATAGTGCCACAATAAACATACGTGTGCATGTGTCTTTATAGCAGCATGACTTACAATCCTTTGGGTATATACCCAGTAATGGGATTGCTGGGTCAAATGGTATTTCTAGTTCTAGATCCCTGAGGAATCAATCGCCACACTGTCCTCCACAATGGTTGAACTAGTTTACAGTCCCACCAACAGTGTAAAAGTGTTCCTATTTCTCCACATCCTCTCCAGCAGCTTGTGGTTTCCTGACTTTTTAATGATCACCATTCTAACTGGTGTGAGATGGTATCTCATTGTGGTTTTGATTTGCATTTCTCTGATGGCCAGTGATGATGAGCATTTTTTCACGTGTCTTTTGGCTGCATAAATGTCTTCTTTTGAGAACTGTCTGTTCATATCCTTTGCCCACTTGTTGATGGGGTTGTTTTTTTCTTGTAAATTTGTTTGAGTTCTTTGTAGATTCTGGATATTAGCCCTTTGTCAGATGAGTAGACTGCAAAATTTTCTCCCATCTGTAGGTTGCTTGTTCACTCTGATGGTAGTTTCTTTTGCTGTGCAGAAGCTCTTTAGTTTAATTAGATCCCATTTGTCAATTTTGGCTTTTGTTGCCATTGCTTTTGGTGTTTTAGACATGAAGTCCTTGCCCATGCCTATGTCCTGAATGGTATTGCCTAGGTTTTCTTCTAGGGTTTTTATGGTTTTAGATCTAACATGTAAGTCTTTAATCCATCTTGAATTAATTTTTGTATAAGGTGAAAGGAAGGGATCCAGTTTCAGCTTTCTACATATGACTAGCCAGTTTTCCCAGTACCATTTGTTAAATACGGAATCATTTCCCCATTTCTTGTTTTTGTCAGGTTTGTCAAAGATCAGATGGTTGTAGACGTGTGGCATTATTTCTGAGGGCTCTGTTCTGTTTCATTGGTCTATGTCTCTGTTGTGGTACCAGTACCATGCTGTTTTGGTTACTGTAGCCTTGTAGTATAGTTTGAAGTCAGGTAGCCTGATGCCTCCAGCTTTGTTCTTTTGGCTTATGATTAACTTGGCAATGTGGGCTCTTTTTTGCTTCCATATGAACTTTAGTTTTTTCCAATTCTGTGAAGAAAGTCATTGGTAGCTTGATGAGGATGGCATTGAATCTATAAATTACCTTGGGCAGTATGGCCATTTTCATGATATTCAACTTACAAGGGATGTGAAGGACCTCTACAAGGAGAACTACAAACCACTGCTCAACGAAATAAAAATACCTGCTTTCAACTCTGTAGGTGCTTTTCAATATAGTAGTTAAAGGATAAATGAAATAGTATATACAATATAGTTATCCTCTCACATGCCTAACTAATTTGAACATGTTTAACATAAAAACAGACATAAAATTGCTATTAATTTGTACCGCATTCTGCCACTGCTTTTATACTTTAATATTAGATGTGTTCTTCAGTATGAGTTTAAAACCAATATGCCACATGGGATAAATATTTATGGATAATGCTGCCTCAAATGTTAACATAATATTGTATAAAGTAGCAATTCCACCAAAAAGTGACATATTGACATCAACTAAATGAATCAAAGAAGTTTTCCAGTACCATTAAAGAGAATCACACTAAGTTGCTACTTTGGCATTCCAGGCACCACTAAATATCTGTTCTACTTTACAGTATGCACTATAGCTCTATAATCCCCCAGACTGGAAAGAAGAGGTTTTTCTTCAAAAAATTATTTGGAATTCTCATTTTCCCTTATTTGCATTCTTTGAGTATCTAAGCACCATCAACAAAATATACCAAAAAGAAACTAACGCTTATATAAAATGCCATGAACCATACCTTATAGTTAAAATTGTTATCTCCAAGGAAAGTGTTAGCAAAAAGATGAAATGTGCTTTTGCTCAGAGCAAACACAAATGCAGTTATGCTCCTGTCAGTTCACCCCTCTCACACACACAGGCACCTTATTGTGCCATCACTACCTTCAGCTGACCTGAAATGCTTTCTTTCAGTCCCACTCTCACTCCTATGAGGCTTAAATCCTTTATTTTCTGTGAGGTTGTCAGGGAATGCCCAGCCACCACACAAACTTCTTTTATCTTAAATGTTTTTGACTTGTTCTCTACATTAAAACATTAACATTTTCTCTATTTATAAATCTGAATATATTAAATAATATACATACCTGTTTCTTCAACAATTATTTTTAGGTTAATATATAAATGGTTTATTATTGTTATTTTTCACAGAAATAACTCTTTCCTGATTTTTATTTTTGTTTATTTCATTTGTGTTTCCCTAATGCTAATGATGCCATTAAAAAAAACCCAGCAATTATATTATATGTGTGTTCATTCAAAATAATTATTGATGACCTACTTTGGTTTGGACAGTACAGCTGCATTTCTCTTCCCAATTAAACTCTAAGTATCCCTGTAGCTTACCCCAGGACATTCAGCATCACACTTCCCCCATAGTAAGAACTCAATAAATATCACAATATTGATAATAATATACAACAATATAGTTTTGAAGGAAGCTACAGTTCATATTCAAAATAAATTGGTTAATAAATGAGAACACAAGTATGAGAGCATTCTAGTTAGTACTGCAATCATAATTAGAGTTGAGACTACCTTTTGTCTCCTTGACCTGGCTCTGCACTTAGTGTGACAACTTCAGAGTTTCCTTGAGAGAGGAGTTTAGAAGTTGGCAATCTAGTTGGGAAGACCTAGATGTGCTGCATCACAACCACCAAGTACACTTTCCCCGAGGTCCTGGCAGAGTCCAGCCCATGGCCCTCAACAGGGACTCTAATGATGCATCCTCATACTGCTCTTTTTTCTCTAGTTTTCAATCAAATAACTTTCATTCTTTAGTTTTTATTTACTTATTAAGACATAATGTGCCTGTCACTCTTGTGGGCACTGATCAAAATGTCAGGGAACTGTCTCCCAGGCCCTCTTTCCTTCTGCTTCCCATGCTGCCATCATCAGAAATGATTCCCTTGCCCTGTGGAAGAACTTTCTAAGGCTTTCCAGTGAAGAAATGGCTGGCCTGGTCAATTACAATGAACTTCATACCTACTCTACACTAACAACGAGAACTGTTCCAATTCTAAAACCTGAAACTCCCAACTTTCACACTCAAATGCAGCTTCAATTTTCCTGTTTCTTTCTTTTAATCCCAGGACACCAGTAGGCCATCCAGAACCCTTTCTTTATCATTATACCTTATAGTTGCTTTCTATTCTTCAATAAGTACTTTTAAAGTACCAAATACGTGCCATGCATATCTCATATACTCTCAGAAAAACACAGAGAGCCTCAAATTAGTTTGTACCCGAAATCATTCTTTTTAAGAACTCAAAGGATTCCTGCATAAAAATACATAAAGTGAAGAGGAGATACATATTCTGACGTTCTTTCCTTTCCTTTTTACCTTTCTAATTCTGAGTGAATTACAGCTTGGAAAACAAGTAATGTGAGTTTCAGGGTCAGTGAGAGTTATTGATTACAGATTACTACATTTTATTTAAAGTGAAAATCCTCATTCAATCAACACATTCTTTCATAGGTGACTAATATAAATAGAAAAATAAATACGAAATTTTCACTAACCTCAGTACATACAAAAAACAGACATGTAAATAACACTGGATTATAACTGGTTCCATTAAAATGTGTTAATGTCTATAATACAAAGATCGGAGTAGGAAAGAAATGGCTGCTCCTTTCTCTGCCGATTAGAGAAGTCTTCATAGAAGGCCTTAGGTTTCGATTGCATCAGAAAATTATTCTGAACAAATATATTTTACTTGCCACAGGAAACAAGAGAAAAACAATCAGTAAATGTATGTTATTGAAATGCATTTGATGTTTTCTCATGACACTGAAATTACTCTGCTGACTTCTTTTCAGTGACTGATAGACCTCATCATGGCAGCCATTAAAACTGCAGCAATACATTCTCATGCTTATGGAAAAAAGGAAGAATTAATCATACTTAATTGACATTTTACTGCTAGCACAGACAAATACAGAGGAAATAATTGGCTTTATTTCCTGTATTTACTCAACATTTCTCTTGAATTAATTATAATCTAAGGCACAGAATCATTTTGACAGTGACCGTACACCTGGATCTTCCACAAGTATTTGTTCTGTATATACTGGCTCCATACACACCATTTCAGAACATTGAGAGAAAGCACCACTGAATCTTTTATTTAAACTCATTTTCCATTTTTCATTAACTCACCAAAAAAAAAATATTCCCTCACTCCTTTCAACTCCTAGTAAAAGCACAGAATCCTTTAAGATGACAGTCATTTTTGTTAAACACTATTTCCCCAACACAAAATCCTTCAGTTTCTCAATGAAATAATCTATGAAGGAAAAATAAACTCTAAGTGAGAGGCTGACTGAGCTGCACTGAGAAATGTAATGCACGGCCTAAAAAAATTCTCCTAGACTCACCAAACAACAGGCTGGGGGATTGAGGGGCACTAAAGCTCTGTATACTGCAAGATGTAACAAAGGCCCTTGAACTGTCAATGCTTAGACTCCAGTTTCTCTGTACCCCATAAATTAATCAAAAAGTACTATAGCTAACGGTACAGAATTCCATGTCAAGGTCAAGTAAAAAGCACTGAACACAAGTGCCACAACCTGCTCTCCAGCAGAGGAGTGAAGATGGGTTTTACTGGTGCCTTAGTACACAATGACCAGGGACAGGGAAAATCCGCATAGACTTCCTTAGATAAATTTTATTAAGTTCCAGTGATGATTTTCTCATTAGATATAAGTAAAAGGAAAAAAGCCAATTAAACAAACAACAATACAGACCCTATGAGAAACAGTAAATGATACAGGAATAAAGCCCTAAAATCAATAAAGCAGAGCAAAACTCTGAAAATAACTTACTAAAGAAACGAGAATATCCAGAGAAGATAATTTCACATGTTCAGTGGCATGAAATGATACATGTCTATTATAAAAAGCTGAAATCCAATAAAAGATAAAAAGATAAACACATTGAATGACAAAAAAGCATATATAAGGAGTGAAATCAAAATGGAATGTGAGGAACTGAGGACAGAATTAAAAAAGAATTAAAATTCCAATAAGAAAATTGAAATTCAGGCAGGAGAATGGCGTGAACCCAGGAGGCGGAGCTTGCAGTGAGCCGAGATTGCACCACTGCACTCCAGCCTGGGTGACAGAGCGAGACTCCGTCTCAAAAAAAGAAAAAAGAAAATTGAAATTCATACTGAAGATAAACTCAAGAATTATTACAGAAAATTGAGTAAATGATGAAAAATTTTGAGAAATTCACTTGGTATGTAATAGAAAAGAACAAAGAAATGAAAATAATGAGAAAAATAATAAATATAAATAATTAGAGCTCTATAAACCCCACAATGACTAGTCTTTTCAAAGACATAATTTTTAAAATGTTTCCTCAGCTTAAAAGAAAAAAAAAAACAAGACTGCTGTTTTAAGGATTCAGTGCACTCAACAAATATCTCAATGAAAATCTACAGTTTTACTTTTGAACTTGAAAAAGTTATTCTCAAGGCTACTTAGATATATAAACAGGAAGAACATCTAATAAAAAGCAGTTAAAATAATTAGGTATTAAAATACATAATAAAAGTAGAGTAACTAAATTAGTTCCATAGCAGTGTACAAACTGGCAGGCAGATCAATAAACAAATACAATATATGTGAAAATGAACTACATAATAAAAGAAATATCCCAAAGAAAAAGTTAGTGTTACTAAACAAATAACTGAGAAGCTGAATGTTTTCCCACTTAGTGTCCCACCTCACTCCATGGATTAATACACGTTCCAAATATATTAAATAACTGAATGTAGAAAATTGATATAAAATTGCATAGAGATCCAGTCATACAGTGATTAAGGTGACCAAATTAACCCTCTTGCTAGAGAGTATTTGAAAGTAATAAACACACTCCCCCTCACAGACACATGTAGACACATAGATACAAAATTATTGAAAGAGAACTCTCTGAAAAATAAGGATTATCTTTGGAAGTTGGAAACAATAAGAAAGACTTAATACAAAAAGATGATCTGTCAGATAGTACTGAAGGTAACCCATTAGGAGAATTTGCCAATTCCTCCTGCCCAGCATCTTGGGTTTTACCTGACCATCTCAATACAAGGTAGAAGACAAAAGCTGTTAGCCGTACAATGTGAAATTTTAAAGCTTAGGCACCCACATAAAGCTGAAGACATCAAAAGGCACCACCAGTAGGCAAGCTAGGGGGAAAAAAAGACTCACAGGGCAAGGTAGTGTGAATTCTTGCTAGGTTTCATTGGTTCCCAATGAATGGGAGAAAGTGAAAAAAGTTCTCTGAAAATTTGAAGTCATTAACCTACACCCCTCACACAAGCTGAGAATGTAGTTCACAACTAGTTTAAAATTTATAGAAACTGTCTTATTCCTTACAGGTTAATGAATCCTAGTTCCTATAGCCATCTCTACTTCATCATTTTTCTGGGAGGAAAGAGATGTGAAGATATTGGACTCTTTTCCTTTTCTAATATTATTCATATAATCATTGCCTTTAACTGCTTTCCTCAACATGTGACAAGGATTAGAGGATGGATTCAGGTATGGCCAGTCACTGTTATAAATACAACATTAAATATACTCTGATATATTACCTGCATAATTTAAATTTTAGAATAAAAACCACTTATAAAATTACCAATTTCTAAATATTCATTTAATGTTTTGTATTACCCTCATTCTTTAACAAAAAGGATTTCAATTTGCAATAAAAACTTTTGAATTGATATGCAGAAATTTCAAGAGCTGAGAAGGATATCTGCAGTTCACTGAGAGATTGCTCTAGATCTTCAGAAGATTGTTGAAATTAACCACAATGTATTCATATATTGATGGAAGGCTTCTGTTATGTTCTTAAGGCTTGGAAAGATGTTTTACTATGACCCTCCAATGTAGATGGAGAGATTTTGTTTACAGCAATAAAAGTAATCAGAAATTCCAAATCTACGTTTTAGGACCGGCTTTGTGACCAGGAACTCTATTCTTAAAGAATTATTAATACCATGAGGCATAAAACTGTGTATGGTGATTGTGACAAGAGAAATATAAATGCAAACAGATTCATGAGTCATTCTAATAAGCATCAGTAGGGACATTAGGCCTATGTCAGCATCTGCTCTATATGATCCTTCAGACACTCTCCAGAAAAGTGATTATGATGTAATCTGTTTGAAGACTACTCATAAACTTCATGTTGGATTGATTGCCCTGTAAAGTCTTTGATTTAACTCCTTAGGGATAAAAATACCTATACTTAACCACCATACTTGATTATAGAATTAGGCTCAGAGAAGTGGACTTTTCAAACCCATTAAACTCATTAGCAACAGAGCTAGAATTAGAACTCAGGGCTTCCAACTAGCACTCTGATCTCTGTCCTCACATTTTAGCCACGCTATTACATGTCTGTCTTAATGTCTATGATCATGTAATGATCAAATGATGACTAAATTAAGGATTATTTTTAAATGTCAGCCCATCCTTTTTAAATAAGGACATATAGCTTATTTTCATATTTTGAGTTGCATTATCACAGCATGTTTAGATATGTCTTCTGAAATTAGAAAGTAGAGGCCATTACAACACAAGTATATCATGATTTATGGCTTTTAGTGATAATCATCCTGGTCTTTATCTGTGATATACTGATTATACCCTCTGGCATGAACTAGCCAGAAGTTCAGATGGTTGTTTTGAACAACTTGTTCTATAATAGTTTTTTTTGTTTTAATATGTCTGCCTACATTTTGACATCTTTCCCCTTGGTCGGTTTTTCTCAAATGGCCTATGGCTTTGAATTAAAACAGTGAAAGAGTAATTTAAAATACTAAATATTTAATATTTTAATAGAGAATATTTTGCCAAAATCACTGGGATTTTCTGCCAAACTGCTCCTTTAGTTTAGGATTCTTTGAGTCTTAGATTGATTCAGCATCTTTTCTGGCTTTTCTGATTAAGTGTCAAAAATATTCAATAATAAATGCAATTAAAATTATATGAAAAATGTGTGACTCAGGATTTGCCTGGCTCTAAAGTATTCCATGAGCTGCCTCTCTAAACTAAGTCTTTCCTCATAAAATGTGTTGTCAAGTGTTTTGTCTTCTGATTTTTGGAATAGATTATATATAAATGGTAATATTTCTTTCTTAAATTTTGGTCGAATTTGATAGTGAAACCCTCAAAGTCTAGAGTTTTCTTTGTTGGGATATTTTAAACTTTGAAATCAATTTCTTTAATTGGGTAAGACTATCAAGGTTACCTATTTCTTCCTGAAGCAGTTTTGGTAGCTTATATCTTCCAAATAATTGGTCCTTTTCATCTAATTTGTTGTATTTATGGACTACAGATGTTTATAGTAGTCCCTTATTATCCTCATAACACCTGTAATGATGTCCACTTCCATTACAGGCATTGGCAAGTTGTACCTTTTCTTTCTTTCCTCAAATGCTTGTACTTTGGGGAAAGAATGCTTATAATTTGGAGGAAGAAAGAAAAGATACAAATTACCAATGGCTGTAATGGAAGTGGACATCATTACAGATATTAAAAGGATAACACCTGCAGTTTCTACTGTTTTCATCTTTTCAACATCATTCATTTATGCTCTTATATTTATTATTTTCTTCCTTTTATGTGGTCTGGGCTCAATTTTTCCTTGCTATTCTAGTTTCTTATATTATTGATTTAAAACCTCCCTTCAATGACAAGCATAAATCCATATATTTCTCAAATTACTACTGCCTTACAAAGTGCATCTCATAAATTATCATGTCATACTTTCACTTACTTCAATTTTTTTCTAGTTTCTCTTGGGACTTTATGTTTGATCCATAGGTTATTTAGAAATGTTCTGTTTATTTCCAAATTGTTGAAGGGTTTTCTAGATGTCTTCCTATTATTATTACTAGCAAAATTATATTATGGTTGGAGAACATCGCATGTATAATTCTTTAAATCTTGTTAAAGTTTGTTTCGTGGTCTAAAATGGTATCTCAATCCCCCTTGAAAAGACTATGAATTCGGCTGTTATTGGGTGAAGTGTTCTAGAAATGACACAAGTCAAACTAGTTGATGGCTTTGTTATGGTTTTCTATGATATTGCCGATTTTATGTCTGATTTTATTATTACTGAGAGAGGAGTAATGAAATCTTCAACTATAACATATTTATCCACTCCTCCCTACAGTGTTATCAATTTTTGCTTCACATGTTTTGGAAGTTTCAAGCATTTGGTAGGCTCACACACATTTATCATTATATTTTCTTGGTGAATGGACACTTTTGTCATTATGTAATATCTCTCTTTACCCTGTTGATGTTCGTTGTTTAGAAATATATTTTTGCTAATATTAACACAGTCAATCTAACTTTCTTTGGATTAATGTTTGCAAAGTATAGAACTACATTATTTTAAATTATTTAAATGTTATTAGCTTCCACTTTAATTATTTTTTGTTAAAGGTCTTTATATTTATTATTTTGCTCTAGAGGATAAAATATACATTTATAGGGTTGGGTGTGGTGGCTCACGCCTGTAATCCCTGCACTTTGGGAGGCCCAGGTGTGTGGATCACCCAAGGTCAGGAGTTTGAGACCAGCCTGGCCAACATGGTGAAATTCCATCTCTACTAAAAATACAGAAAAATTAGCCAGGAGTAGTGGCACACTCTTGTATTCCCAGCTACTCTAGAGGCTGAGTCAGAAGAATAGCTTGAACCCTGGAGGCAGAGGTTGCCATGAGCTGAGATCACACCTTTGCACTCCAGCCTGGGTGAGAAGCGCAAAACTCCATCTCAAAAAAAAAAATACATATATATATATATAGGCACACATTTGTAACCTTTCTCAGTATATTTAGAGTTAACATTTTCCACTTCAATTAGAAGCCATACAACTGAAAATTCCTGATATCCTGATAACTTCATATTTTAGTTATCATATACATTGCATCCATATACACCAAGTAATGTTTAAGCTTTGTTTCATCTGCATATATGTTTTTAAAGAATGTAACAAAAGCAACACGGTCTATTATATTCACCCCCTTAAGCATTACTTTTGCTCTGCCTTTATTCCTGAAATTATAAGTTTCTCTGTTATATCACAACTCCCTGTAGTCTTAAGCACTGCTTTTAGCATTTCTTTCACAGGTTCTACTGACAATGAATTATGTTAATTTTCCTACATGTGAAGCACAGTTTATTATTCTGAAGGATATTTTTACTAGATGTAGAATTCTAGGTTGACAGTTTATTGCTTTTAGTAACTTGATGTTGTTCCACAATCTTGGAGCCATCATGGGTTCTGATGTGAAAAGTGCAGTCATTTGAAATGTTGTTCCCCTGAATGTAATATGCCATTTTCCTCTGGCATCTATAAAAAGAAATAGACGGGTAATTACAATGTTCATTTTTTTGGTAATGGGTACACTAGAAGCCCAACCACCATCAGTAGGCAATATACCCATGTGACAAACATACACATGTACCCCATGAATCTAAAATAAAATACAATTTAAAAGATCATTAAACATTTTAAAAATTAAATATAAAAGGAGAAAGAATTATCTTTAGTTTTCAAGAAGTTTATGATGATGTGTTTGGGTGAGGTTTCCTTTGAGTTTATTATGTTCATGGCTCACAGAAAATTAATACATTTATCGTTTTCTCCACATTTGTAAAGCCTTTGACCATTATTTTCAAATATACTTTTGTCATAAATTTCTTTCCCTTTTCCTTTAGGGACCACAATAGTATATATGCTATGTCTTTTGGTATTGTTTCACCGATTCCTGAGACTTTGTTCAATTTTCTGCAGTATAACTTTTTTCTTAAGATTAGATCATTTCAACTGACCTGTCTTCATGTACAGACTTCTTTGTTATCTCTATTCTGCTCTTGGGCCCATCCAGGGAATATTTTATTTCAGACAGTATATTTTTCAGTTCTAACATTTACTTTTTAAAACATGTATATGTTAAAATTATGCACACATGTATGCATGTATGTATGTACAAACACACAAAATACACACACGACACATACATATTTCCTAATTCTCTGGTTAGAATTTCTACCATTTCATTCATTTCAGGATTACTGATGTTTACCTCAAGGAGCATAGTTATAATATTTGCGTTAAAGTCCATGGTCATTTTAATATCTGGGTTACCTCAGGGATTACCTCTGATGATTGTCATTTGCCTTCAGAAATGGGTCAACATTTTTCTGATTCTTTGTAATTGTGTATATTGAGAAGTTTTAGATTGTATCCTAGAAATACTAAGCATTATATTGTGACACACTGACTACTAAGTTGTTTTGTTTTTATAGAATATTGATTTTCGTTTTTGTAGTACAAAAGCAGCTACAGAAAAGCTGTATTCCAATAAAACTTTATTTACAGAAGCAGGTGGCACGCTGACAACCAAAATAATTAGGTTCAGAGTACAAATTCTGCCCTACCTTCTGTTAGTGGTAGTTTCACTATCAGTTTTCAATGTCTTTACTCTGAAGTTCGGGTTTATTCCATTATGTGTACCACTTGGGAGTTTGCCTGGGTTATATACAGTGGTTTACATCATAATTCTGTTATCAAAGCCTCTGCTATGTTGTTTGGAGTCTGCCTTACACAAGTGAGGGGTGAGTCTGGAAATTATATCCTTCCTACATAGAATTAAGGATGCCCTTCTCCAACTCTCTCTACTCCGAAGAGTTGTCCAGAGATAGCAAAGGGCTGGAGAAGGATATTCTTAATTCTGTGTAGGAAGATTCCCCTTAATTCACCACCACACCCTTCTGTTCCCAGAAGTCTCTTTACCTACTTTTTCTTGCCAGAGAAACTGAGTTTTTCTCAGAGTTTTCACCATTCGTGCTACTTGTACATAGTTACATAACCATTACAAATCCCATTGCGGGGACTAGATAAAAAAACAAATACAAAAAGAAAAACAAAAGTCCTGAGGATTCCTTCCATACTCTCCAGCTCATAATGTCCCCATTACCAGTCTTCTTGCCCAAAAGTTGTTTCTGTTAAAGATTTTGCCACTCTCAAGTACAACAGAGTTCCTTGACTGGGGCTGCTCTTAAATCAAAGCTTGGACATTGAGAAAAAGGAAAAAATGAGAAACGTATTCCATAGGTTTTTTCCCTTCATTTTGACTCCTTTAACAATTCACATGCTACTTTTTTATATTTCAGGGTTCTCATGTAGTTGACTTTTTTTTTTTTTTTTTTGAGATAGAGTTTTGCTCTTGTCGCCCAGGTTGGAGTGCAATGGCACGATCTCAGCTCATGGCAACGTCTGCATCCTCGGTTCAAGTGACTCTCCCGCCTCAGCCTCCTGAGTAGCTGAGATTGAAGGCACCACCACCACACCCAGTTAATTTTTTTGTATTTTTAGTAGAGATGGAGTTTCACTATGTTGGCCAGGCTGGTCTCCAACTCCTGACCTCAGGTGATCCACTCGCCTCACCCTCCCAAAGTGCTGGGATTACAGGAGTGAGCCACCGCGCCCAGCCAGGTAGTTGACTTTTATATTTATTTTCAAATTATTTTAGTTTTAATCAGTGAGAATGATAGATTGTAGTGGCTTTATTATATCTCATCTGGTACCATAAGTCATATTTTAGATTTGAGTTTACAGAGTTTAAAGCTTTATTCATTATGCAAAGGCAAAATTATAAATCAGGCAACCTTTATTTTCTGGCCTCCCATAACAAATCTTTCAATGCCCTTCAGATGCTCAGTGCCATGGTCACACAATGAAATTCAGAAAATACAATGAGACTAATTTGGTACCTCTCCAAAATATTTCTTAAATATTTGTCCAATATTTATGTTGAGAGGATGATGAATATCATAAGTTTACATACCTACAGTAAAAAAATAAATAAATATTTCTGGTTACCCAGACCTGTCTTCCACAGAAGACGGTTTAAAAAACATCTGTTGTCAAACATAATACCTGAAAACTTGCTCCTGAAGATGGTTCTAATAACATTCATTTTTATAGATGTGTATTAATGTCAGTGGGGTTTTATATTTTAAGCTTTCTATGTTGTTGAATAGTAATAATAATATCAGCTAACAGCAATGGTGCACTTATGACGACAAGTTTGCTAAATGCAAATATGGATTACCTCATGAGACCCCCAAAAACCGTATGAGATAGGTGGCACTGTTGTCAATATTTTAAGAAGAGATAAATTGAGGCTTAAAATGATTAAGTATTATTTTAATTTTCATTTAATCATTTAAATATGTAGTTGTAAAATAAGCACCTTTTAAAAAATCACTAAAATAATATTATCAAAGTTTTAAAAATTAACAATTCCTTAAAATCATAATACACACTTGTGCAGATTTTCCCCAATTATCTAATTACGTATTCTATTTTTTGGTTTGTTTAAATCAGGATACAAATAAGATTTACATATACCAGGAATTGGCAAACATTTTACGTAAAGATCAAGATAGTAAATACTGAATGCTTTGGAGATTGTTGTATGTTTCACTGTTTCAGGTATTTGTGTTCCAGTAAAACTTTATTTACAAAAGCAGGTGGCAAGCCAGATTTGGCTCATGGACCACAGTTAATCCACTCCTGATACATGGCTATAAGTTAATAAAGTCTCTTTGGTCTCATTTAAAATACAGGCACATTCTTTGTCTGGGTCTGTCTCCTTCTTTTCATTATAATGCAATCTATTTGTTGAGGAAAATGAGTTGTTTTTCCTGCACAAACTAGGTTTTACTAACTGCATCCTCCTGGTTAATTTAACGTGTTCTTCTATTTGTTTTATCTGCAAGTTAGCAATTCATTCTAGAACCTTTAGGTTTGATTCGTTGACATGACTACTTCAAAGGTCACACTACAATTTAACTAGACATCTGATTCTAAAGTTCATGTGCTTTATCATTTGATTTAGTTTATCCTTGGAGAGTCTCTTAAAATGTTCTAGCCTTTAAGTGGCAAATGCCCTAACTTTTATCTTCGTTGCCAGCTGAGCTCAGGAATGGAAGTTTTTCTTAATAAGTAGCAGTTTCAAAAAGGCATTCAGTGATGTGGAAATTTTTAGGCCAATACGGTATTTTGGGGGAATGTTCAGCCTTGTTTCATTTATACCTAATAGTTATTTGAATTACAAACACCAGTAATGAAGAAAACTGCACAAATCTGATAAAACAGGGCTCATTATCCAGAATTTCTCTTAAGTTCTTGTTAAACAAAACAAAATTAAATAAAAAAAGTTCATGCCCAGGGCCCCTAATCTCTATTTTGTCTACTTGAGCACAGTTTGATGCAAATTATAATTCTATTCTCTCTGATGGATTGATTGCTGACTGAGCCAGTCTTTGTAGATCTTAGATATGATCAAGACATGTATGATTTCAGAAAAGAATATGGTTCCTCTCTCAACTGAAATAGGTCAGCTGTTTCATGCTCAGAGCTATGATTACTTTTCTTTATCTTATTAAAAATGCTTATTTTGTTGCTATATTTTGCCTTGATATAGAAAATTAGTTTGTTTTAGAGAAGTAAATGTATAAATTCATTCCAGATTCAGAATATTTAATTTGCATGTTCTATTTTTATTAATGAATTGCTTCGCTTTTATTTTACTTTACAAGGAAAACAGAGAAAAGTAAAAGTGCTTCCTGATGTAGGCTGCAGAACTTTTGAGATTTCTCCTGCTAATATGCTTTTCTTCCAAATTTTAAAATCTATTTTAATGTAGAATTTTAATCTACTTTGTAAACATTAGGTCTCTGAAGTATTTAATATAAGTATGCATGTAATACTCTAAATTCAGATTTCACCCGTGCTTATCAATATTCCAAAAGCATTATTCATTTTTAATAGCTTGGCTACTGTACCCAGAAACATGATCATTAGATAGAGGTATGAACTGCATCTTGGAGAAAAACATTTCTGTGAAAAATCACTTAAAAATTGAGGATTCATTTTAAATCAATATATGGCTGACACCTAAAGAGATGTTTTCTTTCCTATATAAAAATATTTACAATGCAAAAAAACATGCATCTTGAGGACATGCAATACATAAATTAAAAACATTACAGATTCTGTATTTTTAAAATAAGTTTTTAAAAGTATACATGCAGTGAAAGTGTCATGTGTTTTGTATTTATAATTTGTTTTGTATTTATATTTTGTAAAAATTATTTTCATTTACAATTTGTAAAAAAGGGTATATTTGGGTATCTCCCCTTCTCAGATACTTCATCATTCCTTTTAGATCAACATTATATTTTTTCAAAATCTGTTAATACAGAAATAATTTATTCATTTTAACTATTATCAAATACTCGTTTTAGATATACCACATCAAGCCATATTTTAAAATAGAAATTTATGTTATATCCAAATTTAAGCTATTATAAACATGCTGAAATGAACATCCTTGTACAGATCTCCTTAGTACAGTGAATTTACTATATTTTACAGGATATGCATCTTTAATTTTCCCAGGTAATAGATAAATTCTATTTCCCCACATAATCATAGTATCTGATAGTGTTTTCAAGGTAATTTTTAAAAAGATATTGTGTCAATATAATCAATATGAAACATTTTATTGTTTTTGTCATTTGCATTTACTTGGTACCATGAGAATGAGTATCATTCATATTAAATCACCTTTTACGTTTCTGCGCATTTTTTCCTTTTTTTCTTTTTTTGGGAGCTTTTTTCTCTTCTTCTTCTTTGTGTGTGTGTGTGTGTGTGTGTGTGTGTGTGTGTGTGTGTGTCTGTGTTTTGTTTTGTTTTGTTTTCATACAGAGTTTCACTCTTGTTGCCGAGGCTGGAGTGCAATGGCGCAGTCTCGGCTCACCACAACCTCCTCCACCTGGGTTCAAGTGATTCTCCTGCCTCAGCCTCCCAAGTAGCTGGGATTACAGGCATGCACCACCATGCCTGGCTAATTTTGTATTTTTAGTAGAGACGGGGTTTCTCCATGTTGGTCACGCTGGTCTCAAACTCCCGACCTCAGGTGATCCGTCCACTTCGGCCTCCCAAAGTGCTGGGATTACAGGCATGAGCCACCGCGCCCAGCCTTTTCTCTTCCATTAAACTACCTTTTCATATCCTTAAGCCTATTTTTCTCTTGTTTCTGATTGATTCCTAGTTCATTTTATATATAATATAAAACGTATATTATAAAATTATAATTATGTCGGGGTTCGATCAGGCTGGTGGGAAAAATATAAAAGATAATTATAGTAATAGTCAAAAACTCTCTTGGAAGGCCTGAAAGTTTACATAGCTTCAGATTGCTTGGCTGAAGGCAGCCAGGGTTTCTGTAGGAGCCAGAAAGATTAGGGTGCAAGTACAAAGGAATGTGGGAAGTGTATCTTACTAACCTGTTTACTTATATGGGCTTAAGACTAACATTTGTCCTACCGGGTACTTTACTGCTTCCTATTTGGGAGAGCGGGGGAAAGGGGTCAGCAGAAGTTTATCACCAGCAAATGCTGTTTGCTTTAGGCCTTGGAACCTGGCCTTTAATCTTTAGCCTCTAGTGGTGTTTACTCACAACTTTTGTTAATCTTACTGAATAAATGTGAGTCTCACTATCTGATTGGGGCCCAGTAGCAACTGTTTACAGAACCCAGCTTGGAGACTGTAAGCAGCTTGGACCCTCAGCTAGACTGGCAAAGCAGAATAATCTGTGCGTCAGTGTACTTTATTCATCCGTTGCCGAATCAGGGGTTGGCAGGAACAGACCCCCCGCAGCTAGTGCCCCCGAGAAAGGAGCGCTGCCTCATAATTATATTATAAAATCTTATAAATTCATATTATAAAATTATTTTATATTACATATAATTTATAAATATATAATATGAAATGAACTAGAAACCAGTCAAAAACAGAGAAAACTATACTGATCTTTGATTATAAATTTTGAAAATTTTTAACAGAAATACCTTAAACTTATTTACCATGTCAACAACTAAAATATCTTCATAAAAACATTTTCTTTCTAAAGGTTCCATAGAAAGAAATAAATGTTCCATAAACAATTCTCTTTGCATATTGAGGCCCCAGGAACTTGAAAGCAAGTTAGAAGAAGGAAGATGAAGCAGCTGCTGGTACTTTTTTTTTTTTTTGGTTTTGGTTTGTTTTAATGGGGTCCAGGTTGGAGCTAAGTTGGTATTCTTTAAAACATCCACCCAAATGCCCATCAATGATAGACTAAAGAAAATGTGGCACATATACACCATGGAATACTATGCAGCCATAAAAAACGAATTCATGACCTTTGCAGGGACATGGATGAATCTGGAAACCATCATCCTCAGCAAACCAACATAGGAACAGAAAACCAAACACCACATGTTCCCACTCATAAGTGGGAGTTGAACAATGAGAACACATGGACCCAGGGAGGGGAACATCATACACCTGGGCCTGTTGTGGGATGGGGGGAAATGGGAGGGAGAGCATTAGACAAATACCTAATGCATGCGGGGCTTAAAACCTAGATGACGGGTTGATAGGCGCAGCAAACCACCATGGCGCATGTATACCTACATAACAAACCTGCATGTTCAGCACATGTATCCCAGAATTTAAAGTAAAATCAAATAAAATAAATACAAAAAAATCCACATATGTAAAATGAACATGTATAACTCTTTTTCAATGTCACTTTTCTAGAATAAACAAAACACATTACTTTGTAAAATATTAAGAGATAACATATATTGATAAGAGCTTTCAGTAGCAAAAACTACTAGTAATAGCTGATCAGAAAGCTGATCCTGTGAAAATCACATACTATCTAGATATCTAAAGAAACATATAAGCTATTAATAAAATTCATATAAAAATTTTAAAAACTTACTAAAACCATGGATATTGCTTTTCACAGAGATATTCTGCCCACAGATACTCTAGCTGTTGGCTGACTGCTCTTCCTAGATATTAGCAGCTTGCATTCTATTTGAACAGAGGAAGAAAGTCTTTCAGAAAAACACCTTCTCATAAAACTTTCCAACACAAGGTCCCAGTGGCATAAAGCCTAATAATTAAAGTCAATAGCTTGACTTTTGTTCTCATTTTTGAATAACTAAACAATGTAGGCCCTTAGAAAATCAAATAGGTCACCAGTCTATGATAACATAAAAAGCCACTTTTTCAAAGTTATTATTAAAATAAATAGAAAACCACAGTGATTATGTCGTAAGATGGTGAATATACAATAATCATGGTAAGAAAATGCTGTCACTAAAAAAAAAAAGGCAGATACATTTTCTTAATGTTAACCTATTCATAAAGAAAAGACAATAAAGGGGGAAATCCAAAATACATGTTTGACAAGATATTAGGAAACTTTTATCCTCAATATTGCATAAATAATTTCAACAAGACCCATTCAACTGAACACAGCTAGAGAAAGGATACTAGGATAAGAGTTCACAAAACCACCTTTCAAAAATCTGATTCAATGGCCACAGAATATACATAAAAATGTGTTAAATTTGACACAAATATCTACTTTACTTACCCTGCTAAAAAGTAGGTGAGACAACACACATACCAGTTGCATGAGACAAATTAATATAAAATGGTGTTAGTGAAATACAAATAACTGACATGGTTAGTCAATAACAGAAACTATTCCATACTTTATCTTCTAGATTATAGAGTCAGACTTTGTGGGTTCGACAAACTGGTGCTCTACTTCCTATGACTGTGGGCAGGCTATTTAAACTCTCTAATCCTAATTGCCCTCTTTTGTAAAATGGGAATAATACGAATTACTAGTGTAGTTAGGAGAATTAAATGAAATAACATAAAATTAAAATGAATCGCTATTTATTTCAAACAAAAATATGTGCAAAATATTTGGAGGACTATGAAATGTGTGGAATAATGTTTGACACATAAGGCTGCTCAGTAAATATTTATGATAATAATTATTATTGAATCCTCCATTAATCTTTATTAAACAGATCTATCCTCTGCCATCAAATACCTTGGAAATTCAACCAGACTTATATAGAGTACAATATGTTATCCATATATATACATACACAATCATTTTTTGAATTAGTGACTACTTAGAAAAATTTATATCATTAAAAATAAAACTATTCTTCAGATAGTTCTTGGTAAGATCTTAGCATTCATTATATTGACAGAAAAATAAAGTCTTTAAAGTGAGCTAAAATACTGAGTATAAAAGCACTGATAAAAATTGTTTCCTTTAGGTTGAAAAATTTGTTAAGATTTCAAAAACTATATTTTAGTTAAGGTACAGTTTACACATAGTAGAATGCACAGAATTTAAATGGATATTTTGATGCATTTTTAATTGATACATCAGAGTTGTACATATACTGGGGATAAATAGGATATTTTCATACATGTATACAATGCGTAATTATCAAATCAGGGTTATTGGGATATCTATCACCACAAACATTTATCTTTTCTTTATGTTGGAAACATTATAATTCTTCATTTCTAGCTATTTTGAAATATAAAAAATGTTATAATTTCTACAATTTAGTTATAATTAACTATATCTAAAATTCACTAACTGTACTATCGAATACTAGAACTTATTCCTTCTATCTAACTGTATTTTCGTACTCATTAACCAACTTCTCTTCCCTTCCATGCCTCTGGTAACCATCATTCTACTCTCTGCCTCAAGATGATCCATGTCTTTAGCTCCCAGCACATATGAGTGAGAACATACACTATTTGTTTTTCTATGCCTGGCCTATTTCACTTAACATAATCACCTACAGTTCCATCCATGCTCTGCAAATGATGAGATTTCATTCTTTTTATGGCTTAATAATATTCCATTTTATATATATATATATATATAGAGAGAGGAATATTATTATTTGGTGTATATATATATATATATATATATATATACCAAATTCTCTTTATTATTCATTTAGTGATGGACACTTAGGTTGATTTCATATCTTGGCTACTGTGAGCATGTGAGTGCTGGTATCTCTCCTTCCTTTTGGATACATAGCCAGCAGTGGGATACTTGGATCATACGGTAGTTCTATTTTTAGATTTTTGAGGAATGTCCACACTGTTTTCCATAATGGTTATACTACTTTATATTCCTACCAACAGTCTATGAGCATTTGCCTTTCTCCAAATCCTCACTAACATTTGTTACTATTTGTCTTTTTAATTCTAGTTGGAGTGAGATGATAACTCATTGTGGTTTTGATTTGCATTTCCCTGATGATTAGTACTGCTGAGCTTTTTTTTTTTTTTTTCATATGCCTGCTAGCCATTTGTATGTCTTTTTTTGATAAATGTCTATCAGGTATTTTGCCCATTTTTAATTAAGATTGTTTGTTTTCTTGGTATTCAGTTGTTTGAGTTCTTTATATATTCTGGTAATTAATCCTTTGTCAGATAACTAGTTTGCAAATATTTTCTTCCATTTTGTGGGTTGTCTCTTCACTTTGCTAATTGTTTCCTTTGCTGTGCAGAAGCATTTTGCCTTGATATATTCTCATTTGTCTATTTTTGCTTTTATTGCTTGTGTTTTTTAAGGTCTTACCCAAAAAAATCTTTGTCCAGGCCAATGTCCTACAGCACTTCCTGGTGTTTTCTTCTAGTAGTTGCAAAGTTTCAGATCCTACATTTAAGACTTTAATCCATTTTAATTTGATTTTTGTATATGATAAAAAATGAAATATAGTTTTGTTCTTTTGCATATGGATACCCAGTTTTCCTGGCACCAATTATTAAATACTGTCCTTTGGCCAATGCAAAACTCCTTAGCAAAATACAAGCAAACAGAATTCAACAACATAAACCTGCCAAACACTAGTTACTGTTATTGTGTTATTGCTATTTTTCTTCTTATTATTCTAAAGTGTCTTAACTGTCAGAACATCTGGGTTTGAATTATGGCTTTAGGATATGCTCTTTCTGCAGTCTTGGTCAAGCTACTTCATCACTCTAATGTTTTGTATTCTTATCCATAAAGTTTGTGAAAATTATAACTGCTTCATGGAGCTATTGCGAAAATTAAACGAGAACATATACATCATTTTTTTTGCACTTACTGATATCCTCCAATCAATCGAATTCAATTAAACTCACTTTCCACATTGCTTCCTATTGTTAAACTCTAAGACTTCACCTTGTTTCCCCAGAATCTTCGGCATCTCTTGTTAAATTACACCCTAATGGCTCTACATTCAGTTATCCTCTGCTTATTCAATTCAAATGCATTTTTCAAGTACTTCCTTTTCCGTAAATTATTTTCAGGGACTTGCAACCTACCATGGTCTATTCCTTGATCTTGGAACTCCTATGAAAACATCATACATTTTAACACTTTGCTCCTTTTCAATTAGTAAATATAGCTTACTTTTTTCTCCTTGACAACAGTGAAAACGAGTTTTTAAAAAAAATCTAACAGAGCTCTTAAGAGAGTTTGTCATTTTGTAGTCAATTGAAAATTTGCTGACTGGATACACAATGTCAAACATCAAATTCAATTAGATTGTATAATATTTTTAGACTATGTCATTAGATGTCAGTACTTTGTTAAAAGCCATTTAAATTATATACATATACAATATTTTATTAAAGTTCTTTCTCTTTACCAAGACATTGCTACCTATCTCTAATTTCCTTTCATTGTGACTTTGACTACAGAAATGATAAGAATATTAAATGAGCTGCCAAATGGAATACATGTAATAAACCAGTGTCAACATTAAAATATGAGAATGACTTATGTTCCTTCTACACCTTTGTCACCAGTGGTATAGAAGACTTTCCACAGATAAAAGGGCTTAGAGCAGTGGTCTTCAAGCTTGGTTGCACACTGAAATCACCTGAAGTGCTCTAATAATACCAATACCAGAATTCCAAATTCAGAGACCCCTATGTAATAGGATTGGCATATGACTTGGCAACAGGATATTTAAAAGCCAGATGATTTTCATGAGCAATAAGGAATGAAAAATACTGGTTAAGGACTACTCTCCATTTAGAATCCTCTCCAGTTCACTTTTCTCTCATTTTGCTTTAGAAACATGCTGCCTGCCTGGAGGGATTTAAAGCCGTTCATCTAAGCACTCTTTTGCTGTCACCAATGGCATCTTTGGCACATATATGCAAGTAAGGATTATAAAGTGGTTTTATTTTCAAAACTGTTTTCTGAAAGTATCTTTCTGTAATTTTGGTAGGCAGTAATATTATATATATTAGACATAAGGTAATAACTAAAACATCAGCCTGGAAAGAAGAGAGGAAAGAAGGGAAAAGAAAAGAAAAACATAGAGTTACATTAACTATAAATGAGAGCTACAGTTTCAAGTTATGTGTACCTGATTGATGGCTCCCAGATTCTCGGCAAAGCCATCTACTTCTGATAGAAGCAGAGATATAATAGATTTTCTCAACAAGCTGCAACTTCCCAGGGTTACCAGACTCTGAGAGACATGATGCTGCACCTGAAACTAAAGATAAAAATGAGTAGGTTTCTATATTCCATCAAGTCAAATCAAAATGTATTTTCTAAGACCTTACTACTGAGCTAAATGCTGTGAGGAGTATAAAAAGTATCAATGTAATTCTGGGTCAATCTCAAGCACAATCATAAAATACACAAATTATAATATTCTAGGCTCTAAGATTTTCTATAGCAGTTAATATTTTGAAACATGAAACAGGGTGCTAAAATCGAAGTTTGAGTTGAAATAGCAAAAGATAATAGTTTAGATAATAGGCTATATACAGAATGAATACAGGAGATGATAAATCAAGATACTTAAGTTCTTACGTTTTAGATAGATTAGCCAGATAGATGATAGATAGGTCATCTATCATCCTTTTTGGCACCAGGGACCAGTTTTGTGGAAGACAATTTTTCCATGGAAGGGGGGCAGGGTGGATCGTTTTGAGATGAAACTGTTCCACGTCAGATCATCACTCATAAGATTCTCATAAGGAGTGTGCAACCTAGATCCCTTGCATGCACAGTTCACAATAGGGTTTGCACTCCTATGAGAATCTAATGCCACAACTGATCTGACAGGAGGGGAAGCTCAGGAGGTAATGCCAGCTCCCCTGCTGCTCACTTCCTGCTGTGTGGCCTGGTTTCTAACAGGGTCCGTGGCCTGGTGGCTAGGGACCCCTGGATTATAGAGTTGAAGAGAAATGTCTATTAAGTTAGATTGTGAAAATGCTTACTATAGTGATTGGCACCTAGTAAGTGCTCAATAAGTGAAATGTTATAATTTAGTATGACAACATGAAAGCATTCACAGCTATATAACACGAATTTAGTTCACTGAACCTTGAAAAGTTAAATACTATAAAAATATATTTTTCTAGAGTTAATATAATCCTATTGGAGAACATTGATGAGAAGAGAATTTCATCATAAAGAGCTCTTCCATAGTATATCTATAAACTGTTTCTCCCCGACATGACTGAAGTTAATACAAAGACAATATAACCATTAATGTGGTTCAAAATTATATGGATATTATTAAAATAATCTCTATTCTTCCTTATATTTTAATTGACACTTGCCCTTTTGTAAATACAGTGGAATTTTTTTGAAAGGCTGACATGGAAACCAAGACCAAGAACAATATTATACTGTGGTCCAAACCATGGGAGGACACACTCAACATACATGATAATCTTTTTCTTTCATTTCTTCCTGTATTTCAGAAGCTGGAGAACTAGAAGTAATTCTTCCCAGATTACTCTGCAGTTAGGATTTTGCATGTGAGTTCTGCCAATCAAAAGTACTCATTTGAGCCCTTGATTTAGAAATGCATCACCAAGGAAAAGAAGTAGGTACAGGGCATGCATTTTGTTGCTACAGGTAGCAGCTGAGGTGTCAGAGTGCTGGCTCATCCCACAGCTGTTTCAGAGTTACCTAATTATGTAGATTTTTTTTTTTTTTTTTTTTTTTTTTTTTTAGATGGAATCTCCCTCTGTCACCCAGGCTGGAGTGCAGTGGCAGGATCTCCACTCACTGCAAGCTGTGCCTCCCGGGTTCACGCCATTCTCCTGCCTCAGCCTCCCAATGTAGCTGGGACTACAGGTGCCCGCCACCACACACGGCTAATTTTTTGTAGTTTTAGTAGAGACGGGGTTTCACCGTGTTAGCCAGGATGGTCTTGTTCTCCTAACCTTGTGATCCGCCTGCCTCAGCCTCCCAAAGTGCTGGGATTACAGGTGTGAGCCACCGTGCCCAGCCTATGCAGGTTCTTTTAATCACAATAGAAGTAGCAGCTACCTTGGTTGCCCAGTGGTTTAAGGAGTTATTCCTGTAAATGTAGCATTCCCAAAGGTATTTTGGCCTATATGTTTACCTAGAGGATTCACAAAGCTTAGAGCCACATTAGTCTTGAAATATGAATGAAATGGGTAGAAATTCTTATCACTTTCCCAATTAATTTTCCTATATTAACTGTGCAGAAGATAGGAGGAACTTGGAGAAGAGCCGTGAATGATTGTAAAGTTAATTAGGTAGTGTTTCCAATTACACAGTGCTGTTGTTCCAGAAGTAGTTATTTTCTGGAAGGATCAACACTGCCCCTGACACTTATTAGGTAGAGCCCTGGATTCTTCAGAAGTTTATGGGTCTAATGCATGTAGGAATACTCCCTCTAAAGTGAAAAACAAGTTGCTATAGTATGTATTTACTATCACTAAGAAAACGATACAATGCTTGACAGGCTTTTGTGAATTCTGGAGACAACATATTACCATTTGGTTTACCACTTGGAAGCATATTTCAAGTAAATCATAAGGCTGTACACTTTGAGAAGGGGCCAGAGTAGTATATAAAGATCTCCAGCTGGTCTAAGTTGGGAAATAAGAAGCTCTGTCCTTTAGATATCATGATCAGTAAGATACAATGTGCTTGGAGTTGACCAGAATATTATACGGAGTCTGTAGCCTACTCTAATTAGAAAATCACAAAGGAGGGACCCTGGGTGTAGAACAAAGTCATATCTTTCTTGTCAAGTAAACATTATTCTCTATAGAAAATAAAAATTTACACATGTTATTTAGCCCTGCCATAAACTGTGCCTGCCTGATTGTAGGACACCAAGTAAGTGTATATCCAGAACTACTCATTTGAAAGAGGTACTATACAAATTTAGGTATGCACAACAATACTCCATCAAGTAGCCATAGTATAAGCAAAACTGGGATCAAGTGAAAACTAAAAGCAGAAGTGAGTGTTGTTTGATCACTCAGTACTTATAGTTCCAACTGGTAGACCTCCTCTTAGAAGGTTGAGGTACTGTTCAATAGTAGGGAATTTATATTCCCAGCCAGTGGCCAATATATGATGCTCTTTCTCCCACATGAGTTTCAGGGTGGATGAATAAACTGCATGCACAGAGTATAGATTGTAACTGAAGACACTCCTCTAACAGCATACCACAGCACTTAACCCTACTATAATGTTTTTTAAATAATTAATTTGAACAAAAGCTTAAAAATCAAATTTTAGATTATGCAATAGCCGGAGAGACAGATACTGTGAGTAGATCAAGATGATTCAAATAAACTCTCTAAGCTATAACAGTGAGTCCCATATAAGTAAAATGCAATAGAGACACATATATGTTGTATCTACTTAAATTCCTATAACCTGTTGAAAACAAGAATCAAAATTATAGATATTTAAAACATTTGCTACCTGCTAAGCACTTATCCAGATTTAGGCTAAAGATAATTAATATCCAGAAGAATCCAAAAGCCACAAGAAGGGACAGTAGGCACCTTCATAAACGTCCTTGTATTTCCTAAAAAAATGTATCCTGTGGGCTTGGAGATGGGGTAGGCAGTGATTTCTCTTAGACTTTGTGATTTGGGAAATGACTTGTTCACACTAATGTGATTCTTTTGAGAATCTGGAAAGCTCTGGGGCCCTCCCTAACAACCTTTAATAACAGCCATCTGTCAGTATGTAGAGCGAATTGTGCCTATTTATGACCAGCTTCTCAAAGGCAACTGCTTAATAAATGGAATTTAACTTCCTTATCATTGGGGAGTGGATGGCATTTGAATAAATGTCAAAAATAAATAATAATAAGAACATAATATTTTGTGAGGTCAAAAGAATGTGGGGGGCTGTAGAAACCATATGCCTTCTGATTTTATAAAAATAATTTTTATCCTTGAGTCACTGACATTTGTTTGAAGATGTATACACATTGCTAATATCAGATACATCAAATTATAAGAGAATAACGAAAAAAGATTAGTGCCACAAGCTCACAACTGAATTCTGTAAAATAAAATTTAACAAAATGTTAAGATCAGAGGTACATAATTATCACTGAACAAGTGAACAAGTGATAGAGTTTGGTTATATGGGAGGACTGTCTATGGATGCATGTCAGAATGAGGACCGATTCTTTTTCTATGATACCTATTTGTACAGCCCTACTAATGAAGGAAACAAACTTAAACCAACTAATTATGTCTATTGGAACAATGTGAACTAAGAATTTAGGCAAAAGAGTGGGTATACTACATCAAGTATCCCAATAACAATGATAATAACATTCCCTTTCTTTTCTTAATGTGAAGAAACTGAGAATCAGGAACATTAAAGTCACTTATAAGGGGTAAAGTCCAAAGTCAGACCTAGATCTTTTTTTTTTTTTTAACTTGAATGTCTAATATATTTGATGCTTATCAAGTAAAACATAAAGAACTTACAGGATAAAACAGCAAGAAATGAGAATATAATAATATCAATATAAGACAATTTATTAAGCATTTACTTTGCATTATGTACAGTACTTACTGCTTACATATACTGTATCATTTAATCCTAACCATGAGACTACGAGAAAGTTTAATCTCAAACTAAATACTAGGGACCCATACTTTAAAGCGAGTAAGTTAACTTGTTCAAAGTTAGATTAAAAATATACATGTAGTGACTTTGGGAGGCCAGGTAGGTGGATCACCTGAGGTCAGGAGTTCGAGACCAGCCTGGCCAACATGGTGAAACCCCATCTCTACTAAAAATACAAAAATTAGCTGGGCATGGTGGCGTGCGCCTGTAATCCCAGCTACTTGGGAGGCCAAGGCAGAGAATCGCTTGAAGCCAGGAGGTGGAGATTGCAGTGAGCCGAGCTCATTCCACTTCACTCCAGCCTGGGCAATAGTGCAAAACTCCGTCAAACAAAAAATGTAGTGACTTGTGCTGTTTATCAACCCATTGCATACCCAAATGTATCATATCTCAGTTTCTCTTAAGGCATAAAAACTTTGATAATCCACAGGGGATCCATAAAAAGTGTTCAACAACTTGCCAGATTTAAAAAATTACTAATTACTACTCTGAATTAAGGAAACACAACTATTACACTGCACCATCAACCTCTGTAACAGGCCAGCACTGTAAGCAAGCTGGACAGTAGGATAAAGAGACACAGAGACCCAGGGACAGATGGTATCATGCATAAATGTTGGTGGCTCATGCAGTAATGCCACTAATGTGTTTCCTACTTTCTGAAGCATCCAGAATTATGTCTCAACCTCTTTATTTTCCTATTATTCTATAATGAATATGTATTGTCTAAACCAAGAAATAACTCTCTGCTTAAATCAAGAATAAAACAAACCAACCAACCCTAGATGTTACTTGTGGGAAGTTTGGAAAATAAGAAAGTACAAAAACCCTCTTCTCAGAAATGCTACAAGCATGCCTATAAAACGTTAGAAATAACCAAAACATCTAGCAGTATCAACCATAGCTATTAACATATATCTGGCTTCTCACAGCAGAGATGACACAATAGGCAAGCAATTAGTGGCTGAAATATCCAGAGAAATGACCACTGGAACTAACCCACATCTTAACTAAACAAGAATGAGAGACCCTGCTATCCCACTGTCCCTCTAAGAACAGAGCAGCTCCAATCTGTGATGTTGAACAAAAGCTGTTTTACAAAATTCTTAAAATTTCAGTGCACTTAGAGTGAAGGTAAATGCTTCAATCTCAACTGAAAGTCAAAAGAAACAACGTTCAAATGCTCTCACTCACATAGAAAAAAAAAAAAATATATATATATATACTATAAAAATACATAGTTTAGAATAAGTTTCTGCTATAATTAATTACATAAAATGTTGTTTTAAAAATAATTAGATGTGTTAAGATTCCCTATAAGGGAGGAGATTATTCCAGAAAATGCCATAATTCTAAAGAATAGGACAAAACAAAATTAAAGCTATAATAGTTGAAATTAGTTACGTATTCATGCATTCATTACAGCAAATATTGAATGTAATCTATGTGCCAGTGACTCAGCTAGTCCCCATTATCACTTAGAATTCAATAAAAAATAAAATAATAATATTTTTGCTTCAGTAGTTACTTCTGCTAATGTTGGGGCTCACGCCTGTAATCCCAGCAATTTGGGAGGCCAAGGCAGGCAGATCATGAGGTCAGGAAACCAAGACCATCCTGGCTAATAAGGTGAAACCCCGCTTCTACTAAAAATACAAAAAATTAGCCAGGAGTGGTGGCAGGTGCCTGTATTCCCAGCTACTCGGGAGATTGAGACGGGAGAATCCCTTGAACCCAGGAGGCAGAGGTTGCCGTGAGCCGAGATCCTGCCACTGGACTCTAGCCTGGGCAACATAGTGAGACTCTGTCTCAAGGAAAAAAAAAAAAAAAAAGGTATCAAAATGCAATCCAGCTTATCATGATCTGAAAGGATACTTTTCAAAAGTTAAAAACATTTACTCTCATACAAATTTAGAATTAACACATGTCGATGATGTATTTATAGCATCAATGAGGGTAAAAAGCATTTGAGGAACTGAATCTTGAATTTAAAAAAAAATAGAATTGCATTAGGAGATACACCTAATGCTAAATGACGAGTTAATGGGTGCAGGAAATCAACATGGCACATGGATACATATGTAACAAAACTGCACATTGTGCACATGTACCCTAAAACCCTAAAGTATAATAAAAAAAAAAAAAAAAAAAAAAATACAAATAGTTGGATATAAAAAAAAAAAAAAAATAGAATTAGACCACTACGTTAGACACAAAACTGGTTAATATCTTACATGATAAACCCTTACCATAACTTCAGGGACTTATTTTCTACTGTACAAGAATCATTTATATCTACATTATAGAGGGATCTATAGGTTAATATGAAACTGCACAGGGTTAGGGCCCTGCCAAATTACATTCCCCTAGAAATTTAAGTAATAATTAGGTTGTCCTGTTAGATGAAGCCCCAGTATGTCACTGACCAGACAATCAACCAACCTTTGCCTTATTTCCAGAATTTGATAGTATATCTTAACACGAAATAAATCAGCAAATTTTAATGTATTGCAGAATTCGTAAGAAAGAAGGAGAGGTCTCAATGGTCAAAAGAAAAATATAAACAGATATAACATTAAATCAGACAATAAACTTTCAGAAAAAGAATAAGCTGGGGTTGCTCTGCTGGCAAAAAGCACCACAAGCACAAAATTTTCAAATAAGATTTTGGCCTTTATTAAGTAGGAGAGAGACTAACATTTCTAAGATGAAGCCTAAAGGACTATAGAATTCATGAAATGTAGACTGGTAAAGATCTAATGTGCCAGCCCAAATAACCCCCAATAATTAATAATAATAATACCAGTAAGTAGCACAATTTTTTTTTTTTTTTGGAGAGACGGCATTTCACTCTTGTTGCCCAGGCTGGAGTGCAGTGGCGCCATCTCAGCTCACCACAACCTCTGCTTCCTGGGGTTCAAGCAATTCTCCTGCCTCGGCCTCCCAAGTAGCTGGGATTACAGGCATGTGCCACCATGCCTGGCTAATTTTGTATTTTTAGTAGAGACAGGATTTCTCCATGTTGGTCAGGCAGGTCTTGAACTCCCGACCTCAGGTGATCCGCCTGCCTTGGCCTCCCAAGGTGCTGGGATTACAGGCATGAGCCACCGCGCCCGGCCAGTAGCATTATTAATAGTCACCTTTAAGAATCTGCAAATCCAGCCATATCTACATTGGGTCTGCCACAAGGAAACCGCACGCTGAGAGATGAAGCTAATTTTTTTTTTTCTGGCAACTGCAAGATGCAAATACAAAACCACTCTTAAGGAAAACACTCTCAGTTCAGTTTTTCAGAATTCTTATAGACTAAGTTCAGACAAATATGGGTTAATAATAAAAGTTGACCAAGTAAACTTGAAATATGTTAAATAATAAAAAAATTTTAAAAATTGGACCTTCAAAGACTTCAGATATTAATTACACTTATCTGATATGGAATATAGAATAACTATAAATGGAATGACAGGAAGTCTTTGAGAAAAATAAAAATACCAAAAAAGAAATAAAAACATTAAAATTTAAAACTCAGTGAATGAAATAATAAACAAATCAGTTACAAGTAAAGAGAAGCAATAAACTGGAAAATGTACATAGAGAAATCATCCATAATATAGGAAAGAGAAATGATGTGCATGCAATATATAAGTAGAGGTTAAGAGACATAGAGAATAGAATAAGAAGATATAGTATCTTTAAATAGAGTTCAAAAAAAGAAAAAAAAAACTAAGACCACTGGAGAAGAAACAATATGGGAAAAAATAAAGGAAGAAAGTTTTTTAGGCCTAAGAAACAACAAGAATTCACAGAGGAAAGAAGTATAATGTATACTAACAGAAGAGAACAATTAGACTGACAACATAATTAATAGCAACAATAAAAGCCATACATCTTTGATCTAGTATCTTCAAACTACTGTGACAAAATGTATTAACTTATAATTGTGTACTCACTAGAACTATCCTTCAAGAACAAAGAGAAAATAAGACATTTTCAATGTATACGTATGAGTCATTTTAACACTGATAGAACCATACTAAAGGGATTTAAAAAAGAAAACCGGCCGGGCACAGTGGCTCATGCCTGTAATTCCAGCAATTTGGGAGGCCGATGCAGGCGGATTGCCTGAGGTCAGGGGTTCGAGACCAGCCTGGGCAACATGGTAAAACCCTGTCTCTACTAAAATACACAAAATTAGCCAGGCGGGCATGGTGGCATGCGCCTGTAGTCCCAGCTACTCAGGAGGCTGAAGCAGGAGAACTGCTTGAACCCAGGAGGTGGAAGTTGCAGTGAGCCAAGATCGTGCCATTGCCCTCCAGCCTGGGTGACAGAGTGAGACTCCATCTCAAAAAAAAAAAAAAAGAAAAAAGAAAAAAGAAAACCAGTCCCAGGAGTCTCTTTGTGTTTGCTATTCTGAAGACATCTGTTTCCCTTTTCTTATGTCTATTTATTTTAAAGTTTTAAAATACTTACTTTTATATTTTATTTTAGTTTCTATCAAAACAACTCATATCCTTATACTGACATTGCCAAGTATACAGTGATAAAAGGAAAACCATTCAGAAAAAAATAAGATTTAGGCCCTCAGAAAGCTTATAATAAAAAGCAAACTCATAGTTAATCAGCAAATGAAAAAATAAATGAAGAAAAGAAAGAAAAGCAGGTACACGCAAAAGTAAGATATTGTAAAAGCTAAAATTTCTTGAAGAAGACAACAGAAATAGATCAGAACCAATCCTCAAAGCTGCTCCAAGTAAAGGACTCTTCCTTGGAACCAACAAAAGATCAGATAGAAGATATAGAAGGAACTCTTTAGGTTCCAAATAAAACTGACATACTAAATCCAACACTAAGATATATATCTAGGTGATATTAAATCACAAATAAAAAGAAAGGCCTTTATTACTTCCTAAGAAATTAGCTGTTGGGCCACTTTAATAAAGGAAAGGTATCTGCCAAATTCCAGTCCTAAAGCATTTTCTACATCACAGATTAATGTTTTCATTGGGTGAAAGAAAGGACAGAGTGAAGAAAACTTTGGGTGAAAAGAAAGAGCTTACGGTGTCACTTAGGGATGTTAGTTATAACATCCTAATCAGATTAAAGTAAATTAGGGGTATTTTTTAAATCCTAGGAATATTCCCGTAAAATAATACCAATTATCATTAGGTTTCTGGTCTGAATTCTCTAAGTTTTGAGCAGTAAAATGAATACAACAAAATATTATCTCTATAAAAATGTTAAACTAGTAGCACAAATAATAACTAAAGTGAAAAAAATCATTCAGAAAATAATCCATAAAGTATGACAAAAAAGAGTTAATGGTGCTAGTCAAAAAATATTTAAATCAGTTAAAACAATAATGAGTTCAAAATAGATTAATAGCAAAACATATGAATAGGTAATTGACATAGAAATGGTAAATACATATATAAAAGTTCTCTATCCCCGATTAACCAAATTAAAATTAACATGTCACTTTATACTTATTAAATTAGAACATAATATTGAAATAATGTAAAAGAATGAAAGTACGGTATGTCTACATTTAAATTTTATTTTCTTATAAAAGCTAAATATCAGGCTAGATGTGGTGGCTTACACCTATAATCCCGGAACTTTGGGAAGCCAAGAGGATTACTTGAAGCTAGGGTCAAGACCAGCCAGAGCAACATAGTGAGACCCTATCTCTACAAAACGTACAAATAAAAATAAAATAGTTGGGTGTGATGGTGCACACCTATGGTCTCAGTTACTAGGTGACTGAGGCTTGAAGACTGAACCCAGGAGTTCCAAGCTGCCGTAAGTAAGCTATGATTATGCCACTGCACATCAGCCTAGGTGACAGAGCAAGACTCTGTCACTATTAAAAACAAAATACCTAAATATCCAACAATGTAACAATGTACGAATAGGTAAAATTAGGTTACATCTACTAAATATCACACATCACAACATTAAAATTATGTAATAACACAGAATACTTACAGTATAATATAGTAAAAAAAAATGTGAACTATAATGGTATAGGAAAAGCAAGTGATGGTTTTAAAATAGGTTTAAAAATTTGTGTATATTTACAAAGACCAGGAAAAGAAACTTTTAAAGTTTCCAGAGAAACAAGATTGTGGAAATCAATTCAATTTAATTTTAGACTTCCACTGGTGTTGATGTTTCTGTTTTAAAAAACTAGAGAAGGTAAATTTCAGAAATCAATTGGACTGATATAGATCATATACCATTATACTTCTAATGGGACATACTTTTTTTACCTTATAAAAAGATATGCAAAATAAGACTTCTATTTTGAAAGATTCTCTACTACTTTTCAGATATAATCTAAAGGAAAATTAGATACAATTTTCCAGAGATGTTCATTTTAAACACTGACTGTCAAATAAAAACTTATAGTAATTACCAAAACAGGCTATGCAGCAATGTGCATTTTTCAGACTAATAGTGTAGATGATAACAACAACAACAACAAAAACAAAACAAAATAATGCAGAAAACACAAAACTAGCTCTAATTTAATGCCACATTGAAAAACTGTTCACTGGCTTGTTTTATAGATTCTAATTGGTAGGTCTGCACACACCAGCTAAAATCTCTGCAGTATATGAGCAATGCAGCTCAAGTTGCTGCCAAAAAAACAAATAACGGACAGTGAGCAGAAAGAAGTAAGACACTGCCTAAGTGAGTCACACAAGGACTGGGAGATGTCGAATGTAAAATATGAGAGGCCACAGGAAACATGAAATCTCTCGCCTCATGTTGCCTAACACCCGGGCCCTAAAAGCCACTTTGTTTTCATTACTCAGTCCTATTTAGGGAAGAAAAGAAAGAGTATAGAAAAGTAAAATAAACACTAGGACAAGATTTTTTAAATGACATTAAAAAATTATAACATCACACTGTATCCCATAAATATATGCAATTATAATTTTTAATATATAGTAAAAATAAAAAATAAAAATTGAGAGTAGGATTAGAGAAATAATAATAGGTTTTAAAGTCTATAAAGGCTAAATTAATTATCACTTTGTGGCACATGGCAAACTTCATTTGAGATGACACAGATTTATGGGGAATGAAAAGGGCACAAGGTTCAGAGATGACCCAACTAATCATCAATGATAATCAGAACTCAGGTCAGCAAAAGTTTAAACATAAAGATCTCCCTACGACTCACTATCAGGCAACAAAGGTGACCCTGAATATGACATATGAAATCCAGATGATCCTAAACTCAAGGATGCTCCTCACAACTCAGGAAACTTCACCACCTCCATCCTCACAGTACCACGCATGCTTGTGAAACAGCAAGTATGCATGTACCGTGAAGAACAAGTTCTACCAAGTTTCTGCTTTCCAGAGGCTTATTTGAACCTAATCTATGAAGTAGAAAAAAATTCTGCCCTTAATACTTATTATATATTCTCTTTTTGCAGCACCTCAGAGATACCAAGAATAACATGTGTATAATAAGAATATATTTGAGCTACAGGTTTAAATGCTGGCAAGTGTGAATATTTAGGAAACTAAAAATGAAAACAACACACACACACAATAGTGTCATCCAACAATGAATGCAGGATGAATTACAGCTTCATTCAATAATATGACTGGATCTTAACAGATATATGTCTTAACAGATACAACATTGAGCAAAGCACTGCAAGTTACTAAAGAATATTTATATTGCAATTCAATTTACAAAAAGTTCAAATAAAGACAAAGCTGAATTATGTTCTTTAGAGACACATACATAGGTAATATTACTACTTTGAAAAACAAAAGTAGTAACATAGAAGTCAGGCATTCAGTATGTTCAACAATGGGTTTTCCAATAAGGAAGTCAGTGTGGCGATTCCTTAGGGATCTAGAACTAGAAATACCATTTGACCCAGCCATCCCATTACTGGGTATATACCCAAAGGATTATAAATCATGCTGCTATAATGACACATGCACACGTATGTTTATTGCAGCACTATTCACAATAGCAAAGTCTTGGAACCAAGCCAAATGTCCAACAATGATAGACTGGATTAAGAAAATGTGGCACATATACACCATGGAATACTATGCAGCCATAAAAAAGGATGATTTCATATCTTTTGTAGGGACATGGATGAAGCTGGAAACCATCATTCTCAGCAAACTATTGCAACGACAAAAAACCAAACACCGCATATTCTCACTCATAGGTGGGAACTGAACAATGAGAACACATGGACACAGGAAGGGGAACATCACACACTGGGGCCTGTTGTGGGGTGGGGGGAGCAGGGAGGGATAGCATTAGGAGATATACCTAATGTTAAATGACGAGTTAATGGGTGCAGCACACCAACATGGCACGTGTATACATATGTAACAAACCTGCACGTTGTGCACATGTACCCTAAAACGTATAGTAAAAAAAAGAAAAGAAAAAAAGAAGATATTGCTTTAATTAGCTAAATAAACATAGAAATCCTTTTTAGTAGTAAAATCAAGTAGGAAATAATATGGGAAAGACATGTATAGGAACAGATTTGAAGTTTAGGGGCACATTCTTTTGGATGTTTCTAACAAATTTTGTCCTTGATCTGAATCTAGAATTTTAATAGGCATAGTTTCACTTATACGTTCCATTGCTTATGTTTCACTTAAACATTCTATGTTTCACTCAGACATTCCATTGCTCCCACCCCACCCCATGGAGAAAGGTAGCAATTAGGAATTTGTTTAGAGCTAACTGAAGGTCTGTCTATTTCTGAGCGTCCACCTATCTTTTAATCAGCACTCCCTGTTTATGCTTCCTTGTCCTTCTACAAATGAAGAGAAGCAAAAGAAAAAATAATAGTGATTATAGGAAGAGATAGTTTGCTTGTCTGAAGTGTCAATATGCTTATGTATCTAGCATGCAGCAAAGTCAGTTGAGTTTAGAATCAGGGGCTTCCATGATACGCAAAGATAACCAGCAGAAGAATGGACTGGGGAGGCTGTGTCAAGAGGATGGTATGGAAATGCCTAGGGATGAGTTCCTACAATTCCTAGGGCTTTATTGCATTTTGTTTTACCTCATCTGGGTTTCACTTTCCTTTGTCTATGGGTTGATTACTATTGAGCTGAGGCAGATTTATTGTCCACTAGAGGCCAAAACTAATTTCTGAACATGCCCTCACTATACAGAGCACTGGTACAGAGCCCTTTAGGACATCTCCATAATACCTTTAATGTCACTTTGTTGAGCACTGGACGTATGGAGCTAATATTTTATGACCATGATAATTTTATTAACAAAAATGGTTACTACTTATTTTCTTACTGACATCAGAAACTATGCAGTTCTCTTTTTTGATCATCATAAAAGGTTTCTTTATTTTCCCTTAGATTTCTACATATTCTAGAGTAACAACTGATCATTTATGCCTTCTCATTCTTAACATTTCTGTAAGCAATCTTGTTGTCTTTATCTCAGTTGCTTCAGTTTGACTTTTTCCTCTTTAGCCATGAATAAATAATTATCAGTGTGTGTTGTTAGTCCCCCTTCTATAGTCACATAACTATAAAAACAATATAACTTCAACACAACATAAGCAGCTGAATTAAGCTAAAACACTGTCTTGCTTTTATTCATCCTCATTTGAATGTATATTTTAAATTATTATCAGTAGTATATGTTTAAAGTATTGTTAGCAACTTTTGAGCTTAAAATGTACTTTTTCAGTATTATTTGACTCATATCAACTCCAATACAATCCAATTTGATTCTGTTCTGAAAAACATTAAGTTAAAGCTTCAGAACAAACAAGTGTCAAAGATGGATTGCCAACGTAAATAGTATAACTGGACTTCAAGTAAATCTTTTAAAAAATACTCCCTAAATGATGCTTTGAGCTGTAAACTTACTGTAATTGTGAATACCACTATTTGGAATAACCCATTGTTTAATTTCCAATTCCATCTTGTCCTGATGAAATTCTTGCCATTATCTGAATGTTTTTTGTCTCAAGGATTACATTTTGTATTTGCTTAGCCCTTCAGGCTATATTTGATGCCATATCCCTTTTTCACATAAACTCAAAGACTACTTGTTAACTTGGCTAGAGACTACAGAAGATACAAAATACATATTAATTCTGTTATTCAGTGTAAACTCCCAGGCACCATTAAAATTCTGTGCATTATGTGAACACAAAAGAATACAGTAATTATGTTTGGGGGAATATTTTAGTTCATTAGGACATAAGCTTCTTTGAAAAAGACAGTTGAAAATTTTGTGGCAGAGACTGCCTGCCTGCTCACCAGTAGATCCCTTTTCTTTCCCTCCAAACACATTTGCCAGCTTCCCTTGCACTCGGAGAAGGCATGTGACTGGGTTCTGGCCAATGGACAATGGCCAGGACTGGAAGCACACCACTTCCAGTCCTGGTCCCTTAAACACTCCCACATGATTCTTCAGATCTTATCTCCACCTGTCTTTCAGCTGGATGCAGAAAATCCAGCAGAGAATTCCAAGGCCTTAGGGAGTTGTGAGGCCACAGCCAGAAAAAAGCTAGGATTCCTGAAGAAACACTTGTAAAGGTTCTCAAAAACACCAGCTTAGAATGTATACAGAAGGAATAACCTTGCACTGCATTAAACCACTGAGATTTGGGGATTGATTATTACAGCAGTCAGCCTACCCTGACTAACATGAATCAGATGTATATTTTTCCCTATCTGTTGTGAAAAACTATCATCAGATTTCCATTTGTTTTTATTGTTTTAAGTTACTAAGGATTGCATTCTAATTTCATTTTTCCAGCTTTATTAAGGTATAATTGACCAAAATTGTATATTTAAGGTGTACAATATGATGTTTTGATATACAAGTACATTGTGATGACAACACTTAATATATCCTTCACCTCATATAGTTACAATGTGTGTGTAAGTGTGCGTGTTCTGTGTGTGGTGAGAACACAATGCCTTCTAAATTTAATTATACGACCATTAATTGTTTAACTTCTGAACTCAGTCATCTTAGTTTTTTATATGTTTCCGTTTTATTTACTTATTTTTATTTTATTTTTCTTGAGATGGAGTCTCACTCTGTCGCCCAGGCTGGAGTGCAGTGGCATGATCTCGGCTCACTGCAAACTCCACCTCCTAGGTTCATGCCATTCTCCTGCCTCAGTCTCCCAAGGAGCTGGGACCACAGGCGCCCACCACCACCCCTGGCTAATTTTTTTTTTTTTTTTTTTTTTTTAGTAGAAATGGGGTTTCACCGTGTTAGCCAGGATGGTCTCAATCTCCTGACCTCGTGATCTGCCCGCCTTGGCCTCCCAAACTACTGGGATTACAGGCGTGGGCCACTGTGCCCAGCCATATGTTTCCATTTTAAATATAGATTATAACACAAGTCAAGACTAGGAATCCTGTAGGTGCTCAAATATCTAATTGCTGACAAGAATCTTTATCACATTGAAAGGCTGAGCTGCCCTGCCTTTATCTTTTAACACTTTATCAGTGTTTTGACTCGCAATCGCTTTTGCCATAAAGCCAGTAGCTAAGCAAAGAAAATCAAAACAGACATTAATCCATCAGCTGTTTTAGATTCATATACATGTGCCAGAACAATGCATAAGATTAGTAGTCAACTACTAGCATTTATAAGTAAAGTTTAGCAAAGACTAAACAGAAGTTTTTGGTAAAATTTTTATTTTCTAAAAAGAACATAAAGGAATATGTTAACCCACTTCACTGTTCTAAATAAGTTAAGAATTCAGGGCCAGGCGCAGAGGCTCACACATGTAATCCCAGCACTTTGGGAGGCCAAGGTGGGTGGATCACAAGGTCAGGAGTTCAAGACCAGCCTGACCAACATGGTGAAACCCCATCTCTACTAAAGATACAAAAAATTAGCCAGGTGTGGTGGTGTGCACCTGTAATCCCAGCTACTGGGGAGGCTGAAGCAAGAGAATCATTGAACCCTGGAGGTGGAGGTTGCCGTGAGCCGAAATCACGCCACTGCATTCCAGCCTGGGTGACGGGGTGACACTCCATCTTAAAAAAAAAAAAAGAGTTCAACTGAGAGGATAAGGGAGAAAATAAGAAGAAGACTGCTGGTGACTGCTGTTGAAATCCCTTTATTCTCTCAATACATCTACAGTTGGGAAGATTCTAAGCATGAGTCTCTCTCAATTTCCAAAGAATTAACCTATGTTAAACATTATACTCTAATCCATTCCCCAAACTGCCCTTAACAATATTCACATAGAATTTTGGTGCTTTAAAAGTTATGGCCTCCAAATTCTCTGGCACTCTTCCCATTGAAAGGCAGTCTCTGTGCCATCTCCTCTTGAAACTGGGTAGGTTGTAAATGGTTAACCAACAGTGCACAGTGTGAGTGACGCTATGTTACCTATCCCAAGGATAGGTCATAAAAGACCATGCAGCCTCTGCCTTGCCCATAGAATGCTCCCCCTTGAAAGCTTCAGCTACTGCATAAGTGACAATCCTGAGGCCACCATTCTGTAAGGAAGCCAAACTAGGCCACATGTAGAATTCACATGGAGAGGCCCAAGAACGCATGAAGAAAGAATCCTCAAGATTACATGGAGATCCAGTACCCAGCTGCTCCAGCTCCTGCTCTTCCAGATCCACATCGCTCTCTGGCTGAAACTTCATGGAAAACCTCAAGCCATAACGACCCAGCAGAGCCCTTCCCAAATGTTTTACCCACAGAACCTGTGAGAGATCATAAAATGATAATTCTTGTTTTAAGCCACAAAGTATTGGAGTGATTCGTTAAGCAGCAATAGTAACAGGAATAAGAATGTCTAATTATTGAGTAAAATAATCATATATCATTCTTGAGAATCTCTTTTAGTTTTGATACTATCTTTTTAACACAGGCTAGTTTTAGGTACCTCAATCTAATATTTTATAGGGAACTAGCTAGTTTAAAACAACTGCTATACTAGTGATAACTAAACATGGTTTCATCTCACCAGAAAACAGCTAAAAAGAGAAAAACAGAGTATCTTCTAAATGCTCAAGGATTTATCATCTCTCTTGACTTCATATGCAGGGATTATATAAGAATCAAGATGATGATGTTATAATGTATAAGAATCAAGCCAGGAAACTACTGTCATAGTAAAATAAATAAATTTTTGAAATGTATTTTTTTATATATTTTAAGTTCTAGGGTACATCTGCACAACATGCAGGTTTGTTACATATGTATACATGTGCCATGTTGGTGTGCTGCACCCATTAACTCGTCATTTACATTAGGTATATCTCCTAATGCTATCCCTCCCCCCTCCCCCCTCCCCCCACCCCACAACAGGCCCCGGTGTGTGATGTTCCCCTTCCTGTGTCCAAGTGTTCTCATTGTTCAATTCTCACCTATGAGTGAGAACATGCAGTGTTTGGTTTTTTGTCCTTGCAATAGTTTGCTGAGAATGATGGTTTCCAGCTTCATCCATGTCCCTACAAAGGACACGAACTCATCCTTTTTTTTTTTTAGATTCAATGTCATCCCCATCAAGCTACCAATGACTTTCTTCACAGAATTGGAAAAAACTACTTTAAAGTTCATATGGAACCAAAAAAGCACCCGTATTGCCAAGTCAATCTTAAGCCAAAAGAACAAAGCTGGAGGCATCACACTACCTGACTTCAAACTATACTACAAGGCTACAGTAAACAAAACAGCATGGTACTGGTACCAAAACAGAGACATAGATGAATGGAACAGAACAGAGCCCTCACAAATAATACTACACATCTACAACCATCTGATCTTTGACAAACCTGACAAAAACAAGCAATGGGGAAAGGATTCCCTATTTAATAAATGGTGCTGGGAAAACTGGCTAGCCATATGTAGAAAGCTGAAACTGGATCCCTTCCTTACACCTTATACAAAAATTAATTCAAGATGGATTAAAGACTTAAATGTAAGACCTAACACCATAAAAACCCCAGAAGAAAACCTAGGCAATACCATTCAGGACATAGGCATGGGCAAGGACTTCGTGGCTAAAACACCAAAAGCAATGGCAACAAAAGTCAAAATTGACAAATGGGATCTAATTAAACTAAAGAGCTTCTGCACAGCAAAAGAAACTACCATCAGAGTGAACAGGCAACCTATAGAATGGGAGAAAATTTCTGCAATCTACTCGTCTGACAAAGGGCTAATATCCAGAATCTACAATGAACTCAAACAAATTTACAAGAAAAAAAGACCCCATCAAAAAGTGAACAGACACTTCTCAAAAGAAGACATTTATGCAGCCAAAAGACACATGAAAAAATGCTCATCATCACTGGCCATCAGAGAAATGCAAATCAAAACCACAGTGAGATACCATCTCACACCAGTTAGAATGGCCATCATTAAAACGTCAGGAAACAACAGGTGCTGGAGAGGATGTGGAGAAATAGGAACACTTTTACACTGTTGGTGGGACTGTAAACTAGTTCAACCATTGTGGAAGTCAGTGTGGCGATTCCTCAGGGATCTAGAACTAGAAATACCATTTGACCCAGCAATCCCATTACTGGGTATATACCCAAAGGATTATAAATCATGCTGCTATAAAGACACATGCACACGTATGTTTATTGTGGCATTATTCACAATAGCAAAGACTTGGAACCAACCCAAATGTCCATCAATGATAGACTGGATTAAGAAAATGTGGCACATATACACCATGGAATACTATGCAGCCATAAAAAAGGATGAAATATATTTTAAAAATAAAAGTAAAGTTTCAACAGGACTAAATCCCAGTCCTCCTACTAATTTATATTGATTAACTTGATCAACTTTTTAAAAAGGACTATGCCCGTGTACTACAGATTAAATTAATATAAGGACCTCCTTCTTACTGATGACACACTTTGACAAATAAGTAGTTTTAAAAAACAATGAAATCTACTAATGATGTTTTAAATAGCAAATCATAATTAACTATGCTAAAATTAAAATTGTAATTTGAGTAGACACTACCTAGAATACAAACATATCACAGGCAATTACCTCACAAAAAGACAGCTGATTAAGTAACCCAGAGGTACATTTTATAGTGCTTTCCTTCTGGACAACTCATAAGGATAGAGATTTCCTGAATATTAAATGTTAAATAGGGACTATGTAATACCTTTTCATGGATGCATGAGTGTTTGTTCTGAAATTTTTCTCAGAAAGAATTTTACATTCGTTTTTTGAGAAAAAATTGGCTCTGTCTATAAACACTCATATAACCCTCATGCACCCTGCAAAGAAGTTTTTGTTGTTGTTGTTTTGGGGTTTTTTTTTTTGGTCTAAAGATTCAAGTCACGTTCTTAATTTTCACAATTGTCAGTTTTTCTGCTTAGTTACCAGATGGCTAAAACATGTGATCCTCAGCTATTACTACATAATATAAACACTTTAGATATTTGCCAGAGAGTTCAATATTCCCTAAAGTTCCAACCCAGCAGTACCAGTTACTAGTGACCCTAACATTCTAGCACATGCCTTCATTATTGCAGTTCTCAGACTTTACTTAGTGTCTAAGTTCTTATACTTAGCAAGGTCATATATGTCTGTGGCAAATGAACAAGTGAATGAATATGATCCAGCACCTTATCAAAAATAAGGCAGAGACAACCAATATTTAACAAAAAAGAAAAAGTCAACTCATCATTCTTCTGACATCTCTAATTTCAGCCAAATATCACCTTAGATCACTACTAAAAAGTGTATCTGACCTATATTGGCTAGTTTGCCTTCAGAAATGCCTCTATTAAGTTATGATTTAATGTTATGGCCTTGAATGACCAGAAACCAATAGAACAGATAACAACTGAAGAATATTATTATTGCTCACATGCCATGGCTACAGATAATACCCTTTAATAACATGGATCTAGGATATTAGTTATAATTTGCCTAAGTTTGTTAACTTCTGGATCCTCATAGTGATAAGCAGTATAACCCTCAGAAGAAAGCAAGCCTGTCTGTGTGACTGATTGCCTTGGTTGCTGGAGGAGAGGGCAACTTTGGAGATAGTGCTCTCTACTCAGCACCCTTTCTTGTGGGGGTTAGAGGACATGGTGGAAGTTTCTCAAAGAGCTGAAAAAGTAACACCAAGTGGCCATTCCACCCTACACAGTAGTCACAGTAATCCTCTTAAGAAGGCTTAAAAGGAAGAAATGAGCTCCCATTATTTGGTACAGTGGGCACAGAACACAATCCATATGATATATGTACGTAAACCAAAAAGTATCTGAGACAAGTCTTAATCAACTTAGAAGTTTATTTTGCCAAGGTTAAGGACAATGGCCAGAAGAGAAGAAACATGGAATCACAGAAAGTCTGTGGTCTGTGCCTTTCTCCAAAGATGACTTTAAGAGTTTGAATATTTAAAGGGGAAAAGTGGGATGGAGGGGGGAAAAGGGAAGGTATGGTAATCCACATGTTGCAAGAGAAAAGGAGAAAAGGAGGAACAGTCAATTATGTATTATTCTTGTTCTCAGTAAATTGGCACTTTACATAAGGTAAGGTGAACACAAAGTAGCTACCTGTGGAGATGTTTAACGTTTTAGGAACAAAAGGAAAAGGCAGTTGTTTGCATGACTCAGCTTTCAGCTTAATGCTTTCCTTTTGGCTTAGTGAATTGGGGTCCTGAGTTTTTATTCCTTCCAAGTGTTTACATAGACAGGATTATACTTTGAGAAAGTGAAAATAAACCCAGCTACCACTTGGCCCATGGTGTTCCCAAACAATTTTCTAACGGGATTTAGCTGAGCCATAGCACAGCTGCAACAAATGGTTAACAATTCTTCCTTTTGCATGATTGCTGCTTTCTTATCAATGAACCTTGAGCCCTGTTTTATTTCTCTGGACTCCTGAAGAAAGATTACTGAGATATTCATTTGCTAAACTGTTGCCTGCTTTGTAACAGTAACCAAATCTAGAGCCAGTTCACACTTCCTAAACTATGCTTAGAGTCGTGCAGCATAAGCCCAAACCCTATATCAGAATCTCCTAACTCTCCCTTACTGAGATGCTCCTATGTTAGATGTACTTAGTTTGTTGAACCCCAGATGATCACTCCTCTGGGGTGATATTCAATGAGCTAAGTACATCTAACTTTGATTAAAGGTGTATACTGATGGTTTTTGGATAATAGGTTTCAACGAATTAAACTGAAGGTCTTGTGAAAAATCTTCCCATATTTAAAAATCCCAAAGGAAAGAGATTCTCTTGTCCTACTTATGATGAATTTTAAAATGTTATTATTGAAAACCATCATTGATGTACATTAAAAATGAAATATACAGATAGGTCCAATGACGTTTTAAAATAATCAGACATAAGTAAATGGAAACAGGACTCTTCCAAAACCATAAGTGGACAAGTTTAATACCAACTATGGTTAAAAAATGAATGGCAGAAATAAAAAATAATATTTTAAATGTAGTTTTGATCAGAGAAAAATGATCAAATGACTTGCAATACTCAAAATCAACCACCATTAGGTCTAGTCCAAAGGAAATAATGCTCAGGGAACAAAGGTTACCTTCATCACCAAAGCTTCTGCATATTAGGATGACATGATGGTGGAAAAAGTCAGGATCAAGTGCCCAATATGGTTTCAGAGTAGTGTTCTCACATGTACCCTAGAACTTAAAGTATAATAAAAATGAAAAAAAAAAAAAAAAAAAAAAAAGAATGTCCTGAAGAAGAGATCGGCCTAGAATCTGGGGACAGTCAAGAGACACACGAAAGGAAGATGGGAAAAAATATAGTTGTTTTTTGTTTGTTCGCTTTTCTTAGGGGTAGGTTTGTATATATGTGTTAATCTATGCTTGCATACTGGAAAACTTCTGAGGTACTGTAGAGTTGTTGTCTCTCTCACGGATACTGTTCAGGCAAATGAAAGGAAACTCATTCATAGCCGCAGTCACTAAGAACTGAAACAAACTACTAAGCAATAAAGCAAAAATGGGGCCATGTATAATTTACTGATCCTATGTTAAGCAATAATGACACAAAGATATCTTTTCCAGCTCTGTGTTAAAAAATACTGGGATCAGGCACCAAAAACTTAGCTGTTGCTCCAGGATATATTTACTCACGGAAGATAAGATTTTTATCCAACCAAATAACCTACTCATCAAGACTTGATTCAGGATACTCACTTACCTATGCCCATCAATCCAAAAATACAATGTCACAAATTCTTTCCAATCCCAACCATGTCCCTGCTTGGCAAGACTCATCTGAAAACTACTCATTTCAGGCCCTAAAATTATTTAAATAACCTTTCCCTAATTTTCCCCTTTGGAGATGCTTCTACATCTCTGTCAAAGGGGTGCTCTACAAACTTAGATTTGCTTGATCAACACATTTTATTTTCTGGTGGTCTTTTGGGGTGCTCAGAATCAACAGCCCACATGGTTTCACCTGCTCACATAATGAATAGGCATTACTACATAGAAATATCCATGGACTATGAAACACAAAGGCTCACTTTTGTGGTGTTCTAGGGAAATTACCAGAGACCTGATCAGTCTAAGCATCCTGATATTTACCTAGCTTTCCAGCCCTCCACCATCAAGGAGTCAAACTTTGTATCACCCATGATCACTTACTTCATATGGGGTAATTTCCTCTTCTAACTACAGGTGACATCAAGGACACAGAGTTAGAAACAATCCCTACAGAACACTCTAAGCATATAGTTTAGTCTATCTTTCTAGTTTCTCTTTCAAAACCTTCTACCCTCTTAACCTTTTCCTCAAACCAATCATCACCATCATCATCTCTAAGCAATATGAGTTATATACACAAATATTTAGAATTTTACATATTTAAACGTTTTTTCTTGCTTGCTTTTCTTTATTTGTATTTTTTATTTTTGTGGGTATTCAAATTTTTGATCATTAACAATTATAGGAAATTCTTTTGTGTGGACTGTCCAAGGAATAATTATTCATATGAGTTTACAACAGCTGCTTGTATATGTTCTAGTGTTTAACTTTTCAAGAATCATTCCAAATATTAATCCCAAACGTAAAAGCAACTGTTTAGGAAAAAATAAAATAAAACTAAAGAAAAGTTACAAGCCACATATTTCAGCTATAACTTCACAGAATATGGTTGTTTACTGTTATTATCTAAATAACCTCCTTTTGAACAGAAATAAGGTTTATTGCCACACACATCTCTCAGGATCCTAAAATACATCACTTTATGTACTATAAGTTTATTAATTGCCTACAAAGGATTTTAGAAATCACGTACACATATCAAATATAGTTACTGTGAATGTCCAAAATTAGAAAATAAAACAGCTAATTATAGCATCTTTATCTGCATATAAACACTATTTTAAAAACATTACATAGTAAGTCCTGCCAAATATAACTTCTTAATATGTATCAAAAGTATCAATTTTTTTTTTTTTTTTGAGACGGAATTTCACTCTGTCACCAGTCTGGAGTACAGTGGTGTGATCTCGGCTCACTGCAACCTCCACCTCCCGGGTTCAAGCGATTCTCCAGACTCAGCCTCCTCAGTAGCTGGGATTACAGTTGCCCAACACCACACCCAGCTAATTTTTGTATTTTTAGTAGAGATGGGGTTTCACCATGTTGGCCAGGATGTCTTGATCTCTTGACCTTGTGATCCGCCTGCCTCAGCCTCCCAAAGTGCTGGGATCAAAATGTTAAAATACATTAAGATTTACTTCTAACATGCCTTATTTCAAGTGCTCTTTTATGGAATATTTTGAAATTATCTCATCCTCTATATATGAACTCTCATAAAATTTGTTCTATGAACACATATCAAAACATACTTTACACAGTTCATTATGCTAGAGAGTATTTCAAGCATTCTCTCTAGATTGGACTTTCTATCCTCAGAATCACCTTATGATTATTCACCTTTTACAAAATTATTGGCATTCAGAGAGGTGAACTACTTTCCCAAGGTCAAACAGCAAATAAATGATGAAGTCAGGACTCAGACCAAGACCTTTGACAATCTGATACTAGTCTATGCTTGTTAACTACATGCCAAACTAGTAAACACATGTGTGTCCTTAAATATATTTGTTTTCTAATACTGGAGATCATCTATAAACAATGGAATGATGTTGCTGATATCTATTTATACAGCTTTAATCAAATGTTAAAAGAAAATTAGACTGCAACTGAGTTTTAATTAAATACTCTTGAATATCCAATCAGACAATCAAGTTCAATATAAGCAGTTCTGATTTAAGGTAGATAGATTTTTTTTTCTTTTCCTTCTGCTCACAGCAAAAGATCTAATCAAGAAGATATATTCAAACGCATTAATTTGGAGACAGACCATGGATTCCACAATATAAAACAGAATCATTTAAAACATCCAAAATACAAACAAGAATAAATACTGCTGTTTTATGCCTGAAAAATGCATGTTATTTTTGAATACTTCCTTGTATATTTTGTGGCTATTTATGTATTAACCTTTGATTATTATAAATTCAAGGAGTCTATAACATGTATTTTTCCTTTAATAGCAAGATTCTAGCCAAATGCTAAAAAGCCTCATGAAGTCTGAGTTTTAATTACTTTTCATGTTATAAAAATGACAGCCTAGGAATTTTCTCTAAGTTCAACATCAACGTTCAAACAAGTGCATGTGAAATTTATTGACTAAATTGCCTTTACTTTTTGTTTTCTGGCACCTGGCAGATGCCTTCTTCACCCCTTATCAGGCTCATAGTCTCACTTGTATGATTGTACTCTTAAATGTGCTTTTTCCGGTCAGCAGCTGGCCTAGAGATCAGTGTCTAATCATGAGAGACTGGGACAAACTGCTCCTATTCCTTTTTTTCCACAACGTTTACTATCCCAAGGCCAGAGCTAATCTTACAGAGTCCCCAAAAGGTGGCCTGGAGGAAGATTTGCAGATCCATTCAAGTGTTAACTACAGATTTTTCCTACTTGGCACCAGAAAATGCTGAACCATCTGCTAGATATACCTCAGCACTCATTAAAACTATCTTGTCATGTCTCTTCTCACCTGGGAAGACTGGGTGGACATTAATGAGATTCCACATCTGAGGGTGGGCAACATATACGAGCCAGACTTGCTCAGCATGCATTGATTCAGCTTACTTCAACTTACATTCATTTAGGTATGCCCCAAAACATAGGTCTCATACTTGACAGGTCTTACACTTCTAGTGTTGCTAACTGCACATGATATTAGAAAATTATTTTTTTCGTAGCATAGACTGTAAAGAAATCTGAAAATCTCACTGAGCCATACAACTAGAGCTGCCAGACTTAGAAAATTAAAATACAAGAAACACAAATAATTTAAATTTCAAATAAACAATGAATTTTTTTCAGTATAAGCAGTCTCAGATATTCTATTTCATCTGATAATTTCACATGCAATATTATGATTATTTAAATTGGGTAAAAGATACTTAAACACTCCCTAATATTAACCAGTTAGTAGGTTAGTTTGACTTGATAGAAAGACTACTGGAGAATATGTCAAAATACAGAATTCTCAGCCTCATTCTATTTTCCACCAGACTCTGTAACTCTAGGTATACTCCCTGGCCTCTATGAGCTCCATTATCATTACTTACAAAACGGATAATATACCTTTCCTGTAAACCATGCAAGACTGAGAATCAACTAAGTGAACAGAAGTGAAAGAATTCTAAAAAGTAAATATAAGAGAAACTTATATATGAGTCATCAATAATTAGTAAGTTTTTAAATATAAGAAGCTCACATTATCTTTTCACATATAAAGAAATTACAACCCATCTGTTTGAAAATAAAACTACTGCATTCATTTCTCCTACTACTCCAATCTGTTTCTACCCAAACCACTGCACTAAACTATTTGTAAAGGTCACAATGACTTCCTTAAATAAACTAAGTAAATCCTGACCCTGTATTCTCTATTACTTGACCCTGTTCATTTATTTCACTACATTTACTACAATATGCAATAGTTGTTTTACGTATTTCTCCACCAGCACTTAGTCCACTGTTAGGCACAATGTAGATGTTCAATAATTATGTTGAGTAAGTAAATAAACAAATGTCACTTAAATATACTCTTCTAACTTGTCCTCTGGTAGATACTGTGATATGACACCCAGATCACATTTCAATGAAGCACTGGTTGCCCCAACTGTATGGAGCACTTTCTACAGACAGCCTTCAGCTGCCAGCTCCTTCAGACATTGCCTCATTTGCAGAGAGCCACGTCACCCAAAGTCATGCCCCTTCATAGAATGGCCCACATTCCAGAATTGATCAATGCAGGAGTATAATGACCTGGTGTCCTGGCCCAACTTAGGACAGCCTTGAAAAACCATTCTAGCTCCAGGAATCCCCAGGGTGTCAGTGAGCCTACTGAGGCTCCATTTCTTCTTATCCTGTTTCTGTCCTTTCTTTTCCTAAGGGCTTGATCCCAAAGGCCTTCTAAATAAATATCCTTCACATTACAAATCTCAGAATCTGCTTCCCAGGGAATTCAACCTGTGACACCCTCAAAACAGCTTTTAATAGTGATGAAACTCTCTCTGAAACAATCTTATTTCAAGGTTTTTATCTTTTCATTTGTTGCCTGACCTCCTTTTTCCTTTTGCAAACATTAAAATACCAGACTAACACAGGACCAATCCTGGTCCTCTCCCTGTTTTCATTTTTTTACACTGTCTCTTAATTGATCTCAGCCATTTCTACACTTCCTGAAATTGAGGGTCTCTACACTGATCTCTAGTCTATACCTCTGTTCTGAGTTTCACACTTCTAGAGCCAAAAGTTCATTTGAATAGCATCTCTTTTTAGTGCCATCATCTGGAATAAAACAAAACTGGAATCACATTATTCTTTTGTTCAGTCGGTTTCCATTTTATTTCAGACATAAATTCAGATCATTTTCTATGATCTAAAAGTAGGCTGAATACTTATATTAGTGAATATTGACATTTCATATTCCATCATATTTGTAACTGGGACCCTTTTCAGAATGAAATGGAGTGGTATTAACAATTACTCTAGGACAACAGGCAATAACAGAACTGGCCCAGGCAATCACAGAAACAGGTTTACGCTATGTATAAGGTGTCCACTGCACTGTATTCAAACTTTCTGAAGTTTAAAAATGCTTAGATACAGTATTGCTGTTATAGTATTCACAGCCTTGGTATCAATTTAGGCCTCAAAAAGATGCAATGGTCAAAAATTTAGCATCTGTTTTTTGTGTGTACAACCCATAAAGACATCTTATGCAGCCAAGGTGTTTAACTAATCCAGTACGCTGCAGCCTTTGGTGTTCACTGGAATAACTTCTGGGATATTTTCAAAATGCATGACCATAATACTTCTCAAGAACCATAAAATCAGAATGTCTGTGGATAGTCCCAGGCATGTGCATTTTGGAAAACCTTCCTTGGTAAGAGCCATTACACTACTCTATGACAAGCACTGTTCAAAATACCTTTTAAGTTAAACTAGGAAATATACTAACATTGATTGTGTACCCATATCTGCAGTGAGATTATTAGCAGGCTTAGCAGTATTGATCACCCTTAGACTAGTTCTTGGTTTTACTTCAAATACTCCAGCAACACTATCATGTTTTTAAGGAACAAGGGTAGATAAAAACATGATTGGCAGATGTCTATTGTTGAGACTGGGGGTGAATTACATAGTTGTTCATCCCTACTTTTGTAAATGTTTAAAAATTCCCATAATGAAGAGCTTTAAAATAAGGGCCACTGGTAAAACAAACAAACATACGATTTTGACTAAAATGACATGAAGTCCAGCTAATTCTATTTCTCAAATAACTTTTACATTATATTCCCTCTGCTCTTTCCTGCCACCACCCTATTTCAGGCCTTTATTAGATTTTAACTGAAATCTAAAATTACTTCTTAACTCACAGAAGTACTTCCTAATAAATTTATAATTCGTTGATTCACACATTCATTCTTAAGAAAAAAAAAAACTTATGAAGCACACCTATTTCCAAAGAACTAGCATATGTCAAGAAGCTGATATCCTCTCAGGGCTGCCAAAGCTAGTTTTCTAAGTCATAAATCTGATCAGACCATTTACCAGGGAAAACAAAACAAAGCAAAATGATCATCTATGGCGGTGGTTATCTTAAAAGGTCAGATACTAAATATATTAGGCTTTGCAGACCTTACATTTCTGTTGGAACTACCCAACTCTACCATTGTGGTACAAAAGCAGCCATAGACAATACATAAACACATGGGTGTAGATGTGCTCCAGTAAAACCTGATTTACAAAAACAAGTGGTAGGCTGGATTTGACCCAATAGCATAGTTTGCCAATCCCTGATCTGTTAATAAACAAATTCCATAAAACAGTAATTGAAGCTCTGTAACAACCAAATTCCTTTAAAATAATGATCTAAGACATTCAGTAAATATGACCTCAAAGCACCCATATACCTGTATTTCCTGCACAACTCCATGCTCTAGAGTTCCTCCATTTTTATTTTTTACATCACCATGGCCTTGATAAATCATTGGTTCAATACTTATTAATACTCCAATAACCAGAACAAGTATCCCTTGATATATAAAGCTGTCCTTATATTCTATACATACCCTGAATCTTGGCAGGGTGAGAATCACCCCACAGAAATACCTGTTATATAAATTTCTATGAAGGCAAACATATATTATAGATCCCTTAAATTCTCTGTTTATCATTACTGCATCTGCTAACCTGTAACCAAAGGGTTTATCAAGAGCATTTCTGGGTGCTCCAAAACACCAATAAGTATACTATCATGGACACTGAGAGACACTTCAGCCTCCCAGAGTAGATATTATATTGTTTCTAAGAAAAGACAACTGAACAACACTGATTAAATTGAACCTTATTTATTTTTCATAAAGCCCAAAGCAATAAATATGCAGAAGTAGGACTTCATGGAAAATTAATGGCATGTCTTCTATGCACTTTATGTACATGCTCTGTTCTAAAGTTATTCCGTAGTCCTCTTTTCTTTTGGCCAAGACCATAATGAGATTTTGGCCATATATTTTCCTCAAGCAAAGCAATATGAAACAGGCCAGATGAAAGGGATTGTGAGAGGTCAGGTTATTTTCATCCCTTTTCTCTTAGGAAGAAATATTCTTTACATCCTAAGAAAAGGAGCTATGATTCTATTTTTGGAGACATCAAGAGAAAGAGATTTTATAACTTTCTCTAATAATCCGTTCTAATGCTTAACAAATTTTGTTGTTAGAAAAAAACCTTCATGTAAGTCCTTGTGCTACAGAATGAAATGATTATTTTTCTGTTCCTAGGGAAAGAGAAAACAGCAAAAATTATCTATGTAAGAGACGTGTATATATTTTTAAACAATAAATTATCCTTAATCTATTTGCCATTATCCTTTTAGAATTTTCTTTCCTTGAAGCAATAATCCTGATTTTTAAACTGTAAGGTATTTGAAGCTTATTTACAAATATTTTCCTGGTCTAAGACACTAATACTAAGTAACTGATTATACTGTCATTATTTCCCTACAACTTATAAAAATGTAAAGTTCTAATTACTATTTAAATTGAATAGAAAGTAGAATTTAAAATTCAACTCCTATTCTTTTTAGACCTTGAGCAATAACGTTCCCCCAACACAGTTTTCTTAAGTTGATGTTACATAAAAGATTTTTCAAATATACATTTTATATGGTATAATATCTAACTGATAATAAGATGAACACAGTGTTATCAAAAGTGGAAAGCTGTAAAGCTCATGAAATTTTAATGAGTCACCATGAATAAGAAAAACATAGCAGGAAATGGTGACAGGTCACAGAATACTATTCATTCATATTCAAAGCACTACTGTACAGAAGTACAGTATCTAATCAGAAGGCTGAAGGGGTGACACGGTGCGAAGGAATTCTTATTTGTATCTAGGTTTTATCATATTTTTACATATTATCTACCTTTCCAACCCAAAGGTATTTTTTCTCTTCAATAAAATAATCTTTATCATCCAATATAAAAATATCTTCTATTACTTGATTGTATTTTATTTTATAATAATAAAAGTTCCAAACAACACATTTCTCAATATAATTTCAAAATGTTTTATAGTTAAAATGGCATATGCCAAACAATGATGCCAAAAGTACAGATAAAACCTGCTGACCAAAATCCAATGCCCCATAAAAGATATTTGTCATATTATACCAAAATCATCACATTTATAAGCATACATGTGATTAAAACTCTATTAAATAAGACTGACAGACTATGCTTGTCTTAGAAGACTAGATAGCTATCATGTATAGATGAGTGCCTCTCAAACCTGGATATACTACAGAATCACCTGGAAAGCTTTTAAAATGGTAATGATATCTGAACTCCATCACATAGATATTTTCATTTTTCTGGGATAGATCCTGGACATCAGTATATTCAGTAACTGGTCAAATGATTCTAGAACAGAGAAAGGGATGTGAACTACTAATAAAGCAAAAAGAAAGAAAAAAGAAATGGGGAGGGTGGAGCCAAGATGGCCAAACAGGAACAGCTCCAGTCTGCAGCTCCCAGCGTGAGCGATGCAGAAGACGGGTGATTTCTGCATTTCCAACTGAGGTACTGGGTTCATCTCACTGTGGAGTGTCGGAAAGTGGGTGCAGGACAGTGGGTGCAGTGCACTGAGCGTAAGCCAAAGCACGGCGAGGCATCGCCTCACGCAGGAAGTGCAAGGGGTCAGGGAATTCCCTTTCCTAGTCAAAGAAAGGGGTGACAGATGGCACCTGGAAAATCCGGTCACTCCCACCCTAATATTGCACTCTTCCAACGATCTTAGCAAACGGCACACCAGGAGATTATATCCCGTGCCTGGCTCAGAGGGTCCTATGCCCACGGAGCCTGGGTCATTGCTAGCATAGCAGTTTGAGATCAAACTGCAAGGTGGCAGCAAGGCTGGGGGAGGGGCGTCCACCATTGCTGAGGCTTGAGTAGGTAAACAAAGCCACCAGGAAGCTCGAAGTGGAGACAGCCCACCAGAGCTCAAGGAGGCCTGCCTGCCTCTGTAGACCCCACCTCTGGAGGCAGGGCATAGCCAAACAAAAGGCAGCAGAAACCTCCGCAGACTTAAATGTCCCTGTCTGACAGCTTTCAAGAGAGTAGTGGTTCTCCCAGCATGCAGCTGGAGATCTGAGAACAGACAGACTGCCTCCTCAAGTGGGTCCCTGACCCCCGAGTAGCCTAACTGGGAGGCAACCCCCAGTAGGGGCAGACTGACAACTCACACGGCTGGGTACTCCTCTGAGACAAAACTTCCAGAGGAATGATCCTGCAGCAACATTTGCTGTTCACCAATATCCTCTGTTCTGCAGCCTCCGCTGCTGATACCCAGGCAAACAGGGTCTGGAGTGGACCTCCAGCAAACTCCAACAGACCTGCAGCTGAGGGTCTTGACTGTTAGAAGGAAAACTAACAAACAGAAAGGACATCCACACCAAAACCCCATCTGTTCGTCACCATCATCAAAGACCAAAGGTAGATAAAACCACAAAGATGAGGAAAAAACAGAGCAGAAAAACTGGAAACTCTAAAAATGAGAGTGCCTCTTCTCCTCCAAAGGAATGAAGCTCCTCACCAGCAATGGAACAAAGCTGGACGGAGAACGACTTTGACGAGTTGAGAGAAGAAGGCTTCAGATGATCAAACTACTCTGAGCTAAAGGAGTAAGTTCAAACTCATGGCAAGGAAGTTAAAAACCTTGAAAAAAACTTACACGAATGGCTAACTAGAATAACCAATGCAGAGAAGTCCTTAAAGGACCTGATGGAGCTGAAAACCACAGCATGAGAACTACGTGACAAATGCACAAGCCTCAGTAGCCAATTCGATCAACTAGAAGAAAGGGTATCAGTGATGGAAGATCAAAGGAATGAAATGAAGCAAGAAGAGAAGTTTAGAGAAAAAAGAATAAAAAGAAACGAACAAAGCCTCCAAGAAATATGGGACTATGTGAAAAGACCAAATCTACTTCTGACTGGTGTACCTGAAAGTGACGGGGAGAATGGAACCAAGTTGGAAAACACTCTGCAAGATATTATCCAGGAGAACTTCCCCAATCTAGCAAGGAAGGCCAACATTCAAATTCAGGAAATACAGAGAACACCACAAACATACTCCTTGAGAAGAGCAACTCCAAGACACATAATTGTCAGATTCACCAAAGTTGAAATGAAGGAAAAAAATGTTAAGGGCAGCCAGAGAGAAAGGTCAGGTTACCCACAAAGGGAAGCCCATCAGACTAACAGCTGACCTCTCAGCAGAAACTCTACAAGCCAGAAGAGAGTGGGGGACAATATTCAACATTCTTCAAGAAAAGAATTTTCAACCCAGAATTTCATATCCAGCCAAACTAAGCTTCATAAGTGAAGGAGAAATAAAATCCTTTACAGACAAGCAAATGCTGAGAGATTTTGTCACCACCAGGCCTGCCCTAAAAGAGCTCCTGAAGGAAGCAGTAAACATGGAAAGGAACAACCGGCACCAGCCACTGCAAAAACATGCCAAGTTGTAAAGACCATCGAGGCTAGGAAGAAACTGCATCAACTAAGGAGCAAAATAACCAGCTAACATCATAATGACAGGATCAAATTCACACACAACAATATTAACCTTAAATATAAATGGGCTAAATGCTCCAATTAAAAGACACAGACTGGCAAATTGGATAAAGAATCAAGACCCATCAGGAAACCCATCTCACATGCAAAGACACACATAGGCTCAAAATAAAGGGATGGAGGAAGATCTACCAAGCAAATGGAAAACAAAAAAAGGCAGGGGTTGCAATCCTAGTCTCTGATAAAACAGACTTTAAACCAACAAAGATCAAAAGAGACAAAGAAGGCCGTTACATAAGGATAAAGGGATCAGTTCAACAAGAAGAGCTAACTATCCTAAATATATATGCACCCAATACAGGAGCACGCAGATTCATAAAGCATGTCCTTAGAGACCTACAAAGAGACTTAGACTCCCACACAATAATAATGGGAGACTTCAACACCCCACTGTCAACATTAGACAGATCAATGAGACAGTAAGTTAACAAGGATATCCAGGAACTGAACTCAGCTCTGCACCAAGTGGACCTAATAGACATCTACAGAACTCTCCACCCCAAATCAACAGAATATACATTCTTTTCAGCACCACACCTATTCCAAAATTGACCACATAGTTGGAAGTAAAGCACTCCTCAGCAAATGTAAAAGAACAGAAATTATAACAAACTGTCTCTCAGACCACAGTGCAATCAAACTGGAACTCAGGATTAAGAAACTCACTCAAAACCACTCCGCTGCATGGAAACTGAACAACCTGCTCCTGAATGACTATTGGGTACATAAAGAAATGAAGGCAGAAATAAAGATGTTCTTTGAAACCAATGAGAACAAAGACACAACATACCAGAATCTCTGGGACACATTCAAAGCAGTGTGTACAGGGAAATTTATGGCACTAAATGCCCACAAGAGAAAGCAGGAAAGATCTAAAATTGACACCCTAACAACACAATTAAAATAACTAGAAAAGCAAGAGCAAACACATTCAAAAGTTAGCAGAAGGCAAGAAATAACTAAGATCAGAGCAGAACTGAAGGAAAGACACAAAAAAACCCTTCAAAAAATCCATGAATCCAGGAGCTGGAGTTTTGAAAAGATCAACAAAATTGATAGACCACTAGCAAGACTAATAAAGAGAGAAGAATCAAATAGATGGGAGAAAAAATGATAAAGGGGATATCACCACCAATCCCACAGAAATACAAACTATCATCAGAGAATACTATAAACACCTCTATGCAAATAAACTAGAAAATCTAGAAGAATGGATAAATTCCTCGACACATACGACCTCCCAAGACTAAAGCAGGTAGAAGTTGAATCTCTGAATAGACCAATAACAGGCTCGAAATTGAGGCAATAATCAATAGCTTACCAACCAAAAAAAGTCCAGGACCAGATGCACTACTTTAAAGTTCATATGGAACCAAAAAAGAGCTCGCATTACCAAGTCAATCCTAAGCCAAAAGAACAAAGTTAAGGGCATCACGCTACCTGATTTCAAACTATACTACAAGGCTACAGTAACCAAAACAGCACAGTACTGGTACCAAAACAGAAATATAGACCAATGGAACCAGAACAGAGCCCTCAGACATAATGCCACATATCTACAACTATCTGATCTTTGACAAACCTGACAAAAACAAGAAATGGGGAAACGATTCCCTATTTAATAAATGGTGCTGGGAAAACTGGCTAGCCATATGTAGGAAGCTGAAACTGGGTCCCTTCCTTACACCTTACACAAAAATTAATTCAAGATGGATTAAAGACTTACATGTTAGACCTAAAACCATAAAAACCCTAGAAGAAAACCTAGGCAATACCATTTAGGATATAGGCATGGGCAAGGACTTCATTTCTAAAATACCAAAAGCAATGGCAACAAAAGCCAAAATTGACAAATGGGATCTAATTAAACTAAAGTGCTTCTGCACGGCCAAAGAAACTTCTATCAGAGTGAACAGGCAGCCTACAGAATGGGAGAAAATTTTTGCAATCTACTCATCTGACAAAGGGCTAATATCCAGAATCTACAACGAACTCAAACAAATTTACAAGGAAAAAACAAACAACCTCATCAACAAGTGGGCAAAGGATATGAACAGACACTTCTCAAAAGAAGACATTTATGCAGCCAAGAGACACATGAAAAAATGCTCATCATCACTGGCCATCAGAGAAATGCAAATCAAAACCACAATGAGATACCATCTCACACCAGTTAGAATGGCCATCATTCAAAAGTCAGGAAACAACAAGTGCTGGAGAGGATGTGGAGAAATAGGAACACTTTTACACTGTTGGTGGGACTTTAAACTAGTTCAACCATTGTGGAAGTCAGTGTGGCGATTCCTCAGGGATCTAGAACTAGAAATACCATTTGACCCAGCAATCCCATTACTGGGTATATACCCAAAGGATTATAAAACATGCTGCTATAAAGACACATGCACACGTATGTTTATTGCAGCACTATTCACAATAGCAAAGACTTGGAACCAAGCCAAATGTCCAACAATGATAGACTCGATTAAAAAAATGTGGCACATATACACCATGGAATACTATGCAGCCATAAAAAATGATAAGTTCATGTCCTTTGTAGGGACATGGATGAAGCTGGAAACCACCATTCTCAGCAAACTATCCCAAGGACAAAAAACCAAACACCACATGTTGTCACTCACAGGTGGGAATTGAACAATGAGAACACATGGACACAGGAAGGGGAACATTACACACAGGGGCCTGTTGTGGGGTGGGGGAGGGGGAAGGGATTGCATTAGGAGATATACCTAATGGCTAAATGACAAGTTAATGGGCGCAGCACACCAACATGGCATATGTATACATATGTAACAATCCTGCACATTGTGCACATGTACCCTAAAACTTAAAGTATAATAAAAAAATAAAGAAATTTTAAAAGTAAAAAAATAGAAATGATTTTTATACTCAGCATACACTGGAACTGACAAGTCCTTCCCATCTAAGGGCAAGTTGAGGTTAAAGAAAGAGAAACCCACTTATCCAGCTGAAGTAAAACTGTAATTTTATTGGCAGGAAAGCAGCAAATGTGTAGAAATGGAACAAATGTGTAGAAAGAGCCGACAGACTAATGAGAAATAAGAAGTTGTCAATTTGCTAGTTTTAGTGTCTCATCAGTTTCTGTGTCTCTCTTGGAAACCACATGACTTACTTATTGTTTCCACTCTTCTGTTCACTCCATTCTCTATAAAGGCTGGATTCTACTATTTTCCCACAGCCAAACATTTTGTTCAACCCTTGTACAACCCAAAAGCTCTAGAGTTCACCAGCAGCTGTCTCAGGCTCTTGTTCCAATTCTAAATTCTGAGGAAAGTAAATTCGTGCTTGAATTAAGCATCCTCCTCTAGAAAATAAGTTATAAGCAAAGAGGAAACAAGTGTACAAGGAGAGGGGGAATATGTGATTATAACAACTGAACTCATTTTCAATTAGTTTGTTTCTAAGATCTCTATTTTGTTCCACTGGTCTCTGTTTCTGTTTTTATGCCAGTACCACTGCTGTAAAACAGGGCACTTGTGTGATCCTAACAACTGAACTCATTTTTGATGAGTTTGTTTCTGGGTTCCCTGTTCTGTTCCATTGGTCTATGTGTTTTTATGCCAGTACCATGCTGTTGTAGTTACTATAGCTCTATAGTATAATTTGAAGTCAGGTAATGGGATGCCTTCGAATCTGTTCTTTTTCATTGGGATAACACTGTTTTTCTCGTTTTTGTGGTTGCATATAAATTATTCCACATTCAGGGATTGGAAAATCAATATTGTTAAAATGTCCATACTACCCAAAGCAATCTACAGATTCAATGCAATCCCTATCAAAATACCAATGAAACAGAAACAGAAAAAAAAAAAAACTTCACAGAAACAGAAAAAAAAAACTATGCCAACTAACATTATTCTAAAAGATGAAGAAAATATTTCCTTGCAAGTACCCACTAAGTTGTTTTGTTTTGTTTTTTTCCTTTTGGTCTTAGTTGTTATTTTCTGTCACTACTCTCATCAGCTGTTGCCCATGAATGAAACCTATAATGGGCCCAAGACTATGATGATGGCTTACAGAAAAACACCTTTTGGGTATGCAGTCTCATACCACTCTCTGATGATTCTGGCCTGCCATGGTGGGTATCTCCCTTCCAAGAGCAGGACTGGATAGAATATGAGGAATATATCATCACTTCCCAAAATTACATAATGGCATTAAGTTCAAGTATGACTAGAGATAAAATCACCGAATGGCCCATTAATATTAATACCACCCTTTCTGAAAATGGACATGGGAAGAGTTTTTCTGACACTGAAACTAACTCATTCACTCTCCACCAGTAATACCCCAATTAAAGAACAAAATGACCAGATACCACAATGGTATAACCCAAATATGGAATGAGTTTCTTTGGTTAACTCCATCTTTTGGTCAGCTTAGTCACTTGCCCTGCACTATACTGTGAACCAAAGAATCATTTTAAAGATAATTGGCCAAATTAAACAAGAATAGGAGATGGATACCAAGATACAGATATTTACATAATAACACAAAGTACTGATTAGTACTTGCTACAGAATGGGCACTACATCCAGGAATCTATTGGTTGGTCCTAGATGAAATGCTTTGGATATGTGGCACCAACTTACGGCCTTGGTTACCCTCTTTACCACCACCTCCCACTCCAATTGTTAGGAAGATGTTCTTTGGGTTATACATGGGCACAAGGCCAGATAGTTCAAAGCCTTACAAAGCCTGTGTATCTCCCTCATTTGAAATCCTGCTGAGTCCTATCTGTTTTCCATTGGTATAGTCATGCTTTTCTTCCTCAACCGGCACTGAAGATGTTATTTGGCATGTGGAAGCTCTAACAAATTATACAAAGACAAATTTGAATGATCGCTTCATGAAAATCTCTCTTTTAAACACACAAGTTACTCCATGAGAAAGGCTGTCCTCCAAAATTGCATGGTTTTGACATATTCACTGTTGCACAAGGAGGGACTTGTGTGATCCTAACAAATGAATGAATGCTATGTTAATATCCTTGATGCATCAGAAAATATCACTAAATTAATGACTGATATGAAAACCCAAATACCAAATAACCAATCTCTCAGACCAAACTCCCACTATGAATGATCAGCTTCATGGATTTTTTGGGTCCTGGGGTATCTGGGGGCAGAAGCTGCTTCTTGGTTTAGGTGTTGTGTTGTTTACTATCCTGTTTCTGCCTTTTCTGTTGCTGCAACATTTGCCTTCAGTGGAGCCAATGCACTGCTGCTAAAGCTATAAAATATCAAGCACCCTCTCTCTAAGCCCAGGGACTATCATGAAAAAGGTAGGCATGTGAGATTGTAAGTGCTGTATACATATACACTTTAAGTTCTGGGGTACATGTGCAAAACACGCAGGTTTGTTACATGGGTATTCACGTGCCATGGTGGTTTGCTGTACCCATTAACCAGTCATTTACATTAGGTATTTCTCTTAATGCTCGCCCTCCCCTAGCTCCCCACCCCCTGACAGGCAGCCATGTATGGTGTTCCCCTTTCTGTGTCCATGTGTTCTCGTTGGTCAACTAGTGAGAAGATACGGTATTTGGTTTTCTGTTCCTGTGTTAGTTTGCTGAGAAAAATGGTTTCCAGCGTCATCCACGTCCCTGCAAAGGACATGAACTCATCCTTTTTTATGGCTGCCTAGTATTCCATGGTGTATAAAGAAAATGTAAGTGCTGGTTTTAAAGTGTGGAGTATAGGAAAACAGCCTGCTGCATTGCAAGAATGATGCCATCTGGAAGCAAAACCACCATGATGACTGATATTTGACTCCTGCATACCAATGTGTTCTGCAGCAAGGTCTTGAGACAATGCCTCATAAAGATGCTTATCTAACCTCCCCAGTGGTCACAAGTGTTGGCAACAAAGTCTGAAGTGTGACCCTCTGTACCTGTTTCACACTAAAAGCTTGATACATAAAGGATGTTTTTCAGAGAGTAGGTGCGAGGATCCACCATCGCACAGCCTCCCCAAGCATTGCTTCTGTTCATAAGTCCCTATTAAATATTTATTTTCTGAGAAATTGGATTAGTTTTTTTTTTTTTTTTTTTTTTGCCTCTCAGCTCCCTTAGCCCTTGAGGGTAGGTTTACACACACCTGCTCACCAGAGAACAAGCAAGTACTTTTATGGTCTAGCATATGGACTATTTTCATGTATATTTTAAAAGAATGTGCCTACTGCTATTGTTGACTAGGATTTTCTATATAAGTTAGGTCTATTTGATTGGTAGTGTTCAACATCCTTACGGATTTTTCCACCTACTTTTTTCTATCATTTATTGCAGAATGAGTATGAAGTTATCTATCAGGCCTTTCAATTTTGTCAGTTCTGTGGCTCTGTTTTTAGGTAAAAATACATTATGTTATTTCTTCCCGATGTATTGACACTTTTATCCTTATGACTTGTCGTTCTTTGCATTATTCCTTTCTTAGTCCATTTTGCCTGATGTTGATGTACTTATTCCAGCTCTCTTACGATCACTGTTTGCATGTTGTAACTTTTCCCAACTTTTTACTTTAAACTTATATTTGTCTTTGAATTTAAAGTGCCTCATCTATAAATAGCATATAGTTGGAACCTATTTTTTTTTACCAATTTGACAATCTCTATCTTTTAATTAGAATGTCTACTCCTTCATATTTAATTTATTTTAATTATTAATACATTGTATTTATTAAACAAATAATATTTGATAAGTGTTTGAATAATAATCAATACATTAGGATTTAGACATGCCATTTTGCTTTTTGATTTAATTTTTTCTCATTTATGTTTTATTCCACTCTTCCTTCTTTACTACCTTCTTTGCATCAAATGTATACATTTTATATTTACCTGTTGATTTTTTATTTATATTTATAAGTTAGATTTTAATGGTTGCATTGAGTATTATGAGTCTTAAACTGAAAATAATATCCTTCAAGTAAGTACTGACTTATTGTCAGTAAAATAAAGCAAACTTATTCTAGTTTAGTTTTATTTCCTATCTTTTGCTATTATTATTTATATTATAAACCCAACAATGTAGTCATTCAGACATACATATGCTTGTGTGTGTGAGACTCTTACTTTACTAAGTGTGATGGTTAATACTAGGTGTCAACTTCATTGGATTGAAGGATGCCTGGATAGCTGGTAAAGTTTTGTTTCTGTGTGTGTCTGTGAGGGTGTTGCCAGAGGAGATTAACATTTGAGTCAGTGGACTGTGAGATGAAGACCCACCCTCAATGTGGGTGGGCACCATCCAATCAGCTACCAGTGTGGCTAGAACAAAGCAGGTGTAAGAAGACGGGATAAGCTGGCTTGCTGAGTCTTCAGGCTTTCAACTTTCTCCCGTGCTGGATGCTTCCATCCATTGTTCCTCCTACCCTTGGACATCAGACTCCAAGTTCTTCAACCTTTGGACTCCTGGATTTACATCAGTGGTTTGTCAGGGGATCTCGGGCCTTTGACTACAGACTGAAGGCTGCTGGCTTCCCTACTTTTAAGGCTTTTAGACTCACACTGAGTCACTACTGACTTCTTTCTTCCTCAGCTTGCAGATGGCCCATCATGGGACTTTGCCTTCTGATCGTGTAAGCCAATTCTCCTTAATAAATTTGCAACTTTATTCCCATTTGATAAGGTGGCTTTTCACTCTATTGATTGTTTCCCTGGCTGTGCAAAACATTTTAGGTTGATGCAGTCCCACTTGTTTCTGTTTTTATAGTCTGTGCTTTGGTGTCATATCCAAAAAATCACTGCCAAGACCATTGTCAAAGAACTTTTTTCCTATGCTTTCTTATAAGAGTTTTATAGTTTCAGGTCTTATATTTAAGTCTTTAAAACATTCAGACTTAATTTATGAGTATGGTGGGAGATAAGAATCCAATTTCATTATTTTACATGTGGTTGTCCAATTTTCCCAACACCATTTATTAAAGAGACTATCCTTTAACCATTTTTTATTCTTGGCATCCTTGTCAAAAGTAAGTTAATCATACACATGTGTGTTTATTTTTGAGGTATCTATTCTGTTCCCTTGGGCTACATGTCTGCTTTTATGCCAGTATCACCCTGTTTATGTTACTATCGCTTTTTATGATATAGTTTCAAAACAGGGAGTGTAAATGTGTAAGCTTTGATCTTCATTCTCAAGATTGCTTCTGCTACTTGGGGTCTTTTGAGGTTCCACAGAAATTTTAGCATTTCTTTTATATTTCAGTGAAAGGCACCTTTGGAATTTTAATGGGGATGGCACTGTAGCTCACTTTGGGTGGTATGGACAATACAAATTATTGCAATTCATAAACTAGGTATATGTTTAAATTCTTGTCTTTCAGTTTCTTTCACAAACGTCTTATAGTATTCATCATACAGATTTTACACCTCCTTGGTTAAACTTATTCCTATTTTTGATGCTATTATAAATGGGATTGCTTCCTTGATTTATTTTTCAGATAGTTTGTTAGTGTATAGAAGCACACCTGATTTTTTAAAATGTTTATTTTGCAGTCTGCAACTTTACTGAATTCATTTACTAGTTCTAACAGTTTTTTTGATGGCATTTTTAGGGTGTTCTATATACAATTATGCCATCTGTGAACAGAAATAAAGTAACTTCTTCCTTTCAAATTTGAATATTTTATTTCTTTTTCTTGCCTAATTGCTCCGGCTGGGACCTCCACTGATATGCTGAATAGAAGTGTTCTTCTATATAGAGTGGGCACCCTGTTCTGTTCCTGAGGTAGAGGGAAACTTTTCAACTTTTCACCACTGAGTATGATGTTAGCCGTGGATTTATCACGCATGGTCTTTATAATATTGAAGTGCATTCCTTCTATACCTAATTTGTTGAGAGATGGTATCATAACAGGATATTGAATTTTCTCAAATGGTTTTCTGTGTGTGATCAATCATGATTTTTAATCCTTCATTCTGTTAATGTGGTTATAATGAAATCACACTTTCACCCCTGTGATAAATCCTACCCTATCATAGCATAGGATCTTTTCAGTGTGCTGCTGAAATTGGTTTGCTACTATTTTGTTGTGCATTTTGCATATGTGTATCAAGGACATTGACCAGTACTTCCTTTTCTTGTACTGTCCTTGTCTAGCTTTGGTATCAGGGTAACACTGTCCTCATAAAATGAGTTTGGAAGTGTTCACTTCTCTTCAAATTTTGGAAAAATGACTGGCATTAATTCTACTTTAAATGTTTGGTAGAATTCACTATAAAGCCACCTGGTCCTGAGTTTTTATTTGTTGGGAGTTTTTTTTTTTTTTTTTTTCTGATGCAATCTTTTTATTCATTATTGCCATGTTAAGATTTTCTATTTCTTCAGGATTCAGTCTTGGTAGGTTGTGTATTTCTAAGAATTTATCAATTTCTTCTAGGTTATCCAATATGTTGGCATATAATGTTCACAGTAGCCTCTCACGATTTTTTGCATTTTTATGTTGTCATTGGTAACGTCTCCTCGTTCCTTTGTAATACTATTTGAATCTTCTCTCTTTTGTCACTTCTTCTAGCTGAAGATTTGTCAATTTTGTTTACCTTTTCAAAAAACCAACTCTTAGTTTTGTTTACCTTTTCTATTGTCATGTGCGTGTGTGTATGTGTGTGTGAATTAAGCTAGGTCAAGGGTAGGTAGGACAAAAGGCTGGTATTTTGATGTGAGTGCATGCATGACTGTAGGAAGGCTGCCTCTAACAGAGGGAAAAGCATGTCTTTTTTAATCAATTTGGATCTCTAAACTCCACAAAGCATGAGCGAGGAGTAAAATTGTTGGTGACAGTGAAGTCAGAGATTTGTTGTTTTTAAGTCTATCATCTTTCTAATTTCATTTATTTCTGTGCTAATCATTATTTCCTTCATTATGCTAGCTTTGGGCTTAGTTTATTCTTCTTTTTCTAGTTATTTTAGGTGTAAAGTTAGGTTGTTGGAGATTTTTCATTTTTAAGTTAGTCATTTACTGCTGTGAACTTCACCCTTAGAACTGCTTTTACTACAACCCATAAGATAGGCTATGTTGTGATTCTATTTTTCTTCATCTTAATATATTTTTGCTTCCCATTTTTATTTCTTCTTTTATCCACTGGTTGTTCAAAATGCACATCCTTGTGAGTTTTATCATTTCATGTATTTTCATCTTGTTATTTAGTGTCCTTTCATTTCAACCCAAAGAACTCCCTATAGCATGCATTTCTTGTAAGACAGAACTAGTTATGAACTACCTCAGCTTTTCTTTGGGACTCTCTTTATCTCTCATTCATTTATGAAGGACAGCTTTGCTGGAACGAGTATTCTTGGTTGCCTTTTTTCTTTTGGCACTTAGAATATATAATCCTACTCCTTTGTGGCTTGTAAAATTTCTATTGAGAAATCTACTCCTTTGTGGCTTGTAAAATTTCTATTGAGAAATCTACTGATAACCTTATGGAGGTTTACTTGTATGTAATTAGTCTCTCTTTTCTAACCACCTTCAAGAGTCTCTCTTTAATAGCAAGCTCAGAAAAAAAAAAATCCATGCACTATGGTCAAATGATTTTCAATAAAGTTGCTATTAACATACACTGGGAGAAAAACATTCTCTTCAATAAATAGTGCTGGGAAGGCCAGGCACGGTGGCTCATGCCTGTAATCCCAGCGCTTTGGGAGGCTGAGGCAGGCAGATCATGAGGTTAGGAGATCAAGACCATCCTGGCTAACATGGTGAAACCCTGTCTCTACTAAAAATACAAAACATTAGCCAGCCATGGTGGCATGCACCTGTAGTCCCAGCTACTCGGAAGGCTGAGGCAGGAGAATGGTGTGAACCTGGGAGTTGGAGCTTGCAGTGAGCCGAGATCACGCCACTGCACTCCAGCGCGGGCAACAGAGCGAGACTCCGTCTTAAAAAAAAAAAATAGTGTTTGGAAAACTGGATATCCACAAGCAAAACAATAAAATTAGATCCTTATCTCACACAATATACAAAAATCAACTCAAAATTGCTTAAAGACTTAAACATAAGACAAAAAATGTAAAATTACTGGAAGAAAACATAGGAGAAATGTTCCATAGCATTAGTCCGAGCAATATTTTTTTGTATGTGATCCAAAAGGACAGGCAATAAAAGCAAAAATAAACAAGTAGAATTACATTAAACTGAAAAGGTTATGCATAGCCAAGGAAATTATGAAAAGAGTTAAAAGACAACCTACCGAATGGGAAAAAAGTATTTGCAAACCCCGTATAAGGTAAGAGGTTAATATCCAAAATATTAAGTACTTAAAAGATAGAAAGAAAACAAATAATATGATTTACAAATGAGCAAAGAACCCGACTAGACATTTCTCAAAAGATGACATACAAATGGCCACCAGACATATAAAAAATCTGCTCAAAATCACTAATCATTAGAGAAATGCAAATCAAAACTACAATGAGATGTCACCTCACCCCTTTTAGAATGATTACTATCAAAAAGACAAAAGATAGCAAGTACTAGCAAGAATTTGCAGAAAATGAAACCCTTGTACACTGTTGGTGTGGGTGTAAATCAGTACTGTCATTATGGAAAACATTATAAAGGTTCCCCAAAAAAGTTCCCCCGAAAAACTACAACTGCCATATGATCCAGACATCCCACACCTGGGAATATATCCAAAATAAATAAATGAGTATTTTGAAAAAACATATATTCTCCCATGTTCCTTGCGCCTTCCTCACAATAATGAAGAGATAGAATCAACTTAATTGTCCATCAATACTTTCTTTATCTGAATAGATAAAGAAAATGTGGTATATATACACAATAGAATACTATTCATCCTTAAAAAAAGAACAAAGTCCTGTCATCTGCAATAACATGGATGAAACCGGAGGACATTACATTAGGTGAAATAAGCGAGGCACAAAAAGACAAATATACCCTATAATCTCTCTTACATCAGAAATCTAAAAAGGTTGAACTCATAGCAGTAAAGAGTGCTATGGTGGTTATCAGTGCAGGGTTGAAGTAGTGAGGAGGTGTAGGAGGTGTTGGTCAAAGAATGATCAGAGATGTTGGGACAAATTTCAGTTAGATAGGAGAAATAAGTTCAATAGATCTATTGTAAAAATGGTTACACTACATAGTTAATAATAATGTATTCTTGAAAATTACTAGAGATTAGGTTTCAAGTTCTCTCACCAAAAAAAGGTATGGTACATATATGAAGTAATAGCAATGTCAGTTAGCTTGATTTAGCCACTCCACAATGTACAGATATTTCAAAACACCATGTTCTATAAGACAGATACAATTTTTTTGTTAACTTAAAAATTAAATAAATGTATTTCAAAAAGATATTTTCTTTATCCTTCACTTCTCACAGTATGATCATAAGTCTCAAAATAATTTTCTTTGGCTTGATCTTGCTTTCAGTTCTCTAAATATAACGAATCTGGATGCCCATATCTCTCCCAAGATTTGGGAAGTTTTCTTTTTTAAAAATTTTTATTTTATTATTATTATACTTTAAGTTTTAGGGTACATGTGCACAACGTGCAGGTTTGTTGCATATGTATACATGTGCCATGTTGGTGTGCTGCAACCATTAACTCGTCATTTAACATTAGGTATATCTCCTAATGCTATCCCTCCCCTCTCCCTCAACCCCACAACAGTCCCTGGTGTGTGATGTTCCCCTTCCTACGTCCATGTGTTCTCATTGTTCAATTCCCACCTATGAATGAGAACATGCAGTGTTTGGTTTTTTGTCCTTGCAATATTTGCTGAGAATGATGGTTTCTAGTTTCATCCATGTCCCTACAAAGGACATGAACTCATCATTTTTTATGGCTGCATAGTATTACATGGTGTATATGTGCCACATTTTCTTAATCCAGTCTGTCGTTGTTGGACATTTAGGTTGGTTCCAAGTCTTTGCTATCGTAAATAGTGCCGCTATAAACATATGTGTGCATGTGCCTTTATAGCAGCAGGATTTATATTCCTTTGGGTATACACCCAGTAATGGGTCAAATACCCAATGGGTCAAATGGTATTTCTAGTTCTAGATCCCTGAGGAATCACCACACTGACTTCCACAATGGTTGAACTAGTTTAAAGTCCCACCAACAGTGTAAAAGTTTTCCTATTTCTCCACATCCTCTCCAGCACCTGTTGTTTCCTGACTTTTTAATGATCGCCATTGTAACTGGTGTGAGATGGTATCTCATTGTGGTTTTGATTTGCATTTCTCTGATGGCCAGTGATGATGAGCATTTTTTCATGTGTTTTTTGGCTGCATAAATGTCTTCTTTTGAGAAGTGTCTATTCATATCTTTCGCCCACTTGTTGATGGGGTTGTTTGTTTTTCCTTGTAAATTTGTTTGAGTTCATTGTAGATTCTGGATATTAGCCCTTTGTCAGATGAGTAGGTTGCAAAAATTTTCTCCCATTCTGTAGGTTGCCTGTTCACTCTGATGGTAGTTTCTTTTGCTGTGCAGAAGCTCTTTAGTTTAATTAGATCCCATTTGTCAATTTTGGCTTTTGTTGCCATTGCTTTTGGTGTTTTAGACATGAAGTCCTTGCCCATGCCTATGTCCTGAATGGTATTGCCTAGGTTGTCTTCTAGGGTTTTTATGGTTTTAGGTCTAACATGTAAGTCTTTAATCCATCTTGAATTAATTTTTGTATAAGGTGTAAGGAAGGGATCTAGTTTCAGCTTTCTACATATGGCTAGTCAGTTTTCCCAGCACCATTAAATAGGGAATCGTTTCCCCATTTCTTGTTTTTGTCAGGTTTGTCAAAGATCAGATGGTTGTAGCAATGCAGCATTATTTCTGAGGGCTCTGGTCTGTTCCATTGGTCTATATCTCTGTTTTGGTACCAGTACCATGCTGTTTTGGTTACTGTAGCCTTGTAGTATAGTTTGAAGTCAGGTAGCGTGATGCCTCCAGCTTTGTTGTTTTGGCTTAGGATTGACTTGGCAATGTGGGCTCTCTTTTGGTTCCATATGAACTTTAAAGTAGTTTTTTCCAATTCTGTGAAGAAAATCATTGGTAGCTTGATGGGGCTGGCATTGAATCTATAAATTACTTTGGGCAGTATGGCCATTTTCATGATATTGATTCTTCCTACCCATGAGCATGGAATGTTCTTCCATTTGTTTATATCCTCTTTTATTTCACTGAGCAGTGGTTTGTAGTTCTCCTTGAAGAGGTCCTTCATGTCCCTTGTAAGTTGGATTCCTAGGTATTTTATTCTCTTTGAAGCAATTGTGAATGGGAGTTCACTCATGATTTGGCTCGATTTGTCTGTTATTGGTGTATAAAAATGCTTGTGATTTTTGTACATTGATTTTGTATCCTGAGACTTTGCTGAAGTTGCTTATCAGCTTAAGGAGATTTTGTGCTGAGAAGATGGGGTTTTCTAGATATACAATCATGTCATCTGCAAACAGGGACAATTTGACTTCCTCTTTTCCTAATTGAACACCCTTTATTTCCTTCTCCTGCCTGAATGCCCTGGCCAGAACTTCCAACACTATGTTGAATAGGAGTGGTGACAGAGGGCATCCCTGTCTTGTGCCAGTTTTCAAAGGGAATGCTTCCAGTTTTTGCCCATTCAGTATGATACTGGCTGTGAGTTTCTCATAGATAGCTCTCATTATTTTGAGGTACGTCCCATCAATACCTAATTTATTGAGAGTTTTTAGCATGAAGGTTGTTGAATTTTGTCAAAGGCCTTTTCTGCATCTATTGAGATAATCCTGTGGTTTTTGTCTTTGGTTCTGTTTATATGCTGGATTACATTTATTGATTTGCACATGTTGAACCAGCCCTGCTGGTACCATTCCTTCTGAAACTATTCCAATCAATAGAAAAAGAGGGAATCCTCCCTAACTCATTTTATGAGGCCAGCATCATCCTGATACCAAAGCCTGGCAGAGACACAACAAAAAAAGAGAATTTTAGACCAATATCCCTGATGAACATCGATGCAAAAATCCTCAATACCAGAAAACCGAATCCAGCAGCACATCAAAAAGCTTTTCCACCATGATCAAGTGTTTTCTCTTTATTTGACTTCTAATTTTGTTCATGTATTATTTTTCTAATTTCATGTGGTTATATATCTGTGCTGTCTTGCATCTTATTGAGCTTGTTAATATGATTATTTTGAAATATTTTTCAGGTAATTTTTAGATCTCCATTTCTTTATGGTTGGTTATTAGAGCTTTATTAGTTTCTTTTGGTGGTGTCATGTTTGCTTAATTCTTTGTCACCTGCGTAGCTTTGCATGGTTGTCTGTGCATTTGAAGAAGCAAACACCTCTTCCAGTCTTTTTAGACTGATTTATACCAATAAAAGCTTTCTCTTGTTGGATCCCTGGGCTGACAGAATTGCACCTGGGATTGCAGTTTAGTGGTGTTGTAGCCAGATCACATGGCTCTTGCTGGATCTGCAGTGAGGTCCAAGGCTGTTGGGATGGCTACCACTCCACCAGGAACCACGGGCTTAAGCAGGTAAGGATAATGCGTAGTCCCTAAGTGAACTAGACTGGCTTCAGGACCTTGGTCAGTAGGGCTGGAAATAAACTGAGGGTCAGCTTCTTGCTCTGCAAATGGAAGGCCCATTAGCAGGTGCACAGATGAATGTGGCCTTCCTGCGGGTCTCTGGGAGGGCTCCTGCTAGGTCATTGGCTGTTTCTCTAGTAGAAAATACTGGCTAAAGAACATGGCTTCAGGAACTGGATCACCTGGCTGCTTCAGTGTCCACAGTTCAGATCAAAGTCTGCATATCTGCCTCTGGGAACACAGATAATGTGTCTACCTCCATGTCCCTGGGTAAGCAGAACTTCTCTCAGAGTACATCTGAGAAGGTCTGAAGCCAAAGTACAGGACCATTTCAGAATCTACTGTGGGTCCAGTGTTGTCAAGCTTGCTGGGCAGCACAGATAGGCATGTCTTCCAGCTGTGCAGGCAGGACTGCTTTCATACTGTTTTTTAATACATATATTCATCAACATGATGTAGTTATCCATTTAATTATTTTAATTCCTTTGTTAATATTCTTAAGTTTTTTCCACAGAGATATTACTTTTATTTTTAGTCTTATTCTTACACATTTTTTGTTGCTATTGTCAATGAAATTTTTTTCTTAACCAACTTTCTAACACATTACTAATGGCATAAAGAAGCTTTAAATTTGAGTAATGCCTTCCCATTTAAAACTTTGTTAAGGTCTGTTATTTCTAATCATTAGTAGATTCTCTTGGATTTACTATATGCATTAATCATATTAACCACAAATATAAACAGTTTTACTTCTCCCCTTCTAAGCCTTATTACTTATTTCTTTTTCCTGTCTTATTACATTTCCTAGCACCTCCTGTAAAATGTTGTATAGAAGGAATAACGTTTGACATCCTTGTAATATTATTTACTATAAAATGGGAATGTTTACAATTGTTTATATAGTACCTTTACTTGTAGCAATGTTAGTTTTTGTTGGCATACATGATCCCCACTTAGATTCCTTTAAATTATTAATGATTTATTCAATATATATTACTCTGTTTATTCTAAATTCAAGGTTAACATGTTTACAATTTTACCTCAGTGAGAGACTGCTCATAATTAAGAAATCATGCATAAAATCACCCAGTATCAGCTGTTACCATGACAGTCACTCAAAATTTGAGATATATATATACAAAATTTCCCCAACAAAAACCTCTTCACTCCACTATATTTTTCCTTAGTGAATGTTCCCCTTTAGATATACTTTTCATAAGAACATTAAGAAAATAGTTTAATCAAATAATTCCCATGCCATAATTTTTTTTATTTTTATTTTTTTAAACAGGAATAGTGGATACCTGAAAGGCATTTGGGAATGTGAACTCAGAGACTGTGAAAGGCAAAAACAAGGTAAAACTGGTTGTGCTTCAGATGTTTCTGTGGCATTCATCCAAAACTATATATGTGACAGGTACCATCCAAGACTATAATACTGTAAATCTGATGAGAGCAATCTAGGTAATTTTAATATCCAGTGAGGATTAGGGACTCTGGTTAAGCCAACAAAGCTGATGACTATTTATATCCAACTACAGTTGCAAAAAAATGGCAGTTCCTTCCTCAATTTCCTGTTATCTAGCTGTAAAAGTAAGAGCCTGGGGCCAAAAGCTCTCTATCGAAGAAAAGCAAACTGAAATCTCTACTCACCTCCACTCTTTCCAAATTAAATATTAGTAATTTCTCTCACCTTCTCACAAAAATAAACCTTCTCATAAAAATAAGCAAATATGCAGTGACATATACATACACAATATCCTTGCTTTGCTTTTTCATTCTTGGTAACTGCTTTGCAGAATCATATACTAGAGTCAGATAAAATTGAAGAGAAAAGTAGTGAGATATGAGAAATGTCTAGTCTGTGCCCTACCATTGCCTTCACTCAAGGCCCTCCCTCTTATTCTTGCTGCTATGACTTTCTCCATTCCAAAGAGTTTATTGCAAACATGGAAAATATGATATTTCTAGATACCAAATTAGGCCTGTTATCTCCAAGCGGTAATATATACTTGAGAAGTGCTTGAAACAAATCTTCACAAGGATGTTAATGCTAAATGTGGCCTTTATGGATCATCATTTACTCCAGAGAGCTGCATTTAAGAATAATAATATTTGCATAAAGTTTTACAAATTTACAAAGTGCCTCCAAAAACATCATTTTATCCTCTTCCAATCGATTTTCAAAAGACAAAATGCAGTCTCAGAGAAGGCATATAGATTTCCAATAAGTGAAAAACTGATTTCCCAATCCAAATCCCCAATGACTTCCTGAATTCTATACTATCTTAGTTCAAATGATTAGCTGACGGAGAAATTTCAGCATATTATGTCATAAAGGTAAGTAGAATGGGAGGAGGCCATACGGGCAAACTTCTAATAAGCCTCAGTGCTTGAATATCCTTTGTGCTTTGCAACTGAGTTCTTGGGAACTTTGGACAAGCAGCTCTTTCTAAAGTGAGAATGAGAAATAGAAGGATTAATACGAGTTGCCTAGGATGGCAAGTGAACAGGACTCAGATGGCCAATTATATATTTTCTTCCATTTATCATGGGATATAAAAGGAGAAATTATTCCATCAAATATGGTATTCTGAAAAACCAACTCGGGGCAAGTCAATTTAATTTGACATTTACATGTAACAATGCTCAGCATCCAGTCATTTGCTATTACTTACCAGACTGCAAATTTTAAAAGTGCTTCGTAATAACCCCTGTGATTGAATTGTTGTTCTGCCAGCTTTAATTGACACTCTTGCACCTAAGGATGTACAGTTTCTTCAGTATTAATTCCCTTGGTATTTAATTAATTTGCAAGGAATGAAGTCTCATGTTCATAGATTTGAAATGCATCAAAGAGATACATTAATCTATTTTTATATAGCATTTGTTGATGGGCAGAAAGTCTCTCCCAGTTGCTGAGTCAGGTTATGTCAACCCAACATTTGCCAAAACAGCTAGCATGTGATGCCTGCTCGACAGTGTCTCCTCAGTAACAGCTTAAATTAGAAAACACATAGCATCATATTGAGAGACTGGTGATCACTACAGCATCTGAAAACTTCAGTAGTACCCATATTAAATCATCAAAACAAAAAAGATATTTTGTTCTTTCAGTTACTTATTGGTGTGTGTACATATTCTGAAATCAGTTGCCTCTATAGCACAGTGGTTCTCCATGAACACTAAGCATTAGAATTGCCTGTGAAACTTAGAAACTTCACATTCCCAGAGATTCAATGGGTCTGGCTGGGATTCACGCATCACTACTTAAAAAACAGGCTAAAGATTACTGCCAATTTTATGTCAGTTAGCAGAAAAATTGGAAGAAGAAATGCACACTGGAGTTCTCTGTAGCTGTTTAACTTGATTTCTCTTAATTCAATTATTTAAGATTAGATTGCTATAAAAAGAAGTTTCAGTATTATTCATTAAGGAACATATCTTCTGGCAAAATATAAAAACTAAACAACAGTAAACATATTGATAAGTGGACATACACAAATTTTGTTTAAATGTAGTATGAATTAGTGTTCAAATGTTCTGATTTGAGTTGATTTGATTTGATTTGAAATCGTGAAAAGAATATCCTACTGGCAACATTAAATTACTAACATTTTGTTCAACTTGTTGTTCTTTCTCATAAAAAACGCTTACCATAAAAAAACAGAGCTACCCATGAAAATTAATAAAATAAAAAAGAGGCCTCTTACTTTGGACTAAAATTGACCTTATATTTTAGAAAAACTTGCTTCCACAACACAAATTAAAACTTTTGATGAAGTAAACTAAGACATCTTTCTGAGCCTGTTCTGGTTTCAAGTACTTACAAAGCCAAGAAAAAAAATACATACTTCTGTTATATTTTCTATAGTTTCTAGCATCTGAAGTTATTACAGTCATGTAGAGCTGTCAGCTTCATCTGATTTTTCATGGTTTTTATTAAGATCCATGGAAATAAAATTGAACACATCTGTAAAGTAAAACAAGCTTTTCGTCATGAAGGAAGGTATATTTTTAAGTTATTTTGCCATTTGTCTTTTCTGTATCCTGAGGTATATGCCTATCACAGGGTAAGCAGATATTGCTATATATACGCTCACTTGCATCCCAGGATTCATCCAATTGACTTGTTTTCTCTTAGATAAACCTAAAGTCATTGGATTTGTGATTGCCAGAAAATAGAAAGGCAGAAAGGCTCCATCTTTCAAATAGTGATCACTGCAAAATGTAGGAAAAAGTCAACTCTTCTGTTTCCCAGATGAAAATGTCACCATGATTTCCCTTGAGCATGCAGAAGGTTAAACAAAGCTGCAGTTGACCACAAACATAAACAGTGGAAAATACCAATAGATTTTCAAAAAAATATAATAACCCCTTCATATTTTCAGGCAAAAGCTCTAAGGAGAAATAAAGTTAATTTAAATGGTTGCCAATTACTATAGTGCTATATTTACTCAGTCACAGGCTACTCTAGATTTGAAGTTGGTAGGTCTTTGATTGAAAATAATAAATAATTTTACATATATTAAGTTATTCATTCAAAACTTATATTTAAAATCTTACTCTTATGTGCAAAACAGGTATCAGCAATGGCTATGTTTCCAGCTCAATCAAAGCTACATATAAGAACCTATAGATAACAATAAACAGATTAAACTGTGAAATTAGAGAAGTGGCCCCAATCTTCTCACTGCTTTCTAAGTTACATCCTCTTTCCCCTTAAAAGCAACGTGTGACTTCCCTCTTTCAGACCTTTTCCCTTATGAAAAAATAAAAAGGCTCAATGTCATCTGGCCAATATCTCAACCATACTGGAATAAAGTCTCCAAAATCCTTTCATTTTTGTATTTTGTGGTGTAAAATGGAAAAGAATTTCAGACAAAACTGAGTAAATGAAAATGTATTGAATGCTGTATCTTAAGTATGTGTAATTTTTTATATAACAATAACTCAATAAAGTCATTTTAAAAGCTGTGAGTACATGAAGAAGATATGTTTTAGAGACAGAAGTCCTTTTCCTTATGTATAAAATCACGTAATGTCTTATAGGCTGATAATGAAGATTCATCTACTTTCATTGTTTTAGGGTGCCTAGTCAAAATGGACTCAAGTTCTCCCCTTCTCTCATCCTTCCCTTAATCCTAACTAACAGTTTAACTTTTATTTCCTACAGAAATTCTAAATGCCAGAATTCAAGCTGCATTCACAACATTCCACAACATTCCCCTCTCTCCATTCTGAGACCCAGTGACCTGTGACTTCTCAGAGCAGAAGATACAGGAAAAGGTCAATTCTTTTATTTCCCAGACAAAAATGTCACCATGATTTCTCTTGAGAGTGCAGAGGGTTAAAAAAAAAGCACACAATCCATGCATTTGGTCCTGAAACCGGTGGGTAACGATTGCAGAGATGGTTCTCATCAAAGATGTATTTATAGACTAAGAGGAAGAGTTCTCTGAGCTTAGAGGAAAGACAACAGCAGAATACAGGGCCTTGGGCTATCAGGAGCTGAAAGTAAGGAAACCATAGCTTTGACAAGGCAGCAACTGTCCTGTTAAAGAATAGAGCTCTTAAGTAGGCCTCCCTGGGCCTCTTTATGCCTCAGTTTCATCATCTGTAAAACAGAGATAATAAAATACCTTTCCTGGATTGTTATAAAGATTAAATGAAATAATTGCATAAAATACCTAGGAATCCAACTTACAAGGGATGTGAAGGACCTCTTCAAGGAGAACTACAAAACACTGCTCAATGAAATAAAAGAGGATACAAACAAATGGAAGAACATTCCATGCTCATGGGTTGGAAGAATCAATATCATGAAAATGGCCATACTGCCCAAGGTAATTTATAGATTCAATGCCATCCCCATCAAGCTACCAATGACTTTCTTCACAGAATTGGAAAAAACTACTTTAAAGTTCATATGGAACCAAAAAAGAGCCCACATCGCCAAGTCAATCCTAAGCCAAAAGAACAAAGCTGGAGGCATCACGCTACCTGACTTCAAACTATACTACAAGGCTACAGTAACCAAAACAGCATGGTACTGGTACCACAACAGAGATATAGATCAATGGAACAGAACAGAGCCCTCAGAAATAATGCCGCATATCTACAACTATCTGATCTTTGACAAACCTTACTAAAACAAGCAATGGGAAAAGGATTCCCTATTTAATAAATGGTGCTGTGAAAACTGGCTAGCCATATGTAGACAGCTGAAACTGGATCCCTTCCTTACACCTTATACAAGAATTAATTCAAGATGGATTAAAGACTTACATGTTAGACCTAAAACCATAAAAACCCTAGAAGAAAACCTAGGCAATACCATTCAGGACATAGGCATGGGCAAGGACTTCATGTCTAAAACACCAAAAGCAATGGCAACAAAAGCCAAAATTGACAAATGGGATCTCATTAAACTAAAGAGCTTCTGCACAGCAAAAGAAAGTACCATCAGTGAACAGGCAACCTACAGAATGGGAGAAAATTTTCGCAACCTACTCATCTGACAAAGGGCTAATATCCAGAATCTACAATGAACTCAAACAAATTGACAAGAAAAAAACAAACAACCCCATCAAAAAGTGGGCAAAGGACGTGAACAGACACTTCTCAAAAGAAGACATTTATGCAGCCAAAAAAACACATGAAAAAATGCTCATCATCACTGGCCATCAGAGAAATGCAAATCAAAACCACAATGAGACACCATCTCACACCAGTTAGAATGGCCATCATTAAAAAGTCAGGAAACAACAGGTGCTGGAGAGGATGTGGAGAAATAGGAACACTTTTACACTGTTGGTGGGACTGTAAACTAGTTCAACCATTGTGGAAGTCAGTGTGGCGATTCCTCAGGGATCTAGAACTAGAAATACCATTTGACCCATTGGGTATTTGACCCATTACTGGGTATATACCCAAAGGACTATAAATCATGCTGCTATAAAGACACATGAACACGTATGTTTATTGCGGCACTATTCACAATAGCAAAGAGTTGGAACCAACCCAAATGTCCAACAATGATAGACTAGATTAAGAAAATGTGGCACATATACACCATGTAATACTATGCAGCCATAAAAAATGATGAGTTCATGTCCTTTGTAGGGATATGGATGAAACTGGAAACCATCATTCTCAGTAAACTATCACAAGGACAAAAAACCAAACACCGCATGTTCTCACTCATAGGTGGAATTGAACAATGAGAACACACGGACACAGGAAGGGGAACATCACACTCCGGTGACTGTTGTGGGGTGGGGGAGGGACAGCATTAGGAGATATACCTAATGCTAAATGACGAGTTAATGGGTGCCGCACACCAACATGGTACATGGATACATATGTAACAATCCTGCACATTGTATACATGTACCCTAAAACTTAAAGTATAATAATAATAATAAAATAAAATAAAATAATTGCAAAACACATAGAAAGAATGTAATAATGTAGACCATAATGAGTGAGAAATTAGAATCAAAATATTTTGAAAATTTAATGTTTATGTGAATTACCTGGGGATATTATTAAAAATGAGAATTGAATTCCATAGATCTGGGATGGGGCTTGAGATTCTGCATTTCTAATAAACTCCCAGGTAATACCAACATGGCTCATTTATGGACCACATTTTGAATAGCAAGTTTTTTATGTATATTAACATGCTGCAGAGGAAAATAATGCACATTTTCTGGGAACTCTAACTGCACTGATATAGACAGGTCATAAGCATTAGAAAAATAAAAGAAAAAGAGATGTCCATTTAGCTATACAAAAGCAATCCCTAATTATCATGTGAAACAGTATCAGTAAATATAGTAGTGTCAGATTAACTTTATCATACTTTATTTTAAAAGTAAATCTGGCAAGATATGGTAGCTTAAACCTATGATTCCAGCACATTGGGAGGCTAAGGAAGGAGGATTACTTGAAGCCAGGAGTTCAAGAACAGCCTGGGCAGTAAAGCAAGACCCTGTCTCTACAGAAAAACAAAAAAATGTTTTAAAAATTAGCTGAGCATGGTTCTGTGTGCATGCAGTCTCGGCTACTGGAGAGGCTGAGGTCAGAGGATCACTTGAGCCCAGGAGTTCAAGGCTGCAATGAGCTATGATCACACCACTGCACTTCCCCATCTTTTTCTAAAAAGAGTAAATTCTATATATAAATATTAATATTCATATATATGGCTTACTGGAGCATACTTGATGATTTTGGCATGATGATCCTGACATACACTTTTAACAGAAGAGACATTAGATACTCATCAATTCAACTATTCAATTCAATAAGATAATATTAGAATTAGAATCACTTAATTCAATTGGACTATAATATGTTAAGGACTGTGCTAAGTCCTTAGTTTAGTTTCAAATATGGGGGAACCAAAAGGTCATGATATAGAGAAGAGATACACAGTAGATTAATTAATAGATTAGCACATAAATAATTTGAAAAGAGAAACCATGAGAAGGTCAAAGAAAGAAGCCTGTGCCCACAGCTGCATTGCCAGGGTCTGACCTGCAGACCCAGGCTGCATGATGGATGAATAACGTACTCAGACTCCAATATTCAGTGAAAGAGCTGCTACGGGCCTGGGCCGCTCACAGAAACAGTTGTGGCAGCTGTGCCCTGACTAGCTGGCCCTGCAGACATTTATTCAGCATAGATTTAATGACAAAGGCTTTGAGTCAACACACCTGTGGGTAATTAATCTGGTCACCCTCCCCCAGAGAGATCAGTTCTGCCTGCAAAAGGTCAGTCTTAGGATCACATGAGTAAACAAGCTCTTTAGATAAACTCCCTTATATTCCTTTGTACCTACTCTAAGCTATTAACTCAAGGTAAGAGGATTAGGCCACCTTCAGCCAAATCTTTTACTGAAGCTACGCAAACCTCCCAGCCTTCCAAGAAGGTTTGTTTCTATTTCCTATAACTTTATAATTTTTCCCACCACTCAGATTGGATTCCAATACTGCATGTAGTCAGCCTACAAGCTGGTCTGCAGTGATCCTTGAAATACTCTGCTTTTTCTTAAGGTAACCTAAAGAAGTCTCCATTCTTTGCAAACTCTTTAGAATACTTGTTATTTTCCAATACCCATCCATTTTAGTTAACTACTGACTAAAATTCTGACTTTCAGACATTCCCAATAATTTCAAATGCCTATCATGTTATGTTAAGAGAGTCACAGATATTTTCTCATCAGGAAAAATAGTGCTTGTTTTAAAGTGTTAATTCTCGAAATGAACATGAACAACCACAGCCATCTGCATGCCATGTTCCTCTGCTGTCTGTTTCTAAGAGTTTCCAAACTAAAGCATAGAAGTAAGGGGGAATTTTGTATTTTGACAGAGGTAACTGGGAGATGAAAACCTGGCTGAAAGGGGCAAATTATTAACAACAAAAAAACAGCTATGGTAAAATGGCATAGCATATTCACAGTCACTAGTAACAGAAACAGCAATTAAAAGGCACATGTGTCTTAAGCTCAGAAAAAATCATATGGAAATATGATAACTTTTATACATATGTAATTTTAAATTATTATTTTGGATTATTTATACTATTCTTCCCCAGCATTAGCTCAGAAAATTAAGCTGTTTATATGCAAGTAATAATAAGACTGCCAGCACATTAAGATTTTAGAATATCCTCAGCAAATTTGTGACAAGGGTACTAAATTATCTGGTTATCACAGTTACAGATTAATCATATGAAAAGCTTATGACTTGGAACACCTTTCAGTTCTTACCTTATTAAGCCTCTGAGTAGCATGCAGCAAAGCTGACTATACTCTACTTTGTGAAATACACTCTTCTATTGATTTCCATGACAATACTTTCCTAATTTTTCTCCTATTGCTTTAATCTTCCAATTCTTTAACTTCTTTGCAGGCTTCTTCATCTCTACATGACCACTAAATGTTGGCACTCCTCTAGGCTCAGTACTAGGTCCTCCTCTTCCTAATCCTGATTTGTTTTCCCATAGCCTTAAAAAACCTCTACATTCTGACAAAGACTAAATTTATTTCCAGGCCAGTACTTTCCTTTAAGCTCCAGATTGATAAGGCCACTGATTTGCTTTGCTTTGCAAATCTGTCTTACAGTCATCTTACAATTATCATTAAACTCAATATGTCTGAAAGGGAACTTAGGCTCCCCTCTCTTTCCCAAGACTGTTCTCCTTCCAGGCCTTCTTATATCTCTAAATAGCACCTCTATGCACCCAGTTGTTAATGATCAGAAACTAGGAATACTGTTGATGTCTATTTCTCCATATCAAATCCTTACATTCTCCCCCTAATACTTACTGGATTTTGGTATTTGTTTATTTATTTAATTTTATTTGTTTGAGACAGGGTCTCACTCTGTCACTCAGGCTGGAGTGCAGTGTTGCAATCATGACTTGCAATAGCCTTGACCTCCTGGGTCAAGGATTCTCCCATCTCAGCCTCCCAGGTAGCTGAGACTACAGGCGCTTGCCACACCACCCAGCTATTTTTTTTGTATTTTTAGTAGAGACAGGGCTTCTCCATGTTGTCCAGACTGGTCTTCAACTCCTGGGCTCAGGCAATTCACCTGCCTCAGCCTCCCAGAGTGCTGGAATTACAGGCATGAGCCACCACACCTAGTCTGGATTTTTACTCGTATTAAAGTTGTTCAGACATATGCCATAGGATAGTTTTATAACATTTATTCCATAGCAAGTAACACCCTACTACTTTCCACCATCACTTCTATTTGCAACTCTTCTAGCTGACTGTTTTTGTATTTACCTGTATTATTCTCAATAACATAAAAAATACTGATTTTCTACTATGGAGGCCTATAATTTGACTTTCTTTGCCCTTTACTAATCTCCCTTTTCTCCCTCTCTCCTTCCTTCCCTTCCTTCCCACCCCACCACCCCCTGCCCCGCACTTTCTTGCCTGCTGTCTCACATATACACACACTTTTCTTCAATAATTTTGCTATATTATTACACAATGTTTAAACTACACACAGCCAAGCCATGTAAAATACTATGTATCTTTTTCATTTTGGTACATTTTTCCTATTGTTAATAATTACCTTGTTTTATTCATCGGCATAATTTTTATGTACCAAACATTCCAAACTGTTATTAATTTTTGCGTTTTCATAACCATATTTTTTAAATTTAAAGGTTTTTTTAATACCCTGAAAATTTTAAAACACCATTTTTCTTTTTTTCCTGGTTATAAAACATGCTTTTACCTTTCTGAGAATATATGCATTTTAAATGTAAGTTTTGCATTTCTGCCTGCTCTTTGGTTCCCCCAAGTTGTCTTCAGGATCTAAGTTTTGTCATTAGATTATTATACTGCCCAAGGTAATTTATAGATTCAATGCCATCCCCATCAAGCTACCAATGACTTTCTTCACAGAATTGGAAAAAACTACTTTAAAGTTCATATGGAACCAAAAAAGAGCCCGCATCGCCAAGTCAATCCTAAGCCAAAAGAACAAAGCTGGAGGCATCACGCTACCTGACTTCAAACTATACTACAAGGCTACAGTAACCAAAACAGCATGGTACTGGTACCACAACAGAGACATAGATCAATGGAACAGAACAGAGCCCTCAGAAATGATGCCGCATAGCTACAACTATCTGATCTTTGACAAACCTGACAAAAACAAGAAATGGGGAAAGGATTCCCTATTTAATAAATGGTGCTGGGAAAACTGGCTTGCCACATGTAGAGAGCTGAAACTGGATCCCTTCCTTACACCTTATACAAAAATTAATTCAAGATGGATTAAAGACTTAAATGTTAGACCTAAAACCATTAAAATCCTACAAGAAAACCTAGGCATTACCATTCAGGACATAGGCATGGGCAAGGACTTCATGTCTAAAACACCAAAAGCAATGGCAACAAAAGCCAAAATTGACAAATGGGATCTCATTAAACTAAAGAGCTTCTGCACAGCAAAAGAAACTACCATCAGAGTGAACAGGCAACCTACAGAATGGGAGAAAATTTTTGCAACCTACTCATCTGACAAAGGGCTAATATCCAGAATCTACAATGAACTCAAACAAATTGACAAGAAAAAAACAAACAACCCCATCAAAAAGTGGGCAAAGGACATGAACAGACACTTCTCAAAAGAAGACATTTATGCAGCCAAAAAACACATGAAGAAATGCTCATCATCACTGGCCATCAGAGAAATGCAAATCAAAACCACAATGAGATACCATCTCACACCAGTTAGAATGGCTATCATTAAAAAATCAGGAAACAACAGGTGCTGGAGAGGATGTGGAGAAATAGGAACACTTTTACACTGTTGGTGGGACTGTAAACTAGTTCAACCATTGTGTAAGTCAGTGTGGCGATTCCTCAGGGATCTAGAACTAGAAATACCATTTGACCCATTGGGTATTTGACCCATTACTGGGTATATACCCAAAGGACTATAAATCATGCTGCTATAAAGACACATGCACACGTATGTTTATTGTGGCACTATTCACAATAGCAAAGAGTTGGAACCAACCCAAATGTCCAACAACGATAGACTGGATTAAGAAAATGTGGCACATATACACCATGGAATACTATGGAGCCATAAAAAATGATGAGTTCATGTCCTTTGTAGGGACATGGATGAAACTGGAAAACATCATTCTCAGTAAACTATCGCAAGGACAAAAAACCAAACACCGCATGTTCTCACTCATATGTGGGAATTGAACAATTAGAACTCATGGACACAGGAAGGGGAACATCACACTCCCGGGACTGTTGTGGGGTTGGGGGAGGGGGGAGGGACAGCATTAGGAGATATACCTAATGATAAATGACGAGTTAATGGGTGCAGGAAATCAACATGGCACATGGATACATATGTAACAAACCTGCACGTTGTGCACATGTACCCTAAAACCTAAAGTATAATAAAAAAAAAAGATTTTTCCTCAGATATCTGCTAATCCTGATTATATGGGTATACTTAAAGCAAGGACTGAAAGCTAACTAGAAGCTCTTGGTTCGTGGGTGAGGTTTGTGCACTGTAAGCTTTAGTGCAGGATGATTTGGCTGCTCTTTTTCCTTTGGGGAACTTTGATAGCAATACATTCGTATCTTTCCTCTTGGGATGGTCAATTTTATTCTACTTTTTATTTCCAATGAAAAAATATCCAGTCTTTTACTGATTGTGGGAGGACAATTCCCCTTTCCTGAGGCAGAAGAGGGGCTCCAGGATTCTAAGTGCTTCCAAAGCACATTTCTGACGAATCTTCCTTATTTTATATTCTAGCACCTGGCTTCCATTCTCTCTTCCGGAGGTAACTAGTAGAGCTAATTTATGAGTCTTTTGCAGATTCTACTGTGTTAAGTTAGTTAACAGCTTTCTCAAATTCTCCTTCATGGTTCTGTTTTCTTGGGTCTGCTAAGGGATTTATCAATTGTCTATTTCCTTTCTAACTTGTAATATTTTTTTGCTGTTGCACAGTCTCATGCTCTCCATATGTTTGTGCCTTTTTAAAAAAGTTCTTTACTATCATTTTCATCACAATAGGGGCCAGTTTAGATTTGTGTCCTCAATCTACCAACTTTAATGCAAAAGCTTCCAGTGTATACTTTACCCCCAGTATATATTTTAGGTGCATACATATCTCCATTTCTACTTACAGCACCAAAAAGCCACTATCCACTCTCACCTGGACTACTATATAGCATAAGTTGTTTCTCTTGCTACCTCTTATCTTGCTAATCAATTATCCTAATGCTATTTAAAGTAAGGTTTTAAAATCTAAAACAATCAATGACTTGCCATCAAATATCAAATAAAACCCAAACTCCTTGCCATGACCTAGCTAGTTAAGATGTTTTGTGTTGGCAAGCTGCAGAAAACCCAATCCCAACTACCTTAAATGGTACCAAGATGCACTGACTCATATCATTGGAAATCCAGAAACTGCAGAGGCTTCAGGGTTGACTTAACATGGCTCTGGCTTGGATTTACTTTGATTCTCTAGGTTTTATCCTTCTTTATGTGGCTGCTTATCCTTTCAGATGGCAGCAAGATAACTGTAAGAGTTCCAGTTTTACATCCTTCACAAGAGAGTAGCCAGAGAAAGAAATAGAATTTGCCTCTCATAATCTTCCAGAGAATGAGGAGAAAAGTTCCCAGAAGCCTGAAGGAAGCCACTTCTGGGGCCTCACCGGACTGAAATGCACCAAGTTTCTATACCTGGCAAAGGAGATTAAATTAGAATTATCCTTAGACCAAGGAGCTCTGTGGATAGTGGCATGGCCTATTTGGAAGAAGGCATAGGTATTTTATTAAAATCAAAGGGTAAGAGTCAAAATTAATACTGATTAGGTATAGTAAGCATAAAAAAAGCCCCCAAAAGATATCCACATAAAGTCCCTAGAATCTGTGACTGTTACCACTTTATTTAGAAAAAGAGTCTTTGCTTCTGCACAGCAAAAAAAAAAAAAAAAAAAAAATCAGCAGAGTAAACAGACAACCCAGAGAGTGGGAGAAAATCCTTGCAATCTATACATCCAACAAAGGACTAATAGCCAGAATCTACAATGAACTCAAACAAATCGGCAAGAAAAAAACAATTCCATCAAAAAGTGGGCTAAAGACATGAACAGACAATTCTCAAAAGAAGATATACAAATGGTCAACAAACATGAAAAAATGCTCAACATCACTAATGATCAGGGAACTGCAAATCAAAACCACAACGCAACACCACCTTGCTCCTGCAAGAATGGCCAAAAAATAGAAAAATAATAGATGTTGGCATGGATGCAGTTAAAAGAGAACAGTTTTACACTTCTGATAGGAACGGAAACTAGTACAACTGCTATGAAAATCAGTTTGGAGATTCTTTAAAGAACTAAAAGTAGAACTACCATTTGATCCAGCAATCCTACTACTGGGTAACTACCCAGAGGAAAAGGAGTCACAATAAAAGTCACACACACAAAAAATACTTACACATGCATGTTTATAGCAGCACAACTTGCAATTGCAAACATATGAAACTGGCCCAAATGCCCATCAATCAACAAGTAAATAAACTGTGGTATATAAATGTACCATGAAATACCATACAGCCATTAAAAGGAATGAAATAATGGCATTCACATCAACCTGGATGGTATTGGAGACCATTATTCTAAGTCAAGTAACTCAGGAATGGAAAACCAGACATTGTATGTTCTCACTCATAAGTGGGAGTTATGCTATGAAGACACAAAGGCCTAAGAATGATACAATGGACTTTGGGGACTTGGGGGAAAGGGTGGGAGGGGAATGAGAGATAAAAGACCACACACTGGGTACAGTGTACACTGTTTGAATAATAGGTAAACCAAAATCTCAGAAATGACCACTAAAGAACTTATTCATGTAACCAAACACCACCTGTTCCCCCAAATCCTATAGAATGATAGAAGAAAGAAAAAGTGTCTTTGCAGAGGTGATTAAATTAAGAATCTGAAATGAAGAGGTATTCCTGAATTGTCCAGGAGGTCCCTAAATGCCATTGCAATATTCTTGTAAGAGAGAGGCAGAGAGATATCAGACAAATGGTGGAGATTATGTGAAGATGGAGCAGACAGAGATGCAGCCACAAGTCATGAAATGCTGGCTGACCCTAAAAGATGTTAAGAGGCAAGGAAAGATTCTCCTTTCGTGCTACAGGAAGATATGTGGCCCTGTATACACTATTATTTAAGAATCCTGGCCTCAGAACTGTGAGAGAATATATTTATGTTGTTTTAAGGCACTAGTTTGTGGTAATTTGTTACAGCAGCCATAGAAAACTAATACAGTAGGCAACATACCAATCCTTTCCAGTCTATATTTTTCTAAACTCATTATGAGTAGAGAGTGGAGAGCTGCAGCTCTCTACCCTTCTCTTTCTCAACCTGAAAACACTGCTTCCTTTCAAATATTCAAATAACATCCTGGTTCAGGCATATATGCTATGATAACTGTCTTAGAATGACATGTTAGAGCACAAAAATTCTTACTCCAACTCTACCTACTTAACTTCCTCTCATCCTGTTTAAAAGCTACTTCCTGCATTAGGCCTTCTATGTCCCAACAATCTAATTAGGTCCTCGCTTACCAGCCTTTGGTAAACATCATTTTACTCTCTATCTCCATAGATTCAACTGTTTTAATTTTTAAATGCCACAAATAAGTTAGAACACGTGAAGTTTGTCTTTCTGGGCCTCGCTTATTTCATTTAAAATAATGGCCTCCAGTTCTATCAATGTTGTTACAAATGACAGGATCTCATTCTTTTTTTACGGCTGACTACTACTTCATTCTGTGTATGTACCACATTGTATTTATCCATTCATCTGGCAATGGACACTTAGATGGCTCCCCAGTTTTAGCTACTGTGAATGCTGCAGTATACATGAGAGTGCAGATATCTCTTTGATGTACTGATTTCCTTTCTTCTGGGTATACACCTAGCAGTGGGGTTCCTGGATCATTTGAAGTTCTATTTTTATTCTTCTGAGAAACCTTTAAACTCTTCTCCATAGTGGTTGTACTAATTTACATTTACACCAACAGTGTACAAGGGTCTTTTTTTCTCCACATCCTCACCAGCAGTTGTTATTATCTGTCTTTTTAGTAAAAGCCATTTTAATTGGGGTAAGATTACATCTCATTATCATTTTAATTTGCATTTTCCTGATGATCAATGACATTGAGGACTTTTTCATATACCTGTTTGCCATTTGTATGTCTTTGGAGAAATGTCCATTCAGATATTTGCCCATTCAAAAATCAGATTATTAGATGTTTTTCCTATAGAGTTGTTTGAGCTGCTGATATAGTCTAGTTATTAGTCCCTTGTCAAATGAGTAGTTTACAGATATTTCCTCCCATTCTGTAGGTGATCTCCTCACTTTGTTAACTGTTTTCTTTGCTAGGCAAAAGCTTTTTAACTTGATATAATCCAATCTGTCCATTTTTGCTTTGATTGCCTTTGCTTGTGAGGTATTACTCAAGAAACCTTTGCTCAGACCAATGCGCTGGAAAGTTTCCCCAATGTTGCTTCATAGTTCGAGATCTTAAATTTAATTTTTAATCCACTTTGATTTGATTTTTGTATATGTTGACAGATAGGGGTCTAGTATCACTCCTTTACATATAGATATCCAGCTTTCTCAGTACCATTCATGGAAGAGACTGTTCTTTCTCCAGCGTATGTTCTTGGCACCTTTGTCAAAAATGAGTTCACTGTAGATGGGTAGATTTATTTCTGGGTTCTCTATTTTGTTCCATTGATTTGTATGTCTGTTTCTATGTCAGTACAACACTATGTTGATGACTACAGCTCTCCAGTATAGTGGTAATGTGATTCCTCCATCTTTGTTTTATTGCCCCAGATACCTTTGGCTATTCTGGGTTTTTTGTGGTTCTATATAAATTTTAGGACTATTTTTTCTATTCTGGTGAAAAAATGCCATTGGTATTTTGATAGCGATTACAATGAATCTATAGATTGCTTGGGGTAGTATGAACATTTTAGCAATATTGATTATTCCAATCCATGAACATGAAATATATTTTGTTTTTTGTGTGTTTCCTCTCCTATTTCTTTCATCAGTGTTTTACAGTTTTCATTGAAGACACCTTTCTCTTCTTAAGTTTATTCATAGGTCTTTTATTATATTTGTAGCTATTGTAAATGGCATTACTTTCTTGATTTCTTTTTAACATTTTTCACTGTTGGCATATAGAAATGCTACTGATTTCTCCTTGTTGATCTTGAATCCTGCAAATTTACTAAATTTGTTTTCAGTTCTTACAGTTTTCTTGTGGAGTCTTTATATATTTCCAAATAAATGATCATATCATCTACAAACAAAAATAATTTGAACTATTCCTTCCCAATCTGAATGCACTTTATTTCTCCTGTCTGATTGTTCTAGCTAGAATTTCCAATACTATGTTGAAAGTGCATATCCTTGTTGTCTTCCAGATCTTAGAGGAAAGTCTTTCAGTTTTTTCCCATTCAGTATGATACTGGCTGTGGCTCTGTCAAATATGGCTTTTATTCTGTTATGTTCCTTCTATTAATATATCCAGTTTTTTGACAGTTTTAATCCTGGAGGGATATTGAAGTTTATCATATGCTTTTTCCACATCAATTGAAATAATCATGTTTTTTTGTCATTCATTCTGATAATATGATGTATCACATTGATTGATTAGTGTTCGCTGAACCATCCTTGCATCCTGGGTTAAATCACACTTGGTCATGATGAATGACCTTTTTAATGTGTTGTGGAATTTGATTTGCTAGATTTTTGTTGAGGATTTTGTAACAATGTTCATGAGGGATACTGGCCTGTTGTTTTCTTTTTTTTTGATGTGTCTTTGTCTGGTTTTGCTTTCAGGGTAATATTCGCCGTTTAGAATGAGTTTGGAAGTATCCTCTTCTCCTCTATTTTTTCAGAAGAGTTTGAGCAGGATTGGCATTAGTTCAAAATTTAATGTCTGATAAAATTCAGAAGTGAAGTCACTGATTCCGGGATTTTCTTTACGGGGAGACTTTTTAATTTCACCATTAATTATCTTTTTATTTCACTTTAATGTTATTTTATGATAGTCACAAAAAGAATGATGTATAAAATAATAATGTAAATTTCTATAATTAGAATTTCAGGTGTATAATTTTCTCTTAACTTTTATTTTAGGTTTAGGGGTACAGGTGCAGGTTTGTTATATAAGTAAACTCATGTCATGGAGGTTTGGCGTACAGATTATTTTATCACCCAGGTTCTAAGCACAGTGCTCAATAGGTATTTTTTCTAGCCCTCTCCCTCCCCCTACCAACTACCATACAGTAGGATCCAGTGTCTATTGTTACCCTCCTTGTATTCATGTGTGCTTGTTATTTAGCTCCCATTTATAAGTGAGAACATGTAATAGTTTGTTTCTGTTGCTTTGTTAGTTTCCCAAGGATAATGGTCTCCAGTTCCATCCATGCTGCTGCAATGAACATGCTCTCATTCTTTTTATGACTGCATAGTATTCCACAGTGTATATGTACCATATTTTCCTTACCTAGTTTACAGTTAATGGTCATTTAGGTTGATTACATGTCTTTGCTACTGTGAATAGTGCTACAATGAACATATGCATGCATCTGTCTTTACAGTAAAATAATTCATATTTCTTTGGGTATATACCCAATAATGAAATTTCCAGGTAAAACAGTAATTCATTTTTAGTTCTTTAGAAAATCACCACAATACTTTCCACAATGGCTGAATTAATTTACACTCCCACCAACAATGTATAAGTGTTTCCTTTTCTCCACAACCTTGCCAGCATCTGTTTTTTTCTGATTTTTTAATAACAGCCATTCAGACTGGTTGAGATGGTAACTCATTGTGCTTTTGATTTGCATTTCTCTAATGATTAGTAATGCTGAGCATCTTTTTCATACGCTTGTTAGCCACATGTATGTCTTCTTTTGAAAAGTGTCTATTCATGTCCTTCTCTAACTCGTAATAGTGTTGTTTGTTTTTTGTTTGTAAATTTGTTTAAATTCCTTATAGGCTCTGGATATTAGGACTTAGACAGAGCACAGTTTGAAAATATTTTCTCCCTTCCTGTAGGGTGCCTATTTACTCTGTTGATAGTTTATTTTGCTGTGCAAAAGCTCTAAAGTTTAATTTGATCCCATATGTCAATTTTTTCTTTTGTTGTAATTGCTTTTGGTGTCTTCAGCGTGAAATTTTCACCAGGTACTGTCCAGAATGGTATTTCCTAGGTTATCTCCCAGGGTTTTAGTAGTTATTTTGTTTGTTTGTCTTACATTTAAGTTTTTGGTCCATCTTGAGTTGATTTAATAAGGAGGGAGTCCTCTCCCCATTGCTCGTTTTTGTCTACTTTGTCAAACATCCGGTGGCTGGAGGTGTGGAACATTATTTCTAGGCTCTTTATTCTATTCCATTGGTTTATGTGTCTGTTTGTATACCAGCACCTTGCTGTTTTGTTTACTGTAGCCCTGCAGTGTGGTTCACAGGTAATGTGATGCCTCCAGCTTTGTTCTTTTTGCTTAAAATTGCCTTGGGTATTTGGGCTCTTTTTTGGTTCTGTGTAATTTTTAAAATTTTTTTTTGTGAAGAATGTGATTGGTATTTTGACAGGAATAGCATTGAATGTATAAACTGCTTTGGGCAGTATAGAAATTTAAATACTTTTTCCTGTCCATGAGCATGGGATGTTTTCCATTTGTTTGTTTCATCTATGATTTGTTTGAGCAATGTTTCTCATTGTAAACTTTGTATTAGGGCTCCAATCTCATTGCTTGTTATTGGCCTATTCAGGCTTTAAATTTCTTCATGGTTCAGTCTTGGTAGGTTGTATATGTTAGGAATTTATATAATTCTTCTAGGTTTTCCAATTTATTGGCATATAGTTGTTCACAGTAGCTGCTAATGATACTTTGAATTTCTGAGGTATTGGTTGTAATGTCTCTCCTTTTTTGTCTTTGATTATATTTACTTGGGTCTTCTCTCTTTATTCTTAGTCTAGCTAAAGGTTTGTTGATTTTGTTTATCCCAGGTGCTCTCTTGGTGCTCTACCCCACTGCGGCCAAGCTGGTACCCAGGCTGCAAGATAAAGACCCCTTTACTCTCTGTCTCCTTTTCTCAAGCAGAAGTAGTCTCTCCCCAAAGTTACCACAGCTGGGAATGTGCTGGGTTACACCTGAAGCCAACATGGCTCTGGGTCGCACCCAAGGCCAGTGGTAAATACTGCCTGGCTACCAATGTTAATTATTCAGGGCCCAAGGGCTGTTTATTCAGCACATGATAAATTCTGCCAGGACTGGGCCCTTCCCTTCAAGGCAATGGGTTCCCTTCTGGCCCATGGTGTGTTTAGAAATGTCATCCAGGAGCTAGGGTCTGGGATGGGGGACTTAGGAGTCTGCCTGTTGCCTTATTCTACTGTGGATGGGCTGGAATCCAAGTTGCAAAACAAAGTCCTCTTCCCCTCCACCTTCCTCAAGCAGATGAAAGGGGTCTTGGAGGTACAATCTGTACTGCCTGGGGTTGGTGGAGGAGTGACACAAGCACTTCCTTGGTTGTCTCAGCTGGTATCTCACTAGGTTCCATGCACTCCAAGTTCCCTGGCTCCAAGCCCAACACAGCACCAGGACTTGTGCAGGAATTGCAGTCCTTGTGGTCTAGGTTGCCTTTCATGTTTATTTAGAACCCCAGAACACTTTAGCCCATGGTGGCAGGACTTGCCAAAACTCAGGTTCCAATTGCTAGGATGGATGATTTGCCTCTGGACAGGCCTAGTATAAATGTTCCCTCTATGGGCACAAGCTGAGTTCTGCCCCCTGTTGCTTCCCACTGACAGGACAGCACTAAGCTGCAAAGCAAAGTCCCACAATCAGTATATTCTCTCTACCCCAAACACACAGATCATCTTTCTGTGCCATATGGCCACTGCCAGGGAATAGGGAAGGGGTGGTGTAGGCAATTCAAGACAGATTTTCTTGCCCTCTTCCATGCCTCTTTCCTTAATGTTAAAATCAGGTACTATTATAGCTCACCTGATTTTTGGTTCTTATGAAGGTCCTTTCCTGTGTGGAATTTAGTGTTCCTGTGGAGGCAAACGGGGTACAGCAATTGCTAGAGGCTTGTATTCGGGTATCTTGCTCTGCCTCGTTTGATAGTTTTATTTTTATGTACACACAAGCAAAACCATATAACTTATATTCAATTAGAAACTAAGATGACAAGGCTGTATATGCAATTATAAAGTTTCCAAAAGACTGTTGTTTATAGCGAATAAAAAAGAACAAGAAACAGATGATCCTATATTGTACCGCAGAACAGGGCTTTTCTTTCTCCTTTTGCTGTAATTTTTTTTTTTTTTTTTTTTTGACAGAGTCTTGCTCTGTCACCCAGGCGGGAGTGCAGTGGCACGATCTCAGCTCACTGCAACCTCTGCCTCCCAGGTTCAAGCGATTCTTCTGCCTCATTCTCCTAAGCAGCTGGAACTACAGGTGCAGGCCACCACGTCTGGCTAATTTTTGTATTTTTAGTAGAGACGGGGTTTTGCCATGTTGGCCAGGCTGGTCTCGAACTCCTGACCTCAGGTGATCTACCCGCCTCGGCCTCCCAAAGTGCTGGGGTTACAGGCGTGAGCCACCATGCCCAGCCCTATAAACGTACATTTTTACACATAATATAATTCAGCAATTTAACCAAACCAATGTAAATACTGTCTTTTTGAAATTTAGAGAAATGGCACTAAGGTCTTTCATTACCAATGAATATTTTCTTTAACCCATTAACAAAAGTCAGTTTATTTCTTTTGCACTTAGGAAAAAAATCTAGAAAACTATAAAAATTAGTGATGGAAATATGACAAAATATCAAGAGGAAAACATTTGGCTTCATATACCTGAACATGAGACCTAGGTCTTCTACTACTGGTTAAGTACTTCCAGTGAGTCCATTAACCTGCCTGAACTCAATTTTCTCATCTATAAACTGAAGATAGTAATAACAACCATGACACAGAGTTGTTGTCTGAACAGATAATAAGCTCCATGTGAAAGTACTTTATAAACTATAAAGCATAATAGGAAGACTGCTATTATTTTAATAAGACATATTTAAATGTATAGTATACTTTGAAAGTAAACTGAAGAAAGTTCTGTTCTGTCTCTTCCTCCTTCCTCTGCATGAGCAATGAAAGTTAAACACTGCTTTGAAAATTCAGAAAATGTTTGATTTATATACTGATGCAGTGATCAAAAGAAGTATTAAGATTTTGGTTTATGATACAACTGTTTTAGTAAGTGCTTATCTAATTAAAGTAAAATTGCAGGAACATTAACCCAGATTTTTCCTTTTGTGTGTGTGTGTGTGTGTGTGTGTGTGTGTGTGTGTGTGTGTGTGTCTGTGTATGTGTGTGTGTGACAGTTTCTTGCTCTGTGGCCCAGGCTAGAGTGCTCTCATGTGATCTGTTCTCCTGCAATCTCTGCCTCCTAGGCTCAAGCAATCCTCCCACGTCAGACTCGTGAGTAGCTAGGACTACAGGTGTGCAAGACCATGCCTGGCTAATTTTTTTTGTACTTTTTGTAGAGACAGTGACTCACCATGTTGCCCAGGATGGTCTCTAACTCCTGGGCTCAAGTGATCTGCCTGCCTCGGCCTCCCAAAGTACTGGGAATACAGGGGTGAGCCACCATGCCTGACTTATTTATTTATTTATTTATTTATTTATTTATTTATTTATTGAGGGAGTCTCGCTCAGTCACCAGGCTGGAGTGCAGTGGTGCGATCTCGGCTCACTGTCACCTCTGCCTCCCAGGTTCAAGTGATTCTCCTGCCTCAGCTTCCCAAGTAGCTGGGACTACAGGCACACACCACCATACCCAGCTAATTTTTGTATTTTTAGTAGAGACAGGGTTTCACTATGTTGGCTAGGATGGTCTCTATCTCTTGACCTCATGATCCACCTGCCTCGCCCTCCCAAAGTGCTGGGATTACGGGTGTGAGCCACCGCACCCAGCCGTTTGTTTGTTTGTTTAATACAGCTATGCGCAAGGATGAAATGACCCTTAACCTTAGACTTCCTTTATATTTCCCAAGGAATATTCTCAAAGCAGACTAGTTAAGTAACTAGTTAATAGCCATGACCATAAAAAATCTCAAACACAGAGGATAAGGCTGTTGGAAAGTAAGTACAGGAAGAAAAGCCTGTGTTATTACTAAAACAATGTCCTAACTTGCAGCAGAGAAACATACAACAAATACTGCTACCTGAATAGAATTAAATTAAAAAGTCAACATATTTTACTGGTCAATAAAATTATGGCATGAATAAGTTTCAAGATACAACTAAGGGATACATACTAGGAAAAAAACAAAACTGATATCGACCTGGCACGGTGGCTCACACCTGTAATCCCAGCACTTTGGGAGGCTGAGGTGGGTGGATCACGAGGTCAGGAGATCGAGACCATCCTGGCTAACACGGTGAAACCCCGTCTCTACTAAAAATACAAAAAAATTAGCCAGGCGTGGTGGCAGGCACCTGTAACAGGTCCCAGCTACTTGGGAGGCTGAGGCAGCAGAATGGCGTGAACCCAGGAGGCAGAGCTTGCACTGAGCTGAGATTGCACCACTGCACTCCAGCCTGGGCAACAGAAAGAGACTCTGTCCCAAAAAAAAAAAAAAAAATCTGATTTCATGATCCATCATCTTCAGATTTATCCATAAACTGCCTGAAATGATCTAAGCAAAAATCACTGTGATTGAAGCAAAAATGACAGTATTAGAGGGAATCACCAACTTCAAAATGCTGTATCAGAGATGCAACATAGCACAGCTTTATAGGAAGGGACAAGTGGAAAGAGTAATTAAAACCACGACAATCAAATAGTTAAATTTAAAAGGACTTTCCATAATTAAAACAGAAAGAAAAATATCCACTATGCCCTACTAAGCTCATTGGTCAACTGGAAGCTGTAGCTGTGGAAAATAGTGACACAAAGAGATAATATACAACTTCCTAATATATATGGAGGTGTTTCAGGAATGTCATGATGTTAATAAGAACTGCTGCTTAGAAAATCAGCTGATGGTCCCCTTCCTGTGTCCATGTGTTCTCATTGTTCAATTCCCACCTATGAGTGAGAACATGCGATGTTTGGTTTTTCGTCCTTGTGATAGTTTACTGAGAATGATGGTTTCCAGCTTCATCCATGTCCCTACAAAGGACATGAACTCATCATTTTTTATGGCTGCATAATATTCCATGGTGTATATGTGCCACATTTTCTTAATCCAGTCTATCATTCTTGGACATTTGGGTTGGTTCCAAGTCTTTGCTATTGTGAATGGTGCCGCAATAAACATACGTGTGCATGTGTCTTTATAGCAGCATGATTTATAATCCTTTGGGTATATAACCAGTAATGGGATGATTGGGTCAAATGGAATTTCTAGTTCTAGATCCCAGAGGAATCGCCACACTGACTTCCACAATGGTTGAACTAGTTCACATTGGGGACTGTTGTGGGGTGGGGGGAGGGGAGAGGGATAGCATTAGGAGATATACCTAATGCTAAATGATGAGTTAATGGGTGCAGCACACCAACATGACACATGTATACATATGTATCAAACCTGTATGTTGTGCACATGTACCCAAAAACTTAAAGTATAATAATAATAAAATTTAAAAAAAAGAAAATCAGCTGATGATATTTAAGTTTATGAGGGTTTATGAATATAAGTTGTCACTTCTCATTATCTTATTTTCAATTCAAAAAAATACCTCACATTGCTGCTACAACAAACTCAACATTGTCTTGGGCATAGTGGAGAAAATAAGATATAATCACTTCCTCAAGAGAAAAGTAACAAAAAGAAACATTTATTATGTTTTTATATGATGTCAGATATTATGCTAAGTATTTAGCCCTATGAAGTGGTCACATTTATTACCTACATTTTACAGATGTAGAACTTGGAGGTTAGTTAACTTGTCTAAGGTCATAGCTATTGAGTAAAAGCTTCAGAATTCTAATTCGAGCTATTGATCTCTGTGCTAAAAATAATTGAAAACTTGTTCATTTAAGATTCTTATTTTTTGATGCAGACATTCATCCTTATAAATGTCCTTATTACTACTTTTGCTGCATCCCATAGGTTTTGGTAAATTCTGTTTTCAGTTTTGTCTTGAGATACTTTTGAATTTCCCTTTGATTTCCCCTTTGACACAAAGTTTGTTCAAAATTATATTGTTTAGTTTCTACATACTTGTAAATTTTACCATTTTACATATTGTTGTTGAATTCTAATTTCACTATATTGTGGTCAGAAAGAAACATCTAGAAAGCTTTTGAACTTCTAAGATGGTTAAGACAGGTTTTGTGACCTAAAATTTGATTTGTCCTGGAGAACATTCTGTGTGCACTTGAGAAGAATGTGTATTCTTCTGCTGTTGAGTGGAAAGTTCTGTATATGTCAATTAAATCCATTTACTCTACAGTGTTGTTCAAGTCAGCTGTTTCTTTATTATTTTTCTGTCTGGATGTTCCATCCATTATTGTAATTGAGGTATTAAAGTCCACTATAAAGAATAAACTAAGTCCAAAATAAGCAGAAAAAAGAGAATAATAAAGACTGGAGCAAAAAAAAATAAATAGTGAACAACAAAAGAGTTTAAAAATAAAAAAGAGAGTTTGCATTTTGAAAAGATAATTGACAAACCTTTAGCTAGAGTAAGAAAAGAAAAAGAAGACAAAGTCAGAAATCAAAAAGGAGATATTATAATGGATGCTTTAGACATAAAATGGATCATAAGGGAAGTATTATGAACAATTACATGCCAGCAATCTGGATGACTTATAAGAAATGGATAAATTCCTAAAAACATGCAACTTACCAAAACTGAATCAGAAAGAATCAGAAAGCCTGAAAAGACGAGTAACAAATAAGGGGATTGAATCAGCAATCAAAAGTCTCCCAACAGGCCGGGTGTGGTGGCTCACACCTGTAATCCCAGCACTTTGGGAGGCCAAGGCGGGCAGATCACGAGGTCAAGAAATCAAGATCACCCTGGCCAACATGATGAAACCCCATCTCTATTAAAAATACAAAAATTAGCTGGGCATGGTGGCATGCACCTGTAGTCCCAGTTACTAGGGAGGCTGAGGCAGGAGAATCGCCTGAACCCAGGAAGTGGAGGTTGCAGTGAGCCGAGATTGTGCCACTGACTCCAGCCTGGTGACAGAGTGAGACTCCGTCTAAAAAAAAAAAAAAGTCTCCCAACAAATAATCTGACGACTACACAGGTGAATCCTACCAAACATTCAAAGAGGAATTAAGAACAGTCTTTCTTAAACTCTTCCTGAAAATAAAAACGGCCACTTCCAAACACATTTTATGAGGTCAGGATTACCCTGATACCAAAACCAGGAAGACTCTACAAGAAATGAAAACTAGAGCTTTCATTTCAAACTTGTGATGGTATAGGTGGATCTATAGATGAAGTATATATTTCCTATGTCACTTGCCATCTTGCCAGCCATTGCTGAACAGTTGGTCAACAGTGGAAGAACAAGTGAATGAATGGCTTTCTTGCAGGGGTAATTGCTGCAGTTGGAACCTGAGTTTTGGCAAGCCCTGCCACCACGGACTAAACTATTCTGGGGTTCTAAATAAACATGAAGGGCAACCTAGACCACAAGGACTACAATTTCTGCACAAGTCCTGGTGCTGTGCTGGGCTCAGAGCCAGGGAACTTGGTGTGCATGGAACATAGTGAGATACTAGCTGAGGCAACCAAGGAAGTGCTTATGTCACCCCTCCACAAACCCCAGACAGCACAGCTTGCACCTCCAAGACTCTGTCCATCTGCTTGAGGAAGGTGGAGGAAAGAGAAAAGAGGACTTTCATTCACAAGTTTATGTGTAGCTTATTCTACACATTATCCTCCTTCCATACAATTCCCAAGGCTACTCTTGTGTAGATTTAGGTCATATCAACCTCCAATACATATATGAAGGCAAAGACTACACTGGAAAACTATTTGTATCATTCAGTAACTCTGATATGGAATATAAATGCCAGTATCTTCAAGGTTCCAAGTTACATAAAGACTGCTTAAAGTAGTTTTTAAAAAGAAAGCAAAAGTGTAAAAAGAAGCTTAAAAAATATGAAGTATTTAAGATATTTTCATGGTTTAGAAATGGGTTTTATATCTCAGATACAACTATGGCAAATCTGATATTTAATTCCCGATTGACCATGTCCGAAAGAAAAAGATTTCCATTTTCCAGACAGAAAATTCAATATCTTTCACAAATGCCAAAAGCTTACTCATAAAGTTTTTAAAATATTGATCAAATCATACCTTAATAGAGAAGGAAAGAACAGCTGTACATGAAACAAATTGGTTTATCAGTGCAAATTTTATCAAAATTTTGAAAACTCAGATAAAGCCTCCACTGTAAAAAAAAAAAAAAAACCCTAAATGTTAGATCACACCACTGAGGCAAATATTTAACAATGATGTATCCAAAGAAACAAGGTCCAATAACGTTTTTCCTACAATGAAATATGGTAAATAAGTTAGACAGACCTTTTAGTTTCTTCTATTATATTTTTGGTAGTCAATTAAAGAGGATTAAAATGTGAAGCCATTTGGAATTTCCCAGAAAAAGGATCAGATATTAAAGAAGGCAGAAATAATATGAAAAAGAAATTCTCTACCATGTCTCAAGAGCCAAACAACAAAACAACTTCAGGTCATCTCAATGTCACTTTTTAAAAAAGAATCCCTGAGTAAATCTTTCTAAGCCATGTTAAATAAACAAATAAGGAAAAAAAAAAACACAATAAAGCTTTATATTATGTGCTCCTTAGCCAATTTATTCAATTCACCTACATCTGCAGAGGGTCCATGGGGCATTTGCCACTTACAAGGGAAAGGCCGAAAGAAGAGAAAAATATTCTTCAACCACAAGGCATTTGCCGGGCAATGCCAGAAAAAGAGTAAATTCAATACAGTACAGATAATCCATCATGAGGAATTTAACACTCACAGAAGTTAAGTTTGGAAAACCTTATTTGTTAGTGGTTTTCTCAAAAGTTTGGAGACTTTTTGAACAATAGGAAATAGAAACAGAAAAGGGAAAACATAAAAAGAAAAGAATCCAAGGGTGCTGATAATAAAACAGAGAAAGTAATTCAAAGCAATTCCTTGAGCCACAAGGCTAAGGGACAACAACAGACATTACCCAAAGAGATGTTCACTAAAATTACTAGCATTTTAGGAATAAAAGGGGGATTACTCACCTGATTTATATGATTGTTTCCTAAAATAGCATGTAGTAGGGTTTTCTCAAATTCTTCCAACTTCTTGGAACACTTTTTAAGAATATGACTAGATAAGTTATAGTCATTGATCAGACTAGCTAAAGTACCAGCAGCTTCTGTCCAAATTCTTGAAAAAGGAAGTTTGGGATTACGGTAAAAAGTGATCAGGCCGTCCAGCAATTGAAAAACAGAATCAGAGACTGTGGAATAGTCTTTTTCAAAGTGGGTTAAGTCTCTTTTAAGATTACCTGATTCTGTCAAATTCTTTAATTCAAGTAGATATTGCAAGAATTGCATGTGAGAAGACAAAGGATTTTGCAGGATAGCACAAGGTCTTTTCACAAGAGGCAGTGGTGGAAAGTGAGTGGGGGTACAGCTTTCCACAAAGTGCTGGGACAGGTCTGAGGATTCAGTTCTCTGCTCATTTGACAAATCACATCCAGAATCTTCCATCGAAGTTAATGTACTTTCAGAACTCTTAGGTTCCTGAGCCTCCAACTGGGAGGAAACGTATCCTGAAAAATAAAGGAATAGAAGGATTATCTTCATGCAGCTGAAATTTCTTCATGTGAAACTAGCCATTGATACTTACCTTAAAATAAGAAATGAAGTATATAAATACACCTTAAGTATTTAACAAGCAGCAGTGTAAAAACTGAGTAAAGAAAAAACTGTGAAAGAAACTGTAGAGACTGTAGAAAAAAGGTCTTTATCTTAATGGGTAGAAAGGTGATTCATTCATGTATTTTCAGGTCATTATCTCTCATTCAATTACAATGCCATGCCTTGAAAGATGCAGAAGAGAAAGCCACAAGACCTGAAGGAGGTCACAGTCTGGTAGTGAATCCAACAGGTAACTACAAAGCAATAAGGTGTACCCAGACATAGAGATTTACTGAGGGAACTATAAAATCAGGAGGGCCATTGAACAGCCTACCTTGTTAGATCAGTGTATCCTGGAAGAGGTCATGATGGAACTACTTATAAAGTAGGAGTTCAAAGTGAAAGCTAAGGGTAGACAGAAGGCAAGAGAATTCCATACACCCAAGGGGTAAATGTAAACGCATAAATACAACAGGAAAAATAATAGCATTTGTGTATATGAGGACTCTCAAGTAATTTGATATTGCTTCCACAGAAAGTATAAGGTAAGAGACTAAGATAAACAATGTAGAGGCCAGATCATAAAAGATAATATAAGACATGTTAAGAACCTTACAATTCATCCTGTAAAGTGCAGAGTGAATTTCCAACTTGAATAATATAAGACCCCTTTGGAAAAATTATGCACATATACACATAAAATATCTGATATACAAATATAAATATATACAGATATCTACATATCTCTGTATAGCATATATATGTGTATATATGTGTGTGTATATATATGTATATACATATGTATGTACCTGTGTATGTACATATGTGTGTGTATGTGGTATAGATCCATGAAACTATGTCTATAACTTCTAGAATCTCCTCATCTTGGCTGAAAAATACTGCATTTAAAGCTAAATCTAATTACTCTCGGTCACTCTTTGACAGACATGCCATCATAAACACAAACAAAGCTGTGGTTGTTTTTAAAAGGATTATCAGTAAAATGCATAAACCAAATTGAAAAGTTCTCATTGAATATTCTAAAGCACACACATATCCATGAAACTAAGTATGAGAAATATGGCTGTCAGCAGTGGAAACAGGAATGAGGCACTGAAAGTTGTAATGCAGAAAAATGAAATGGTCTTATTTTAATTTCATCATTCTGTTGGCTATAGGAAGGGCTTATTTGAGGAGAAAATGATAAAACATTGAGAGATCAAATGAAAAGCACCTCTATTAGTCCCAGCATTGGGTGAAAAGTGAAATGAACTAAGCAGCTGCAGTGGAAGAGAAAGCAAAGGACTGACGGGGAAAATAAACACAAAATATCAACACGTAATCTGGAGACCAGCTTACTGACTGAATACGGGCAATGAAGTGGAAGTATGAATAAATGTATTCCGTGGTTCTGACTTAGGTGACAAGGTAGATTATGGTGCTACCAACTGAAATAGTAAAAAGATAGAAGAAATGGCTCAGAAGAGACTATAAAAAGTTCAGGTTTAGTCACGTAAATTCTGAGGCAGCTGGAGAAAATCTAGTCAGAGATGATCCTTTAGAAACTTGTCACATAAGCCTAAGACTGGGGAGAAGGTCTAGACTGAAAATGCATTTTAGGAGTTATCAGTATGTAGATAGTAGAAACTATAAAAATGGTTACAATCATTCAGAGAGAGTATGGGCAGTGAGTAAACAAAGGATCAAAAAAGGTACCCTGAATAGGATCAGTATTTGAAGGCTGGATAGAGACATAACAGTCCTTAACATAGAGAAGAAACAATTTAAAAGGTACAAGAAAAATGATTGTGTCATAAAAGTCAAGGAAACAGTTTCAAGAAGAGTTACATACATGAAGCAAAAGAGTCCACCAAAACAATAGGTTGAAAAAATATCTGTTGGAATTGCTAATTTAAAAAAACAAACAAAAAAACACCAGTTACCTCATTCATAGCAGCTTTATCCAGAGCAGTTTTGATCAGTTAGACAGGGTGGCAGACAGAGAACTTATTGCAATGGACTAAAGAGTGAACGAGAAGAAAGTAAGTGAAGACTGGAAGTGAAGAAAGTAAGTGAAGACTGGAAGTAAGCGAAAAAAGTAAGTGAAAGACACTTCTGAGGACTTAGATCAGGAAAGCATAAAATGGATAGCAACTGCAGACAAATGTGGCATGACAAATTGAGTGAAATGAGCAATTAAAAACAAAGAAAAAAACACAATGGATAAGCAGAGGTTGGAAATATGAGAAAAGAATGGCAGGTGAGACATGGCCCTGGAGAAGATAGGAGACTGAGTCAAGGACCCAGTGGATGGGCTGGGATCTGTAATGTCAAAGTACACACTTTTCCCTAAGCTGAAGGAAAGAGAATGAAAAAGTATAGGGTTGTACAGAACTACTACCGGCATACAGGAAGTTAAAGGAGATTTCACCTGACAGTCATATTTTCTTAAAGTTTGAGAAAGGGGGAGAGTGGTTGAACAGTGCATAAAAAGAATGGTAAATGTGACATCTTCTACATTCTCCACCATATGGTTCGTAAATCTAATTTGCTGCTCTTGTCCTTCAGAAAAAACGGAAGCTGATGAGGTAGAATTGGAGGATTGAGCTTTAACTTAGAATTCATTCATTTAACAAGTGTCTACTATAACCATCAAAAATGTGCAGATATGTGCTTGCTAATTATCACTACAACTTCTATATGCCATGCTTAAAAGGAGATAATTAAAAGGACAAAATGATAATGCAGAAAGTTCAAAAAGTAGTGGTAACCAGAAAAATGATCTATCAGCAAACGTTAAACTGCATGTGGCTATTTTTTTTTTTTTTTTTTTTGAGATGGAGTCTTGCTCTGTCGCAAGCTGACGTGCAGTGGCGCGATCTTGGCTCACTGAACTTCCACCTCCTGGGTTCAAGTGATTCTCCTGCCTCAGCCTCCCAAGTAACCGGGACTACAGGCACACGCCACCACACCTAGCTAATTTTTGTATTTTTAATACAGACAGGGTTTCACCATGTTGGCCAGGATGGTCTCGATCTCTTGACCCTGTGATCTGCCCGCCTCGGCCTCCCAAAGTGCTGGGATTACAGGCATGAGCCACCACGCCTGTCCTATTTCTATACTAACACAGCCAGACGGACTGATCATTTTAAGTGAACAGACACTGAAAATGACTTCTCAAGACATCAACTTCATTCTTCACATAAATAAAGGGGAAATATGGACTACAGTAATCTAGAAAATTACACTTTTCTTTCATGGAAGTTAATTAATCTTAAAGGTAAGCTTAACTTCATGTGTAATTACTTCAAGAAAAACTCAGAAAATGAATTCTACCAACGGATACATTGGGAAGAAAAAAGGTGATTGCTAGGTTTTCTCTTTCTCACTGCCACGCCTTTTGGCAAGCTACATCCACTCCATCTCATCCCCTTCAGGCATGACAAGTACAAATTTGAAAGAGTACCTCTACCAATGTATGCTATGGGGACAGGAACACACAAAACTGACCACCTTTCTTACGGGCTGCTTTATTTCCATACCATCAGAAAAATGTCATGACAGCATATGTTAGAAATGCTAATATGGAAAAACACACAAAGAAGAATCTCCTTTCAGTGCTCTAAAGGAATGCTTTAATGTGACAACAGAGAACTATGCTGGGATTTTACACAATATGGCTCCCAGTGTTAAAGTCAAAATATCAAGCTGCATAAAAGAACCTTATATTCATATTTTATTATACAAACTAGCTTCATCAAATAATTCAACTGATATTCACAAAAACCCTGAAAGATATGTTATTTTGATCTCTAATTTGCCAATTAGGAAACGAAGCTCAGCTTGATTAAGAGAACTGAGAAAGAGCCACACAGTGAACAAGCGAAATCATTACATTCCAAGTCCAGTCACCTTCCAATGACAGCAAAGAGGCTGTGTGCTCTATTCCAGCTTCTGTACATTTCCATTATAGTGTTCATTGATTTCTACAGGTTATCCACTTGTTTATGAGTTCCTTAAGGCCAGAGGCCCTGTCTCTTGTCATCCTTATGATCTTTCCACTAAACAATAGAATCATCTGTAGCAGACACCTCCTCAGGGAAAATGCTTAGAGCTGCAACTTGCTGTGGGCTATAACAGGTCTTCTCTCATCTTTAATATTTATAATGAACCATGATCAACTCCTTGGAAAATTATACCAAACCACAACAATTACATAGATAGCCTAGAAAGATGAGATAGAAGGACAGAAATAGAAAGGCAGAGAGAAGGAGAGGGCGGGGGGCGAGGGGAGAGAGAGAGGAATACAAAGAGGGAGAGAAAGAGAGAGAGGGAGTGAGGGAGGGAGAGAGAGAGAGGGAGAAAGAGAGAGAAACCAAAAGAACATGCTATTGCAATAATTATTTAAAATCAGCCAAAAAAGCCAATAATATGCTTTTTCATAGCATCTACTATTAATAACTTTCGTAACCCATAACCAGTTTAGTTCTACTCCTGTCTGTCAATGATGAAAACTCTGATAACTACAAATAGCATTTACACTGGAAACCAATGCTTCCATATTGGAAACCACTCACTCCCTAATAAGGTAAATAATAGTGGGCAGCTGTGACTATAGTATGTGTCCTTAGAAGAGAAAAAACATAAATAGGAAAAACAGTTTTCTTAGAAAAGATTAAACATTTTCAATATTAGTATTAATGGGTTATAGTATCTGATAATAGTCATAAATATTTATTCATAAAGATAAGATTTTTAAGTATCCATTCTTGTTTGAGTAATATACAGCATGGACATAGACTAATATATCCTTGTCCCTTTAAATGGGTCTTTCATAACTACAACCAGATTCTATTCTTTGCTTGTATGACTGAGTTAGACCTCAAAGCATGGCTAAGAAAGCATCATGCCCAAATGAGAGAAAAGGTAATGAAGCCATGCTGGTGCCGCTTTCTGTAATTCCTGCTTTTTCAGGAGACACTAAGGTAAAGCAAAAGTCAAATAAGGTTTCTCCCTTCATTTATTATTGGGCAGACGAGCTTGGGGTAACGTCTCCCCAATTTATTGCACCTATCTGTTTGTCATTAGATTTAATAGAGGTAAAATACACACACACACACACACACCCCCACACACAAACACACATACCCCATTCCAGCATAGTTTGACACATATTGTTTCATGTTTTTTATTATTACATAATTATGGAGATCAGAAATCTAAATTATGCTAAAGTATGCAATCATAACCAAAAGTACATGAAATATCAATTAAACGTTATAATAAACACCCAGCACATGGGAGTCCGAGGTGGGCAGATCACGAGGTCAAGAGTTCAAGACCAGCCTGGCCAACATGGTAAAACCCCGTCTCTACTAAAAATACAAAAGTTAGCCGGGTGTGGTGGTGTGTGCCTGTAATCTCAGCTACTCAGGAGGCTGAGGCAGGAGAACTGATTGAACGTGGGAGGTGGAGGTTTCAGTAAACCAAGATCGTGCCACTGCACTCCAGCCTGGGTGACAGAGTGAGACTTTGTCTTAGAAAAAAAAAAAGTATGAATAAACAAAACCAACAGAGTCCATCTACAATATTCTAAGTCCCTCTTACACATTGGATCCCATAGACTTTCAATTTCATTTTGCTGAACCCTTAACCCTTACATTTTCTTTCTGTTTTTAAGGTCCACCTTGAACTCATTTACCATTTTAGAGTGGATCTCAAGTATACTTAAGAATACTTAAGTGTACTTAATTATACTCCATTCACAATCACACCATCTCTTTGTTTTTCTTTTTTTTCAGGAGACTGTGTACCACTTGTTGCCCAGGCTGGTCTCAAATCCTGATTCTTGCTCTCAAGGGATCCTTCCACTTCAGCTTCCCAAATCACTGGAATTATAGGTGCCACCCACTGTGCCCAGTCACATGAATTCTTGATACCTTTCTTACTTATTTCTACATTCCCTAACTTACCCATAAAATTAAACCCATTGATATGGCTTGGTTCTGTGTCCCCATTTAAATCTCATCTCAAACTGTAATACCCACATGTCAAGGAAGAGGCCTGGTGGGAGATGATTGGATCATGGGGGTGGTTACTGCCATGTCGTTCTCATGATAGTGAGTTCTCACAAGGTCTGATGGTTTTATAGGGGCTCTTTCCCCCTTCACTCTCTCTCTCCGCATGTAAGACGTGCCTGCTTTCCCTTCCACCATGATTGTGCGTTCCCTGAGGCTGCCCCAGCCATGTGGAAATGTGAGTCAACAGAAACTCTTTTCTTTGTAAATTACCCAGTTTGGGGAAGTTCTTTATAGCAGAGTGAAAATCAACTAATACAGGAAATTGGTACTGCAGAGAGTGGGGTACAGCTATAAAAATAACCTGAAAATGTGGAAGCAACTTTGAAACTGGGTAACAGGCAGAGATTGTAACCATTTTGAGGGTACAGAAGAAGACAGGAAGATGTCAGAAAGTTTGGAACTTCCTAAAGACCTGTTAAATGATTTTGACCAAAATGCTGATAGTGATATAAACAGTAAAGCCTAGGCTGAGGTGGTCTCAGGTGCAGATGAGGAACTTATCGGGAACTGGAGTAAAAGTAACTTGCTATGCTTTAGCAAAGAGACTGGCGGCATTTTGCCTCTGCCCTAGAGATCTATGGAGCCTTGTTTGTTTGTTTGTTTTGAGCTTCACTTATTTTTATTTATTTATTTATATTATACTTTAAGTTCTGGGGTACATGTGCAGAACATGCAGGTTTGTTACATAGGTATTCATGCGCCATGGTGGTTTGTTGCACCCATCAACCCATCATCTACATTAGGTATTTCTCTTAATGCTATCCCTCCCCAACCCCCACCAACCCCCTACAGGACACAGTGTGTGATGTTCCTCTCCCTGTGTCCATGCGCTTTCAATGTTCAACTCCCACTTATGAGTGAGAACATGCAGTGTTTGGTTTTCTGCTGTTGTGTTAGTTTGCTGAGAAAAATGGTTTCCAGCTTCATCCATGTCCCTGCAAAGGACATGAACTCATCCGTTTTCATGGCTGCACAGTATTCCATAGTGCATATGTGCCACATTTTCTTTGTCCAGTCTATTACTGATGGGTATTTGGGTTGGTTCCAAGTCTTTGCTATTGTGAACAGTGCCGCAATAAACATACATGTGCATGTGTCTTTATAGCAGAATGGTTTATAATCCTTTGGGTATATACCCAGTAATGGGATTTCTGGGTCAAATGATATTTCTGGTTCTAGATCCTTGAGGAATCAACATACTGTCTTCCACAATGGTTGAACACATTTGCACTCCGACCAACAGTGTAAAAGCATTCCTATTTCTCCACATCCTCTCCAGCATCTGCTGTTTCCTGACTTTTTAATGATTGCCATTCTAACTGGCATGAAGTGATATCTCATTGTGGTTTTGATTTGCATTTCTCTAATGATCAGCTATGCTGAGCTTTTTTTCATACATTTGTTGGCTGCATAAATGCCTTCTTTTGAAAAGTGTCTGTTCAAATCCCTCACCTACTTTTTGATAGGGTTTTTTTTTCTTGTAGATTTGTTTAAGTTCTTTGTAGATTCTGGATATTAGCCCTTTGTCAGATGGATAGATTGTAAAAATTTTCTCCCATTCTGTAGGTTGCCTGTTCACTCTGATGATAGTTTCTTCTGCTGTGCAGAAGCTCTTTAGTTTAATTAGATCCCATTTGTCTACTTTGGCTTTCGTTGCCATTGCTTTCAGTGTTTTAGTCATGAAGTCTTTGCCCATGCCTATGTCCTGAATGGTATTGCCTAGGTTTTCTTCTAGGGTGTTTATGGTTTTAGGTCTTACATTTAATTCTTTAATCCATCTTGAGTTAAATTTTTTTGTAAGTTGTAAGGAAGAGATCCAGTTTCAGCTTTCTGCATATGGCTAGCCAGTTTTCCCAAAACCATTTATTAAATAGGGAATCCTTTCCCCGTTGCTTGTTTTTGTCAGATTTGTCAAAGATTCAATGGTTATAGACATTTGGTGTTATTTCTGAGGACTCCGTTCTGTTCCATTGGTCTATGTATCTGTTTTGGTACCGGTACCATGCTGTTTTGTTTACTGTAGCCTTGTAGTATAGTTGTAGTAGTGTGATGCCTCCAGCTTTGATCTTTTTGCTTAGGATTGTCTTGGTTATGTGGGCTCTTTTTTGGCTCCATATGAAATTTAAATTAGTTTTTTTTCCAATTCTGTGAAGAAAGTCAATGGTAGCTTAATGGGGATACATTGAATCTAAAAATTACTTTGGGCATTATGGTCATTTTTGCGATATGATTCTTCCTATCAATGAGCATGGAAAGTTTTTCTATTTGTTTGTGTCTTCTCTTATTTCCTTGAGCAGTGATTTGTAGTTCTCCTTGAAGAGATCCTTCACATCTCTTGTAAGTTGTATTCCTAGGTATTTTATTCTCTTAGTAGCAATTGTGAATGGGAGTTCACTCATGATTTGGCTCTCTGTTCTTGGTGTATAAGAATGCTTGTGAGTTTTGCACACTGATTTTGTATCCTGAGACTTTGCTGAAGTTGCTTATCAGCTTAAGAGATTTGGGGCTGAGACAATGGGGTTTTCTAAATATACAATCACGTCATCTGCAAATAGAGACAATTTGACTTCCTCTTTTCCTAATTGAATACCCTTTATTTCTTTCTCCTGCCTGATTGCCCTGGCCAGAACTTCCAATACTATCTTGAATGGGAGTAGTGAGAGAGGGCATCCTTGTCTTGTGTGGGTTTTCAAAGGGAATGCCTCCAGTTTTTGCCCATTCAGTATGATATTGGCTGTGGGTTTGTCATAAATAGCTCTTATTATTTTGAGATATGTTCCATCAATACCTAGTTTATTGAGAGTTTTTAGTATGAAGGCCGTTGAATTTTGTCAAAGGCCTTTTCTGGATTTACTGAGATAATCATGTGGTTTTTGTCATTGGTTCGGTTTATGTGATGGATTATGTTTATTGATTTGTATATGTTGAACCAGCCCTGCATCCCAAGGATGAAGCCGACTAGATCATGGTGGACAAGCTTTTTGATGATGTGCTAATGGATTTGGTTTGCCAGTATTTTATTGAAGATTTTCGTGTTGATATTCATCAGGGATATTGGCCTGAAATTTTCTTTTTTTGTTGTGTCTCTGCCAGGTTTTGGTATCAGGATGATGCTGGCCTCATAAAATGAGTTAGGAAGGATTCTCTGTTTTCTATTGTTTGGAATAATTTCAGAAGGAATGGTATCAGCTCCTTTTTGTACCTCTGGTAGAATCTGGCTGTTAATCCATCTGGTCCTGAACTTTTTTTGGTTAGTAGGCTATTAATTGCTGCCTCAATTTCAGAACTTGTTATTGGTCATTTCAGGACTTTGACTTTTTCCTGGTTTAGACTTGGGAGGGTGTATGTGCTCAGGAACTTATCCATTTCTTCTAGATTTTCTAGTTTATTTGTGTAGAGGTTGCAAATTCTCTGTTGGTAGTTTGTATTTCTGTGTGATACGTGGTGATATCCCCTTTATCATTTTTTACTGCATCTATTTGATTCTTCTCTCTTTTCTTCTTTATTAGCCTGGGTAGTGGTCTATTTGTTTTCTTGATTTTTTTCAAACCAGCTCCTGGATTCACTGATTTTTTCAAGGATTTTTTTGTGTGTTTCTATCTCCTTCGGTTCTGCTCTGATCTTAGTTATTTCTTGTCTTCTGATAGCTCTTGAATGTGTTTGCTCTTGTTTCTCGGTTCTTTTAATTGTGATGTAAGGGTGTCGGTTTTAGATCTTTCCTGCTTTCTCTTGTGGGCATTTAGTGCTATACATTTCTCTCTACACACTGTTTTAAATGTGACCCAGAGATTCTGGTACATTGTGTCTTTGTTCTCATTGGTTTCAAAGAACATCTTTATTTCTGCCTTCATTTCATTATTTACCCAGTAGTCATTCAGGAGCAGGTTGTTCAGTTTCCATGCAGTTTTGCAGTTTTGAGTGAGTTTCTTAATCCTGAGTTCTAATTTGATTGCACTGTGGTCTGAGAGACTGTTTGTTATGATTTCCCTTGTTTTGCATTTGCTAAGAAGTGTTTCACTTCCAATTATGTGGTCAATTTTAGAGTAAGTGTGATGTGGTGCTGAGAAGAAAGTATATTCTGTTGATTTGGGGTGGAGAGTCCTGTAGATGTCTGTTAGGTCGGCTTGGTCCAGAGCTAAGTTCAAGTCCTGGATATCCTTGTTAATTTTCTGTCCTGTTGACCTGTCCAATATTGACAGTGGAGTGTTGAAGTCTCCCACTATTATTGTGTGGGAGTCTAAGTCTCTTTGTAGGTTGCTAAGAACTTGCTTTATGAATCTGGGTGCTCCTGTATTGGGTGCATATATATTTAGGATAGTTAGCTCTTCTTGTTGTATTGATCCCTTTACCATTATGTAATGTCCGTCTTTGTCTCTTTTTATTTTTGTTGGTTTAAAGTCTGTTTTATCAGAGACTCGGATTGCAATACCTGCTTTTTTTGGTTTCCATTTGCATGGTAAATATTCCTCCATCCCTTTCTTTTGAGCCTATGTGTGTCTTTGCATGTGGGATGGGTCTCTCCTGAATACAGCACACCAATGGGTCTTGACACTTTATCCTGTTTGCCAGTCTGTGTCTTTTAACTGGGACATTTAGCTCTTTTATATTTAAGGTTAATACTGTTATGTGTGAATTTGATCCTGCCACTATGATGCTAGCTGTTTATTTTGCCTTTTAGTTGATGCAGTTTCTTCATAGCATCGATGGTCTTTACAATTTGGTATGTTTTTGCAGTGACTAGTACCAGTTGTTCCTTTCCACATTTAGCGCTTCCTTCAGGAGCTCTCGTAAGGCAGGCTTGGTGATGACAAAATCTCTCAGCATTTGCTTGTCTGTAAAGAATTTCATTTCTCCTTCGCTTATGAAGCTCAGTGTGGCTGGATATGAAATTCTGGGTTGAAAATTCTTTTAAGAATGTTGAATATTGGCCCCCACTCTCTTCTGGCTTGTAGGATTTCTGCAGAGAGATCAGCTGTTAGTCTGATGGGCTTCCCTTTGTGGGTAACCCAACCTATCTCTCAGGCTGCCCTTAACATTTTTTCCTTCATTTCAACCTTGGTGAATCTGATGATTATGTGACTTGGGGTTGCTCTTCTTGAGGAGTATCTTTGTGGTGTTCTCTGTATTTCCTGAATTTGAATGTTGGCCTGCCTTGCTAGTTTGGGTAAGTTCTCCTGGCTAATAGCCTGAAGAGTGTTTTCCAACTTGGTTCCATTCTCCCAGTCTCTTTCAGGTATACCAATCAAGCATAGATTTGTTCTTTTCACATAGTCCCATATTTCTTGGAGGCTTTGTTTGTTTCTTTTCATTCTTTTTTCTCTAATCTTGTTTTCTCACTTTATTTCATTGAGTTGATCTTCAATCTCTGATATCCTTTCTTCCGCTTGATGGATTCAGCTATGATATTTGTGTATGCTTCACGAAGTTCTCGTGCTGTGTTTTTCAGCTCCATCAGGTCATTTATGTTCTTCTCTAAACTGGTTATGCTATTAAGCAATGCGTCTAACCTTTTATCAAGGTTCTCAGCTTCCTTGCATAGGGTTGGAACATGCTCCTTTAGCTTGGAGGAATTTATTACCCACCTTCTGAAGCCTACTTCTGTAAATTCATCAAACTCATTCTCTGTCCAGTTTTCTTCTCTTGCTGTTGAGGAGTTGTGATCCTTTGGAGGAGAAGAGGCATTCTAGTTTTTGGAATCTTCAGCTGTTTTTGCGCTGGTTTCTCCCCATCTTCATGAATTTATCTACCTCTGGTCTTTGAAGTCACTGACCTTCAGCTGGGGTCTCTGAGTGGGCATCTTTTTATGTTGATACTATTCCTTTTGTTTGTTAGTTTTCCTTCTAACAGTCAGGCCCCTCTGCTGCAGGTCTGTTGGAGTTTGCTGGAGGTCCACTCCAGACCCTGTTTTCCTGGGTTATCACTGGAAGAGGCTGGAGAACAGCAAAGATTGCTGCCTGTTCCTTTCTCTGGAAGCTTCGTCCCAGAGGGGCACCTACCAGATGCTAGCCAGAGCTCTCCTGTATGACATGTCTGTCGGCCCCTACTGGGAACTTTGAACTTGAAAGAGATGACTTAGGGAATCTAGAAGAAGAAATTTCAAAGCAGCAAAGCATTCAAGAGGTGACAGAGCATAAAAGTTTAGAAAATTTGAAGCCTGACCATGTCTTAGAAAAGAAAAACCTATTTTCTTGGGAGAAATTCAAGACAGCTGCAGAAATTTACATAAATGAGGAGTCTAATGTTAATCTACAAGACAATGGGGAAAATGTCTCCACGGATGTCAGAGACTTTTAGTGCAGCCCCTCCCATCACAGGCCCCCAGGCCTAGTAGGATAAAATGGCTTCCTGGGCTGGGCCCAGGACCACACTTCTGCTCTGTGCAGCCTAGGGACTTGGTGCCCTGTATCCCAGCTGCTCCAGCTCCAGTTGTAGCTGAAAGGGGCCATGGTAAAGCTTGGGCTATTGCTTCAGAGGGTGTAAGCCCCAAGCAGCTTCCACATGGTGTTGGGCCTGCAGTTGCACAGAATTCAACAATTAAGGTTTGGAAACCACTGACTAGATTTCAGAGGATGCATGGAAATGCCTGGATGTCCAGGCAGAAGTCTGCTGCAGGGGGAGAGCCCTCATGGAGAGCCACTGCTATGGCAATGTGGAAGGCAAACGTGGGGTTGGAGCCGCAGCACAGTCCCCACTGGGGCACTGCCTAGTGAAGCTGAGAGAAGAGGGCTACTGTCCCCCAGACCCCAGAATAGTAGATCCACCAACAGCTTGCACTGTGTGTCTGGAAAAGCCATGGGCACTCAATGCTAGCCTATGACGGAGCTGCCAAAGGCCACGGGCACCCCTTGCATCAGCAGATGCAAAACACAGAGTCAAAGGAGATCATTTCAGCCCTTTAGGATTGGACTGCCCCACTGGATTCTGCACGTGCATGGGGTCTGTAGCCCCCTTTGTTTTGGCCAATTTCTCCCATTTGGAACAGGAGCATTTACCCAATGCCTGTACCCCAATTGTATCTTGGAAGTAACTAAGCAGCTTTTGATTTTACAGGTTCATAGGTGAAAGGGACTTGCCTTGTCTCAGATGGGACTTTGGATGGTGAATTTTTGAGTTAATGCTGAAATGGGTTAAGACTTTGGGGGACTGTTGCAAAGGGATGATTGTGTTTTAAAATGTGAGAAGGATATGAGACTTGAGATGGACCAGTGGTGGAATAATATGGTTTGGCTCTGTGTCCCCACCCAAATCTCATCTTGAACTGTAATCCCCCATGTGTCAAGGGAGGGACCTGGCAAAAGATGACTGGATCACAGGGGTGGTTTCCACTAAGCTATTCTCATGATAGTGAGTTCTCATGAGATCTGATGGTTTTTTAAGGGGCTCTTCCCCCTTCGCTCTCTCTCTCTCACCTGCTGCCATGTAACACATGCCTGTGTCCCCTTCCACCATGACTGGGTTTCCTGAGGGCTCCCTAGCCATTTGGAACTGCGAGTCAATTAAACCTCTTTTCTTTGTAAATTTTCCAGTCTCCGGGCAGTCCTTTCTTTCTTTTTTTTTTTTTTGAGATGGAGTCTTCAGTCTTGCTCTGTTGCCTAGGCTGAAATGCAGCAGCATGATCTCGGCTCACTATAATCTCTGCCTCCTGGGTTCAAGTGCTTCTCCTGCCTCAACCTCCCTAGTAGCTGGGATTACAGGTGTGTGTCACCATGCCCAGTTAATTTTTGCATTTTTAGTAGAGATGAGGTTTCACCATGTTAGTCAGGCTGGTCTTGAACTCCTGATATCAGGTGATTCAACTGCCTCAGCCTCCCAAAGTGCTGGGATTACAGCCATGAGCCACCGCAGCCAGCCTCAAGCAGTTCTTTATAGCAGTGTGAAAATGAAATAATACACTCATAGTACCAAATGTCAAAAGGGTAATTTTTTTCTGAACCCTCTACAAGCTCATAAACTTTATAGAACTGAACAAATCATCTTCATGCATCGCACATAAAAACACACAGTTTATGTTTGCCCTACATGTTGTCCATTTCAGCTAATATTGTGGCTATCCCTCCTGTCACTAGGCCCAGAGTAAAAAAACATCCTTAGCTCCTTTCTCTCTTCTACCCTCCACATACAGTGAAAGCACTATGTTATGCTGATTCTAACTTTGACACATGTATTAGGGTTTTTCAGAGAAACCCAAATATATATATATATATATATATTCACACACACACACACGCCATATATTTTAAGAAACTGACTTAGGCAATTGGCTGAAGCAATCATGGAGGCTGAGAGGTACCAAGATCTGCAGTCAGCAAGCTGGAGACCCAGGATACTGTAAGTTCTAGTCCAGAAACCGGCAGACTTAAGACCCAAGAGCTGATGTTGCAGTTTGAGTGTGAAAGCAGGATAAAACCCATGTCCCAGCTCAAGGCATTCGAGCAAGAGGAGTCCCCCCGCTTACTTAAGGAAGGGTTAACTTTTTTGTTTCAACTCAGAGCTTCCACTTATTGGATGAGGCCAACCTACATTTGGGAGGTAATCTGCTTTACTCAGCCTACCAGTTCAAATAGTCTTATCCGGAAACACACTTAAAAACACACAGAATGATGTCTGATCAAGTATCTGGATACTCCATGACCCATCAAGTGGACACATAAAATTAACTGTCATAACATATAGATCTGAATCTGTCCTTCCCTAGTCCCTTCCACCACTTTAATCCACACCATTATGATCTCTTGAACTGATTACCACAATTACCTCACCTAGCTGATTACTGCCTTCTGGTTCTGTTCTCCTCTAGGCCACACTCCAGACCAATCAGAGAGTCACCCTTCTAAAATACTACTTTGATAACAGGAATTCTCTCCTTAAAATCTCCCACAGGCTCTACCCATACCTTACAGGATACAGTTCTCTGTGTTCCTCAGTTTTGCCCAGAAAGCCTTTCACTGTGTGGCCCCTTTGTCCTTCTCCAGCCTTCCCTCTACTCTCATCCTTATTGACATGCAAGCAACTTTAAATTCCTTACAGTTCACCAAAACATGCCATGCTAATTAACATAACTGCACAAGTTTTGTCCCATCTGGTGTGTTTCTTATACCATAATCCAGATATGTACTGATTCTTCAAATCCTGCTTCAAATTTTCTGTGAAACCATCCCTGCTCTCTCCAGACAAAGAAAGTATCTCCCCTGTCTATGCTATCTTGTACCTTTCACATAATTATATTACTATAGTCATTAACCTGTTTTAAGTGCTTTAGTGTCTCCCTATTGTAAAGAGGAGGTTCTTCAGGGCAGACACAGAGTTTATTTTGTGGGTGTTTCTGTTGCTTGATGCCTGCTCTCCTACATAATTGGTGGTCTGAATAAATATTATATATATATTTTTTCAAAATTCATATGTTCAACATTATTTATAAATATATAAATATATGTGTGTGTCTATACAGATAAAGGTTGAGATCAAATAAAATCTCTTCAAATGCACTGAAATAACATCACAGGTATACACAATTTGTTAGTACCATCTATGACTTCCTAGCATTAATAATAATCACTCACATATACAGATGCCTTAAATTCGACTACTTAAAAGCAATGTTTATGCCACCTGGTGGTCAAACAGGAAATGCTATTTAAAAATATTTCATAATTCATATTGTGATATGACAGTGTTTCAGTTTAAAGCAACTGACTTCTGCCTCTAGAAGGATATATTTTAGCACACTGCAAAGCATTTTTGAGAAACAGTGACAAAGAAAAGGCTTCAATTGCAGTAATAGTGGGAGACTTCAACACCCCACTGACAGTATTAGACAGATCATTGAAGCAAAAAATTAAGATATTGAGGACCCAAACTCATTCACTGGATCAAATGGACCTGATAGACATCTACAGAACTCTCTACCTCAAAACAACAGAATATACATTCTTCTCATCCTCATGTGCCACCACATGGCACATACTCCAAAATCGATCACATAATCAAACATAAAAAACTCCTCGGCAAATGCAAAAGAACTGAAATCATAACAGCCACTCTCTCAGACCACAGTGCAATTAAAATAGAATTCAAGAATAAGAAAATAACTCAAAACCATACTGTTACATAAAAAGTCAATAACCTGCTCCTGAATGACTTTGGGGTGAATAATGCAATTAAGGTAGAAATCAATAAATTGTTTGGAACTAATGAGAACAAAGATACAACATAACAGGATCTCTGGGACACAGCTAAGGCAGTGTTAGGAGGAAAAATTATAGCACTAAACATCCACATCAAAAAGTTAGAAAGGGCTGGGCGTGGTGGCTCACGCTTGTAATCCCAGCACTTTGGGAGGCCGAGGTGGGCGGATCACAAGGTCAGGGGATCGAGACCACGGTGAAACCCCGTCTCTACTAAAAATACAAAAAAATTAGCCGGGCGTGGTGGCGGGCGCCTGTAGTCCCAGCAACTGGGAGAGGCTGAGGCAGGAGAATGGTGTGAACCCAGGAGGCAGAGCTTGCAGTGAGCCAAGATTGTGCCACTGCACTCCAGCCTGGGTGACAGAGCAAGACTCTGTCTCAAAAAAAAAGAAAGATCTCAATTTAATAACCTAACATCAAAACTAACAGAATTAGAGAACCAAGAGCCAAGCAATCCCAAAGCTAGCGGAAGACAAGAAATAATCAAAATCAAAGCTGAACTAAGAGAGACTGAGACACAAAATATTCAAAAGATCAACAAATCCAGGAGTTGGTTTTTTGTATTTTTTTTTTAATTCTAAGTTCTGGGATACATGTGCAGAACGTGCAGGTTTGTTACATAGGTATACATATGCCATAGTGATGTGCTGTACCTATCAACCCGTCATCTAGGTTTCAAGCATGCATTAAGTATTTGTCCTAATGGTCTCCCTCCCCTTGCTCCCCACCCCCTGACAGGCCCAGTGTGTGATGTTCCCCTCCCTGTGTCCACGGGTTCTCATTGTTCAACTTCCCCTTATGAGTGAGAACATGCAGTGCTTGGTTTTCTGTTCCGTATTAGTCTGGTGAGAATGACAGCTTCCAGGTTCATCCATGTCCCTGCAAAGGACATGAACTCATTCTATTCTATGGCTGCATAGTATTCCATGGTGTATATGTGCCAACAAGCAATGGGGACAGGATTCCCTATTTAATAAATAGTGCTGGGAAAACTGACTAGCCATATGCAGAAAACCAAAACTGGACTTCTTCCTTACACCTAATACAAAAAATTAACTCAAGATGGGTTAAAGACTTAAATGTAAAACTCAAAACCAAAAAAAACTCTAGAAGAAAACCTAGGCAATACCATTCAGGACATGGGCATGGGCAAAGACTTCATGACCAAAACACCAAAAGCTATTGCAACAAAAGCCAAAATTGATGAATGGGATCTAATTAAACTAAAGAGCTGGACAGCAAAAGAAATTATCATCATAGTGAACAGGCAACCGACAGAATGGGAGAAAATTTTTGCAATCTACCCATCTGACAAAGATCTAATATGCAGAGTCTACAAGGAATTTAAATTTACAAGGAAAAACAACCCCATCAAAAAGTGGGCAAAGGATATGAACAGACACTTTTCAAAAGAAGACATTTATGTGGCCAAGAAACTTATGAAAAAAAGCTCATCATCACTGCTCATTAGAGAAACGCAAATCAAAACCACAATGAGCTACCATCTCACGTCACTTAGAATGGAGATTGTTAAAAAGTCAGGAAACAACAGATGCTGGAGAGGATGTGGAGAAATAGGAATGCTTTTACACTGCTGGTGGAAGTGTAAATTAGTTGAACAATTGTAGAAGACAGTGTGGCAATTCCTGAAGGATCTAGAACCAAAATTACCATTTGACCCAGAAATCCCATTACTGGATATATACCCAAAGGATTGTAAATCATTCTACTATAAAGACACATGCACATCTATGTTTACTGCAGCACTATTTACAATATTAAATACTTGGAACTAACCCAAATGCCCCTCAATGATAGACTGGATAAAGAAAATACTGATAAAATAGATACAGCACTAGCTAGACTAATAAAGAAAGAAGAGAGAAGAGCCAAATAAAATTCAGTTAATTTATCCCATTCTAGCAATTTGCATCACTCTTCTAACTTTGAATATACCAAAAGAGATATCATTCTCAAATGCGTGAAATTATAAACTAATGAGAAGATTCGTTTTAGCTGAATTGTCTTCACTACCTGAGCTTCAAAAAACAACACAACAGATTTGTGGGTCAGCTTGGCTCTAAACTATTTGACAATACAATTCCCTTTGCCTTTAGATGCTCAAATTCTGGACTTCCCTGGTTGTCACTTTCTCTCTGAAACCATCCTTTAACTCTCCAACACAAACCTTCCTCCTTGCTGTGCTTTTGATACCATCCCGCATTCCAGTTTCGTGGATGTCCCCATCTTTCTCACTGCCTCAAAGAATTCTTTTAGGCAGATGACTTTCTTAACTGTATTTCTAATCCTGACACTTCTCTCAAGTTCAAGTCACCAGGTTTCCTTGCTTGCTACTATCTCAATATGACATGACTTCAGAAGCTGAAACCTCATTCATCCAAAAAAATTCACCATTTCCACTTACTCTCAGTACAACTTCCTGCTAGTACTGCTACTACCCTCCAGTCTCCGAGGTTTGAAACCTGAGAGTCAAACTTGACATCTTCCTTGACCTCCATATACATTCCATTGACAGATGATATTGATCCTATCTCCCCCTTCTTTCCTCGTTCCCATTTGGGGGCTTTGCATTAAACCTTCCCTCTGCCTGGGATGTTCTTCTCACTCCCACTCCCAATAGTCTCAAGGCTTATTTATTCCTTGTTATCATTCAAGCATCTCTTTAAATGTCCCTTCTTCAGAAAGGTCTCGCTGATCTCCTAATTTCTATCACATCATCCAGTTCTAATTCTCTAAATATTACTACCACTTCCTGATCATTTCCTAATGGCATATTCTGTCCATGCCCTTAGGAATGTGCACTCCTTAAGTGTCCTGGACTCCCTGATTTATTGCTATATCCCAAGCCTTTATTGTTGAGTAAGAGCTCAATCTTTCTTAACAACTAAAAACCTTTTAAAAATACCAGCACCTCTTTTATTTCCATGCCAAAGTAATTACATGTAAGACCTGAGCTATGACAGTGATGGCCCTGTTTCCAATCTCCTCCCTCTCCCAAACAATTCTAAACACTGATGCCTAATTACTCTGTCTAAATAATCTTATCCGTCAGATAACCTAAATAAATAACTTATGGAATGTATACTGTCTTAGAAATGCATAGCATACACTCAATAAATGTTAAGTTTCCCCTTCATTTTCCTGCTGGAAAATCCTTAAAATGCCACTTATTGCCTACAGAATGCAGCATGTTTTCCACTGGCTGTCACACCTTTTCTTAATAGGCTTCAACCTAGTTTGTCATCTTATTTTCTAGAACACCTCTTCACGCTCTGTATGCCACAGTCATATTACATCACTTGCCAGTATATTTCTCTAGCTATACTTTACACTGTTCCCACTTGTTTGAAAGAGCCTAGTACCCATAGCTCTCTAAATCCTATCCATCCTTAAAGGTAAGCAACTTCCTTCAAAAATACTTTCAAAAGTCCTGTTCTCTAAGACAAAATAATCACTTTCTCTCTCTCCTCTGAACATCAGTATCTTTCTCTGGACTACAGGGTCTCATTGGGTACAATTAATGATGTGATCTTACTCTCACTAGACTGTGTGATGCTATCGGCAGGGCTTAAACTGTATCTTTCTGTATTTTCTACACTGTTTTGTACCTTACAAATACTGAATTAAAAGGGACTGAATAAATGAGCAAAATAATTGCTCTGAAAGATAAGAGTTAGTAGGGAAACACTGGGAGCTGATAAGAGGAAACCATCTCTCTTTGGATTCCATTATTTAAGGGTCAAAACTTTGCAGTATAGTAAAAAGCATAGTCCTAATTCCATTTCCTAACAAACATGAAGTGTCAGGATGAGACAAGGCGAACACTTATATTGTGATGTCAATAACACACACAGCCCTATAGAATAAGGTCAAAGTCATGATGATACAATCTGCTACAAAGTGAAACAGTGAATCCACCTGCATAATTTCCACTCATCAATGCATGAATGCTACCATGAGGAACTGGTAAAAACAATAAAATTACTGAAGTCAGCAATACACCCAATTCAGTGCCCCCTATATACTATACATGCCAAACCACACAGCTCTCTCCACCATCTACCCCCAATTACCTTTCCTGTTAAGATCTCACAGATCTTCTCTCTCTCCTTGAACAAGCCTTTCTCCAAGAGAATTTGCCTGACTTTTTTTTTTTTTTTTGAGATGGAGTCTCGCTCTGTCGCCCAGGCTGGATGGAGTGCAGTGGCGCAATCTCGGCTCACTGCAAGCTCCGCCTCCTGGGTTCACGCCATTCTCCTGCCTCAGCCTACCTGAGTAGCTGGGACTACAGGCGCCCGCCACCACACCCGGCTAATTTTTTGTATTTTTAGTAGAGAGGGGGTTTCACCGTGGTCTCGATCTCCTGACCTCGTGATCCGCCCGCCCCGGCCTCCCAAAGTGCTGGGATTACAAGCGTGAGCCACCGCGCCCGGCCAGAATTTGCCTGACTTTGTTTGCCAACAAGACACTGAAGACACTGCTTTGACCTCAGCTCTTGGCCACAGAGTTCCAACTGCTCACATCTATGCTGCTGGGATGTTACCTTTAGACTGAGTTGGTCCCCTGAGCCTCCCTTGCTAGGCAACTCAGGTTGATATTCATTTCTACCATGTATCTACTTCACTCTCTTTATTGAAAATCAGATGCACTGATACCTTTTACCCAATGCAATGTTTCCTTAACTTACATTATCATAAGAAGAAAATACTAAAATTAGTTATTCCTAAGCATAGACATTCAGTGTTTCCTAAGGAAGGTTCCAGAAAACTGTCTTCTAAGTAAATATTCGGGGGATTCTCATATCTCTGTTCTCTACATTGTTTGTACCCTATAAATGCTGAATAAAAAGGGAGTGATTAATTGAAAAAGTCTCTAAAGTACTGCTTTGCTCTTTTCCCAAACTCCTGCACTCAGCCTGCATTACCTGTTTCTTGCTGGATTTGTGGCCACTAAGTCATTATAATGAAAGATCTTACATCTCTGGTTTTCAATCTTGCCTGCACATTAGAGTGACTTACTTTTTGGAAAACACCAATACTAACCCACATCCTATGCCAAACACACCAGAATCACTGGGTGTAAAACCCAGACACTACTATCTTTTAAAGCTCCTAGGTTATTCCAGTGTGAGAAACACTATCTTATAATAACCCATTTATGCCTAAGGTTGCAACTTTTTGGATTTTGAAATCAGACCTTGGGGATGACCTTGAGCAGTAGGATATAATTAACTCCCACATGCTTAGAGTTCCAATAATAGAACACTAGGCATACATGGGTTAATGTATGTTTACACTACTATTCTTTGGATAGCAGAGAAGTAGGATATGCCCCATTTATCCCATCTCCACTCTCACCTTTGTGACTCAAGAATGTCTTCCTACTTCCTCTCTATGAGTTCATGTTAATTTGTTTAATCTTTCAAAGTTCAGCTGGAGCTCTGCTCCCTTTCTGGGGCTTCTCTTCACTTACTTTCTATTTTGTGAAAGTAGAGCCTTACATATTCTAACTGTCCCATCCCACCTTATGCTAAACCATTATCACCTCCCTTATGGGCACGGTTCTGTTATATCCCCTCTCAGTTACAGCCCATTCTCCACACAGCAACCAGAGCAAGAAGTTTAAAACTCCTTGTTAAAGTTCACCAAAGAATTCCCACTGTATTGAGAGTCCTACCCACTGGAACAGGTATTTGCTCTGCCTCCTCTTGGCCTCATCACTCACCTTCTATTCCTTACTCGCTCTGCTCCACAGCCACACTAGCTGTTTCTGCTCACTGAACTTTCTGCCTCAAACCACTTTGGATGGCTCCACTCTCAGGAGTCAACTCAAACATTCCCTTCTGAATAAAGGCTTCCTGACGATCCAGTCTAAATTAGTGGCCCTGCTCTATCTCCAGGTACTCCATCACTTCAACCTGGCTTATTTTGTTCACAGCTTTTAACACTCAGTTTTCTTGCTTACAGGTTTACTTTTTAATGTCTACATTCTCCATGCTAATATAAATTGTATTACCTTGGTCTTGCTCCTGGTAGACTTCCAGAAATCAAAGTGTTTTAGTTGAATAAATAAATGAATCAATTAATCAATGAACAAATGAACATGCACATAACCAAGACAAAACTACATGCATCATGTGTGGTATCTTTACACGTGACTACTTTAGGAGCTCAAACCTTTCTAACCATATCATAAGCTCCTAATGAGTAGTAAGCAGACTTTCTTCTTTTCCAATCTTTAGAACTAAGCTAGTATAATACATTTAAGTGCCTATTAATTATTTTGGCTATTTTAGAACATCATTATTGTATTGAAAAATATTTTTTAACTTTCAGTTACCTATATAATCATCCAAACAATAAACATCTGCCTAAATTGAATGTTTACTATATCACACCTGAACAAGCACAACAAGTCTGCAATTTTAATTCACCTTCCAATTCTTTCACCTTTCACCTTCACTCTCTCAACCACATTCGTCTTACTAGGTACTGTGCAACTTATAAATCTTACAACTACAGTCTCTGCCTGTATGTGGGCATTGATTTGTCTGATAGGGACTCAAGCAGATTTTTCTCTAACTAATGTACATCTGTTGCAATCAAAGGGACAGAGATTTCAATCCGGAAACTCCTGCGAGGATGCTCCAAGTCTGAGCTGCTTCTGCAGGGGTAAGGCCTTACTGCGACCAGAACATTTTTTAAAGTGGGCCTTATATAGGCTTATGGTTTATGGATTCTGGTTTCAAAATTTCATTTTATTTTTTTACATCTGACACATCAAAACCCGTCCATGAAGTGTAGGCTTTGTTTAGAAGCTATCAAAAACTTCACTGTGAAAGACTAGAATCAAATAATTTATTTTCTAAAACCTTACTGACAATCACAGATACCAAAGAAATTGCTTTCTATGAAACAGAGGACAAGAAAGCACAAACTTCAGAAAATCAAGGTTATTACTATATTTTGCTAGTATTACATGAAATATGATCACAGTGGGCAATACTATCTTCCAACACCTTCTTCTTATTGATTTTGGAATCAATAGTTCAGACTGTCCCTGGTAAATGCTAAACATATATCTTCAAATAACTTAGCCTTCTCCAAGGAAATAATCTCATAGTCCTAGGATACATAAAACATTCATAAAATCCCCTTTAATCTTCATTTCTGAGGACTAATGATAGTGTTTCTCCAAAGCGCTGAAGATTATAATATAGGCCATAATATGCATCAGTCATCCTATTAGTGCCTTTGAAGGTCTTGATGCATTTACCTCCTTTTCCCCCAGGGTGCCAGAAGTCCCCATAAATTACGTTGATCCATGTAGAGGGACTCTGTTCTGGCCTTCACTAACCCTGGAGGGTCCAGAATCACCACTCACATCTGAGAGACCCTCTTCCTTTTTTGTGGAGGTGTCACCCCAAGAGAAATCTAACAATGGATCTTGCAGGTACCAAAAAAAATTATAACTGTTGGCTTATTAAACACATGTCCCCCTTCCCTCCCAAGAGTATCTTTAGTCCTTATAAACAACAAAGTAATTAAATAGCATATATATACATCATTGTTGGATAAAATGTTATTTCTTTAAAGCACCAATTTCAAAATCTTGAATCCCTTTTGAGCACTCCTTTATTCTCTCCTACAGCTAGTCAATTATTAAATAAGCTTCATTATTTTTGTCTGTTACAAAATGCACCACACTGAAACCTTTACCCTTTAGCCTTGCTAGCATCCTAGTCCATTCTCTTCTCATCATGCTTAGAATACACCTATATTCTCCTATCGGATTTTCCTGTGTTAGTTCCTTCCTCTCTCCTACATCCCACACACAACTGGTGTAGATTTTACACCAGTCCTATTACACGGTCCTTTAATGTCTCCCCTCAGTTTAATGTCTTAGGGCAAACCTCATAAGAACAATCATATTTTCTGCCCTGGACATACTAAATCCAAACCGCAGGATGTTCTTCCCTTCCTGGGTTGCAGAAACCCCTGCTTATTGATGATCTATGCTTCCTTGTTCACATGCTGTCTCTTCTCTGAAAATTCCTAACCACATGCCCGCAGTTTTCTTTCCATTAATATTCTATGACACTCACTGCCAGTCCCAGGTGTTTGGATCTTCCACATATATAAGCTACTTCTTTCAACAAAGCTGTGAGTAAGCAAGTGGCCTCCTGGTCACTTTAATGGACAGTCATCAGTTTCTACCTTGCTTGACATCTCATCTGTTTTCTCATTCTGAAAATATTCTCCTTGTTCAACTCCCACATGACAACATGTGGTGTTTGGTTTTCTGTTCCAGAAAAATAAAGTAAAATAAAATTTGAAAAATATATATTCTCTTCACTTGGTTTATACGATACTACCTTTCCCAAAATTATCCTACCTAATTCACCTTTTCTACTTACCTTTTGCCAACTTTTATTCTCACCATTGTTCACCATCACACCTGATACTACCCTTGTCCAAGTTACTCCCCTTTTTTGCCAATCCCAGGGCAATGAATTCTTAACTGGTCTCCACACATTCAGCCTCACCCCTTGCCAATGTGTCTCATGATGGAGCCCAGTGGGTGGTCTTTTCAATTGCAAATCTTATTGTGTCACTCATCTGCTGACAATACCTCAATAAAAACTGCATTTTTTTCAACCACACAGGTAATTCTAACGTGCAGCCAAGTTTGAGAATAACTCCTCTAACCATATTCACTTCCACACCTTATGGTATTTCTTTTATCCAGAACATTCTCTTACCTCTCAAAACTCAGCTGTCCTGATTGGCTAATGTTCAATCTTCAGATTTTAATTTAAATGCTTCTCTTCCAGAAGGCCATCTCTGATATTCTATATCTGATCTGATTCCCCTGTAATTGGCTCCCATGAAACCTATTAATATATGTTAACCATCTGTTTTCTGCCTTTGACTGTAAACTTCAAAGAGAAAGTGCCATATCTGTTTTACCAGTGTATTGCAAACACTTAGCATGGTGCCAGGCACAAGGTGAGTGCTCAGAAATTTCTGCTAAATGAATCTTATAACAATACTCTCTTTTTTTATTATTATTATACTTTAAGTTTTAGGGTACATGTGCACAATGTGCAGGTTTGTTACATAGGTATACATGTGCCATGTTGGTGTGCTGCACCCATTAACTCGTCATTTAGCATTAGGTATATCTCCTAATGCTCTCCCTCCCCCCTCCCCCCACCCCACAAGAGTCCCTGGAGTGTGATGTTCCCCTTCCTGTGTCCATGTGTTCTCATTGTTCAATTCCCACCTATGAGTGAGAACATGCGGTGTTTGGTTTTTTGTCCTTGCGATAGTTTGCTGAGAATGATGATTTCCAGTTCCATCCATGTCTCTACAAAGGACATGAACTCATCATTTTTTATGGCTGCATAGTATTCCATGGTGTATATGTGCCACATTTTCTTAATCCAGTCTATCGTTGTTGGACATTTGGGTTGGTTCCAAGTCTTTGCTATTGTGAATAATGCCGCAATAAACATACATGTGCATGTGTCTTTATAGCAGCATGATTTATAGTCCTTTGGGTATATACCCAGTAATGGGATGGCTGGGTCAAATGGTATTTCTAGTTCTAGATCCCTGAGGAATCACCACACTGACTTCTACAATGGTTAAACTAGTTTACAGTCCCACCAACCATGTAAAAGTGTTCCTATTTCTCCATATCCTCTCCAGCACCTGTTGTTTCCTGACTTTTTAATGATGGCCATTCTAACTGGTGTGAGATGGTATCTCATCGTGGTTTTGATTTGCATTTCTCTGATGGCCAGTGATGATGAGCATTTTTTCATGTGTTTTTTGGCTACATAAATGTCTTCTTTTGAGAAGTATCTGTTCATGTCCTTCGCTCACTTTTTGATGGGGTTGTTTGTTTTTTTCTTGTAAATTTGTTTAAGGTCATTGTAGATTCTGGAGATTAGCCCTTCATCAGATGAGTAGGTTGCAAAAATTTTCTCCCATTTTATAGGTTGCCTGTTCACTCTGATGGTAGTTTCTTTTGCTATGCAGAAGTTCTTAGGTTAATTAGATCCCATTTGTCAATTTTGGCTTTTGTTGCCATTGCTTTTGGTGTTTTAGACATGAAGTCTTTGCCCATGCCTATGTCCTGAATGGTAATGCCTAGGTTTTCTTCTAGGGTTTTTATGGTTTTAGGTCTAACATGTAAGTCTTTAATCCATCTTGAATTAATTTTTGTATAAGGTGTAAGGAAGGGATCCAGTTTCAGCTTTCTACATATGGCAAGCCAGTTTTCCCAGCACCATTTATTAAATAGGGAATCCTTTCCCCATTGCTTGTTTTTGTCAGGTTTGTCAAAGATCAGATAGTTGTAGATATGCAGCATTATTTCTGAGGGCTCTGTTCTGTTCCATTGATCTATATCTCTGTTTTGGTACCAGTACCATGCTGTTTTGGTTACTGTAGCCTTGTAGTATAGTTTGAAGTCAGGTAGCGTGATGCCTCCAGCTTTGTTCTTTTGGCTTAGGATTGACTTGGCGATGTGGGCTCTTTTTTGGTTCCATATGAACTTTAAAGTAGTTTTTTCCAATTCTGTGAAGAAAATCATTGGTAGCTTGATGGGGATGGCATTGAATCTATAAATTACCTTGGGCAGTATGGCCATTTTCGTGAAAATAACAATATTCTTTAAAAACGCATTACAAAAGTTCAGAGGTGAAAAGATTATGTCACTGTGGAATCACATAAATTACACTTTTCTTAAAAGTTCACAAAACTGTGTGAAAATATATCACCCCAGACAACCCAGAAATAGAAAAAAAAAAAAAAAAAAAACTGTAACAGGCCAATTTTCAACCAGAAATTAAATGTCTTTCATTTCACCATTGAATGAAATATTTGAAGCGTGACATAATAACTCATCACATGACGTTAAGTGTATGAACTAACTATAGGCTTGTTATGAAGACAAGAATTATTCACACACTCAAGTTTGGAGACATACGTGATTGCATAGCTAACACTCTTTTTAAGTATAGTCTATCTGCCAGTAAGGCCCAAATGAGAACTCTGTAAGTACATTAGGGATATGGCCAAAAGCCATATGCTTGATCCTGCAGAGTCTATTCTCTAGCATACAAACAAAAATATGCCTAATTCTGAAAAAGAAGCACAGCCGAAAAAAGCTCACTGGTCAAGCATTACCCTGTCAAATATGATTAAAACAGTAAAACTATAATTACGTTAGCACCAACCTAATATATTCTTGTGATCAGTAAAAAGGAGAGCTCAAAGTCAATTTTCTGTAGATACCTTAATCAAGCAGAACTCATTTCCACTGGCTTTTACTATTGTGTTGGTCCTGAAAATAAAGTCCATTCTCAGGGGTTTTCTGGTTTTTATAACTAGTTAAAAACTAGTAAAACATCATAGCTTTAGTATTATGGTTCATCCATCCATCACTCACTACAAAATCAGTGGTCTAGGAAATTAAATATACTTGACCAAGAGAGCAGAATAATCTCTTACCATTAAAACATAAAATTAACACACATTTTTTTTCCAGAAGAGAATAAACCAAACTAAATAGATTCGCCTCACCAGAATAAATGATTTGACACAACTCATACTGTATTCTGTTTAATTCATCAAATCCATGTTAGGTGTTACAATGGAAGGGCACTGAAATAAGACTAAAAGGACTCAAGTGATAAATAAGTCATGGCTTCCTCCCATCAGAGAACTCAGAAAACGCAGTGTAACAGCTGACTCTACTGCAAGGCAAAAAGGCATTTCTGTCAAACACAGGTCCAGGTGATACGCTAGAGGTGTATCGCTAGAGGTGATACGCTAGAGGGTCACAGATGAATTAGTTCAAACTAGGGAAGGGCCAAAAATACTTGATATTGTATGAGTGTTGAGAGATCATGGAGCATTTATTGGGATGGGGGGTAGTCTTTCACACCAGGAAGAAGCACAGATAAGGGCACAGAGGCAGGGGCACAAGCAATGGTATGGAGAAAGTAGAGCTGGAGCAAAGGTAATGCACAGATAGGGATATGGGCTGAAAAGAGATTCTGGGTGCACAATAGAGAGGGCCTTGAATGGAATCAGCTACTAGATCATGTAAATCCATTCACTGTTTAAAACGTGATCTTCACTGTTTAAGATATGATTTTAATTCACTGAAGCTCCTTTTTATTTTGTAGACTAGACGCTACCTAGTTTACGAACTGCAAATAAAAAGCCAATTAGATCTTTGAAACTAAATTTGTGGAAATGTTGTTTTTCACAGTGACAATCATAAATTGTTAAAGAAAGAAGTAAATGATATTACAAGGTGTGAAATTTATGGAAAACCTCCCAAATGAGATAGTATTTTTCAGACATTCATGTTATAAAGAAATAATAAAAACAGAGTCAATTCTCAAAGTATAATAAAAAGAAGTGATGTTTTATAGACTACGGTGTTGTTTGCTTTACTTTTCTGTTTTGTTTTGTTTTTTTTAACTTTTAAGTTCAAGTGTTACATAGGTAAACTTTTGTCATGGAGTGTGTTGTAAAGACAATTTCATCACAATAGCAAAGACATAGAATCGATCTAAATGCCCCTCAATTATAAACTAGATAAAGAAAATGTGGTACATATACACCATGGACTACTATGTAGCCATACAAAAGAATGAGATCATGTCTTTTGTAGGGACATAGATAGAGCTGGAGGCCATTATCCTTAGCAAACTAACACAGAAACAGAAAACCAAATACCACATATTCTTACTTATAAGTAGGAGCTAAATGATGGGAACACATAAGACATGATCTTAACTGTGACAGAAAAAAAAACTGTAGAGGCAAAAAGCGTGGCAGACAACCTATTATGGGGGCTCCTGAAATAGCCAAGTAGAGATGATGTTTAACAGATGACAGAAATCACAAAGTTCATTGTGGAAGGGGAAGAACACTGAAAATTATATAACTGAGAAATCAGAACAAAAGAATAGCAATCAGATTAGAGCATTTTATAACAATACAGAAACGGAATCGAGAATGAAAATCAAGTTCCATTAATGTAACTCACAAAAATCACTGAACACAGTAACACCCGAATTCCTACATTTTCTGAACAATTTATTCCTAAGAGAAGCAGACCTGTAACACACTGAGGATCTTTCACTTTTGATTCTGGACTGAAACTGGAGAATGTGGCCATGATGCCCATCATTCAATTTTACTGGAAGAAAAAAACTCACACAACACTCTTAAATATTTGCCCTATGCTTTTCCACACGTAATCTACTTAACAGCTAGATTCAGTTGTTTGTAAGACAGAATTAAACAATAAAATTCTCAATTCCTAAAAAAAAAAAAAAAAAAAAAAAAAAAAAAAAAAACTTAGGTTCTTCTCCTGCTAAGGAATTAATGAACTTCCCATCAGATTATCAAGGCCAAGGGAGAATAAAACTAGTATTTATTTGTTGCCTATGTGACAGGAAGCAGTGTGTGAAGCATTCCTCATTAATCCTTAACCATAAGTTCCTCAATATCCAAACCATTGTCATCCTCATTTTTCAGAGTAGGAGAGTGTGTATCATGGAGGTAAGCAACTTCCTCAAAAGAAGTTAGCTAATGTTGACAGAGCTAATATTCAAATTCAGATTCTTCTGACTCTAAAAGCCACTTTTTCTTATTGGAAAGAGTGCTCTTTCCAATAAGCACTGTCTCCAAGAATTCATCTTCGGCAACCCTAATGCTCCATCAATAATGCTGCTTCTATTTTTTTTTTTTTTTTTTTTTTTTTTTTTTTTTTTTTGAGACGGACTCTCACTCTTTCGCCCAGGCTGGAGTGCAGTGGCTCTATCTCGGCTCACTGCAAGCTCCGCCTCCTGGGTTCACGCCATTCTCCTGCCTCAGCCTCCTGAGTAGCTGGGACTACAGGCACCCGCCACCACGCCCAGCTAATTCTTTGTATTTTTAGTAGAGATGGGGTTTCACCGTGTTAGCCAGGATGGTCTCGATCTCCTGACCTCGTGATCCACCTGCCTCGGCCTCCCAAAGTGCTGGGATTACAGGCATGAGCCACTGCACCCGGCCTCCTTTTGTTGTTTCTTTCTTCATTAATTTATATATGCTCATTCCTAAATTAATCACGGAACACCTACCGGATGCTTAATGTTGATTATGATCACTCATTAGTATCTATAAGTCTTTTATATAAAGCATGGCATTCTAAGCCTTGCCCTTTTCCTTATTCAAATCTATTGTCAGAATGGTTGTTAACACCACACCACCTCTATTTATTTCCAAGATGTGTTCTAGTAAGCATATAAATTCATGATAGTCATGCCATAAAAATCATGTGTCTACTACTTTCTTTAAATATAAAAATCCTCATTAGTTGGGGGAAGAAAGCATGTACCACAGAACTACCTAAAAGATAATATCCTAATTATTTAAGTAAATTTAACAGCTTGGAACTGTTCGAAAAGTTGTTTATTAACAGTATTAATATTAAAATGTGTGAATTAAGACAAATGATGCCACAAGATTTTAGTGTAATTTTAACTGAAAACCATGTAGATATGTGTATGTGTGTGTATATACAAACAAACAAAGTACCCTCTTAAACATTTACTTGTAAATCATGCAATAAAAAGCACCTCTGCATCAATTGATACAGGGTTTCTTGCAAATGTTCAGCGTACTGCCAATAATATTTCATAGCCAGCTTATATAAGAAGTCATCTACAAGGTGAATCGATGGAAGGAAAGATATTTACCCCTTTCTGAAAAGTCATTTTAACTAATAACGGGCTTCTGAGTATTACTACTAATTTAAGGACTCTTAACACCATAGAAATCATGGTATTATCACAAGGAGTTCTGTTTCAAAAGTATACCCCAAATGTTCAGTAAGCTACATATGATAACAAAAGGTAATACTGAAGGAAGAGCAGAAATACAACTATTTCTAATTTTTTAAAGATGTACCTTATAATACGACTTTTGAGAGTAGAAGAAACTGTCTACTTCTACTAGTTACCTTTACAAGAGAAAAAAAGGGGGTTGGAATCAATGCTAGCTCTCATTTTACAGTTGCTCAGTATTCACTCAAGGGAGTTTGAGATTACCTCGAAGAGCCCGACTCCAAACCCAGCCGTGCCAGCAGCACTTCCTAATATGCACACAGACACCTCCAGCTGCCCACAGAACCACTAGCCCCTCACCATTGTCATTCATGCTCTCAAATCTCTGAGATGCATGTAGGAAAATATAGTCAAATGCATCCCCAAAAAGGTCCATGTCAGAAAGGTCCACATCAGTTCCTTCCATTTTTTCTTTTGGCTTTATAAAGTACAAGTGACAAATAAAAATTATGTATATTTTCAGTGTACAAGGTAATGTTGTGTTATATATACATATATACACACACATATATAAACACATATATATGTGTATATACATATATACACATATATATATCTTGTGAAATAATTAAATCAAGCTAATTAACATATATATCACCCCACATACTTAGCATTTTCTGTGGTAAGACCATTCAGTATCTACTCTTGGCAATTTTCATGGATATGGAACATTATTCCTAACTACAGTCACTATACTGTACAATAGATCACCAGAATTTATTCATCCTAACTGAAACCCTTTGACCCTTTGAACAACATCTCTCTATTCTCCCTCAACTGTCAGCTCCTGAAAGAAAATATGGCATCATCTCACTTATATGTAGAATCTAAAAATGCTGATCTCATAGAAGTAGAAAATAGAATGGTGGTTCCATTCTTTCTAATAGATAACTGTAGTGTACTTCAGAGAATATCCCAGTAAAATAAAAAGATTAAAATTAAGTGAGACGAATAATGAAAACTGCCAATGAGGGCATTTGGGTTGACTATAGTAAAAATAATAGTTCACCCTAAACCAGTGGTTCTCAATCTCAGTTGTATGTTGGAATAACCTAAGGACTATGAAACAATCATGTCTCAGTCCAGACCCTAGATATTCTGATGTAATTGGCCTGGGGTACAACCCAGGCATCAAGACTTTTAACAGCTCCCCAGATGATTATAATGCAGAGCTAGGGTTGAGAGTCACTGCCTAGAACTCTAGCCTTAAGTCTACCAATACAAAAGAGGCAAAGACTTTCAGAAAGTCTTTTAAAAAACAAAAATAAATTTTTAAAACTAATGTTGTAAATCTAATTAATGACACTATTTTATATTTTCTTTCTTTTTTTTTTTTTTTTTGAGACCGAGTCTTGCTTTGTCACCAGGCTGGAGTGCAGTGGCACAGTCTTGGCTACCTGCCAACCTCTGCCTCCCAGGTTCAAGCGATTCTCCTGCCTTAGCCTCCCAAGTAGCTGGGACTACAGGTGCGCACCACCACACCCAGCTAATTTTTGTATTTTTAGTAGAGACGGGGTTTCACCATGTTGGCCAGGATGGTCTTGATCTCTTGACCTTGTGATCCACCTGCCTCGGCCTCCCAAAGTGCTGGGATTACAGGCAACACTTTATTTTTCATACCTATGGAAGCTCCTCAGAAGATGGAGGCCTGCAGGAATCCAGGTACAAAAGGCCTGGATTCATACGGTATTTACTGTTAAAAAGATTAAATGAACAACTAAGTTTGCTGTCACTGTGTTCACCATCACAGACAACTGTGCATGGGCAAGGCACTTCTTTAAAGTGGGACTAGAAAAGTATAAATCACTGAGGCACACATGCCTCCAGGTCCAACCCCCACTGTATCTCTCACCCTAGCAGGCAACAGAGAGCTGCACAGCCACATAAAGCAGCCCACAGGCATGGACTTGGCCTACTTTAGACTGATTTCTGCTCAGAAGTCAAATGGAGAAGATGTGTTGTGGTTCATAGAATAAAAAACAAACACATGAGAATAAACACTCCCTAAAAATACACAGGTAGTAGTAACTTTGGAGTTATTAAAAGCACAGTTATTAACACATTTAGGTTTTAAATTTGCAAAATGCCATATAATTTGTATGAACTTGGTGTCAAGGTCATTCTGTCAAAAATACTGTTTTACAGAAAGAAATGAATTATACTAATTCCAGGAAAGAAGGTATTTTTTATTAGAATATCAAAGGATGAGAGAAAGTTGCCTAAATTCTGCATATCCTGTTTTATTAATAAGTTCGAAAATTTCAAGTACTATAAAAAGTATGTATAAGGATCAGAAGCATTATTTTTACCAGTTACCTTTTCACCAACTACTATTTGTGAAATTGATGTAAAATGTTAACATTTTACATGTATTATAATTTACACAGAAAAACTTACCTTACTCCATGAAAATAATTTCTGCTGCTTTATATTTACAAGCCTAGTCAGAGATGATCATTTTAAATATCAAGCCCAGAAACATATTTGAGAAACCACTGGGTGCAAGATCTCATGGAATCCAGCACCACAAGAGGACACAAAGGCGACCTAATCTTTGTTCTTCATGTGATGTATTAATTTTTAAAAGTAATGAGGAATTTTTAGAGCTCAGCTTTTCAAAACATAAGAAACAGCTTCCTCTGGATGCAGTCTTTTTCCTGTGTACTTTGAAGCACAAAAAATAGCTGACATAGTCTGAATGTATTAAAGATATATAAGCAATATTTCTCTCCTAATATGAGAAAACTGAGAAAAACCAAAAATAAGAAAAATTATCACACATTTATTACAAAATAATTAATAATGCCATAGAGGCAGAAAAGGTATGACATCTTTCCTCACCCTTCATAAGGGTCACGGTCAATATTACTGTAACAAAAGATAGGTGTGTTAGTCTGTTTACATTGCTATAAAGAAATTCCTGAAAGAGGATAATTTATAAAGAAAATAAGTTTATTTGGCTCATGTTTCTGCAGGTTACACAAGAAACACAGTGCTGGCATCTGCTTCTGTTGAGGGCCTCGGGAACTTTATAATCATGATAGCAGGTGAAGGAGAGTCAGAGTGTCATGTGCCAAGAACAGGGGCAAGACAGAGGGGAGGTGTCACACTCTTTTAAACAACCAAATCTCACATGAACTCAGAGCAACAACTCATTCTTTACTGAGAGAAGGACATGATGTAATTCATGAGGGATCTGCTACTATGACCCAAACACCTCCCACTAGGCCCCACCTTCAACACTGGGGATCACATTTCAACATGAGATTTGAAGGGAACAAATATCCAAACTATATAATTCTGTCTCTGGCACCCCAAATTTCATGTCCTTTCATTCCATAATACAATCATCTCTTCCCAATAGTCTCCAAAAGTCCCAGCTTGTTTCAGCATCAACTTAAAGTCCAAAGTCTCATCTGAGACTCAAGACAAGTTCCTTCTACCTACGAGCCTGTAAAATCACAAGTAAGTTATTTACTTCCAAGATACAATGGTGGTACAGGTTCCTATTTCAGATAAATCAGCCCAAATAAAGGGGCAACAGGTCCCATGCAAATGTAAAACCCAGCAGGCAGATATTAAATCTTAAAGTTTCAAAATAATCCTTGATTCAGTGTCCCACATCCATGGCATACTGGTGTAAGGGTTGGGCTCCCAAAGCCTTGCACAGCTCCACCCATGACTGCTCTCACTGGTTAGAGTTGAATGCCTGCAGCTTTTCCAGGCTCAGAGTGCACATTGCCAATGGTTCTAACATTCTCAAATCTGGAGGATGGCAGTCCCATTCTCACAGCTCCACTAGATGGTGCCCCAGTGGGAACTCTTGTGTGGGAGCTCCAATCCCAAATTTCCCCTCCATGCTGCCCTAGTAGAAGCTCTCTACAAGGGTTCCACCCCTGTAGCAGGCTTCTGGCTGGGTACCCAAGCTTTCCCACACATCCTTTGAAATCTAGGTGAAGGCTGCCAAGCCTCCTTCACTTTTCCATTGTGTGCAACTGCAGCCTTAACACCAAGTGGAAGCTGCCAAGGCTTATGGCTTGCGCCCTCTAGAGAAGCAGCCTGAGCCGTATCTGGGGCCCTTTGAGCCACAGCTGGAGCTGTAGTAGCAGGGATGCAGTGAGTAGCTTCCGAAGGTGATGCACAGCAGCAGAGTCCTGGGCCTGACTCAGAAAACTATTCCTTCCTTCTAGGACTCTGGGCCTGTGATGGAAGGGGCTGTCTCCTCAGAGACTTCCAAAATGCTTTTGAGGCCCTTTTTCCCATTGTCTTGGATAGTAGCACTTGACTCCCTTTTAGTCAAGCAAATCTCTCTAGAAAGTGATTGCTCCACAGCCCACTTGAATTCCTCCCATGAAAACGCTCTTTGTCTAACTCATGGCAAGGATGAGAATTTTCCAAATTTGTATGCTCTGCTTCCCCTTTAAATGTAACTTCCAACTTTAAGTTATTATTTTGCTCTGACATCTGATAATAGGCAGTTAGAAGCAGCCACAGCACATCTTGAATGCTAAGCATTACTGCTTAGAAATTTCTTCTACCAGATACCGTACATTATGACTCTTAAGCTCAAACTTCCACAGATCCCTAGGGCATGAACACAATGCAGTCAAGTTCCTTGCTCAGGGTATAAAGTGGGTTACCTTTATCCAACTCCCAATAAATTCCTCATTTCCGTCTGAGGCCTCATCAATCTGGCTTTCACTGTCCATATTTCTATCACCATTTTGGTCAGAACCATTTAGTCTTAGGAAGTTCCAAACTTTCCCTCAGCTTCCTGTCTTCTTCTTAGCTCTCCAAACTCTCCCAAACTCTGCCCATTGCCCACTTTCAAAACCACATTCACATTTTCACACATCTTTATAGCAACGTCACATTGTTTAGTACCAATTTTCTGTGTTAGTCTGTTTTGTGTTGCTATAAAGGAATATCTGAGACTGTGAACTTTATAAAGTGGTTTATTTGGTTAGTGGTTCTACAGGCTGCATAAGCATGGTGCCAGCATCTGCTTGGCTTCTGGTGAGGCCTCAGGAAGCTTATAATCATGGCAGAAAGCAGGGAGCCAGTGTATCACATGGTGAGTCAGGAAGCAAGAGAGAGGGAGAGAAGTGCCAGGCTCTTTTACACAACCAGAGCTCACATGAACTCATAGGGAACTCACTCATTACCGTGAGGACAGCACCAAATCATTCTTGAAGGATCCATCCCCATGACCCAAATATCCACCACTAGGCCCACCTCCAACATTGAAGGTCACATTTTAACATGAGATTTGAAGGTGACAAAACATCTAAACCATATCAACAGGTTAACAGGAGAAAAAGATAACAGATTTATTTAATCAAAATTTTACTTGATATGGGAGCCTTTGGAATTGACAACCCAAAGATTCATAGAAAATTGTCTGCTTTATGCTTAGGTTTGATGCAGAATGGACAGCCATACAGAAATGTAATTGAACAAAAATGATATGACCTAATGGTAATAGTCAAAGAGGGGAAACCCAGCAAGGCCTGTATGTTTGGATTCTTCCTGGCCTCTCTGTGTGGCATTCATTCCTTGTTGGCACAGGGAAGGACCCCTTCTTAAATGAGTATCTTATGAGCTACTTTCAGACAAGGTAGGTCAGAGAATTTCCCTATGGTCAGCTCTTACACAGAAAGGCAGAAGAAGGTTAGAGTAATGTTTCTAGGTTTTATGTCTAGCTTTTTTCAGTAAGGGGTTCTAGTTTCAATGACCTGCCTTGTGGAAAAATAATTCTAGTTTCTATGGCTGCCTTGGGGAGAAAGAGGAGTGGGAGAAAGAAGGGGAGAAGGTCAGAAAGAGACTTTGCTTCTGAGACCCTTCGTGTTCCTCAGTTGGAAGTACTCAGCATACCAAAGCACCACACTCTAGGGTGTCATTTTCTGAGTCCACAGAAGTGTGAAACAATGGATCTGCTCAATGACTGAAAGCAGCTCACAACACCTCAATGTCTCCTTCACAGCACACACATCTCTCAACAGTGGTATTCTCTCATGTATTTAATTACTACACCAGTGCTCACAAATGCCCACACACACTTAAATTTAAAATTCATGTAAACAGTGTTTCTGTAACAGGAAATTCATGTGAAAAAACCACCATTGACTTGTAATATAAGAAAAATGTAATAATTCCCCTTCCTGTGATGGGTGGACGCTACCACCCAAATCACAGTAAAGCCAGTGTGGATCCCACATAACACCGGGCCTCCCTCCACAGATAGTCATTCCCAATCATTATACTTGTCTGCTGGTTTTGTACCACTTTTATTGATACATGTGCTTTGTCTGCATATTCTATTTACGAATTCACTCAAATTCATGTTATATCAACATTACTATTTTAGCTTTCAGTGTGACTCAGAATATAATTCAAGTATGTATGTTTATAGTTCCACATGTGTGATATTACTTGTAAACTTTATTTACAAATAAATTTGTTTTGTCTTATTGCCTACAACATGTTAGCATTCATTTATGTAATACATTTCTTTTTAGCTATGTCACTTTATGTACTTTTCTATGGATTGATATAATAGTATAGGTTAATTAGAATTTAAGGTTTTCTACCGGTTTCCAGTGTACGATACACTGAATTTCCTATCCAAAATGTTTCCCCTCCACGATGTCTCTAAAATTATTTGAAGTTGATTTAAGAAAGAAGATGTATTCCCCTGCGGAAAAAAAAAAAAAAAAAAAAGATGTTTTATACAACTCACATATGGGTACTCATTAAGAACAAAGGAGGCTGGGCGTGGTGGCTCACGCCTGTAATCCCAGCACTTTGGGAGGCCGAGGCAGGCAGATCACCTGGTCAGGAGATCGAGACCATCCTGGCTAACACGGTGAAACCCCGTCTCTACTAAAAATACAAAAAAAAATTAGCCAGGCAAGGTGGCGGGCGCCTGTAGTCCCAGCTACTTGGGAGGCTGAGGCAGGAGAATGGCGTGAATCCTGGGGGGCAGAGCCTGCAGTGAGCCGAAATCGCACCACTGCACTCCAGCCTGGGCGACAACGAGACTCCGTCTCAAAAAAAAAAAAAAAAAAAACAAAGGAAGGCAGTAAGATGGAGGGGAGAAGGGAGAGAGTTCTCCTAGAACAAGAATCAACAACACCCAATTGTTAGATCCCTGTTATGTTTATATACATATGGCACTAAACAGTATGAAACAGTATCAAACATAGTTGTTAGGGTCATTGTAGCACTATTATTTTTGTTGTTGTTGTTGATGTTGTTGTTGTTGTTGTTGTTAGAGTCATTGTAGCACTACTATTTTGTTGCTGTTGTTGGTTCATTTTCTCTCATTTCTGCCACTCAGCTCAACCAGGCTCTTAATAAACACTTATTCTTTGGTGACCAGGTGCCAAATGTCACTTGGTACTGAGAAATCTTTCAGAAGCTAGCCTACAAGTCCCTCTTAATTTACTGCACTTGGGTGTTTTGAATTTACTACACTCAGGTGTTTGAATCATTCAAAACACTCAGGTGTTTCCTTTGACTCTTTTCTGGTAAAATTTTTTATTATGCTCCCTGAACATATGTTTCACTTTTGTTTAAACCAGTGATTCTCAAACTCCAGTATTCATCAGAATCACCTGGGGGGCCTGTTAAGCCACAAACTGCTGAGCCCCACTTAGAATTTCTGATTCTTAATTGAATCAGGAATAGTGGGATCTGAGAATTTGCATTTCTAACAACTTCCCACCTGATGCTCATGCAGCTTGTGGGGAACTCACTGATCTAAGGAACCACCTTAAAGTACTAAAAGTCATTGTTCTAGAATTCTATAGGAACCCCATTCCATTTACTACATATTTAACCTTTTAGATAACTTGTTTTCCTCATTTCCTTATCTATAATCAAGGCAACAGGTGAGGACGACTTCTTAGACAAGAGTTGAAGCAGCAAGGAAATAAATTCAAGAATGAAAACCCAAAGGCAGTTGAAAAAAGAAAACAACGGGGCCAGGAGACAGATTTCTGAATAAAGGTCACTGGGGGAGAAGTGGAAGAAGAAAATAAACTTTAAAGAATAGCTTGTAGAAAACCTGTTGGAAATGAACTCAGCAAAAACAAAGATAAAAGGGCACCTTCTCCTACCTTCGGAAGAGTCTCAGAAAAAGAGACGCTGACATATTCTGGAGATCTAGGACAAGTCTTTCCACTTGCGCTCTGTATTTCTTCTACATTAAAGAAGCTGAGCCAGCAATGATTCTTCTGTTATCCTCTTCCTTCTGTATCTTCTACTTTTCTCTCTCTGCTGGTTCCTTCCCAAAGTACCAGCATGCTGTCCTTCCATTTGCACTCTCTTCAACTACCAACCCCCACCCTCACACACACATAGTCCCTTGCTAGTCAAATAGTGGTTCTCAGACCAGCAGCATCAATATGACCTAGAAGCGTATCAGAAATGCAGAATCTCAGGCTTATCGCATTTACCCCATTTATCTAATTTCCTTTTCAATTTGATAATGGGATTGATGTTATACTATACATTTTTCCAGCCTAAAGTCTAGAACTATCTACCTGGATTTATTCACTGCACATTAAAGTTATCCTAAAAAGTAAATTTCAGGATTTCTAGGATCCATATTAAATCCAGAATCCTCATGGTATGTTTGGATTTCTGGTAGAAACTTAACATTCAAAAACAGACAAATAGGATATTTAAAAGACAAATAAAACCTGTCAAAAAATAAATGTAATCCTAAACATAAAGATGATTGCAATTTGTTATAGCATTAAGCTACTCCAAAAAAAATCATACTACGCAAAGACCTAGGAATGCAAAAGTACTATGAATGGTTTTAGCCTTTTGTTGCACTGATAAGCTAACATTGTCATTCTTCATTTGTCCCATTCTGATTCAATTACTTATAAACATGTGTGGCTCTCTTAAAGTCAGGAGCTCTAATACTCACCCTACTTTATTGGGTCTCGTTCCTGGATTCAGGATCTTGCTCTCTGTATTCTACTTCCACTGTTACAGGGGCTTGGCAGATATCTAGAAACTACAGATTAGCAAGGCCATTTTGTTCCAAGTATGAACCCTCACATAGACCATTTCTAAACTTATTTATTCACCAAATAACCACCGAGCGTGTCCCTCCATGACAGGAACTGTGCTAACTATAGAAATACAGTGGGATGAAAACAGTCTCTGAAAGCATAGAGTTTGGGTCTCACAGGGAAGACAGACTACTTAAACAATTATAATTTAACTCACATATAATAAAGTACAGAATATAATGGGGACTCACATCAGGAGAACCTCATCTAGTCTAGGGAGGTAGTTAGTGAAGACAAAAGTGGTATTGAAACTGCATGGCAAAAGAAAGAATAGTACACAGCCAGACCAAAAGGAGGAGGAGAACATACCCTACAGAGAGATTATGTATAAACAACTGGAGCTGAGCAAGAAGGTCCATTCAAATAAGTGAAAGAAATTTGGTATGTCTCAGTGCAGAATGTGAAGGACATGGTGGTGATAGGTTGGGCTGGAGAAGTAAGCAAGCACCAAATTCTGGAAAAGTCTGTAGTCCGGTTTAAGGCCTTCGGGTTATATCTGAAATTAAATAAGATGACTTGAGACTGGGCTGCAATTTAGACTAGAAAGGGGCAAAGGCTACAGTTAAAGACATACCAGTCTCATTGGGATAAATTAAGTATGACCAAGGAAATGGCATCAGGAATGGAGAGAAATGCAGAGATTCCAGAGATATGCAGAAAGAAATTATTATAGAGCCTCTCAGAATCTCTCTCGAATTAAGGATACATCTTTTTATGTTTATGTGTATTATTCAATTATGTTTTAAATCAATTACAATTTTAAACAAACTTCCATCATTATTGTATTAGACAATTTATATTATGAAAGCTTATATGGAAACTGAGAGACAAATGCTTATGCATCGCATTTTCACACTCTTTCAGCATCTGTAAAACAGTGAATGCCCCAACTTATAAATGCTGAGCCCCACAGTTGTGTCGGTAAGTCAGTTATTTGCAATGTTTCCTCAGTACATCGTCTGGAACAGGGTGAGAACAAAGAGGTGAAACAGAGGCTGAGTGGGCTGGGACCAGGAAAATAGTCATCAGAAGACTAAGGCAAGCTCCATCTTGGATCTGTCAGGCCCCTGTTCTGTTCTGGTCACCACTAGTCTAGCTAAAAACTGTTTCCTGAATCCATGCTTATACAAGATGAGAAAGCAAGAACTGCGGAGGCAATGGAATGGTGAGAATTCAGTCCTCAGGCTATAAGGCAGAAAAGAAGGGTGAGGGGACCAACCTGAGCAATGTGAGCTCAAGGATCAGGAAGCTCCCAAAGCCATCTGGCTGGGTTGGTTGTTTCTCGGGACCCAAAACTTAAAACTCAGTTCAACCATAACTACTTACACTGCTCTGCATACTGCTCTCCACCTCCACTACCCTAAGCACTCTATACAAGTGCCCTGTAATTAATAAACAGTTACTAAATAAACATGTACATCAATGAATTAATTTAGTTTGATTTTTTCTTACTTTCTTTTCACTCTGGCCAATTGCTCTTCCTTTTTACTATAGCCAATTGCTCATCCTGTAGACTATGATTAATGAATATATTCATAATATATTCATAAATATATTATATTTATATATAATATAATATATCTATGTATATTATATTACACATAGATGTGTAATACTATCTATGATTTATGAATATATTAACTACTTAAAGTTGTAGGCGAAAAGGCACATACCTGACACTTCATCCATCCACTTCCCTCCTGGGAATATCAAATGACTGTGTAATACAATGGCAACTGTCCAGATTCCCCCTGCCCCACCCGCACACACACTCAAATTTTAATCCCAAATCTGCCTACGGAAGTTCTATGCCATTTTTCCCATTAACATAGCCCTGCTCTTCTCACCATAAACCCTTCAATCCCTAGTCCAGTTTAGAAACAGCCACTAACATCTTCCTGGCTAGTCTCTGTGATGTGAGTCTTTCTCATCCACCTTCTCAGACCTAGACTAAATCCTTGCCAACATTAAGAGTCCCTCTTTAACAGGAGGCTGTTGCAGTGTCCATGAAATTTTTAAAAAATTAATAAAAATACATTTAAAAAGAGATTCTATAAAATAAAATGTAAGTAATCTTTTATAAAGAAAAACAGCATAGCTTCTCACTTGTATTTTCTCTTCCATAGATCAGTAAGAGATGCCACACATCACAAAAAAAGTTTTGAGAAACGTGTCCCTGGGTATGTAGACTTCTTTTTCTTCCTTCCTTCCTTTCTTCCTTCCTTTTGTTTTTCATTCTTTCATTCCATAAATTAGTAAAGAGCATTTAAGTAAGATGAAAATGTGACATAATTCTATAATCAAGTTCTATTTATCCCTCCTCTATATAGTCTAGTCCCCTAGTAAATATAATAAAGAGGTGTATTCATTAAGAAGCTGTAGAAAAACAAGAATAAAGAAATAGCAGAGTTCCTGAAATGCTGTAGAAAAAGCATATCATACTTCCTTATTTGTGTATTTTGCCATTTTGGCTTTGCTTTATTTAATTTTGGGTTGCTCAGTTGCTTCAATGAATAGTTGATGCTGTAAACTGAATTCCCCAGCCTCTCAATCTGTCAAGAATCATTCAATTCAACATTTATTGAGTACTTTCTGTCTCTAAACACTCAACAACAGTTGCACATATAAAACCACACTGTAAATTCTAGAAAAAAATATTTAATAATATAAATACACTTGTAATATAGTTTTGATTTTCAGGTATGGAGTTTTCTTAGAGCAAGGCATATCACTATTTCATGTCATCCTTACATAACTGCCATGTTCTTCCTTTATTTTCCTGTCAGTGTATGCTCCCCTTTTGTATATTTTTTCTCTCCCCTTTAACAGTTACTCCATTTATCTAAATCTATTCATTTATTCCTCATTTTTGAAGTTTAAGGTAACAGATAGAGAAACAGATTACTTCCAAACATCTGCACAGAAACATTGTACCTGCAACTCCTGCTGTGAGTAAAACTGACTTTAATTATATGATTTTTTGAAAATTTTTCTCACAGGCACTAACTGAAAGTGCTCAGCATAAAAACAAGCTACCACCTAGGTTCCTCCTATTAGGCACATTCATGTTATAAAAAAATAACATGCACATTTTATCAGTATTATGAATAGACCCTTGGATAGTATACAAGAGTTTTGATTTCATGGATGCTTATGACAGTCATGGTTTAAGATTCCTGGAAATTTTAACATTTGAGACATTATATTAATTACATAACTACACAGGAAAAAATGAAGGAAAATTGACTATGTTTGCCATTCATTCACTGCGTATACTCAAAGAGCCCATTATCAAAAAGGACTCTAGAGAAACTAAAATGTGGCTATAAGTTGTGTAATACTATTTTTGCTCATGCAATAGTAAGATTTTAGTAACATCTGGGTATTAAGTTACTGGGTTTTCATGATAATTCCCAAAACTAAAGTCTCCTATTACCCACAGCATATATGTGTGCCTTACACCTGCTGCACGCTCTTAATGTGATAATGCCTTGTCTTCCTCTGACATCCCTGGAATATTGGAATCTGCAGGCTTCCCACCTACACTCATGGCTGTATTCTCTTTGAGTCTCATCTACAACTATAACTTCACTATTCCTTAAATCCAACAGATCCTAAGTCTGTGTCTGTAGTTCTAGCCTGCTCATCCTCTCTGACCATACTTCCACCTTCCTTCTAGGTAATCCATATTCCAGGGATTAGCCTACACTCAGAGAAACTTGGGCTCAACCTTTTGTTCTATTAGCTTATTTCTGTGTTCACCATCTAAATTGAAAGTATCACAATCCATTTAGTAGGCTAGGAGGGAAACCTTATTTAGGTATTTAGGTATTAAGGTATTACCCTAAATACTGCTATGTCCCTTAACCACTCTCTGAAACCATTCATAAATGTCTAAAGTGTCTACTCTGAATTTATTCCTACATGTCTGTCCTTTTATTTATCACTATCACAGATCTAATTCAACTCACTATTCCTTATGTAGGATTTAGTCAAAGCTTTAAACATTGGTCTCCCTGCCTCGAATCACCTCTATAGCCAAAACATCCTCTATGTTCCTCTTTCATTGGACAGATATTTGCTGATCACCTTCTATGTGTCAGGCTTTGAGCTGGGAAACAAGTAAAGAGACCTGAGAAAATGAGAAAATCAAAGGCCTCTCCTCAGTGAACGTAAGCTCAAGTTCAGGAGATAAACCTGCAACCAAGTAAATAAACAAATAAGTAAATACTACACAGGAGGTGCTTGTGTAGGGAATAACTAGTGGGGGTCCACTAGAAGGGTCAGGGAATACCTCACTGAGGAGGTGTCACTTAAAATAAGACCTAAGGAAGAGAAGAAATCAGCCTCAAAGAGTCAAAGAGAAGAAGAGCCTAGGAGAGGTCCATGGCAATAAAGAGATGTCAAGGGCTGGAAGGAAGGCCATGTTGACTAGGGCCTAGCTGATAATGGGGAGAGTGTATGAGATGAGGTGGGAGAGGTGAGTAGAGGTGAAATCACCCACAGCATTTTGGGCCACTTTCAGAAGTCTGAATCTAATGTGAAGCCTAATTAGAAGCCAGGGAAGAGTTTTATGCAAAGAAATAACACTGCCTGATTTATGGTTGTTGTTTTTTTTTAACTTGTCAGAATTACGTTTCCCAATCATGAGTGTCAATCTTCTGCTTCAACAAAGCCCAGTGGCTCCTGATTAATGGGGTAACCACATGTTCTAGTTCGCCCAAGTAAACCCAGGTTTGCCCCTGTGTTCCCAGTGTAATTATTTTAATAGGCCCTTCCTTTCACCCTCACAAGGATCCTAGTAGAAACCATAAATTGTATGGTCAACTTACTGATAAGCAATGCAGTAAAATATTCCTTAGGTTGACATTCAAGACCCTTCTGAATCTGGTCCCAACTTCCCTCTGTACCTTTTTCCCCATCACATCTTTGCCTTACAAGTGTTTTGGTCACTCTTAAATGCAATGATGGCAGTATTCTGAATGCAATATGTATTCTCCACTCCAGTGCCTTTGCACATGCTCCTGCATCTTACTGGATGTTCTGTAACCATTTCACTGACAAGTGGACAGAACTTTGAGGGCCAGAGGTGAGAAGACTTCCCAGAAACTAGGCAGAAGGAATAACTTCCTCCTCTGTATTTTGTCAGTCTCTATTATAGTATGTATCACAACTAGGTTAATTATTTATACATCTGTTTTCTCTGCTAGAATGGTAGACACTTAGTAGCAAGGACAGCACCTCCTTTTATGTGTTTTGGAGTCCTCACCACCCACACATGCCTGGCCGATAGCTGGTATTTCACATTGGACTGCTAGATTAACTACTGAATATAAAAGCAAAACAAAATGTATAGTAAAATAATAAAGTTGAACAATCAGATTTTAAAAGACCTTATTGCCTTCACATCTATACTATTTTCATTCTCTAACTTCATTCCAAAGTCAAATGTAGGAAAGTGACAATAAAACTTTAATGAATGACTAGAAGTAAAAAAAAAAATGTATAAGGCTAGAAGATGTCGAGCTTTCATGGAAACTAAACATTTTCATGTTTTGGGAATACATTTCTAAATAATTGTGCAGCTGAAATAAAACAAGTTTGACATACTACCAAAAGGCAATTTTATATACTCACCACTCTTAAAGGATCCTGAACAAAGCCTGCTCACAAGAAGTTTTTGACGTAATTGCATAACTTCAGCTTCCAAGACTTCAACTTTTGATCTCCATTTTGACTCCTCCTCAGATAGCAACATAGCAAGGTGCTCTGTGTATTCTCTGCTGCTTTTGTCTGCTGGTTTTGAGCGGATAATTGCCAAGGCCAGAGCCAGCTTTGAAGTTCTCAAATACCATTTTTGAACATCCATCCTGGCTTTTGTCCCTATCATTTAATAAGAAAAAAGTTACAGAAATTCTTTTTAACTTGTGCAGTGTATTTCATTTGCTTAAAATTGATTTTGCAGAGTAACACTAATAAGTTTATAATAAGACTTGGCATGAAGTAACAGAAAAAAAACCATCAGGGGACTGCAAACAGTATGAGAAAGTTATGCAGAAGAAAAATACACACACATGCATATTAAATATATTAAGATTCAATAGTAGGTTTAGACAATTTGACAACTTCTTGGGATGGAAAAAACACATATTAATTCGTTTAGTTGTTTCTAACCAGAGAAATGTATCAGAATCTCTGAGGAAGCTTTTAAAATATATTCCCTCAAAATTCTGATTCAGCAAATTTTGAGCAGGACTGAGGCTTTTACATTTTGAAAAAGAGTCCACTGAATAACCAGAACCATTAAATTAAATAATCTATTTATAAATTTAAGTCCTTGCTTTCCTCTAACCCATCTGTTAAATCTTGCATTCCTTAATGAACCTTTTACCTGCTATTCCTGCCTCTAACCAGCCCCCTCCAATCTATAAGGAGAACAATCTTTTAAATATTTGCATCATCTAAGTTGCGAGTCTACTCTGATTCTTCACTTCCAAAGATTTCCAATCGTCATTCTGACCATACTTTTCCAAACCAACAGTGTGTCACAGTCTTAAAATATAAACATACTTATGGAGGCCACATGACAGACCACTGCATACACTGGTTTAATATCATCCCTACTCAAGTATAAGACCTTGCAGCCTCCGGAGCTTGCAGTGAGCCGAGATCGCGCCATTGCACTCCAGCCTGGGAGACAGAGCAAGACTCCGTCTCAAAAAAAAAAAAAAAAAAAAAAAAAAAGACCTTGCAGCCTCCGCCAGGCTTTATTAGATTATCATGACAGTGGTGCACGTAAAATGTGCTAAATAAAAATGCTTAATGAAGAGTGAAAAGTAAGATGACCCAGAATATTCAGGACTTTCAGTTGCCCCACCTATCCTACTAACACATTTTCAAATTCTTCACCTTACATTTCCAACTTCATTTCCTTCCATTTCCCCAGCCTATCCTTCCATATTGGTTGGATCACACTCAACCAGATACAGCCCAAGTGTACTCCTGTGCACATCTCTGCTCATAAATTGTCCACTGCCATGATGCCCTGACTTTTTTATATAGCTGCCCGAGCCCTGACTGTGCACCCTTTAAAGAACAACTCATATACCACCATATAAAATCTTCTCAGGTCTATTCCCACCCTCAGCGATGTGTAACTGTCTGATATCCTGTAATTTGGCACTGAAAATGTACAATCTAACAAATGGCTTAATGCTGTTTTATTATAGTTAGTAATGAACACAAAAATCTGTATAAAATATGTTCATCACAGCATTATTGATAATATTGAAAATGGACTGACAGTTAAATTAATAAAAGTATGACTATACAAATGAATATTACTTAGCCATTAAAAATTAGATTTTCAGAAATTTTGTATTAGCCTGAGAAAGTGTTAAGTACAACAAATGAGGACATGAAATTATATGGACAGTAGGACCCCAGTTATATGAAAAATGGGGAATATAAAAAAAGTAAATAGAATGTGTAACTGTAGAATTATTGGTGATTTTTATCCTCTTATCTTCATTTCTTTGTTATTTTTCTAATTTTATTCAATTAACATATATCGAATTATAATTAAAAATGTAAAGAAACTAGATTTCCAAAATCAAAGTACACAGCTTAGTATTTTCACAGCTGTTGACTACACCAAGGACTAGATACTGTCAAGATGAACAAACTAATTAGAATTATAGCTCCACTTATTTTAGCTTTCTCAACAACCATTTCACTCCCTGGATCATCCTCCATCCGTCATCAGTGATGGGAGCAGTGGACTCTGACACTCATTACTCTCAGAAAAGCACCCTATGTGCACAGGACAGACATGTGGTTTTTGAGACCCTCCTTCAAAAAGTAAGTTTGCTAATATACATAATGATACTGATTTTTTAAAAGGTGCCTATTCAAAGTTGTTTCAGTTGGAAAAGAATCTCACATTCAATTATAAATAGTGGGATTCCAGGCTAAAAGAAAAAACTAGAAAAACAGTTTATTAGCACAAGAGGACAAAGTTCTCTGGATAATAAAAACACAGCAAATTCCCTGTCATCCTGCAGAGATATTTAATTAATTGATTTAAGCAACCTGATTAACTAAATGTTCTGATTTTTAAGTTGTTGCATATGATCTGTTAATAGTCTTAAAATCATGCTGAATATCAGCTATCAGAAAGAAAGATCAAATTATAAAATTCTTATGGATTGTAACTATATCAAGGTCAGGGTCATTTGTCTGAACATTTAGATTTGTACTACAAATGAAAAGAAATAATTGCTAATAAAGAGGTTTAGCACAGGCTTGCAGGATGTAAATCACACTTAAAATACACAGAGAACTACAATATACAACCAAACAAAACGAGGTTTTTGAAACTGCTTCCTCATGTTTGTGTGTGTAAATGTGTGTGTTTATAAATGTATGCCTTCTTAACTGTAGAACAGCATTCCTATCCTCAAAGTATCATTTGCAAAATAAAGATAATTCAGTTTCCCCTAATATTTCATGGAAGAAAAATGAACTTCTATGGCATCATAAGAAAGATATATTTGGCCTTCATCCCCAGTTCCTGACACAAAGCTCTTAAATCCCTTAGAATTTCCTGAGTTAGCTTGTGGCAGGCCCCTAGAAAGCTTCAGGATAGGAATTAGTTGCCAGAAAAACCAAACCATAATTAAAAGCTTGGAACTTTCAGTCCCACCCCAAGCCTCCAGGGAGATGAGAGGGACTGAAGACTGAATTAATGATGGATCATGCTTTTTTGATGAAATCTCCATAAACCCCCCCTAATCAATGGGATTCAGAGAGCTTTCAGGTTGGTGAACACATCAGGATGCTAAGAGGGTGGCACATCTAGAAAGGATGTGGAAGCTCTGTGCAATCCCCCCATACATGGCCCTATGCATCTCTTCCATTTGGCTGTTCCTGTGCTGTATTTTTTATAGTAAACTGGTAATAGATAGAGTGCCTTACTGAGTTCTGTGAGTTATTCTAGCAAGTTATCAAGCCTGACTAGAAGGGTTGTGGGAATCTCTGAATAAGTCAGACAGAGTGCAAGTAACCTTCGGACCCAATACTTGCAACTGGCATTCAAACTGAGCGCAGTCTGATGGAACTGAGCCCTTAAACCTGTGAAGTCTGAAGCTAACTCCAGGTAGTTAGTGTCAGAATTGAGTTGAACTGTTGAATATCTAGTTCGTGCCCAGAGAATCGGTACTGGTTGTTGCTACTGGAAACACCCCAGCTTCCTAAATATATTCTCTGTTTCACTGAAGAAAGATCAGCAGTAACTTTCAGAAAGCCTTTTTAAATTCAATTTATGCTCAAATAATTAGAGTAAATAATGAAAATGAACATTTAATATCTCCCATGAAGGTATGTAGTGTCTCTTAATTCTTAATAGTTTAAAGTATAAAATCAGTCTTTTTAGAACAGAGCATCAATTACAGCAGAGCTTACTTGTATTCTTTTTTATTTGGGAGCAGTTCCTACCATAGTAACATTCCCCATGGGGCTATGAAAAAATGTAGTCATATTCCATATGACCTTGGATTTTCCTTCACTCAATGCATGTAGAAACAGCTACTCCACACATTATTTTGGCCATTTGTATCATTTATTTCTCCTGCCCTAATTTTTCCTTATTGAACTTTAATTTGCTATCAACTCGCTAATTTTCTGAACCATCAAGTATTTTATATTTATTTTATATTACAACTTCAAATTCTAAAGTTACTTCATCACCAAGATCACTGATGAAACATCTATAAAAAAAAAGAGCCACAGACCATTCCTATTCAAGACTGGTGGGAATTTTGAATTACACAGCCATTCAGGAGGATATTTTCCTAATATGTATCAAACATCTTCAAAGTATGTATTCCCCTTTGTCCCAGCAATACAAGTTCTAAGATTTCACCTTCAATAAATGATCAGAGCTGCATACAAAACTTTATGCCCATACATGATTTATAGAATTATAACTACCAATATAAAAAAAAACCTGTCACCAGTCTGAACATCTAATAATAGAGATCAAATTGTGATATATCATATAATTCAACTAAAAATGTTTTTGAAAATATTTGAAGTTATGGAAAAATATTTCCCACATGATATTAAATGTACAGTAAAACATAAAACAGTAAATGCAGTAAAACTGCAAATTAAAAAAATCTACAGATATAAAGACATTAATGTAGTGATAGATTGAGAGACAAAAGGGGAAAGGGAAAAAGAGTGGAAAGGAACAAAAGAAAAAGAGAAAGATAAAAAGAGGGAAAGAAAAGACAGACTTACTGACCAAAATAAAAGCAACCCTTCACCATGAGTTGAGGAAGTCTGAATGATATTATTTTTTTACTTACACTTTTCTATATGCACTAGTCCATTTTGCACTGCAATAAAGGAATACCTAAGGCTGAGTAATTTTTAAAGAATATAGGTTTATTTGGCTCATGGTTCCACAGATTATAGAGAGGCACAGTGCCAGCTTCTGCTTCTAGTGAGGCCTCAGGAGGCTTTCACTCATGGTAGAAGGCACAGAAAGCTAGTGTGTCACATGATGAGAAAAAGCAAGAAAGGGAGGGAGGTCCCAGACTCTTTTTCACAACCAGAACTCAAGTGAAATGGTTACCACAGGGAGGCCCCAAGGCATTCCTGAGAAAGCTGTCCCCATGACCCAAACACCTCCCACTAGGCCCCACCTGTAATCTTGAAGATCACATTCCAACACGAGATTTGGAGGGGACAAATATCAAAACCATATCACTATAGTTCCCAAACTGTCACAACAAACATTATAAGACATATAAGACAGAAAACTATCTTCGTACTGATCCTACAGAAATTGTCCCTATTCTATATTTTTCTAAGTGGGAAAATAATTATGCAGAAGACTGAAACTGGACCCTTATCCCATACCATATACAAAAATCAACTTAAAATGCAATAAAGACTTAAACATAACATGAAACCATAAAACTACTAGAAGAAAACATAAGGAAAGAGCTGCATAACATGGGTCTTGACAAAGATACTTTGAATATGACAGAAGGACAGACAACAAAAGTAAAAATAGACAAACGGGATTGCATCAAACTTAAGTGCTTCTGCACAGCAAAGGAAACAGTCAACAGACTGAAGGAACAATCTGCAAAATAGGAGACAATACTTGCAAACCATATATCATATAAGGGGTTAATATCCAAAATATACAAGGGACTCCAAAAACTCAATAGCAAGTCCCCATATGCACAGGCAACCAAAGCAAACATAGACAAATGATATCACACCAAGTTAAAAAGCTTCTGTGCAGCAAAATATACAATCAACAAAGTGAAGGGACAACCCAGAGAATGGAAACAAATATTTGCAAACTATCCCCCTGACAAGGAAATGATAGCCAGAATATATAAGGAGCTCAAACAACCCTATAGGAAAAAATATAATAACCCGATGAAAACACAGGCAAAAGATTTGAATAGACATTTCTCAAAAGACATAGAAATGGCAAAGAGACATACGAAAGTGTTCACAGCATCACTGATTATCAGAGAAATGCAAATCAAAACTACAATTAGATATCGTCTCATCCCAGTTAAAAGGGCTTATATGCAAAAGACAGGCAATAACAACTGCTGGTGAGGATGTGGAGAAAAGGGAACCTTTGTACACTGTTGGTGAGAATGTAAATTAGTACAACCACTATGGAGAACCATTTGGAGGGTCCTCAAAAAAACTAAAAATTGAGCTACCATATGTGCAGCAATCTCACTTTGGGTGTATACTCAAAAGAAAGGAAATAAGGAAATCAGTATATTAAAGAGATATTTGCACTCTGTGTTGTAGCACTATTTACAATAACTAAGATTTGGAAGCAACCTAGTTGTGTATCAACAGATTAATGGATAAAGAATATGTGGTACATATACACAATGGAGTACTACATTCAACCACAAACAATGACATACAGTCATTTGCAACAACATGGATGGAACCGGAGATAATTACATTAAGTAAAATAAGCCAGGGACAGAAATACAAACATTGCATATTCTCACTTATTTGTGGGATCCAAAAGTCAAAATAATTGAACTCTTGGACATAGAGAGTAGAAGGATGGTTACCAGAAGCTGCAAAGGGTAGTGGGGGACTTGGGGAAAGGTGGGGATAGGTAATGGGTATCAAAAAAAAACAAGACAGAATGAATAAGACCTACTATTCAATAGCACAATAGGGTAACTACAGTCAATAATGTGTTCTTAACTCAAAAGATAAATGTTTGAGGGGACAGAAACTGCATTCTCCATAATGTGGTTATTTCACATTGCATTCCTGTATCAAAGTATCTCATGTACCCCATAAATATATACACCTACTATGTACCCACAAAAATTTTAAAAAACATAAGAGTTTTAAAATTCAATAGCCAGAAAAATTAAAAATGTGCAAAATACATGAATGAAAAATTCTCTAAAGAAGACATACGAATAACAAACAGGTGTACTTTTTAAAAAGCTCAACAATCACAGACAAACAGAGAGCCAAATCATGAGTGAACTCCCATTCACAACTGCTTCAAAGAGAATAAAATACCTAGGAATCCAACTTACAAGGGATGTGAAGGACCTCTTCAAGGAGAACTACAAACCACTGCTCAATGAAATAAAAGAGGATACAAACAAATGCAACAACATTCCATGCTCATGGGTTGGAAGAATCAATATCGTGAAAATGGCCATACAGCCCAAGGTAATTTATAGATTCAATGCCGTCCCCATCAAGCTACCAATGACTTTCTTCACAGAATTGGAAAAAACTACCTTAAAGTTCATATGGAACCAAAAAAGAGCCCGCATCACCAAGTCAATCCTAAGCCAAAAGAACAAAGCTGGAGGCATCACATTACCTGACTTCAAACTATACTACAAGGCTATAGTAACCAAAACAGCATGGTACTGGTACCACAACAGAGACATAGATCAATGGAACAGAACAGAGCCCTCAGAAATGATGCCGCATATCTACAACTATCTGATCTTTGACAAACCTGACAAAAACAAGCAATGGGGAAAGGATTCCCTATTTAATAAATAGTGCTGGGAAAACTGGCTAGCCATATGTAGAAAGCTGAAACTGGATCCCTTCCTTACACCTTATACAAAAATTAATTCAAGATGGATTAAAGACTTAAATGTTACACCTAAAACCATAAAAACCCTAGAAGAAAACCTAGGTAATACCATTCAGGACATAGGCATGGGCAAGGACTTCATGTCTAAAACACCAAAAGCAATGGCAACAAAAGCCAAAATTGACAAATGGGATCTAATTAAATTAAAGAGCTTCTGCACAGCAAAAGAAACTACCATCAGAGTGAACAGGCAACCTACACAATGGGAGAAAATTTTTGCAACCTACTCATCTGACAAAGGGCTAATATCCAGAATCTACAATGAACTCAAACAAATTTACAAGAAAAAAACAAACAACCCCATCAAAAAGTGGGCAAAGGACATGAACAGACACTTCTCAAAAGAAGACATTTATGAAGCCAAAAAACACATGAAGAAATGCTCATCATCACTGGACATCAGAGAAATGCATATCAAAACCACAATGAGATACCATCTCACACCAGTTAGAATGGCCATCATTCAAAAGTCAGGAAACAATAGGTGCTGGAGAGGATATGGAGAAATAGGAACACTTTTACACTGTTGGTGGGACTGTAAACTAGTTCAACCATTGTGGAAGTCAGTGTGGCGATTCCTCAGGGATCTAGAACTAGAAATACCATTTGACCCAGCCATCCCATTACTGGGTATATACCCAAAGGACTATAAATCATGCTGCTATAAAGACACATGCACACGTATGTTTATTGCGGCACTATTCACAATAGCAAAGACTTGGAACCAACCCAAATGTCCGACAACGATAGACTGGATTAAGAAAATGTGGCACATATACACCATGGAATACTATGCAGCCATAAAAAATGATGAGTTCATGTCCTTTGTAGGGACATGGATGAAACTGGAAATCATCATTCTCAGTAAACTATCACAAGGACAAAAAACCAAACACCGCATGTTCTCACTCATAGGTGGGAATTGAACAATGAGAATTCATGGACACAGGAAGGGGAACATCATACTCCGGGGACTGTTGTGGGGTGGCGGGAGCGGGGAGGGACAGCATTAGAAGATATACCTAATACTAAATGACCAGTTAATGGGTGCAGCAAACCAACATGGCACATGGATACATATGTAACAAACCTGCACATTGTGCACATGTACCCTAAAACCTAAAGTATAACAATAAAATTAAAAAAAAAAAAGCTCAACATCAGTAATCATTAGGGAAATGCAAATTAAAACCACAATGAGATATCATCTTACCCAAGTTAAAATGGCTTTTATCAAAAAGACGAAAGAAAACAAGTGTTGGTGAGGATGTGGAGAAAAGGAAACCTTTGTACGCTGTTGATGAGAATATAAATTAGGACAACATCTATGGAAAACAGTACGGAGATTTCTCAAAGAACTCAAAATACAACTACCATATGATTCAGCAATCTTACTTCTGTGTATATATCCAGAGGAAATGAAATCAGTATGTCAAAAAGATATCTGCACTCCAATGTTTGCTGCAGCATTATTCGCAATAGAAAAGATGTGAAATCAACCTGTGTCCATCAATGGATTAACAGATAAAGAAAAATATGTAATAATGGAATGCTATTCAGTCTTTAGAAACAAATTTTGTCATTTCAGCATTAATGAACCTGAAAAACATTATGCTGAGTGAAATAAGCCAGGCCCAGAGAGACAACCTCTACATGATTTCACTACATGTGAAATCTAAAAAAGTCAAACCTACAGAGACAGAGATAGAATGGTGGTTTCCAAGGGTGGGGGGCCAGAGAGAAAAGGGGAGATGTTAGTTAAAGGGCACCAAGTTTCACTTAGAGAAGATGAATAACTTCTGGAGATCCATGGTACAACATGGTGACATAGTTAATAATGTTTTGTACACTTGAAAATTCCTAAAAGAATATATCTTAAGTGTTCTTACCACACACAAAAAATAAGTATATGAGGTGACTGCTATGTTAATTGGCTTGACTTAATCATTTCTCAATGTCTATATATTGAAAATATCATATTGTATACTTTAAATTTATAAAATTTTTATTTGTTGATACCTTAATAAAGCTGGAAAGATAAATTAATAAACAAAAGAAGATTTTAGCTAATTAAAAAAAGAAAAATGAAGAAGTATTTTGTATGAAGTCTCAGAGCTCTACACCAATCAATTTTTGATTGTGAAAAGAAGCTTAGCCTGTAGCGCTTACCTCCGCAATTCTGAGACATCTTCAACTGTAAAATACACCATTGATTCAACAACAGCTTGGGTGTAGACAAGGGGAATCAGAATGAAAGAACAGAACTTGCACATTAAACATAACTTTAACCGAAATTTTAAAGGGCTTTCAGAATTGAGGAAACATCGTCCATGGAATGAGAATTCTGCCTCCTAGCTTCTCTAATCTACCTTCCTGATCAGCTTTCCCAAATTCCACTGAGCCCATTGACTTCAGGCATTTCCACAGTCCATTTCCATATCCCTTCCTCTGAATGCCTTTTCTGTTCTTTTCACGAATTCAAAGGACACACAGATTTTGGAAGTGTGGCAGAAAACTTTCCAGTATGACCAAGCAGCAAGCGACTATCCCCTGAATCCCCAATGCCATGAATACTGGCTCACAGTAGGCACACTACTAAATACTAGTGAGTAAATGAATGAATGAATACATCAATATAGGTCTTACAGTCACAGGGCTACGGCCGGGCATGGTGGCTCACGCTTGTAATCCCAGCACTTTGGGAGGCCGAGGCGGGCGGATCACGAGGTCAGGAGATCGAGACCACGGTGAAACCCCGTCTCTACTAAAAATACAAAAAATTAGCCGGGCGTGGTGGCGGGCGCCTGTAGTCCCAGCTACTCGGAGAGGCTGAGGCAGGAGAATGGCGTGAACCCGGGAGGCGGAGCTTGCAGTGAGCTGAGATTGCGCCACTGCACTCCAGCCTAGGCAACAGAGCGAGACTCTCAAAAAAAAAAAAAAAAAAAAAAAAAAAAAAAAAAAAAAAAAAAAAATCACAGGGCTACTTGGCCAACTCTTAACCCTGGCTCTCATCAGTAAGCCTTTGTCAATTACATACTAGGAGAATAGCGTTGGAGTGAGAATAGGTTCGGAAGGGAACTTAGTTAACCAAAAGGTCATATCTGTCTCTCTTCACACAGTAAGACATCCTTTCTTGACTATTTCCACTGCGTCTAGTCTCTCCAAACTACGCGCTTCTACAGTATAACCTTAAACTTTCACCAAAATAATTATTGAGTAAAGAAAATACAGTAGGAAAGGTAAAATCTAATTCACATACAGTTTTAGGTCAGAGGGTAAGCTATAAGGGAGAAAATCAGATTTTATCTTATGTGAGACCTACTCTAAATACTTGCCAGGAAAGCAAGAAACTGAAGGACACTGGTTAAACACACTTTAATCACTGAGATGAATGTAATAAGGCAACGCGTGAGTGCAGGAGGAAGTCCTTATGTATCATGATGGTGAAATATGCATTTATCAAATCCCAGTGTGGGGTGCAGCAGAGCCCGCAATGCTAGAACAGTAAGAAATTACAAGACTTTTGAGATAATTAGTTTAATAGTTTGAGTAAAGTTTGGACAAGGTCTAACATGTAATTTTTGGATTAGATCCATCTGACAAATTTCCTAATTATTGTTATAGTTTCAGCACATACTGTACTGTAAAGTGTTCCATAGATTAATGTCATATGAAATTTTACATAAAAGAATGAGGATTTACTTGAGATTTCAAATTTTTCTACTTTAATTATTAAGGGCCCCTGTGGAAGCCTTTCCAGCAGAGAGTCTGTGCATGACAGAAGGCTTGCAAAGATAAAAGGATACAGGCTTCTTTTTTTCCTTCTGTTCCCATCAAAACAAATCAACTATCTATCATTTTTCTCACGTTAAAAAAAGAGTTAACTAAGCATGGATTTTAATTGTCTATGGTCTCTTAACACTATTTTTTTAAATTCCATCCCACGCCTTTTGATTTCAAATTGCTTCTTTGTTTTGTCACAGGAATGATCTCCGGATTCTGGCAGAATTTCACATGGGAACATACATCACATATATTTTCTAAGATAACAGAAAGGACAGTGATTCAGAGATTTAAAAACATGTACACATGGCACAACCAGCAATCACATTCCACTGTGTAAATCCATAAAATGAAACAGGGAGCAGATATGTACTATTAACACGGATTTTTAAAAAATATTTTGGAAGAACTATAGGTGTTTCGTGGTTACACTGGTATTTTACACACTGAAATGGACATAATCCTCATCGCAAAGATGAACATACTGTTGGTAGAGTGCATTTAAAAAGTCTGATGAATTACATAACTCAAATTCATAAACTTCACAAATCTGGATTCTTTATAAGGCTATATATACCGTGGCGGTGAAAAAAAGTCCCGTGTCATAAAATAAGAATGAACATAGGATGAATCCAGAAAGCAAAGAAATAACCAGAAGAGACAACTAAGAGAGGTTGTGTCAATCCCGGGGAAGAGACCAGGCTTTTCAGGACCAGCAGAGCCAGGGCCTGAGCTTCAAGAGAAAGAGGAGATTAAAGAGGGGAGATGATGACGTACAGAGTCCTGTGGAAAAGGTAAATGGCCCTATCCAAAAAAGTCATTTTGTAAATGACAAATTAGGAAACTGACTTTTTTTTCTAACTTCTATTATGTAAAGGCTTCTGAGTATACTGAAGATACAAACTCAAGAAAGTGCAGTCCCACAGACAGATTTTCTTTAGGGCTCATTATTAATTCTGATAAAGGATCCTACTTCTCATCAGTCTCACTCATTTAAATTTCATTGAGAACACCACAAATGTCAGACAGCAACTGACAGTGTGTCATGGCTTCTTCTCTCAGGGCTCCATTTTACAAGTAAATCTAATACTTCCTTTATTATAGTCTACATGGATTTGCATGCCTAAAAACAAAATAGAGCCCTACTTTCACGAGCCTAAAATAACCTATTAAGAGAGAGGGACTGTTTCACAAATATGGAGCCCTTCCATTCCATACATCTTCTGGCACATGATGCCCTTTGCATTTTTGGCCCTTTAAGCTCATTCCTTAACTTGTTCCAGATAACAAACACACAAAGGTAATATAGCTCTTGTTGCAGGTTAGCCATAACTCAGGACTGGTCCTCTAGTTTCCAGGTTCTGTGAATAAGTATCCCCTGAAATCAGAGAATAACAGATTCAATCTACTTTCATACCACAGAAGTTGCTCTTCTCCACTGGAAACCCATCAATTCATAGGATCCATGCTACTTACCCCACTACCCCACTGAGTACCACTACAACCCCATACAAGCTAAATACTAGAAGACTTTTTTTTTTTTTTTTTTGAGACGTAGTCTCGCTCACCCAGGCTAGAGTGCAGTGATGCGATCTCGGCTCACTGCAAGCTCCGCCTCCCGGGTTCATGCCATTCTCCTGCCTCAGCCTCCTGAGTAGCTGGGACTACAGATGACCGCCACCACGCCCGGCTATTTTTTTTTTTTTTTTTTTTTTTTTGTATTTTTAGTAGAGACGGGGTTTCACCGTGTTAGCCAGGATGTAGAAGGCCATTTTTTAAAAAATACAACACCCATGGCTGGGCACAGTCGCTCACGCCTGCAATCCCAGCACTTTGGGAGGCTGAGGTGGGCGGATCACGAGGTCAGGAGTTCCGGACCAGCCTGACCAACACAGTGAAACCCCGTCTCTACTAAAAATACAAAAATTAGCCAGCCATGGTGGCTTGTACCTGTAATCCCAGCTACTCGGGAGGTTGAGGCAGGAGAATCGCTTGAACTCAGGAGGCAGAGGTTGCAATGAGCCGAGATCACATCACTGCACTCCAGCCTGGAAGACGGAGCCAGACTCCGTCTTGGGGGCGGGGGCAGGGGGAAACACCAATAAGCAGCATAAAGCATATGTCCATGGGCACTAGGGGAGGACATACAAAACAGAAATTCGTTTCTAGGTCTCCTCCTTGTAACAAGCACCATTCAAGGTCAAAAGAGTCAAAAATCCTGCAGTCTAACAACTGCTGTCTTCTCATCCTAGACAAGTATAATCATGCATCCCATAATAATGAGGATACCTTCCAAGAAATCCATCCTTAGGCAATTTCATAACTGTGTGAACACCATAGAGTGCACTTACACAAATCTACATGGTATAGCCTACTACACACCTAGGCTATACAGTATAACCTATTGCTCCTAGGCTGCAAACCTGTACAGCACATTATTCTACTAAATACTGTAGGCAACTGTAACACAATCATAAATACTTGTGTATCTAAATAAACCTAAACATAGAAAAAGTACAGTAAAAATATGATATAAAAGATTTAAAAATGGTATACCTGTATAGGGCACTTGAGATGAATGGTTCTTACATGTCTGGAAGTTGTTCTGGGTGAGTCCATGAGGGAGTGGTGAGTGAATGTGAAGGCCTAGCACATTACTGTATACTACATACCACTGTCAACTTTCTAAATACTGTACACTTAGGCTACACTAAATATATTTAAAAATTTTTATTTCTTCAATAATAAATTAGCCTTAGCTTACTAAAACTTTTTACCTTACAAACATTTTAGATTTTTTTAACTTTTTGACTCTTTTTTAATTACACTTAGCTTAGAAACACATATACATTGTATAGCCATATCCAATACATTTTTTCTTTATGTCCTTATTCTATAAGCTTTTCCTATTTTAAACTTTTGTATTTTTTTTTTTTTACCTTTTAAACATTTTTGTTAAAAACTAAGACATAATCGCATACATTAGCTAGACATACACAGGGTCAAGAACATCAATATCAATGTCTTCGATCTCCACATCTTGTCCCACTGGAAGGTCTTCAGGGGCAATAAAATGCATGGACCTGTCCTTTGACAACGCCTTCTTGCAGATTGTGTCCTGTAGGACCTGCCTGAGACTGTTTTGCATTTACCTTTTTTTTTTTAGTAAGTGAAAGAGTGCACTCCAAGATAATGATAAAACATATAGTAAATACATAATCAAGTAACATATTTGTTCATTATCATTATCAAGTATTTATGTATCATGCATAATTGTGTCATACTTGTACATGACTGGAAGTGCAGGTGTGTTTACACCAGCATCACCACAAACATGTATGCAATGTGTTGGGCTATAACATTATGATGGCTCATAAGTCACCAGGAGACAAGGATTTTTCAGCTTCATTATAATCTTACGAGACCACCCTTGTAAATGCACTCTGTCATTGACTGAAACATTGTTATGCAGGGCATGACTGTATACCAAACATTTCAAACTCCACGCTTCACCTACCAATCAGAACTTGCCTTCCTCAAAATTTGAGATCTAACCAATTAGAGATCACGAATCCAAACAAATTCATGACAGTCAAAAACTGGCCTCAAGCTGATATCACAGCCAGGCCTTGGTTCCCATGAGAGATACAGGCAGAATAGCAGCAGAAGGGACATCTGTTTTTTATTTTTGGTAATGCCATTTGTATTACACAATTTCTAGAGTTTTTTTTGTCATGCTATCTTGTGATAATGAAAGGGGTGTTTTACTGATAATAGCATAAATCTACTTCATGTAATAAATGGAATACTCAAGCAATAAGAACTAGCCTTAGCTGTATCAGCATGTTAAGTTCAGCTCCAGGGTAATCAATTAAAATCAATTGCTTAAAACCATAAAAATTTTTCAAAGTAGCTCCTGCTGTAAAAGATACTCAAATTTTTACCTTAACGTGGTTTCTGAGTCTAACTGTCCTTTCAGTTACTACAAGAATTGTAAAAGTATCACCTCCTTACAAATATTACTGAAATACAGAAAATAAAATAATTAATTTATACATATAGTATATGTGACAATTTATCTTAAAATAAAACTTTTGAGATATTCTTATAATAAAAACATGTATTTTGCTGGATGAAAGGATTTTTCTGCTAAATTTATTTTCCTATATCATTATAGGAGATTACAGATATGTATGCTCACGGCCCAGATCTGGACTTCTGAAAGACAACTGTTATTGAGGCTGAGGTGAGGACACGTGGAGAGGTGAAGAGGCCAAAAGTGAGAGGCCATTTAACAGAATACTGCCATAATCCTACTTCTGTCTGAGAAATGAAAGGTACAAACAGGGCAATATGAGAAAAAGTGTCAGGACAGAAAAGACATAACTGAAGTAAAATCAAAAGTACTTTATGATCCATTAGATACACTATTCTAGGAAAGAAAAGATATCAAGAATGACCCCCAAGTTCCAGCTTGCACAACTATCTAGACAGTGATAATATAAACTGAGAAAAGACCGCAGAAACAAAAGAGACATGCAGGAAGGGCCAGCTAGTGCCACATGTTTCTTACCTAACTGCAAGGTAGAGCTATGGTAGGTCATTGGGAAAATGAAACTGGAGCTCAGAAAAGAGATGGATATTGAGAAATCATGCAGGTGGCAGTTGAAGCCATGAAACAGACTGAGGCAAAAAAAATCCAAATTTACTTTTGCAGTGGGAAAGCTTGTTTTAAATATTTTAAAACAATTCTGTTTCAATCAACTGTTATCTTAATTCAAAGGTAATAATAAACCTTCTATTTCTCACAGAACTTTTCTAGCATAAAATGACTGAAGTAATATAAACATCTTAACCATAAGCCCACATAATTTGCCTCTCTATAGACCACTAACATTGTATTTTTACCTACAATGACTAAGCCTATGCTCATCATTCTGATAACCATTCTGTGTGGTGTGTGACAACTCAATGACAGAAATTCAGTTCTACAAATATGTTGTGACAGCATACCACACTTGAGGCCCAAACTGTGCTAGAATCCAAACATAAGAAGATGAATTAGATATATTTCTTGCTTTTTTTACAGTCCATAGTGATGGGGGAAATTGTGGAAAGAGAAAAGAAAAATTTAAGAACAATTCAATCTGATAAAAGAATAAAGAAAGTCAGAGAACAGAGGATGACATTCAAGGATCATCCTAACCGCCAGGCTTCCCCACCCAAAAGTTCTTAAACTCACACTCAGTGAGTCTCTAAGAAAAAGAATGGCTGGATTGCCTGAAGTCACCATCCACCCATATCATTTCTTTTCTACAAAGCACTCAAAGACCACAGGAATCTTATTGAAGGCTTTGGTGGTTATTTAACATTTATTATTATTATTATTGAAACGGGTCTTGCTCCATTGCCCAGGCTGGAGTGCAGTGGCATGATCACGGTTCACTGCAGCCTCAATCTCCTGGGCTCAAGCGATCCTTCTACCTCAGCCTTCCCAGTAGCTAGAACTACAGGCGTGCACCACCATACCTGGTTAATTTTTTTTTTTATTTGTTGTACAGATGGGAATCACCCTATGTTTCCCAGGCTTATATTATTATTAATTACAATAATTATAACTATTTCATAGTAAAGTACAACTATAATTTATGAATTATTATTATAAAAATGGAGATTAAACAAATAATTGAGGCCATGATGATGGAAAAATTAAGAGGCACCAAGAAATAAACCAATAATTTTCATGAGGATCACTCCTTGTATGTCTTTGTACTTCATGTAAATGGTTGTAGAAAGTGGAACAAAATTTCAGGAAATCTGGACACCGACCACCCGAACGCAAGGCAGTTCAACTTCCAAACTTCGTGGTTGACAAGTTCTATCTGGCCTGGCTAGACTATGATTGTATAACTGAGGCCATTAAATTGCTTTGTAACTAAGATCAAACTTATCAATGAAAGATGACGAGTAAGCAGAGAAACTTGAAATGGCCATGAGAACAGCCATAGCAATGAAACACCACAGGGACACTCGGCTGAAATTGTATGGCAAGCCTAGGCTTCTTCTTCCTTCATTATAGTTAGTAGTGGCCCATTTGAGTTACTTATGGTTACCATGAGCTTTCTGTAAAGGAAAGAATGTGCACATCTGTAAATCTACAGAATTCTGTAAAAATTGATGTTATATCTATGGTTTTCCTCCCTAAACTCTCATATTTACAAATGATAGTATTGAGATTGAGCAGAAAATTTATACATACAGCAATTAAGGTATGACAGTGGGCTCTGCTTTGAGTAAACTGGTATTGATAAGAGATATTTTAACTGGGTGTCAGCCAATTTTGACTCAACCTTTTTTTAAAAAAAAAGCAGCAATACTTCCTGTTTCATCTTAACCATCTAAAACGCCTTAACGGGAACTTTTAAATTAAATTTTATTCACTCAGTATAGAAGACTTCTTAAATTAGACACATATAGCACATTAAACCTATTTAAGTGGTAAGGGGGAAATTATCAGTTTTACTGCATTAAAATTTAAAACTTGTGTTCACTGAAGACATCATGAAAAAGTATAAAGAGGTAAGCCACAGCCTAGGCAAGACATTTTTAATACAAACTATTCAATAAAAAGCGACTATTCCTAGTATCTAAAGAGTACCTATTAATTAATAAAGAAAAGATAATCCACTAAAAAGGGGCAAAATATATAACAAGCAATGCACAGAAAAAGAAAATACTATGCAAACATATAAAAAGACAGTGACGATTCCTCAGGGATCTAGAATTAGAAATACCATTTGACCCAGCCATACCATTACTGGGTATATACCCAAAGGACTATAAATCATGCTGCTATAAAGACACATGCACACGTATGTTTATTGCGGCACTATTCACAATAGCAAAGACTTGGAACCAATCCAAATGTCCAACAATGATAGACTGGATTAAGAAAATGTGGCACATATACACCATGGAATACTATGCAGCCATAAAAAATGATGAGTTCATGTCCTTTGTAGGGACATGGATGAAACTGGAAACCATCATTCTCAGTAAACTATCGCAAGGACAAAAAACCAAACACTGCATGTTCTCACTCATAGGTGGGAACTGAACAATGAGAACTCATGGACACAGGAAGGGGAACATCACACTCTGGGGACTGTTGTCGGTGGGGGGAGCGGGGAGGGACAGCATTAGGAGATATACCTAATGCTAAATGACGAGTTAATGGGTGCAGCAAACCAACATGGCACATGGATACATATGTAACAAACCTGCACATTGTGCACATGTACCCTAAAACCTAAAGTATAATAATAAAAAAAAGACAGTAACACATATACAAAAAGAGACATGTTAAAAACTGTTCATGCCTGTATTGTCTGTAATAAAAATGATAAATTACGTATCTGTGGATAAAACAGCTAAATAAATTGAGGAATATTAATACAAACAAATACTATTAAGCAATGAAAAATAAATGAACTAGAGTTACATCCATCAAAATGAATAAATTTCACAGTTAAAAGAAAAAAGCAAGGTATTAAAATGCATATAATTTAGGTAATTAATATAAATAATACAATATATATTGCTTAAAAACATATCCCTATGTAGACAAAGTATAAAGAAATGTATGGAGTGGTATATCCCAAGCACTATGATTACTTCTGCAGGTGAAGGAGGAGTTGCAGTCAGAAAAAGGAGAAATTTGTTCTGTCTTGTAAAGATCTATCTTTTTTTAATCTGGGAGGTAGGTACACTCATATTTGTTGTATTACTGTCATTTGTTGCTTAATGACAGAGATGTGTCCTGAGAAATACATTAGGTAGTTCTGTCATTATGCCAACATCACAGAAAGTACTTAACAGGAACCTGGATGGTACAACCTACTACAGACATAGGCCCTATATGATATTGCCTATTGCTCTTAGGCTACGAACCTGTGCAGCATGTTACTGCATTGAATACTTTAGGCAACTGCAACACAATGCTAAGTATTTGTGGATCTGAACATACATAAACATAGAAAAAGTACACTAAAAATGTCGTATTATAATCTTATGGAATTACCATAGTATATGCAGACCACTGTTTACTGAAATGACATCATGTGGTACATGACTGCATTTTGTTGTGCTTTTTTATAATACACATATTTTAAAACTCTTATTTTCCCTTAGAATAAATGAATAATCTCAGATGTGACTTAAAAACAAGGGCCTAAACATAGAATTTGAATAAAGAATTCATGTTGTTAATATAGTCAAGCCCAACCCCACTGCTGAAGGAAGTAGTTACTGTGAATGTTACCAAAAAATGCAGAAAGTTGTCTTTTTAAAGCATTCCTCTACCTTTTGCAGCAGAACATTACATTTCAGTTCTACCTGAAACACCTCTCTGAACTCTCTTTCTTCCACATATATAGAAGACCTTTTAAATAATCAAACATTAACTGCTTCCACATGTTAGAAGGGATAAGGAACATATTATGTTTTCAGATATAAACTACATCAAAAATATGTACACATTTACATTATTTTTTAAGTGCCCAAAGCCCCTTTAAACCTAAGCAAGGCACCATATCAGGACACCATTCATACGATTCTTATCAGAACCTGAACACTAAAGGGCACAATTTGTTGTACTCAGCAGGTAAGGAAAGCCTAAGCCAAAGTTCACCTCTTCCAGGAAGTCTTCTTCCCTAACCATTTCATCCCACAGTGATTGTCCCTTCTCTTACCTCTTGTTGGAGTACTTATCACCTCAACCAATCACCATCTGCTTTTGTCCTTTCTCTCCTCTATTAAAGTTCCTTGAGGGTCAGGGGCTATGTCGTCTTCCCCTTCTTCACTCCTCCACCAACACCCCCAAGAGGGTCTGCATAAGTCGATATGATCTCAACTGAATTGGGGAACAGAAAAACTAAGCCCTAGCCTTCAGAAGAGAGGGCCTGCAGGCTGAATCTAGCTCTACACTTTGCCAGCTGAATGACTCAGAACAATCTCTGCATCTCATTTCATCTATAAAGCAAGAAATATGTTAGTAACAATTGTTTAAATTGTTTCAAAGATGAAAGCAAATCATTGTTGAAAAGCATTTATGATAGTACCTGGCACATAGTAAGCACTTAAGAATTATTAGTTATTATCATTACTAGTACTAGTACTACCACTACTATTACAGCCATACTATTATGCTATTTATTTGGAGGGAAGAAATGAGACTTGGAAACCACTTAATGCTTCATTTTAAGGTCTCCTTCATTTTATTAATTTAACCATTATATTGATCAATGTCTTCCTTGACACCCAATCAGTAATCTTGAATCTAAAATGCAGGTCCTGTGTAACTAGAAAAACAATTAGTCAATTCTGTGCCCAAATGTTCACTCTTCTAGCAATGATAATTGTTGACTTAACAAAAGCGTCTCTCACGATTGCTGTTATTAACGTTTTCACTGACCTTGTATCCCTATCTTGCCTGCTAAAATAATTTAATTCCAGTATATTTGTAAAATCATAGATACTTTCATAAATTCATTACAAATATTGATTCTTCCAAAACATATATATCCCTTCTCATTTAAAACAGAATGTAGGACGGGTGTGGTGGCTCAGACCTGTAATCCCAGCACTTTGGGAGACCGAGGCAGGTGGATCACGAGGTCAGGAGTTTGAGACCAGTCTGGCCAACAAGGTGAAACCCTGTCTCTACTAAAACTACAAAAATTAGCCAGGTGTGGTGGCGCACACCTGTAATCTTAGCAACTCAGGAGGCTGAAGTAGGAGAATCGCTTGAACCTGGGAGGCGGAGCTTGCAATGAGTGGAGATTGAGACACTGCACTCCAGCCTGGGCAACAGAGTGAGATTCCATCTCAAAAAAAAAACAAAAAAAACAGAATGTAAATGTATAATGCATTAATCTGGTAATTATTCTACCATACAAAGTATATTTGCAATGCTTTGGTATTTAGCAATGATAGATTTATAGCATTCTTCTGAAAACACCCTGGTGATTAAAATATATTTTAAAGCAAATTAAAAATAATTTTAAATTAGCAGCTCTAGGATATTTCAGGTACTCTGAGTAAGCATGATTCTGCAGATTTAAATTCAGGAAAGTCTGACACAGCGCTAACTGCTAACAGCATTATTTGATCTGGATAGATGTGCAAACATTGAACACTAAAAAGCATGTGTACATAATTCATAGGTCTAAAGTCAACTCTCTTAAGCAAAGAAAATGTATCTTTCTATTTCTTTTCCTATATCCCAAGACACTTTTTTGCTGTGAGAAAATTCTTTCCTCTTCGCCTGCCAGTAGAAAGATCACCTGTTACAATCAGATGTTCTGCTGACTTCAGTTGTTTTCTTCCATTAAGACTAGGCAGAGAGCTAGCTCTATATGCATGTCACTAAACAACAAAAGATAGGAATCAGTCTGGAAATTCGGCACTCCCTACACACCCAGTAATCTTAACTTCGCAACCCACTTTACGCAGATTTATGAGATTTTCCTGAGAACATGTTTCCTAGACTTTGTTCATGCTGAGAGCCAAGCTGAGATCCCAGCATCCCTCTGGGCATACCTAATCTCCTATGTATAGGTCCTAAACACATCTGAATTTCTGCCTCTCCTACCCTGTTCATTCCCCTTCATCTACCAGCTCCAAAAACCATAATAACATGGGAACAGTCAACTAGCTTGGGCTATGACCACTTTGAGACAAAGGCCTTATAGATACACTGTCAATCAGAAACCAGATATCAAGATAATGAAGGGCTACAATGAGTTAATAAATAGAAAATGCAATGATCTGTTGCTACTTCAAAATAAAAATTTGTATGCATTTATCTATCAAACTGTGACCTTGAGACATAAGAAAATGAAACCAGTAATAAACTTCATTTTTTTTAATTTTAACTAACATTTTAGAATTTTATAATCATATTTCACTCTTGGGAGTCCAGCTCAGATAACCACTTTGTCAGAAAACGACCTTGCAGTACAAGGAAATTAACAGACTAATAAACATATGGAATTGAAATATTAGAAGAACAGGCTGGGTGCCATGGCTCATGCCTGTAATCCTAACACTTTGGGAGGCCAGGGAAGGCAGATCACCTGAGGTCAGGAGTTCGAGACCAGCCTGGCCAACACGGTGAAACCCCATCTCTACTAAAGTAAATATAAAAATTAGCTGAGCACAGTAGCTCACACCTGTAGTCCCAGCTATTCAGGAGGCTGAGGCATGAGAATTGCTTGAACCAGGAAGTGGAGGTTGCAGTGAGCTGAGATTGCACCACTGCACTCCAGCCTGGGTGACAGAGCAAGACTCCCATCTCAAAAAAAAAAAAGAACAATTCACAAATTTGCCAACTGTACCTTTCTACTGCTAAAGAAGGAAAAGCATTTTATTGTGCTTTTTGATGATCAGACCACATCAGAAACATAAATGTGATTGTAATATTTTTTTTAATTTATAAATCACCTGCTACATCCTGAGAACACAGCAGTTATACAAAGGGATAAACTATTGAGCTTATATTGTTTTCATTCTAGTCAGGGGGTCACAAAATAAGTAGAATATATGTATTTCAGACTGTGATTAACATGGCTGAGAATACAAATTCAGGTATGATGAAGAGAGAAGGTAAGGGATTGTTTGCAATTTTAAATACAGTATCAGAAAAGGCTTCAGTTAGTTGACTTTTTGAGCAAAGATGCAAAGGGAAACAAAGGAACAAACAATGCTGAGGTGAAAAAGCATGAAAAGGCAGGCCAAGGAAAGGGAAGTTGAAAGGCCTGAGTCAGGGGCTGTGATACATAGAGCACTTTCCCAAGCAACACCTTATCTGGTCACACCATAATCCTGTGTATTAGGGTTGCCGTTATGTCCCTATTACAGATGAAGATCACAGACTAGGCCATGTTGCCACTTGCCCAATGTCACACAGTAGGCATCAGTGCTAAGATTTTGACCTAGGTGTTATGGTTCAGTCCAGAAATTTTTCTGCCTCAATGACTGCCTACTAGCTGTGTTCAGTTCTGTGTATTAAATCTTGTCATAGATAGCCAATGAACTACACTGTCAGAAAGAGTGACAATAATAGTGATGAGTCTACAAACCACAGAGAGCTGCCGAAAAAAGAGAAGACTTACAGGAATACAACATTTGAAAGATTTCCAGGGAGAAGAGGGAAGAGAGATGTTCAATATTTCTCTGAAAGCAGAACTCAAACCAGTATGTGCAAATTTCAGGGAGACAAATTTCCCATAAATAGTTGAATAAATTATCTAGTGATGGGAGCTGTCCAACAATGAAATGGTCTGTCTTGTGAAGGTATTAAATGCCAATTACCAAGTTACTCAAGCTTAAGCTGCATGGATGAGATGAGAACAAACTTAACATCCACTGATATGAAGACTACAAGGATTGCCCAATTTTCCAGTTCTGATTCTGTGACTACACAAGCCCCTGGACAGAGTTGTATGGCAGTTAAAAAAGTTCCAGCTGTGAAGTCAGACAGCTTGGTTAAAATGCAGGCTCCACCACTTATAGACTTTACCTTTGTAAGCCTCAGTTTCCTTACCTGAAATGAGGCTAATAACAAAAGCTACATCATAGAGTTGTTGTCAGGATTAAATAAGATAATCCAGGTAAAGGATTTAACACAGTGCCTGGTACATAGTAAGAACTTGCAAAGTTTACCTGTTATGACACAGACATGTATATTTAGGAGGATGTGTATAAAATGTATATATAATATGTAAAACATGTGAAAATTTGTTTCCCTCTCTCTGCTTTTACTCTTTTAGTCAGCAGTAAGACTAGTTCAGTATCCAAAACTGAAGTCTTACAGCATAGTCAATTACATGAGGACACTAACAATAACAGTAATAATAAACCCTTAAAAAGTCAGCTTCTTAGCCTACTCATTTCACATTACATCTGTTTATTATCTGCATTATTCTGCAAAAGATGGTGCAGAAAAGTTCATCTTTTAAACATTTTAGGCACTAATTTAAAACTTATGAAAGAAAAATCATAATTTTCTTAATTGAAACAATTATTAAAAATCCAGTCTTTCAGTATGAGAAAGAATATTTAAAATCTTCATCTGTGTTTTTGATGTGTATGTGCAAGAACTCAAGTGTACATGTGTATGTATGCACACAGACACACACACATGCTTCCTCTTTCAAAATAAGGGTGCTAAACTAGAAAGCCAATGAATATTTTTATTTAAATCTTAATAAATAAAATGATTATAGACATTTATTAATGGGGGCAAGTATTTTATGCATCCAAGTCTGTATTAACAGAAAATGAAGGATAAATAAATATAGAAAGTTGCATCTGTATGCTGAAGTCTGGAGATGCTTCTAGATGGTGGAAAGTGATTTTAGATTAATTCACCATCATTCTTTTGTCACTCTGGAAAAAGTAACATTTATTATTCATAAAGAAGACATTCAGGAATGGACCTGAATGATCAAAGAAAGCCTGCACTTTAGAAAAAACACAGAAAATATCACTATGCTTTATTTCTGCCGTGGAATGCTCATTGCTTTTAGAAAGTCATGATATGATAGATTATAGAAAAGAAAATGATTACTTTCAAAACAATAGCATTTTATGATATAATAGAGTATGTATGGATTTATATCCATCATCTTATTTAATCCTCCTCATATTCCTGTGACGTACCTTTTGTCATCTCTGCTTTATCAATAGAGGCTCAGACAGTAAAAGATGAAGACATAGTTTGACTCCAAAACTTTTACTCTCTCTTCATTGACTGCCAAGTGAACACACTAAATTAGCATAGACACAGATAATCTATTTCGATATATTTCAAGTACAATAAAATATACTTAACATCAATACCATACTAAATATACTGTATATCATGGACACTAAGGAGCTTTCTGCTAGAAGAAAAATGATACAGTCTGTTGCCCAAGGATAGGGTCAGGAGTCCTACCCAGCCTCCATGGACATGAACAGTACTGAAAATTTAATACCGAACAATCAGCTCTTAGAAATTCCTTCCAGACACTCTGTAACTTCTGCTTATTAATCTCAGGTTTGCCCTAGAAAGCAAAAGAGTATAACGTTCACTTTCCCAAATCACCCTCCAAGGATCTAAAGCAAACCATCATGCTCTCCCCTGCAAAATTCCTCATTTCTCATAACATCGTAATATTGAGTTTCCTTTTCATTCTGGCAGCCCCTCTAATGAGTCCTTGATCTGTCAAAATCCCTCTGCAGTAACACCCAGTATTAAACATTTAATTTGGTGGTGGACATAATCAGTGACAAATTCAACCTTTTTCTTAATTTCACCCAAGATGCTACTAGGTAATTGAACTGTCAGGTCTCAGTGGTGATTCAGACTGTCACAATGGAGAAACAAATTACAAGCCTTTTTTTTTTTTTAAGCTAGATCTATAGTCATGCAACTGATTCTGCTGAGGACCAAAAACACTGCTACTCTTCCAGCTTGACTTTTCTCCGCTGCCTGTGGACAGTCTGGCTGCACAGGATTCTTGCTGCCTCCCTAACAAACCACTTGCTCTCATGATTCTGAATCTTTGTCACTGATACTTTCTGAGGAATACATCCTTCCCCCATTTTCCTGCCTACAGGTTCTCCTTCACCCTTCATGGTCCAGTTCAACTGCCTCTTTCTGAAATTAACTGCTCTCTTGTCTGCATTTCCACAGCACTCTGGGATGCTTTATATCACAAGGTAGTATCTACAGCCATTTAGGGGTCTTTCTCCCCTGAGAGCTAGTGAGCCCATCTATGTCTTCTTTGTGTTATTTCTAGCACACAGCTCAGTGGGAAAGATTAAGCCATATTATATATGAATGCCAAATGATAACGGGTTGTGAGTGAAATCGTTCACAGAAAGGAGTGATTAATTCCAGGTAAGGAATCACAGAAAGTTTCATGAAGTAGATGGTACTTAGGGGAAGACAGGATAAATAAGGGAAATTTATCGATATGGAAATGAGATCATATGGGCAATGGAAAAGGCATCAACAGAGATGAGAAAAGCCATTAGCCTAGCTGGAGTATGGGGCATGGTGAGCCTCAAAGGGAGATGTAACAAATGTCTGTTGGACACCTCTGAAAATTGGATACTCTGAATTCACTTTATATTCATTTACTCATTTTATTACTTCATTTTACTACCTCATTTAGAATTATGTAATGTGAAATTTAGTATCACTGTTTAGAGCTAAGGAAATTAAAATTCAGAGAAGGTGGCTTTCTCAAGACTATGCAGTTAACAAGTGGTAAAACTGTGTTTATAATATTCATCTTTCTGTACATATTATTTCCATATTACAATGTCTAGGCTTGGGAGTAGGAAATAAATGTAACCTTGATAGGAATGCACTTCCCTGAACTACCATGTGGTCATCTTGTGCCTGCCCTGATGACCACCATCTCAGCCTACTACCACAGCAACACATGCGTGCACGCGCACACACACACACACACACACAGAGGCATGTAGAAACATTAACTCCAAAAGCACTTACAGATAAAAGAGTTGTGTTTTTTTCTAAAGACTTCCCCAGTGAGACAGGAGGAAGTAATACTGCCTATCAATCAATTCTAAAAATCACCATAAAAAATCATTTCAAATATATTGTGAAGAGGCAAGACTAACATAAAGGCTAGAAGAGCAGGAGAACTTGACTGCCTAGCTTTGCGCCTTACCAGCTGTGTGACCTCAGACAGAGATTACACAACCTCTCTGTGCCTCAGTTTACTCATCTGTAAAATGGGAATCAAAATAGCACCTAACCTATAAAGTTGCTGAGGAGACAAAATTAGTTCATTGACATGTGATCCCTATGATGTCTATCAATCACACTGTAAACACTCATTGCAATGCTTGATCCACTTGAGACTACTATACAGCCATGACTCAATCCCAGGCTCACGCCTCCAAATCCTGTGTTTCCACATGGACCTGACTATACATTTATGAAGGACTCAGAGAAATAAACTAGTGTGGGTTAGTGTGAACAGGAGGAGGAGGGACTTCTGGAGTGTACCTGGAATGTTTGAAGATGGGAACTCAGAGAGGCAAAAGCAGGGCAAAAGAGCACTTCAAATGGGGTGAACAGAGCAGAGAGCATATAATGGCATAGGTGTTCATGGAAGAATGCATGAGCTCCTTGACTAAAGAATGTGGTATTAGGAAATAAAAGAAAATAGCGTAGGGAAGTTGGGGTCTCGAAAGTCAGTCAGAGGGATCTTGACTTCTTAAAGTAGACAGCTGGAAAACAATGCAGCCTTCAGAGTGGATGAGTAAAAAAAAAAAAAAAAAAAAAAAAAAAAATCCAAGTGGTGTTTTAAGAGGATTAAGCAAGGAAGGAAGGAGCTGAGGGATTGTTGACACCACACAGTAAAGAAGGGCTGGAAGAACTAAGCCAGGATGCTGACAATGTGCACAAAGAATACAGGAAGCTCTAAAAGATGTTTGTGAAATTGAAGGGCTTGCTTCCAGATTGTTAAAAGAGAGGGCAGGTGATGGAAGACTAGAATATGATTCCACTCCTAGGTCAATGAAGTGATGGATCCCAGTTGGAAACCCTACTAAAATTACCGGAAAGTACAACATGTACAAAATAATACTGATAGAATATTTACTCAGCCCACTTGAACTATTCTCTGAAGTTGTTTCTTTCTTTACTGAACTTCAGCTTTTTAATCAATGAGTAATTAAAATGAGGTAAGCACATTAATAATTAAGGAATCCAGTTCCCAGCCATGTAGTTTGAATCAGTAACTTTCTCAGTGATCTCGTGCAGTAACCGTATTTTTGAGAAAAGATGAGAAACTGGGAATTTGTCTATTATTTGCCACTAAAGATTTTTACAGCAGCAATTTAGCATGAAACATACTGCCAAAGTCTTTGAGATGAAACAGTTGCTTCATTTGCTGTCTGCGATTATGCTGTAGTTACTTGTATTCACACAGCAATAAGGTAACACAATTTTGGTTTTGGGAAACTGATGAAGAGGGTTCATCCTGATGAACTTGATGAACTTCAACTTGATGAAGAGGGTTTACTAGAAATACTTGTAATTTTTAAAATCTATTTGTTACATAGTTTAAGTACTGTCTAGTAATCGTCAAATAAATGATGGATGATGGATAGTGAGTGAATTTTTTTAATTAAAAGATAATCTTCATAAGAATAGGAAACTAAATTATTAAGAATGGATTATTAATTAAGAGTAAATTATTTAGAGCCATATCTATAAGAGAAATAATTATTTAGGGAACAACAACCTCTTGAGAACTATCTAAGTGTCTTATGCACCATTATGAAAGGGCAGATTATCATAAGAAACTAAGAAACTAATGTTCTTTCAGTAAATGTTCAGCACCACTTATTGGTTGTGCCAGGCACCAGAGTTAAGGATATCCTTCCCCTTAGGAACATTTAATCTACTGTGAAGATAGAAAAATAAATAATTACATAAAATACAAACTAATGCATGAATAATAGAACATAAAGTACACAACAGTTCAGACAAGGCAGAAAGTAGCTTTCTCCTACCAGGAAATAAAAAGGAATGCATCATAAACAATCAGTTATTATAAAACCTATTTTTGAGAATTTTTAAAATATGCTCCGTTTTGTTTTTTTTTTAATCTTGCAAGAGACAGACATTCATGAAAATGGAAGTCATAAGAAAAGAAGCAAGCAATAAGCAGCCTCTGAAATATATTTTCTAACAATTATCAAGATTAAGACAGCCATAACTCTCTCTCCAACAATCAAAATTACTTCCTAATGTGTTGTTTTCATTCTTCTACTCATTCAGAGTAAACTAAAGCACACGTTAAATACAAGAGGATTTATTTTCCAGAGTTCTGCCATGGTGAAAGCAATCTAATCAAAAATGAAATGAAGAATGAGCTCACTGAATAAATCAGAAGGAAGAATTAAAGAGCTGACAGATATTTTGAAAGCCTGTTAAAAAGCAAATTGGACTTTCATTATAAAAATTGACTTAAATGAAGGATATACTTAAGAACCTACTTCAGAACATTTCCTTAAAGAGGATTTGATTATCAACTGAAAATATTGCATTTTAATATATTTTACTATATTTCCAAAATCTAAGGAGTATAATAATGGACATAAGAACAGAGAAAAATGTCCAAACAAAAAATCTCAGAACAAGATACTAAAAATCTCTGAGTCTACAGATGTCTGTCATTTAAATCTGAAACCTAAATAAAAAGTTCAACAAATTACTTTAAATAGTGCTCCCAAAAGTAATAAAAGAATGATTCCTGTACTTTTGTTATTTTAAGGAAAACCTAAAGAAAATGAGATAGTATATACACAGCCCTCTAAATATCTAAAATTTGTAAACTATTTTACCTCCTTGATAGAAAGCCTTGAAATATACGTAAGTTTAATAACAGAAAGAAGAAAGCCCTCATCCAAAACAACTGTTCATATTTTAAACAGCAGAGGAGGAAGTACAAAAAGGGTTAAGATTATATTCTCCCTTAAATTTGCAAATAAGGGAAGAGGAAATGTTGGTTCTTTTCATAGTTATTGGAGGGCTCATGCTTAACTAAGCTCCATCAGACAACACATAGAAAAAGAGCTTATTGCAGCACTGTTTACAATAGCAAAGGCTTGGAACCCACCCAAATGCCCAACAATGATAAACTGGATAAAGAAAATGTGGCACATATACACCACGGAATACAATGCAACTATAAAAACGGATGAGTTCATGTCCTTTGGAGGAACATGGATGAAGCTGGAAACCATCATTCTCAGCAAACTAACACAGGAACAGAAAACCAAACACTGCATGTTCTCACTCATAAGTGGGAATCGAACAATGAGAACACATGGACACAGGGAGGGGAACATCCCACACCGGGGCCTGTCAGAGGGTGGGGAGGGATGGCACTAGGAGAAATACCTAATGTATATGATGGGTTGATGGGTGCAGCAAACCACCATGGCACGTGTACACCTATGTAATAAACCTGCACGTCCTGCACATGTATACCAGAACTTACAGTATAATAAAAAATAAAAATAAAAAATAAAAGAAAACAAACAAAAAAAAAAAGAAAAAGAGCTTCTTTTCTAGCCACCCTGTTTTAAACAGAGAGAGATGGTAAGGTACTCAAAAACTTACTGTCTGAAGAACAGAGGATTAAAATGTGAATTTGACTCATTCTACAAAATCCCAATGTAAAGGACAAGGACAGCAGAGAGAAGTTGTATATATAATATTCCATCAACCAGATGCATCTGGATTCAATTTATCAACAAAACAATATTGCATTTCAATATATCTTGCTGTATTTCCAAAATGCAAGGGTTATAATAATGAACATAAAAAATAAATAGTAGTAGTACTATATTTTTATTCATATGGTTTTTTAGTATTGTATTATTGTTTTCAATTTTTTAAATATATTCAATCTGTGGTTTGTTTGAATCTATGGATAAAGAACCCACAGATAAGGGAGGTCTACTGAATTTACTCTACCCAAAATGGCAGTACCATACAGTGCATGTCAGAGAACCTGAAAATCTGAATATAGAACGATTTAGCCTAACTTAGGTAATTTTCCATCAAATATTCTGTTCCTTACTCTTTTATTCAACAGATATATTTAATTATCCCAAACCTGTCAGGCACTGTGGTAGACACAGGGATATAACAGTCAACAAAACAAGTCTATCTCTGCCTTCATGGAGCTTTTAGCTATCAATCATTCCTATCTATAACACTCCCTGTTCAGTAAGAAATCTCAGAGATGCTGTAAATCAGAGATTGGAAAACTGGCCCACAGGCTAAATCTGGCTGGCCTGCTTCTATAAACCACATTTCATTGAAACAGACATGCACATTCATTCATGTATCATTGCTTTTGCACTACAGCTTTGCAGTTTAGTAGTTGCAACAGAAACAGTATGGCCTGCAAAGCCTGAACTATTTACTCTATTGAATAAATATTTATTTTTTTCTGGCACTGTTCAGAAATAGTTTGCCAAGCCTTGTTCCAAGTAAAACCTAATGCTTTAAGGATGTGTATTAAAAGATACATACTGTCACTTATACTGAATTCCTTAGTTACAAACCATATGATGGAGGGTTGACTTCCTACAGGGATGTATTTCTACCACTATAATATTTATTTTTCACTTTCTTTCCTTGTAAAGGCAGGTGACAAAAAAAATTACGTGGCTACTATCTTCTATTAACAGCTTACTCTCTTTGGATGATGTTAATGTTGTCTTATATCTAATCTTTTGATAGATCAGAGTTCTTCCACATCATAGAAGGCCCATTTTTCAGAAAAGATCTTTTTCTCTGAATCAAATCAAATCAATTTTGACAGGAGTGATTTTAGGCTATCTTTTAAATTGAACAATAAAATTGATTGTAAAAGCACTTAGCCAACACTCAGGTGCTATATAAATGCAAAATCATAGCAGCAATAGTACCTTCATTTCCCTGAAGATAAATGAGTGGATGCTTATTCCCCAATCACTTGACCCAGAGAGCATCAAAATTTTAAATGAAAGAAAAGAAAACTAACCTCCATTGGCTGTTATCAAAACTTCCTAATGCGAAGTGACAGGCCCTGTGCTCACTGTGGTTCCTCCAAAGGATGTTAAGAGGCTAAAACTGTGGCTGAACATCGATTTGCCATACCCAAAACTCTTTTCTTTTCCTAATGGGAATCAATGTAGCATGAATAAAAGTAAATGTCTACTTAGTTCATATTTAGCCACCACAATGCAGAAATAACTGGCTTGAGAAAGATCCTTGCAAAGCCTTGGTTTTTGAAAGTTTTCCCACTTTATCAACCTACTGGCAAAATACATTTCAAGTGCTCAAGAGTGGAGAACCAGCTCACCAGTGAACAGAGAAGCGGAAATGAGATGATAACAGGGCAAGACAAGGCCGCATTAGGGGTGGGAGGGCTGACTTGGTAACAAGAGAGATCTCTCTTAGGCACCAGCTTAAACATTCTATTCTTGAAAATTCCTTCCTTGATATCCTCAGGCCATGTCAATTCCTTCTGATTACAGATGCTCTTAACATTCTATACTCTTTGTTTCTATCAGTTATCACAATTGCAGTTGGATAATCCGTATGTAGTCAGTCATTTGATGTCTATGGGCCTTAGTCGTGAGCTCCACTGAGCCCATTTCCTGTCTGTTCAGAGCAGAAATCTCTGTGGCTAACACATGATGAGCTCTGAAAATCTTAGCTGAATAACTTAACATGAATGGATAGATAAGCCAGCTGGATTCTAGGCACTTTGCTGGCACATAAGGAAGCTATGATTACTCGATAACGGTCTCCTAAAAAATAGCCAATATCTTCCTTCCTATCCTTTAACATTAAGTTATATTCTAAGAAAGTACACTAATTGCATACCAACCCCTTGTACCTTTTCCATCAATCCTCTCCTCTCAGCTCTTTCAATGTCGTTCCCTGAATTGACTTCTACCTTTCAATACATAATCATGTTCAGGTTGCTCCCAGCTTTAAAAAAAGAAAAAAATATATACATAATCATGTTCAGGTTGCTCCCAGCTTTAAAAAAAGAAAAAAAAAACACCCCCACCTGACCTTGGTCGCAAATGACATCATAACTGCCAAACCTTAAGACCACCTGCAAACCCCCATTCTATTTATCTGCAGTATTTGACCCTGACGAGCACTCCTCCACTCTTAAAACACTTTGCTCTCTGACTTCAGCAGCCTTAGTCCCATGATTATTGTCCTATATTTTAAAATGTGCCTACACTTTCCTCAAACCATTAGTATCTCGTCATTATGATGGTATCAGCTTTCTAACTGATCTCTAACTCCCTCCAATCTATTCTCCACAATGTAGTCATATGTGTGTTTGCCTCAACAATGCTCCTAAGTGACCTAGCCTAATTTAGCTAGCTTTCTTATAATAAATTGTCACCCTGACCTTCAGCTTCAAGCACCTTGATATGGCAGAGTTTAATGTACACATGCCTTATGAAAGAATTAAAATATTCTCTTTGATCTTCACCACAATATCCAATGGACCGCTAACATCCTCATACACACTAAAGACATGGTATAACGTAACATTTTCTAAGCTTTAACAAGGCCTACAAAACACTGTTTTTGCAAAGCTGATTCCAAATACTGGCATTCAAACTAACATTCACAAAAAAAGAATAAAAAACATACTCATGGTTATCAATTTTTGTGTGACCATTTTCAAATTTTACATCTGAATTTATGCTCCATTACCATGTCCTGAAAGTCATCCATACATGTTTCAAATTACACATGCTCTTTATTGCATTTGATCTGAAACTCTTCTGAAGGACTAAGTCCTCACATATAAAAATAAATAGAATAATGGATAGCAACTCACAAATCCCCGTCAAGTGACTAAGTCTCTTTGCAGTCATATAATACGCTGTAAATCTCTCGCTTTTAAAAATACAAACAAACCCCCCAAAAGTGATCAGTGTGTGTAATCAATTTGACACAAATGTTGCTAGTGAACAATATTCATATTTTTCTACATTATGTGCATTTTATGAATATAAAACAACTGCACATTGCCTTATCTATGGTTCCTGATGCAATTCAAGTCCAAATGTGTCTGCAATTCCAGACTTTAAAACCATTCAAAGCTTTTCAGTCCAAGATATTTCTCCAGACTTAATTCCTGCCTCTTCAAACAATCTAGACATACCAAGACATTCTGTTTTCTTCATACATATGTGGCTTCCTGCCTTTACTCTTAACAAGCCCTTCATTTGTACTGTATTCCTCACACCTGCCTTCATTTTCCAAATGTTTCTTATCCCTCCTTAAAGGGACACCTCCTCCATGAAGCTTCTCCCTCAAGCCCCCATGTCCCACACTACTTTATCAAATCCTTCTTATGCAAGTTCACCCTTTACCCTCAATGCTTCCTATGGATCTATAAATCCCTTGCTAACTGAAGCCTGTGAGGTCCTTGAGACAAAAGACCAAGTCTGTCCCATCTTTGACACCTACAGCACTTCACCTATTTCGTCCAACAGAATGGGTGCTTAATAAAAAGATCTGCTCAGTGAATAGATTTGACAACTCCACCAAAGACCTCAAAACACAGACCTCTCTTCCAAGCTCGGGAACCATTTTGGTGGTCAAGCCAGGCTGGAACATGCTCAGACTCTGGCATATACCACAGAAATCCACACAGGTGTGGGCCGATGCTTCAGCAGCTCCACAGCAGATACAGTCTATAATCAATTAGGTAAATAGAACCGTCCAAACGTGTGCGGAGCTCCATACACACCTGCGAATATTGCGAGCTCAGGTCCAAACCCAGGGCACGTGAAAGGGACGGGTGGTCCACAGGCACAGAAAGCCAGGCCTCGCGCGGTAGGAGGGCGTCCTGGAAAGCTGTGCAGGGCCCGCCCCGCCTACCTTATGGGTTCCTGTAGCGGGGGAGGGCGCCCTCAAGCGGGCCCAGGAGCCCTGGAGCAGGCGCTCTGCGCCATCCCCAGGGGCGGGGTTCCACGTGCTGCCCAGCAGGTGGTCACCAGAGCCGGCGGGGAAACGCTTACTAGCGCCCAGGGCCTTCCACTCGTGGGGGGAAGTGAGGGAGCAGGTCCCGGAGACCACAAGCCCCAGAAACCCCTGCGGCCGACTCGGCCCCTTCTGCCCCTCTTGGCGGCCTGTTCCGAGGAGGAGCAGCCAGTCCAGAGAAAATGACTCCAACTCTGAGCAGGAGCCTAGTCAACGGGGGCACTCGGCTCTGCGGACCCGGCGTTCTTTAATATGGGCTTTGGGAAGGAAATGGCGCAGGCCAAGTCTCTTTCCTCCGGAGAGCGCCCCCTCGAGCTTGCTCGCCTGAAAGTGAGATTAAGGCCTTGAAGAAAGAAAAAAAAATCGCTAGAGAGACATCTCACGGAAATAAATGCATTGATTCTAATGAGGGAGCAGGATGGGAAAGGGGGACTTCGAGAACTGATGAAAAGATGAATTATAAAACGATTTTTCTTTTTCCAAAAGGAAAATTAAATTTTTATTTCTTGCAAGAAATTGTGATTGTAGAGTGATTTTTCTCACTTTCCTATTTTTCACATTGCATTTTCGCTTTTATTCTTAATCATATTTTTTTGCCTTATGTTATACTAGAATCTCAGCTGGATTCTAAACATCCTGAAGGCAGATTCTCTGTAATATGTAGTATTACACACAATGCTTAGTTGCTGTTAAGTAGAAGTCTCAATATATTATTTATAGAATAAAATATCAAGTATTTTTAAATAGAGGTTTGTTAAACTTATTTTACTAAATGGATTTTATTTTATTAAGACATTCATTTGCATCTAATCAGTTATTGTAAATTTCCGTACAGTGTTAAGCATGATTGCTTTAGCCATCTGCCCATTAGAGAAATTCAAGTATTTTAAGTCTACTGTAATTTGTTTAACATACCATTCATCTTTAAATCCTGCAGAGGTAAATTTAAGATAAACCAAGAATGAATTGTCTTGAACCCCAAATTAATGAACACTAAATTAATGGCTTACTGTATTTGCTGTTCTTATTGACAAATGTAAAATCCAATCATCACAGTTGATTTCTCACAGAGATAAACAAGGGTCAAGTAGGGGAAATGTAGAAAAGTCGTCTATGTTGCTGCATGTGTGAAATTCTGTTTCAATTCCACTCATTCATTCATTTAAACATATTGGATTGAACTCCTGTTATGCCAGCACATCCAGGAGGCCAGTTCAGTCTCTCTTTAGCTGCCTCCCTTTAATTTGTCTTACAAGCTTCCTGTTCAGAGTGTTACATCCACTAATGTCTCAACATTCTCCATGGTATCTGAGGCAACTACCTTCACAACTCTTTCATATCTTTTAACTGTTTCTTAGTCTTTTGGCTAATCTTTACCTGATAACTTTCATACCTGCTTTTGCCTCATATTCCTATTGGTCATCACTTATGGACTGTACTCTCTTCAAATTCATTGCCAGCACATAACAGGAGTTCAATCCTGGTGAACTCACAGGGTGAGTCAGGATTATTGCCCTATACAAGTGCACAGTCTGATAATTAAAACAAATGGGTAAACAAACTACATTGCAATCACTGAAATCCAATGAGAAAACTGCAAACTGAATTTTAATGAAAACATACCCTTTCACATTAAGCCTTAGGTAGGTGTCTCTTAGATCTAAGTAAAATTTATAATTTTCTTTGAGCTTCTGAGAATAACATGGTTATGAATTTTCCAAAAGTGTATAACAGAGAATAACTTTCAGGAAAATTGTACAAGTTTTTTTTACTGATTTTGGCCTCCTCATTTTTAGTGAGAATACATAATAGGTAACAATTACATTTTTGTTGTATAAAGAAATGAATGGACTCCAGGTATTTGAAGTATTTAATTCTGTGCCTTTTAGGAACTACTTTTCTAAAAACATCATTTGCTTTGACACAAGCCACTTTTCTAAAGGAGTTTATAACAAAAGGTGAAAATGTACAAATATACATATAAGGTCTTTTACCTCTTCCTGTTATTCATTGCATTTAAATACAGAGGATCCGAATGGGGCTTGAGCAGATAATCAGAACAGAATGTTTTCAAAAATCATGCTTCTCACATGTAACAAGTTTCAAGACAGCAAGGTTATTAAAAGCCAGTCTATAAATTAGCAAAGGAAATTATTAATGGTAATGATGTATGAATTTTCAGAGTTTGAATAAAAACACAAAAGAAAATGGTTTCTCTGTTTGCAAAATATAAAACCTTAGATGAAGAGATCACTAAATTATTATTAGCCGGTTTACTATAAAACAAAATCATTAAAATGGATAAAATGAGTACAAAAACGTAATCAAATAACACACAGTAACACAAATAACACCTTAGTTGCTGTTGTGTGTTATTTGAATATTAATTCTAAAATGGTTACTTTAATCAAAAACAGCAGAATATCTAATAAAAAGTCAAATAAAGATGTGAGTTATTTTAAAAATACCTATTGTTTAAAAACATTATTTAGAAATAGACATTTTGCATTGTTTTATTATACAAAATTATAAAAATGGTATAAACTGTTCTATCATAAAATAGAAATGTCATCAATAATTCCTAGGCCAATATGCCTTACACAGAAAAAAATTAGTTTTGTGTTCAGTTTAGCAGTTCAAGAAACATTTATTATCTTAGGTACTACTTAGAAATAAGAAAATCCCTGTTTGCAATGTTCTAGCAACCTAGTAAGAGAACCAAATTTTAAAATCAAGTATAATGATTAATAATAACTAGCAAATATTGCACATACTATACCAGGTAATCATGGACTCTCTGATTTAATTAATCCTCACAATATCCTTATGGGGCAAGTAATGTTTTTAATCCTTATTTTACAATAAGGAAACTCTGATTGATTAATTCATCCAAGGACATTCAGCTTGTAGGTAGTAGAGCTAAGACCTCCACTCCACCCCACCCCTATCTTACTTCAAAGTGTATAAACTTACAGTGCATAAACTTAACCCTTCACTCTAGCACATCTAGGAGGCCAGCTCAGTCTCTCTTTAGCTGCCACCCTTTATTTGTCTTACAAGCTTCCTGTTCAGAGTGTTCCATCCACTACTGTCTTAACATTCTCCCTGGTATCTGAGGCAGCCACCTTCACAACTCTTTCGTGTCTTTTAACTGTTTCTCAGAATTTTGACTAATATTTTACCTGATAACTTTCACACCTGCTTTTGCTTCATATTCGTATTGGTCATCACTTACTATTGGCTGTACTTTCTTCAAATTGGTCTAACAGCCTAACGTAATCTTCAATAGATAATGAACCTATGGTTGTTTGATTTAACATTATTCCACAGAATCCCACACATCATTATCTTTAATAATTCAATGGCTTTTAACACAAAGTTAGTAATTTATAATGTCATTTACATAATTATTAGCATATTCCAGATGCCCTCTTGCAATTTTTTCCCAATCTTTGTCGATATGGTTGCTATCTTTGCTTTAAAAGAGCAAAGTCCATAAAAGTTTACAGTGTTTAAATCTATTAAACTATGCTAAATATATGAAATAAATAAGGAAAAATGTGTTTTAAAAATATTTAACTTTGAAGCATAAAGTGTAGAATTGTAGAAAAGTGGAAAGATTGAGAATAGAGCTGAGCAGAGGCAGTGTTTACAACTATGAATAATATCTCATTTTAATATACCTAAAATCACACATTGTAAAAAGTACTATTCCCCAAATTAGAGTATATTACTTTATCTACTTATATTTGTGAAGAATTTTCAAAAGTGTTTTAAATGAAATTTCTATTTTGAATGTAGAGAGAATGTTTAGGCTTTGAAAAGAAACACTGAAAACAAAAATCTGTTTCTAAAGTAAATAAGTCTTTGTTGTATGAATGGTGCATCCTAATTAATGTGTTTATGAGCTCAGTTTCTTGTGTTATTTTGTTTTCTCGGAACACCATATAGTGAATTTTGTGCTTTTTTGAATGAAAAGTTTCACAATTTTGCCAACTGAATTGATGAAAGGACATACAAAACAAATGAGAATAAACTACTAAAATTATAAGCACCATAGAAGCCCTTTTAGGTCTACTAGGAAACAAGAAAGGCACTCTATTAAGATATCAAGTAAAAAAGCAAATCACTGAGGCACGTTAACAGTTTGGAAAAGGGACTTTAGAGGCACATATGGCGAAACCTTCCATGGAGACAAAAGAGCTTGTTCAGTTACTGTTGGAGCCATTGTGACTTTCTGAAAGAACGGATAACAAAGAAAGGTAAGGCAAAAGAGGTGCTCTGAAGAAGATGTACTTTTAAAGCATTCCATTTGCGTTAAAGAAATATGAGAATTAGGCAGAAATATCAAGAAATATTCAGAACTAAATGCTGCCAAGATCAACATTAAGAAAAGTAAAAGTTTATTTAATGATGGGGAAGTTTTTAAAGTTACAATTGTTAGGTCTTATTTCAGAATGGAAATATTAATCAGTATAAACATTCAGGGTAAAATATAATGTTAAACTATTAAGATTAGTTGGGGAAAAGAAACTCACCAATTATTTTCAGGAAGGGAAGAAAAAGTAGAGTAGTGGAAAGTCCGTTAGTGGAAGAGTGGGGTTCTGACTGTGTAGACTCTACAGCCTGTGGCTCAGTAGGACATGCGAAGTGTCAAAAATAGAAAGGTTGGTACTAAAAACGCTTAGGGATACAGAAAAACCCAACTCTCATCATCTTCTTTTATCGAGCAATATATCTGTTTTATCCTCAGTTGAGATGAGTTTGTTGCTTTACTTGTTTTGTTTTTGACCTTGACAGGAGGCATATAGTACAGTAAACATGAGCATGAGCTCTGAATAAAGACTGCCTGGATTATACTCCTAGTTTTGCTTCTTACTAGTCAGTTGACCCAGTGTAAATTGCTTTGCTTTTATAACTTCAATTTCCTAATCTATAAAATGGAGAAGATAAGAATTGCACTTACATCAAGTGATATAATTCATATATATAGCACCTTAGAGAGTGTCTGGGTTATACTAAATTTTAAATAAATATTTGCTATTATTACTGCCTGAATTCCTACCTCCCTTTGCCTAGAGATTTTTTTAGCAAATCCAAGTATATAAGTAAATAGATTGCTGTAGTAGACATTGCTGTTTTCTTTGCCCATTAACAAATGAGTAAAGGTGATGTTTTTCGTAATGAAACCCTCAATTATTATTAATCTTAGTAATGAGAATTTATGAGTGAATTTGGATCTCCCAAAGGAACACAACCTCCTCAGTAAACCTTTCCCATTCCTTTGTCATGCACTGCAACCCAAAAATTACATAGAAAACCATTACCTTTGAGCATAACCTTTTCCAAACCAAACATATTGTATTTGGTGTAATATAGATAGATAACTTATCACAAGCATCCAAAGTAACCTTCTTACTTCATTGTGTTCTCAAAATATAAATTTTAAAGTGCTGTTTTAAGATTATCTAAAAGCCAATTTTTATTCAGAGAGAAGATTGAACTAGCAACAGTAGTATCATTTTTTTTTTCTGTATATGACATACAACCTGAGGGAAGAGAAAAAAAGAATCAATTAATTTAATACAATTTAATACAATTTAACTTTAATAGTCACTTTGTCATTGACAGTTATGATGTTCTAAACAGTTTCATACATTTTTCTCTGTTTCATCTTCCGTTGTTAGGCATTTTTATCTGGGTACAAAAATTAACCTGGACACTGTTTAAGGTACAAACCTGATATGTCAAGGCAATCACAAGTAAAAACAATGTCTATTGTTTACTGATGCCTCACCCCTTGCCTAGACCTTTGCAGACCTCATAGCATACAAACCTCACAAATCTGTAAAGTATTCTTATTTTATATTCCCCTCCATTAACAATTTACAGCAGTTAACACTTCCAAAGTCACTCAGACATTTTAAGTAGCAAAGTCAAGGCTCTGACACCCCTTAATCCTAAGTAGTGACTTCCTGGCCTCAGGGTTATTTTCTCCAACTAAAGCAAAATCCCTCCCTCCCTTCAACCCTTCAACTCTCACACTCCCTTGACACACACTGAAAATAGGTGGCTTTGATCTGGGTCAGAAAACCTAATATAGGTGAGACTTTCTGATGATTCACCTTCAGGGCTAAGTGAAACACAGTTGTATATCATGACAAACTGTGAGGACTAATTGTACACTAAAACCGTATTGCTGTGTATTCTGCTGGTTAGCCAGCATTCATTTACATACCCTCTTCCAGATGATATTATGCAAAGAATTATTACTTTGATGCTAGTGGTACTGCCTTCTTACAGTGGAAGAAATTTGCATCACAAATGGTAACATTTTCTTCCCCATTTATGTTATATCAACAATAAACATATCTTTCTCCCATTGCTAACTTAAAGCCAGAAACATGCCCTTTCTACTTGCACTATTGAAGGGGCTGTGATATCCTGAAAAAGATTGGATTTAGAGTCAGAGCACTTGGGATTTAATCTGTATTCTGCCATTTATTGCACTGTGACACTGTGAAAATCAGCTTCCCTCTGTGTCAAGGAAATGTTTTGGGCAAGATGACTTTGGAAATACCTTTCTACTCTTAAATTCTATTAAATAATTGTGCCCAGGACTCTATTATTAATTTTCAACTTGCTTCAAATTACTGAAGTTGTCCCTTTATCCTTCTGCATAACCCCTACATTCCTATTATTATTCAAGGGAAAAAAAAGTATTTTGTAAACCAAAAATAAAATTGTAACCCACCCCTAACCAAATGAATGGAACCCTCCTGTCAGCCAAGGGCATTCTAAAGTAACCTGAAATGCTAGTTCAGGCCATGATGGGAATGGGTGGTTGGAAATACCTCAGCTGCCCTGCCTACGGAGTAGCCATTCTTTATTCCTTCACTTTCCTAATACACCTGCTTTCACTTAAAAAAAAAAAAAAAAAAAATGCTCACGCCTGAAATCCCAACAATTTGAGAAGCCAAAGCGGGCAGATCACCTGAGATCAGGAGTTCAAGACCAGCCTGGCCAACATGGTGAAAACCTGTATTTACTAAACAATACAAAAATTAGCCTGGCGTGGTGGTGGGCACCTTTAATCCCAGCTGCTCGGGAGGCTGAGGCGGGGAGAATTGCTTGAACCTGGGAGGCAGAGGTTGTAGTGAGCCAAGATCATACCACTGCACTCCAGCCTGGGAGATAGAGCAAGACTCTGTCTCAAAAAAAAAAAAAAAAAGGAAATGCCTCATTATACCTTCCTCCCATTGGAATTCAGGCACAGCTGACCAGTATTAATACTAAAACTGAGACCTTAAGACTAACAGAACAGACCACTCTATAAGCCTAATCAGAAACATTTGGTCTATTCTCTCTGACGCTCACTACCTGGAGGCTTCATCTGAACAATAAGAACCTTGCTCTCCACAGCCCCTTATCTTAACCCAGACACTCCATCCTGTTAATTCTAGATCTTCAGATGAACTCTTTCAACCAGCTGACAATCAGAAAACCTTTCAATCCGTCTGTGACTTGGAACCCACCCTTGCCCACCTCCCTTTGAGTTGCCTCATCTTTCCAGACCAAACCAATGTACATCTTACATGTATTGATTGATATCTTATGTCTCCCTAAAATGTGAAAAAACGAGCTGTAGCCAGATCACCTTGGGCACATGTTGTCAGAACCTCCTGAGGCTATGTCAGGGGCATGTCCTTAATGTTGGCCAAATAAACTTCTAAATTGAGACTTGTCTCAGGTACTTTTTGGTCTACAATTTCCACATTCCCTATTTTTTAAAAATGACAGATGTAGCAACATTAAGAAAAAAATTGATAAATGTATAATACTGGTTGTATGTGTAATTTAAGTGCATTCAGTTGCTGATCTTTAAGTGTTTGGGTTTATGGATGGCAAAAATCATGCTGCCTTAGTTTCTTCTAGAATTGCACCATGAAAATGTTGCACCATTGGGTCTTGAAGACTCTGAAAATACTGTATTCATTTATTGATGGCCCATATTGGAATGCTGGCTGGACACCTGTGAGGTGCTATTCAGAACACTGAGTAAACATTGTAGGGATTGCCACTAAGGACCTCAGAGTCTCTTGGGGAATGCAGAAGAGTTAAAAAATATCATAGTGTGTTTTAACGGGAGCCACCACTGAGTGCCACGGGAAACAGAGTAATGGATACCAGATTTTGGGGAGAAGGTAGGTAGGAGTGGCTTTTTGAAGAGGTAATGAGAAGCTAAATTCTGACAAGACAAGTAACAGTGTTTTGGGGAAAAAGTGCATAGCCTAGATCATAGGCCAAAGGGGCCTGGAGTACCAATGATAAGGACAGGTGGCAGAGAAATTCTAGGCAGAAAAGGGTGGGTCCCCGATAGAAACCCCACCTTTAAGCTGAAAAACCTGATACCCGTGGCCCATAGTGAGAACTTCTATCCCTGTTTTCCTGTTTGAATGCTGCCTTTTCCTAAACTACTCATAGAGTGCCCCACCCGCCAGCCTGTGCCTATAAACACCCCAGACTGAGCCAGCAGAAGGGAGAAGCATCTGGATGTCAGGGACTACAGCTGGACGTTAGAGAGAGAAACAGCTTGACGGGGTAACTTCAGAGAAGAACTCAGCCAGAGACAGCCGAACTTCAGGAGATTACCTACCCACCCCACCCCCCTTTCCAGCACTCCTTCCCACTAAAAGCCACTTTCACTTGCAATAAAATCCCCCACATTTACCATCCTTCGATTCGTTCGTGTGACCTCATTTTTCCTGGGCGCTGGACAAGAGCTTGGGAGCCACCAGTGCGGATAAAAAAGGCTGTCACACTGGCCCTTTGCCCTTGCTGGGTAGAGGGCAGACGCCTTGCATGAAAAGGCAAAGGGCTTTTCACTGAAAAGCCATCCGTGGACAGCAGAGCTAAAAGAGTACTGTAACATGTCCTCTGGGGCTCCCAGAGTTGCAGGCACCCCACCTGGATGCTGCTGCTGGGCCTGCACAGAGTTCACTCCTGCCGGCACCCAGAAGCATTCACTCTGGCTCCTGTACCCACTCACCTGAGCGTTCCCTCCCACAAGAGGTGGAATGCAGGGGGTCCAAGTGAGTGGAGTTTGATCCTGCCAGTGCTGAAATGGTTCGAGCACACATGCACTCCAGTTCCCACCTTGTTGAGAGGCGTGCTCCCTCCCACGAGGAGTTGAGAGTGGTGGGCTGAGGAAACAAGGCACTCCTGTCACAGGTTTCATGAAGGGGTCAGGGAAATATCCTACTTCACCAGGATGAGTATCAAAGTACATCTATTGGTAATTGTAAATTGTTATCTCTTTGAAAAAAATTTTTTTTAATTCATGTTCCTCACATATGTTATCAAAATAAGCTTGGCTATGCTGATAAATTAATGATACCTAAATTCTCATTTCCTTATATTCTACTCAACTCTCTGCTGGAGAAGTTATTTCCAGTTATTTATTTTGAAAGAATCTTTGGCACCTGTGTGCTCATCAGAAATTATAGTATTCTTACCTATTCTAACTCTTACCTGTTCTTTCAAAGTATTTTCCTTAGGCAGAAAATCAGTAGCTTTTGTTCATGAATTATACATTTTAAGAGTTAAAACTGAATGTCTGATACTGTATCTTCAGATAACTAAAGCTCTTTGTCCTCAATGATTTCACTATTTGATTATCTTTTAGAAATGCTACTCTATTGAGGACTGCTTTCATACTATCTAATGCCTCCTCTAGATAAACAAATTTCAAAATCTCAGCTGCAGGTGAGTGTTTGCCTTCATGGTAAACTCATCAGAAGCTTATTGTCGTCATTCTTTTCTTGCTCTTGCTTTTGAATCCATCCTCAAGCAAATCCTTTCCTTTTGTTTGTTTCTTGGTTTGATAGGGCATATTAATGAGACAGATGCAGCAACAGCCGTCAATGTATTTGGAAGAGTTAAAACTTCATTGATAAATTGTTACCGTCATAACACGTCATATAGTTCTATGTCTCCATGCATTACCAAAGAAGCCTCTGACATCCATAATGATCATTTCCAGCTTTGAGAGACATGGTGTGCCACCCTTAGCTGTGATCCCTCTTGCACAGCTTTCCTTCAGCCTCACTGTAGCTGAAAGGTGTTAAAAACAGGAAAATGTTAATTGAAATATTTATGCGTGTGTTTTAGAATTAGTATTAGATAATACTCTAATATTCTTAGAGTAATAATATTCTGGAAACTACTTTACAAATCAAACCTGTGAAGATATTAATATTTGAATATATTGCTCCAAATAAGCTTTCTTTGTTTTAAAGCATATAATTACTATTTGAAATATTTTGATGAAGTAAAATGCAATGATTTCTTATATAAAGTTAAGAAAGCCAATCAAGTTTTTTATTAAAACAATACAAAACAGCAGTGAAGGTTCAGAAAGCTGGTAGGAGAAAGCTGTGATATTAAGGACTAGTTTATCCATTTGTTGATCATATTTATTCTTATCCAAATGTCTTTCAAACATGAGTGATGAGCCAGAAATGTTTTATAAGAATGGTAAGGGAAGTATAAAAAAAATCCTTTCTGAAATCCCATCCTGTCGTAAGCTTGAGGCACACATGTCAGCATTGCGGCTAAAACTGTAAATTCTAGAATCAGATTTCTTCAACTCAAACTCTAGCTTCAGAAAAGTTACTTAACCTCTCCAAGCCTCAGTTTTCATATCTATAAAATGAAGATTATAATAGGGTTGTGAAAATTAAGTGAGAGTATTTCAAGTGCATAGCAGAGTATGACACATGGAAAATGTCCAATATGTTAATTATTGTTAAAAGATAAATAAGAGATACTAATTTCCTTACTATATTCAAGACTTTCTACAAAATGACCATGGTGCTTGCCCATTAAAAGCCAGCAGCATTGTATGAGTATGTGTCAGGGTGAGAGTATGTGTGTTTGAGGAGAAAGTAGACAGCATCATCCCTATTTTTAAATCATTTCTACGATTCTATAATCAACTTTTTTTCCGAGAAATACATTCAATTGTGGTTTTTGTTTATGATGTTTATGTCTATAAGCCCAAACTTAATTTAGAAATTTAGAGTTGAGATATTATTTCCAAATTTAGAACAGAACAACAGAGGAGAAAATTAGGTACAACTGTTTTGTACTTCACAAATTATTGCCGGGAGCGTATTATAACTATGAAAAGAAAAATTGAGTATTAAAAATTTATAACTCAACACAGTAAGGTTCTATATTGCCTAAGTAGCTAATTAATTTATTGAATCAATCTAAAGATACCCAAATTGTTAAATATAAAATATGATTAGTCATTAATTTATTAATATCAAATTTGAAAAGTTACAATTTTCTCATTTGTTTTAATCTGTATGTTTTAGGTAATGCCTTGCACAAATAAGGTTCAGAATACATAGAGTAGATTGAATAACAAAGCAAAGAATAATGCTAGCATCCTGTATAAGACTGAGAGGCTGCTTAGGGAAGGTTTAAAACTGAACTCATATCTGTCCCTGTCTTGTCAAAAGATTTGAATTTTTTTTTTTTCCTTTAGGCAGAGTCTCATTCTGTTCCACAGGCTGGAGTACAGTGGCACCATCTCGGCTCACTGCAAGTTCTGGGCAGCCAGGATTCAGGCAATTCTCGTGTCTCAGCCTACCAAGCAGCTGGAACTACAGGTGTGCGCCACCACGACTGGATAATTTTTTTGTATTTTTAGTAGAGATGGATTTTTGCCATGTTGACCAGGTTGGTCTCCAACTCCTGAACTCAGTAATCTGCCCACCTCAGCCTCCCAAAGTGCTGTGATTACAGGCATGAGCCACCATCCCCGTCCGGAGCCACCGCGCCCAGCCGACTAGTGAATTTCTAATTAAATGTCTAATTTTGCAACCAAAGCTAGCTGTATTCATCATGCCTATTTTAGCTTTTAAACAATTAGCTGTGTGCCTTTGATCATGTAATTTAACCTTTCCTGGTTTCCACATTGCCTCATCTGTAAAAGGATGACCATAATGTCCTGTGTTGTTGGAAACAGCCCGAATCAGGAATATTTGACAAGGCTTGTCAAACTAGCATATTCCAGGGCTCATTTTTAGCCTTTTGATTAAAAAACTCAGTGACCAGGCTTGGGAAGCTACACTGAAAGAAACCCGTATGTGGTTCTTATGTAACCAACCTTCGAGAACCACCGGTCCTCAAAGTTCCCATGTATGACTGATCGAAGGAAAGGAGTTACTACTTAGCATCAATGAGTTGAGCTAACGTACTTTCTCCACTGGAAACAGAATTTAGATATCTAACAATTTTCTAAAAATTATAAAACAGAATAATAAAAATATTTATTTACATAGAAGTAAAAATAAATAATATCATGTACTAAATTGTTATTTCCTGCCTCCAGAATCAAGTAAACAATAATGAAAAACAACATTTTTTATGTGAATAATGTATCATGGGCTTAGAAATTACAGTTTTTCTTAAAACTTAGGCCAGCCTTACCATACATGTATAACTTTGCTATTATGTCTATATTTTTAGTTTTCAAATCCATACAGAGCACAAAATCTGTGGCTAGACATTGTTATAAGCACTTTACACATTCTAATACATTTAATAATCATGCAGATATGCAGCTTTTTTGGTATTATATGAGTTTCCATTTCCAGCACATGTTCATACTGGCTTATCAAAAGAATAATTAATAGGAAATGTACTTTTTTCACACAGATTTCCTCTTCCAAATTGGAATGTGAGCAAAAGAGTGCTATTCTGTTTGAATTGATTGTATTTGGCTATTTGGCTGCCTCTTTATGGTAAAATTGAAAAGGCTCACACAGAATTTATCCATTATACACAGAAAAGGAAGCCAAAGATACCAGGGAAAAGTAATTCAGACAGTATTCATCTCACAATGCATTTTCTAGCAGAAATAAGAAAAAGTGCTGGAAACTTTTAATGTTTCTGTATTTTCAATAATAAATGATTTGAATAATGTCTCTATCCAATATTTTTACATTTTTTTCTTTGCAAAACAGAATATATTGTTACCACTGACTCAGCTCCAGAAAAGATAAAGGAGAATCACCTTTGCTCAATGTAGCAAAGGCCTTGGACATAGCTACCAAAAACACTGTACACTTTGTAGGGAGTCTGACTACTTTTAAGCAAAACATGAAAACTTGAAAATGGAAAAAAAAATACATTAAAGTCTTAAAATAGGTCAAATGATTTTTCTGCTGGCAAATGTTTCCTAAGTCTCATTGTAATCAAAATATATTTGATTTTTCACAATTTCAGTGCATATGTCTATAATCATTTTACCAGAGACATGCTTGCATATAAGCAGCTCCTAATGTTCAAATTGATGTGACACCAAACCAGAGTCTGCAAGCCAGCCCCCACACTTTTCTTCCAGTTCTACTGTCTCACAAGTGTATTGGTTCTTTGATCATCACTTTATAATTCTCTTTATTCACTGATTTAACAAATGATTGTAAACTTAATATATGGTACTATGTTAGACTTAGTAGGTAAAAGAAAAAAAAAAAGGGACATTCTCCACCCCTTCAAAATGTTGGACTCTCAATACCCCCAAATTTCTAGAGTCTGTTTTATCTAAAGCCAAGTCCCAAGCAAGTTGAAGGAAGATACTAGCAAATTCTAGTGCCTGTTGATTTTATTCCTAGCACCAATCTCATATATAACTGTACCCTATGTGTACGTATCTCACATGCATTGAAATTAATTGCTTTATCCAAATATTGCCCTTATTTTGTGGTGAGAAAATGTCTTTCAAAAGCAGTCACTGCTCCTTACTTGCAATTTCTGAACTACTATTAGTAAAATAAACTATAACCCAATGCCTATTTCTTTGCAGTTTTTACACGTAATTAAAATGACCAAATATTTTCAGTGACTTATAAAAGTTTATTATATATATGCTATCAGTCTCTTGCTTGGGCTAATATTTCATCAATTAAAATACTGCTATTTTAAAGTTAAAGATAATAAGAATTAAAGGTTAGTTATAGGAGCTTAGGATTTTAACCAAATTTTGGAAACAATTATGCTTAAAGAATAAAGGGAAAATACAGATTTCCTGACTATAGCAGGTTATGGCCAACATAAAGGACTGAATGGGCTTAAACCACCTGAAGGACCTACCTGATTATACCAGGAACCAGAAATGCTAAGAGGCTTTTATGAACACACGTCCTCCTGCTCAAAGTAAGGGTCACAGCCATGGAGCATCAGTGGCTGAAAGCAGGAGGGGGTCTTGACAAGGAGATGGAGCAGAGGATAAGGTGCCAGGGAAAGCCAAGAAAAACAGAGCAGCTCAAAAATTAAGCTGAACCAGGGTTCATAACTGCCCAAGTTTTTTCTTGATTGGACATGAGGTGGGAATATTGTGTTGTCTGAAAGGTAAAATCCAGGGGTAAACAGTTTTGGTTCACAGCTCTGTGACAACAGAGTAAGCACTGACTCTGTTAATAATCCCAATCATAAAGGATATTGTCTTACAAAGCTTATATAATCATTTATTTCCTCTCACAATTTTTTTAATTCTTAGAATGATACAATATCTAGTTTTCTGGACATTATTCCGAATAATCCACCTTATTTATTCATGCCACCAGTAGTCATATTCAAACTCATGCTTTGAGATGAAAAGGTTGTGAAAAGCTACTAAACTCCAAAGATACAAACCTTCAAGCTAACAGGTGATGAAAGAATTATAATGTTCACATTTTCTGAAAGCTATGTTACTTAGCAGATATTTAATAAATTTGTAAAGGGTCTATGGATTCTAAACTGCATATTTTTTAAAAGTTATTTTGTTAAAGATTTTGCAAAAAATGTCTTCAAGTGTTTATCCTCCTATTCGCTAGTATAAAGATTAATACCCAATTTTTTTTAAATTAAGGAACATTTGTTCTTTGAAGATGATGTCCATTTCTCTGTGGCTTATTGATAAAAGCTAAAATGCAGAGTTTCATGCACATATTAAAACTATAATAATTCTCTCTCGATATGTATGCCCCAAATCCTCTATTCATTTTTCTGCCAATTGATAACTCTAGCAACAAAGTTTTCTCATTTCTAAGAGCAAGGAGAAACCAGTCCCCAGACTCTTCTTCCCCAGCCCCATCATCTCGCGGAAACATAGAGTGCATTAGGTTTAGATTACTTTTGGTAAAATAATGTATTCTTTTATTACTGTTACCAGAAAGGTGTCCTGAGCCAGACCCCAGACAGGGTTCTCGGATCTCATGCAAGAAAGAATTCCAGGCAAATCCATACAGTAAAGTGAAAGCAAGTTTATTAAGCAAGTAAAGGAATAAAAGAATGGCTACTCCATAGGCAGAGCAGTGATGTGAGCTCCTCAGCTACTTATTTTTTTGGTTATTTCTTGATTATATGCTAAACAAAGAGTGGATTATTCATGAGCTTTCCAGGAAAGGGGTGGGCAATTCAAGGAACTGAGGGGTCCTCTCCTTTTGAGACCATATGGAGTAACTTCTGGACTTTGTCATGGCATTTGTAAACTTTCATGGCACTGGTGGGAGGGTCTTTTATCATGCTAATCCATTATAATTAGCGAATAATGAGCAGTGAGGAAGACCAGAGGTCACTTTCATCGCCGTCTTGGTTATGGTGGGTTTTGGCCAGCTTTTTTTTTTTTTTTTTTTTTTTTTTTACTACAACCTGTTTTATCAGCAAGGTCTTTGTGACCTGTATTTTGTGCCGACTTTTTATATCATCCTGTGACTAAGAATGCCTAACCTCCTGTGAATACAACCCAGGAGGTTTTTGCCTTATTTTACCCAGCCCCTATTCAACATGGAGTCACTCTGGTTTAAACACCTCTGACATTACTACATTCTTTTTAAAATTTTTTAAATATTTCATTATACCCCCACTGAGAATCACATGGCCAGATCCAGAGGTGAGGCTGACTGCACTGGCCTCCAGGGATCCACAGACTCGGCAGGAATATAGGAATCAGTGAAGCTCACATTTGACTTGGACTTCCTTCGACTCCTGCATTTGTAGCCTGTGACACTTCTGCTCCTCAGAACTTCTATTACTCACCAAATTCTCTATTAGTGTTCATTTGAGATAAACAGAAACCTCAATTCAAACTGGGAGAAATACATAAATGTACATAACAAGATGCCCACAACTAGGTTGGATTTCAGGTTTGATTCAGCAGCTGAACAACGTCTTCAGAAACCGAAGTTCTTTTCATCTCTCCATTCTCTTATCCCCAGAGTCAAATTCCAACAGTTTGTGGGTAGAAGTTGGCTGTGAGCAGCAACCACTACATAGTTTCTTATTCAAGGCCAGTGAGGGAAAAGTAGACTTCCTTCCACTTAAGAATGATGAAGAATTTTCCCAGATGCCTCCAGAAAACTTCTTGCATCTGTGCTTAGCCCTTTACATGAATTCCCTCATTTATTTCCACAACTAGCCTATTAAATAGGTACTATTTATATTCTTCATCTTGCAAATGAGGACACTGAGGCTAAAGAGGTTAAGTATCTTGTTTAAGGTCACCTAGCCAGTACCGGAAAGGAAGTCCCATCACCAAGATACGACAAGTGGAGATGGATTCTTGCATATAGATTGAAACTAAAAACATGTAGTTTTTTTACTGAATAACTGACATTATTTTCTGAAAAATAATGTCATAAACAGATACAGTAGTATTAGTAGTACTATTGCTTAGCTGCATTACATACGAAATAAGGAGTTTTTTTGAATCCACCTTATGGAAGCTAAACATTCTTTCAAAAAATCATTTCTATGAGAAAGCACATTCTTATGTTCAAAAAGAGAGAACATAGCACAAAGGGTGATGACAGAGGTTTAAAAACCACACACTAGGTTGAAAAAAATTGAAATTGCTTAAAGGTAACTAAAAAATACACGGAGTTAAAAAATTATCTGGTTCATTGTTGGTCACATTTAGGTGAATTATTGGTTATTTGATAACAAAAATTAGTGGGGAAAGTTTATCCACCTTCTTTAATTTTAGAATGTACTTGAAGACAAGTAGTTATAAAGAGAGTAAGTGGGATACACACTGAGTGAAAAACAAAACCAATAAAGAAATTAATTACAAAAAAGAATGGCAGGAGTACAATTAAAAAGAAATGCAATAGTTATGCAGTCTGAAAGACCGATTGAAAAAATGAATTAAATAATTATTTTAATGAGAAAAAATAGTTTTACAGATATTTTGTCCACACTGAAGTTTGATAGGATAGCATGAGAAAGGAATTTGCAAGAACCAAAATGGTAACATTAAAATATGGGTGAAATTTTCCCAGTAATAGCTTCAGGGAGAAAGGGATAAATTACAGAAGTTTCCTGAAGGGAAAAGTAAATTTTTAGCCAAATAAGATGAAAGAAAAATGATCAAAGGTTGCCCCTGATTTGCTTGCTTGAAGGGAGTAACAATAATGGGTGGGAAAGATGAGAAGAGAAACTGAGTGGAATTTTTTTTTTCTGTTCATGGACATTCAGAAATACCACCTTGTTCATATGATAGCTGAGGAAAAACAGGTCAAATCTATAAGGATAAAATTAATGTGGGCCATGTACAGTTGTGATTAAAGCAAATCAAATGATGGAAAATTACAAGTTTCAGTTTAAAAGATTCAGTTTAAAAACTTCAGAGTGAAAAATCAGCTGTCAAAAATAAGAAACCAGATTAAAGAATATCAGAGAAAGAAGACAATAGGAGGAGAGAAGAGATGACAACAACTACAGAAGTTTTCTATTTTTATTTTTAATAAAAAACACACACTAAAAAATAACTTTAAAATTGTGTCAGAATTTAATCCAAATATTTTAAATCAGAACAGTTTGGGTTATTATTTATTAAATTTGTTTCTAAAGCCCTTTCTATAACGACACAGAACTTGTGGAGAGTAGCATCTTTAAAAGTACTAGAAATATAATAGTTACTATTAAAATAAAAAAACTTCTTTCTGGTTCAATAAAATTTTTCTTTGAAGAGAGAAGACATTATATCTGTGTACTAGTGCATAGATTCTTTACATTTAAGTCAATCAAGTTGTGTCAGTTAAACTTTTCATTGAAAGTTATTGCTTATGGTGTCTAGTTTGTGTTAAATCTTGTCATCTTAAATAAAATCTTCAAAGATCAGACAAATATTACATCATTTCAGATTGAAAACATAGCACTAAAATTGTCCAAAATGTATTTTTACAGGGAAATGGAAACTCTGGTCTATGGTATTTTATGAATTTAACCTTTAATGGTCAACTTTATTAGACTGATAGGAAAATATATTCTGACAAACCTTCCAGAAATGATTATGGATTTGATATGTCATGTTGGTTGAATATTCCAATATTCCACACTAGACTTATTAACAGAAGTCTAGAATGTAATATCGCCATAGTACTGCTTCAGTGATTTTTTTATATGATTTTATGAACTCTAAAGTAAAAACGATACTTTATTGGCTCTTTCTCAACATTAATGTAGGAATTTGGGGAGGGGAATATCAGAAAACACAATTTAGAATGTAGTATTACAGTAGCTAAAATTTGCAAGAACTGGAGATACTGAATATTTAATTGGTTAGAATCAGTTATTTGTTTATAATGGTAATAATTATAACTTTATTTTTAAAATATGTATATATATATAGATCTCATATATGTAGATCTCATATAATAGTATTCATATTAATATATATATGAGATCTCTCACTAGATAGATGATAGATAGATAGATAGATAGATAGATAGATAGATCTCAATTTTAGAAATGAGATCTTGCTATGTTGCCCAGGCTGGTCTCGAACTCCTGGACTCAGGCAATCTTCCCACTTCAGCCATCTAAAATATTGGAATTACAAGCATGAGCCATTGATGATAACTTTTTAAAAATAAATCTGTACTTTCCATTTTTCATATTGGCTCTCTTTCCCCCAAATTATTGCCTTACTTGTTTTACACATAGGAAATTAACTGTGAAGTGATTTGCCCAGGGTCATTCATTCATGTTGAAATTGAACAACCAATATGGGTTTGCAAAACAATCTGCTCAGGGAATAAATTAAAAACATACCTCAATAGACATGAAAGTTCACAGTTGAGTTATATCCACATGTCCATAGCTTCTTCTACACAAATTATTTAGTCATCTCACCAGAGTGGTTACTCTGAAAGTAAGAAAACTGAGAGCCATTTTCAATTGTCATTTTAACGGCATGCTCCTGAGAAATTCCATTTGTAATAGCATTTTCTAAATTTCTAAATTAGTGCACAGTATCTCATCAGGATACTGTGACCTTCCACTAATTTAGGAAATGCAAAGTGCCATGGATCCCAGGGCACTTTGTTGCCATTCTGACTGGGTTTAGGAGAGGCCATAGACAGCTGTTTGTGCAGAAAGTTTTTAATTAGAGATAACGGTCAATATTGAATTTTGCAAGTCTTTAGGACTCATGCATTTGCTTTTTTTATTAAAATTCTATTTATTCATTAATATCTCTGTTTTTCGTTTTTAATGCTGGAATACTTTTCTTTCAACTCATCATTACTATTACAAGTGCAATAATTCAATATCTAAAAAAAGCAAATATGTGAGCACCAATATATCTATGTATGCTCATAATGGCATTTTTAAGAATGTATAAAAATTTGAAAGTGCTGCAATAGAGAATGTTTAAGGCCACACGCACTGGCTCACGCCTGCAATCCCAGCACTTTAGGAGGCCGAGGCAGGTGGATCTCTTGAAGTCAGGAGTTCGAGACCAGCCTGGCCAACATGGCAAAACACTGTCTCTACTAAAAATACAAAAAAATAGCCAGGGGTGATGGTTTATGTCTGTAATCCCAGCTACTCAGAAGGCTGAGGAAGGGAAATTGCTTGAATCTAGGAGGCAGAGGTTGCAGCGAGCCAAGATTGCACCACTGCACTCCAGCTTGGGCGACAGAGGGAGATGCTGTCTCAAAAAAAAAAGAGAGAATGTTAAATAAATTATGAGATCTCCTAAACCATAGCTTATTATTGTACAATTTAAGACTTAAACATCTTTTTTATATGAAAAAAATTATTAGAATGAAATATTTTAAGTGAAAAATAGGACTATAAATTAGACATACAGCATGACATGACCTAAATCATGTTAAAATTTACATGCATAGATAATAGTAGAAATGCACTCCACTGTTAATGGTAGCTTATTTTATCAGTGGCAATTATGGATAATCATCACTTTCTTCTCTGTATTTGTCTTGATTTCACAATTGCATCTAATGGGCAGACATTTGATTTATAATTAAAAATACATACTACTTTTAAAAATGGCTATTGCTCTTGATGTAAATTTTAAAAATATAAATCATATCTTTTACTAGTAATTATATTCAGAACAAGTCATTTCTGTGACTACACATAATTTCAGTTCCTCCTGACTGTGGAAATTGACAGGTGATATCAAAGAAAGCCATAATTATTGTTATTTTCTATAAAATCGTGTTATACTTTAATGCATCTTGCATACTTTCAAAAAGCATGGGTCTTTATAAAGTCTGTGAAACATGGCACAAATGATGTGCAAACAGAAACTAAAGTGTGTTTGGTATCCAGAGAATACAGAAATTGTTCATGCACTCATTACCTGGAGTTTCTTCCATGGTATACCTTGAAATATAAGTCTTGTTTCAAGAGAACAAGGCAGGAATTTCTGCTTTAAAATTAGACCAATGGAACAGAACAGAGGGCTCAGAAATAACACTACACATCTACAACCATCTGATCTTTGACAAACCTGACACAAACAAGAACTGGGGAAAAGATTCCCTATTTAATAAGTGATGCTGGGAAAACTGGCTAGCCATATGCAGAAAACTGAAACTGGATCGCTTCCTTACACCTTATACAAAAATTAACTCAAGATGGATTAAAGACTTAAACAAGACCTAGGACCACAAAAACCCTAGAAGAAAACCTGGGCAATACCATTCAGGATATAGGCATGGGCAAAGACTTCATGTCTAAAACACCAAAAGCAATGGCAACAAAAGCCAAAATTGACACATGGGATCTAATTAAACTAAAGAGCTTCTGCACAGCAGAAGAAACTATCATCAGAGTGAACAGGCAACCTACAGAATGTGAGAAAATTTTTGCAATCTATCCATCTGACAAAGGGCTAATATCCAGAATCTACAAAGAACTTAAACACATTTACAAGAAAAAAACAAACAATCCCATCAAAAAGTGGGCAAAGGATATGAACAGACACTTCTCAAAAGAAGACATTTATGAAGCCAACAGATGTATGAAAAAATGCTCATCACCACTGGTCATCAGAAAAATGCAAATCAAAACCACAATGAGATATCATCTCATGTCAGTTAGAATGGCAATTGTTAAAAAGTCAGGAAACAACAGATGCTGGAGAGGATGTGGAGAAATAGGAATGCTTTTACATGTGGGTGGGAGTGTAAACTAGTTCAACCATTGTGGAAGACGGTGTGGCAATTCCTCAAGGATCTGGAACTAGAAATACTGTTTGATCCAGCAATCCCATTACTAGGTATTTACAAAGGATTATAAATCATTCTACTATAAAGACACAGGCACACGTATGTTTACTGCGGCCCTATTCACAATAGCAAAGATTTGGAACCAACCCAAATGTCTATCAATAATAGACTGGATAAAGAAAATGTGGCACATATATACCATGGAATACTATACAGCCATAAAAAAGGATGAGTTCATGTCCTTTGCAAGGACATGGATGAAGCTGGAAGCCATCATTCCCAGCAAACTATCACAAGAATAGAAAACCAAACACCGCATGTTTTCACTCATAAGTGGGAATTGAACAATGAGAACACATGGACATAGGAAAGGGAACATCACACACTGGGGCCTGTCGGGGGGTGGGGGGCTAGGGGAGGGATAACATTAGGAGAAATACCTAATGTAGGTGATGGGTTGATGAGTGCAGCAAACCACCATGCCACGTGTATACCTATGTAACAAAACTGCACGTTCTGCCCATGTACCCCAGAACTTAAAGTATAATAAAAAAAATTCGCACATTGTAAGAGATTTCAAAGTCTTTGGGAAAATGTCAATGATTAGAAAACATGGGATACCTAATTGTATACAAGAAATTGAATTAAAAAATTCCAAAGAGGAATAGAGAAATTTTATATTATTGTGGATTCATCATGAATGTCAACTTGAGAATCTCTTAATTATACCTCAAGATTCCTCACTCCCTATATTAGTTTTGTAATGCTGACACAAGAATTACCACAAACGTGATGGATTAAAGGAACAGAAATTTATTTTCTCACAGTTCTGGGAGGCTAGAAGTTTAATCAAGTTGTTGGCAGCGCCAGGATCCCTCTTTAGGTTCTAGGGAAGAATCTTACCTTGCCTCTTACTAGTTTCGGATGGTTACTAGCAACACCTTCATCACTTTAATTTCTACCTTCTTTTTCACGTGGCTATCTTCCCTCTGTGACTGTCTGTCTACATTTATTTCTTCTTACAAGAACATCTCTTGTAAGGACATCATTGGATTTGTTCTCACTCTACCAGGGATTTTTAACTTCAACATATATTTTGAGGAGAGACACAAATCAAAGCACAACACACTCTCTCTTGTCTTTTCTTCCTTCTTTTTCTCTTACTTCCCTTTCTTCTTTCTTTCCTTCCTTCAGCAAATGAAACACTTTCTTCTCTTGTCCTTGAAGCTATGGTCTCAATATGAATTTACACAGCATTGGCCACTCCCTGTCAGTCTCCTTGCTGGTTCCTCCTTTTTTGTTCCACCTTTAAAGCTTACTGAGCCCAGTACCTAATCCTGGGTTTCCATGCCTTTATAATCTTTACATTTTCCCTAGGTTATTGTATCAATTTCCAGGCTCTAAATACCATGTACAAACTCTTGTATTTTGGAATTCTTCGGGCCTTGGCACCAGGCCATGTTACTACACACTCCAGTGCACTTACTATGCATCTCTTTACTATGCACTCATTCCTTGGGTGGTATTATTCACTTTAGGCTTTCAAACATTATTTACAAGTAGAAAATGTTTATACCTGGCAATCTCCTTCCTGTTTTCTGAACTCTAATCCTTTTTCCCACATGCTTATTGATCCTCTCCATTTGGTATCTCGCAGGCATCTCAAAATAAACATGCCCAGAATTCACTGCAAAGAGCTCTCCCCAGCCATTCTCCCCCCCACTCCTAAGAGAATTCCTCCTTTAGTGTTTCTTATCTCAGGAATGGCCCTAACTTCCATTCAGTTGCTGATGGTAATGATTTATCTCAAGTAATTCAGATTTTAAGCCCAATTCTCTTGATTTGCTTCCAAATATTAGTGGAGAAGAAAAAACTCCCAAAGGAGACTGAAAACAGGGGCCAAGGAGTAAGAGGATGGAGAATCAAAGGAGCAAAGGGAAAAATGTCGTAAGAAGAGATTTGCCAGTGGTTTAAAAGGTGATGCATTTCTTACAATGAAAAATATAGTTTCCATTAAACAGAACAACATCAAATTCAGTGATGACTTTAGGACAGGGGTGTCCAATCTTTTACCTTCCCTGGGCCACATTGGAAGAAGAAGAATTGTTTTGGGCCACACATAAAATACACTAACACAAGCGATACCTGATGAGCTAAAAAAAAAAAAAAAAAAAAAAAAATCTTATAATGTTTTAAGAACATCTACAAATTTATATTGGGCCTTATTTGAAGCTATCCTGGGCTACATGTGGCCCGTGGGCTGTGGGTTGGACCGGCTTGCTTTATAAAATGGTCCTTTAATGGACATGTTGCCAAAGAAAGCATTGAGGCATACACGAAGGATGAGAAAGCAGAGAGGAATGGCGAATTAGGTCAACTCTTTGGAGAGAAGCATGGCTGTGAAGGCAATAAAAGAAACAGGATGGTGGCTTGACAGTGTTATGAGGTGCAAAGATAGATTTGCTGCTTAATTCATTTGTTTATTAATTTGTATTATTTTTAAATTGAAAGAGAGCATATTCTAATGTTAATAGGAGAGTCCCATTACAGCTATCAGAGATGGGGAGACAGGACACTTGATGAAACAAAATCTCTAAGAATGTAAATTGGGATGAAATCTCTAAGAATATAAATTGGGATGAAATTTATCATATATTCCAAGAATATATGATAAACCTGATTCCTGGTAGAAAGACTTTCACCTCTGAGATTAAAATAGGTATCTTCCCCTGATTACTTTCTAGTACAAACAAATTTGTGGGTTAAGTGATGAGGAAATAAAAGAGTAAATTGTTGATGTCTTCTGTTTTTGTTGGAAATAAATGGGAAGATCTTCACTGAAAGTGAATTGATAGGGGTGGGGCATGATTTTTCTGGGGAGTGAAGAGGATGGGAAATATTTTCCAGAGAGATTAGGAGAATGAGCTGACTAGAGAAGCATGGAAGAGAATCTGGCAGTCTTGGGGGCCAAACTGCAATTGATAATAAAAAATTTAGGGTAATAATAATATGCCTGCTGGTTTAATAAATTGCTCTTATGTAGATTGCCAATATACTGATGAAGAAGTTGGAGACGTGGTTGTCATCTAGGGCAGCCAGCTGGTGGCTGCTGGGGACATTACAAAATGTCATTGGCCTTGGTGAATCCACTACAAATTAGAGACTGGATAACTGCTAAGCAGAATTAGAACTTTGAGCTATCAGACTCTGAAAAGTCATCTTTTAGGGGCAAATCTCTGTTACTCAGACTCATGAGATATAATGTGTATAAAAATTTATTAATGACTGAAAATTTATTATTTTATAATTATTGACAACCAGTAACTTAAAATCACAATGGCAATTTATTACTTTATAATTCTTTGTAGAATTAAAATGCCCACACTAGCATGATTCTCACTTTTTTCTCAATGCCCCAAATACTAGATTATAATGAAATAGTCGTTTTATAAACATGAAATTAAAGCAAAGGGAATTAGTAAAGAAATTATGAACTCGATTACACAGAATATATAATAGCCTTAAAAACAGCTTTTAGCTAGGAGGAAAGAGATGTCAGATAAATTGGGCCCAGACACCTTATCTTTGGGCAGTGATAGGCTGTGTACAGCCAATGCAGGGACTCTACCTCATCTCTTTTTTAGCTTTCTTCACCTCTTTTTTCACTCTCCTAACACATGACTTGTTTTTTTCTATAGGCTTATGTTGGCCTGGGACCCATTAAGTAACATTCAGTGACTTCACATGTCTCTGCTTTATTTCATTACAGGCAAATTCATAATTAATTTCCTCATGACAATCTTAAGTTTTCTTTCCATGTTCTTGAAATAGATTGCCAAATCATATCAATCTTATCTATGCTTTAACAAAATTAGTTTATATTCAGATACTTCAATAACACAATAGAATTAAGAAATACCATAATTTCTTAGTTTTCCCCTGATTTTATGTTTGTTATTTTTAGTTTGTGACCAATTTCTGAAAAGAAAGGTAATAAAGATAATCTTAAAATTTACAAGTGATATATGAAGATTAAGTTAAATGGTTTTCTTTAACATCAGCATCTTCTAGAGAAAATTTGCAAGTCGCTTACTGCTTATTAGCCGAGTTTACACAAAGTAAACACACAGTACTTTTAACTAGAGAACAAATTATGTCCTGTTAATTAGTTTGGTTTACGCAAAGTAAACGCGCAGTACTTTTAACTATAGCTGTAATCATTTTTAAATGAAGTGTGACTATTTATACAACGTTTATCGTTTGAGTTTTACAAACCGTAGAACTAAAATGCTGAGTCAAGAAAAACTAATTTTTTTTCTCAGTTTCTCAAGCAAGCGCTATCCAAAATATTTTCAAAAATCCACTTTGAGACATTTAGTTGCCATAGGAATATGCGAAAAATGAAGTCACCAATCTTATCAGAGTACATGCATTTTTAAAGTCTTTTGAAAAAGTTTAAAGGACTTTTCTATTAGTCTTAATCTTACTCTGATACTTATGTCTATCCATATTTTCTTATACTCCAACTATTTCTTTCCTAGATGGATGCTAAAAGACTGTTAAAGAGAAATAATGTATTGCATATACTCATTTAGAGGCAACCAGGAGTCCTAATTTCTGATCTTCTATAAACCCATTGCTGTAAGTAAAGCTAGAAGTCAGTTGGGCTCCATTTCTACCAATGTCCTCAATATTAAGTGTTTACATTGTGCTACCTTAAGAATAGCAATACAATTATGACAGTAATGATGCTAATAACAATATTTGAATATTTGTCTCCCCTCCAAAACTCATGTTGAAATTTAATCTCTAATGTGGCAGTATTGAAAGGTCGGAGCTTTTAGGGGTGATTAGATCATGAGGGCTCTGCCTTGATCAATTGGTTAATCCATTCAATTCATGAATGATTGGATTCATGGATTAATGAATTAAGGGATTATAATGGGGGGTAAACTTGTGGCTTTAAAGGAGGACAAAGAGAGACCTGGGCTAGTGTGTTAGCATATAGGCCTCCTTACCAAGTGATACCCTGCACCACTTCAGGACTCTTCCGAGAATCCCCACCAGCAAGAAGGCTCTCACCAGATGCAACCCCTTGACATGGGACTTCTCAGCCTGCATCATTGCAAGAAATAAATTTCTTTTATTTATAAATTACTAAGTTTTAGATATTCTGTTATAAGCAACAGAAAATTGACTAAAACACTACTTTTTCAGCGAGTCCCTGTGTATCAGTAATTTTCCTTATATTGTTTCTCTTAATTCCGTTTAATCTTCAAAGTAAACCTCTCAGCAATAAAATTGCAGGATAGGCCCTACACTGGTCTAAGGCCTGTTAGCAGGACTCCTAGAGACTTCTGGGTACATTTTCATCATTCTAGATTCACACCCAGGGGTTTTTGAATCTACTTTCACCTGACTCTGTTAGTCTAGGGAGGCTGATAATAAATCATAAGAATTTCATTTAAACTTAACTGTATATCATAAACTAAATAATTCTGTGATCAACACGGAGCACCTGGCTCAAGTAAAAGGGTTGCCAGCGTGTTTTTAGGCAAGGCTACTTGAAGGGTGACCTAGTCTTATATACGTAAAGCTGCATATCTTGGGTAACATTTAGGCCTCATGAATTTTTGATGCTGCCTAACTTCCTCACCGTCTGATCAACCATAAATATGCACCCTACCACCAATTCCATCAACTCCACTTTGTCTCCCACCCTACCTCTGGGTTGAAGCTCTTCCTCTACCCTGGATGATGTTTATCTGCCTTGTGTCCTCACCACACTGACTTGCTTCTGTATACTTTAGATAAGAACATCCTCTCTGATTTGCACAAATGTTTTCTCTAGGTCTTTCCATGGATTTGAACTTACCTTCACCATGTGTTTATAGAGTGGTCACAGGCCATTCCTATTCCCTTTTTCATTAATTAAAGGAAAAAGACACTGAAGGGGAACATGGCTGAGTAAAGTTACAGTGCCGTCTAGCATCCAAATGCAGGTCTGTGTGATTTAAATACAATATACCCTACATTTCATTATGACCCCAATGAGATATGATATTTGCCATGGAAACCAAGGGATTATTCTAAGTAATACATCACATTCTAAACTAACACTCACAGCACTGAAGCAATAGTTGAATAAGACAAAATTTTAATCCCTGGGGCACACTGGCAATATCTAGAGACATTGTTTGATTGTTATGACTTGCAGGGGTGAGGGTGCTACTGGATACTAGTGGATCAAGACTAGAGATGTTGCTAAACTTCCTACAATACACAGAATAGCCCCTCACAACAAAGATATATCAATAAACCAAAATATCAATAATATCAAGGTTGATGAACCCTACCTTAAGCTCGTTAGTTCTCTGTGAAATAGTACAATACTTTGACTATTTGGGAGACAGGTGTGCTTTATCTCTGACCACTCCCCACCTGTCCATCTGGACATCTCTGCTAGATGCACTATGCTGTCTCATTTACTGATTTCTCTGGAACTATTACAGGATGCTCATTTAAAAGTATTCACCTTCATGTGTTGAATGTTTATTCCTTTGGTCTTTAGTTATGCAAATATTTTTAAAAGTGAGCACCCTAAACAATTATATAATTACAAATTTATTTCCCAAAGCCCTCAAGAAGTATATGTGGGGGGAAAAAAGAGAACTCTGATTCAACTCATTTTTGTCAATATATAATCTGAAGCCATTCATCTACTTTAAACATGTAACAATAATTTGTAACATATTAAAAGAAATCACAAAAGTGCATTTCTGTGTTTAACATAAGAAAACTACTTTTAGAGATGAAAAATGAGAAGAGGCATACAGAAGCATATGGACAGCTTTCTTATGGGTACTGTATTAGTTGGTTTTCATGCTACTGATAAAGACACACTTGAGACTGGGTAATTTATAAAGAAAAAGAGGTTTAATGGACTCGCAGTTCCATGTGGCTGAGGAAGCCTCACAATCATGGCGGAAGGCAAAGGAGGAGAAAAGTCACATCTTACATGACAGCAGACAAGACAGACAGCATGTGCAGCAGAACTCCCCTTTATAAAACCATCAGGCCTCTGAGACTTATTCACTATTATAAGAACAGCACAAGAAAGACCCGCCTTCATGATTCAATTACCTGCCACTGGGTCCCTCCCACAACACGTGGGAATTATGGGGGCTACAATTTGAGATTTGGATGGGGATACAGCCAAACCTTATCAAGTACAAAAACAAGCAAAGGTAAAGAAGAAGTCTACCCTTGCAGAAAAACAGAGGTAAAAAGTTTCCAGCCTCAACAACAACAGCAACCAAACAACCCAATGAAAATATTGGCAAAAGACCTGAGGAGATATTTCTTCAAAGAAGATATAGGAATGGCCAATAAACACGTGAAAAGATGCTCAACATCAGAGGTAATTAGGGTAATGCAAATTAAAACTATAATAAGATACCACCTCACACCCATTAAGATGGCCATTATATATATATGTATGTATATATATATATATATATATCAACAACAAATAAACAAAAAATTAAAAATGTTGGCAAGGATGTGAAGAAATCAGAATCTTTGTGCATTGCTGGTGGGACTGTAAAATAGTATAGCCACTATGGAAAACAGTAGTGTAGTTCCTCAAAAATTAAACATAAAATTACTATATGACCTTTATGGGTATATGCACAAAATAATTCAAAGTGGGGACTCCAAGGAAGGTTGTACAACCATATCCATAGCAGCATTATTCAGAATAGCCAAAAGGTAGAAGCAACCCAAGTGTCCATCAATAAATAGATAAACAAAATGCAGTATATACATACATATTGAGTATTATTCATGCTTAAAAATAAGAAAATTCTAACGTATATTACAATGTGAATGAACCTTGAAGACATGGTGCTAAGTTAAATAACCAGTCACAAAAAGGCAAATATTGCATGATTCCACTTATATAAGGTATGTAGAATAGACAAATTCATATAGATAAAGTGAAATGGCAGTTGCCAGGGGCTAGTGGGAAGGGGAAATAGGGAATTGTTGCCTAATATGTATACAATTTCAGTTTGAGAGGATGAAAAAATTCTGGAGATGGATAGTGGTGATGGTTTAACTACATTGTGAATGTACTTAATGCCACTGAACTGTACTTAAAATAGTTAAAGTGGTACATTATATGGTACACATATTTTATCACAAAAAGGTTTCCAGTCCAACTGGAAGCAACCAAAATATCTATCAACACTCAAATGGGTCAATAAATTGTGGTATATTCATACAATGGAATACCATACAGATACAAAGCAACAGCCTGAAGAGATTTCAGAAATAATGTTGAACTAAAGAAGCCAAAGAGTAGGATTCCATTTATGTGAAGCAGATCAGGCAAAAGTAATCTGCAGTTGTAGTAGAAATTAGAATAATGCTTACCTTTGTGGCAGCTATTGACTGAGAAGGGATATGAGGGAGCCTCCTAGTGGCTGGAAATGAGTGACACCTAGATCTGGGTAGTGGTTACAAGATATTAACATATGTAAATATTTATTGAGCTGTAGGCTTGAAACCTGTGCATTTTATGGTATGTTTATACCTAAATTTAAATTTTTAAAATTCCCATGCAAAGTTGAGGACCTAAGTCAGTTTTATGTTCTGAAAAACAGTTGATTGTTATTCTTATATTCTTGAAGTCAGAAAAAGACTACAGTTGACTTTGCCTGTTGCTGTAATTAAAATAAAGCTGCTGATCTGTGGAGGCAGGAGTAAAGCCAGGATGTGGTGGTCCAGGAAGAAGTAGACACTACTTGAGGCATGCACTGGGTTGTTATTCCACCAGCTTGGTGATTGATTGGCAGTAACCCCAATGTCATTACAGGGTGGTTGCCCTGGCCCAACAATATAAGTCCTGTGGAAGGAGAGATATAATTTAAAACTTTAATGTGTTTTTCCCTTTCTGAGTAATGACCTCCTATCAGTTTATCCCAGGAATCATTTTGTTCGAGCTGGGGAAGTGGTGATGAAAGTGGTTAGAGATTAGAATTTGTTCGGGAGGATTGCAATGAAAAAGAGGTAATAGCTTCTGTAACTCAAAGTAGTTTTATCCAATAAAAAAGTTGCCTTGCAGGCCAGCTTATTATCTTGAGAAAGAATGTTCCAAATTATACAATTCTTCCATATCCCAATTTTCCATCTCCAAGTATTTGGTACATGAAGGGAGATGGGGGAGGATATATACTGTGTAAGGAGGAGGAGAATGAAGGCAATTCCAGATATTACATGCCAAAGGAACAGCATCACAACAGTGGCAACCTTTCACCCTAAAAGCTCCAAGACACTTAAGCCACATAATTGTCATGTCCCTCCATTTAACCCTATGCTATCTATTCTGGTTATCTCTCACTGCAAAATAAACCACATCAATTAAACCATAACAATTATTTGCTTTCCTCAAGAATCTGGACCAAGGGAGTTCTCACTTGGAGTATTTCATGCAGTTATAATCAGGGGTGGCCGAAGTCATCTTGAAGTCTTCTTCTTCATGTGGTCTCTTTCCATGATGGCCTCAGGATAACTGCATTTGTTACATGGCAGCTACAAGTAAATGTGCTTAGGTAAACAGACAAATTGCCTGACCTTTTAAAACCTAGCCCCAAAAGTCACATAGCATTGCTTTGACCTGAATTGTATTTGTCTATTTATTTAGCCACAATAGTTGAGCCAGGTTCAAGTAGAGGTAACATAAACTTTATCTCAATGACGGGAAGAATATTTCAGAATTTGCGTAATTATTTTAAAAACACCACATGATATTATTATGAGAAGAAAGAGGAAAGAAGCTATCTGAAAAACAAAAACAAAATCTTTATTTAACAGAGACTAAACACTGCCTGAAGAGACTGTTTACAATTTTTAATTTAAAAAAGCTACAATTAGATTAGATATTTAATTAATGCCTTTTTCCATCTGGATTCCCAATTAGCCAGTATTGGTGGGAGTGGGAGATGGGATGGAGGGAGAACAGGAATAGGCTAAATTAATTACATATTTATTTATTTATTTTTTTGAGACGGAGTCTCGCTCTTTCACCCAGGCTGGAGTGCAGTGGCACGATCTCGGCTCACTGCAAGCTCCGCCTCCCGGGTTCACGCCATTCTCCTGCCTCAGACTCTCCGAGTAGCTGGGACTACAGGCGCCCGTCACCACGCCCGGCTAATTTTTTGTATTTTTAGTAGAGACGGGGTTTCACCGTGGTCTCGACCTCCTGACGTCGTGATCTGCTTCTTCTTGGTACAACCACCGACCTGGTCATTGCCGTTTGTCATATAAAATCCACTTTTTGTTGCACATCACAATCTGAGTGAAAAATGGTTCATTGTTGTTGCACAGAATAAAAGACAACACTTCAAAACGAGAATTTTTCTGATTTTCAGTCAGCTCATGAGGCACCCATTATCAAGCTTTTTCACCTTCCCAATTTGCTTCAAATGCCGTAGAATGGTTCACATTGAGTTCATTGACAACTTGTTTTGTTTTTTGTTTGTTTGTTTTTTGAGACAGAGTCTCCCTCTGCTGGCCAGGCCAGAGTGCAGTGGTGCAATCTCAGCTCACTGCAACCTCTGCCTCTTGAGGTCAAGCGATTCTCCTGCCTCAGCCTCCCGAGTAGCTGGGATTACAGGGGCCCACCACACCCAACTAATTTTTGTATTTTTAATAGAGACGAGGTTTCACTGTCTCTATTAATGGATTGCTTTACAATCCATTTTCACCATGTTGGCCAGTCTGGTCTCAAACTCCTGACCTCAAGTGATCCACCGCCTAGGCCTCCCAAAGTGCTGGGACTACAGGCATGAGCCACTGCGCCCAGCCAGGAACTTCTGTAGTTGTAAGAGGATCAGTTTCGATGATTGCTCTCAATTGGTTGTTGTCAACTTCTGATGGCCGACCACCATGCTCCTCTTCTTCAAGGCTCTAGTCTCCTTTGCAAAACTTCTTGAACCACCACTGCACTGTACATTCATTAGCAGCTCCTGGGCCAATGTGTTGTTGATGTTTCGAGTTGTTTCGGCTGCTTTACAATCCATTTTGAACTCGAATAAGAAAATCCCTCAAATTTGCTTTTTGTCTAACGTCATTTCCATCATCTGAAACAAATATAAAATATACAGCAAGTAATGTCATTAGCAAAAAAAGTGAGAAATACACACTAAAATGATGAACAACATAACCATATTTATTCAGGAATGTATTCCAATATCAAATGGCAAATTTCAACAATGCAAAAACTGCAATTACTTTTGCACCAACCTAATAATTGGATCAGGGTTGTGCTAGCTTGTCTTGAGTTTTCCATTCTGTTTCCCAATCTTACTTAGGAAAATGTGCCTCTTGCTTAGGAAGACGTGCCCAGGTAGTTGTAATACCTTTCATCAAATAGTAAATGTTTAAGAGTAAGTAAAAGAATACTCAGACATGAGTGGCTCGCTTACCATTGTGTGTGTGTGTGTGTTTGTGTGTGTGAGTGTGGTGAGAACACTGGAGATCTACCCTCTGCTAATTTCAAGTATATAAGACAATATTATTAACTATAGTCACCATATTGTATATTAGATTTCCAGTACTTATAATCTTTTAACTAAAGAGTTGAACCCCCTAATCAATAGCTCCCCCTTTTCCCCACATTCAGTCCCTGGTAACCACCATTCTATTCTCTGTTACTATGAGTTCAACTATGGTAACTATGTGAGGCGATTGATACATTAACTAGCTTAATTGTGGCAATCATTTCATGGTGTATATGAAATATATATATTACATATATCTCACATTATCACATTTTATTAATCATACCTTAATAAAGCTGCAAAAAAGAGTGGCTCAGGCAGCAAAAACATTATCTCATACAGCAAGAAATCAGAAAATAGGTGGTTCCAAGGTTTATTTAGATATTTAATTAAATTATCAATGATTAAGGGTCTTTCCATCTTTCTAATCTACCATCCAACATTTACCCTGCTATGGTTACTACTATGATTGGCCAAAGACTGTGTTGACCATGTATTAATTTAAACAATTCGACAAACAAAAAATCCCAGATTCCCTTTGGATTAAATGCTAATTTATAAAAGTTTAGAAAAAGAATGTAGATTAATACTTTTAAGACTTCGTTTTAGGAAAGAAAATAACTCTTTAAAAAGTCAAAAATTTTAAAAATATCTTAAAAATATTAATTTGTATTAAAATATTTTACATATCAAATTATTATGAAGAGAGTGAAGATTTAAGCCACAAATTAAAAGATATTTATAATACAAACAGCCAACAAAGAAATAAATTAAAAATATGTATGTTATAACAATGAGTCAATAAGAAAAATACAAACATTTCAATAAAAAATTAACAAGAGGTATGATCAAACATTTTACAGCAGAGGCAAAAGAAAAAAAAAAGTCCTTAAGAGACATCCAACTTATTTAGTAATTAGGCCACTAGTAATTAAAACTATAGTGTGATTTCATGACCGTTATGAACTGAATGTTTTTGTCCTCCTGAAATTCATATGTTGAAGCTCTAACCCCCAGTATGATGATATTTGGAGATAGGGGCTTGGGGAGGTAATTAGGGTTAGATTAGGTCTTGAGGGTGAGGCTTTTATGATGGGATTAGTGGCCTTTATGATAAGAGAAAGAGAGTGCAATTTCTTTTTGTTAAGTGCACACCCTTGCCAGGTGAAGATATAGCGAGATGGTGGCCATCTAGAAGCCAGGAAGAAGGCCCTCACCAGAACCTGACCATACTGGCACTCTGATCTTGAACTCCCAGCTTACATAACTCTGAGACAATAAATTTCTGTTTTTAAGCCACTGAGACTATGGTATTTTGTTATGGCAGCATGAGCTAAAACAATAGGATACTTCAGATAGGCAGCTATTTAAAAATTGGATTTTATTATATGTGTGTTGGTCAATTTGTGAACTAAAAGAATATTCACTACTGGTAAGGGTGTAAATTGGAATAATCATATTAGAAAATAGTTTAGTATTCACTAGAAAAATTGAAAATGCAAATAATCCTACCTTTCGCTTTAGAAACTTACCCTAAGAAAACACCTCCAAATGCCCCAGGGGAGAAGCATATGAATGTGTAAAACAGCACTGCCACCATGGACAAAGACTAGAAGGATCCTAAATGTTCATCAACAGTGTAATTGATAAATACATTTTAATACATTGTACACATAAACTGCCACTAATAATCAACAGGGTTAATGTCAAAAAAAATCTAGAATGAAAGAAGCAAGCCACAAGATATTTATTTCAATGTGATTTTATATAAAGATCAAAAGCATAAAAACAATTTAGAAAAACATGATTAAGGCACAATTTACATACAATGAATTGTACATAAATCTGATAGGTTTTGACATATGAATATATCTGTTAAACCATAACCAAATCAAGACAGTGAAGATAACCATCACTCCAAGAAGTTTCTTTCTACCCTTTTGTAATTCTTCCTCTCCATCTCTGTCTGCTTCACATTGCTCTATTCCCAAGTCACTACTGATCTGCTTTTTGTTGGTATATATTAGTTTTCCTTTTCTACAGTTTTGTACACATAAAATCATACAGTATATATAATTTTTTTGGTCTAGTTTCTTTCACTCAGCATAACCATTTTGAGATCATCCATATTGTATCAATAGCACATCTCTTTTATTATTTCTGAGTGATATTCCATTGTATGGATATACTATTATCTTTTTAATCCATGTACACGTTGGCAGACATTTTCATTGTTTCCAGGTTTTAGTTATTGTAAGTAAACCTGCTATGGACATTCCTGTACAAGTCTTTGTATGAACGTATATTTTCTTTTCAAGGGAAACAGTTAAACTACAGTTATACTACACTAGATGTATGCTTAACTATTTAAGAGGCTACCAAATTATTTTCCAAAGAGATTTACCATTTTACATTTTCACTAGGAGAGCATTCTTGTTCCTCCATATTTTTGCCAACACCTAGTATGCTCAGTCTGTTTTATCTTAGGCATTCTGATAGGTGTGTAGTATTGTTTCACTGTGATTTTAATTTGCATGTCTTTGGTGATTGATGACATGGAGCATCTCTTCATATGTTTGCTTGCTATCCCTATCTGTTCTTTGGTGAAATGTCTGTTCAAATCTTTTGCTCGTTTTCAAAATTTGCATGTCTTTATTTCTTATTGTGTTTTAAGAGTTCTTTACATAATCTGGATACAAGTCCTTTATCAGATGTAAGCTGCAAAAATATTTATTTCTAGGCTTTTTATTCTCTTGTGTCTTTCAAGGAGCAGAAGTTCTTGATTTTGATGAAGTTTAATTTATCAATATGTTCTTTTAGGAATTACTCTTTTGGTATGATATATAAACAAATAAGTTGAGAAACCCAAACCACAAAGCCTTTCTCTTATATTTTCTTCTAGAAGTTTTATGGTTTTAGGTTTTATTATGATCTATTTTGAATTTTTAAAATATATATGAGGCATAAATAAAAGCCCATGCTTCTTTTTGTGTCTGAGTATTCGATTATTCCAGTACCATTTGTTGAAAAGACTCCTTTCCCTACTATAGTACCTTTGCACTGCAGCCAAAAACTCAGTTGTCCCTATCGTGTGGGTTCATTTCAGGATCATTCATTCTAAAACAACTTATTTTAGTATTTTATTTTTTTGGAACAGCATTTAGCTCTGTCACCCAGGCTGAAGTGCAATGGCATGATCATAGCTTACTGTAACTTTGAACTCCTGGGCTCAGGCGATCCTTCCACCTCAGCATCCCAAGTAGCTAGGACTATAGGCATGTGCCACCACTCCTGGATAATTAAAAAAAAAATTTTTTTTGTAGTGACAGGAGTCTTACTCTGGTGCCCAGGCTGATCTCGAACACCTGGCATCAAGCGATCCTCTTGTCTCTGCCACCAAAAGTGCTGGGATACCAGTCATGAGCCGCTTCGCCCAGCTAAAACAGTTTTTTTAAAACAATTCATAGATAAGTGGTGAAACTATAAAGCAAGCAAGCACATTATTCAAAAGAATTTTTACGACCAGTAACCCCAAGCTGATGTTCTCATAGGTTCCATTAGCCAAAACCAGTTTACATGGCTTTCTCCAATACAATCATTGCCAAAATTGTATTGAACTTCTATGTGTTGCAAGATGACCAAAGCCATTTTCTCTTCATAGCTGCAATCCCATTCGTCTATAGTTTGCTTTGTGATGCTGGGCTGGGATTCTGCAAGCATTTCTGCTTGTCCAGCTTTTCCCCTATTAGGTCCTGACACTAGAGGAAACCAGAAAACCTTAGGAGAGAGAAGATATATGTGACTTCCTGTTATGTATCCTTCTGTCACCATCGCAGGCAATGGGTCCCTCCACAGTCAATTGATTCAGTTTTCAGGTGGTTTTCCACAGTTTCAGACTAGCCTCAGAGTAACTGGAACTTGCCCCCTTCTCCAAGGTCTGAGTACAGCTCTCTTCCCAGCATCTAGGTTCTCATAACCCAAACTCTTCCCTTGTTTATTCAAGACCTGCTGTTGGAGGCCTGTAATTTTCTATCATTGTAACCTCCCTATTCCCTTTTTGCTTTGTAGTCTCTCAACATCTTCCCATTAACCAATTCTATGTATAAAATTCACTCTTTTAAAATAGCTGTAGTGGTTTTAGTTTTACTGATTTGATCTTGATTTTGTGTCATTCACATTATTTTTTTTTCTGGAAGATATGGATATTCTCAAAAAGAAAGAGATATGTGAGGACTACTACATAAATTTTTCATTTTTTTAACAGAAGGTGTGTTACAATAAGAGCACATCTTAGACCAAATTTTGCCGTATACTTCAACATTTGTTAGCCAGCAGGAATGAAAATACTCATACAATCAATTCTGTAACTCAGTGAAGTCCCAGTTTCTGTTCTTGTACGTACTTGACAAAAACGTTTCGTAAGACAGGGTTCCATGCACGCAGTTTCACCACTGTGTAATAGCAGGGTTCTGCTAACCTTCTAGTCAGATCAGGTGACAAGATCCTCCACAAATATTTTAACACAGGTGTTAAGCATAAGTTAGGACTAAGTCTCAAGTTCTAAGGACAACAGACTACTGGGATCACTAGATTTTTCTACCCTTTCCATGAAATGATGAAAAGCCCACCCCACTACTATTAATTAGAGATAATAGTAGTTGAAGCACTTACAGTAGACACTCTGAAATGTTGGCACCTGAATAGAATCTTTCAACTTTTAACTATTCACACCTAGATTATGTGTATTTCAAATGATAACAACCCCTAGAGTATACGAAAAAATAATATATACGTATACACAAAGAATATATATATATATACATATACAGAATACACATACAATGTCATGACAAATCATGACATTGTAAATTTTATTTGATGATAACGTATTAGATGATAAATTATACTCAGTATAACAGGAAGCATGGTTCATTCCCTGAGGCTGGAAGAAGAGACTTCTTTCCCTGAACACATTACTCTCCCCTTGCGTAAATAATACTGGGGTTCTGTTATCAAGGCCAACAATATATGCCTGAAACCTAACTGGATTTATAAATATTTATACGTTAGGCTGGTAAAATTTAACTTTGTTTATTTACATGAGGAAGATTACAATTTTGTTTGTTACTCCAGTTAAAATTTTCCAGCTTTCTTCTAGGATACTTCTGGCTTATTTCTGTTATCTTAACACGCTATTGATAACAATCTATTTTATTTTTCATAATGATCAGGGTTGGACAATATGGTCATACTAATTCTAGTAAGTAGAATAATAAGATGAATGGTGATGTCTATTTTCATTTTCAACATGTTAAATTACTTGGGTAGGCATATGAAATGCTGTATAGTCTAAAAATATTTTTTTTAAAGTTGAAGGGTGATTATTCAAATAATTTTTCAGAACAGCATCAGATTTTACTACAATACTTGTCTAATCCTCTACATACGTGTATGTATACATGTATGAGCTTAAAGTATTTTTTCTCTGTGTATTGGGAGAATGTGCTATGTAATTAAAATAAAAAATTAAAATTGATGAGAAAAATCTGTTCTCTGTTTCCAACAAATGAAATGTCAATGTGTTCTTAGATTATATATGAGAGTTTTCAACCAAAAAATGTAAATTGATTAGGAGTGATTTAATTCAACTCACTGCATCTGTACTAATTATATAAACTAAGAAATCATCTTTACTCAGAAATTTGAAAATCTGCTACAATGTAAATGAAAGCATAAGCAACTAAAACCTCTGACTTTTAGATGAGCTTATCAAAGCGATATAAAGAAATTAAAGAAGGAAAAAATATGTAAAAAACCAGAGAAACCTTTAAAAGTTCAAACAGTGGAAAAGAAGAGGTTATGAAAAACAGGTTCCTTGAAACTACAATAATTAGACTTGACTAACAGCTGAGCAAAAAGTGAAACACAAAACCTAAGAGAAAAAATTACTGCATCTGATTTACATGGAGGGTATCATATTTGTAAAAAAGGCTTGGAAACAATTTTTTTCTCCAATTTTGCGTACATGAGAGAATAGAAATATGTATGGTGCTCTATTAGCTTTGAGAAGTAGACCTCTTGAGTTTGTCTAAAGTGCTTAAGAGAAAATTCTTTGAAGAAGCTCTGAAGATAATTTGAAAATGTCCTTAAAGATGAAGTTCAATGTTCTTGGGATGCAGTTGAAGGAATTGCCTTCTAATCCAAACTTTTAAAATTAATGGGTCTGGAAACACTAAGTCTAACACAATTTTCAGTCCTGTCTTTCCGCCCTTTCTTGCATAGGGCAGTGTAAAAATAATCTACAGTCCCTTCCCTTTCATCAAGTTTATAAAGATAACAGGCCATCATGCTTATCTCTGCTGATCAGGCCAGGTGTGAGGACGCTAGGCTTCTGTTTAATTTTCAGAGCTGGACCAGCTCTTTTACCAAAGGTCATTGCTGACAAAAGATTTTGATTTCTCTTATTCATTGTAGAGCTATTTATTGTAAAATAACTCCTATAATTGAAATTAAAAGAGATTTACTTCGTCTAGAATTAAGAAGATAAAGCTTAGAAAAGCAATATAATTTCTTTCTGTAGTCTATTCTATGAAGTGGTTTTTCAGTTCCATTAAAGATTGGGGCAAAAAGTATAGAGATAAAGAACAAGATAAATGTATGGTAGACATTCGAAACTTTTGAATTTTGATTTGGGAATAACTAGGAATCATTTATCAGATGTTTGCTTTTCTGAAGATATTTTAAAAAGAGTACCCAAATAATCATTTTCTGGAGAAGGTTGGAGTACTATTTTGCTGGCCTAGAGTAAATAGTTAAATAATAATGCTATTATTTTGAAGTTGAATATATACAGCATCTATCTTTTTATCTACCTTTGAAAGTACTTTATAACTGTAAATAAATTTTATGAGCCTAAATTTATCAAACGTACCTATCAACCAATGAAAACAATATGACTTTTTTGAGGAATTCAAATTCCTCAATGGCACACATTAAGTTTATAGTAGCTTGAACATTTAAACTGCTTTCTGTGTGAATGTGTGAGCGAATGGGTATATGTGTTTGTCTTGAAAGCATAGCTATGCTAATAGCTTAACTTGATCATTTCAAAACATTTACATATATCAAAACATCACATCGCACACCAGAAATATATACAATTTTATTTGTCAGTTATACCTCATAAGGCTGAAAAAATAGTAAAGTTTTATTTCAAGGAATTTGGAAACTACAGCAATTTATATAGAATTTCTTAAATTTCATTTACTTTCAACTCAAAGACGTTTCTTGGCATTGTGGTACACTGTATTCCTTTAATATGCATATGACTATTCTGTCTAGGGAAGTTGTGTGTTTTTGTTTTGCATCAAAAGTAAAATATCATGTAAATAATTTTGTTTTCTTATTAACTAGTTTTTAATAAAATTACGTATGATTTTTAAAAAGCCTCAAATCAAGAATATCCTGTTTCATCTAGCTAAGTGGCTACAGAAGATAATAACAAAAAGTAAGTTCTCAAGCTGCTGTGCAAACTTGGAGGAGGGCAAGGAGTGTAAGGAATATAAGGAAATAATTGCTTTGAATTTGAACATTAACATATCCAATTATTTGGTGATTTCTTGGTGGGTCAGACATAAAACTAGAAGGTAATAACAACTTGTTCCTCAACAAGTTTAAGTCTTCATTGTTTGACAGAAACGAATAAAAGGTCTTATACCATTATAAGATGTTTAATCTGGCCATTAAAAAAAACCCCAGCTTTCTCATTTTTTAGCTCTGGCAGATAGTCTCTCCAAGTAGGCATATTTATTTAGTTTTGGCTATTGAGTCCCATATTTAACTTTTAATTTTATTGCTGGCATTTTATCGTCAGTTGTAAGCACAAAAACATTTCAAATCTTGCGTTATCATGTTCACTTCCATTAGTGCAATTACAGCAATGTGCTAGCTACTGTAGCCATGTGATTTGTTCAAAGATATTTAGCTATTGGAGTTTATCAAAAAAAAGAAGAATGTGTTTTGTTTTGTTTTAAATAGCCTTGGTAGCAAAATAGCCAATGAATGATGTCATTGAAAAGCATATCCTTGTAAAGAATGGAAAATGTCTTCATAAAATGGTTACTTTTGAAAGATGTTGGCATGTTCTTTTTTTTTTTTTTTTTGAGATGGAGTCTCGCTGTGTTGCCCAGCCTGGAGTGCAGTGCCACAATCTCGGCTCACTGCAAGCTCCGCCCCCTGGGTTCACGCCATTCTCCTGCCTCAGCCTCCCGAGTAGCTGGGAATATAGGCACCTGCCACTATGCCCGGCTAATTTTTTGTATATTTAGTAGAGACGGGGTTTCACTGCATTAGCCGGGATGGTCTCGATCTCCTGACCTCATGATCCACCTGCCTTGGCCTCCCAAAGTGCTGGGATTACAGGCGTGAGCCACCACACCCGGCCGGCATGTTCTTAATTATTACCCTATGTACTATACAACATTCAGATAAACTGAATACATTTCAGCAATAGCTTTTACAGGAATCTAAGTCCTTCATTTACTTCTGCTGTAGCTTCATTTTTGTGAAGTTATGTAATTTATTACAAATGACTCAATTATCGGTGTGTTATTTTTATATATACATATATTTATAAAATATATTACAGTGTTTTATAAACAGATAACATTCTTTGTTATACTCATCTCCTTGAACATGTTATAAAAAATTAACAAAATGAGATTAATCAAGTATCCAGAATTATAAAAATGTCATACAATCTCTGTTTTTGAGCTGATCAATCAAGAAAGGTAGGTGGAGATTTTTGTAATCTCCTTCAACTGTAGTATCAGTGTTACTGATTAAGTTTTTATAGTCACCTGCTCATCTTATCTAGGTTTTACAGTATTAGCAGCACACATTTAAATAGCTCTCCCCAGTCCATAATAAGTGCTTCTCCTAATATGTTGTCATATCTTAATTCAAACAATGCTATAGGTACACTTTTATTACCTAATTCAGATGTGTGTAGGGAACCATTTCAGATCCTCTGAGGAATCCCAAATTCTATAGAATATTGCTAGTAAACTGGTCTAGGTGAAACTCAAAGCTTTTGCATTTATTAACAAAAGTTATTGTCCATGTAAATATCTACATCTACACTGATATGTTTCTAATCAGTATGTATTTGAAATGTGGTATTATTCCATAACTGTTAAAATACATGAAGTCAGTCTATAGAAAGGCAGAATACACTGATTTTGAGAGAGATAATAGGATAACTCATCTGTGGATTGTCAAAGCTGGATCCTAAAGAAGTTTTGACACTATGATGTTGGAAAGATCATATTAAACCAGCATAACTCCAAAGTTAGTATGGCCTTAGATATTTCCACAGAGAAACATTATCAATTCACCTACAATAAACCTCATGTCCTATAATTACAAGAACTCTGTATATGGAAAAAATCTCTTCTTGGTTTATATTCCTACTAAGAAATGATAGAGAAAAGATCAATAATCAATAATCTTTTATTCCCAAGGACAGGAGCCTATGGACTACAATAGATATAGTGCAAGCAGTTTTTTTGTATGATTTGGTTTGTTATATCAGCATAAAATTAAAAAAATTATACTGATGTATACAAGTGAATGTACTTGCTCTGAAAACCAAAAATAAAAAAAGAATAGAATAGTAAAAATAATCTCTGCTCTAAATGCAGAATCTGTTTGTATTTTGAGGTTTTATTAGTTTTAGAACTATGTATATATTTCAAATGTGTACAATTTACTACCACTTGGTTTCATTGCAGGCTCTGTCAGATGCACGATCAATCTGTGCTTTTATATGGAGTGTTATGGTGTCTAACGTTCTATTATCTAAACTGTGATTATCAAACCCGATCAAGAGTTCTTACATGAAAAATCGTCTCTATTTCCAAATGAAAGACAGAGATAAGAATTATGAAAGCAAAACAAAAAAATAATAAAACTGTTTATTGATATAGTCCTTTAAAATGTATTACTGTCAGGCATAAAAATTGGAAAAATATACATGCTATTTCCTCTGCCTTAAATCTCTTTCTAGGTACTCTTGATTGGCAAAATCTGACCGAAATATAAGGTGCAGATTAAAAGTAAATTCCTCTATGAATTTTCCTGACATCCACTAGGCAAAGTCAGGCAGTTTTTCTTTTTGCTTTTACATGAATCCAGACTGGGCTCAAATAGGGTTCAGACATTTCTGGTACTATTTGATAAAGTCTTGGGTGTGGACTGGAAGAGTAAGTTTGCTTAAGCATTTTAAGCAGCATATTGGATTCCTAGCGCTGCTCTACCAAAGTACCACAAGCTGGATGCCTTAGAGAAACACATTTATTCTTTCACAGTTCTAGAGGCTAGAAGTTCAAAATCAAGGTGTAATCAGGGCCATGCTTCCTCTGTAACTTTGGGTAGAATCTTTCCTTACCCCTTGCTCATTTCTGGTGGTGGCCAGAAATCCTTGGCACTCCTTGGCTTGCAGCTCGTAGGGGCCAAAAGAAAACTTTCCTTTGTCTTCTGAAGGCTCACCAAAAATCAACTGACAAATGGCATATTAATAGGATATAAGCATAATTATTTATTAGTGTGCCCGAGGTGGGTGGGGGAGATGACAGAGTGACAACTCCACCACCACGGGGTACAGTTGCTTGTATGCACTACATTTTAGGGGAAAGAGAGATGGGAAATGTGGATGGTTTTAGGGGGGTAGTAAATGATTTTTAGGGGAATTCATAAATATGAATTCCTCTAAAATGCCTACTTGGAGAGACTATCTGCCAGAGCTAAAAAATGAGAAAACTGGGTTGTTTTTAATGGCCAGATTAAACATCATTAATATGAATTCCCCTAAAATGCCTACTTGGAGAGACTATCTGCCAGAGCTAAAAAATGATAAAGCTGGGTTTTTTTTCACGGCCAGATTAAACATCTTATAATTCTTTGGGGGAAGAACATACAATGGCCTGGAACAAAGTCTGTCGGGTGTGCAGAGCAGACACTGGTTTGTGACAAAAGTCAGCCCAGGTATGTTGACAGCTTCAGTCTTTCTTCCTGCAATATGCGTTCAATTGTTTAAAACCCAGGATAAGGACAGAGGTTTTCTTCTTCGGTGGATCTGGACTTTAGGCAGATAAGAGAACTTCAGAGAAAACTCCATCCTGTGCTTTGGGAGAGATAGAGGATTGAGAGACAGGAGGGCGGAGGTGGGGAAGGTCAGACAGACCTTGAAGCCTCTTCTTCAGTCCAGCATGTCAAAGTACCATATTTTAGGGTCTCAGTTACTGAGCTCTGACACCTTTTATTACTCCTATCTCTGCTTCTCTCCTTCGTGACATGATGGTCTCCCTGTGTCTTTCTGCCTCTTCACATAGTACTTTCTTTGTCTTCATGTCATCTCCTTATAAGAATAGCAGTCATATTGGATTAATGGATTACTCCATTTCAATGTGACCTTCCCTTAAATAGTTATATTGGTGACAACCTTATTTCCAGATAAGGTCATATTCTAAGATAATGGGGATTGAAACTTTGTCATGTCTTTTTGAGGGGATGCAATTCCATTCATAACAAGCAGAAAAGAAAAGGTATGTTTTGTTACAGAGTCTGGGTCAAAATCTAAATGTAGAATGTGTGTCAGACTCCTATTGACTTACCATGTTTGAGAGGCCAAAGAAGAGATCTGGAGCCAGTGAACAAGACAAACTGTTTATTGAGGGGACTTACATACAGGGCAGTCCATTGGCAGCAGGCTGGGCAGGAGAACTGCTACCATTTATAAAAAGCATGCAGTTTTTAATAGCATTTTCATGTAGTACTATCCCCTTAGCAAACTCCACCCAGAAACTTTCACTTAACCCAAAACAAAGGGCCTTGATCCCCTGCACGGCCCACATTATGTGGGATGGGTCAGGGATTCAGATATGCCACTCTCAGATTTTTAGCTCAGAACTCTGAATACACATTATTTTTAGAACATAGGGTCATCTTCAGAGTAGACTTAAGTTATTGCTGTCAGATGTATCTTCCATACAGGGTCATTCTCAGGGTATGGTTAAATTACTGCTGTCAGGTGCATTTGCCATATAGGAAAATAGCCTGTTGTCAGTCTCAGATATTGGCCACTCGGCTTAGCATTTTAATTTGTTTCTGAGCTCTATGAGGATAGGGCTTGCAGGTAGGGGCCCTCTCCTCATAGAGCTCAGAAACAAATCAAAAAGGGGAAAGTTACGTGAGGATATACATCTGCGAGACGGGGGAAGGGTGTGAGTTTGGGAAGACAAACATGGCTGGAGTTTACAGGAAAGAGTACTGAAGCGGAGAGAGCTGAATGAAGAGAAAACCCTGAAAATCTGCAGACATCCCCCCTGAGTATTCAGCTGAATACTGATCAGCTCATATGTGTGAAGAAACTATTGAAGGCTGGAGAAAAGAACACCTGAAATGATTGCAGATAACAGTGCACTACAAGAAATGTTAAAATTCATCCTTCATGCAGAAGGAAAATGCTAATGCCTGGAAATATGGATTTGCAGAAAAAAAATAAAGAGCTCTGGAAATGATAACTACTTGGTAAAGATATAACATTTTAAAATTATTGTTCACATCTCTTTAAAAGATTATTGTTTATGCAAACATAATAACAACGTGTGGTATTTTCTGCTAAAGAAAACATTCATTAAGGATTCTTTGCTTTTCAAGCAGGGGGCCCTGAGAAACTAGAAGAATTACTGGTAATGGAAAGTAGGTAACTTTTACCCTAAATGGTGTCACCTGTGAATTCTGGTAGCCGACTGTCTTTATACTAAGGAACTTATGGGTTGCCACAAGTTTGGCTCTTAACAGAATATAATTGCAACATCTGTCAAAGGCTTTTGATTCTCTCTCTTTTTTTTCTTTCTTTTTCTTTTTTCTTTTTTTTCCTTAGAGACAAGGTCTGGCTCTATCACCCAGGCTGGAATGCAATGGTGTGATCTCAACTCACTGCAACCTCCACCTTTTGAGCTCAAGCCATACTCCCACCTCTGCCTCCCACGTAGCTGGAATGTCATGTGCACACCACCATGACTGGCTAATTTTTTTTTTTTTTTGTATTTTTGGTAGAGATGGGGTTTCACCATGTTGCATAGGCTGGTTCGAAGTCCTGAGCTCAGGAGATTCACCCACTTTGGCCTCCCAAAATGCTGGGATTACAGGCGTGGGAAACCATGCCCAGCTGATTCTCTTTCAACACTGAACTATGCCCTTAGAGCACTTTGGATAGCTTTAAAAATTTGAGAATATTTTACTAGTGTAAAGTAGCTTTTAGCTGTTTTCTGATATGAGACATTGTGGAAAGATGTTTGGGGAGAACATTTTCTAGAAGTCCTATGGAATAGTGAACTCCGTAATAAGCCTTATGAAACTTTATCCCAATAACTAAATCTGAATTTGATACTAATGTATATAGTCTCATAAAAGAGCAGACAAAGCAACAGGAAAATTGAATTTTAAGTCTCTCTGAATTTCGATGACCAACATAAACATGATGCCAAATATTTCATCAAAACATATGTTTATTTTGTGAAATCAATAACAGTTGTTAAAAATATTTAAAACAGAGGGGGGAGTAGGAGTGGAAAACAAGAGAAGAAAGAGGAGGAAAAGAAAGAGTAGGAGAATAAATCAAAATGAAATTACGAGTGAGAGTTCTAAGAGAGTTTTCCTAATAGAAGCGCCTATTGTTTTGCTAAGAGAATTTTAATAATAGAAGCCCCTGTCATGTTATTTTAGTCACATGTTCCATTGATGATGTTGACTGTTCATTAGAAGATTTTTACTATGGGCAATTAAACTATTTCTGTTTTTTTTTTAATTTTAATTTTAATTTCCTGAGTCTCCTTGGGAACATAGATGACAATTCCGTAACAGTCATATACCAACAAAATCAGTCAGATTTAGAAATATTCAACATTTATTTCTGAGATTATTTCTGGAGTGTATCAATCTCTTGGCTTAAGATGATACAAGTAGTGCTGTATTTGGGGAGTGTCCATGGCAGCATGAGCATGGCAGTTAATAAGGCTGGACAAGTCAGGAGGAGTCAGAGCAGAAGGATATACGAACACTGGATTCCACTGGCCCACTATTCACTCTTTGGCATAGGCACCAATGTTCCAAGTGGGCTGGAAGTTAAAGAATAAACATACAGCATCTTTCTGGAGCATCAGTTTTGTTCAAAGTACGGTAAGGTGAGATTTAAAAAATAAAAAGCTTAAAAAGTTTAATTATAACTGATACGGTTATGTGATGAATCATGAAATTTATGGTATAATCCGTTCTTTCATTGTAAAATGAGACTAATACTACCTGTCCTGCCTGGATTGCAAAGTCATTGTTGAGCTGAGAAATTGTAAGCAGCAGAACCTTTTAAACTGTGAAAAATCTCCTGAAATGTAAAGAAAGAAAGAAGAATAAGGGAAGCAGCAGTGATAAAATCAGAAGAAAATTCTTAAGGATGATGAAACTTTCTCAGTTGAAAGGAAGAAACTCAAGGTTTTTTCTATAAGATTTATTTATTGTCACATAGTACTTAACTGGATGCTTCTCTTACCCTATGTTTCTGAGGTTCTAGAGTACTATCCAGGTTTCCTGGCTACTTTTCAGAGTGTTAAATGTTAATTCCCTCTTGAATGTCTTCTTAAATCTTAGAACGTCCTCTTCAGCTATCTCTTCCTCTCCCAGAGAGGTTTCTAATCTCAACTTTGGCTCTTTTAGACTCATCTTCTGCCTCTAGCCCATGCTATTCTCTTTCATGCCAAGATGTGTTTCCTAAATGGGCCAAGATCTCACATAGCTTTATGCCTTTTTTTTTTTTTTTTGCAATTTTCATTCCCAAATTACATTATTGGCAAATTCCTATTCAACCCTCAGCTCGAGTATTATTTCTTCAATGAAGCATTTTCTGTTCCACTTGGTCCTTCAGGCAGAATGAGGCGGATCCTCTTTCCGTTTTGAGGTATAATATGTGCAGTATCATATCATGCTATCAATTTTTAGAACTATACTATTGGCTTTTTGGAATAGTTTTACTAGGATTAGTAAAGATTCTTCTTTGTACTTCTGATAGAATTCTGTTGTAAATTCACCTTTCTTTTGCTTTTTAACTCGGTAGGTTTTTTATTACTGATTCAATTTTGGAACTTGTTATTGGTCTGCTTAGGTTTTCACTTTCTTCCTGGCTCAAACTTCGGAGGTTGTGTGTTTCCAAAAATTTATCAATTTCCTCTAGATTTTCTAATTTTTGTGCATAGAGGTGCTCATATAGTCTCTCAGCATATTTTATATTTCTGTGGGATCACTTGTAATCTTTGTCATTTCTGATTTGTGCTTATTTGGAACTTCACTTTTTTTTCTTAGATAATCTATTTAGCAGTCTATAAATCTTATTTATTCTTTCAAAGAACCAGCTTTTTGTTTCATTAATCTTTAGTGTTGATTTTTGCATCTCAGTTTCATTTAGTTCTTCTCTGATTTTAGTTATTAATATCTCTTGTCCTCTGCTAGCTTTTCTTGTTTGTATACTAGACATTGTGTAAAACCTTCAAAAATTATTTCTTTTTCTCTAGTATGTTATTATATTACTCATGGATCATTTAGAGCTTTTGGAGGCTTGCTTTTGGCTTTAAGTGGGCTTATTTCAGTCTTGTCAATAGGCCTATGGCAAATTTCTTAGTTCCGGGACATATTTCTTACACCTAAGCCGGTTTTTCTGGCATTTCAATAAAATATGTGAGCTATTCTAATGCAGATGCTCATCAATTTACAATGCATTTATGTCCCAATTAACCATCATAATTTGAAAATATCATTAGTTGAAAATGCATTTGGTATACCTAATCTACCAAACATCATTGCTTAGCCTAACCTACCTTAAATGTGCTCCTAAACTTATACTAGCCTACATTTGGGCAAAATAATCTAACAAAAAGCCTATTTTACAATAAAGACATTTTAAAGAATTTTGAATCATGATTCAAAATTTAAAATATGTTTTTTACTTAATGTATATCCCTTTTACAGCATCATAAAATAGAAAATTGTAAAGCCAACCATCATAATTCAGGGACTACCTGTATATTGAAATTTGAACTTCAGACTTTTTCTCTTTTGCAACTGGTACTGAAATCTCTGCTAAGTTCTTTCAGCCTTCCAGTTCTTATTTCCTTCCTGGGTTTCTGTAGTTTCTTTCTTCTATGTACAGGTTAACAATTGGCCAAGAATTGAAGAAAGTGTGTATGCAGATTTTGGGCTTTCTAGTCTGTGGCGCCTCCTTTCTCATTTTTTTGTTTGTTTTTTTGAGACGGAGTCTCACTCTGTTGCCCAGGCTACAGTGCAGTGGCGCAATCTTGACTGTCTGCAACCTCCGCCTCCCGGGTTCAAGGGATTCTCCTGCCTTAGCCTCCTGGATAGCTGGGACTACAGGCGTGAGCCACCGTGCCTCCTGGCCCCCTTTCTGGGTTTTTTCCCCTTCAATTTCCAGCTACTCTGGTAATATAAATCTAGCTAGAACACAGCATGGTTCTCTTCATTCGAGTATGGACTCCCCTCAATTTTTCCTGCTGTTTTTTTTACCTATGCTGTCATCAACAGTTCTTTTTCTAGTTTATCAAGAGTTAATATTTGCTAATACATGTTCTCACTTATAAGTGGGAGATAAGCTATGGGTACGCAAAGGCATGCAGGGTGGTATAATGGATATTGGAGACTCAGACGGGAGGAGAAGGGAGGAGGGATACAAAACTTTATTTTGGGTACAATGTGCATTACTCACATGATGGATACAATAAAATGTCAGACTTCACTGCTATACAATTTATCCATGTAACCAAAAGCCACTTGTACCCCCAAAGCTATTGAAATTATATATATACATATAAATAAACATATAAAAATATATGTAACATATAAAGTAAATAAAAATTTTTCAAAAATAGTTAATATTTCATATAGGTTAAGAGTACACATCTAATATATGCTACTTTGCCATTACTGGACTCAATAGTATGTTTTATTTCTTCTTTTTCTTTTTCTTTTTCTGAACACCTTGAGTGACAGTTTTCTCTTATTTATTTTTGTTCCTAGGACACTATCTGATGTACAACTGATGCTCAGTATATGTATGTTCAATGAATGGCCATGACATTTTTGACCAGGTACCATGAAACAGAGAATTCTGAAGGCCAAAATAATCTAACAAACCTTACGAAAAGGAGAAATTTTCAAAAATTGGAAGGCGTTTAAATATTTGCTATATTGCGTTTGAGATAAAACACGTGGATATACATTACTGCTGACTATGAATTAAATGTGTTAAGGAAATAACTCCACATCTTTAGTAGCGCCCTTTCATTCTATTTTGTCTCAGAATACTTGGAATTCTATTTACAGGAAGTCAGAATATCTCCAACAGCTACCAGTAAACAAAATCTGAAGGACTGTGGCAATGAAGATGTAGTAATAGTTTTATTTAGAAGTAGACAATACTCCTTTTTCTATTCCTATGCAAAAGCAGTCAATTCCAAGCATGTTAAATTTAAATGATCTTTTTTCCGTTGTGCTTTCTTTGTGAATGGCTGCTACATTTTGTTATCTTCATAACAAACAGCCCAAACTGAAAGGCATAAGCTTTCTTGCCCTGGTCCACAGCATCTGGTATTTTACCTAGTCTTGTTTGGCTGCTTTTTTTTTCTTCACGTAGTAGTAAGGATGTATTAATAATATAAGTCAGAGTTTGCACGTGCAAAGAAAAAGATTAATTTTGTGAAAGAAGAATACAAGCACTTTTGTGGCTCTAATCAATCACTTTTGACTCCTGCTGATACCTGAGACTGAAAAAGACACTGGATAATATATAGGACACCATGTGAGATACATTTTTTATGTCTCTGTCAAGACAGTGAACTACAAAATAAATGATATCGGGGAAAGTTTAACGTAGCTCTCAATTAAATGTTTCCAAAGGAAAGAATTAAAAGAACAAAAATAGACAAAGCATAAAAAGTCTTCTTTTAGAAAACATTTGTCAAAGACAATATATCTTTTGAATATATTTCTCTGATCAATTGCTGAATAAAGCAACCTGCATTCCAACAAAAATCTAACACAGAATACAGCCACACATACTGTCTGCTGTATATAATCAATTCTGCCTTCCAATACAAGGTTTTCAGGGAACTTCACTTCCTGACATCTAACAGATGGCAGATTAGAGCTAAAGGTCACGCTCTTCTTTTGAAAAAAGAGTCTGCTTATGTACCATAGTTAAAAAGGATTATCAAAATAAGTTAACCTTGCAAGGATATGTGAGAACCCACCTGAATTAAATATTTAAATTAAGATATTAAAATATTTAAATTTGGACTAGGACAGATAAAAAGACACTAATTTTAGTATTATTGACAATTTAGCATTTTTGTTCAATGTACTTTAACTAACATTTGTTGAGCACTGGACTAGCCACCTCAGTGGCCATGAAGATAGCTAAAACACAATTCCTCACTTCAAGCTAATTTCCACAGCAGCTAGAATACAACCAGATTATTTGAAGGATCATAAGAAATATATTTACAAAATGTTATGTATATTTTAAGGAGGAAGAGTGAAAATTCAATTAGGAAATTAGAACCTACTTTATCAAGGATACAGCACTTGGGATGAATCTTCAAGAAATCCTGAATATAGTTCATAGAAAGAGAAGGGAAAGGGCCATAGCACTAAAGCAGGATAGAAAAAAATGCAATGACAATTTTTTTTTTTTTTGATACAGAGTCTCTCTCTGTCACCCGGGCTGGAGTGCAGTGGCACCATCTTTGCTCGCTGCAAGCTCTGCCTCCCAGGTTCACGCCATTCTCCTGCCTCAGCCTCCTGAGTAGCTGCGACTACAGGTGCCTGCCACCATTTCCGGCTAATTTTTTGTATTTTTAGTAGAGACAGGGTTTCACCATGTTAGCCAGGATGGTCTCAATCTCCTGACCTCATGATCAGGAGCCCACCTCGGCCTCCCAAAGTGCTGGGATTACAGGCGTGAGCCAATGCGCCCGGTCTCAATGACACTTATTAAGTTGGTGCAAAAGTAATTGAGGTTTTACCGTTGAATGCACGGTAAGAAAGACTTTATTAAGGACCATCAAAATAGGTCTAGGGACCACTGAAATGGGATTTTAGTCAAGCATAGGCAAGTGGGAATTTATAGCCAGGGAGAAGGGTGGGAGTTAATGGATGAAAAATTCCTGAGAAGAAACATCAGGGGTGAGGAGGATTCTTGCTGAAAACAGGCCAGAAAGATGAGATATTACCTGAGGGATGGTAGAGGATGAGAAACTCTATGAAATATTAAGAATGGACCATTTTGGCTAAACTGACTTAGCAGACTTCTTACTACAACTGGATTTTATAGGAAGGGCACAGATGAGCCTAGAAGGTTTAAGGAACCTGACTAAAATTTGGTCAAGCATAGAACCTTTGTAAATATATTTAGAGAATAGCAAGTCAACTAGTCCTACAAAGAAGCAGGAGACTAGGTTACATGAAGCTTCCATTAATGATTTACTTCTTACTTTGACGTGTCTCAAAACCACACAATGTCCCCTCCTTCAAACAGATCCACCCATTAACCCATGAACTAAAAATACGAAATTATGTAATGATTTAGTGGGTAGGTGTGGAAGAGTCTTCATAGCACACAAGTCAGAGAAGTGATCAATTGCCCCAATAGATATTTCTGAGTTTCCTGTCACAGTTCATCTCTATCAGTTGACACCACCTCATTTCTTCTGCTCCTTGCATCACCCCACCCTACTCCTTCTGGATCAAGTTTCCTGCAAGCCAGATAGTTCCTACATCACTCTAGACCCTTTATGATTTGTTTGTCTGCTTCAATTTCCTGAAGCTAAGCTAAGCCCTCAGTCCGCACTATGCTCAGGCTGGCATAACCATCACAAACCGGGGGGAGCAGAGCACGGTGGCTTTACTAATGGAGCCAGGGGGTGGGTCAGCTTTATTTATTTTATGTGGTGATTTGCTGATTTGAATAATCTGCCCTACAGAAGATCAACCAATTGTTCCTACCCTGCTAATCCTATGATTGTGGCTTTAGGGTCTGTAGTACTTTAGGAGTTGTATATACCCCGAAATATGTATCCAAATGTGCCTAATAATTTGATGTGAAATTAGATAAATTATACAGTGCAATTTTTTTTCATGAGAACAACAGGACATGTTATTTGCAGCATCAGGAGATGTATTTATTTCTCGATTTAAGAGTCATTAGGGATTCTGAGGGTCAATGTTATCATGCCTTTGGCCTTGAACTTCATCAACGAAGACCACAGTATGATGAGCTAACATTTGTTTAGAATATTCATTCATTACCAGATATCACTTTCTTCCCTTCCAGCAATTTGTTCCAAACTGCAGCTTAAAATGTCACATTATTGATGTGGCATTATCAAGTTTCATCATGATTGACCTGATGTCACACTGTTTTGTAACACAACTGGTTGCTGTCTTTCAAAGGCACTTACAGAAACCTATTATAAATATAGAGAACAATTTGTGCCAGCAAAGAACCATCTGGTACACTCTTTGCTTTAAAGATGAGCCTTGTGGTTATTTAAAAATTATTAAAGTTTAAATGTGAATTTTGTTAATATTAAAGCCTTTGCTTGATCCTTGAAATTGTCAACATTTTGATACTTCTCTGAGGTAGGTAAAAAGTTCTAGGACTTTTCTTTATGTATGAGTTTTAATTAACATTGGTGACCCACAAGAGCGATCAAAAGTGGAGGTTCACTTATAACCCTTCCTCGGAAAAGAAAAGGCCTTTTTTGATGAGGATGCTTTCTGTGTGTGTGTGTGTGTGTGTGTGTGTGTGTGTGTGTGTGTGTGTTTCAGAGAGAGAGAGGGAGACAGGGACAGAGAAGGGTATTGTGGGGAGAGAAAGAAAGAAAGAAAGGGAGAAGTTGAGAAACAGAGACAGAGAGATCTGGCTAAGCTACGTAAAGGCGGGGAAATCAGAAGAAGTCAAGGCAGTGCTGCCAGTGAAGTTCTGAGAAACAAGCTGGGTCTCACAGAGCACCCAGCATTCATCTAGGCTCTGAAGCATGACCTCTGTTCTGGTGCCGCTGCTTTCTGCCTGATGAGTCATAAAGCTTCTACATGAACTCTCTTTTCTGGGTTAGTAAATGCTGCTATTTCCGCTGATAACACTTTGCGTAAAAGTGACCTTCACACGTCTCAGGCTTTGAAATCAGTTCTCTGGATTTTTAAAGAGAAAGGAAAGAGAGTGATGGGTATAGTTTAGAGAGAGTGTGGGAGAAGATCGAGTGTGGGCTGCAGCTCCCTCACCCTTCCTCTACTAGACAAGAGGGAGTTCTTTGTCAGTCATGGTTTGGCTGCAAGAAAATCTCTGTCTATATCCGTGAAAATCACCTGGGAGTTGTGGATCATGCCGGTAATCCCAGTCTGGGAGGCCAAGACAGGAGGATCATGTGAGGCCCAGTGTTTGAGACCAGCCTAGCAACATAGCAAGACCCTGTCTCTCTAAAACTATGTATATTATATCCATGAAAATACTGTGGATAATTTTCCTTTTAACTTTGTGCTGCTCTTTTTTTTTTTCTTTTTGAGACAGAGTCTCACTCACTCTGTCACCCAGGCTGGAGTGCAGTGGCTCAACCTCGGCTCACTGCAGCCTCCGTCTCCCAGGCTCAAGCAATTATCCTGCCTCTGCTAATTTTTGTATTTTTAGTAGAGACGGGGTTTCACCATGTTGGCTAGGCTAGTCTCAAACCTCTGACGTCAGGTGATCCTCCAGCCTTGGCCTCCCAAAGTGCTGGGATAACAGGTGTGAGCCACCGCACCTGGCCAGCTCCCAGCCACTGCTCTTCATTTTCTTAACTATTCCCTTGTTAAAGTCCTTCTGCTTCTCTAGATTTAGGCCCCTTGATATTCCTTTTACCTAACTATGCCTTCCTGTGCTCTAAAGATAGGTATCACCAGCATCAGTCTTATGTTCTCTTTGCTTTCTTTGTCTCTCTTTGAAATCTCATCAACTTTACGACTTCAATAATAATTCTTATGTGGATGTCTAAAAGCTTTAGCTCAAGCCTGCAGCATATTCCTTTATGCAGAAATAAATGTTCATTATTTCTAACTCTCCAGCTTTTATTATGTAGGAGACACTTTGAAGAAAAGGCAGCATGTTAATAGTTAAGTAATGACCAAAAAATAAAAATAAATCACAATGTTAACTGCCTGACAATAGCTAGTTTTAAGTCCCTTTCTTTCTTCCTTTTCAGATTACTTATTTCTCAAGACAGATAGGATTTCAATACTTACAACTCTCTTCCAGATCTGCTCTCTTCCAAATATAACATTGGCGTCTTATTATAAAAGCTAGAAGTGGAAAACATTCAAGACATTACATGTTCTGTGGCCACTGGCAGAGTTACTTCTGACAATGAATGATTTTAGCACTTATTTCAGCATTTTAAAGTAGATTTAGAAAGTGAGACTCTTCAACTTAATTTTCTAGCTTTTTGTTATACATGCAAGCTTTAGCAAATGCCTTATAATGCCTCTCTAAATGGCTCAACAAAGGTTTGTGTGACAAGGTTGATTTTAAAATTATAATACTACACATAACATGGAATAAATGACATCAGAGAGTATCTTGCCAACTCCCGTCATTTTATAAGACAAAAATCAGAAAACAAAACAAAACCTGGAACACACAGAGGCAAATAGATTTGCTCACATTACACAGCTGGTAATAATGGTTATAGGATCAGAATGCCAGGAATCTGAGACATATATATCTGCTTGTTTGATTATACTTTTAAAATGTTTTTTAATGTACACATACTTTTAAAAATGTTTTTGCAAAGATTTTCTCAGTATTTGTGGCTCCTCTCTCTTTACCTGAATCAAATATTCTCAACTACTATCCAAGAGTTCTTTAAAGAAGAAAGGGTAAGCTAGAAACAAAGAGGGAACGGTGGGAAGCCTGACAAAATGTATACTCAGTTTTAAGAGTTCCAGAAGAGCTACTTCTTTTGAGTATCATCTCTAGTATCCACTTCTCCTATAAATACGACTGCTCTTGAGCCCATTATCTTAATTTTTTCCTATTATGTTACCTTTAAAAGTATTTCTTTATATTTAATTTTCATTTCATTATATTTAATTTTCATCATTTTTTCTCTGTATTTACATCCTGATTATATTTACATTTGCATAATTTGTCACATTTTAACTTGAAAACTACTTCTATTCTCTTTTCACCAGCATGTCATTAAAGTCATTTTGCAACTAATTCAGTTAACACACTTAGATATGTGCTGTCTGAATCACTTCTATATGCTTGCATACTTTAAATATGTTTTTTAAATTGCTTGCATTTTTTTCCCTCTGAGTACTTTATTGCTTTAAATCGTTCCAGAAACTTTTCTTATTAAAATTCTATATTTTATCTCTTCTTACTTTAGTCATGATTAATTACATGTTCCTTTTCATATATTAACTGACCTATTTTCCTTTGTGGAACTTCTTTTAAAAGATCCTGACACAATTCCATCCATACCTTTTATATCAAAATTGGCCTCATAGATTTTAATAGGCAAAGTGTCCCAGGAAAATCATCCCTTAGGATGTTTTTCTCCTTCTCTCTATATTTTAACCACTTTTTCTTGTTCGTTTGCTTTTTTAATGTGACAGACATTTATGTATTTTTCGTGTTTACTCAGTAGAGAAAAGCAGGAAGACTGAAAACAGTCCTCAAAAGTTCCTCTAGTTCAGGCTTCTGTTTTACAGGCAGCTGATATGGTTTGGCTGTGTCCCAACACAAATCTCATCTTGAATCGTAGCCCCCATGATTACCACCTGTTGTGGAGGGCCCCGGTGGGAAATAATTGAATCGTGGGAGTGTTTTCCTCCATATTGTTCTCGTGGTAGTGAATAATTCCCATGAGAGCTGAGGATTTTATAAAGGGTTTCCCCTTTTGCTTAGCTCTCATTCTGTCTTGCCTGCTGCTATGTAAGACACACCTTTCACCTTCTGCCATGACTGTGAGGCCTCCCCAGCCATGTGGAAATGTGAGTCCATTAAACCTCTTTTTCTTTATACATCACCCGGTCTTAGGAATGTCCTAATCAGCAGCATGAAAATGGACTAATACAGCAGCACTACTCCTACACTATGGAAATATTTAAAAATCACATCCTGTCTGACCCCTGACCTTAGGAAAGCCAGCCCTCTCACATGCTGTGTATACCTGGAAAGCTGCATTCTGACATGGCCCATTTTCTCTCTGACACCAAGCAATGACTCCCAACTCTTGTTCACAGACCCAAATCTCGTCCTCTGATACTGGGCAGGGCCACCAAGGGTAGTGAGAAGGCTCAGTCTAGTTCTCACAATGGATGTTAATGACACTACTGAGCTGTGTAAGCATACCTCCTTCTCTACATGAAATACTGGCTCCGCTGTTTGTAGGATCTTGAGAAAAGCGTGGAGAAGGAAGGCATTTATATTAATAGTAACCCTCTTTTAAAGAGCTTCACCAACAGGTGCAAAGGCAGCTGTATTTTGTTGTTTTTACTCGTACCTTTCGAAGAGGGTACTTTCATTTTTTCCTTCACCTTGATATCATTGCAGATTGCTGTAGTAAGACCTAGTTCTCCTATACGTTCCACCTGCTTCCAATTGGTAGGATACTGAGGGGAACAATAAGTCAGCTTATGTGTATCCAGTAATAATAACTTTCTATTATCTTAAAAGACTGAGGGTATTCATTATGGTTAATTACTAATTTTATATTCAGATCTATACATTGTGTTTCTCTTGGCTCTTTTCAAATTATTCTCCTAAATTTTCAAGGTATGCTCAAAATTCTTAACACTTGAGATTGCTGGAGACCCAGTTAATGAATTGTAATTTACCTTAGGGTGGGTATCCACTCAATTACATCTTAGTTCTTCCTTTCCCTGATGATTCCACCTTATAAATCCTCCCAGCCCAGTTGTGACCTAGCGTGACCACAAAGAAATTCTCTGCTGAAGCTTGCAATGAAATAATTTGAAATCCTACATCAATTTTCTGTTTGAACATCTTCTGCTCTGTTATATTTTGCTTTGTTGTAAGAGATGTGTTCCCTTTATTTCAGGCAGTTTTTATTTAAACCCATTGCTTCAGTGGCAAGTTGATGGACCAACATACTTCTGGTCTTATAACATTAGGTCAAAAAAAAAAAAACCTACTAAAAAAGAAGTTGTTTTTTTATTAGGTAAATGACGAGTTAATGGGTGCAGCAAAACAACATGGCACATGGATACATATGTAACAAACCTGCACATTGTGCACATGTACCCTAAAACCTAAAGTATAATAATAAATAAATAAAATAAAATAAAATAAAATAAAAAGATTAAAAAAAAGGATGCTGGACTAGAAGGAAATTGTCTGTAAATTCTCTAGTAGAGAGTTTTTATTTCTTTGTTGTTTAGTTCTTTTTCTGTGCTGAAGACAGAATAGTCTCCAAGAGAACAAGCAAAAAATAAACTAACATTAGTCAGCGAATCAATTAATTTATTGAATCCCTACTATGTTCTAGGCAGTGTAGTTTGCTCCCTAATCTACCCTCGGTAGACAAGCAAAATGTGATGGAGGTTTTTAATGATGAGTGAAAAAGAAGATATAAATGGCAAACCATGGGGTTCTGAATTCAATTTACAAGCAGATTAAGTAATAAAGGAGAATTCTAATAAGAATACATAAGATTATATGTTTAAAAGCATGCACCCTAGAACTTAAAGTATAATTTAAAAATATAAAAAAAGCTGATAATTAAAAAGTTAAATATTAGTAAGAATGGAGCCAGTTTTACTAAACTTTTTTTGGAAAATTGATAGCTTGTTTATAAGAATTTTTCACTTGAGTAACTGTTTAGTATATTTAATGATTTTTCATTTGAAAAGTGTCAGAAAAAAATAATGTAGTTCTCTCAGTAATACTTGAATTGTTTTACTGTAACACAGTATCACCATCTGAGGATGCAGAGCCTCTATGGCCAGATTGGTGGGATTTTTTCTTTATTGAGGCCGAGTGTCACTCTGTCGCTCAGGCTGGAGTGCAGTGGTGCAATCTATGCTCACTACAACCTCTGCTGCCTGGGTTCAAGTGATTCTCATGCCTCGGCCTCCTAAGTTGCTGGGACTACAGGCACGTGCCTCCACACCCAGCTAATTTTTTTGTATTTTTAGCACAGACGGGGTTTCGCCATGTTGCCCAGGCTGGTCTTGAACTCCTGACCTCAGGTGATCTGCCCGCCTGGGCCTCCCAAAGTGCTGAGATTACAGGTGTGAGCCACTGTGCCCAGCCTGGTGGTTATTTTTGACACTGAGAAGTGAATAAATTATTTTCTGAAAGTTATTTGAGTTGATTTCTGCCCGTTAGTAGTTACGCTGATGAATAATTCTGTTTTCCCAGTCATGAACCCATGGATTAAAACAACCTGTAAGGCATGATGGAGTATAAGAATGTTATGACTGCAGGTTAAATGCATAAGTTCTTTAGGTTCTTAAGCTAACCTTGAAAACCCCAAAGGCTGAGGAAATCAATGTATTACCACTCACGTGATCTCTAGCACACGAGTATCAGCAAGCTTTTACCTAGAGCATGCCAATGCTTAGGCAAAGCTTGATTTGTTTTGATGGACATTTCTCACATTTATTTGGTTCAGATCAGGATTGTATAACTTGAATAATAATTACAGAGCAAATTTTCTTGCTGCCAAATCATGACAAAGTTCTTAAGTAGACAAACTGATCCCCTGGAAAGTTGAATAGTGGCGTAATTATCCAATTGCTCTTGGGTATTTTAAAACTGTTTGAGAAGCTGCATGGTAAAATACTTTTAATGACTTGAATATTTGGCCACAAGCACCATAATGGAGCTCACAAAGAATCTCAGTGTGATGTTTCATTTTGTTGGCTAGAAGTGTTAACAAGGGAAATTTGGTTACAGTGGTTCCCTAGGAAAAATTAGTCATTTTTATTAGACATTGACTTCTAAAAAGTAGCAGAGAAAGCAGAGGAATGAAAGCACACTAGAAGCAATTTTCAGGTAACAGATGACATCTCTATGGGTGACCTAGTACTAATTTGAGAAGAAAATATTTTCATATTCATATATTTTAAGTTAGTAGAAATGACTGCTCAAGGTAACAGTCATTTACTGTCATGTACTGTCATGTACTGATAGCCCGGTATATATTAATACTAATGAATCAGACTGTTCTTGGAAAGAGGCCTGTTAAGTGTTTGTGTGAGCGAATTCAAGCAAGGAGAAATACACAGATAAGTCTACCTTATCAGCTAAAATAGCCAAATGTCACAAATGTTGGTGTATGAACAATTAATTCTATGAACCTAGTGGTGGTTTTACTTATCTCTTAGTAAGCCTTGGCAGGTGGTAAAGAGAAGCCAGAAGAGAGAATAAAATTAAACAGAAAGATTTAAATTGTAAGTTTTTTCATAATTTTGACCTAATCAATAATTCTAGTAATAAATGATATCAGTATAAATGATTTCAGATGGAAATAAGAATGTTGTGTGCTTCATAAAAACTTTGATGGCATAGGAATTTTGCTCTGCAAATGGAGGTAATAATTCAATCACCAAATAAAAGGAAGTTCATTTTATATTGAGTAAGCTTTATGTCTAGTAAACAAATTTTGTTATCCATGTTGAACAAGAATATTGCTAACTGGTTCTATTATTTACCGTAAAAGGCAAAGCTAGCAACTAAGCCATCCCGCCTCCAGGGAGCTTTGCAGGAATCAAGTGAATTCATAATTGATCTGATTTTACATAAGGAGCTCCTGCCCATAGGATTTAAAAAGTTCTGTTTTCACGTGCCTAAGGGTGAACTCAAAAAAGTTAATCAATCCAGTGAGAACAGGAGGGTCATGTTATCATCTGGTTATCAAATTTATGTTTATCCTGCCTTTTAAGTGTTATTACATAGCATAGTGAGGCAAGAATAATGTTTGTGTCAGATAACTGGATTAGACTCACAACTTTGTCCCTTTTTGTGTTTTGGTTTCAATCAGGATGGCTGGCTGAGCACATATTCTATATCTCCCACTCACCTCAATAACTCGAAATTACAAAAAAAAAAACATTTTATAAGCATGTGTAAGCATGCTGGAAGACAAAATGTAAGAACACATTTTGACAATAATAATAATAATAATAATTGGGATTGGCTAGATGGGTAAACAAATAAAAAACTAAGCTCCCTAAAAGACCTATATGATGCTGAGAGTGGAATATGTCTTTGATGCCTTCACACTGGACCTTCACTCTCTTGCAAAGAAGCAGACAGCAGAAATGTTTGGTCCATGCTAAGTAGGAGATAGAACCTGAAATGCAGAACAGTAGCCAAGGCAATTTACGAGCTTCAGTAGGCAAATAGAACCCACAAAAATAGAAAGCAAGTTAATTACATATCTTTCCTTCTGCACACCTTATACTTCTGCTGCTATAAAAGAAAAAAAAAGATCTAGTGTTTGTAATTTGCATCCACAAGCAGACAAATAGGAAGTATGAGATGCAAAGGTACGAAGAAAAACAAGAATTACCAGACTTTGAAAAATGTATGTATGAAAGGCAACAAACCAAGCAATAAATCAACAACTTGTCAAGTGAAGTAAAGTAAGCAAAAAGAAAGTTTTAAAGTAAGTGTGATTAATATGTTTCAAAAGATTATATCCTATTCACAAAAGATTAGGAAACAGATGACATAAAAACCGATCTTCAAAATATGAAAATGTAAGATATAAATGGAATAAAGAATAGGCTTAGCTAAAGAATAAATACATTAGTTAGAAGAGTGAGTGGAAAGATTGTCCTCATCTAAAATAAAAGAAAATTATATTTAAAAGATATCATTAATATAATAAAATATTTCTGAAATTGCTAAAAGGAGTACCACAAGTAAATAATATATGGGTATGTGTTTAATGGGGTACTGGAAGCAAAGGAAAAATAGAAAATATTCCAGGGCTGAAATAATTCTAAAATCTTGGATTGAAAGATTCCAAAATATGAATAAGATAAATTAAAAAGGATATACAAAAGGCCAGGTGTGGTGGCTTATGCCTTTAAGCCCAGTACTTTGGGAGGCCCAGGCTGGGGATCACTTGAGGTCAAGAGTTCAAGACCAGCCTGGCCAACATGACGAAACCCTGTCTCTACTAAAAATATAAAACAGCTGGGCGTGGTGGTGGACACCTGCAGTCCCTGCTACTCAAGAGGCTAAGGTAGGAGAATCGCTTAAAACAGAGGCAGAGGTTGCAGTGAGCCAAGATCACTGCAATCCAGCCTGGGTGACAGAGTAAGACTCTGTCAAAAAAAAAAAAAAGTGATATACATAAATCCATCATGGTGTATTTCACATTTCAGAGCTCTAAGACTATAAAGAAGACAAAACTGAGAAGAGAGAATAAAAGTTAACTGGAAACAAAAAAAAGCTAAAACCACATGACTATTTCAGCAACATTATAGAATGGAAGACATTTAATTAATATTTTCAATATTCTGAGAGAAAATAAATTTGAATATAGAATCACAAAACAATGATATTAATCCTTAAGTAAGAACTGAGAACATTTATGACATTTTTGAAGTACTTATGAAGAGGTAAGCTCCAGCCAAATGAGAAGAAGGAATCAAAGTAAGGGTGTATATATGTCAATTGGTTTCAGCCATTCATAAAAAATAATAATTATAAATATGCATATTACTTAAGACTCATCACTGGACTAAATATCTATATATAATATAAAAAATTTATTTTATCTTATATACTACTAAAAGTATATAATAGTCTAGCAAATCAAATATTCTAGCATATCAAATGTGATCAGAAAGATATCAAGAAAGAAAACAAAAATAAATTGAAAGTAGAAAACAAAATAAGATAGAATTACGGCAAAACATCAATAGCAAAACTAAATATCAATGTACTTATTTTTCTATTAAATGTCTCAAACTTCAGATTGCTAAGCTAAAAAATTCAATCATACGCTGTTGACACAGAGAAATTGCAAATTACAGAAAAGGGCTCATTTAGCAAAATGTTTAAAAATTATAATACAATATCTAAAAAGCTAAAAAGTATTAGTACACCAAATTAGACAAAATAGATTCAACACAAAAAGTATCAAATGAAAAAAAAGACATTTCATATTAATAAAATTGCACTGCATAAATAAGGTGTAATAACCACGAACCTTGATGCAACTGACCACAAAACTTGGAAATATATAGTCTAAAAGTCTTAGGAAGAACGTGATAAAGCCTTAAAATTTTCAATATATTTCTCTTAACACAATTGGCACAATTAAACTGGAATCTCAATTTCCTTAAGAAACAATTCTCTAACCAAAATACAGTGCACTTCTATGTAATGTATATGTCAATCAGAATGAAAATTTAAAAATATATTTTGAACTATGTGCATGATGGCATGTGCTTCTAGTCCCAGCTACTTGGGAGGCTGAGACAGAAGGATTGCTTGAGCTCAGGAATTTGAGGTCAATTATAGGTTTGTATCAGGGGATTGACTTTATTTGTAAGCATACAATAATGATCTTGCATTAACAGTTTTAGGTTTGTATTATATCTTCCAAATGTAATGCTCATGTTTTCTGTAGAATGGGAACTTATGACTCATATTTCTATGACTTGTGTTTCTGTGGTCCTCATTTTCTCTGGAACTCATTTTCTTTATCTTTAGTATAAGGAGTTTGGGTTTTATAATATTCATAGTGCCTTATATAGCTAAAATTTTAGAATCATTTGAATATAATAGAAAATATATATTTAATTATCGGGACTTTAAACCTAATTGAGAATACAGGTTTAATGATAGGGACTTAAAGCCTAATTTAGAATACCTATACTATGCATATACGATTCCACCACATGCATTATGTTTTTGCCTAAAACATTTATTAGTTTTCCCTGTATATGGTAAAAAAAAATTTATTAATATGTCTAAATTATGTATAGAAATACAGGAATTTCCCAACAATAGTGGGTAAATGTCAGAAAACATTAAAGCTGTCTGTGATACATGCCATGGTTAATTTCTTCTGCAGGTGTTTCAGCAAGGACACATAAAGTTAGTTCTCTAATTGTGAATCAGGGAAAATAAAAGAGATGAATGAAACCAACTACTTGTGGTAGTCAAAGCGGGCTGACTCTCTAATGCACTAAAAATAAAACTTAACATAGTTCTAATTGTATAATTTCCTCAACGTTATTTAATGCAAATGCAATTATCCCTATAACTTTGACTATGATAGTGTTTAATAAATTAACCACGTAGTAATGAAAAAATATGATGAAATTGATTAAAATTATGTTGATTGGGGGTAAGTCCTAAAATTATTTTCTAAAAGATATTTTAGTGAGTGAGCAAAATAAATAGAAATGGATCTAAAGAGTAAGAATTGCGATTCATTCATAAAGAATTTCATATGTGTACCTATTGTAAATAATCTCTAGAGGTAAACCAAGGCCACTATAGTGGCTTTTTATTACTTTTATTCTGTAGCAATATTTGTCTGGATTTTGGATTTGTCACAACACAGCATCATTACCTCTGTTCACCTCCAAATGATATTTGACTTCTGGCTGCAATGCAGCACAATAGCGCTGTTCACTGAGGCTTCTTAAATGCAGAGAGGCAAGACATATCACTGGGAGCAGCACATGGCAACTTGGTCCTCTTAGAAAATATTCAAAAAGCAGGCCCAGGTTCTGCATCACTTTAGAGCAGTTTGACCAAAATTTCACTGAAATTCTAAACCATATATGGGATCATAATTACTGATGTGGTTTAAACATGAACCTGAACACCTCAGGCTCCATTACTGGCCTCACAATTTCCAGATGCTGCCACTAGTTGGTTCCACTTGCTTCTATGCTACGAAAAGGCCTCAACTAGCAGATGGTGTGTGTGTCCTCACTGTTCCCAATATTCTTGTTCTTGGGGTCTTCTGACTGTGGTTTCTAGGTAGCAATGTTCTGATAAATGTTTAACTACTGGTTCTCTGAAGGGAGGAGAAAAAAGCGCTGATCTATAGCATTTCCCAATTTTTATGATATAAATACTCCCATCATGGCCAGTTTCAAGCTACCAGTATGATACCTCAGAAGGCAGAGATGGGAAGAAATGCACACAGTTAGCTTTGCAAGCTAGTATATGCTTGCTCCACCACACAGTTGCTGTGAGCTGTTTTTTTTTTTTTTTTAAATGTTTTATGTTATCCTCCTTCATCCTACCAAAACCACTTGTAATTCTCATTTATGAAGGATAGGTCAGTTCTTTCTGTTTATAGTTTCCCTGCTGCTAGTGTTTCTCCTGTTTTTGCCTCCTATTCTTCTCCTCCCTCTCTCCCTTTTCTCCTCACACTTTTTCTGTATTTAAAACTTTTGGATCAGAGTAGATTTAAGTAGTACTACCCATTATCCCACTCCAGAGAGTATATTCTCACAGACCATTGTTTAAAAGCAAAATACCTGATTTCCTATACCTTAAGGTAAGCTTATTGCCCATCCTATGCACCCCCACATATAAACTCAAAGAAAATATGTGAATTCGAATAGAACACATTGCAGTCCACACAATGTTTAAATAGTGGCATCATACCCAATTTTTCCCCATATGGGTATGAGAGAGATAAGCTGAATTATGAACAGACAGTCATGAAGCAATGCTCAAAGCCATTAAATAATTATATTTTGCCGTTTTCCCTCTTTGATGCTTTCTTTGCTATATCTATTAATTTTTCAGACCTTGGGGCAGGGACAAAGTGAGAAAGGAATATCAGTGGGGCAGATCCAGAGTTCATTTCTTTCCTTATTTTATTCTTTTTCCTAATCCAGATACTTAAAGAGCCTTAGTTTATTAGAAGAAAACAAACGCTAATCTTGAATACTTCATTTCTTTGACCTAATGAGTGGCAGATTCATAAAGGCATTATCACAATTTGGCATTATTATAGCCAATTAAAGTGTATGCTCTTGCAAATATCATGGTTTTGGTTTTTGTTTTCTTATATTTACTGGTGCCAGCATTTCTCAATTCAGATATGCCAACAAATCAATTATTCAAAGGGTATGAAAAAGGGTTCATTGTTTCATGTCTAGTCGCTGAGTTTCAGATTTCGTAAATACTGAGCCGGAATTTTAGTGTGTGGTTTTATTACATGACAATACTCATTTTTAAGTTGAGATCTCTTTAGCTTGACCCTAAGTGTTTTTATGTTTTATATACTTTCCTGAACAGTTTTTCTTCTCACCCTGTACACCCTGGTTTATACCTGCTTTCACCTTCCCGGACTGACTATTGAATCTCAAGCTTACTTTTTTGTAAGATTCAATAGTGAGCATTTATTTTTTTCCTTTTACAACTCCTAACAATTTGAACATCTTTTCTGTCAGTCCTCCTAGTGCAGGAGTCTAAGGGCTCAGCTATTCCCTTGTCCAATTCTGACACCCAGTATGTAGACATGTGATTTAGATGCAGCCATTGCATGATTTCAACTAGTACTTTGAAACTTGGTGACTGATGCAAATTTGAAGGGAAATGGTGAAATTAATCACTGTGGTTATATTTTTGAGAGTCCAGTTCTGATGGTAGAATCCTAGCCAGAATGTTCCTGGGACACTGACTTGATTATTTTTCTGCCCAAATTCTGACCCTGGCTTCCTACTCTTGCCACAGATCTGTAAGCCCTTTGATGTCATTCCAAAAAAATTCATGATTTCTCTTGAATGCAGCTAAATACTCTAACGATGCCACAATTATGTAATTTACTGCAATGATACTATAAAACTGCATGTATCCCCATCCATATGTTGTAGTTAGTTCATCAACCATTTATACATTGGGGGAGTGATTTAGTGTTTACTGTGCATTCTATTACTAAACTCAGTAAGTTCTTTAATTATTTTAAAAACCTCCCAATTATATTCTTTAGAAATTGGCTATTTAATTTTCTAAAGTGAAAGCACGTATTTGTAACAGTAAATTAAAGTGGACCTTTCCTGGTTTAGTTTCAACTGAGGCCTCAATTCATCAAAGCCTATATTCCCAAGTTAGTTTTTCAACATATTATAGCCGAGAATTGGTGAGATGATTTTACTGTATGGAATGCAGGAGATTGCTTGCATTAATGGCCCTATTGCTTTCCCCTTTCTGCTTCCATGTGCTTTGATATATAGCTTTGTAATTCTTTTCTACTCTGGTTCTGCACTTGGCCAGGTGACTTGCTTTGGTGTATAGGGTGTTGGAAAACGTGATGCGTGGGCATGCTCTCTTTTCCTCCTCTGCCATTACTATGAGAACGTGGCAAAACTAGCTGGCTAGAGGATGATACCTGAGTAGTAGTACTAAGACATCTGGTTCACCTCAGCAGAGGCTATTCTAGATTGGCCAACTCACAGCTGAGTGCAGACAGATGAATAAATCTAGCTAACATATGAGTGGATAGTTCAACCAAGTACAAACCAGATTATTGAATTGCAGCATGTTGGACAACATGCAAAATATTGTACAACATTATTGGGATGATAAATAAATGACATACAAAATATATAGAAGAGATTTGAGAAAGATTATTTCTATGAAGAAATCTGTGCTATGTGTCTCAATCTATTCTGTTCAATGTAGTGGTGATGTGCTTTCCCTTCCCCTCAAGCCTACAGAGACAGGCTTGATAGGGATCATGAATTAAATGTGACAGCTATCTCCTTGATTTTATAAACTCAACAGACTGGAGTCTGACTTACACTTGGAAATTTATGAGAGAGACTTTGTCTACTGTTCTGAGTTATCAGAGCAAAGGGCATGCCAATTGGAAACCAGCTATACTCCCATTGCTAGCAGAGGCAAAGGATGTATGTTTCTCTCATGGACTAGGTGTAGGCCATCTTGGAGCTATGTTGTATACTTTCCAAAGATCTCTGGAAGGGTGATGAGGCCCATACTGAGAGAACCTATAGTATATTCCTCAAAACAAGGATAGTAATGGGAGTGGCGGTCAGAGGAAAACACAGGTTGCAGCATTTCTTTGTCACCATTCCCTTGTCAGGGGTAGCACCACTGTATATTTTCAGTGAGGAATCACCACAGAATCCTTAAAAACACTCATGAGCAATGAATAAGCAAATAAATAAATACATCTGGAAACATTTGCCAGACTAAAATGTACAGTGCCTTCAAGCTAGAATCTTCTGGCTCCCTTTTCCATTTTTCCTTCCCCGGATTTAATCTGGGAGTGGGAGCTAGATGGGGGAGAAAGGGTAGAAAAATAAGGAGGGAAACAGAAAAGGCCAAACCTATCCAGGTGGCATGCAATCTGCCTGCAGATGGCCAGACCTGCAGAAGTGGGGAAAAGTCTTACCTGTGGTTGAAGATTGAAGTGTTGATTAATAGGTTTGACTAGATATTCTAATTTCTGAAGGAGGGTGGGTAAATTTTATTACTTAAAAGAGCAGAAGTCTTTGTGTTAGCTAGGAAAGATTTTTAAAAATAATGAGGTTGCTAGAATTTTCATCATGGATCAGGGAAAAATCTCTCCCACCCTCATGTAAATAAATTTTAAAGAGGTAGTGGAAGATGAAAATAAAAATACCTTTTGATTCTTATGCTCTACAAATACAAATTTTGCTTAATATTCCAGTTACACATATAATGAGATCATCATTTTTCAAGTAATTAACTTATAAAATATGTTTGTGATTCTAAAGCCATACTAAACTTCACTTAATTTGAACTTCAAAAGGAATGTCAGAATCTTTCAATGCCTTATATTTTTTGTTATTCATCCACTCATCACATATTCTTGAATTTCTACTATATACCTGGCATTTTGCTAAGTTATAAGAATACACGTGAGGAAAAGGTGTGTATTCTCTCTGCTGAAATACAAGTAATAGCCTATGGAGTAGATTGGCATGAAATAAAAAATCACAAAGATAATTACACTGTTGAAAAGGCAAAAGATGGAAATACTTACTATAGCTACATGATTATTATGTGCCTATAAAAAAAGTCCGTGCTATCATATGGTTTTCTGCTTATGTAGGAGATAAGAATGTATACAGAGTATTATGTTAATTATGATTACATTAAAAGATTATTATATTAAAAGTTAGAAAGTTTTAACTGCTATAAGGAAATCCTACAACAATTCAGAGCAAGAAAAAGACAATGTTACTGGTTATTCAGGGAAGGCAATGGTCATGCTGGTATTATAGCTGGACTTTGAAAAAAACAGCGGAGTTTTGGCTCCTGGAAATAATATGTCAGTCTGGAGAAGTAGTCTAAATAGAAAAAAGAATGGCATAGGGAAACCTTATAATATTTGCAGAGAACAGGTGATAGTTAGACAAAAGCTTTACACATTTTCATCATCCCCATAAGAAAGACATGGCAGGATCTTGACTTCTCTCCCTGTTCTGCTCTTTGCCTTTCTTGGTTGGAGTGAAAAAGCTCCCGCTAGAGTGATCAGAAGACAGGGTTCCAAGCCTTACATTTGCAACTATGTGGTGGTCCAGTGGCTCCCAGCCCTGACCTACCACCACACTGGACAAGGGTAGACTGACTTAAGCACTAGACTCTAGCTGGTTCTCATAATGCTCTACCGGGGACCAACTACCTCCTTAGGAAGTCAGATGGCACATAATAAACCTTGACCTAATTGATCCTTACCTTAAAAGAAAGTAAAGGTGGCCAGATGTGGTGGATCACTTCTGTAATCCTAGCACTTTGGGAAGCCAGTGAGGAGGATCGCTTGAGCCCAGGAGTTCAAGACCAGCCTTGGCAACATGGCGAAACACCGTCTCTACAAAAAATACAGAAATTAGCCAGGTATTGGTGCCATGGGCCTGTAGTCCCAGCTACTCTGGTAGCTGAGGTGGGAAGATGGCTTGAGCCTGGGAGCTGGAAGTTGCAATGAGAGGCACTGCACTCTGTCACCCAGACACCACCTAAAAAAAAAAAAAAGAAACAAAGTAAAGATATTTTTCCTACTTGAAAGCTCTGCTAAAACATACTGAAGCCCAGAAAATTCATAGAAGCCTATCTAGTTGGGCTAGCTTATGTCCAAAGTGAAAACTAAGTATTGCCTTAGTTTGCCAGACTTTGGCATCATTGGCAGGCATTGTTAGAAGCTTTGACAATTTCGAGCATGTGAAGAAATAGCTGTAAGACCTGAAAGTAGAAACTGTGACTACAGAATTGACATTGAGGTAGGAAAGGGGCGTGATAAGACAGGTGCAATAGTGTTTTTTGTTGCTTTCAGCAGTATTTGCTTTTTTTAAAAAAAAAAAAAACCTATGTACATCAGTTTCTATGATTAAAACATTATAAAACTTAGCAAAATAAGGAAAAAGCACATTGTGATAAACAGAACAAAAGGTAGTTTTAATGGACTTCAAACAGGATTGCATTTAGTGCCACTGACCTCAACTTTGTTAATAAACTTAACCTGAAAGGAAAACTGTCAATTTAATATATACAAGTGTTCATGTCTGAAACATTCTGTCTTCAGAAATAAGCATTAAATGCCAGGTGACACTTGTTCCAGCTTCCCAGCCCCCCAAGGAGCCCACATTACTACTGGTCAGATGTTGCCCAGGGTAATGTACCAAGAAAAAAGACATCATTCTGACAGATTTGTCTTGTGGCTGCAAAAGGGACTCATTCCTCCAGAGTTTCAAACGTTTTGAGCTGCTATTATTCAAGCTGTGTAGACCACAGCTGTGAGTAATTATATAGAAGCTTGACCTCTGTCCTGTCACGGGTCATTACTTGGAAACAGTAAGAATAACCAATTTTTAGGACAGAATATGTGAGACTATTCATTGCTATCTATCTATTTTTTGAAATAAAGAAACAATCTTTGACCTGGAGAATTAACTTACGACCAGAATCCTGACTCTTGGTTCTTTTGTTTCTCATGAACACCCAGTGAAGTACTTATTATCTCTATTTTTGAATGCAGACACTGTGGTAAAGTCACACAGTACTGGGTATCAGTTCGATATTCCTTCAACATTTTCAACTAAGTCACTTAGATCAAATCACTTTGACTTGAGGTCATAGTTTTGAAATGGTGGCTAACGTACCTTACTTGGCAGATGGAATACTTCTAAGCATAAAGCCTCAGAAGGTGAAAGGTAAAAACTAGTGGGGAAATCCGAGTTTCTTTTTATTTCAGCTCATTCATTTTATTCCATTCTGGTTGGCCCTCTTGACTTTCAACGTTGGCAGCATCTTACAACCACTGCAACAACATATATCCTTGGAATAAATATTAGGGGACAGAACTTTAAGGTCAAAACACCTTTGAATTTGGATTTCTTTGTCGGATGCCTTTGTGTTCAAAACCTTTGTTTCTAAATAAGTCATGCGCAGTGGTAGTCTCAAAGAAAAAAGAGCAGAAAAATGGAATAGAACTTCAATGGAGTGAGATAGAAAATATGTGTTATCTTCTTTGTCCACATATTTTAATAGTAGCAACAACAACTTGGGCACTGTGAGAAGAAAAGTTATCACACTGTGCCTTCATACTATCTGAAATAGTGATTTATTTAATAATTCCTTAAATATTTAAGTAAGGTTCTGAGTGCTAGGCTCTGTGTTATATTCTAGAGGTACAAAATGTATAAGATCTGCACCTAGCTCTCTAGGAACCAATAGCTTACCCAGTAAGTCATTCTGTCCTCACAAATCTAAATCGGTGTCTTATGTTTACAATTTGCCAGTTCGTTCTTGGTTATGTTTACGTTTTCCTGGCAAATAAAGTTGTTCCACATAGATACGTTGAATACCTACTATTTACTAAGCATTGTGTTAAGTATCAGGGAGACACTGATGAGAAAACTTAATAGGACCCTATCTTCATATGAATTGTTTAGTCTGCTAACTAAAAACAAAAAAACTTTTCAATTCCTTCTTCCACAAAAAGCTATATCTTCATTCAAAACTGTATTGGCCATTACTGTGGTCTCAAGAACAATGTTCTGCCTGAACCAGTTAGTTTGAATTATACCAGTATTCATGTTAATAAGAGAAAGGGTACCTGGGAAAATGCAATGTGTAACCACATTACAGAGCCATTCATTTCAGTCTCCTTGATTACAAAATATTTTTCAAGCTCTACTAAAACTATCAAAATTAGTTGTTGCATTATACCTTCTGTTCAACAATCATCAGTCAATATGCACTGGAAAATCAGAGAATTAACAGATTCTTTTATTAAAATTTTACTACATATCTGCTGTTTGTGGCCAAACATTGTGCTGGGCACTCAGGTTATAAAAAAAAAAAGCTGAGTTATGTTCCATGCACTCGAGGAAGTTATCAGGAGAGACAGAGAAGTAAATGAAGTTTCTGAGTAAAAAAAAAAAAAATTATTGATAAAATAGAATTTCCCCACAATTCTCTGTGGGCTGCTGTATTTTTGCTATTTATGCCTAAGGCTTAATCAGTAGTTGACTCAGTAGTAATAGTCAGCCCAAGTGACCATATTAAGAGAAGTTCTTATATTTCAAGCTACTTCTACCTAGTAAAAGAGAGACTTTTTCCCTGACAGTTTATGCAGATTTTCAACAAAGTAAGCTTTCTTTTAAAAATGGCTCTGGTCAGATGAGTAGGTTGAGAAAATTTTCTCCCATTTTGTAGGTTGCCTGTTCACTCTGATGGTAGTTTCTTTTGCTGTGCAGAAGCTCTTTAGTTTAATTAGATCCCATTTGTCAATTTTGGCTTTTGTTGCCATTGCTTTTGGTGTTTTAGACATGAAGTCCTTGCCCATGCCTATGTCCTGAGTGGTATTGCCTAGGTTTTCTTCTAGGGTTTTTATGGTTTTAGGTCTAACATGTAAGTCTTTAATCCATCTTGAATTAATTTTTGTATAAGGTGTAAGGAAGGGATCCAGTTTCAGCTTTCTACATATGGCTAGCCAGTTTTCCCAGTAGCATTTATTAAATAGGGAACTGTTTCCCCATTTCTTGTTTTTGTCAGGTTTGTCAAAGATCAGATAGTTGTAGATATGTGGCATTATTTCTGAGGGCTCTGTTCTGTTCCATTGATCTATGTCTCTGTTTTGGTACCAGTACCATGCTGTTTTGGTAACTGTATCATTGTAGTATAGTTTGAAGTCAGGTAGCATGATGCTTCCAGCTTTGTTCTTTTGGCTTAGGATTGACTTGGTGATGAGGGCTGTTTTTTGGTTCCATATGAACTTTAAAGTAGTTTTTTCCAATTCTGTGAAGAAAGTCATTGGTAGCTTGATGGGGATGGCATTGAATCTATAAATTACCTTGGGCATTATGGCCATTTTCACAATATTGATTCTTCCAACCCATGAGCATGGAATGTTCTTCCATTTGTTTGTATCCTCTTTTATTTCATTGAGCAGTGGTTTGTAGTTCTCCTTGAAGAGGTCCTTCACATCCCTTGTAAGTTGGATTCCTAGGTATTTTGTTCTCTTTGAAGCAATTGTGAATGGGAGTTCACTCATGATTTGGCTCTCTGTTTGTTTGTTATTGGTGTACAAGAATGCTTGTGATTTTTGTACATTGATTTTGTATCCTGAGACTTTGCTGAAATTGCTTACCAGCTTAAGGAGATTTTGGGCTGAGACAGTGGAGTTTTCCAGAATCTACAATGAACTCAAACAAATTTACAAGAAAAAAACAAACAAGCCCATCAAATAGTGGGTGAAGGACATGAACAGACTTCTCAAAAGAAGACATTTATGCAGCCAAACAACACATGCAAAAACGCTCATCATCACTGGCCATCAGAGAAATGCAAATCAAAACCACAATGAGATACCATCTCACACCAGTTGGAATGGCCATCATTAAAAAGTCAGGAAACAACAGGTGTTGGAGAGGATGTGGAGACTATTGGTGGGACGGTAAACTAGTTCAACCATTGTGGAAGTCAGTGTGGCGATTCCTCAGGGATCTAGAACTAGAAATACCATTTGACCCAGCCATCCCATTACTGGGTATATACCCAAAGGACTATAAATCATGCTGCTATAAAGACACATGCACACGTACATTTACTGCGGCACTATTCACAATAGCAAAGACTTGGAACCAACCCAAATGTCGAACAAGGATAGACTGGATTAAGAGAATGTGGCACATATACACCATGGAATACTATGCAGCCATAAAATATGTTGAGTTCATGTCCTCTGTAGGGACATGGATGAAACTGGAATCCATCATTCTCAGTGAACTATCGCAAGGACAAAAAACCAAACACCGCATGTTCTCACTCATAGGTGGGAATTGAACAATGAGAACACATGGACACAGGAAGGGGAACATCACACTCCGGGGACTGTTGTGGGGTAGGGAGAACGGCAGGGAGGGATAGCATTAGGAGATAGACCTAATGCTAAAGGACAAGTTAATGGGTGCAGCACACCAACATGGCACATGGATACATATGTAACAAACCTGCACATTGTGTACACGTACCCTAAAACTTAAAGTATAATAATAAAATAAAAAACAAACAAACAAAAAAACGGAGAAAGTAAGTGTGGCCATGGCTACACAGCAGTATGGATTGGGGAGAGAATACTTCAACATGCAAGAGAAAAATGTGATCTTAATTATAGGGACTTGCAATTAATGCATTTCAGGCCTCAACATTTAAGTTGCATTTTGGTAACTTTTAAGTAAATAAGAATTTTAAATGAATAAATAAAACTATTAAATAGTTTTTTAAAAAAAAAACTAAAAAAAATGGCTCTGGTTTGTAATAGACAAAAATGTGAATGTCTCTGTAAGACATTTTTCAGCTGCTAAAATGAAAAACAACTGCAGTACTATTTCATCGCAGTTCTGCTGTGCGTTTAACTTTTGCTGCTCCCTGAAAAACAGTGCTATTCAGCCTGTGCTCTTTTAGAAGACTCTAGATATAACACATTACTGTTCCTTCCCTGTATGTTGAAGGGATGCCACTTCTCATTCTTCAGTGTCTTGTTTCTCTTGGGAAAGGACAACTTCATTCGTTGTGTCTTTCATATTCATATGGTCCTAAGAGTACACATCTCTACATTTCCCATGTTTGATTCGGTCCTTGCAAATGACATGAAAAACAGTTTGATGTTTTAGGCAGACAGTAAATCTCAGTGGCAGAGATTTGAGTTAAAATATTTTCCCTCTTATTTCAGAATCAAGGTTCATTTGGCAATCACTAAGAATTTGGTGAGGGAAAGATGCTGGGCAGCCCTGCAAGTGACTGGTCCTTTGAATGACTAGAAATGAAAAGTGACAGTTCACTGCTCTTTACAGTCTGAAGCAGCTGGATCACTAGAGATGCCAAGTCCCCTCTGAGAAAAATTCAAGCTCTTCTCAATTATCATTCTCACTCTTTTTTTGCACTGGTATCAAGAATACTTATAGATTAAATAATGCATGTGAATATATATTAATATCTCTATCTCTATCTATCTTCATTAATAATTCCTAAGAAGCAAAATAACTAATAATACCTAATGAATAAAACAATATATTTCTCCAATATATGTATCCATAGATCTATAACTATATCCATATTTCTCCCAAATATTTTCAGCATTTTAATTTCATATGAGATTATTATAATATAAACAATAATAATAATCCCTCATTAAATAAAAACTGAATGTATTGCATATTATATGTAATATATTTTCAGTTTAAAAAACAATTAGTCAGGGATTATTGTAATATATACATGAAGTCAATATATTTACTTGCCAGGATATTAAATTTTCATGTTTTCAACTAGTCTCTGGGTTTTTTTTAATGTTTCTCCATGATTTAATGTCTGGTTCCTCGGCATTCCATAGTGGAAAGACTAATTATACATTGGCTTGCCCTCTTTGAGGTCACATGACTCTGTAGCCTGGTTAAAAGGATGGAATCACTCACAAGTATTATCAGTACAACGTGGCTTGCAGGAAAGCGATTTTGCTATTGCTGAAGTGAACAGCACATCAACTGCACCACTCCTTGGCTTCCTGGGTCGTTAGCCTCCGCTTACAGATTGCTCAACTCCTAGCCCACAATCACTCACTAAGGACACGACTGCATTTGGCTATCAGCTCCAGTAATGAAGCTTGAGTTTGATTATTTTACAGGTTCCTGCTTTGGTCCTTGTCCTACCATCTGTCCTTCTATTTACCTGCCTTGGATTTCTGGGCCATAAATTATGACCAGTATTACCCTACGTCTTGCAAGCCTGAGCTCTGATCAGTCATCCTCAGCCCAACATCCTTTGCATCTACATTCACTAAAACATCTTCAAGTTCATTGTGATTATCGAATGACCCAGTTTTTCCCTTTCTCTTTGCTACTTTTCCCCCTTTCACTTCTCCCTGCTCAGTCTCTACCAGGAAAGACCAGGAAATTTCCCTTATTAGACTTAGAATAGAGCCTCAGATCAGTTGTCAAAAATTTAGGAGGGCAGAAGTGCCAACTGCAAGGTCTTTTGAGGCCTGGGTTCACAACTCCATCTTCTGCTGAATTCTGTTGCTCAAAACAAGACACAAAGCCAGATCAGATTCCAAGACAGAATATTAAATCCAACCTTTGGTGGAAAGAGTGGCAAAGTCACATTACAGAGATACAGGATTGTGAAGCATTATTTATCTGTCTTTGCAAACAGCCTTCCGTCTGTCTACAATTTTTCTTATCCTTCTCACAGGCAAATACATTTATCCCCTCTCTTCCCACTAATACATCAGGCCTAAAATTGAGGGATATGAAAACTGAATTAGGCCTGGATGTGGATTGTCAGGAGCTCAGCTGAGCTAGAGAGAGAGGGGGAGGAATGAGCTGTTATATTTTGGAGCAGCTGAATAAAGCAAAAAGCCAAAAATGAAGGTAACCATAAAGCAAGAGTCTAAAGTGGAAAGAGTGCCAACTTCCTCTTTTCCATTTTCCCCCATGGAATGGTGCACTGGTCAAAATGCAGGTGGATCTGCACAAATGTGGGGTCATCTCACTGTTGAGAGCATCCTGAACAGAAGGATTCTGTAGTTTTATGGACTCAGGGACTGGGAGGAGGAAGTCAGGCTAGGAGTGGAAAAATACTGAGCACTGAGTTGGACTGAGGAAAAATGTCTTCAAAGTTTCCTGCTCCTTCCCCCAATTAAGAGTTGGACTGAGGAAAAATGTCTTCAAAGTTTCCTGCTCCTTCCCCCAATTAAGAGGACTTGGTAGATATACTTGAAGACAACCTTGGCTGAAGACCCCAGAAAGACGTGTAGGAATGAAGGTTCCTTGGCTAGGAATGCTAAAGTATGTGAAAGCATGACTGAACAGAGGATCCTGAGTCCTTGACTGCAACTCTCCTTAGTGATGTAATGCACTAGTCTGCACTAAGTATGATGTGGAGAGGGCAGATTTTTCCACAAGACCTATCAGTTAAAGCCTTTCTAATTGACCACGGCCAGACCTGAAAAATTGCACATAAATTTTAACTAGAAGCCAAACTCCTCATAGATAACGCTGTAGCTTCTTCTGCATGACTTCTTTTAATCCAGAGACAGGGGGACTAAAACGTCAAATTATACTCTCCCCTTCCCCAACCCACACACATTCAAAAATGATTTCTTATAATCCTTTGCAGACAAATTTCTCTCCCAATTCCTGGGCTTAAGCAGCCATTGATCTGCTTTCTGTTACTGTACTTTTGTCTTTTCTAGATTTTGTATTAATGTTATCATAGATTTTATTATTGTGTTTGTGGCTTCTTTTATCATAATACTTTAGATATTTATCCGTATTTTTGCATGTATCAATAGTTCATTTCTTTCTATTGTTAACATTTCACAGTGTAGATATACCATAATCTACTCTGTGGTATTATGTGTTTATTCACTAGCTGTTGTACATTTCATATTTTAATGTTTGGTTACTAACACTAAAACTCTTACGAACATTTGCAAGTAGGTATGTGTGGACATATATTTTTATTCCTCTTGAGTGCATACCTAGGAGTGAGATTCCTGGTCAATGACAAGTACATGTTTAGCTTCGTAAGAAACTACCAACTTTCCTCCCTCTCCATTTTTCAATCCCATCAGAAATGTATGAGAGTTGCAGTCGCTCACATCGTTTTCAACACTTGGTAGTACTGGTCTTTTTAATTTGAGACATTGTAGTGAGTATGTAGTGATATGTCACTGTGATTGTAATTTGTACTTCCCTGATGAGTGATGTTGACCATCTCTTTATGGATTTATTGTTTGTTTGCACATTTTTTTGTAAAATATGTGTTAAAATATTTTGCCTTTTTAAAAAACTGGGCCGTTTTTCTTGATATTATAGTAGTATAAGAGTTCTTTATGTATTCTCCATGCAAGTATTTTATCAGATAAATGTGTGACAAACATTTTTTCCCAGTTGGTGTCTTATCTATCCATGTTTTAACCAGATCTCTAAAAGAACGAAAGTCTTTAACTTTGATGAAGTCCATTTTATCCATTTTTGCTTCAGATTTCCTCTTTCCTATTTAAGAAATCTTGCCCTAACCCAGTGTCACAAAGATTTTTCATGTTTTCTTCCAGAAGTTTTATAATTTTAGCCGTAACCATCAGGTCCATGATCCATTTTTATTTAATTTGTGTACATGGTATGAGTTAACAGTCAAGGATAAATTTTCCATATATGTAATATATATGTAAAATGTATAACATATATTACACACACACACATGCACACACACACACACACACACAGAGATTCTCTCTCTCTCTATTATCTCCAGCATTTCCAGATTTCCATTGAGTTCCATTGAGTTACCTTGACATACCTGTGCCAAATCAGGTGACCTTATAAGGGTGGGTCTTTTCCTTGACTTTCCATTGATCTAAATGACTATCATTATTCCAATAGCTCACCACCTTGCTATGTAGTTGTATAAAATGTCTTGAAATCTTCCAATCTTGTTATTCTTTTTGAAATGGTTTGATTATTTTAGTTCTTTTGCCTTTACTCACAATTTCAGAATTAGCTTGCCAATTTCTTCAAAACACCTGCTAGAATTTTTACTGATATTGCAATAACTCTATAGCTCAATTTGTGGAAAAAGCCCACTTTAACCATATTAAGCCTACATTGGTTACATTTTCTATCTTCCAAATTACTCCAAGTGACAGCTTTGCCGAAGTTTCTGGCACTACATAACTCACTCTTTTTTAAGATACATATAGCAGCCTCTTCACTGCATCTCCACCCTCTACTAACAGTTCTTTTGTTAATGCCACCAGTTTTAGATTTTTTCCTATGGAAGCACCACCCTCTCAGTAACAAGTCACCCTAAAATTTAGTGAGTTAATATAGCAAAACATTTTATTTGCCCACATTTCTTTGGATCATTACTTTGGGCTGGCTCAACTAGGTGATTCTGCTGGTCTCATCTGGAATCACTTAGGCAGTGAATTATCTAGCCACTCCACTGGGACAGAATGGTCTAAGGTAGTCTTTGTCATATGCTTGGAAATTGTTGCTGGCTGACAGCTAGGCCATTCCTTGCTGTCTTGCATTCATAATAAGGCTGGAAAACTTCTCATGGTAATAGTAGCACTTCAGGATGAGAACAGAGGCTGCAAGGCCTCCTGAGGCCTTGGTTTAGAACTTCCCTAATAGATCTTCTACCATATTCTATTGGTTAATTCAAAATAAGAGGCCTGTCCAGATTCCAGGGGTGAGGAAATGAGCTCTGCCTCTTACTTACAGAGCCAACAAAGCCACATTTCAAAGAGGGTGCATGAATAGAAAAAATTATTGCTGTCATCAGTGCCAATAATCTACTAGAGATGTTTCATAAATATTTTTGTTACAAGGAAATTAGGCTAACACTAAAGTGTCTATAAATTAACCACTTATCTACTTAGCCAATATACATATCATTTTACATTTGATTGATAAACCTAATGATGAAACCATTTCTACCGTTATACTTACAGTTTCTCTCCATATACATATATTTTCTTCTCTTTTCTTTCTTTGCTTTTTTTTTTTTTTTTGTAAGTCAGGGTCTCACTCTGTCACCCAGGTTGTAGTGCAGTGATGTGATCTTGGGTCATCCAAACCCCAATCTCCTGAGCTCAAGCTGTCCTCTCCCCTCAGCCTTCTGAGTAGCTGGAACAACAGGAGTATGCAACCTCGCCCAGCTAATTTTTGTATTTTTTGTAGAGACTGTATTTCCCCATGTTACCCAGGCTGGTCTCGAACTCCTGGGCTCAAGCAATCTACCCACCTTGGTGTCCCAAAGTGCTGGGATTATAGGTATGAGCCACCATGCCTGGCCCCATATATTATCCTTTTTTTTTAAATTTTAAGTTCCAGGATACATGTACAGAATGTGCAGGTTTGTTATGTATGTATATATGTGCCATGGTGGTTTGCTGCACCTATTGACCCATCCTATAAGTTCCCTCCCCTCGCCTCCCACCTCTCAACAGGCACTGGTGTGTGGACACCCTCCCTATGTCCACATGTTCTCATTGTTCAACTCCCACCTATGAGTGAGAACATGCAGTGTTTGGTTTTCTGTTCCCATGTTAGTTTGCTGAGCATGATGGCTTCCAGCTTCATCCATGCCCCTGCAAAGGACATGATCCCATTTCTTTTTATGGCTGCATAGTATTCCATGGTATATATGTACCACATTTTCTTTATTCAGTCTATCATTGATGGGCATTTGGGTTACTTCTATGTCTTTGCTCTTGTAAATAGTGCTGCAATAAACATATGTGTGCATGTGTCTTTATAGTAGAATGGTTTATATTCCTTTGGGTATATACCCAGTAATGGGATAGCTAGGTCAAATCCTTGAGGGATCACCATACTGTCTTCCACAATGGTTGAACTAATTTACATTCCCACCAATAGTGTAAAAGTGTTCCCATTTCTGCACATCTTCTCCTGCATCTATTGTTTCTTGACTTTTTCATATTTGTCATGAGATGGTATCTCATTGTGGTTTTGATTTGCATTTCTCTAATAATCAGTGATGTTGAGCTTATTTTCATATGTTTTTTAGCCACATAAATGTCTTCTTTTGAAAAGTATCTATTATATCCTTTGCCCACTTTTTGATGGAATTTTTTTTCTTGTAAATTTGTTTAAGTTTCCTGTAAATTCTGGATATTAGACCTTTGTCAGATGGGTAGATTGCAAAAATTTTCTCTGCTTCTGTAGGTTGCCTGTTCACTCTTATGATAGTTTCTTTTGCTGTGCACAGGCCCTTTCATTTATTTAGATTCCATTTGTCAATTTTGGCTTTTGTTGCAATTGCTTTTGGCATTTTCATCATGAAGTCTTTTCTCATGCCTATGTCCTGAGAAGTATGCCTTGGTTTTCTTCTAGGGTTTTTGTGGTTTTGGGTTTTATATTTAAGTCTTTAACCCATTTTGAGTTATGTTTTTGTATAAGGTGTAAGGAAGAGGTCCAGTTTCAGTTTTCTGCATTTGGCTAGCCAGTTTTCCCAGCACCATTTATTGAATAGGAGATCCGTTCCCCATTGCTTGTTTTTGTCAGGTTTGTCGAAGATCAGATGGTTGTAGATGTGTGGTATTATTTCTGAGGTCTTTGTTCTACCCTATTTGCCTATATGTCTGTTTAGGTACCAGTACCATGTTGTTTTGGTTACTGTAGACTTGTAGTATAGTTAGAAGTCAAGTAGCGTGATGCCTCCAGCTTTGTTCTTTTGCTTAGGCTTATCTTGGCTATATGCGGTCTTCTTTGATTCCATATGAAATTTAAAGTAGTTTTTTTCTAATTTTGTGAAGAATGTCAATGATAGTTTAATGGGAATAGCACTGAGTCTTTAAATTACTTTGGGCAGTATGCCCAGTTTCACAATATTTATTCTTCCTATCCATGAGCATGGAATGTTTTTCCATTTGTTAGTGTCCTCTATTACTTCCCTGGGCAGTGGCTTGTAGTTCTCCTTGAAGAGGTCCTTCATATCCCTTGTTAGCTATATTTCTAGGTATTTTATCCTCTTTGTAGCAATTGTGAATGGGAGTTCACTCATGATTTGACTCTCTGCTTATCTATTGTTGCTGTATAGGAATGCTTGTGATTTTTGCACGTTGATTTTGTGTCGTGAGACTTTGCTGAAGTTACTTATCAGCTTAAGGAGTTTTTGGGCTGAGACAATGGGGTTTTCTAAATATGCAATCATGTCATCTGCAAACAGAGGCTATTTGACTTCCTCTCTCCCTATTTAAATATACTTTATTTCTTTCCCTTGCCTGATTGCCCTGGCCAGAACTTCCAATACTATGTTGAATAGGAGTGGTGAGAGAGGGCATCCTTGTCTTGTGCCGGTTTTCAAAAGGAATGCTTCCAGCTTTTGCCAATTCACTATAATATTGGCCGTGGGTTTGTCATAAATAGCTCTCATTATTTTGAGATATGTTCCATCAATACCTAGTTTATTGAGAGTTTTTAACATGAAGGGATGTTGAATTTTATCAAAGGCCTTTTCTGCATCTATTGGGATAATCATGTGGTTTTTGTCTTTGGTTCTGTTTATGTGATGAATTAGGTTTATTGAGTTGCATATGTTGAACCAGCCTTGCATCCCAAAGATGAAGCCAACTTGATTGTGGTGGATAAGCTTTTTGATGTGCTGCTGAATTCGGTTTCCCAGTATATGATTGAGGGTTTTCACGTAGATGTTCATTAGGGATATTGGCCCGACATTTTCTTTTTTTGTTGTGTCTCTGCCAAGTTTTGGTATGAGGATGATGCTGTCTTCATAAAATGAGTTAGGGAGTAGTCCCTCCTTTTAATTGTTTGAAATAGTTCCAGAAGGAATGGTACCAGCTCCTCTTTGTACCTCTTATAGAATTCAGCTGGGAATCCATCTGGTCCTGTGTTTTTGTTGTTGTTGTTTTTTTTTTTTTTTTGGTTGGTAGGCTATTAATTACTGTCTCAATTTCAGAACTTGTTATTGGTGTATTCAGAAATTCAATTTCTTCATGGTTTAGTCTTGGGAGGGTGTATGTGTCCAAGAATTTATCCCTTTCTTTTTAGATTTTCTAGTTTATTTGCATAGAGTTGTTTATAGTATTCTCTGATGGTAGTTTGTATTTCTGTGGCGTGAGTGGTGATATCGCCTTTATCACTGTTTATTGTGTCTATTTGATTCTTCTCTCTTTTCTTCCTTGTTAGTCTAGCTAGCAGTCTATTTTATTAATTTTTTCAAAATAACAGTTCCTGGATTCATTAATTTTTGGAGGGTTTTTCATGTCTCTATCTCCTTCAATACTGCTCCGATAATAGTTATTTCTTGTTTTCTGCTAGTTTTTGGATTTGTTTGCTCTTGCTTCTTTAGTTATTTTAATTGTGATGTTAGTGTGTCAATTTGAGATCTTCCTAGCTTTCTGATATGGGCATTTAGTGCTATACATCTCCCTCTTAACACTGCTTTAGCTGTGTCCTAGAGATTCTGGTACGTTGCCTCTTTCTTCTCATTGGTTTCAAAGAACTTTTTTCAATGAATTTTTTGCCTTAATTTTGTAATTTACCCAGGAGTTATTCAGGAGTAGGTTGTTCAATTTCCATGTAATTGTGTGGTTTTGAGTGAGTTTTAATCCTGAGTTCTAATTCGTGCACCAGAGCAGCTTGGACATATTCGTAACATCATGGGATGGTTTAGTTCATGTTTCTTTGAGGTTTAAGAAATCAGTGGCAGCTGTTTCCCAACATGAAACCCCCTCCCCTGATGTGGCATGCTGTCTTCTTCTATACTCGTCACCCCACATCTTTAGATATAGACACTGGCTTCCCATTTGAAGGACATTGATGAGTTGAGTAGAAATATACTCTGTATTCAGACTCCTGATTAGTTTATATATTGCTTTTTTTTCTGAATTTTTACCTCACATGATCTAATCTCATCACCCCAAAATTATGGAGATATTTCTAACCCACTGAACGAAGCAGTATGTGAGCTACTGACTATGAAAGCTAGAATGTGTGTGTGTGTGTGTGGTGTGTGTGTGTCTCCAGTATCTAGCTGAATACTTGATTCATGGTAGGTACTCAATAAATGTCACAAACTTTCCACCAGAGTAAAACTGTCCCATTAAGCTGTTTCTGAGAGGCTTCCTATGACATATAGTCTTGTGCCAGAAGTAGAGAGGTGGTTGCATGTCACGAAGCAATCTTCTAGAACTTTGATAATTTGTTGGTAATCTCTGCTCATTCATGTTACCATTACACCACTCTAATTACTAAACTTGTCAGCCACTACCTTAACATGGTGTGTCAAACTGATGACATTAGAGCAGTAATTGCCCCACCCATCCCACAGTACTCATCACTTATCAATTATGGCACTATTGCTGACTAAGCACAGCAGCAACAGTGAAACTCTTTTTAAAAACAGTGTTCTAGAATCCACTACCAATCAGTGTGAGTTGAGATGAGATTTGAAACCCATTGTCATTCTCGACTTGTTTTAGAAGATTGTTTTTGCAACATCAAGTCAAGGTAAAAGTTGCCACCTAATGATATATAATAACTACTTGTTGCTGTTTTTAAAAATATGATAAATATGGATCATTGGATATTGTTCTATTTCTCTGATAATGCCAAAGGGAATTTGGGGAAACAATCGTTTTTGACTAGTTATATGTATTTGTAAGAGATGAGAAGAATTGATATTTTTGTCTACCACTGTGTACACGATATGTACCATTGTGTTTTAAGCAATGTATATCTTTTGATAATTTAAAATGTACATTTTATGTTTTTCATGTTTTAGATTGTAAAGAATTGGAGGCTTTCTTGGTAGTATCTAGAAGATGTACCCAAATCCCCACACTGTTGCAATTTGTATGACTAACTGCAAGTTGTCTCCTTAAATTAATTAGCTGAAAGCTGATAACAATAGCTGTTTTGCCTCTAGTGAGACAACCTTTCAGGACAAAATTCTGGCAGATGTTAACATGGTTAATAGTAGTCTTGTTTTTTCTGTTTCTATTTACCAATTATGAAGAATATTTGGCTTCCTTACTGTTGAGTTTCTTCATAGACAACATGTAGGTTTTTTAAAGTGACATTGACTTCCAACAAAACTGTATGACTATGGTATTGTTCTTCCTCCAAAGAGGAGATCAGGCAAGTGACCTGAAGCCAGGAAGCAGATTATTATACGCTCCCATTGTGTTACTTGTCTATCTTTCTCACTTAAAAAAAAACCCAGCATATTACTTCTCAAAACTCTATAGATAGGTGTTTAGTTACCTTATAGGTTAATCCAATCCTAACAGGAATAATTATAAAGTAAATTCACCAGACATATAGCTAATAGAAAGATTCTCATCATGCAGGAAACTATGATAAGATTAGCAGCAGAAGATTATGAATGGAGCAATAAGTGCAAACTAAAACACACACACACACACACTGTTTGGTAGTAAAGAAAATAGATATGGTTTTGCTATTAGTTTATTCAGCCACTTGTAATAGGCAACTCTAATATGTAGCCCATCGTATGTAATCACCCAGGATGGCACTGTGGAGATTTTAGCAGTCAACCTCAGCATGAGAACTGAATGATATTTATAAAACTCTGAATGGCGCCCAACATTTCCTTGTGCTGGATGTTAGAAAAAGGCATTGGAAGGAACAACAGCTTTTAGAGGGCAGGAACATCTTATATGGCTTAACAGTAAATAGTCTCCTTGACTTTCAAGTTCTCCTTCCTTACAGTAAGAAGTCAGCTAACTGGAAGAAAATTACTTCTTTTAACTCATGAAAACAAGGAGGCTTCACAACATCTGGCTTTGGTTTAATCATAAAACCTACCTGGTAAACTCATTCACTATTACAATGGTTTTTTTGTATGTTTGTTGCTACAGATTTTTGATTCAGGTTTATTCTGTCTTGTTAGTAAGTGATCATTTGGTTGATTTAAAATGAGTCATGTAGAACAGACAATATTTGCTCATTCGTAATTGCAGTTTGTGGGCTTTAATAACTTGCTATCTATAGTTGTGCTATAGTACAAATTCAAATCTATTTAATACCATAGCTTGCTTATTTTATAGCTGAGAGTCTATTCACTGAAGGTAAGTTTTTACATTTTTCTCACAGAAGCTCATGCATATGTCCTGGTAAAATTTTCTTCCATTGCTTTTTTCTTATTTCTTATTTTTATCTTTTTTTCCACTGAATTAATTGTGTTGCCATCACATCATATTAAATATGTCCTAAGATGAACTTATTTTTCATTTTGAACCCGACTGGTTTCTCACTTTTCCTTCTTTGTCAACGGTGGAAGTATTTGTTCATTTATAAAGTTAGAAATTTTGTTCTCTTTCTTCCACTAGTAGTCATCTATTGTGCCTTCATTTTATTCCTAGCACCCTTGTCTCAGTCTAAAGTCAGCTCCTTGATCTGTCATGGCACTAGGAAACTCTCTGGCCTGTTTCCTGTCTTTCCCAGCTAGATTCCTAACTGTTGGATGTGAGATCTGGGTTGTATACCTCTGTATCCCAAGGTCAAGAACACGGCATGGCACACAGATATTTATCCTTCAGTAAATATGTGGTGAAGAAAGGAATGAAAATTAGTTATCATTAGTTTGTACTTAGAGTAAAAACTAAATTCTCTTTTTTTGCATTCTACTGCCTAGCAAATCTTACTTAAACATTGATTTAATTATCTACTCATTTGAAAAATTAAATCCCTTCTATTATTCTGCTGCACAAATATGTATGTTTGTGCACATCTATATACACATATACATATATATACATACACACATACATATGTATGTATATATTCATCTCTTTATGATTTTGTCCTCATTGCACTTAGCCAACTTAATTTTCCACTGCCCTTCAATATGAAACTTCCTTTTAAAAAAAAAAAAAAACACTGGTCTCCCCACTGTCCAGAGAATACATAATGTTCAACTGTGCTGTTGCCTGTGTGTTTTTTTTTTCCCTTGAGTGGAATACCTGTATTTTTCTCTGCTTATTTAAGTTCTACACAGCCTTACAGGCCTAACCTACTTCCACCAGCTCTCTAAAGTCTTTTTACACTACTCGATTTCTCTTTCCTTCTGATCTTCTCTGACTATACACTCAGTGTTGTGTACATCTTGGTACTTAATTATGCATTTCATATGCATTGCTTACTGTAACTGGGTACTTGTCTTAGGTCCCCATTAAGTGAAATCTCCTTTAGGCAATACTTTCTAGACTTTAAAACAGGAGTTCCAATTCTTGGCTGAGAAATGCTCAATAAATCACCAACATACAGATGTGTAATAAATAAATATTTTCAGTCATTAGTGTTCTCTTAAAATTCAGATCTGTATATTGAAGTACTACTGGATGTTTGTGCATAGTACTTGATTAACATGTACACAAAATAATTTATTATATACTATGTCATTTCTTCATTTCTTCAATCTCTTTCTCATCCTTTAAGGTCAGAATCTTTTAACTACACTGCTGTTCATCCACCAGGTCTCAACAAGAAATTTCCAGGGATATCTTTGATTTTTCAAATTTCTTTTTCTGTAATAGTTGCTTCACAAATTCCATCATTCTGCTTTGTGAATCACACTTGATCGTATTCCTTCTTTCTCCTTTACTGTGCTGGTGCAGGTTGTATAATGTGTTTCTCTGGTGTCAACTTTCTTCCTCACTTAGAGTCCAAACTTCGAAGATTACAAAGGGCCCACTCTATATCTTCATACCTTCTCTGTCCGCATCCTTTTAGGTTAGGCTACTTTTGTAGGAATATATATACCTCATTCTCAATAGGATTCCCATACCTTTGTTTATGCTTTTCTATCCTCCAGTTACCTCTTTCACCTTTTAAAAACATAATGTATTTCTGACTTAGGATTTATCTGAAACAGGCTGGGCACGGTGGCTCACGCTTGTAATCCCAGCACTTCGGGAGGCCAAGGTGGGCGATCACCTGAAGTCAGGAGTTTAAGACCAGCCTGGCCAACATGGTGAAACCCTGTCTCTACTAAAAATACAAAAAAATTAGCCAGGCATGATGGTGTGCACCTGTAATCCCAGCTACTCAGGAGGCTGAGGCAGGAGAATTGCCTGAACCCGGGAGGTGGAGGTTGCAGTGAGGCAAGATTGCACCACTGTACTCCAGCCTGGGCGACAGAGCCAGACTCCATATGAGACATACATTTTTTCGAATCCCCTCATATTCCACATATTGTTCCTTTCTTCTTTTCATGTTTCATATTGCATCACTATATTGATATATAGCTCTCATCATATTTTATTATAGTCAATTGTTTGTATGTCTCTATGCCCAATTAAACTGAGGAGTCCTCAGGGACTTAATTTTGCTGTTTTTTATGACCTGGTCTACCACTGCGCCACTCATTTAGAAGACTGTTATTACTTATTTGTCTTCTCAATTCCAGCTCAGTCCTCTACTTGTAATAACAATGGCATGTTATATAATTCATATTGATCCACAAATTAGTCACATGTTCTTTTCCATTTCTATTGAATATAAACAAATTATAGCTTTTTCCTAATTTAACAAATTCTATTCTATTGTTAAAAACATTACTCAGTGATTCTTACTCAAGTAAGAAAAACCTTATTCAGGACCACTGTGATTGGTATAAGGACGATGACAGTGGGATTTTGTGGTGGGGGCGTTAGATTGGGTTCAACTCTGCATACAGAATCGCCAGGTGGTAATTTATAGCCAAGGAGTAGGCTGGGGGTCAGTGGATAGAAAATTACCTGGAGGAAACCTCAAGGGCAAGGGGAATTTTGGCTAAACCAACCTAACAGGATTTTTGCTGAAGACAGGTCAGGATGATTAGACGCTGGCGGTTTGATAGAGGATGAGGAACGAATAAGATATTGAGGGTGAAGGGTTCTTGCTAAAATGACTTAGCAGTGTCCTTGCCAAAACTGGATTTTACAGAGCAGTGTACAGAGTAGTGTACAGATGGGGTTAGAAGAAGGTTCAGGAACCTGACCAAAGTTTGGTCAAGCAAAGGGTCTTTGTCATTTGTCACTACTGGCTCACATTTCAGGTTGGATAATTCTTTGTTGTAGAAGGCTGTCTTGTGCATTATAGAAAGTTTAGCAGCATCCCTAACATCTTCCTACTAGATGCCACTATCAGTACCTCCTTCCTGTAGATGTGACAAACAAAAATGCCTCTTGGTATTGCCAAATATTCTCTCAGGGGCAAAATCTCCTGGTTGAGAACCACTGCTTTGGGAGGATCCATTCCAACTCCTCTCCTCGTAGCTCTGTGTAGCTCCAAAGAATAGAAGCATTTGCCCTCCTGGTTGTGTTGGCAAGGTAACTCTTAGTAACAGGGCATACACAAACCTTGACCTTTTGGAGCTTTTTGGTATGTAGGCCACTGAGAACTGCCAAACTCTTGGTCCATAAACTCTTCAAAATCCTGCACTAAGAGACTTGATCAAACTGTAACATATCTTCTGGCAACCAAAGGTTTAATCCCTGGGAGGACCCATCCAGTTTTTGCCTGGGAAAGCTCAAGACTGTCAAAGCAATTTATTGTGTTCTAGCCAACATCTGAGATAGGCCCCTGACCTCCTTTATTTAGAGCATTTTCTAAAAAGTGCTTATAATTGCAAATATGTTTCTGTTCTTTAAGATATATATATATATATCTCCTACATCTCAGGAGTCCTCAAGGACCAGGAAGCCATTCTTAGAAATGTAATCATCAGGAAGGACAGAGCCTCTGTCTCCCAGTCTGGTGGTGGTGGTGGTTAGAGGAGATAGAATCATAACTTAAAATAATTGCCAGGTAAAATATACAGCTGGCCTAATTAGCATTTACATTGACCAGCCCTTTATACTTCTTAACTTCCCTGTCACTGCTCAAGCCCCTGTTAATCCCCCTCCTTTCTCCTATTCTCTCATTCTCCCTCTAAAATGCCCTATCACCTCTGTACAAATTCAAGTTGAGTTTAGTTCACACTGGACTCTCTTCCCAACTGCAATAGCATATTACTGATTAAAATCTATCCTTATCACTTTCACTAGTGTCTGGCTTTGTTTATTTGGACATTGCGCAGTTTAAGGGAAACTTACATTCTCTTCTACTCCTCCTAGTTTTAACTTCCTGAACAATTGAGAGTGGGTAGGTAAAATCCTGGTGTAAAGCATTTGGAAATACACTTGGCTGCTGGTCAAAGCTGCATTCTCAATCCAAATTTATCAAGTCTGTTATTCATCTGTGTGATCCTTGCATATACCTCTCATTTGGATTCACATTCAGAAAAGTAGTGATATTAATTATTCCTCAACAGCACCAACAAAAACTGTAAAATCTTGCACCAAAGTCTATTTATATAATCAATCACTGGTTATATTCTAACTAAATTTCAGTCCCTTTCTGTCTTGGTGCTAATGGTGAATAAACCTCAATATGTTGCACTTTTCAAGGACATTTGTCCTTTAAAGGAATTACACTGAGTTTGTAATATTTTAACTGAAAGAGTAACTCTCTTTGGTAAGAAACTTAAGCCATCTTAATGGCCTAATGGGAAAGTGGACCTAAGAGGATTGGAGACACATAATGCTAAATGAGGAGTTAATGGGTGCAGCACACCAACATGGCACATGTATACATATGTAACAAACCTGCACGTTGTGTACATGTACCCTAAAGCTTAAAGTATAATAATAATAAAATTTTTTTAAAAAAAGCTATTAATAGACTCCTCAACCCTTCCCACACTGCTGTGTCAACTCCATTGAGTCTGATCTTGTGTCTGGGTAAGTAATGCTGTTTCCAAGGCACTCCTGATTTGCCTTTAGAAGAAAGGAAAATTTTCATCAGGCTAAAACTCTTGCAAAAATATCTGAGTAATAAATACTATTATTTGGGGATGCATTCTGATTTTGTTTCATTTTGTTTTGTTTTGTTTTTCTCTCACAGTGTGTAATAAATAGAATTTATATTAAAATATAGTCATCTGAATGTCGGAAAGTTCCATCTAAACCAATGTAATTAGGAAGGCTTTGTATATTAATGTAATTGTCTACCAATTTGAAGGCAGCATAGATACAGTGAAACAAAAAATTGCTTCAAAGGTGCCACCAACTGTTTTGATTGTAAATTACAATTTGGGACCTTTATCATGAATTAAAACAGTACGTTAAATATTATCGTATTTTCACCCCTCTCAGGTTCTATTGTTCTAGGAAACCAGTCTCAACCACTTGTTCTTGATTTCTAGTGAATTCATCTAATGCCGTAAAAAGTTAAAATATTTTATCATTGCATATACTTTTTATTACGGCTAGTGGCTATGTAACTAATACAGTTATTTTTAGTGATAGCTTCTTTGAACTATTAATATTAAAAGTTACTTGTTCAGGAGGTGCTATGGTAGATGTAACAGAGAATCTTAAAATTTTGCATTGAAAGCAAATATCTGGTATAATTAGTTTTGCAGATTCTCTTATGTTTGAGGAAGTTAAAAGACATAATTCAGTCTAAAATATTTGTGTAGAAGAGTAAGAAGATGAGTGGATACTTGGGAAAAATTCTCTCTATTTTGTGTTTGGTATTGAAGGGAGAAGGATGTGATAGGTGGTACACAGAAGACAAATTTAGCAGTTAAGATTTTGAGAGAAGGTACTTTTTAAGAGGTTAAACAATAACAACAAAAAGCAGCTTAAAATTGTTGACAACATATCTGTTAGAAGGAGAGAAGAAACCTTAAGAAAGAGTGTTTACTTTTTAGAAACATAAAAACAGTATAAAAAGTAATTATCTGGTGATATTTCAGTAGAGGATTTTTTTGGTCGTAGTTTTGTATACAAAGAGCCAGATATAAATTTTGAATTTAGTAAATCTTTTTGTTTTATATCAGAAAATGACAGTTATAATTTTAGTTGTTCTTTATTATATATGTATTATGTGTAATATAATATCTATGTGTAATTCATGATTATCTCAAAACTGATTTTACAAAATAATTTCAACATCTTCAAAGATTTTAGAGATATTGCCTTTAAGCATTAGAAAAATCAAAGTAGTGTATTCTAAAAATCATGCATTTTTTTTCAAATTTTCTGAAATATGGCAAGAGCCCTAGTAGTCATCAGCCCTAGCACATCACATCAGGTTATGTGCTTTACTGATGTATCTTGAAATGTACCAGATGAGGATGTTTAGAAAAAAAGGCGGAAAATCTTTTATAGCATTATAATTATGCTACTAAGGTTTTTGCTAAGTGTAATAGTATAGCCTACGAAGCATAAGAAAAAGCTCAATTAAATAACTATGACAGCGGTCTAGACTTAGTAAGTCCTTATTTTCAGTGTTCATCATTTAAATTACAAAATCCAGGGAGTTATAACAACTGGGAGCTTTCCATTTTTTAAATAAATGCAAAGAAAGATCCAAATATGAGATCTAGTAGAGGCTCTACCATCTGAGTCTCACATATGCAAGCTGTAAATAAAAAAAGGAAATAAAAAAATCATCAGAGTGACATGAAGCACAGTTATTGACTCCTTTGCTTCTGACTAGAAGACTTACCATCTTCTTCAGATGGAATGGTTTTGTGTAGCATGCATTCTACCAAATCCTTGCATGCCGTTTACTTCTTAGAAACAATGGAAGCTATTCGTGGCTTATTTCTGAACATCTAAATTTTCCATTATCTACAATATTCTCAGTCCTGTTTATTTTTGTTAAAAAAGAAGCTCCTCTCCTCTCCAGCTGACACCTGAGTAAGTTCCTGAGAGTTAGGTTGGCTCTTTATTCCGGATAGAACTTTCTGGGGTCTGCCAGGGGTAAGGATTTGGTGTTTTCTACTGCAGTCGGGTGGAGTACCCTTCCTCAGGTGCCTGACAGTTGTATGAGCTCTATTTGTATGTAAATATTTTGAATAAATACTGAGATATGTCCAAGGATATATCTGCCATCTGTAAGATAAAAATTGAAATTTGCTTGTCATTGACATTTTTTCTTTTCCTTTGACACTTTTTGTATTTAAAGAAGTTAAATCTGCTCTAATCTATGGAGAACTTAACCCCTATTTATTAATTCAGATCACTTCTATTAGAATGGGGTGGGTTTTTTTGTTTTGTTTTGTTTTGTAACTCAGTCACAAATATTGTGGTCATTCCTATCTCATGCAATTCATTTCATTTGAAACACTTTCCATTATTTTTGCACTTACACATATTTTTCAAAGTGCAGTCTAAACCACACTTCTAGGAGGCCTTCGCTGAATACTTTAGACCCACTGACCATCTTTCCCTCTCAGGCTTTTGGGTGCACACCCTAACATTTGGCTTTGGTTTACCCTTACACATCCTCTTTTATCTTATAACCATATATTCTCCCTCATAATTCTTGGCATTGATCTTGAAAATGCTCCAGTACAACTGTAAGTTGTACAACTGTACAGTTGTACAATTGAACAAACTTTCTTTTTAGAAAAAAATCAGTGAGTTGTTCAACTTTTTCAGCTTCTGTTTCTCTTGTTCTATTCTGTAAAGATTAGAAACCCAACCATGTTCTAGTTATAGTGGGGATATCTATTTGGAATCTTCATCTTGGGAATCCTGGTGAGCTAGGTCATGCTGCCAGATGCTGTCACTACAAAGGACAACGCGGAAAGCATACTGTGATGCTCACTCTTCAATAAACCTATGATGAAAAGTCTCAAAACAGAAGTCAAAAGATAATAAATAATCTCATTAAAACAACGCAAGGAACAAGGGGAGGCAGAAGGCTCATTTTCAAGGAGGAGAAGTTGATGTTTTATGTTCTGTGATTAACCAGTGGCTGGTGTTTCACACAGAAGGCAGCATTTGGTGTGCCGTGGGCATTCATTTTTCTTTGAATCAGCCAAGTGCAAACGTGTACCAGTGTATATAAGAAAGGGGGCTCAGCCCTACATTATTTCCTTGTTGCAGACTCTTCCTTCTAACTTTCTCAACTATACCCATTGCTTCAGATAGGATCCATGTGCAGAGAGGTCCTATTTGTTTATACTTTCAGCTCAGACTTCTCTTCTTAGATTTCATCCATTGCATAGGCCCAGCTATGTAATATACTCTTGAATGTCTCAAAGGCATATCAGTTCTATCTTTGTCTTCATGATACCTTGACTCTTGGATTTTTCTTCTGAACTCTTCCAAGGCTCTTATTCTGCTCAGATTTGGGTGACGTTCATTGCAGTAGCTGGTTCACTGCTCTGGACTCTGGCTGTGGCTCCATGGGCTGCCCTGGTTAGATACTGAAGACCCTGGGATACTCTGCCTCCCCCGGCTCTACCTTCACCCTCCTACATGCATCCCAGTGCTGCTAGAACTTCACTCCTGAGACATAATAGGACAATGGGCATCTGTGAATTCTTGTGGCAGTTTTTCTAAGGAGAAAATAAGAATGAGTTTGAGATGCTTTGTGACCACTGTGGGACAAGACCAGGCTGGAGTTCCATACTGTGTTTTCACATGTGCCTTTTCCAACTGAGAAGATTCGTGTGAACTTAATGTCAAAATACTGAATGTAGAGTGATTAGATGTTTGTTCAAAATCCTCAACAAAAATAACCAAACTAAAGGGACTGTCCATATCAGATAGAACCAAATGGTTTATTAATATTTCAGTCATTAATGAAGTTGCTGGTGGGCCTTTTTTATGAAATGTTTCAAAATATAAAACATGAGCTTAGAGAAAAAGGGGATTGATGATGTTCGCTGACAGGGAGAAGAAGGGAAATGAACATGACAAAAATGGATGATACTAACACATGACTAATTAACACATGACCCCTAATTAGCAGAATATTGTGACATTTAAGTGTTTTTGGTTGAATTTCTAAAAATACTCTGGTGATTTGGAGACAGGTCTCTGAAGAAAAACAGTAAAACAAAATATGAGAGACTTTAGCTATATAATTTATTTTGAGGAGCATGGCATAAGTGGCAACCTTAGCATCATGGAATCTTCCTACCCTCTAAATCTGACCTGAACCTTTGGGAGGTTTTTAACATAAAAAAAAAAAAAAAGAGAGATTGTCTTGAGTTACAAACAGCAGGCTAGGGGAATACAGCTCCAAAGAGGGAAGCAAAATGAGACTAGCAGAAGACCAAATTTGTGTGGTTTCTGATTCACTCACGAGGACCCAAAGAAAAATATATCCTGCCACTCCTTTCTGAGGAACTATCGTGTGACTTTGCAAGAGTGGCTCTTACAGAGTTTCTGTCAGACCTTACGTCAAAATTTTATTTTGATTTTTTTTTCAGCCAACTATTAATTTTAGAAGCCCTGTTGTTTAGGAAATAAGAGAGGTCTTGGGAATCAAAGAAACTAGCCTGTCAGACACTGGTGTAATTAAAGCACTCTTGTGACAGCTCTGAGTGCTTGGATTAATAGTCCTGTGCATGTTAACACACGCTAAGTATTGCAAATAATATGTTTTAGTTTGCTTTAGGAAAGTTTATTGGCCTGATGACCATGTATGTTTTGTCCTGCCCCCATTTTCTCCTGTCACTGAGTTTCAGTCTCTGTTTATGATGCCAAGGGCATAGCAACCTGTCAATGAGCATCTTCTGGCTGAGTCTGGGTCTAATGGTTGCTTGGGAAAGGCAACCTCTGGTAAGATGTGATCTAAGGAAGTTTCAAAGACTTCCTCATATCTTTGGGACCTTCTAAGCCATTGACTGTCTTTTGTCAGACCACAGTTCTGTGGACACACAGCCAAAGGATGTGTTCAGAGAAGTCACTACCCATGTCACTTTTCTAAAACCACTACTTCCTTCTTCTAAATGCCCTCATATCCACACTTTCAGAGTCTCTCTGTTATCATTGCTTTTCCCTTTTTATCTTCCCTATTTCTTATATCTTCCTTTCTCCATTTAACTTATAGCAGACCTAGGATAGCAACAAAAGGTTAGAAATATAAAATATGAATTAAAAGGGTTAGAGATGTTAAAAGCATTATCAAGGACATGGGAATAAGAGAAATGTGCTATTGCCTCCATTGCTGTGACCTTGTGTTTGCAGCGCCTCCTCATTTTAAAAAAAGCACTTGAATAGATCTCATCACATTAAACTTGCAGATCAGCTCTAAAAACATATATCCCACAGAATATTGCATTTTACTTATGCTTTGTGTTTTATTTCTCTCTTAGTAGTTTTTTTAACTTTATTTCTGACATATATGCAGATATGTCACAATACAGCAGATTGCATAACATCTTGCAGGTTTATGTGAATGAGTGGGTCATTTTCAAAAATTAAAAGCTTGCCATTATCTTCTACATAGCATCTCCAGAGCATGTGGTCCAGATCTGGACATATAGTTAATATCCATAAATACACGGCAGCTTTCACCTTAACCCTAAGCTAATGCTATTTGCATAGGAGTTTCCACATCACCTTGATAAGTCCCAAAGCCATTTGTGAGAAACTTACACATTTTTCATTATTTTCAGCCTCTCAGCACCCAATGATATTTGAATCTGTTCCTTAAAATTATCAAAAAGTTTAGGCTGCTTGTCTTGACCTCTCCTGTCCATCCCCAAGATGCATTATATATATACTTTTGTTTTGAATAAAGTTATTCAAGCACAGGTGTAGTGATCTAAGAAGGGCAGTGCTTCAGATATTTCTCATTCATACACATGATTATCTATTTTTCTTTAATTTATTCAAGCCATAACTTATATCATGTTTTTTTTTTTAATTATACTTTAAGCTCCGGGATACATGTGCAGAAGGTGCAGGGTTGTTACGCAGGTATACATGTGACATGGTGGTTTCCTCCACCCATCAACCCATCGTCTACATTAGGTATTTCTCCTAATGCTCCCTCCCCTTGCCTCCCACCCCTCGACAGGCCCCAGTGTGTGGTGTTTGGTTTTCTGCTTCTGTGTTAGTTTGCTGAGAATGATGGTTTCCAGCTTCATCCATGTCCCTGCAAAAGACGTGGGCTCATTCTTTTTATGGCTGCATAGTATTCCATGGTGTATATGTGCCACATTTTCTTTATCCAGTCTGTCATTGATGGGCATTTGGCTTGGTTCCAAGTCTTTGCTACTGTGAATAGTGCTGCAACAAACATATGTGTATATGTGCCTTTATAGCAGAATGATTTATAATCTTTGGGCATATACCCAGTAATGGGATTGCTAGGTCAAATGGTATTTCTAGTTCTAGATCCCTGAGGAATAGCTACACTGTCTTCCACAATGGTTAAACTAATTTACATTCCCACCAACAGTGTAAAAGCATTCCTATTTCTCCACACCCTGTCCAGCATCTGTTGTTTCCCGACTTTTTAATGATTGCCATTCTAATTGGGGTGAGATGGTATCTCATTATGGTTTTAATTTGCTTTTCTCTAAGGAGCAGTGATGATGAGCTTTTTTTCGTATGTTTGTTGGCCACTTAAATGTCTTCTTTTGAGAAGTGTCTGTTCATATCCTTCGCCCACTTTTTGATGGGGTTGTTTTTTTCTTGTAAATTTGTTTAAGTTCCTTTTAGAATTTGGATATTAGCCCTTTTCTAGATGAATAGATTGCAAAAATTTTCTCCCATTCTGTAGGTTGCCTGTTCACTCTGATAATAGTTTATTTTGCTGTGCAGAAGCTCTTTAGTTTAATTAGATCCCATTTGTCAATTTCACTTTTTGTTGCAATTGCTTTTGGTGTATTAGCCATGATGTCTTTACCCATGCCTATGTCCTGAATGGTATTGCCTAGGTTTTCTTCTAGGGTTTTTATGATTTTTAGGTCTTACATTTAAATATTTAATCCATCTTAAGTTAATTTTTGTATAAGTTGTAAGGAAGGGATCCAGTTTCAGTTTTCTGCATATGGCTAGTCAGTTTTCCTAGCACCATTTATTGAATAGGGAATCCTTTCCGCACTGCTTGTTCTTGTCAGGTTTGTCAAAGATCAGATGGTTGTGGATGTGTGGTGTTATTTCTGAGGCCTCTGTTCTGTTCCATTGGTCTACATATCTGTTTTGGCACCAGTACCATGCTGTTTTGGTTACTGTAGGCTTGTAGTATAGTTTGAAGTCAGGTAGTGTGATGCCTCCAGTTTGTTCTTTTTGCTTAGGATTGTCTTGTCTATATGGGCTCTTTTTTGGTTCCATATGAAATTTAAAGTAGTTTTTTCTAATTATGTGAAGAAAGTCAATGGTAGCTTGATGGGAATAGCATTGAATCTATAAATTACTTGGGCCAATATGACCATTTTCACAATATTGATTATTCCTATCCATGAGCATAGAATGTTTTTCCATTTGTTAGTGTCCTCTGTTATTTCCTCCAGCAGTGGTTTGTAGTTCTCCTTGAAGAGGTTCTTCACGTCCCTTGTAAGTTGTATTTCTAGGTATTTTATTCTCTGAGTAGTAATTGTGAATGGGAGTTTGCTCATGATTTGGCTCTCTATTATTGGTGTATAGGAATGCTTGTGATTTTTGCACATTGATTTTTTGTCCTGAGACTTTGCTGAAGTTGCTTATCAGCTTAAGGAGTTTTGGGGCTGAGATGATGGGGTTTTCTAAATATACAGTCACATCATCTACAAACAGAGATAATTTGACTTCCTCTCTCCCTATTTGAATACCCTTTATTTCTCTTGCCTGACTGCCCCGGCCAGAACTTCCAGTACTATGTTGAATAGGAGTAGTGAGAGAGGGCATCCTTGTCTTGTGCCAGTTTTCAAAGGGAATGCTTCCGGCTTTTGCCCATTCAGTGTGATAATGGCTGTGAGTTTGTCATAAATGGCTCTTATTATTTTGAGATATGTTCCATCAATACGTAGTTTATTGAGTGTTTTAAGCATGAAGGGGTGTTGAATTTTATCAATGGTCTTTTCTGCATCTATTGAGATAATCATGTGGTTTTTGTCATTGGTTCTGTTTATAAGATGGATTACATTTATTGACTTGCATATGTTGAACCAGCCTTGCATCCCTATGATGAAGCCAACTTGATCACGGTGGATAAGCTTTTCAATGTGCTGCTGGATTTGGTTTGCCAGGATTTTAATGAGGATTTTCGCATCAATATTCATCAGGGATATTGGCCTGAATTAATTTTTATATGTGTCTCTGCCAGGTTTTGGTATCAAGATGATGCTGGCCTCATAAAAAGAGGTAGAGAGGAGTTCCTCTTTTTCTATTGTTTGGAATAGTTTCAGAAAGAATGGTATTAACTCCTCTTTGTACCTCTGGCAAAGTTTGGCTGTGAATCCAACTTGTCCTGGACTTTTTTTGTTGGTAGGGTATTAACTGCTGCATCAATTTCAGAAATTGTTATTGGTCTATTCAGGGTGTTGGCTTTTTCCTGGTTTAGTCTTGGGAGGGTGTATGTTTCCAAAAATGTATGCATTTCTTTTAGATTTTCTGGTTTATTTGCATAGAGATGTTGATAGTATTCTCTGATGGTAGTTTGTATTTCTGTGGGATTGGTGGTAATCTCCCCTTTGTCATTTTTTATTGTGTCTATTTGATTCTTCTCTCTTTTCTCCTTTATTAGTCTGGCTAGCGGTCTATTTTTTTAATCTTTTCAAAAAGCCAGCTCTTGGATTCATTGATGTTTCAAAGGGTTTTTCATGCTTCTATCTCCTTCAGTTCTGCTCTGATCTTAGTTATTTCTTGTCTTCTGCTAGCTGTTGAATTTGTTTGTTCTTTCTTCTTTAGTTCTTTTAATTGTGATGTTAGGGTATCAATTTTAGATCTTTCCCACTTTCTCCTGTGGGCATAAATTGGTACTGTAAATTTTCCTCTAAACACTGCTTTAACTGTGTCCAAGAGATTCTGGTACATTATGTCTTTGTTCTCTTTGTTTTCAAAGAACTTATTTATTTCTTCCTTAATTTTGTGATTTACCCAGTAGTCATTCAGGAAGAAGTTGTTCAGTTTCCATGTAGTTGTGGGGTTTTAAGTGAGTTTCTTAATCCTGACTTCTAATTTGATTGCACTGTGGTCTGAGAGACTGTTTGTCATGATTTTCGTTCTTTTGCATTGGCTAAGAAGTGTTTTACTTCCAATTATGTGGTTGATTTTAGAATAAGTACTATGTGGTGCTAAGAAGAATGTACAGTCTGTTGATTTTGGATGGAGAGTTCTGTAGATATCTATTAGGTCCGCTTGACTCAGAGCTGATTTCCAGTCCTGAATATCTTTGTTAATTTTCTGTCTTGTCGATCTGTCTAATATTGACAGTGAGGTGTTAAAGTCTCCCACTGTTACTGTGTGCGAATCCAAGACTCTTTGTAGTCTCTAAGAACTTGCTTTATGAATCTGGGTGCTCGTGTATTGGGGGCATATATATTTAGGATAGTTAGCTCTTCTTGTTGCATTGATCCCTTTACCATTAGGTAATGTCCTTCTTTGTCTTTTTTGATCTTTGTTGGTTTAAAGTTTCTTTTATCAGAGACTAGGGTTGCAACCCCTGCTTTTTTTTTTCTTTCTATTTGCTTGGTAAATCTTCCTCCATCTCTTCATTTTGAGCCTACGTGTGTCTTTGTGTGTGAGATGGGTCTCCTGAATACAGTGCACCAATGGGTCTTGACTGTTTATCGAATTTGCCAGTCTGTGCCTTTTAATTGGGGCATTTAGCCCATTTACATTTAATGAAAATATTGTTATGTGTGAATTTGATCCTGTCATTATGATGCTAGCTGGTTATTTTGCCATTAGTTGATGCAGTTTCTTCATAGTGTCGATGGTCTTTATATTTTGGTTTGTTTATGTAGTGGCTGGAATCAGCTTTTCCTTTTCATATTTAGCGCTTTTTTCAGGAGCTCTTCTAAGGCAGACCTGGTGGTGACCAAGTCCTCAGCATTTGCTTGTCTGTAAAGGATTTTATTTCTCCTTCATTTATGAAGCTTAGTTTGGCTGGATATGGAATTCTGGGTTGAAAACTCTTTTCTTTAACAATGTTGAATATTGGTCCCCACTCTTTTCTGGCTTGTAGGGTTTCTGCAGAGAGATCCACTGTTAGTCTGGTGGGCTTCCCTTTGTGGGTAACCTGACCTTTCTCTCTGGCTGACTTTAACATTTTTTCCTTAATTTCAACCTTGGTGAATCTGATGTTATGTGTCTTAGAGTTGCTCTTCTCAAGGAGTATCTTTGTGGTGTTCTCTGTATTTCCTGAATTTGAATGTTGGCTTGTCTTGCTAGGTTAAGGAAGTTCTCCTGGATAATATCCTGAAGTGTGTTTTCCAACTTGGTTCCATTCTCCCCATCACTTTGAGGTACATCAATCAAATGTAGGTTTGGTCTTTTTACATAGTCTCGTATTTCTTGGAGGCTTTGTTTGTTTCCTTTCATTCTTTTTTCTCTAATCTTGTCTTCACACTTTATTTCATTAAGTTGATCTTCCATCTCTGATAGCTCTTCTTCTGCTTGATTGATTTGGCTTGATACTTGTGTATGCTTCATGAAGTTCTTGTGCTGAGTTTTTCAGCTCCATCAGGTCATTTATATTCTTCTCTCAACTGGTTAATCTAGTTAGCAATTACTCTAACCTTTAATCAAGTTTCTTAGCTTCCTTGCATTGGATTAGAGCATGCTCTTTTGCTTGTTATTACCCACTTTCTGAAGCCTACTTCTGTTAATCCATCAAACTCATTCTCCATCCAGTTTTCTTCCCTTGCTGGTGAGGATTTATAATCCTTTGGAGGAGAAGAGGTGTTCTGGTTTCTGGAATTTTCAGCCTTTTTGTGGTGGTTTTTCCTCATCTTCATGGATTTATCTACCTTTGGTCTTTGCTGTTGGTGATCTTTCGATGGAGTTTTTGTGTGGTCTCCTTTTTGTTGATGTTGATGCTATTGCCATAGCAAAGGCTGCAGAACAGCAAAGATTGCTGCTTGCTCCTTCCTCTGGAAGCTTTGTCCCAGAGGGGCACCTGCCAGATGCCAGCCAGAGCTTTCCTGTATGAGGTGATTTTTGACCCCTGTTGGGAGGTGTTTTCCTGTCAGGATGTGTGGGGATGAGGGACCAACTTGAGGAGGCAGTCTGTCCCTTAGCTGAGCTCGAGTACTGTGCTGGGAGATCCGCTGCTCTCTTCAGAGATGTCAGGCAGGAACATTTAAGTCTGCTGAAGCTGCACCCACAGCTGCCCCTTCCCCTAGGTGCTCTTTTTTCATCCCCAGGGAGATGAAAGTTTTGTCTATAAGCTGCTGACTGGGGCTGCTGCTTTTCTTTCAGAGATTCCATGCGCAGAAAGAAGGAAACTAGAGAGCCAGTCTGGCTACCATGGCTTTGTGGTGTGGTGGTGGGCTCTGCCCAGTCAAAACTTCCAAGCAGCTTTGTTTACACTGTGAGGGGAAAACTGCCTACTCAAGCCTCAGTAATGGCAGACACCCCTCCCCTGACAGAGCATTTCAGGTTAACTTCAGATGGCTGCGCTGGCAGTGAGAATTTCAAGCCAGTGGATGTTAGCTTGCTGGGCTCCATGGGGTGGGATCCACGGAGCAAGACCACTTGTCTCCTTAGCTTTGGCCCCCTTTCCAGGGTAGGGAATAGTTCTCTCTTGCTGGCATTCCAGGTGCCACGGGGGTATGAGTAAAACTCCTGCAGCTAGCTCGGTGTCTGCCCAAACAGCTGCCCAGGTTTGTGCTTGAAACCCAAGGCCCTTGTGGTATAGGCACCCAAGGGAATATCCTGGCCTGTGGGTTGTGAAGACAGTGGGAAAAGCATAGTATCTGGGCCAGATAGCACCATCTCTTTCAGCACAGTCCCTCACTGCTTCCCTTGGCTATGAGAAGGAGTTCCCTGACCCCTTGCACTTCCTGGGTGAGGAGACACACCACCCTGCTTCTGCTCGCCCTCTGTGGTCTGCACCCACTGTCTAACCAGTCCCAGTGAGATGAACCAGTTGCTTCAGTTGGAAATGCAGAAATCACCCACCTTCTGCATTGGTCTCGCTGGGAGCTGCAGACTGGAGCTGTTCCTATTCGGCCATCTTGCCTGGGAATCCATGTCATGTTATTGAAATAAGTTGTTCTCTGTTTATCCCTCTAGACCAAGTGCCTTGAGGGTTTTTTATGGAGTACATAGAACAGTTCTTGGGACAGAAACACCTAAGAAATATTTGTACAAGCTTATTGGAATAAACTGAGGATTGATGGTGCTATTAACAGAGAAAAGCAGGATGTGTTGGTGGGGAAGGTGAGAGTAGGGGGCAAATAATCAGTTCATTGGATTGGCACTTGGTAATTCTAAGCCTCATGGGACATTCTGGGAGAAGGATCGCACAGGATTTTGTTGATAGGAGACTAGTGCTTGAAACAAGGTCAATGTCATTGGTTTAAAGGTCATCAGCCAGTAATACCACGGAAGTAGATAAAATCATTTATAGAAAGGGGAGGATGTGAACTGAATGCCTCTTTTAGGGAGCTTGCATGAGATCCCAAGCCTGATAGTGAAAACAGCTTCTGGAGTGTGCAGTTATCACTTCAATTGAGAAGCTGTGGAAGCAAAGAGTGCTTTTCTGGTTACATGCACAGTTTGGGCTGTTTTTCTTGTGAAAGTAATTAATTAGGTCTGTGATAAATATAAGCTCATCTCGCTTGTTATAGGAGAAAAATAAACTCCTTCTTTAAACCACTGTATTTGAATTTTATGTCACGTGTGCTGACATAAAATGTACTCCCTGATTGATAGACAAGCTCTAGCTGACTTGGTCTTCACAGAAACCCAAAGAAGTAGGTTTTATTGCTATTCTATTTTTAGCTAAGAAAAATAAAGTGTAGAGGTTAAGAAACTTGTTTTAAATCATACAGAAAATAAGTAGGAAAATCGTCATTTGAACTCAGCTCTACCTGATTCCAAATGTCATGCCTGCTCCTCACCTTCATGGAGTAGTGTCTGCAAAATGGTAAAAAGTGTGGGTTCTAGAATCAGGACATAGCCAGCTCTGTAACAGACTAGTTGTAAGACCTTAGGAAGGTTCCTTACTGACCTAACTTACTATCTAACTAATTAATTCCGTTTCCTCTACCCTAAAATTCAGCTACTAAAATGCAGCTACTAGTAATGCCTAACTCAATTATTTATTTAATGTGTGTTTATAGTATATAAGGCACCAAGTAAGACCAAGGGGAGACAACAGCAAACAAAACATTAAAGCTTTTTTTTTTTTTCTGCCTTCATAGAGGTTATGTTCTACTGGAAAGTGACAAGTAACCTATTCAGTCTATCAGATAATGAGAAATATAATGGAGAAAATGAAAGCTAGAAAAGGTATTTGAATACTAAGCAGTGCAATTGTTACTTCCACTTTTAAATATTATAATCAGGAAACTCCTCACTAAGAAAGAGACATTCAAGCAAAGGTCTGAAGGGATGAGGGAGTGAACCAGGCGGAGAGATGACAGAAGAGTTGTCCAAAAAGAGGCCACAGAAAGGGCAAATCCCCTGAGGCATGCCTGGGCTGGCATGTTCCCAGAACAAGGAGGACAATGTGGCTGCAGTGCTCTATAGGAGGGAGAGAAAAGCAGCAGATGAGGCAAGGAGGTAATTAATGGCCAGATCATGCCAGCCTGAAAAGCCATTTTCTTTTCCATTTTTCTTTTTTGAGTATTTTGAGCAAAAGAGCAACATGATCTCACCTATATGTAGAAGAAAAAGCAGGCTACCCCATTGGAATAAACTGTAGAGTGGACAAAGGTACATGGTTAAGAAGCTATTGCAAAAATCTAGATGAGAGATAATAGTTGCATGGACCAGGGTGGTGGCAATAGAGTGATGGAAAATAGTCATGAGGCACCCTCATCATTGCTACTCAGAGTCAGAACTGCCCAGATAAGCTACTCTTGAATTCCTGACCCACAGAAACTATGTGAAGTAGATATTTATTATTGTTTGGAGCTCTAAGTTTTGGAGTGACTTGTTCCATAGCAACAGGTAATGTGTATGTGAGGTAGCACTTCAATTTTGATGTTTTTACTTGTATAATCATTTCAGCATGATTTTAAAACTTCTGTCTTCAGTCATCTGCAAGATTAGCTCTGTTGTGTTTTCATTATTTCTTTTAAAAATTTTTTGTTAGTGATAGGGTCTTGTCCTGTTACCCTGGCTGGAGTGCAGCCTTGTACTCCCATGCTCAAGTGATCCTCCTACCTCAGCCTCCCAAGTAGTAGTTTTGTCATAAATAAAGTTTGCAATTATTAAAAGTCAGATTTTGCATATATTTTGAAGGTGGCATCAATGGCATATGCTTACACATTGAATAAAGGATATGAGAAAAAGAAAAGAATCAGCATCTCAGCACTTTGGGAGGCTGAGGCGGGTAGATCACTTGAGCTCAGGCATTTGAGACCAGCATGGACAACAGGGCAAAACCTTGTCTTTACAAAAATACAAAAAATTAGCAAGGCTTGGTGGTGTGCACCTGTAGTCCCAGCTACTTGAGAGGCTACAGTGTGAAAATCACCAGAGCTCAGGAAATAGAGGCTGCAGTGAGCTGTGATTGCACCGCTGCACGCCAGCCTGGCCGAAGGGAGTAAGACCCTGTCTAAAACAAACAAACAAACAAACAAAAACAAAAAAAAAGAGTCAACAATAACTTCAAATTTTCTGAGCTAAGCAACTGAATCAGTTGTCATTAACTGAAATGGGAAGGGCTATATTTGTCAGGGATTAGGAACTCAGTTTTGAATATATTGAGACTGAGATGCTTATTAGACATTTAAGAGAAGATATCAAGTAAGAATTAGATATAAGAGTCTGGAATTCACAGGTGAGGTCTGTACTGCAAGCACGAATTTGGGAGTCCTCAGTGTAAAAATAGTGTTTATAGAACGAAGAGTGGATGAAATCACCAAGATTGCGGGTATAGATCTGAAAGAGAATACTCAATGAGTGAGTTCAGGGATACTCCAGTATTTAGATGCTGGAAAAGTGTGGAAGAGCCAACTAAGGATATTGAGATAGAGGGCAGTCCTTAGGACTAGAGTGGAACCAGAGTGTGAAGCATCCTGGAACTGTCACCACCCATGGTTCACCTTGCCTGCTGCCTAGATAGAGCCTATTGATCAAGACAAAGAAACTGCAATGGAGAAAGTAATTCTCGTAGAGCCCGCTATCCAGGAGACCAGAATTTTATTAGTACACAAATCAGTGTCATTGGGGATTAGTTTTTAAAGACAACTTGGTGAGTGAGAGGAAGCCAGTGAGCTTGGAGTGCTGATTGGTCAGCTCAGAAATGAGACCATAGGGAGTTGAAGCTGTCTTCTTGCACTAAGTCAGTTCCCGGGTGGGGGCCACAAGATCAGATGAGTGTTTATCAATCTGGGTGGTACCAGTTGAGCCATCAAGTACAGGGTCTACAAAATATCTCAAGCACTAGTCTTAGGTTTTACAATAGTGATTTTATCCCCAGGAGTAGTTTGGGGAGGGTCATAATTTTGTATCCTCCAGCTGGGTGACTCTTAAAACATAATTATTAATTTTGTGGCTTATTTGTTAGTTCTACAGAAGCAGTCTTGTCCCCAGGCAAGAAGGGGATTTGTTTTGGGAAAGGGCTGTTATCATTTTTTGTTTCAAACTATAAACTGAGTTTATCCCAAAGTTAGTTCAGCCTCTGCCCAGGAAAAAACAAGGATAGGTTGGAGGTTAGAAGCAAGATGGAGTTGGTTAGGTCAGATCTGTTTCACTGTCTTTGTCATAATTTTGCAATGGTGGTTTCAGAACCAAGTGAACAAAGTGTTTCAAGAAGGAGAGGGAGGTCAGCTGTATCAACTTTTTGAAATATAAGATGATTACTGAGAATTTAGTAAGGGATTTTGGCAATTAAGAGGCATGAGTTACTTGATGAGCAGTTCAGGCAGAGTGGTAAAGGTGAAACCCTTTTTAAAATGTGTCAGGAGAGACACAGAGAGAGACCAGATAATGGAATTTAAAAATAGGTAATTTTCTAGAATTTTGATATCAGGGCAAACTGAGAAATGAAGTAGTATCTGGGGAATATGCTGTCCAAAAAGGCATTTTTGTTTGTTTTTAAAATAAAATAAATTATTAGATATTTGTATGTTGCTGAGAATGATTTAGTAGTGATATAGGAGTTAAGAAGAAATCATGTAGGCAGATAGTAAGTGTAAGGGAGTCCTTGGTAAGTCTTTTCTTTTTAATGAAAAACAGTCCCAAATCATTTTCCAACAAAGAGCAACCGGTAAGATTGAGCTGCAGACATAGACAAGCAAGCTAGGAGCTTGCACAGGTGAATGCTGGCAGGAACTAGGAGGGACTAGACATGTTCAAGATGGCGGCTCAATCATCCCTTCTCTGCCAGCCATGTGTATAGTAAGGGGCAGACAAGATGGCACCAGCCAAGGAGAATTCATTTGCATGATAAGATTAGGGTGAGGCAACCAACCCTCACTGCACACTACGTAAACTTCACACCTGATCAAACCAATCTGTGAGCCCTATGTAAATCAGACACTGCCTCCTCAAGCTGGACTGTAAAATCCAGTGCATCTGCCATCAACCATTCTTTTCCGCTCAGAAGACCCCTCTATCTATAGAAACAGAGCTGTTTTTCTTTCTCTTCTCTTCTGCCTATTAAACCTCTGATCCTAAACTCATGTGTGTCCGTGTCCTAAGTTTTCCTGGCATGAGATGACAAACCCCAGGGTATATAACCCAGACAACATAGCCACTTCATATTGGAGACCCCATCTGGGATACCAAGGTACAACATGAATCAAAACGCGACTAATCCCAGTAGAGGAGCAGAATCTAACTCTGTCCTTTCATTTCAAGCCTCTCAGTCTCCATTTTAGAACTAAATCAAACCAAACACTGGGCTCCCTTCAGCCATTTAAAAAGGATTAGTGTGGCTGTCAGCCTTACAAGACTTGGAAGACAGGTTTGCTGGGGAGAACATGGAGAATCACCCAGCACCCACATGTTGCTGGGCATATTGGCCATGTTTGAACGAGCTTTCTTTCATGAAGGACTTAGCTGTCACATGGGGTTGGAAGAGGTTTTGGAGCAACTGAGGATTTCTGGCTGGAGCCAACCCCTGGTGTTATCCAAAGGCTTCTAGACTGACCCCAGTCTCCAACCACCTGATAGGGTGTCGGCAACAAGATCTCCAACTTTTCTATCATAATTTCCTCCTTTCCTGTCTGTAATCATTTTCTCTCCTCTCCTCTCTGTGTATGCAATGTGTGGGAAATTTTACAGTTTAGAGAAATAATCCTGTTTGGCAGGTAAATGGAGATATGGCTTAAGGGAAGGTGTCTTTGTAATTTTCTAGAAACAGAGGGTCCCCTACAGAGTGAGGGTGACTCTCTTCCCTTGCTCTGGAGAGCACAAGGCACTTCCAGGTCTCTCTCTGCCCTTGGTCTAGAGAGCACATGGCATTTCCGGTTCTCTCTTGGCCCTTAGTCTGGAGAGCAAATGGCATATCAAGGTCACTCTGCCCTTGGTCTTGAGAGTACATAGCATTTCAAGGTCAACAGTGCTGCCTAGTGGAATAGAGATCCTGTCCATGAGACACATTGTGGATCCTTTACTGAAACACCCTAGCTTCCCAATTCTCTTCTTTTTTTGCACCTCTTTACTAGAAACCAGGCTTCCTGCTGCTTCTGTAAACAGGAAAATTCTGCCTTCAACAATTAAGGGTAAAATATCCTCTGAAGCCAAGTTTTAGTCTCAATACTGTTCCATCTGCAGGAAAATGACCATTTGGTCCCTAAATTCTTTTAAAGCACTATTCTGCCTTCAATTAAAATGTCAATTAATTAGTAAGGGGATTTTAAGTTTGGAAGTTAACTGGAATCATTCTCTAAGGGTAAATGCTTTAGCACAGGCCATAATAGCAGGATATAGAGCTCCAACCAGAGCACTTCCTCTATTAAAAAGGGAAGTGTAACAGTTGCCCAAATGCAACTGTCACATAGTCTTTTCCGAGATCCATTTTTTTGGGGGGGAGCCAGGCAGGTCACACAAGTCTAGGAAGTCAAAAGGAAGTCACAGGCAGAGGACTAGAATTGCATGGGTGAGTGTGACTAATCCCAGTCACTTAGTTCCTCTGGTTTCAGGGCTGGGGGTCACACCTGTAACCATGGGCAGCACATTCAACAAGGTGCAATGACTTAGGAACCACAGAGGGAAAACAGCAGTGAGGGGTGCCCCCACTGTCTCCCAATCCACCCTGAGTCACGACACAAGGAAGGAGACTAAAGAGATGCCTTTTTCTCACTTCACTTTCTAGATGGGTAACAGATCATCTTCAGCCTGTACTCCTATAGAGTGCATTCTGAAGCACTTGGACTCCTTTAACCCAGAGACTTTGAAGAAAAAGTGGCTCATTTTCTTTTTCACAAGAGCATGGCCTTCTTACCCTCTTGAACCAGCCTGGCCTGTGGAAGAAAGCCTTAATTGTTAATATTATCCAACAATTAGATCTTTTCTGCAGACAGGAGGGCAAATGGTTGGGGGTACCTTATGTACAGGCTTTCTTTGCCCTGTGAGACAACCCAGACCTTTGCAGACAAGGCACAATTGACCCAGCCCTTTTAGCAATAATATCAGGCAGGCCCAAAGGGAATAATCCCCCAAGGCTACAAAAGCAACTTCCAGGAAAACCATCTGAGGCAGCTATTGGGTGTCCCAGCCCTTCAAGTCCATGCCACCAGCTCTTCCACCTCCACCATTGCCAAAATTTCCCACTTCCCCACCTTAGCTCTCACCCCTACAGAAAATACCCAAATGGGGGTTATGCCACTAGGGTTCAAGTTCCCTTCTTATTGCAGGAACTTAGGCAAGTAAAGGGAGACTTAGGCCAATTTTCTGATAACCTTGATAGATACATAGAAGGCTTTCAAAATTTAACTCGGGTATTTGACCTCTTATGGAGGGATGTTATGCTGCTCCTAAGCCAAACCCTAACCATAGCTGAGAAGCAGACAGCAGAGAAATTCAGAGATGAGAAACACGTCCCCTATAGTAGGCCTAAAAGGAAAAGAGAAAATAGGGAAAGCGAAGAGATAATGGAAGCACCATTCCCAATACGAAGGAAAGCAGTTCCTCTTGACAACACTAGTTGGAACCCCAATAATGCTGCAGATGAATGGAAAAGGAAACATTTTTAATGTGCATATTGAAGAGCCTATGAAGAATGAAGAAATTGAGCCAAACCTCTTAATTACTCTAAACTGTCAATGATAGAGCAAAAGTCAGCTGAGAATTATGCAGCCTTTATGGAAAGACTAAGAGAGGCACTAATAAAGCATGCCTCCCTATCCTGAGTCAGTGGAGGGACAGCTCATCCTAAAGGATAATTTATTACACAAGCAGCTCCCAATATTAGAAGAAAACTACAGAATCAGACTATAGGACCAGATAGCACCTTAGAGAACCTCCTGAAGGTGGCTACCTTGGTCTTTTATAATATATACCAGGAGGAGGACCAGGAGAAAGAGAGGAAGCAAAAGAGAAGGACATAGGCTCTAGTAGCTTCTTTGCAGGCTTGCAAAGTCCAGGATCCCTGAGATGCATTTACTACTTGCTTTTGGTGTGGCAAATTAGGGCACTTTAAGAAGGGAGTGCCCAGGAAGCAAGAAGAAACCAACATGACCCTGTCCAGCATGTGGCAGGGGCCACTGGAAATCGGACTGCCCCTGGAGATGAAGGTGACTGGGTTCAGAACAATCTCACAGATGGTGTTCAAACCCCTGGCTCCAGCAGCTCAAACTGCCATTACAGCACAGGAGCTCCAGGTGATTCTGGAAATTGAAGGAAGAAAGGTAGATCTTCTGGACCCTGGGGCCAGCCTCTCTCTTCTCCTCTCTAATCCATGCCTCCCCCTTTCCCATAGCATGACCATGAGCGGAATCTCAGGAAAAAACTCTAATTTGATATTTTTCTCAACCCCTTAGTTGCAGATGGGGAAACCTAGTATTTACACATGCATTTTTAGTCATGCCAGAAAGCCCCACTCCTTCATTAGGTAGAGACAGTTTAGCACACATGGGGGCCAGCATCCTTATAGCTCCAGGACAATCTCTTTGTCTTCCCCTGGTGGAAGCTAATATCAATCCAGAAGTGTGGGCAACTCAAGGAAGAATAGGTCAAGCTGTAACCACTAGGCTAGTCCAGATCCATCTTAAGGATCCCACCCTTTTTCCTAACCAGAAACAATATCCCCTGAAGCAAGATGCTAGGAAAGGGCTAGAAGCTATTATTAATAACTTGAAGATGCAGGACCTCCTCAAACCCTGTAACAGCCCTGCAACACTACAATGTTAACAGTGTAAAATCCAATGGGGAATGGAGAATTTTCAGGACCTCCACCTCATTAATGAGTTCATAACCCAATCTATCTGGTAGTACCTAATCCCTGTACCTTGCTGACCCAAATACCTGAGGGAACTAAATGGTTTACCGTCCTAAATTTAAAAGATACTTTCTTCTGTATACTGTTATATCCTGACTCTCAATACCTGTTTGCCTTTGACAATCTCTCTGGCCAAACCACCCAGTTTATGTGGATGGTGCTGCCTCAGGGATTTTGAGATAACCCTCATTTCTTTGGACATGCATTGTCAAAAGAACTCTCCAAGTTTTCCCAACTTCAGGTGAAGGTTTTGCAATACATGGATGATATACTGCTCTGTACCCCAACTGAGGCAGCTTCTCAGGAAGGCACTGAAGCTCTTCTTAATTTCTTAGCCAACAGAGGTCATAAGCTTTCAAAATCTAAGACCCAGTTTTGCAAAACCTCAGTGAATTATCTGGATTTAGTGCTGTCTAAAGGGACCAGAGCGTTAGGGGAAGAAAGGATTAGTCCATTTTCTCCTTCCCCCTCCACAAAACCATCAAGCAACCAAGAGGATTTGGGGACATTCCAGGATTTTGCAGGCTATGGAAACCTGGGTACAGTGAGATAGCTCATCCTCTATATCACCTCATAAGAGAAACTCAAGCAGCTAAAACTCATATCCTAACCTGGGAACCTGAAGCTCAAAAGGCCTTTAAGCAGCTAAAGCAGGCCCTACTTAAGGCAACAGCTCTCAGCCTTTCCATAGGAAGAGCCTTCAATCTGTATGTATCAGAAAGGAAGGGAATGGCCCTGGGAGTCTTAATGCAGGCCCAAGGACCAGCTCAACAACCAGTGGGTTATCTGAGTAAGGAACTTAATCTGGTGGCTAAAGTATGGCCAGCATGCCTCTGAGCCATTACTGCAGTGGCCTTAATGGTCCCAGAAGCCTCCAAATTAACCTGGGAAATGACTTAACTGTTTATACCCCACATAATGTGGCAGGATTACAGTCCTCTAAGGGAAGCCTTTGGTTAACAGACAGCAGGCTCCTTAAGTATCAAGCTCTACTGTTAGAGGATTCCACCATCCAGTTAAAAACTGGTTCTTGCTTAAACTCAGCCACTTTTCTCCCCAAGGGAACCGGTGAACCTGAACATGACTGTGAACAAGTTGTGGTACAGATCTAAGCAGCCAGGGGAGATCTCAGGGAAACTTTCTAGAAAATCCAGATTGGACCCTCTTCACAGATGGAAGCTCCTTTGTAGGGCAAGGAGTCTAAAGGCAGGATATGCAGTAGTCACTCTGAATAATTTTATTGAAAGTGCATCTCTCTCTCTCCAGGCACAAGTGCTAAACTAGCTGAACTGAAAGCTCTTACAGGAGCACTTGAGTTAAGCAAGGGAAAGGTAGCTAACATTTACAATGATGCCAAGTATGCTTTCTTGGTTCTCCATGCTCATTCTGCCATTTGGAAGGAAAGACACTTTCCTACCACCAATGGATCTGCTATAAAATACCCTCAGGAATTTAACAGGTTATTACCCTGAGTTTTCCTTCCATGAGAGGTAGCAGTGATGCATTGTAAGGGACATCAGAAGGGAGTAGATTCAGAAATAGCTGAAGGAAACAAGCTAGCTGATTAGGTGGCCAAGTCAGCAACAATGAAGCCTCATGATATCAACACACTTGAAGCACCTCTAATAGGGGAAGGCTTCATAAGAGAAATCAAGTAATCCCCTGCAGAAATAGAATGGGCAACTTCTCGAGGGTACACTTTTCAGCCCTCAGGATGACTTAGTCAGAACACAGCAAGCTTCACTTGCCAGCCTGCAGCCAGTGGAAAGTCCTTAAATTCTTTCATCAAGCTTTTCACTTGGGAAAGGATAAAACTTATCAATGTGTCCACAGGTTGTTTTCAAGAGATAACTCACTAAAAATAGTAAAATAGATCATTAATGCTTGTGAAGTCTGTCTTAAAAATAATCCCCTGAACAGACGGCTTCTGCCTCCTCAAACCCAAAGGCTGGGAAGCTATCCAGGGGAGGACTGGCAGATAGACTTTACCCACATGCCAAAGATGAAGGACATCCAATACCTCCTGTATGGGTAGATATTTTATTAACTGGGTAGAAGTATTTCCATGCTGTACAGAAAAGGCCTCTGAGGTAGTAAAGGTGTTAACTAATGAAATTATTCCCCATTTTGGTCTACCTAAGTACCTCCAAAGTGACAATGACCCCTCACTTAAGGCAGCTGTCACACAGGGGGTCTCAAGGGCACTAGACATGGTATCATCTCCATTGCACCTGGATATCCCAGTCCTCATGAAAGGCAGATAAGACAAATGATACCATCAAAAGACATCTCAGGAAACTGGCCTGTGAAACTCACCCTCCTTGGGTAACTTTTCTTCCCATGGCTTTCCTGCTTATAAAAAACACCCTTCAAAATTAAGTCTAAGCCCTTTTGAGATGCTGTACAGATGGGCTTTTCTCACCAATCATTTCTCATTAGACCAAGAGACATCTGAATTGGTTAAGCATGTAGCCTTTCTGGCTCGCTTTCAACGGGAATTAACACAACTAGCAGAAGCCTAATCCCAAGAAGTAGGACCACCTTTTCTTTAACCCAGGAGATTTGGTATTGATAAAATCTCTCCCTTCACTTTCTCCTTCCCTAAGCCCAAGCTGGGAAGGGTCTATACCATTCTCCTTTCAACCCCCTGGGCAGTCAAATTTACAGGTATCTATTCCTGGATACATTACACTCAAGTCAAAGCCTGGAAAGCTGAGAGAGCAACCTCTGACAGCCCAGAGGGACATCCTGGATACCAGTGTGAAGGAATAGGAGACCTTAAGCTGAAAATCATAACAGATAAGTAAATGAGCAAGGGCAACTTGTCCTACTCAATTCCACCTCTACCATTCAGTCACTTCTACTTTTTCTCTCGAGATTTGCTGTCAAATATCGGAGGTTCTTTTTGACTCATAATTGCAAGGATAATAGTTACCAACAAGAAGGGAACATGAAAGGTTTACTATCCCTGAGTCTGCTAGGACTTTTTATTGGGTTTAGTATACATCACACCTGTTAGCTCCTGCAATATCAGCTATGGCCCATTTGTACAGTAAGACTAATTGCTGGGTCTGTCCCAAGTAGTTTGCACAGTTTAATAACACTAAGAAGCCTCCTGATGACCCAGAACTTACTGTCTTAGGATTCCTTTTGTTAGCCTTACCTTTAATCCTAAAAGATTTATGAGGCATAAATGGGACATTGTATAGGAGCAATTTCAGCTGAATAACTAACTCTGTTCAGGAAAACACTCCACCCCTAGTGTCAAGGAATACTTTCCCCAAATATAAGCCTCACAACCTCAGGCTGGGAAACTTGACTGGGTAATGGCAAATGTCTCCCACTGCTTTAAAGGCAATGGGGAAGAACCATACTTTAGAGATCTCAAATATTGTAACATCACACTTGTAATTGCTGATAGTTCTAAGATTTGAGGAAGAAGGTGCCATAAGCGTGATCTAAAAGGATCAGAAGCTCTATGGGGGGCTTTCAGAGTCTAGCTGCTCCATCTGGTTGGAAGTCCCAATGAGAATGGCGTGCTGTAAGTAACCACCTTGATTATAATGTAAATAATAACACATGGGCCTTTCCAAACATGTCCCCTCATGGAATTCCAGACCGTTGTATGATGTTTGCTAATAGTAATGGCCTACGAATCTGTGGGCAAACTGTACCAACAGCCCTTGCCATAAAGATCATCTGAGATATTGGCCAGGGCATATTATGTTGTTAATTTTTTGAAACTCCATTTGTCAGGTGGACCCTTCTAATTTTGCATGTAATATTCCAAATGGCATTGTGAATGACTATTCTGAATATGAATATCCCCATCCCAAAGATGCTCCTATTATATGTAAGGGGGAAAAGCTTCTAAGATATGAGAAAGATCTGCCTGTGTCCCTCACAGGTCATAACTTAAACCATCCCTTCAAGGGACAGGATTATATTTCCATTGTGGCTCCTTAATCCTCCCTAGGCACTGGAAAGGAACCTATACTATAGTAGCAGTGGTCCCCAACCTATTACTTTTAAATTCCCCTGACAAGGATGCATCATCTAGGGACAACCCTAATCTAGGTTCCTTTTTAGAAAGTGCACTCAGATACATGAAACAAAGAGATCTATCATTTCCATGCCCTCATATGGAGATTTAACCAAAAGAGAAAATTGGGGAGGGCATGCACATGACAATTCCATCTTAGAAAGATCATGCATGGGAAATTCTATAATAAGAGGCCTCTTCTGGTTTGCTGGTATTCCTTTTGCTGAAAGGTCAGTACTTAATATATTCATTATGATGTATTGAGGATGGAAGGCAACAGTAGGATCCATAGAAATCTAATCCATAGACTCTTTAGCCTCACTAGTAGCACAGAATAGATGAGCCCTGGATGTTCTTACAGCCGAGGTAGGGGGTGCCTGTTCAGTCTTAAATGAAACATGCTGCTTCTAGATCAACACCTCTAGTCAAGTAGAAGAAAACCCATAGGTGCTTAAAGATCAAGTTAAAATCATTACCAGGTTAAGAAAAAATGCAGGCTCCAGCCCTGGATGGCTACAATTCCTCTTTAATGAATTTCAGTCTTCTTTGTGGAACTGATTAGCTCCATGATTAAGTCCTCTCTTGCTCATATGTTTTATATTAATGTTTGAACCTTGTCTACTCAATATTATAACTCAAATTGTTTCCTCTCACCTACAAGCAATGAAACTTAAAATGGTGCTGCAGACTGAACCATGCATGGACACACCTTTTTTTCTGAGGACCCTTGGACTGACCCCAAGAGGAGCCCTAGCTGCTATTCCCTGCATGATGCCCCTTTTCAGCAGGAAGAGTCATTGCCCAACAACCCCTAACAACAGTTAGGGTGACCACTCCAGAGGGTGGAATGATATAGGAGTTAAGAAGAAATCACTGAGACAGATAGTAAAGGTATGAGAGTCCTGGGTAAGGCTTTTCTTTTTAATGAAAAGCAGCCCTAAATCATTTTCTAACAAAGAGCAGACTGTAAAGTCTAGCTGCAGACATACACAAGCAAGCTGCAAGCTTGCACGGGTGAATGTCAGCAGGAGCTAAGGACTAGACATGTTCAAGATGGGGGCTCCACCATCCCTTATTTGCCAGTCACCTGTACAGTATGGGGCAGACAAGATGACGGTGGCCAAGGAGAATTCGTTTGCATAATAAGATTAGGGTGGGGCAACCAGCTTTCCCTCACACTATGTAAATGTCACACCTGATGGAACCAATCTGTGAGCTCCACATAAATCAGACAGCGACTCCTCAAGCTGGACTATAAAATCCAGTGCATCTGCTGCCAGCCAGCCTTTTCCACTTGGAAGACCCCACTCTCTCTATAGAGAGAGCTGTTTTTCTTTCTCTTCTCTTCTGCCTATTAAACGTCCACTCTTAAACTCCTGTGTGTCCCTGTCCTAAATTTTCCCAGCATGAGATGACTAACCCCAGGGTATATACACCAGACAATGTGGCCACTTCAATAGTAAGAGAATAATTTAAGAATTAACTTTGAGAATTAATTCTGATAATGTGTGTAAAGCACTTAGCACAATACATAGAATACCACATAGAAACTAGGTATTAGTATTTTGTATAATATCTTTCCCAAACTTATTATAATATAATTGTATTTTATGGTGTTGTGTTACAACTGTCTTTATAGATTCTCCTACTTTTATTTTTATAGATAATTTATTTCTCATTCAACGTCTTAAAATTGCTTTATTTAAAATGCTTCATGTATTAGTTAACTTACTTTGCATTTTTTTATTTAGATCAATCACTTCCACCATATATAATAATTTCCACCTTCCCAATAATTTCATAATATGTACTATAGCTGTACATCTTCAGGTGAATTATTTCAGATTGATAAATTTCATCACTATCTTGATTAGCTGGCAATCACCTTGACACTATGTCAGCTGCAAGCCTAGGTCACTCAAATTGTTATTGAAGTGCTGTATTTGAGCTGGGATGACAAAGGGAGACAAAGAAATATAGGTTATTGGAAACTTGTGCTATTTATTATCAAATAGATTAGGATTTGTATAGAGCAGTTTCATTATGAACTATAAGAAAAATGCATTTAATTTTTTAATCCTCAATGTACATCCTTATTAGGAAATTTCAGCTGAAAGAGTTTCACAGAATGGATCTTAGAAGACAGAATTCATCATGAATCTTACTTCTGTTTGTTAGTTCTAAGAACACAGCACAGTTGAGTACTCCTAAAGTAATGAAAACCAGTGCAGAACTAGTATTTCCAGATTCTGGCCTTATTTTAGCTATCTATTGCTGTATAACAAATTAACTAAAAACTCAGCAGCTTAAAAGGACAATACACATTTATTGTCCCACACTGTTTCTGTAGGTCAGGAATCCAGAATTGGCTTTGTTGGGTGGTTCTGGTTCAGGATCTCTCATAAAGCTGCAGTCATCTCAAGGCATCTATGAGCCTGGGGGATTTATTTCCAAGCTGTCTTGCATTCCCAGCCAAGTTAGTGCCGGTTGTTGGCCAGCACTAACTTGGCTGGGAATGCAATTTCCTTGCTATGAGAACTTAGCCACAGAGCTTGTTGAGTATCCTCACCGCATGGCAATGACTTGCTCCAGACGAGTAATGTAATAGGGAGCAAGGCAATGTGTTTCTACAATACTGCCTCAGGAGCCATACTCTGCCTTTTCCACGAGATTCTATTAGTTACCTGGACCAGACTAGTCAGTGTGAGAGGGAAGCACTAAATACCAGGATGCAAAAATCTTTGAGGCCTGTTTTAAAGGCTGGCTACCACATTACCCTTAAAAGGGCTATATAGACCATGGGAATCAAATCAGGTGAATGGTTTAGCCCTAGCTGAAGCTCCTATCATGATGTGAATGTTCTCTGCCTCTATTTTTATCACAATTAATGCCCAGAACTCATACAACCCTAGTTTCTTCAGGTTTTATATATATATATATATATATATATATATATATATATATATATATATATATTCTGGCCAGGAGCAGTGGCTCATGCCTATAATCCAGCATTTTAGGAAAACGAGGTGGGTGGATCATTTGAGGTCAGGAGTTCGAGACCAGCCTGACCAACATGGTGAAACCCTGTCTCTATTAAAAATCCAAAAATTATGCGGGCGTGGTGGCGGGCACCTGTAATCCCAGCTACTTGGGAGGCTGAGGCAGGAGAATCACTTGAACCCGGGAGGCAGACATTGCAGTGAGACGAGATAGTGCCACTGCACTCCAGCCTGTGCAATATAGTGAGACTCCATCTCAACAAAATAAAATTTTAAAAAATCCAATCAGTGTGCTTTATAGATTGTGAAAATATCAGATGGGTAGATATGTGACTTATTTCTTTTAAAAAAGAAAATATAATGTAGAAAGAAGAAAATACAAATAATGTAATACAAATGAGTTTCAGTTATTGTTGTACAAATTATTAATTGTGTTGATTTTAGGCAAGGAGTTCTCATCGCTAAAGTGAGAATTATGGTGACAATAATGATAGAAAAAAACATAGTGCGACTGTAAAAATTAAATATAAATACATTTGAGAAGTCACTACAAAACTGTAATGCATTGTGAATATTGTGAAATCAAAGTGATGTCTGATAAGTGGTGACTTATACCACCACCTTATCCTGAGTCTGGTTCTAGCTGCATGAATAAAAATGGCAAACAACTACTACTGTTAATATGATAACTAATACCAAATTTGAAGAAAATAAAGAGAGGAAATCAGGAGAAATCCAATAGACTGTCCTGGGGCAAAGTTCCGCAAATCAGTATGGAAGCTGGTGAATAAATGCTACACCTCCTACCATTAAGGTGAACAATTCTGGGAGGCCTTCTGTATACTTCTCAGCATGTCGATGGAATTGAGCCTCTGTTGCCCTAGCAGTGATCTCAACAATACATTTTTATATTAGCTTTTCTCCTTTCCTTATGCTTTGTGGCTATGTACAAGCCACCTTTCCCCTAGTAGTTAAGATTAAGATAGCTATGTAGCATAACTGTATTGAGAATAGGAATGCTGCTTCTGGAACATAGATGCTGACAATAGCAAGCTAAGTGGTTGAAGAAGTGGGAGTGTGGCAGTGGGAGCAGTCCACCAGGGTATGCAACAATGAGCTACAGTATCCACAGAGAGTACAAAAACAATAATAAAACTAACAACATATCAGAATGCTTTCCAAGAATACCATGTACCAGCAGTTTTACATAATGTCAATGACAAAATCCTCTTTCCAGCCAGGTTAGGCTGATCTTGCCACCTGTCTTTTCATCCTTGTGCCTCTGGATGCTGATGTTACTTTTCAAGTCCAATCATGATCTGTAAGTTGGATATGTCATATTGATAGTTTGAGCATTCAAATATGGATGGGGTGCGGGATATGTAGCTGTGCCAGGCTCAGTTTTAACATGAGCAGTTTGATTGATTTTCAACAATAAATTGTCATTTTTTATGTTAAGCATGCTAGAGGCTCTTTTTGTTGTCCCAAACAGAGCAGCTTGGAGTGAGAGAGAGACAGGTTCTTGGGTGCCACGAAGGTCCTAAATATTCCTTTAAAGTTTTAGGTACTATGGTAAATAATGCCTAAGTCAATGCATTTATATCCAAGAATACAATTGACTTGCTCTAAGATATGCCTCAAAGCTCTAGTCAATAAGATGGAATCTCCGAGCTATTCTTTGGGGATCTAGAGTTTCAGTGGACATTACCAATTTTGTTATCCAAATAAAATTAGCTGTAATATTATATACATTCTATTGTCTTCACTTTTCTATTTTACCCCAATTCATTATGTCTTTGAGGGAAATCAAAAGCTTATACTTATGTTTTTCACACAGAATTATTTCCCAGATATTTAGTAGTTTTAAATGGACATTGATGTACAGTCTTTTCAATATCCATTATTTGATAAACATGAAAGCAATAAAGGGTTTGTCAATTTGTTCCCAAATGTAATTAATCATTGACCTTAACAATTGACCTTAACATATTGTCTCCTGGGAAAGTACAATATTACTAATTAGGACTTTTTCTCCTCTATGCCAATGAAATAGAAAAAGAATATATATGAACTGATTATATAAAATGTGCTTTCACAACTCTTCCTGTCATGGCAGTCATGACTAAGTCTGATCAATTTTTCCCCACTCCTAAGTTGAAAATCTCATTGTCAAAAAATTAAGATGTATTTATTATAACATATATTAAGTTCACAAAAGAATGTGCTGGGTTAGTTCCTAACCATTAGTGATTTCTTTTTAAATTTAATATGTCCTAGACCTTGTTAGTCTTAAAATAATTTACTTATTTTCTTTAGGGTAAATTTTTGTCTTTACTATAACAAATATGAAATCAAATATTTTAACTTGTGGTTATATATGCCATCTTTGAGAATCAGCCTTATTAGCCTTCTAGATAACCTTTTACTTAGTGAAATATTTGAAAATGAAGACTATAAAATGCCTTTTAATAAAGGAATAAATTATCGACTGTAATTATTTTAATAGCTATGTGCGTTGGGGTTGTCTATGGTGGTGTGAGGAGGCAGCCTTGAATAGAGCTTAGCGAGGTTTATAGAGTGGGACATAAGAATTATTTTTATAACACAATTGGAAACAATTTAGGAGAATAAAATTTGAGAGTGTATCAAAACGCATATTAAAATGACAACTTGTGACTCCAAAATTAAACTGCTGTTGGTATCTGTCATTGAAAAATGCAGAAAGAGCTATGAAAAGCTGTTGAATGTTTGCATAGAGGCCACATTTGGAGGTAGTACCTCACACCATGCAAGTAGTTGCACACCCTAGGCCAGAGTTTCTATTTGGAAAGCAGAAATATAAACTCTTTGACACAGATTAGAATGGAATATTTTGAGGCCTCACTATCATGAATTGCTATTCAGCTTCCTAGTGGTTCCTGGATTCCGCGTAGTGTAGGTATCAAAATTTCATAGTGGGAGTTAAGAAATGAGTGCCTTGAGCTGAATGTAAACACCCATGTGACCACCTGCAGGTTGCTAGATCCTCACAAGTAAATAGATGGCGTATGTGCTGTTACCCTCACTCCTACTGATAGGGTTTGGCTCTCTGTCCTCACCAAAATCTCTTGTTGAATTGTGATCCCCAGTGTTGGAGATAGGGCCTGGTGGGAGGTGTTTTAATCATGGGGATGGTTTCTAATGGTTTAGCACCATCCCCTAGTGCTGTCTTGTGATAGACTTCTCAGGAGATCTGGTTGTTTGAAAGTGTGTAGCACCTCCCCCTTCACTCTCTCTTCCTCCTCCTTCTGCCATGTAAGATGTGCTGGCTTCCTTTTCCCTGTTGGCCATGATTGTAAGTTTCCTGAGGCCTCCCCGGAAGCAAAAGCCTGTACAGACTGCAGAACTGTTAGTTAATTGAATCTCTTTTTTAATTTTTTATAAATTACCCTGTCTCAGGTATCTCTTTATAGCAGTGTGAGAACAGACTAATACACCTACCAACATGAGCTTTTCCCATATTACATTTTTTTACTGACCCTGTATGTAGCTCCGGGATTCTTTCCAACACACAGAATCAAGAAGCTAATCTGCAGGAACTGGCATAAAGCTTACTTATTATGCTCTCAAAAAGGTAATTTTCACTATCTGTTTTATTTCTGATATTTTTAGTGTTTGACTATGGTTCCAGGGTGGGTGAGGGACCTAATTTTTCCAGTGTATTAGACAGAATCCCATTGAATAGCCTAGGTGACAATAATTAGCAACCAGCGGTGGTGGAGATCATGCTTATGCACCCCTTAAATATCTACTGTTGTGTTTCTCTGCCCCCTAGTTCAAAATATTTTTCCTCTTTTATGCACGTATATACCAGCAGGAGCTGTAATGCAAATTCTTTTTTAATCTGTCTTCTGTTACATGCTGACTGTAGGCTTATTGGTTTATTTGTATTTTGGTTTCCTTTTAAATTGCATCCTTCAACACAAAACTGTGAGCATAGTGACTCCAGAAACAATATGAATGAATTTTTGAAGCATGGAGTAAAAATCTTCATCAGAACTATACTGGTGTTTTAGTTATTTATTTGGGATCTCCCAGCATATAAAAATAGCATTTACTCTGCTTCTTGAGAACTGAAGGATTGGAAAAGAGGTGACTTCTGTTGAAAATCTTTTTCTCTAATAATTTTTGTATTAATAAACAGGATAACTATCATATTTACATACTCTGTTCGTTAAAATGTATTGACTTTAAATTTCCAAGGAAATTTGCAATTCTTCTGACTTTCTTTTTGTAACCTAAGATCATCCTCTTCCATCTCAATTTAGGAAATATTTATTGAGCACCTAATATGTGTCTTAATTATTCACATCACCCACTCCCACAGTAAGGGATATCATGATGATTGAATCTGTATTTCTGGCTTCCCCAGACTCACAGCTTTAGAAGGAAGTGATACACAGAATCAAGGCATATGAAGAAAAATTCCAAAGTAGGGGCACAAAAACTGCAGAGAGTGACCTGAGGAAGGAGAAATTAATTCAACCTGTGGTATAATGCAACTTAGAAACTGTCATGGGAGACATAACACTTGCTGTAAGTGCTCTGCCCTGTAGTTCCAAGTATTTTTCCTCTTTTGTGCACATATATAGCAGCAGGAGCTCTAATGCAAATTCTTTTTTAATCTGTCTCCTATTACATGCTGATTTTAGGCTTATTGGTTTATTTGTATTTTGGTTTCCTTTTAAATTGCATCCTTTAATACAAAACTGTGAGCATAGTGACTCGAGAAACAATATAAATGAATTTCTGAAGCATGAAGTAAAAATCTTCATCGGAACTATAGAAGTGTTTTAGCTATTTATTTGGGATCTCCCAGCATATAAAGATAGCATTTACTCCACTTCTTGAGAACTGAAGGATTGGAAAAGAGGTGACTTCTGTTGAAAATCCTTCTCTCCAATAATTTCTGTATTAATAAATAGGAGAACTATCATATTTACATACTCTGTTCATTAAAATGTATTGCTAACTTGCTATAGTCTTAAAAGATGAGGATAGTGTTGTATGGCCAGGTTTTAAGAACTTTTTTTTTTTTAATAGTAACAGTAACATTTATTGAACATTGGATCAGCTGTTAATTTCTTTACATGTACTGTTTCACCAAATAATCTTTTTTTTTTTTTTTATACTTTAGGTTTTAGGGTACATGTGCACAATGTGCAGGTTTGTTACATATGTATCCATGTGCCATGTTGATTTCCTGCACCCATTAACTCGTCATTTAGCATTAGGTATATCTCCTAATGCTGTCCCTCCCCCCTCCCCCAACCCCACAACAGTCCCCGGAGTGTGATGTTCCCCTTCCTGTGTCCATGAGTTCTCATTGTTCAATTTCCACCTATGAGTGAGAACATGCGGTGTTTAGTTTTTTGTCCTTGTGGTAGTTTACTGAGAATGATGTTTTCCAGTTTCATCCATGTCCCTACAAAGGACATGAACTCATCATTTTTTATGGCTGCATAGTATTCCATGGTGTATATGTGCCACATTTTCTTAATCCAGTTAATGTTCCTTGCAAGTGGAGTGCAGGGCACAAACAAAGCCAAAAGAGATGTTTTTTGGAGAATGACAGGTGAGTTAATAAAGCTAAATGTTGCATTGAACTGGAGAAATGAAAGAAAGGTATGGATTAGGAAGGTTAGGTAAACAGGCTAGGACCAGGCAGTGAAGGAAACTGTCAGTCTGAAGAGGAACAAGCATCTCTTTTTAATGAGATGATGAATCTTGGTTTTTCATTTTATGTTTAAAAGAGATTTAGTAGCCATAAATATCTAACAAAATTTTTCTTAGAAATAATACTCTAATTCTTACATTTGATCAAACGAAGCTATTCTACATTCATTTTTCTAGCCAAGGCAGGCTTCTTTTATGCAGTTGAAAGTAATCAGGATTCTCATGGCTTAATAAATGGTTTTAATAACCAACTGCTAATCTGGAGGATAGAAGCTTGAATATTTAAATTGACCACTTGTTTGTAATACACACTATTTTTTTTCTCTCTCTCTCATACACACACACACAGAGAAACACATATTGGGTAGGCAGAACAATGGCTCCTCAAAATGTCCACATCTTAATTAATTACAAGAAACTGTGAAGATGTCATCTTACCTGCAAAGTGGACTTTGCAGTTGTGATTAAATTAAGGATCCTGAGGAGATTATCCTGCATTATCAAGGTGGACCCACCATAATGTCAAGGGTGCATGGAAAGATGGAAAAGGCAGGGAAAAGATCAGAGAGAGAGCTTTGAAGTTGTTACACTGCTGTCTCTGAAGATGGAGAAAAGCGTCACCTGCCAAGGAATGCAGGAACTTCCGGAAACCTGTTCTTTCCTGGAACCTCACAAAGAATGCAGCTGGCCAACATCTTGATTTAATTTAATTTAGCAATTTTGTGAGGGAGTCTGATCTATTTATTTGTTACTCAAAAAAAACTTGTTTTTGACTAAACTCAGACAAGTAAGAAGCTCACAGAGAGGGCAGTCTGTGTTCTGGTGGGTTTTTGTTTTGCTTTGGTTTTATTTTTGTTTTTAGCCTCTTTCATTTACTTGGCCAAAAGCTTAGCATATTCTACAACCTCTTCCTTACTCTTCTTAGTAAGCTGTTTCTTCAGAGAAATATGCCAGCATTTATGCTTCAGGACATGTAGTAAAAATCTCGGGTGCTTTGGCCCCAGGTTTCTTACTTTCTTTTTTTGAGGACTTTTTTTTTAATTTTAAAACTTTTTTTTACAACATATTGGCAGATATCATCTTTTTCAGACAGACTGAAAAGTTTGTAGACTCTTCTAGCTCTTTTGGGCCTCAGGAAATGAGGCACCATAGTATCAGTCAGTCCAGGAATATCCTTCTCTCTCTCTCTCTTTCACAAAAACAATGTTAAGAATGCTCAGATTGGCATACATAATGCAACCCTAAACAGATTTGCATTTTCTTTCTTCAGTTCTCTTTGGTCTAAAACAGGAATACCCCTTAGTCACAGGCAGATACAGCCATGGGTCAAGATACCTTGCTTCATGGGGAAATCTTATTTGTGGTTCCCACCACTGATGTGGACAACATAACCCTTTCATTCTTCACCCAGAGCATCAGCAGCAACGTCTGTGGCCATATGCTTCTAAGAAAACTCATGAAGTTTATGTTCATAGTCAATGAATTTCTGGCAATCAGTGGCTGGGAAGAAGATATTCAGCTTCATTTTGAAGCAGCATCTTGATTTTAGCCCATGAGACCCATTTTGTACTTCTGATCTTCAGAACTATAAAATAATGTATTTATATTGTTTTTAAGCCACTAAATAGTGATAATTTATTTGCAAGAGTACTGGGAAATTAATACAGGTAACTATTTTACACTCAAATACTCACATGGGCAAAACTCTGTTTTTTTCTTTTTTAGGCAGAGTCTCACTCTGTTGCTCAGGCTGGAGTGCAGTGGCGTGATCTTGGCTCACTACAACCTCCACCTCCCAGGGTGAAGTGATTCTCCTGCCTCAGTCTCCTGAGTAGCTGGGATTACAGGCTCCTGCCATTATGGCCAGCTAATTTTTGTATTTTTAGTAGAGAAGGGGTTTCATCATGTTGGCCAGTCTGGTCTTGAACTCCTACCTCAGGTGATCTGCCCATGTTAGCCTCCCAAAGTGCTGAGATTACAGATAACTTTATTTTTTATTAATCAGTCTAATTTCTGATTCAAAGTTCTTAATCAGTCACATAAAGTAAAAATAACCTAGTCATTTTTCAGGTAAGCATAGTGAAATTCTGTAACTTTTCATGCATTTTAATTTGTTCTCCTGCCCATTGCAAGCCACTAACTCTAATGTTCACCCAAGATGTGAAAGGGTCTTTAAGAAATATCACTAAGTATTGGCAAAGAGTACATGAGTGACCTTGTTTGTACTGGACCTCACAGAGATATAGAACCGTAAATTGATGGGATTTTAATTATTTTGGTCTTTAGCTTCTAACCCTGCTACTTCTACAGAGGTGTCAGGTCTCCTGCCTGACCTTGGGACATCATACCAGGAGATAGTTCAGGTAGTCCTTCCTCATTTTGATCTCTAGTCTCCACTGGTTGTGCTGGCCTATGCACAGCCCTTCTTCAGGCCTTTGATCCTTTTTCAAAGGCAAAGAAATGTTTAGTTGTTCTTTTGTTCTGTTATATTGGCCGTGGGAGACCTGGGGCTGTTGGTGAGCGTTGACTCTGCCCCTAACATTCCTACTCTATCTCTGTTCTATCACTATTAAGGCTAGAAGAACACCAGCAAGTTTGTTACCCACTTCAGTTCAGAGAGGACAGAAGAAGTCCTCCAAGTATCTCTAAAATAGCAAGATGACAGAGTGAAGAGACAGGCCAACTTCCTTGCTGGACTCCTTACTCCCCAATTCTCTTTTCCCTCCTCACTCAGATCATATGGTCTTTATCAAATGGTCAGGATACGAGGGGAAGTACTAGAGAAGAACCAGGAAACAACTTATCCTCCAACTAATTCTACTTTTTTTTTTTTTTCAGTCTTGTACTTAGACCTTAGCTGTTCAGCTGAAAAGCTAAGAATCTGTTACTTGGTCTAATACGATAACTAACTCCAGGACAAATGGAGGTTCCAAGGTTTAAATTATGAAGAGCTGAGTCCAGGGTTAAAAAAAAATGAAAAGCTCTCTCAAAAAAAAAAAAAAAAAAAAGAGAGAGAACATTTCATGTTATCTTTCCACATATAGAGGAAGAAACTGAGGCACAGGGAGATTAATAAAATGGAGTTTGTACAGTAGGAGTCAAGCTCAGAGCTCTCTGAATTCCATCCCCAAGTTTTTTGGAAGATGTCATGCTGCATCCTCAGTAAGTCATTAAAATCATTATTCAGCCTCAGTTTCTTCATCTCTAAAGTGAAAAGCTTGAACTGATGAATTCTAAGGCTCATTATAGCTCTAAATGTCCCTTAGTTTGTAAATATTCAGCACTATCTAGGTGAGAGAAGAGAAATGTGTGTGTCCTTCCCCTCAGGTGGACTCATAAGCCTTCCCTTAAGAAAGAACATAGATAGGGACCCTGCACTAGATTGCAGAGACCTCTGTGTTGCTAGTACCGATGTAAATTTTCTATCTATTAAAAATCAGTAGCAATAAAAGAGGACCTATAGCTACCAGTAGATATTCAGATTATTTCATGTTCATATAAATGATATTTATTATTTTTGTCTCTAAATGTAAGCCTTTGTAACTCACATACTCAGCAACTCTTTTAATCAAATTAATACATTAAAAGAGATTCACTCTAATAATAATAATTATTTTTATGCAACCTAAATACTATTTGGCTCTATTTTAATATTATGATTTGTATACTTGGCATTATAACCTTCTTAATAGTGGCATTAACTTTGATTTTTCTCAATTGATTATTTCCCAAAGAGCCTGATCTTCAAATTCTTTTCCAGTATCTAATATTGAAGCTCAGGTTGTTTGCTATCCTCCATCTTAACTGCACGATTTACACCTGGCCACATACTGACAGTTTGAGTTAGTTTCAGGCAATGAAATGTGAAAACTCTGATTTACTATGTATGCCTGTCTAGAACAGACCTGCCACTGCTTCAGGAGAAATCCCACTTCAAATTTTTTCCCAATTGATTCTGAAACTTGAACTGCAGTAGCATTTATCAAAGAGATTAGAAATGGCTCAGGTGCATTCCCTGAGGTAGAGAATTCCACTGGAACGTGACTGTGCCCTTCATCTAGCATGTGTAATAAGGATAGTCACTATCTATTGGCTCATTCATCTTTTTACTAGGGAGAAACAAAAAACAAACAGGTTTCTTTAAAAACTGTGTTCTCCTATTTTTTCTAAATTTTAGGATTCATATATAGGAAAATTCCCTCAATTAGTCAACATTTTATCAATTAGTTAAATTGATAGATACACCTCTTTGAATCTACAAAGTTAAATATTGTACCCAAATACATCAGAGAAGTCTATTTTACAAGTTGAATTCAGAATTAAAAGCACAGAGACATATGTTTGAGTTAAGGAATTAATCGACAATTTCAGTATTTTTCAAGCCAATTTGTTTTAGAAAAGGGAAACCATGAAATTCAAAATTTTTGGTGACAGCTTATTTACTTTTCATTTATCTATATTGCCTTAGGACAAAAATGAAGATAGAGTTAGTGAAGAAATATGAATTCAAGAGGCAGTGTTCTAATTTTGTAAATGGAGGTCTGTTTTATATGAAAATTATGTTAGAAAACAGATGCAATATAGGTAGCAAGAAACAGACAGAAGGTAACAAGTATTTCAGGATAACAATGGATGATGAAGAAGTAGGAAAGAAAACTTGACACTTCAGATTTAGCTGGAGCAACATCAGGAAGCTAAGTACTGAGGAAATGTTTGAAGACTGGCTAAATACTCTGGTACATTAGCACTAAACCTTATGAAAATTGTTTATCTGAGTCTAGGTAAAGATCTTTCTCTAACATCTTAAGCACCTAATTTCCCTCATCAGCAAGGTTTACACATTAATATTTTCAACATAAAGCTTCCTTGTGGAAAAAAGAAGAAAAGTCATATTTACTGATGACTCACTATGTGGAACTGTTTGGTGAGGCTGCGTGACTTGCTCATACACCCAGATCTGTCAACACTACCACACACCGGAGCTTTGAAGTCCACAGTGCCAGCTATTTCCAGGAGGGGATTCAAAAACAGATAAAGCCCTTCTGTATTTCCAGGTACCTTATAAAGGAAACATTCACCAATCTTATTTTGTAGACTAGGGGTCAGCAAACATTTTTTTTCCCTAAAAGTTCAGATGATAAATATTTTAGGCTTTTCAAGTCTTTGCATTCTCAGTCACACCTACTCAACTCTGACACTGCAGCACAAAAGTAGCTATATACAATCTGTAAATGAACGGGCATAGTTGTGTTCCAGTAAAACTTTTTCACAGAACAGTCAGTGGGCTAGAATCGACCTATGGGTTGCACTTGGCCAATCCCTGACGTAGACATTGGTAGAACTGATAATGACTTTTGGGACTTTAATCAATTTTCCCATTGGCATGTTTTTGTGTATGTGTGTGTGTGACAGAGTTTCGCTCTTGTTGCCCAGGCTGGAGTGTAGTGGCCCGATTTCGGTTCACTGCAATCTCTGCCTCCCAGGTTCAAGCAATTCTCATGCCTCAGCCTGCTGAGTAGCTGAGACTACAGGCACCCACCACCACATCCAGGTAATTTTTTTTTTTTTTTTTAAGTAGAGATGGGGCTTCGCCATGTTGGCCAGGCTGGTCTTGAACTCCTGACCTCAAGTGATCCACTGGCCTTGGCCTCCCAAAGTGTTGGAATTACAGGCATGAACCACCCCGCCTGGCCAGCTGGCATACTCCTTCTTAAGCATAAGAGGTAAGGGTCAATAATCATGAATGAATGCTAAAGAAGGAATTAAAAAATAAGAACTATTAAGTCGTGGTATCCTAAGCCTTATAACAAGCTAGCCAGTAGACAACACACAGATTCCTAATTATTACAACATGTTGTTCACATTCTTTTTTCTCCTACTTAAGAAGAGAATCTGGGAAACACATATTCTTGTGTATAAAGCAGAATATCTGAAAAACTTAAAAAAGTAAAGACCGAAAAACACCTCCAAAATACACTTCCTCAAAAGTGAGTAAAGAATGATTTATCCTGGTTAGACTACTCACCTTAATATAAAAATCCTTCTGCTCAAAAAGACAGAGTACTTCCTGAGAAAGCTCAGTGATCAGAGACTGCCAAGACAGCCCCATGCACAGGAGACGCTATTGATCCTAACTTGGTGTAAGGGAAAATCGAGGAAGTATCTGTGAGGCTAAGTCAAATAAATGGACTTGAATGGATCACAAATCTGTTGACAATAGAAGTAGAAAATGTTAACTTCACACATTATTGGAAAATGGCACATAAAATACAGTCTTAATAAAAACCAATTTCTTATCATTGAGAAGATAAAAAACTCAAAAAGATTAGGGCTTATTTCATACTCAGAGAACCAGTGGAGGATAAAAGGGAAGAAGAATAACTAGAAAGAATGCCAAGACTCCAGTGGTCTACAGAGCCTGCCAGCAGAACTTGTTAGGTAAAGAGACGTGGGGAAAGCCCAATCAGGAAAAGCAAAGGAAAATAACCTTTAGTAAGTGCCTACTAAATGCCAGGCACTTCATAAGTGTTTTAAATGTGTTACCTCATTTGATCCCCTCAACAGCTTTTTGAAATTGTATGTATTCACCAATTTACTGAGAATGGAAGGAGATCAGAAATGCTAAGTAAGTGTCCTAGATCACTCTGGTAGAGTCAAGGTCTGGATCCAAGTTGTACGTATATGAAGCTTTTTCCAACTGAATATGCTGGGGAAAGAAAAATGTTGTCATCTCATACCACTGTAAAATGTTTGTAAATGTAAAAAATAATTTATGAGAGCATTTATTTAATAGTTCAGCAATAAGCCACATTTTATATAATAGAAATATTGGTTACTACTAAAAAATCAGCATGTGATATTGAGATGCTCTTTTGAATATGAGGTAGATAATTACATCTTCAACTTCGTTAGAAAAAAAATACATCTCTAAGCTTAATAGACAACCCAATGAGGAATATATGTGTTCACATTTGCAATATAATTATACAAAAATTTAATATAACCCTACTAAAAACTGTGAGCCAATTTAAAAAAAGATTGCCTCCATTAAAACAATTTTAAAGGCATTATTCAATTTCTGGATAGTTTTGTGCCATATTAGTAGATAACTGAGCAAGAGTTACCTTTAAATACTTAGAGGATGGAATATGGTGTTTTTCGTTTCTATATGTTATGTCTCTGATCTCTGTTTGATGTTATAACTGGTGGATTAAGATGTGGCTATATTATATATATATTTTTACATTAACACATTTCAGTTCATGGACTCCATTGTTAATAAGGCAAAAGGAAACATTGGAACCCATTTCTATTTAGTTCAATGTGCTTTTCATAACTTATCCCATTATAATTCGCCATACTTCTAGGGGATGAGCAATGGTACAGATTTGCATAGTCAGCTCTCAATTATTCAGGGGGTACATTTTCCAGTCTGCTAGACAAGGAGTGAAAGAACAGAATTAAGTTTTCAGCTTGATTTCTTAGTTGTACTATGTCATATAAAATGTCCTTCCACGTCCTTGACAAACAAGACCAGTACTTTAGAGTTGTTATATCAATTTTTAACAGTATAACCTTTAGAAAAATATAAGAATGTTTCATTTTTTTTTACTAGCAACATATTATGTAATAGAATAAGATGCATCTACCTTGTTGAATTTTTTTATGATCTACCAAAGATAATTCTAATTGTTCATACTAATTGAAAGCTAATTGCACTCCAGAGTGGCTGAGGGAAGCTGCACCCACAGGTTAGTGTAATGAGATTTGCAAAGCTGGTTTAAAAATCAAGACTAGATCTAGGGCCTTCTGACTGCTTGTTGGTTTCTCTAAAGTCTTGTTCAGTTATTGACTAAAGAGTTAGACATTTGTGCCCACAGAGCAGTTAAGAGAACAGCTAAATATATTTCAAAGCAGATAAAGTATACAACTTCAGGCTTTGGAGTCAGAGACAGTTGGCATCTCAGCCCTGTCACTTACTAGCTGTGTTACTTTGGTCACATCCTATATCTTATCTCTACAATGATGATACTAGTTAATTGTGTTGAGTTTCCCTAATAACATGTGGAAAGAGTGTAGTGTTTGGCGTATAGTAGGTTCACAATCAGAGATAATTTTCTTGTTTTAGCTGTCAACCAAGTGGATGAGTGGAAGGTATACAGTCCCCTGGGTGGGTTCCCACATGGAGGGCCTAGAGCTGCAGCCTAATAGGCACCCTGCACATTTGGGGACTCAGCCTGGAGTAGATGTATTAAGCATATTACTTAGCACCCATAGCAGAACGAATGGCCTGAGAGCAAGCATGATAATGAAGTGGACTTCTGTGTTTATGACATGATATCTGCTTCTGCTTACCTGGTAGCTCCGTCACCCACGTCTGCCACGTTTGCATCTTCACACAATCAGATGAAGCATGGAGTCTGTAGGCCTTACAAAGTCAGTCTGGAGTCGTGCATTGTTCTGGAGTCATATGCTCCTCTAACCTTTGTAACACTTCACATGTCCATGGGAATGCTAGAAGAGCATAATTGACAGCCCACAGAAGTTTTGCCGAGACCTGAGGGGTGAATATAAGGAGTATGTCAAAGAGAACTACATGACACTATCATGAAGGAAGGGCTGTGACTGCAGTATCTGAATGATCTGGCCACTTGAACAGCCTTCAGAGAAGAAGGTGATGAACTAGCCTACGTGTTTCATCTAATTCTACTCAGGTCAAATTATTATTTTTAAAAATCAGATCACTTACCAGCTTCACCAAGCCAGCAGCTTCTAAAGAGTTTCTTTTATCTGAAGAGGTTTGCTAGAAAATATGTGTTGAGGGGTGTGATGAGCAACAAAGCAACATTTTTATATTTGTCTTCTAAGGGCCTGCCTGCCATTAACTCTCCTTCTGCATGTTGTACCATCTCATTCAGGAATAACCCTTAACTATGACTTATGTGACTATATCTATAGCAAGCTAACATTCTTACACAGCAAAGGGCCAGTGAATCCCTTTGACCTTCAAAGTATAACATTTTAGTGAAGTGGGAAGAAGTCAACTTCTATGTTCCTAGAGATGATTTGTCTTGAGAACACAGATTTGGCTCAGGAAATGGCAAATGTGGAGGAAACTCTTGGTGTGTGTGTATGGAGGGATTTGAGGGGTCATTGACTAGGGTGCAGCAGCCTACAAAATAACTAGACCCAAGGATCCAGGTCCTGAGGCAAAACTGAAGGAGAAACAGAGAACGAAGAGATAGAAAAGAAGGGAGATGTGGAGGAAAAGATGGTAAAGAAGTGAACCCTTTTGGCATACCAGAACCAGACCAGTTTCTATGTTGTGGGAAGCCATCTTCTCTGCATAGTCTAGAGCTGCTAGAGCCATGTCATAGCATCAAGAAAGACTTCAGAAGATGGTGTAGAAACTAGGAGCCCAGATCAAGTTAATATCAGTTCTGAGCTCTAAGCCAGCCCCCTCCACCCCAATGCCCTAGGTTTGAAGTGAGCCAGAGATGAGCTCTCCTAGGGCACAGGCTTTGCCAAACTTTAGAGCAAAATTTAGAGCAAGGCAGAATCGGACACAGGGCTTTCTGAGAACAACAACCAAAAGCCCACTGAGCTTCAGATAATATTGCAAGAATATGAAAAAAATAGTACCAATCTTGGGTCTGCAGAGTTTGTATCTTGTTAATGTAAAATTTAATATTTCAGGAGAATAATAAAGATAATGATAAAATGATAATTATTATAACAACTGACATTTCTGAGTATACATTCCAGGTATATACTTTACCTGTGTTAACTCATTTAATCTTAATATCAAGGCCATGAGGTAGTTTCTAGTTTACTTATGCATTTCACAAACACAGATCAGAGAGATTACCTTTGAAAACAATTAACAATATATTGCTACAGAACAAACCTAACACCCAAGCATTCTAATAAGTTCCTAAATTTCTTAAGAAAATGTTATTCCTAGTTTGTTGGATTCTCAAAAATGACCAGTGACAAATTAGCTTCTCCCCAGAATTTCTGATTCTGCAGAAGGCCCTTCTTAGGGCCATGAGCTTCAGATAAAAGCAGTTCTGAGAAATATTTAGACACTGTCAGTCTGTCTGATTAGAATTATTATCATGGAATACATACAACTCCCAGCATTTCAAATTCTCAAGATTTTCTGTGTTTGAGACTGTGCATTTTTTAAGACTCTGCGGGACTGTCGGGAAGGCATGATTGGTTTTGAAATGTGAGGACATGAGATTTGAGAGGAGCCAGGGCCTGAATGATAAGGTTCGGCTGTGTTCCCACCCAAATCTCATCTTGAATTGTAGCTCCCATAATTCCTGAATGTTGTGGGAGGGACCTGGTGGGAGATACTTGAATCATAGAAGTGGTTTCCCCCATACTGTTCTCATAGTAGTGAATGAGTCTCATAAGATCTGATGATTTTGTAAGAGGTTTACCCTTTTGCTTGTCTATTATTCTTTCTGGTCTGCCACCATGTAAGGCATGTCTTTTGCCTTCCAACATGACCGCGAGGCTTCCCCAGCCACATGGAGCTGTGCATCAATTAAACCACTTTCCTTTATAAATTACCCAGTCTCGTGTTATGTCTTTATTAGTAGTGTGAGAATGGACTAACAGATACCACATATTCGTTATCCATTCATCCACTGATGGACACTTAGGTTGATTCCATATCTTTGTTTCTCAATAGTGAATAGCGCTACAATAAAAGTATGAGTGTAGGTATGTTTTTGATATATTGATTACTTTTCTTCTGGGTAGATACCCAGTAGTGGGATTGGTAGATGGAATGGTAGTTCTATTTTTAGTTTTTTTGAGTAATCTCCCTACCATTTGCCGTAGAGGTTATACTAATTTACATTCCCATCAACAGTGTATAATTTTTACAGAAGCAAAATGACCCTCAGAAATGTTATTGACTTTTCTGCATCATTAATGAATGTTCCAACTTTACTTATTATGTATACATAAAATTCATGCTGCAGAGACCTACATATCAATAAAGGTATGGATATCATCTCAGTGATTTTCAGACCCTTGATAAATGTGGAACAGGAGAATCCCCAGGGGTAGAATGTATCTTGGCCTTGAGCTTGTTCTGAACTGGAAGTGTTCCTTTTCTTCTGAACGCTTTCTGTCAAGTGGAATAAAACTGAGATTATATTGGGAGGCTGAGGCGGGTGGATTACTAGGTCAGGAGTTCGAGACCAGTCTGGCCAACATGGTGAAACCCCTTTTCTACTAAAAATACAAAAATTAGCCAGGCATGGTGGCACACTCCTGTAATCCTAGCTACTCAGGAGGCTGAGGCAGGAGAATTGCTTGAACCTGGGAGGCAGAGGTTGCAGTGAGCCGAGGTAGTGCCACTGCACTCCAGCCTGGGCAACAGAGTGAGACTCTGTCTCAAAAAACAAACAAACAACCTGAGACTACATAAATGAAAGAAAAGGGAATATGACAGTACTTGGGATTTTCTTTCTTCTTAATTTTATTCAAAATGAGACAGAGCAGAGCAAAAAAAAAAAAAAAACTCAACAAGATAAAAAGTAAACTATTCTCTGGCCGGGCGCGGTGGCTCACGCTTGTAATCCCAGCACTTTGGGAGGCCGAGGCGAGCGGATCACGAGGTCAGGAGATCGAGACCACGGTGAAACCCCGTCTCTACTAAAAAATACAAAAAATTAGCCGGGCGCGGTGGCGGGCGCCTGTAGTCCCAGCTACTCGGAGGCTGAGGCAGGGGAATGGCGTGAACCCGGGAGGCGGAGCTTGCAGTGAGCCGAGATTGCGCCACTGCACTCCAGCCCGGGCGACAGAGCGAGACTCTGTCTCAAAAAAAAAAAAAAAAAAAAAAAAGTAAACTATCCTCACAAATAAGTACGGGATTTGTATTGTTTTGGGATGACATCTGAAGTATAAGAAAATAAATTTATATAGGAATATTGAAAAGTCTGCAAAAGCCTTAGTAGAAAGAGTAAAAAAGAAAAAAGTAGCTGAGACATGGTTACTTATTAGGTGTAAAAGTTTCTTGAAAATCTGATTGCTAAACCCAAATATTCACCTCTCATTTACGTTTTTGTAGTAATAGCTCAGCTGAATTCTGAAGGACTATATCCACCCCAGTTTGCACAATGAATAGTTTTAAAAACCAAAGCCACACAGAGTAGAACCAATGGTGTTTTTGAAAAGTAGGTTAACAATTTTGTTCATAGCTTAGGGAGACAAGATCAATGACAGCTTTTAAATCCAATACTAGAAGATGAGAGAGAAAAATACAATTATTTTAATTATAAACTTAATTTTTATGTTCAGGTGAATTCAGCCTGTCAATAAGGAAGTGCAGTGTGTGTGAAGGTGAGCAAAGCAGTCAGGTAAAAAATATTCTCCAGATAAATTGAGCAGTTTCATATGGGACAAATAAGTTTTCCTCAGAAAGCATGAACATACATATTTCCAAGAATAAGCAAAAAGAAAATATTTGCACATTGCTCTGGGATTATAATGACTACACATTTCCATCAGATTTCCATAAAAAATGAAATAATCAGCAAATTTTTAAACTTTTACCCTTATTTTTATTCTATAGTTGAAACTTAAAGAATTTTCAAATAGTTTTCCCAGGTAGAAAGTAATAAGTGCAATCTATAATGGCATCTCTTAGAGAAAAAACTGATACAACGAACCAAGTTAAAACTTATGATTGAAACAGATTTCATATGCTTTTATCACACAATTTAGAGATACCTCTATTCTTTGATACTTATTTTTAACTGATGCTTGATTGTTTTCCTTTAAGAACTGATAATATGTAAATGTATGTTTTATTTTGGTCAATTGATCGGACCAACATGTCTCTGCTATTTGTACAAAGAGTGCTGTTTTTATAAAACAAGAACTGAATGTGTTAAAGTCTCCTGGTGAACACTGTTAAATGCAACAGATATAAACATGAATCTACAGAGCACTAGGCAAGAGTCTACTGAAAACCAAAAGAGGTAGATTTTTTTCCTTTTTTAAAATGTCAACATGTCTTCATACTTTGAAACGTTTACTAGCAGCTATTTAATATTGTCCACAGAACATATCTTATATATTTATTCAAAACCAAAAAGACTTAAGAATAAAATGTGTTATTAAAGCAATGACATTTTTTATCATACTGTAAGTTTTAGGGTACATGTGCACAACGTGCAGGTTTGTTACATATGTATACATGTGCCATGTTGGTGTGCTGCACCCATTAACTCGTCATTTAACATTAGGTATATCTCCTAATGCTGTCCCTTCCCGCTCCCCCCACCCCACAACAGGCCCCAGTGTGTGATGTTCCCCTTCCTGTGTCCATGTGTTCTCATTGTTCAATTTCCACCTATGAGTGAGAACATGTGGTATTTGGTTTTTTGTCCTCGCGATAGTTTGCTGAGAATGATGGTTTCCAGTGTCATCCATGTCCCTACGAAGGACATGAACTCATCATTTTTATGGCTGCATAGTATTCCATGGTGTATATGTGCCACATTTTCTTAATCCAGTCTATCATTTTTGACAGTAGGTAACCTATTGAATCCAGACGATTCAATCACCTTGATCACCTGAAATTGACAATTTTTCTAATGCAAAGTGATGGTGTGCTTATTGCAGACGACTAAAATTACTACAAACTTAAAGGACAGATGTCACACCAATCCAAAGACCATTTTCTGTTGTAGAAATAACAAACTGATAAATTTTGGAAGATGATTTTGACCTTAACATCTTGAATTTTTTTTCAAGAAAGGAAATATAAAACACTAATGCATGTGTTATTTTTGGACTATATTTTTAAAACAAGAAAAATGTGATGTATTGATTTAGATGTTTGGATGTGCTAGAAAGAAATACCGTCTTGTCTTTTATGCCAAAAGTTTAAAAGTTACTTATTCCCAATAAGATCTCAAAAATAAATAATTCTTAACTATTTATTCAAAATTACTCTCTCACTTTTTAATAGACTCAATTCTAGGCAAAGTTTTGAATTGAGGTAGGAGAAGGAAGTTGGTGTTCACATTTTTGTTTTCAATCCTAAAAAGAAAATCCCAGCCAATAGTGCTTTTGACTAGTGTCTGGAGAAAGCTAAGATTCTAGTTGATGCATTGCCTACAGCACCAAAATATCAGCTCATGTTTTCAATTTTCACAAAATTTTTACAGGTAGAAAGTAATAGACACAATCTATAATGGCATCTCTTAGAAAAAAAATTGACAGCATTAACAAAATTATAGCACAATTAGAACAGATCTTCTGCACTTTTCTCACACAATTTGGAGACAATATCATGAATTCCCTCAGTCTAGGATCAGGCCTTTTACATCTTTTGTCTGTGTGGAGGTTCTTAATAAACACTTATTTAATCAAAAACAAAAAAGATTTTATTGATGAGATAATCTTATAACTTTCTCCAAAGTTAAAAAAAAAAAGAAAATACATAATGTGTATTATGAGAAAAAATTACTCAAATATGCATTTTTTTATTGAAAAGAGGAAAACTCTAGGTAACTCTACTGCACTTATTTTACCACGTAATTAAATTAAACATGTAAGTTTCAAATTGCATTTAAAAAAGTTATTGATTTATCCGTCATGGTTAATCAAACATTGTTTAGTAGGTTAGCTCAATATAAATGTTTTGAAATATATACTGCTGATTTCTAAGCCCTAATGCCTGGCTGCTCCAAAACTATTTAGAGAATGAAGGAAAATGTGTACATAGTTACTTCTTAATCAAGCCTTGGATATCAGTTAGCATTTATGACTAATGTTTAAAATAAGGTAATGGAAGTATTTTATGACTAGGCTATAATCATACTGTACTCGCTAAGAGATTATCTTTTAAAAATGTTAGGAGCAGTGTTTGGCTGCTAACTCAGAGTCTGGAAATGGCAGTGACCTACTAGAAGAAGTCTGGAGGTAGGCAGTTCAGATTCAGAATGACAGTTTCACAGACTCTTTCCGTCTTTCTGCTTCAACATCCTGAGCATAAGGGCTGCCATGCTGAAGTCTTCTTTGTTGTGCAAGATGGCTGCAGGAACGCCAGCCATTTTAACTGCAAAACAGGATCTGCTCAAGAACTTCTGCTTTTATGTTACTCTATTTCCCTACAAAGAAGAGGAATAAATGTACTTTTTGAGGTGGGCAAATCCCACAAGTTTTATCTTAATAAGGAAAAAGAAAGAATGGATATTATGCAGGCAATCAACTGATACTAGCTAATAAATTATATATACCAAGATCACATATAAGCCAAATATCTTGATTTCCTCTGGCTTTCATTCCTGCCATTCTTTCTGTCCCCTTGGAGAGAATAAATGATATTACTATATGGCAATTAAAGCTGCATATTTTGATCTAAACTGAAGAATAAAAACAATGATTTTAAAAATAAGACCAAAATAATTTCAATGAGTTATAGAAAAAGATTTTTATAGGAAAACTTTAGACTTATGTGGAAACATTTTACGAAAACATTAAAAATGATCTTCAAAAAGTAAGTAATGTATGAATTTTATATATCAGAGGAAATTTGTAATCACTGTTGAGGAATATTTTATAAATTTT